>NC_064924.1:452970676-454236926 GCF_023897955.1 Schistocerca gregaria
ACAGTAGCTTAGGTGCCTTTCATACGCCATTCTGAGGTGTTTTCCCCGGCTTGACGGGCAGCAAGTCTGCTATATCAAATTGTTCGTCTCGACTTCCATACATTTGGCATGTTGCAGTTATCGTTGCGCCCTGTTTACAGGGTGTTACAAAAAGGTACGGCCAAACTTTCAGGAAACGTTCCTGACACACAAAGAAAGAAAACATGTTAGGTGGACATGTGTCCGGAAACGCTTACTTTCCACGTTAGAGCTAATTTTATTACTTCTCTTCAAATCACATTAATCATGGAATGGAAACACACAGCAACAGAACGTACCAGCGTGACTTCAAACACTTTGTTACAGGAAACGTTCAAAACGTCCTACGTTAGCGAGGATACATGCATCCGCCCTCCGTCGCATGGAATCCCTGTTGCGCTGATGCAGCCATGGAGAATGGCGTATTGCATCACAGCCGTCCACAATACGAGCACGAAGAGTCTCTACATTTGGTACCGGGGTTGCGTGGACAAGAGCTTTCAAATGCCCCCATAAATGAAAGTCAAGAGGGTTGAGGTCAAGAGAGCGTGGAGGCCACGGAATTGGTCCGCCTCTACCAATCCATCTGTCACCGAATCTGTAGTTGAGAAGCGTACGAACTCTTCGACTGAAATCTGCAGGAGCTCCATAGTGCATGAACCACATGATGTGTCGTACTTGTAAAGGCACATGTTCTAGCAGCACAGGTAGAGTACCCCGTATGAAATCATGATAACGTGCTCCATTGAGCGTTTGTGGAAGAACATACTGACGAAACTAAAATGAGCTCTATCGTGGAAATTAAGCGTTTCCGGACACCACATAACATCTTTTCTTTTTTTGTGTGTCAGTAATGTTTCCTGAAAGTTTGGCCGTTCCTTTTTGTAACGCCCTGTATATCGCGATTGTCGATTTTAGCAATACGTGGTGACGTGCAACAGACCCGTGAATAATCGTGTGCTCGCGGCAAATGTTGGTAGATAACGTCGGTGTGTACAGCGCGGTCGCACGGCAGCCGGTACGCTCCTCCTCTTCCCAGCTCGCTCAGAGGCGGAACAGCGGACTCGCGGCTTGCGTCACTGCTTCTGTACTGTTCCGCAACGGGGCGCGTGGGTGCCGCTGCCTGCATTAAGCCTCGTTATTCGATTCTTGGTAAAAGTTCACTCTCAGCGCTTAATTGTTAACGTCCCGTTTCATGAGAAACGTTTAGCACTCACTTATTTTCTTCTGCAAGAAGTGTAATGTGAGAGATTACTCACTGGCGTAACGGAAGCTCATTGCCCAATCGGGGAGCATTTACGAAACGACATGTGGTGAAAACCAGTTCCTCCAACTGCTCTTAGTTGTATGGAGGCATTATCGAATCAATTTGCACAAGGGGACTCTTAATTACTGGTTCCCTCTCTTGTAACCGGTGGACGAACTACTTACATCTCCAAACAATGTACAGAAGAGACCCTCTTTTCCGAAAATCCACTTATTCCGAACAGAGGTCAGAAAAAATACCGATTATTTTAACTTCAAAACAAGAAAAAATAAAAGACGTTCATGAAAAAACGTGCATTTACTACGAGGGTAAGTCAATTATCATCCTCAAAGTAATTATAAAGTTTTATTCTAACCAAATAGGAAACTTACAAGAACATTATTTTTCGACGTAGTGTCCTTGCCTTTCAACACACTTGGTCCATCGTTGTACAGGCTTGCTGATGCCCTCATAAAAGAAGGTTCTCGTTTGAGCTGCGAGCCAGGAATGCAACGCTTCTTTCACTACTCCGTCTGAGGTAAATCAACACCACCTTAATGCCTGTTTGACTGGATAGTCATAAGTTATAGATCGGGACTATGAAGATGATCCACTACTTCAAATTTGAGTTTCTGGAGCGCTTCAGAAGTGTGGGTAGTAGTATGTGTATGGTGATTGTCGTGCAGTAACTCATTTTGACAGCAATCCTCGGCGTTTGCTTCGAATTGGAGGCTTCAGCCTGGCAGTAAGCATCTCACTGTATCGTAAACTGTTTATTGTTATGCCCCTTTCCCCATAATGTTCCATGTGCGTCCCAAAAAACCGTAGGCATTAGTTTTCCTGCGGACGGTTGGGTCTTGAACTACATCTACATCTACATGACTACTCTGCAATTCACATTTAAGTGCTTGGCAGAGGGTTCATCGAACCACAATCATACTATCTCTCTACTATTCCACTCCCGAACAGCGAGCGGGAAAAACGAACACCTAAAACTTTCTGTTCGAGCTCTGATTTCTCTTATTTTATTTTGATGATCATTCCTACCTATGTAGGTTGGGCTCAACAAAATATTTTCGCATTCGGAAGAGAAAGTTGGTGACTGAAATTTCGTAAAAAGGTCTCGCCGCGACGAAAAACGTCTATGCTGTAATGACTTCCATCCCAACTCGTGTATCATATCTGCCACACTCTCTCCCCTATAACGCGATAATACAAAACGAGCTGCCCTTCTTTGCACCCTCTCGATGTCCTCCGTCAATCCCACCTGGTAAGGATCCCACACCGCGCAGCAATATTCTAACAGAGGACGAACGAGTGTAGTGTAAGCTGTCTCTTTAGTGGACTTGTTGCATCTTCTAAGTGTCCTGCCAATGAAACGCAACCTTTGGCTCGCCTTCCCGACAATATTATCTATGTGGTCCTTCCAACTGAAGTTGTTAGTAATTTTAACACCCAGGTACTTAGTTGAATTGACAGCCTTGAGAATTGTACTATTTATCGAGTAATCGAATTCCAACGGATTTCTTTTGGAACTCATGTGGATCATCTCACACTTTTCGTTATTTAGCGTCAACTGCCACCTGACACACCAGACAGCAATCTTTTCTAAATCGCTTTGCAGCTGATACTGGTCTTCGGATGACCTTACTAGACGGTAAATTACAGCATCATCTGCGAACAGTCTAAGAGAACTGCTCAGATTGTCACCCAGGTCATTTATATAGATCAGGAACAGTAGAGGTCCCAGGACGCTTCCCTGGGGAACACCTGATATCACTTCAGTTTTACTCGATGATTTGCCGTCTATTACTACGAACTGCGACCTTCCTGACAGGAAATCACGAATCCAGTCGCACAACTGAGACGATACCCCATAGCTCCGCAGCTTGATTAGAAGTCTCTTGTGAGGAACGGTGTCAAAAGCTTTCCGGAAATCTAGAAATACGGAATCAACTTGAGATCCCCTGTCGATAGCGGCCATTACTTCGTGCGAATATAGAGCTAGCTGCGTTGCACAAGAGCGATGTTTTCTGAAGCCATGCTGATTACGTGTCAATAGATCGTTCCCTTCGAGGTGATTCATAATGTTTGAATACAGTATATGCTCCAAAACCCTACTGCAAACCGACGTCAATGATATAGGTCTGTAGTTAAATGGATTACTCCTACTACCCTTCTTGAACACTAGTGCGACCTGCGCAATTTTCCAATCTGTAGGTACAGATCTATCGGTGAGCGAGCGGTTGTATATGAGTGCTAAGTAGGGAGCTATAGTATCAGCGTAATCTGAAAGGAACCTAATCGGTATACAATCTGGACCTGAAGACTTGCCCGTATCAAGCGATTTGAGTTGCTTCGCAACCCCTAAGGTATCTACTTCTAAGAAACTCATGCTAGCAGATGTTCGTGTTTCAAATTCTGCAATATTCCATTCGTCTTCCCTGGTGAAGGAATTTCGGAAAACTGCGTTCAATAACTCCGCTTTAGCGGCACAGTCGTCGATAACAGTACCATCGGCACTACGCAGCGAAGGTATTGACTGCGTCTTGCCGCTTGTGTACTTTACATACGACCAGAATTTCTTCGGATTTTCTACCAAATTTCGAGACAATGTTTCGTTGTGGAACCTATTAAAGGCATCTCGCATCGAAGTACGTGCCAAATTTCGCGCGTCTGTAAATTTTAGCCCATCTTCAGGATTTCGCGTTCTTCTGAACTTCGCATGCTTTTTCCGTTGCCTCTGCAACAGCGTTCAGACATTTTTGTGTACCACAGGGGATCCGTTCCATCTCTTACCAATTTATGAGGTGTGAATATCTCAATTGCTGTTGCTACTATATCTTTGAATTTGAGCCACATCTCGTCTACATTCGCATAGTCAGTTTCTTGCATGGCGAATTTGGATGTTTCTATTCCATACTCAGCCGTTTACTCACTGGCTCGTAATGATGGATCCATGTTTCGTCATGAGTAATGATCCTGAGAAGTTGTCCCCTTTGTAACCATAGCGATCCAAATGTTTTTTGCAGATGTCCAAGCGCGTTTGTTTATGCAACTGTGTGAGATGTTTTGGGACATACCTTACACAAACTTTAGGAAACCCAAGTTAGTTGTGGATGATTTCGTAGACAGAACCGTGACTAATTTGCAGGAGATGTGCCACTTCGTCAATAGTTAATCGTTTGTCTAAGAGAATCATTTCACGTGAATGTTCAGCAGTTTCTTCAGTTGCGGCAGTAAATGGTCATCCGGGTTCTTCATCGTGCGTAACACTTGTGCGACCATTTCGGAATTTCCCAATCCATTCGTAGACAGTGCGTTGTCGCAAAACACTGTTCCCGTACTGTGCCGAAATTTTTTGGTGATTTTGGCTCCTGACACGCCTTCCGACCACAAAAAGATAGATAATTGAAAGTTGCTCTTCTTTGGTGCAAATAGACAGCGGAGCACGGCAGTCATAACGAAACTAACCTAGCAGCTTCAAAATTGCAAAGATATAACAACAAATGAACAGACCATGCGTCATCAACGTAAAACCACAGTACTACCAAAATAAACAAAAATATAGCTGAATTGCGGATAATAAGTAATTTCAGAATGAGATTTTCACTCTGCAGCGGAGTGTGCGCTGATGTGAAACTTCCTGGCAGATCAAAAATGTGTGCCGGACCGAGACTCTCCCGAGTTCGAGTCTCTTTATCTGGCAGGAAGATTAAATAATTGACTTACCCTCGCATTACAAAGAACTAGAGAGAAAGGTAGAGGAGATTAAATAATTGACTTACCCTCGCATTACACAAAGAACTAGAGAGAAATGTACAGGCTAAGCTTGATAAAAACGCGATCCATGACCAAGCATTTTGGTCGCTTCCTCACCTACTTTTAAACTGAACCTTGATGGAATCGCCTAAAACCATTTCGGAATGAAAGCTGGTTACTTACAGTACAGTACATAAAGTACACGTAAGTTACATTAATACAATTCTGTAGAATCGTTTTTAATCACTGATAAACACAAAAATAACCAATTTATTCACACCTAAGAAGTAAAATCAGTAATTTTTTCTGACTAAGACCACTGAATCGACTTGAGGATGCAATTTTCCGCCACCACCGCATGAACGTAACGTCATTTGATGCTGATGAAGCGTGCTATTCTACGTAACGTAAGGCATGGTCAAGAGCGTTTGCCCCGCCTGTGTGTGATACGTGTTCAGTTCGAGCGTTCACCTCTTCATCACTTTCCTCCGAGTCGATCTGAGCTCGTGAGCGCTGCGCCATTGCTACATGTGCTTCTCAGCACAATCCATTCTTCAAAAACAGCTTTCTTCTGTGTCTTCCCAGCCAGGGATTTTCTTGTACAGTGGAGGTAGGACACAATCTTTCACTGGTGAAAAAGTTGTTTCAGTAAATTCCAGTGTAGGCCAGAGATTTTTCCATGACTTTTGTAATGCGCCTTTAGTGGTGTTATCCTATGGTTCAGCCAACCAGTAAATCACATTTTTATTGTAATTTTCTTAAGTTTTAACAGGACGGTGATTTCATTTTCATACTCTTCAGCATCTTGCTGTATTTCTGTTTTATGGCCTGCAACACACCTTCGTCCATAGGCCAAAGAATTACAATTACATTCGGTTGCAGAAAAACTGCTATGATATCTTCATAAAAAAATTTCGTTTCTTATCTGTGGGACGGAGCACTGTCTATTAACTGCAGAGTACGATTAGGCAATCCATTTTCTATCCTGAACACAGTCACTTTAGGGAAAATTGGTGCTCGAATCATTCCTTGAAGAGGTGAAACAGACGTGATTTCTGGCGTTCCGCAAGAAAGTGTTAAGAGCCCTCTGTTCTTCCTTATCTATATAAACGATTTATGAGACTATCTGAGCAGTCGTGTTAGGTTGTTTGCACATGATTCTGTCGTTTATCGACTAGTAGAGTCGTCAGAAGATGAAACAAATTGCAAAACGATTTAGAAAATTTTGTATCCCGCCTGGATAGGCGGCGCGTGGGTCTGCTCCATCTGCTTCTGTAATATAAGCCGAGAGTGAAGGAAGAGAGTAGGAGCAGGAGAGGCGAAGCACTTCGGTACTGCATGTGACTTTAACACTGTTACTAGATTCAAAAACACAAGTAAATAATAAATGCATGCATAACTTTGGCTAGGATGAGCACGTAGGTGTGAAGCCGTAGTCAGTGTCTAATGCTGTGAAGTTAGGATGACTGTTCTGTATAATCTCAAAGCTAACAAATACTAGTTGCTGTCCAAACTTTAACTGAATGTAACAAAGTTTCAATAGTAAGCGCCCGCATCTCGTGGTCCTGCGGTAGCGTTCTCGTTTCCCACGCACGGGTTCCCGGGTTCGATTCCCGGCGGGATCAGGGATTTTCTCTGCCTCGTGGTGGCTGGGTGTTGTGTGATGTCCTTAGGTTAGTTAGGTGTAAGTAGTTCTAAGTTCTATCGTACTCATAACCTAGGATGTTAAGTCCCATAGTGCTCAGAGCTATTTCATTTTTTTTTTCAGTAGTAAGCTAGCCCACTCGGTAGTACAAGCGATATTTCCAGGCCGTTTACTCTTGATGAGATGGGCCAGAAAAACAAGGCGGCACTCGCTGAGCTCCACAGCATCGGCCAGAGGGCGCTGTGGTCGGTGTAGTTAGTTTTCCCTCGTAGTGCCAACTTACGAGAGCGTGCACCTACGTCGTGGCGTCGTAACTATAGACACCACAGAAAATATAACAGTATGATGCAAAAATTGACACTAAATAACGAAAAGTGTGAGGTCATCCATATGAGTGCTAAAAGGAAATCTTTAAAGTTCGGTTACACTATACATCAGTCAAATCTAAAGGCCGTAAATTCATTTAAATGGCTAGGAATTACAGTTACGAACAACTTAAATTGGAAGGAAGACATAGAAAATGTTGGGGGGAAGGCTAACCAAAGACTGTGTTTTCTTGGGAGGACACTTAGAAAATGTAACAGATCTACTAAAGAGACTGCCTACACTGCGCTTGTCCGTACTCTTTTAGAGTACTGCTGCGCAGTGTGGGATGCTTACCAGATTGTATTGACGGGGTACATCGAGAAAGTTCAAAGAAGTGCAGGACGTTTTGTATTATCGCGAAATAGGGGAGAGAGTGTCACTGAAATGATACAGGATTTGGGATGCCCATCATTAAAACAAAGGCGTTTCTCGTTGCGGCAGAATCTTCTCACGAAATCTCAATCTCCGGTTTTCTCATCCGAATTCAAAAATATTTTGGTGACGCCGACCTACACAGGGAGAAACGATCATCATGATAAAGGAAAATCAGAGCTCGCACGGAAAGATATAGGTGTTCGTTTTTTCCGTGCGCTGTAGACGTAATTATAGGTAGTTATTGTGAAGGTGGTTCGAGGAACCCTCTGATAGGCACTTAAATGTGATTTACAGAGCATCCATGTAGATGTAGAAGCGTTTTTTGATTCTTATGATACACAGGAAGTGAGTTGACGTTAGTTTTTCTGAACGCTCGTGGTTTCGCCAATTTGCCTATTACCATTAGCGGAAATTTATTGCCGAAGCGTTGCTGGAAGCTAAGAGAGTTAGACGTTGTTTGTCCATTTTAAGCCCAGTCGCAGATTTCTCTTCTTCCGAAGCAAGGCTTTTGGTAGTCAAAGTCTTATTTTTCAGTCTGGTTTCATAAGCGTTGTAAACTTGCAGCGATGAACAGTTTCGAGAAGAAACAAAGTATTTAAATTCTTTTAGCTAATTAGCAGCTGCTTCGTTGTAAGCCGACAGCTTTTCCACAGCAATGGTGAGCTCTCTAATTCCGCAAGTTTTCTACCAAAGATACAAAAAACCACATATAGCAGAAAATGATGGTTCACCATCCATGAGCCTGTTCAGCTTAAGCGCTTTTTTGTTATTACCAAAGGACCAGAAATGGGAATTCATTTCTTTCGTGAGTGAACCACAATAATAAGTCCTCGTCAAGTTTTTCATGTGAAGACACAGTCGTTTTTATGTCACTTTTCAAGAGTTATTTCACTTGAAGCAGAACAAAACTGATAAATTTTAACGGTATGTTTTCCAGTCCCTCTTCGTTGCTTTTCAGGCACCGTATGCGAGTGATAATTTAGCAGCATTTCCTCCCTTGTCCAGTCTTTTAACATTTCATGATTTTGTCTCAAAGTACACGAAGAACGACTTCGTTTACTTGCCATGTTTAATGTTTAACAGTTGTCGTTAAGGACTACGAACGTCAACAAAAAATGCACTGTGAGTCGGTAAAGTAACTCACTGAACAAAACTTAATTATAAATCTACCACGATGTGTTTGGAAGCCTGGGGCCGAGGGGTAGCTGGCTTGCCTGCGCTAAGAGTCGTCGAAGGTCACTAACAAATGTCCTTGTACTTAATTTCCCCCTTAACAAGTCAATACGTTCATATTATTCATTAAATCCGTCTATTCTGATTTCCCGCTAAACCGAACGGTGTTCGGTCACAATTAGTTGGGAATAGCAGGATTCTATTCGAGCTGCTCTAGCCAACGAGAACTAGAATGCATTCAGCATGCCGTATTTTTCCGATTCTTTACTCATACCTTGAACAACATGCATTTTTCGAGTATTTTTTTTCAAAAATGCTTTAAAGGAGACTAAATTCTTTACAATGTTGACTCCAAACATTTCTCGTTTCTCATTCAGTTTTGCTGCCAAAGTATTGAAATTACCGTAGCTAGTAAATCGAGAATAAAGTGTTAGGAAGTCTTTTCTGAAAGTATTTGTATGGAGTGTAGCGAGTAGCTTTCGAAATGTGGTGCTCCACAATAATGCTGAAGATTAGATGGGTAGATCACGTAAGTAATGAGGAGGCACTGAATAGAACTGGGGAGAAGAGGAAATTGTGGTAAACCTGACTAAAAGAAGGGAACGTTTGGTAAGACACATTCTGAGGCACAAGGGACCACTCATTTAGTACTGGAGGGTATCGTGGAGGGTAAAAATTCAAATGGCTCTGAGCACTATGCGACTTAACTTCTGAGGTCATCAGTCGCCTAGAACTTAGAACTACTTAAACCTAACTAACCTAAGGACATCACACACATCCATGCCCGAGGCAGGATTCGAACCTGCGACCGTAACGATCACTCGGTTCCAAACTGCAGCGCCTAGAACTGCACGGCCACTCCGCCCGGCGTGGAGGGTAAAAATAGTAGAGGTAGACCAAGAGATGACTACACTAAGCAGATTCAGAAGGATGTAGGTTGCAGTAGTTATTCAGAGATGAAGAGTCTTGCACAAGTTACAGTAGCATGGAGAGCTGCATCAGACGAGTCTCTGGACTGAAGACCACAACAACAACAACGGTCAATGGTCGCCTGCCGTTGTTGACTAACTTATAACTTCCATCTGTTCCTCTGTTTTTTCCGCAATAGAAGTTTGTTTTTAGCTTCTTACTAGACATCTTGTTTCTCTGGTCATAACCAAATTTCAAAAGGATTTCTGAAAGATTATATGGGGACAGGGGGAGCCGGTAAAGTTAAAGAATGTAACTGGATACATGTACATAACACGCCAATAACATTATTTATTACATTCAAAATGTGACTAACATCACAGAAATGAGATATGTAACTCAATGTAGGTTCTATCTTTTTACTATGGTATGTCCAGTAAGCTCTAAATCCTCTTTCCCTTCATTCTGTTCACCTGAGAAAGCTGTAAACAGCGCTAGACAAATCCTTCAGGGCAATCCTTTCAATTACAGAACTTATTACTCCCATTGGAGATATGAATCCTTCTGATACTTTACATGATCAAACGACACCGCACAAGTTTTCTGAAACAGTTGTTCAGTATTTTCCGCAGCATACAACGAAGGTGTGTAGGCGGTCTCCTTGTTATTGGGGGACGTGTTTCTGAACGGCTGGCATCCCACACTAGCAACTTCATAATGAATATATTGGACGACTTTCTCCAAAAATCTGCACCTTCCTGGAGTACCCACTTCACATTCACAAGATAGCCACAAAGGGCTAAGAAGTCTGAAGATGGGTAAATTTGACGCAGATCTTTTGTCCTAATTGCAACTCACCCTTGATCATTATTCCTTACGGAAAGCTTCACCTCAACAGCTAGTCGCGCACCTTTCCCTCGACGAATTTTTTCATGTTAAACTGAAACATTTTTTTTGCGTGATACGAACAACGTCTCCTATAGTATGAAGTGCTGCGCCCATCAAGTAACAGAGCATTAAAATCCGCGTTGTAATAAGCAAATTGAAAGTGAATCGCATGACATTTTGGAGCGGACTCATTCTGGCAGATGGTTAGAAGAAACTACCTCAGTGTAAGCTGAACGAAATCACAACATGTGAAGCAAGTTCTGCGAATACATTGGTGTGCAAAACTTAAGAACGTAATTAACTTTTGAACGATGGGTCCTCTCCCACCGGAGGCTCGAGTCCTCCCTCGGGCATGTATGTGTGTGTGTGTGTGTGTGTGTGTGTGTGTGTGTGTGTGTGTGTGTGTGTCTGTGTGTGTGTGTGTGTGTGTGCGTGTGTTGTTCTTAGCATAAGTTAGTTTAAGTAGTGTGTAAGTTTAGGGACCGATAACCTCAGCAGTTTGGTCCTTTAGGAATTCACACACATTTGAACATAATGTGTCACTAGCAAATAACATACCTCGATGAAGCTTAGAACACACATAAAAACAACTGCAATAGCATATTACAGAAGGCAATGGGAAACGCAAGTAGATGGACAGAAATTACACTTTTATCCGAAGACAATAATAACACTGAAGACGCCGCAATTGATGATGATGCCCTGAACATTACAAAGGGCGAGACATTGTTCTTAATAGGGTGTGTGATCACTATGGATGGCAATGCGTGTTCTGCAGTGTGCTCCCAAGCTGGCCACAAGGTTGGTTAGGGTTATTGTGGTAGGGCGTTCCACTCCTTCATCAATCCGGTTGATAACTGTAGGGCAGTCATAGGTGCATTTGGACTTTTTGAAATACGTGTCAGCAACGCTTACCACACGTACCTGATAGGATTTAAGTCGGGGATACGAGCAGGCCTCTCCTCCACCTGCGTGGTTCGATGCTGTTACGCCTCGTCATCCATAAAAATGACATCACTGCCGAATCTACCCCTGATACGACGCACATGGAGAACGAGTACAATGTCCAACAATGTTGACCTATCAGTGTACAATGCTCAGAGATTTGAAAGTCTGTATGCTCAGGCAACACTATGCCTACCTACAACATAACACCAGGACCAGCTGAAAGATCATTTGAGATAATGCTGTACGTAGCCTAATATGGGCAGAGATGAGTTCTCGTAATCCATCTAGAAACATTGTCCAACAGGATCGTTCTCGGGGTGTTCTGTTATGGTGTGGTGACACTGTACTCCTTCCTCATCTCCGTCTTTTAAGAGGTTGTAACGTGTGGGCATTTGTATAAAATATGGTGTTTGTAATGAACTAAACCTGAAATAGCCCGCTATTCCTAACAACTCGTGTATCTGTGTTGTAATCCTGAACAACAGAAGCGGTGAAATTACGGGAATCCTATCTGATAAAATGAGTCACTCAAACTTCAGCAGTATAACTTAATTTTAAATCAATTTTGCCAGAATAATTAGAAAACGAAAACTGTAAACTAAATAAGCTATGCTGTGAAACTACGTATTGTGCTGAAGCGAGCAGTGCTACACGCGTGGCGCCACAGACCTGACATGCAATTCCAACGCACAAAACTAAAAGAATAAAGATGCTACATAATTACAAATTGAATTTTGAAAAAATAAATCACCAAAACTGTTTCCACAAAAGTGTCCAGAGTAAACAGAAATCCAAACACTGAATAATGCACATGCAAATGTATCACTGCACTAGGAGAATAAAACTGCCTGAATAAGAAATTAAGTCTTTACTTGAACCAAACTGATAACGAATTTTGGAAAGCAACACCAAACCCTGAATATCTTATCATGTTCTGACTGCACTGTCACTCATCATCATCATCATCATTTAAGACTGATTATGCCTTTCAGCGTTCAGTCTGGAGCATAGTCCCCTTAAAAAATTCCTCAATGATTCCCTATTCAGTGCTAACATTGGTGCCTCTTTTGATGTTAAACCTATTACTTCAAAATCATTCTTAACCGAATCCAGGTACCTTCTCCTTGGTCTGCCCCGACTCCTCCTACCTTCTGCTGCTGAACCCATGAGTCTCTTGGGTAACCTTGCTTCTCCCATGCGTGTAACATGACCCCACCATCTGAGCCTGTTCATCCTGACTGCTACATCTATAGAGTTCATTCCCAGTTTTTCTTTGATTTCCTCATTGTGGACACCCTCCTGCCATTGTTCCCATCTACTAGTACCTCCAATCATCCTAGCTACTTTCATATCCGTAACCTCAACCTTGTTTATAAGGTAACCTGAAGCCACCCAGCTTTCGCTCTCATACAACAAAGTTAGTCGAAAGATTGAACGGTGTACAGATACCTTAGTCTTGGTACTGACTTCCTTCTTGCAGAAGAGAGTAGATCGTAGCTGAGCACTCACTGCATTAGCTTTGCTACACCTCGCTTCCAGTTCTTTCACTATGTTGCCATCCTATGAGAATATGCATCCTAAGTACTTGAAACTGTCCACCTGTTCTAACTTTGTTCCTCCTATTTGGCACTCAATCCGTTTATATTTCTTTCCCACTGACATTACTTTCGTTTTGGAGATGCTAATCTTCATACCATAGTCCTTACATTTCTGACCTAGCTCTGAAATATTACTTTGCAAACTTTCAATCGAATCTGCCATCACAAGTCATCCGCATATGCAACACTGCTTATTTTGTGTTCACATATCTTGATCTCACCTAGCCAGTCTATTGTTTTCAACATATGATCCATAAATAATATGAACAACAGTGGAGACAGGTTGCACCCTTGTCTTACCCCTGAAACTTCTCTGAACCATGAACTCAATTTACTGTCAACTCTAACTGCTGCCTGACTATCCATGTAAAGACCTTTAATAGCTTGCAAAAGTTTTCCTCCTATTCCATAATCTCGCAGAACAGACAATAACTTCCCCCAAGAACCCGGTCATATGCCTTTTCTAGATCTATAAAGCATAGATACAATTCCCTGTTCCACTCATAACACTTCTCCATTATTTGCCGTAAGCTAAAGATCTGGTCCTGACAACCTGTAAGAGGCCTAAACCCACACTGATTTTCATCCAATTGGTCCTCAACTAATACTCGCACTTTCCTTTCAACAATACCTGAGAAGATTTTACCCACAACGCTGATTAAAGAGATACCTCTGTAGTTCCATGTTTAAAGACTGGTGTGATTACTGCTTTTGTACAGTCTGATGGAACCTGTCCCGACACCCAGGCTATTTCAATTACCCTGTGTAGCCATTTAAGACCTGACGTTCCACTGTATTTGATGAGTTCCGACTTAATTTCATCCTCCCCAGCTGCTTTATTGCACTGCAGTCTATTGATCATTTTCTCCACTTCCTCAAATGTGATCCTATTTCCATCATCATTCATATCCCATTCTACCTCGAAATCTGAAACAATGCTGATCGTATTTTCACCTACATTGAGCAACTCTTCAAAATATTCCCTCCATCTGCCCAAGGCATCAAAAGGATTCACCAGCAGTTTTCCTGACCTGTCCAAAATACTTGTCATTTACTTCTTACCTCCCTTTCGAAGACTGTTAATTACACTCCAGAATGGTTTTCCAGCAGCTTGACCCATAGTCTCCAACCTGTTTCCAAAGTCTTCCCAAGATTTCTTCTTGGATGCACTGTCACTGGAGTTAACACATTTTTTGCCTTACCTGTGGCAACGGAAACTCAGTACTGCTCGAGGTGATGAACATAAAATATGCAGCTCAGCAGCAAGCACGCTAAATGGAAATAAGCGCCTGTATAGTAGAGTGCAATGTCATGCAACCACTGTAAGCACCTCGTGATTCAATCTCACTGTCTTCCGAAAAGTGCAGTGCGCGAGTCACATAATCAGAAAATATGAAATTGCTTCGTGAGAAGACACGGTGGAATTTGAATTACATGAATGATTGAAAGTAATCATTGTTGTTGGGGTCTTCAGTCCTGAGATTGGTTTGATGCAGTTCTCCATGCTACTCCATCCTGTGCAAGCTTCTTCATCTCCCAGTACCTACTATAACCTACATCCTTCTGAATCTGCTTAGTGTATTCATCTCTCGGTCTCCCTCTACGATTTTTACCCTCCACGCTGCCCTCCAATACTAAATTGGTGATCCCTTGATGCCTCAGAACATGTCCTACCAACCGATCCCTTCTTCCAGTCAAGTTGTGCCACAAACTTCTCTTCTCCCCAATCCTATTCAACACTTCCTCATTAGTTATGTGATCTACCCATCTAATCTTCAGCATTCTTCTGTAGCACCACATTTCGAAAGCTTCTATTCTCTTCTTGTCCAAACTATTTATCGTCCATGTTTCACTTCCATACATGGCTACACTCCATACAAATACTTTCAGAAACGACTTCCTGACACTTAAATCTATACTCGATGTTAACAAATTTCTCTTCTTCAGAAACGCTTTCCTTGCCATAGCCAGTCTACATTTTATATCCTCTCTACTTCGACCATCATCAGTTATTTTGCTCCCCAAATAGCAAAACTCCTTTACTACTTTAAGTGTCTCACATCCTAATCTAATTCCCTCAGCATCACCCGACTACATTCCGTTATCCTCGTTTTGCTTTTGTTGATGTTCATCGTATATCATCCTTTCAAGACACTATCCATTCCGTTCAACTGCTCTTCCAAGTCCTTTGTTGTCTCTGACAGAATTACAATGTCATCGGCGAACCTCAAAGTTCTTATTTCTTCTCCATGGATTTTAATACATACTCCAAATTTTTCTTTTGTTTCCTTCACTGCTTGCTCAATATACAGATTGAATAACATCGGGGAGAGACTACAACCCTGTCTCACTCCCTTCCCAACCACTGCTTCCCTTCCATGCCCCTCAACTCTTTACTGCCATCTGGTTTCTGTACAAATTGTAAATAGCCTTTCGCTCCCTGTATTTTACCCCTGCTACCTTCTGAATTTAAATTCCAGTCATCATTGTCAAAAGCTTTCTCTAGGTCTACAAATGCTAGAAACGTAGGTTTGCCCTTCCTTAATCTAGTTTCTACGACAAGTCGTAGGGTCAGTACTGCCTCACGTGTTTCAACATTTCTACTGAATCCAAACGGATCTTCCCCGAGGTCGGCTTCTACTAGTTTTTCCATTCGTCTGTAAAGAATTCGTGTTATTATTTTGCAACTGTGACATATTAAACTGATAGTTCAGTAATTTTCACATCTGTCAACACCTGCCTTCTTTGGGATTGGAATTATTATATTCTTTTTGAAATCTGAGGGTACTTCGCCTGTCTCATACATCTTGCTCAGCAGATGGTAGAGTTTTGTCAGGACTGGCTCTCCCAAGGCCGTCAGTAGTTCCAATGGAATGTTGTCGACTCCGGGGGCCTTGTTTCGACTCAGGTCTTTCAGTGCTCTGTCAAACGCTTCACGCAGTATCGTATCTCCCATTTCATCTTCATCTACATCTTCTTTCATTTCCATAATAT
Organism: Schistocerca gregaria; assembly: GCF_023897955.1. Lineage (NCBI taxonomy): Eukaryota > Metazoa > Arthropoda > Insecta > Orthoptera > Acrididae > Schistocerca > Schistocerca gregaria. Next base: position 452,986,599 of record NC_064924.1, read on the forward strand.
TGTCCTCAAGCACATCGCCCTTGTATAGACCCTCTATATACTCCTTCCACTTTTCTGCTTTCCCTTCTTGGCTAAGAACTGGGTTTCCATCTGAGCTCTTGATATTCATACAAGTGGTTCTCTTATCTCCAAAGGACTCTTTAATTTTCCTGTAGGCAGTATCTATCTTACCCCTAGTGAGATAAGCCTCTACATCCTTACATTTGTCCTCCAGCCATCCCTGCTTAGCCATTTGACACTTCCTGTCGATCTCATTTTTGAGACGTTTGTATTCCTTTTTGCCTGCTTCATTTACTGCATTTTTATATTTTATTCTTTCATCAATTAAATTCAATATTTCTTCTGTTACCCAAGAATTTCTACTAGCCCTCGTCTTTTTACCTACTTGATCCTCTGCTGCCTTCACTACTTCATCCCTCAAAGCTACCCATTCTTCCTCTACTGTATTTCTTTCCCCAATTCCTGTCAATTGTTCCCTTATTCTCTCCCTGAAACTCTGTACAACGTCTGGTTTAGTCAGTTTATCTAGGACCCATCTCCTTAAATTCCCACCTTTTTGCAGTTTCTTCAGTTTCAATCTACAGGTCATATCCAATAGATTGCGGTCAGAATCCACATGTGCCCCTGGAAATGTCTTACAATTTAAAACCTGGCTCCTAAATCTCTCTCTTACCATTATATAATCTATCTGAAACATGTCAGTATCTCCAGGATTCTTCCATGTATACAGCCTTCTTGTTCGTTATAGGACCAAAAAAGTACAAACGTTCAAATAATGTCCGACAGATGGCACTTTATCTGATCAGAATAGCAATAATTAGCATAACAAAGTAAGACAAAGCAAAGATGATGTTATTTACAGGAAATGCTCCACCCTCATTCTTCAACAGCAGCTGTAGTCGAGGAATAATGTTGTGAACAGCACTGTAAAGCATGTCCGGAGTTGTGGTGAGGCATTGGCGTCGATGTTGTCTTTCAGCATCCCTAGAGATGTCGGCCGATCACACTTGATACTTCAGGTAGCCCCAAAGCCAATAATCGCACGGACTGAGGTCTAGGGACCTGGGAGGCCAAGCATGACGAAAGTGGCGGTTGAGCACACGATCATCACCAAACGACGCGCACAAGAGATTTTTGATGCGTCTAGCAGTACTTCGTTTCCTTTTTCGGTTCCAATAAAACCCCATGTCTTTCCAAGCATGTGTGTCAATTTTTACCTCTCAATGTACATTATTCCGTGGTTTATTAAGTTTTCAAATTTATACTGACTTTTTGATCACCCAGTATATAAATTCTGAGTACAAGTTATTTCAATCCGCTTAGTAACATACTCAACATCCGACTCTCCTATTGGCTTCCCTCAGAATGCTTTCAGCAACGAGAGCACTACTGACGACCGAAGACCACAGAGCTTGTACTCAGAATCTCTGTGGCGTAACATATGGACTGCCGAAAGCTACTGTTTGAAAAATACCCAGAATGGAGCTGTAAAATATGACATATCGAATGAAAATATAGAGTTTACGTCACTTATCTCAAATGCCAAGAATAAACGGCAAATTTTCGGCGTTGACTTCATTTTTGTGGATGACAATGCGTGACTGCCTCGGACAGCACAGATGGAGTGGCTCCTGGAACGATAGGATATTTGGCGAATGCACTGGCCTGCCTCTTTCTTCTACCTAAATCCCATCGAGCGCGTATGGTATTCCGTGCTGAAACGTAGTTCGGCACTTTCACTGAAGCCAACAAATGGAACGCCCTACCGCAATAACTCCTTACGAACCTTGTGAACAGCATGGGAGAACGTTTCAGAGCATTGATTGCCATCCGTGGTGATCAAACATCCTTTCGAGAACCAATTCCACCGTTTGTAATGTCAGGAGTACCAGCATGAATGGCGGTGACTTTACTGTAATTAGTATCTTTGAATGTAAGGATCATTTCTGTGCGTCTCATTGCGAACTTCTGTCAGTCACATTCTGTGTTATGCCGCAGCTGTTCTTTCTGTGTATTTTCCAACTTTCAGCGTGCTACGTTACTTGACAGCGACACATCATGTTAAAGTTGTATTGTATTGTATGTTAACCGGGAGCCTAGAAACGACGGAGAGGCTCCTTCCCCGCCGCAGACGCAGTGGTCTACAACTCCTCGACGATTACCACAGTCCACTTCACCCCTCTGCCGCCCCACACAGCACCACTCTTTCAGGGTTATTGTGCGGTTCGACCCCACTGGACACTCCCAGGGAAAGTCTCACACCAGACCAGTTGACCCACTATGTTTGCGTGGTAGAGTAATGGCGGTGTACGCGTTCTTTGAGAACTTGTTTGTGCAGCAATCGCCGACATAGTGTAGGTGAGGCGGAATAAGGAGAACCAGCCCGCATTCGTCGAGACAGATGGAAAACCACCTACCAGTCATCCACAGACTAGCCGGCTCACCGGACTTCGACAGAAGCCCGGCGGATTTGTGCCGGGGACCAGGCGCTCCCTTCCAGTCCAGAAAGCCGTGCGTTAGACAGAACGACTAACCGGGCGCGCATGTTAAAGATAATTTCGTCCTTAAGTTTTGAATACCAGTGCATATAATGATGAAACCTCATGCAACGGTGAAAGAAACGATTGTGGACCCACATTGTCATAATATTATGTGCAATAACGATTTTTCAGCATCTCTACAGTTTCTCTTCAGCACTATAATACTAATAAAAGGGTAAAGAATGTCAGGAAACACCGCCCTGTGTCCCAGAAAACGGTTTGGTGTCAGTGTTGCATATTATTGAATGTCTGGAGTGGTATGTTTTTAACGACAATCTGAAAGATTTGTAATTGTTTCCCCTCCAGGAAGAAGATTTCTTTTGGGCCCTGCAATCCGATACGATCTGTTATTTAGGAGCACACAAACGGCACTTTATTTCGATATGTGGATATCACAATTACTGCAATGCTAGTGTTTTTGTTTCGTTTTTGTGTGCCATTTAAAGGTGAAATTGTAAATTGATAACGACTCTCAGAGTTCTTTTTGCTGTAACATCTTCTAAGTGAAGTTCGGAACAGACAGCTGTTTACATCCAGTAAATGAAATTGTAATACAATGACGGATCCTTCCAAAGATGAAAGTGTAAGCCTAGCAAGGCGTCGTGGAAGAAATTAAAAGCGGTTGTGAGAAATACTTCTTTTAACTTAGCTTTTATGTCATAATCAGTCGTAGTTTACAAACTACTGTTCAACATGGACGACATGCTGTGATCATAATATTACTTCCATATGTTAGAGGAAGCTGTCCAGTCTAAAGACAGCTTCACTTTTGTCCAACAGTTCGTCCAGAGAAAATATCGACAATCGTTGACGTTATTTTCGACAGAAGAAAAAAATTATTTTCATCGATTCCTCAATTTAGTCTATAGTCAGACACAAAGCAATTTTACGTGGGAAAGATAATGCTGACATTTGCTGTTGTAACGTGAGTCGTCCAAATCAATCATTGACTTAATAGGTGGACTCAGTACGCTTTTCCTCGACATTGTTCTGAGACCACTACTCTTGAAATTGCGTTTGACTGTGGGAAGTCACCTTGTATCAATAAGGTTTGTGGTATTGTCACCCATTAGTATAAGAAACAACTAGTTTTTACTAAGAAGGTGGTAACTGTTGGACTTCATGCCCATGTTGAACCATTTTTACACGGGTAACAATCATTTTCAGCTATTCCTTGCTTTCTTTTTGAGACGGCCAGCGTTCTCATCCTTCCTTTTTAAGCTCGTGTTGCTAATCGTTCAAATGCTTTTTGTTTCATTTCGGTCAGTGTACTACGACTCTCGGGACCACCACCACACGTAAAATTCTACCAACTGACCGATTTTTCGAAACAACTAATGCACGGAAACCACTGGACGAGAGAACAAGAAAAAAAAAACGAGGTTTCATTAAAACGCCGGCCGGGGTGGCCGAGCTGTTCTAGGCGCTATTATCAGGACCCGCGCGACCGTTATGGTAGCAGGTACGAATCCTGCCTCTGGCATGGATGTGTGTGATGTCCGTAGGTTAGTTAGGTTGAAGTACCTCTAAGTTCTAGGCGCCTGATGACCTTAGAAGTTAAGTCCCATAGTGCTCAGAGCCATTTGAACCATTTTTTCATTAAAACCAGGTGGGTCCGACACAGGATGATAGTGAAGGAAAGGTGAGGAAGGAATCCGTCAAAAGAACACCTCTTGCCTCTTCAGTTCGGGGCATGGAAAACATTGGCTGAGACAGAAATAAACGGAGAAAGTCAATGAGAGCAAAGAATGTAATGGAGAATTCTAAAACATAAAAGTATTCAAGCCAGATGGCGTTTAGCGCATTCCAGCTAATTGTATCGAAGCGAGAGTGCTACAAATCTACGCGTCACTTAAGGGAGTATCGTTTCCGAGTTATGAGGGAAAAATTAAATAAACAAATGAAACGGACGAAAACTGGTGTTTATCCTAACAACTACATAAAGCAACAGATTTTTATAATTTCTCCATATCTCTTCGCTAACACCCCTTTCTCATCACCATTTGACTGAACCGTTCTTCCTATTACAGTATCGTCTTTTTAGTTTACCAGCTACTTTTGTAGTTTAAAGCTTCGTTTCTACTTCACACCTAAAGCAGCATAAACTGATGAATTACTTTGCATGATGTGGGTTGTTAGAAATTCTCATTCTTCTACAAACTGGAGTGTTTCTACAGTTATCCACTACAACTGTTTTCGCAACTCTGCTATCTACTTCATCTCTTAGTTAAAACCGAAAATACGGGTTTGCAGGGAGAATCATATAAAATTTCGTGGTTTACGGGCTGTGTAAAAGAACTTGTTGACCGTACTACGCTGAAGCCATAACGCGTCTGGACAGCAACGGTCGCTACCACGTGGGGGCAGAAATTTTTCCTGCAAATGAGAGAGCTGGTGTCCTTAGGTTCTTGAAGACAGGACTTACCACTAATATCCTGAGTTAAATCTTACATGACTTCGCAGTTTCTCGTGGTTTGGAGCCATGCGCAGTTGACTCAGTTCGGTAGCTGTCATCTCTCCTTACCCTTCATTTCCTGTGCACATATACCAACAAGACGCTCTACTAGACTGTGCAAACACTCATTGAAATAAGAATTCCGATATAGATACAGTCAAGCTTCAGAACGTTTGAGAAGGAGGTCAGTTAGTTAACTTCTTGTCCGGCAGGTCATATTGAAGGTAAGCGTTATGGCAAAGTACCTGAAACTAAAACGTTTCAACAGGTTTACTGTAAGATTTTGTCAGTTTTCATTTTCATCATTATGCATGTTCAGAAACTTAGAACTTTCTGCCCGATTTATTGTTTTTTGTTGGTAGACTTCTTTTGGCAGTAGACTTCTTTTGGCAGTAAACATCTGGATGAGCCGTGTGTTTTGTTAAGTTTATAGCTAGTCTATTTGCGCAAAACCAGTTAATAATTTTAGCGAAAACGTCATTTATTGCTTTCCCTGTGGATAGTTCTTTGATTAACGTGACGATATTGCTTGGAACTTCAGTAAAAAGAAATAATTTTGCCTCCTGATTCAAATAATATCGTAAATCGACATCAGATTAGCAGTAACGCACAGATCCTTGTTGTGGACTTCTTGAAAACAATGAAGAAGGAAACGACGAATAATTTCGCGAAATGGCCATCAGGGAAAAATTAAAGAAATTTTGGCCTATACGAAGGAGTACTTGCCGTCCGTCTTCCCGTGTACCATTCGCGAATGAACCTGGTAATGGAGAACTGGTAATAGTAACCTGCTTACCCTCCACCACAGGTGATATGAATTAGATTCTAATATGTGAAAAAAACAGAAGACGTGAATCGGAAAACTCTGGGTTCGTTCGATTGAATTGTGGGAAAAATTACATCACAAAGAGTGTGGGAAGGAGATTTTTTTTTTTTTCGCAACTGTGAGAGAAGTTTCAGTTTGCTCTGCCCTTCTCCCGTGGGGTACTTTTCGTACACAGGCAACACATTTCCGCATTCACTGAGCAAGAAGTGTGCGGCGGTGTGGAGGTTATTGCTGTGGACAAATTACTGTAATTACTGCTCCCCAGCGTCTGCACTGGGAATCTCCGGCCTCCTTCCACTGACTCCATCATATCCTGTTGTTCACTGACCCACAGACACGTTAGGCATTCTCTCAGTTTTCAGGTCACTGAAATAAATTCTTCTTTTGTTTACAGTTGGATACTAGCAGACACTTCTGTCAGTAGCCGTACTTTTTCCACTATACCTTCGGGATACCATAATAGACGTCCACAAGTAGCAAAAAGTAATCAGATGAATTATTTTAGAACAAATGTTACATCACAACTAAAGAACTTATGGAAACTAACCCTTCCACTTGTTTATTAGCTGGTCAGTAATAAGGAGAGAGAAGAATTTTCTATTTATTTTTTAGACAAGATAGAGGTTATGATGTCATCATGAGGAAGTAATACAGAATCCGAACTACGTTAGTAACGTTTTCATGGAAGTAGTTAGGCGAAAACATGTCACAATCGAAACTTATCTGAGAAATCACACATAAATGATTAATTAAAAGGACTAGAGACCAAGGGGAAGAATGAGCAATGTACAATCACGCTTTCATTATAAAGAACGTGTGAGGAGGCCATTTAAGTAGCCAACAATAAGTAACTCAGGCATTTGATACAGCTGATACGAATTAGATTCTGATATGTGAGGAAAACAGAAGACGTGAATCGGAAAACTCTGGGTTCGTTCGATTGAATTGTGGGAAAAATTACATCACATGTCTGTTGTTGTTCATCCTCTCTTGACCGGTGTTCATTACAACGGATGGAAAATAATGTTTATAAGCAAGAGAGGAATTGAAAACCTCGATTCAAATAGGAGAGACTCACATTTTACAAATTTATCAGGAGGATAAAGAACTAATTTAAAGAATTTAGACATGGTATATGATGCTATCGTTCATACAGGTTCAGTGAGGATCTAAATGTTACCCTGCAAGCACAAAAGCAAGAAGAGTAATTTTTTTTCCATTATATGGCGAAGTATTGGTTTACAGGAAAAGATGGAGTTATCCCCTTCTTGCATCGAGGTCTTCAATTCAGTAATTATAAGATGGCTGCCATATGTGGCTGAAGTTTTGAAGGTCAAAATAAACAATTTTTACGTTGTTAGCGTACTGTGTGTTGCTGATTTTTGCCATAGGATTGTTCAGTGATATAAGTCTTTATGATCTTGTGCACGTGTTAGGGTTTTCTTATTACGTCTACTTGTCTAAGTCATACCATGTTTCTTCGCCCTGCTGTTTTGTATTTCCATAGTATCTTTGATAAACAGACATCCTCTGGCCAACTATTGTACTCTTTCTGTTTCCATGCGTCTCCTTTTTTTATTATTTAGAGGCATCAGTCCTAATTCTGCTCGTATTTCGGTATTAAAACTTCGACCTTGTCTCGCGTACGCAGTTGAGATACCTCACGTATGCACTCTGAACTACGAGGGTTGGAACTTTAGTAGTGGCAGCTATTTATTTACAGCTCGTACAAAATAGATACGTGTTTCAAAGTTTTACTAACCTTCAAGCCGGCCTGTGTGGCCGAGTGGTTCTAGGTGCTTCAGTCTGGAACCGCGCGACGGCTACGATCGCAGGTTCGAATCCTGTCTCTGGCATGGATGTGTGTGATGTCCTTAGGTTAGTTAGGTTTAAGTAGTTCTAAGTTCTAGGGGACTGATGACCTGAGATGTTAAATCCCGTAGTGATCAGAGCCCTCTGAACCATTTAAACTAACCTTCAAAGCATTCACCAGCATTGTGTATAACCCGTTGCCAGCGATGTGCAAGTAGTAGGATACTCTTAGCAGTGCCAGTTGTGTTGATAGTTCGAGCGACGCGTTCTATCGCCTGACGAATTTGTAGCAGTTCTGAAGTGAACACCATGAAGTGTTTCCTTCGGTTTAGAAATCAAGTTGCACTCACGAGCGCTTAAGTCAAGGGAGTGCAGTAGGTGGTATAGCACTTAGCAGCCCCTTCACTCAAACAAATCAGTAACGGCTTGCATTGTACGTGCTTGAGCATTGACCTGCAAAATGATGGTTAAGTCATGCTGAAAGAGTCACCACTTCTGTCTCTATGCTGTTAATTTTTGGAACACAGCTTAGAGACAGAAGTGATGACACCTTCTGCAGGACCTGACCATCATTTTGCAGAACAATGCTCTAGCACGTACAGTGCAAGCTGTTACTGACTTGTTTGACTGATGGGCCTGCCAAGTGCTATACACCTACAGCATTCCCCTGACTTAAGCTCTCGTAAGCTCAGCTCCATTTCTAAACTGAAAGAAACACTTCACGGCATCCACTTCAGAATTGCTACAAATTCGTTGGGCAATAGCTCGCGCCGCTAGAGCTGTCAACAAAACTGGTACTGCTAAGAATATCCTACGACTTCCACATCGCAGGCAACGGGTTATACACAATGCTGGTGACTTCTTTGAAGGTAAGTAAAACTTCCGTATTGTACGAGCTGTAAATCAATAGTGGCCACTATTAAAGCTCCAACCCTCGTATTCGTACGTCTTTCCAGTTCTGATTCAGGTTTCGCTTCCATTCATTACAACTGATGTGTGTATGTCTGTATGTGTGCATTGTTATGTGTTAAAGTGTTATTATTTGTGTGAGTAAATGTGTGTGTGTGTGTGTGTGTGTGTGTGTGCGTGCGTGTAAGAGAGAAAGAGAGAGAGAGAGAGAGAGAGAGAGAGAGAGAGAGAGAGAGAGAGAGGGGGGGGAGGAGGAGGCAGACAGGCAGACAGAAGGGGCGGAATTAATTAATTATTCAGATTATGTTATAAATTCCGTTTGTTATTGTTTTAGTGACTAATACGTTCAGTGAGTTAATTTTTACATTGATTTGTTCTTTAATTAATCTCTTTTTCGTTATAAGGGCTTTTGAATATCAAAATTTTCCTGCGATATCACAAGTTTCTTGTTCCAATTATTTTTTCATGTCCTGTTCTATGTTAGATAGTTCACGCCCATTATCAGGTGTTCAGCAATAAGCTTTGTACCTAGTTTTGAAAGTCCTGCCTGCCATTCCCAGATGTACTGATTTGCATTCTTGACACTCTAACTGGAACATACCTTCTCCTTTGTACGAGTACTTATCTGGTTGTCTGTTGTTTGTAAATATAACTGGACTATGTTTTTTGTTCTGTATGTAATGTGTAATTCTTGTTTGTTTAGCATATTTGCTATTCTGTGTGCTGACTTGTGTTTCTATGTTAAAGTGTGCCATTTCTTTTTGTTAGCCACGTCGTGAGTGTCACTGGTTTGTGGTCCTGTGTGTGCTCTAGTGGCTGTATTGTTTGTGAAGTTCTGTGGTATAGGTATTCTCAGGTTGTTTTCATTTTTCTTTAGCTGTGTTTTGACTTTGACGTTGAGTCTTTGTATAATAAGGGTGCTATAACCATTGTTTGTGACTATTAGTTGTACTGAGAAAAACATGAGAAAACGTAAAATCGTAAGTAACTTACTTGTAAATGATACATTAGACACTCATTAAAACACACACACACAAAACATGTTTCATGTTTTATAGGCTACTGAAGATGCCTCTCAAATAAAAGAAACGAAAAGCATATGGCAAAAAAATAAACATTTAGCTGCGAAGATGGAACATACCTCCATGTATACTATTTCCGTTTAACATTACTTCTCGATTAATTTCTGTTAAGTTTCTTAAGTCCATTATCAATTCTGGTACTAAAGCGTCCCGCTATTTACGTGTAAATTTTTCCAACAGATTGACCTAATATGCGCTGTAAATCTTTACAAGAAGTGCCTGTTTCGTCCTTCCTATACTGTACCGGTGTTTCTTTTTTTTTTTTTTTTTCATCAGTCTACTGACTGGTTTGATGCGGCCCGCCATATATTCCTTTCCTGTGCCAACCTCTTCATCTCAGAGTAGCACTTCCAACCTACGTCCTCAATTATTTGCTTGACGTATTCCAATCTCTGTCTTCCTCTAGAGTTTTTGCCCTCTACAGCTCCCTCTAGTACCATGGAAGTCATTCCTCATGTCTTAGCAGATGCCCTATCATCCTGTCCCTTCTCCTTATCAGTGTTTTCCACATATTCCTTTCCTCTCCGATTCTGCGTAGAACCTCCTCATTCCTTACCTTAACAGTGCACCTAATTTTCAACATTCGTCTATAGAACCACATCTCAAATGCTTCGATTCTCTTCTGTTCCGGTTTTCCCACAGTCTGTGTTTCACTACCATACAATGCTGTACTCCAGGCGTACACCCTCAGAAATTTCTTCCTCAAATTAAGGCCGGTATTTGATATTAGTAGACTTCTCTTGTCCAGAAATGCCTTTTTTTGCCATAGCGAGTCTGCTTTTGATGTCTTCCTTGCTCCGTCCGTCATTGGTTATTTTACTGCCTAGGTAGCAGAATTCCTTAACTTCATTGACTTCGTGACCATCAATCCTGATGCTAAGTTTCTCGCTGTTCTCATTTCTACTACTTCTCATTACCTTCGTCTTTCTCCGACTTACTCTCAAACCATACTGTGTACTCATTAGACTGTTCATTCCGTTCAGCAGATCATTTAATTCTTCTTCACTTTCACTCAGGTTAGCAATGTCATCAGCGAATCGTATCATTGATTTCCTTTCACCTTGTATTTTAATTCCACTCCTGAACCTTTCTTTTATTTCCATCATTACTTCCTCGATGTACAGATTGAAGAGTAGGGGCGAAAGGCAACAGCCTTGTCTTACACCCTTCTTAATACGAGCACTTCGTTCTTGATCGTCCACTCTTATTATTCCCTCATGGTTGTCGTACGTATTGTATATGACCCGTCTCTCCCTATAGCTTACCCCTACCTTTTTCAGAATCTCGAACAGCTTGCACCATTTTATATTGCTGAACGCTTTTTCCAGGTCGACAAATGCTATGAGCGTGCCTTGATTTTTCTGTAGCCTTGCTTCCATTAATAGCCGTAACGTCAGAATTGCCTCTCTCGTGCCTTTACTTTTCCTAAAGCCAAACTGATCGTCACCTAGCGCATTCTCAAGTTTCTTTTCCATTCTTCTGTATATTACTCTTGTAAGCAGCTTCGATGCATGAGCTGTTAAGCTGATTGTGCGATAATTCTCGCACTTGTCAGCTCTTGCCGTCTTCGGAATTGTGTGGATGATGCTTTTCCGAAAGCCAGTTGGTATGTCGTCAGACTCATATATTCTACACAAAAACGTGAATAGTCGTTTTGTTGCCAATTCCCCTAATGATTTTAGAAATTCTGATGGAATGTTATCTATCCCTTCTGAATTATTTAACCGTAAGTCCTCCAAAGCTCTTTTAAATTCCGATTCTAATACTGGATCCCCTATCTCTTCTAAATCAAATCCTGTTTCTTCTTTTATCACATCAGACAAATATTTACCCTCATAGAGGCTTTCAATGTATTCTTTCCACCTATCTGCTCTCTCCTCTGCATTGAACAGTGGAAGTCCCGTTGCACTCTTAATGTTACCACCGTTGCTTTAATGTCACCAAAGGTTGTTTTGACTTACCTGTATGCTGAGTCTGTCCTTCCAACAATCATATCTTTATCGATGTCTTCACATTTTTCCTGCAGCCATTTCGTCTTAGCTTCCCTGCACTTCCTATTTATTTCATTCCTCAGCGACTTGTATCTCTGTATTCCTGATTTTCCAGGAACATGTTTGTACTTCCTCCTTTCATCAATCAACTGAAGTATTTCTTCTGTTACCCTTGGTTTCTTCGCAGCTACCTTCTTTGTACCTATGTTTTCCTTCCCAACTTCTGTGATGGCCCTTTTTAAGGATGTCCATTCCTCTTACGTATCCCACTTCTTTGCGTATTGATTCTTCCTGACTAATGTCTTGAACTTCCGCCTACTCTTCATCACTACTATATTGTGATCTGAATCTATATCTGCTCCTGGGTACGCCTTACAATCCAATATCTGATTTCGGAATCTCTGTGTGACCATGATGTAACCTAATTGAAATCTTCCTGTATCTCCCGGCCTTTTCCAAGTTTACCTTCTCCTCTTGTGATTCTTGAACAGGTTATTCGCTATTACTAGCAGAAACTTGTTACAGAACTCAATTAGTCTTTCTCCTCTTTCATTCCTTGTCCCAAGCCCATATTCTCCTGTAACCTTTTCTTCTACTACTTCCCCTACAACTGCATTCCAGTCGCCCATGACTATTAGATTTTCTTCCCCCTTTACATACTGCATTACCCTTTCAATATCCTCATACACTTTCTCTATCTGTTCATCTTCAGCTTGCGACGTCGGCATGTATACCTGAACTATCGTTGTCGGTGTTGGTCTGCTGTCGATTCTGATTAGAACAACCCGGTCACTGAACTGTTCACAGTAACACACCCTCTGCCCTACCTTCCTATTCATAACGAATGCTACACCTGTTATACCATTTTCTGCTGCTGTTGATATTACCCGATACTCATCTGACCAGAAATCCTTGTCTTCCTTCCACTTCACTTCACTGACCCCTACCATATCTAGATTGATCCTTTGCATTTCCCTTTTCAGATTTTCTAGTTTCCCTACCACGTTCAAGCTTCTGACATTTCACGCCCCGACTCGTAGAACGTTATCCTTTCGTTGATTAATCAATCTCTTTCCCATGGTAACCTCCCCCTTGGCAGTCCCCTTCCGGAGATCCGAATGGGGGACTATTCCGGAATCTTTTGCCAATGGAGAGATCATCATGACACTTCTTCAATTACAGGCCACATGTCCTGTGGATACACGTTACGTATCTTTAATGCAGTGGTTTCCATTGCCTTCTGCATCCTCATGTTGTTGATCATTACTGATTCTTCCACCTTTAGGGGCAATATCCCACCCCTAGGACAAGAGTGTGCCCTGAACCTCTATCCGCTCCTCCGCCCTCTTTGACAAGGCCGTTGGCAGAATGAGGCTGACTTCTTATGCCGGAAGTCTTCGGCCGCCAATGCTGATTATTTATCAAAATTTAGGTAGTCTCGGGAATCGAACCCGGGACCGATGACGGTTTTGATTATGAGTCAAAGACGATACTCCTAGACCACGGGGGCATTCCCCAGGCAACATTATTTAGAGGTTTAGTCTATCCACTTAGGATCTTCCAGATATCAGCCTCTCATTTATTCATATCTATGATATGATCCTGCCTCTCCATTTTTTGTTTCATAACAACGCCATCCCAATCGTTATTCAGCAATGTATAACAAGACGTACTTGCTATTTAAAGTTTTTTGTCCTAGAGTCTTTTATTGGTTTCCCTAATCACCGCAATACTTAATTTTCTTATTAATACTACATTCTATGACAAAGAGGAGTATACAACACAGCATGAAGCAGTTATTCTAATGGGACGGAAATTGGTAGATGTGATGTAGATGTACAGACAAACAAACGATTGCAATTTCAAAGAAAACTGAATGATTGATTCAGGAGAAACAGCTTCACAGACTGAGCTAGTCAATAAAGTGTTGTTCCACCTGTAGGCCTAATGCACACAGTTATTCGACTCGTCACTGATTTATAGAGTTCTTGAATACACTTGTGAGTGGTATAGTGCCAAATTCTGTCCAAATGACGCGTCAGATCGTCAAAATCCCGAGCTAGTTCCAGGCCCCTGGTCATAATTGTCCAGACGTCTCTACTGGGGAGAGACTTGTTGGCCAAGGTGGGGTTTGGAAAGCACAAAGACAAGCAGTAGAAACTCTCGCCGTGTGTGGGGGAGGAGGGGAGGGGGCATTATCTTACTGAAATATGGGCCCAGGATGGCTTGCCATGAGGGGTAACAAGACAGTGCTTAGAACAACGTCGACGTGCCACTGTGCTGTAGGTGTGCTGCGGATGGCAACCAAAGGGTTCCTTCTACGAAGAAGAAACGGTACTCCAGACCATTGCTCCTAGTTGTCGGACGGTATGACGGGTGACAGTCTTGGTATCTCACCACTGTACAGGCGTCTCCAACACGTCTTAGTCCCGGAATCCCATTGACTGGAACACAATTGTTTACAGTGTTAAGCTTCGCTTCGGATTTGGTTCAACGCATTATTGACTTACTCAATCGGTGGTGCTGTTTCTCTCGTATAGATCATCCATTTTTGTTCTGAAATTGTAATCAATTGTTTGTCTGTACACTCTAAGAGGGTCGATAGCTCTAACTATCATCATTCAATATTATCTTTCAGTGAGTTCGATTTCTGAGTCCGTCGAGTCTGGGCGGAGCCTTGAGCTACGAGTCGTGTCGTCCCGGCTTAGAGAGTCCCCTACCGCTATGAGCTGACCCTCAGCAAAAACATTACCGATTTGTGACATGTGACAGTCCTGACAAGTATTTTACAAAGGTTTCGCGTTAACCTAGCCGGACACATACTGGATTAAAGCGTGTGATGTAATACAATGAATTCTGTCCTGTGATGACAATAACCATAACTGGGAGTGTTAGACGAAAGTGGTGTCTCCCTCATATTGTGTCTCAACAGAATATAACAGCCAGACAGTGTAGAAAACATTGGCGTTGGTCAGTGGGGAACCCTTTACACTGTGTGAACACTGTTGAGCAGCCGCGCACTGATTAGAAACTACTGTTGCAGCGGATAAATCCGATTAGCGTTTATCTACTGGGTCACTGCCTCATCAAAATTAAAGTTAGGCTTCTGTATCGGTTAATAACAATCGACTTCATTTTAACTGGAAGTGTTTCAACATGGACATGACATCTACCGATTTGTGTCCCATTAGCTTAATTCTTTCGTGGTGCGCTTTTTTTTTAGTGTACATTTAATAAACTTTTGTCTTTTCCTTTTGGTGAGTAAACATTCAACGTGTCCGTTTTCAGCCTTTGTAAGAGTAAAATAAATGTGTCTTCAGTTTCCGCTAATCGTTGTCAAAGGATCACTCTGCTGTCCTTATTTGTAGTATTAGGAGTCTTGACATTACCCATAGTAGGTAAGAATGGTGACGGAGCTGCCATCTCTGAGCAGCCAGTCTAAGCTTCCTGCACCATATGCATAGAAGGTTACACCGCAACAGTCACTTGTCAGAGGATGGTCAGCCAACAGGACACACCAGTAGTAGGCGAGATCGACTTTCGAGTTGGAGAGGTGTTACGGAGTTATTCAGCTATGCTGCTCAAATGAGGTATTTCCTACACTGGTAAATATATCGTAATTTTGCTTCCACCCAAATAAATTGTGAAAAAGCCCTCATTAAATTACGTGCAGTTTCTTTTCTACGTTTTTATATTACAGAGATGGTATAAAGCTCGCTTTTCCAAATGTTGTTAATGTGTATTAATTTCCGATGCTGGTATCATACATCTAACATAGATTTAACAGTGTTTCACCATTTGAAATCTGATTAGTAGTTTCGAAAAAAAATACAGCGTTCAGAACTTAGAATCTATTTATTTCTATCATGTAACCGATTGGTTTCTTATAAGGACTAAGAGGACGTTCGTGTAGTTATACGGAACGGTCGCAATGGCTGATGGAGCGCTCCAGCTATACTCAGCAAAGATCGTAAAGTCGTACGGCACTCTATGCTGACACACACCGAAGGGCAGCTTTAGGCGTTTAGTTGGGAAGTTCTTTCTATCCTCTGTGCGCAGTGCTATCTTTCCTTCTCGAAATGTAAGACTTGTTGGTTTAAGCTCACCTGATAAGTGTAGGTGTACTATGGTATCATGTTTGTGTAAGAGATGATGGAGAAGATGGATAAAGTGACTCTGGTGACGGCACATAGCCTACTCCTCTCTAGTAGCTCTGAAAGGGGCGCTGAGATTAATGTCCGCATCCGACGGACGAATCACCATCATCAGAGTCACATGCTCTCACTTCATGATACACTTTGGCTAGGTTTGGAATTTAGCCAAAGGCATTGGCGCAAGGACTGGTCATTAGAACCTTTACGCCACCACCCCTCATATTCCCTCTGCCGTAAAGGCAAAGGGAAAAACGTCAAAAGTGCGCGGCGTATTCAGGTGGTTACCTATCCAAGCACTGAACATGCACAAGATCACTTAACTTTAGTAATCTGACGAGAACCGGTGCAAAACCGAAGCAAAGCCACTAGCTTGAGTTATTTGGCAGAATTTATTTCCAGAAGTGAAATAGTGGAGGAAAGCTCGATTTAAAACTGGTGCTAATGATGCTTGGTTACATTTGGATGGACCTGCACACCAACTTGGAGACAAAGAACATGGAAATTAATGTTGTTTCGCCAGTTACCAGTGGCAAAAATTCTGGTCTTGTTTCTCTCAGACCGTGGTAAGATAGGTGTACGTCAGTTGAATGTATTTCTTAAAAATGGGAATTGAGGTATACATGGTGTTAACGTAATAACATCAAATAATGTGCTGGGTGTCAAGATACACACTTAGACTGCAAAACTCCATCAGTAACAGCAACAAAAAGGAAATGACTATAAGCGGTGGTCGTAAACAATTCCTTAAAACGGCATCTCTGTCATCAAGTTCTAAATAACCAATGTCCACCGCGATACACATTTGTAGCAGCTCTTTAAAGGACTGCTGAACAGACTCATGAAATTCTTTAGATATGCAATTTCCTATGTATTTTCGGAACTTGTGCATAAAATTCATCTTTGAGCTAACCCAGTAGAAAGGAATCCTATCGGTAATGCCTCCACATGCTTGCCAACTACCAGGAAAGGGCTATGCGAGCGCTTTCCTAGCCACAGCCAAGCACAAGTCCGGGTATCCATCGTACTGACAGCATATTCTTCTATCTATTTGCAACTGACACATCCTCTGGGAGAGTCGATAGCACTTCAGTAACACAGTCTGCGTATCTTCTACGCGTTAAAGTTTCTTCACTGATGTAAAGACCAACCGCGTAGTCTCCAACAGTCTCGCACCAAACGTTCACGCTCCAGTGTTTCTTACGTTCAAGCTAACTTAGCCAGTGCGGATTCTGAGTGGCCCAGTAATGCATATTGTGGTGTCACCGCCAAACACCAAACTTGCCAGGTGGTAGCCTTTAAATCGGCCGCGGTCTGTTAGTATACGTCGGACCCGCGTGTCGACACTATCAGTGATTGCAGACCGAGCGCCGCCACACGGCAGGTCTAGTCTAGAGAGACTCCCTAACACTCGCTCCAGTTGTACAGCCGACTTTGTTAGCGATGGTTCACTGTCTACATACGCTCTCATTTGCAGTTTATCATAGCCTTCAGCTACGTCATTTGCTACGACCTAACAAGGCGCCATATTCAGTTGCTATAAGAACTATCTTCAAGAATGTATTATGAACAGATAATATTGTGAATCACGTATCGTCAAGAGCGACGTTCATCATTAATGGATTAAAGTTAATTATCAAACTAATTATGTCCGCTTTCTGAATTCTCATTCCTTGTCATGTTCCAGACCTCACGTCAGTATAGTTCTTCCCTCTTCACGCCAACCTGCGTGAGCTAAAACGCGTGCATTTCAGCCTCCACCCGTAACACGGTGTTGGCTCTTCTGCTAACACAAAACATATTTCTTATACTGAGGTTTTAGTTACATGTAAAGGTAAAATTTGATCAGAACCGAGCGATAGATTTTTATGCGTTTCTTGTAATCTCATATGTTAATCTTTTGGCGATGTGACATCTTATACGGATGGAAGGTACCTGCGCACAAAATTGAGACATCCGCAATTTATCTGGAGCTAACAAATGAATTACGAACAACAGCTGCCAGGACATCTATTACGTCCGTCCACTCGTTGCATGCTCGCCCCATGCCCTCTACATGGTATACCAGCTGTAGAGGTATAGCTCTAGGGAACCTAGGCCTATATAAATACATCGCCCGACACGAGAACTGAAACACCCGTGTTGATAGAGGTTATGACATGTTATTTCAGTGATTATGAAGTCGAGTCCAAGTTCCAAAGAACTTGACAGTATAAGCCTAATTATCACTGACACTGCACCCTATCTGGTCTGGATGCATGCGCTCATTCTGTGGGAAAAGGTGCCATTTTGCCATTGTATCTTCTGAAACAAGTTGGTTCACAACTCTTGTCACAGGGCCACGATATTATGGATATTGGCACTGCGACAGAGTTGTCGTCCAAGTCCGTCCCAAACGCGCTCCATCGAGGACGGACCTAGATATCTTTCTGGCCAAAAGAGTACCTCAACTTCCCGTAGATAGTTCAGAGAGACGTGCCATGTGTGGACGAACATTGTCCTGTGGAAAAAGTACGTTACCATACCATCGCATGAGAAGTAACATATGAGCAGGATGTCCATGACATATCGCTGTATCATCAGAGTAGCTGATGCGCCCCCCCCCCCCCCCCCCCCAACATGACACCAGGGGTAAAAAACGAGCATTGTCCTGATGAAAAACTGCGTCACCATACCATCCCAGAGACGTAACACATGAGCAGGATGTCCATGACATATTGTTGTACCATCAGAGTAGCTGATAGCCCCCCACAACATGGCACCTTGGGTAACATGACTGAGCCTCAGACCTGTATGTATGGAAGACCGGGACCTCTAACCAGGATGCCGCCATATTCGCAGACGATGGTCGTCTAACGTAGTGCAGAACCGAGATTTGGCACTGAACACTGTGCGATACCATTCATTGGCAGTCCATGCTTGCTGGTTGTGGCACCACTCCATACACAGCTTTTCGTGTTGTGGCATTAACGGCAGCCTACGCATTGGACGGTAATTCCCTAGTTTGGCTGCTACTAGTCTCCGACCAGTGGTGTGGTGTGACACAGATTCTTGCATCTTCCTGTTGAGGGGTGAAAGTTTTGTGCTAAACTGTTGGAGACTACGTGGTCGGTCCTTACATCAGTGAAGAAACTCTGACGGGTAAAAGATAAGCATAATGTGTTGCTGATGTCTCATCGGCACTCCTAGTGGATTTGGCAGTCGGAATACATAGATGTGTATGCAAGTCCATTGTCCCTGGATGAGAGGCGCGGATGTGAAGGGGTTGCTATGTGCTTGGTACAAAATGCTGCGACCCTTCCTTCTAGTGGTCAGACGTGGTCGGCTGGAGCTTTGACGACATCGGGCAACAGTCGTATTCGAATGCCCGACAAATGTAGATATTCCACGATTCAACGACCCGGTCAGAAAAAGGTCAGCTGTTACGCCCTTTTCAAAGTCTGTCAGGTGTTGTTGCTTTTCTCTCACACCAGTAAGGACCGTCCCGTCACGCAACTACTATACCCTACAATAGCTGGTAGCAACACTACATCTACATCTACAAATCATATTTAAGTGCCTGACAGAGGGTTCATCGAACCATCTTCATAATTTTCAATTATTCCAATCTCGTATAGAGCCCGGAAGAAACGAACACCTATATCTTTCCGTACGTCCTCTGATTTCCCTTATTTTATCGTGGTGATCGTTCATCCCGATGCAGGACGATGTCAACAAAATATTTTCGCATTCGGAGAAGAAAGTTAGTGATTGGAATTTCGTGAGAAGAAACCGTCGCAAACAAAAACGTCTTTCTTTCAATGATATCCAGCCCAAATCGTGTATCACTTCAGTGATACTCTCTCCCATATTTCGCCATAATACAAAACGTGTTGCTCTTCTTTGAACTTTTTCGAAGTGCAGCAAAATTTTAAAAGAGGATGGACAAGCGTAGTGTAGGCAGTCTCTTCGATAGATGCGTTTGTTGCATTTTCTACGTGTCCTGCAAATAAAACGCAGTCTTCTGTTAGTCCTCCCCACAACATTGTCTGTGTGTTACTTCCAATTTAAGTTGTTCGTAATTCTAATTCGTAGGTATTTAGTTGAATTTAGGGCCTTTACATTTGAGTGGTTTATCGTGTAATCGAAGTTTACGGAATTCCTTTTAGCACTCATGTGGAATGCCTGACACTTTTCGTTATTTAGGATCACTAAAAACATTAATGCACTTAGATTGCCGTTCTACCTGTGACAGAGCACTGAAACTCTTATTTACGTGCCCGCCGTCAGTGTGCATGCGTGCGAAGTTATACTGACATTTCATTGTGTCTTCCAGGTAATTCACTTTTGTGTCAGAGAATGTATTTCTTTCTTTTATTATTTTGCGTTATTCATTACGTTTAACGATAAACGTCAGTACCTTATGTTCCCTGCAGAATATAGAAACGGGCATTTCAGGGGGTGGGGGGAGATGGTGGGTGATAGGGCCACTGCCGTACAGGTTTTTTTTCATGACAGAATTTCTGACACACTAAGCACAACCATAAATTCTCTGGACTATAAAAAAAAAATTCCGTCACCTACAAAGTGTAGCACTTGTGGAACGACACGTTTTGAAGGTGTCCAGTTATCCAATATCAAAAATGGCATGCCTAGAATCTTGTCCCCTCTGCTCCCATCATTCCTTTATTTCAGCGGACCTCAAGTACATAAATGGCTCAAATGGCTCTGAGCACTATGGGACTCAACGGCTATGGTCATTAGTCCCCTAGAACTTAGAACTACTTAAACCTAACTAACCTAAGGACATCACACACATCCATGCCCGAGGCAGGATTCGAACCTGCGACCGTAGCAGTCGCACGGTTCCGGACTGCGCGCCTAGAACCGCGAGACCACCGCGGCCGGCCTGTACATAAATGCTTCATTGTATCTATAAATGAATGTTTATATTGTCGATACAGAACTGTGGCTTGGAAACTACGACTTTTTACAACACAAAAAATAAATTATGACAATGGTCTGTGTCAATCGCTTTTACTTCCTCCCATACGTGTTACTATGAATCTCTCCCTGAGCTTCAGGTGGATCCATGGATTATATTATATTTTGGTTTCCTGGACGTTGCCAGCTGCATGTTTTTAGTTTTGTTTCACTACAAATAATATATTATTAGGACTTCTTAATTTAATATGGCACAAGAACTACAAATTTGAAATAAGAATTAAGCTATTTCATGATTATCCAGCAGAAAGAACTTTGAAGTCGCCATAAATATAGGTTTTCATCATTAGATGCCACACAGATACGAAATAACGACATAAACAGTGCAGAAATGGTACAGAAATCGAGATACACTGCCTTGTGAGTCAAAAAACATTTATTATCAGTGAAATCTGTATGTTTGATTCGCTAGAAGTAAGGTAATGCAAAAGGTGCAAAACTCACTTTCAAAGTTCTTAGAGAATGTCTGCAGAGGAAGACTATTCCTCAGAACTGGAACAATACTGAAGTAATGTAACCACACAACCGAATGGGTTCGACGGATATTAAACAGTATAAACTCAACAGTCTTCTTTCTGCAATATACAAGATCAGTTAAATAATTACCAACCACATAGAATAACATTAGATTTAAATCAGATAAAGAAACCAGCAGGCCTCAGAGGTGGGTATGAAACGACATTCTGTTTGCAAGTCTTAAACGAAATAACGAAACTGAGGAGGGAAATGAATTGTCCCTATGTCTATGGGTTGTATAATATTGAGACACTTTTTGACTCAACTGGTAGAGAAATCTGGACTAATAACCCTTCGGAAGTAGAGAATTGATTCAACGTGTGTTAATGTGCGGTGGCATTTACGTTACACGTCAATGTTACATATCACATCAGATAACACTGCGTTAATGATCAATAAAAGAACACTAGAGATGTCACAATAGGAGATTCTGTTCAGCGACAAAGATTCTCAACAGTCAAAATATCCTCAGATATTCCGAAGGAATTTTTCATCTCCTTCAACTGGGAAATGGAAAAAGAAATACAGGTTATTACAACGCACTTGAACTTCCTTCGTTATGTATATAAAATTTGTTCACATTGTACGCTACTGATTGCCCAACTGCAGATAACCCTCAAAGACGAAATGTGAACGTAATGGTGCCGGTGTTAAAGCGTATTTGAAGACCAATTGCAATTAAGTGAAAACCGCCCCGGTCAACGTTTGCGCTCCCGGTGGACGCTCGCGTTCCACGAGTGCAGACGAGTCTGCCGAGCGCTATGGCATCCCCCAACACGTCACTGTTCCGAGCAGCTGTGAGTGAGACGGCTATATGCCAAAGGCTGCACACGCAGGAAGCTTGGCTAGATGTGTTTGCAACACAGTGCAGCTACTTCTAAGAGGCGAATACTGCAGCATACTTTTGTGAGCAGGAGTTTATTATGTGTATCTACTTTCAACTTTTCATTTTTCTGCCAAAACAATGAGTTTCACTTAGCTAAATAAAATACACACTGGTAATACGATGAGCAGAACATACAGCCATTTAACATTACGTTGTGACATTTATAAACACATTTCAATTTTAGAATGTGTCATATATTTGGAACTTTGGTTTATGTTTCAGTCAAATACGTGGAACTGCACAGATGAAAGTCTGTTAAATCCGAACTTTGGCGGGACTTCAACAGTTTCATAAGAGAAAAAAATGGTTCAAATGGCTCTGAGTACTATGGAACTTAACATCTGAGGTCATCAGTCCCGTAGAACTTAGAAATACTTAAAGCTAATTAACCTAAGGACATCACACGCATCTATGCCCGAGGCAGGATTCGAACCTGCGACCGTAGCGATTGCGCGGTTCCAGACTGAAGCGCCTAGAACCGGTCGGCCACAACGGCCGTCTCACAAGAGAAGAAAAAAATATTGGGAACCAAACACTAAAAGAACTTCAGTGGCCTATATGTGCATTCGAGGACTCTGCTCATGGAATAACATGCTATAGAAGTCTTATACATTCCTGGACTGGACAAACAGGTCATTGAGCTGTGCACTCCACTGTACGTCTACCATCTCAAGCTGGAGGTACTGGAGTAAATTAGCTGCGAACAGCTAAAATGTTGTGAGAAATAAATCAAAATTCGTCGCAGTTGTACATTGTTGGAATCTCTTTGAGCGCTTATGATGAAATATCTCAGTTACTGAAACTTATTCAGTCATGTATGAGGCACAAATGACTGCCTTGAGTTGTGGGCAATGTTTCATGTAATGAAACTTAATTTGATTTTTCCACAAGATTAATTTTTGTTTGATAGCACGAATGTTGTCCATCACATGTGTTACCAAATGATTTGTGACATCAACAACAAAATATTTTGTCCCATCTGTACATTTATTCTTCAATGGCCACTTTCTTTTCAGACAGCATTCACTGCCAGTTTTCTGAAAACAAGCGTATCGCATCGTCTTTGGGGTTGTTGGTGTAATGACGCCCCAATAAATGTTTTCACACCGCATAATGATGCGAATGTGTGTTGAGCCTTCTGCGTGGCCTTTGAACGATACGAAAAGTAAGGCATTTTCCATTCAGCGTTGAACGAGTGGCTCCTTCACTTCTTCTCTTTCGAAGAAGTGCGTAGAACTACAGTTTAGTATACCGCAAGTTAGTCGGCAAACTGCCTGGCCTCTCTCTGCCCAGGTGACTGTCCAGTTCTAGCGGCGTGTGACTGCCGCCTTCATTCTCCTCTGTTTAGCCAGGGCTGAACTAAAGCAATCAGCAAATATAACATCGCAAAAAATTGTACAAATTAACAATGAAATTTTGCCCGAGACCAAAGTCAATACAATTTTTATTCATTAGTTGTTATATGCAGACGATGCAGCTATGGTAGCAAACTCAGAGGGTGAGCTGCAGTATCTAATCAACAAGTTATCACACGCATGAGGAAAATTTGGTCTTACCATCGGCCTCCAAAAGCGTAAGATCGTGGAGTAGGGAACCACCGGCCTTACATCCGTCAGCACTGACGGCCGTCCTCTCCAGGTAGTTTATTATTTTACCTACTTGGCATCTACAATATGTAGCAACTTGTCTGTGGACAGTGAGGTTACCAACAGAACTGCAAAAGCATCGCCTGTCATGGGTAGATTGAAAAACAGAGTATGAAAACTGGACTATTCATATTAAAAACAAAATTTCAAGTACATAACACTTGTGTTATCAGCACCCTTTTGTACAGCAGAAATCCCGAATGAATAGCTTCCATCTCCGTTGTCTCCCGAGGATCTTTCAGATCTCTTGGAAGGAAGGAGTACCCAGCACCGAAGTCTTACGGCTCACAAACACAACCAGCATTCATGCAATCCTGAGCCACGGACGTCTGAGGTGGCTGCGACGTGTTAGGCGCATGGATCCTGAGCGAATACTGAAAAAATTGCTCTACGGAGAACTTCAGGAGGGCTTAAGGCCAGTAGGAAGACCGCACCTTCGCTTCAAGGATGTCTGCAAGAGGGATCTGACCAAAAGCAGACGTGCAGAACAACTCGCGAATAACAGTTGTATTAACTTTGATCTTGGCCAGGATTTCAATGCTATTATGTACAATTTTTTGCCATTTTTTATTTGCTGATTGCTTTAGTTCAGTTCCAAATGATTGGAAAAGGGTATATCTCATCCCCGTTTTCAAGAAGGGACGTCGAAGAGATGTGCAGAAATATTGACCTACATCTCTAACGTCGATCAGTTGTACAATTTTGGAACACGTATTATGTTCGAGTATAATGACTTTCCTAAAGACTAGAAATGTATTCTGTAGGAATCAGCATGAGTTTCGAAAAAGACGGTCGTGTGAAACCCAGCTCGCGCTGGTCGTCCACGAGACTCAGAGGGCCATAGACACGGATTCCAAGGTAGATGGCGTGTTTCTTGATTTCGGCAAGGCGTTCG
Source organism: Schistocerca gregaria (assembly GCF_023897955.1). Classification (NCBI taxonomy): domain Eukaryota; kingdom Metazoa; phylum Arthropoda; class Insecta; order Orthoptera; family Acrididae; genus Schistocerca; species Schistocerca gregaria. The sequence continues at coordinate 453,011,291 of NC_064924.1, forward strand.
ATACAGTTCCCCACAGTCGTTTAATGAACAAAGTATGAGCATATGTACTATCAGACCAACTGTGTGATTGGATTGAAGAGTTCATATATAGCAGACTGCAGCATGTCATTCTCAATGGAGAGAAGTCTTCCGAAGGGGAGTGTCGTAGGACCGTTGCTATTCACAATATACATAAATCACCTTCTGGATAACATCGGATCTCGATATAGAAAAGTGTAATGTGCTGCGAATACATAGAAAGAAAGATCCTTTATGATTTAGCTACAATATAGCACATCAGCAACTGGAAGCAGTTAATTCCATAAATTATCCAGGAGTAGGCATTAGGAGTGATTTAAAATGGAATGGTCATACAAAATTAATCGTCGGTAAAGTGCATGCCAGACTGAGATTCATTGGAAGAATCTTAAGGAAATTGAGTCCGAAAACAAAGGAAGTATGTTACAGTACACTTGTTCGACCACTGCTTGAATACTGCTCACCTGTGTGGGATCCGTACGAGACAGGGTTGATAGAAGAGATAGAGAAGATCCCACGGAGAGCAGTGCGCTTCGTTACAGGATCATTTAGTAATCGCGAAAGCGTTACAGAGATGATAGATAAACTCGAGTGGAAGACTCTGCAAGAGAGACGCTCAGTAACTCGCTATTGGCTTTTATTGAAGTTTCGAGAACATACCTTCACCGAGGAGTCAAGCAGAATATTGCTCCCTCCTACGTATATCTCGCGAAGAGACCATTAGGAAAATATCAGAGAGATTAGAGGCCACACCGAGGCATACCGACAATCTTTCTTTCCACGAACAATACGAGACTGGAATAGAAGGGAGAACCGATAGAGGTACTCAAGGTACACTCCGCCACACACCGTCAGGTGGCTTGCGGAGTATGGATGTAGATGTAGATGTAGAAGGCCAGCATCGATCCAAGTCAGTGGGAAATTACAGCTGGTGACCGAGTCAAGTGGCGACAAGCTGTGAGCAGTCGGGTTGAGCTTACAGAGAACGAATGCATGCAAGAATACATCAGGAAGAGGACACGACGGGAGGAAAGAGCGGCCTCTGGTGGAAGTCATTCGCATTTCAAGTGCCCAAACAGCAGTAGAGACTGCCATTCTCGAGTAGGACTTTTCAGCCATAGCAGGTTTTGCAGAGTCTGAACCAACAATGCTACACCATCACCCTTCGAGGATGGACGGATTTACATATTTATTTATTTATTTAAATGTCAAGTTCCGTAGGACTAAATTGAGGAGCAAATCTCCAAGGTCATGGAACGTGTCAGTACATGAACTTACCACATAAAAAAGTAATAATAGATAAAAATAAATGTTCATGAACCTGAAAGAAAATCAGTCCGTAAGTTTAAGCAACCGCTATCAGCAATACAATGAGAATCATCTTAATTTTTCAAATAACTCCTCCACAGAATAAAAGGAGTGACCCATGAGGAAACTCTTCAATTTCGATTTGAAAGCGCGTGGATTACTGCTAAGTTTTTGAATTCGAGTGGCAGCTTCTTGAAAATGGATGCAGCAGTATACTGCACACCTTTTTACACAAGAGTTAAGGAAGTCCGATCCAAATGGAGGTTTGATTTCTGCCGAGTATTAACCGAGTGAAAGCTTCTTATTGTTGGAAATAAACTAATATTGGTAACACGAAACGACAATAAGGAATATACATATGGCGAGGCCAATGTCAAAATACCCAGACTCGTGAAAAGAGGTCGACAAGAGGTTCGTGAACTCACACCACTTATTACCCGAACCGCCCGTTTCTGAGCCAAAAATATCCTTCTAGAATGGGAAGATTTACCCCAAAACATAACACCAAACGACATAAGTGAATGAAAATAAGCAAAGTAGCCTAATTTACGTGTCGAAATATCATTCAGTTTTGATACCGTTCAAATTGTGAAAATGGCAGTACTAAGTCTTTGAACAAGATCCTAAACGTGGGCTTTCCACGACAGCTTAATATCAATCTGAACACCTATGGATTTGAACTGTTCAGTTTCTCTAATCATATGCCTGTTCTGTGACATTAAAACGTCAGGTTTTGTTGCATTGTGTGTTAGGAAATGTAAAAACTGAGTCTTACTGTGATTTAACGTTAGTTTATTTTCTACAAGCCATGAACTGAGATCATGTACTGCTCTACTTGAAACCGAGTCAATGTTGCACACAATATCCTTTACTACCAAGCTAGTGTCATCAGCAAACAGAAATATTTTAGAGCTACCCATAATACTAAAGGGAATATCATTTATATAAATAAGGAACAGGAGCGGCCCCAACGCTGATCCATGTGGCACCCCCCACCTGACAGTACCACACTCAGAACCCCCATCACAGCCGCTATCAACATTAGGAATAATGACCTTTCGCTGTCTGTTGCAAAAGTAAGAGGTGAACCATTTGTGAGCTACTCCCCTTATTCCGTAATGGTCCAACTTCTGGAGCAATATTGTGTGATCAACACAGTCAAATGCCTTTGTTAAATCAAAAAACACTCCAAGCGTTGGAAACTTTTTGTTTAGCCCATCCACTACCTCACAGAGGAAAGAGAATATACCATGATCAATTAACCTTACATACACAGCCTTTTCGATAACTATTGCAAACACTGATGGCATAGAAATAGGTCTAAAATTATCAACACTATCCCTTTCTCCCTTTTTATAAAGCGGCTTTACTACTGAGTACTTTAATCGCTCAGGAAACTGATCATTCCTGTAGGAAAAATTACAAATATGGCTAAATACTGGGCTACCATGTGCAGCACAGTACTTTAATATTCTACTACACACTCCATCATAACCATGAGAGTCCTTAGTCTTCAGTGATTTGATTATTGTCTCAATCTCCCTCTTGTCTGTATCACAGAGGAGTATTTCAGACGTCAATCTCGGAAAGGCATTTGCTAAGAAATTTATATGATTTCCTGTAGATACTAAATTTTTATTTAATTCACCTGCAGTGCTCAGAAAATGGTTGTTAAATACTGTACATATATCTGATTTATCAGTAACAGAAATATTATTACTGCATACTGACTTTACATCATCAACCTTGTGCTGCTGACCAGAAACTTCCTTCACAACTGACCATGTGGCTTTAATTTTATCCTGTGAATTAGCTACTCTATTTGCCTGCCACATACTTTTTGCCTTACTAATAACATTTTTAATCACCTTACAATACTGTTTGTAATGGGCTACTGTAGCTTGATTGTGACTACTTCTAACATTTTGATATAATTCCCGCTTTTTTCTACATGATATCCTTATCCCACTAGTCAGCCAACCGGGCTGTCCATTACTGCTAGTACCCCGTTCAGAATGTTCTAATGGAAAGCAACTCCCAAAGAGCATGAGAAATGTGTTATGGAAAGCATTGTATTTATCATCTATATTATCAGCATTATAAACATCTTGCCACTCTGGTTCCTTGAGAAGTTTTGAAAAACTCTCTATTGCTGTTGATTAACTTTCCTACGTAGTTTGTAATTAAATACGACATTGGTTAGAGTACAAAAACCTTTTAGTGTTAAAATTTGTGCATCATGGTCTGAAAGGCCATTTACCCTTTTACTAACAGAATGGCCATCTAGTAATGAAGAATGAATAAAAATATTGTCTATGACTGTGCTACTGTTCCCCTGCACCTTAGTTGGAAAAAACACAGTTTGCATCAGATCATATGAATTTAGGGGATCTACGAACATCCTTTTTCTTGCACAGTCATGTACAAAATTAATATTGAAGTCACCACATATAACTACTTTCTGATACTTCCTACAAAGTGAATCAAGAACGCCCTCTAGCTTAAACAAAAAGGCTCTGAAGTCGGAGTTAGGGGACCTATAAACAACAGCAATTACATGTTTAGTTTCACTAAATTCAACTAATGCTGCACAACTTTCAAATACCTGTTCAGTGCAGTGTCGTGATACGTCTATGAACTCAAATGAAATACTATTTTATACGTACAGAGCCACTCCCCCACCACGAAAGGAACTCCTTGAGAAACAGCCAGCTAATCTGCAGCCTGGTAAAGAGATCCTCTGAATTATCAAATTATTTATGTGGTGCTCTTATATACCAATAATTTCAGAGTTAACATCTGTTAGCAGTTCACTAACTTTATCTCTAATAGCTCTTATATTTTGATGAAATATGCTAATTCCTTCTCTAATTGGAAACATTACATCCTCTGGAGGTGAGCCCTTAGTTAGAGGCACTTCCTTTAAGCAGGTACACCTATCAGCTGACTTCAGTCTAAAAATGGTGCATCTCTAAGACCAACTACTATAAGAATTTTTCCATGAGTGATACCACTACCACCACCACCACCCACTACACTGTCACCTATAAGCTTAGCCAGCCTCCCGTTCCCATACCTATTGAGGTGCAGGACATGCCTAGTGAAACCCCATCTACTGATAGACCCAACCGGCCCCACTGAGATGTGATCCATGCCCTCCGCCATCAGTGCCCTCCCCAGCCCCACATTAACGAGCCTAACAGCCTCATTAAGGTGAGGCTGATCATGACGCTGAAGCAGCTGCACGAAATGCACATTAGTACCACCAGTTTGGGTAGGTATCTTAACCAAGTCACCACTGCCATCTTATTCCCCGTCCCTATCGAGACTGTTCCCTGCTCCACACACTATCACTACCTGATCCTCTTTCGTAAAATTCTTACATAACTCCCCTATGCTTTCAGTCACCTGAGCCAACTCTGCACTAGGCTTGGTGACCTGGTACTCACTCCCCAACATTCCTGCAACTGCTGGCCCACACCTCTACCGTGGGAACTACCTAGCAGCAGAACCTTCTTTCTGCTAGACTTTGCAACTAACCTAGGCCTTCTAATTGCTGAGGACTGCTGCAAGCTACCTACATCTACAGCTACACGAGGCTCCTCTCCACTCAAATCTGACAGTTGGTCGTATCTATTGCATGTATGCAAAGTAAAACTGAGTACCTCCTCTTCCTATCTTCCTTCTTGCCAACTGCCAGTTCCCATTCCCCACCACCCTCACCCTCCTCAACCTATCTAGTTCCTCCTTTGCGCATTGTAACTGCACCTAAAGGGCACAGATCTTACGCTCATGCTCCTCTATTAACTTGTTTCTATTACAGATTCTACATTCCCAGGAGAGGATCTCCCTAAAATGACCACTGGCTTCCCCACTGCATTGCCCCCAATGAAAATACTTTGAACAAATCCCACACCGTAATCCACTACTCACAAACTTACGACAGAGCCCACACTTTTCACTCATGGTAAATTTTGCAGCTACTGAAAAAAAACCATACGTGTACGTTACCAAAGTTCAGTTACACCAGTAGAACTATTTAAGAACTAACTACAATGGTCTCGAAATTCTCTGCCTACTAAGAAAGCAGCTACTTATATTAATAGTACTACAACTCAGCCGATACCAATACCAGCAAAACTTCACAAAATTATTAGCTACAACCAAAAAATTAAAACTCCCACTGTAACTCTAAGCTATGTTAAAACACTATGTGAAAATTTTACTGAAATATTTCAGTAGAAAGAATAATAAACGTCAGTTGAAAACTACAGCACGAAAATTACTAACGACTTCAACACACTGAAAACTCTCTAAAATACAACGAGCGGACGATTACAAAAGTTTATTAAGTCGTTATTGCGCCACAAACGGCACGCAACACCGCTGAAAACTATTAAATTTAATAACTGTATGACAGAGCACAAATAAGTTTGTCAGTACTTAGCTTATAACCGCTACAGCTGCAGTGCACGCCGCAAAATGTAAACACACTACATATAGCCATGCCATATAGCCATATAACAATGAAATCATAGTGTCAGTTGACGAATTTTCTTCCATTTAGAGTAGATGAAGTCAGTGAGTGGGTGGACATCAGAATAAGAAAACAGTAAAAATGGCTCAGAGTTACTTTTGTTAAACGTAATATATTTCAGAGACTACCATCTGATGTTGCTGAAAAGAATAACTGAAAATTAGACCGTAATAGCAGCTCTGATGTTCGACAGTGAGTCATTTTTTATGTGAAACTGAGAAAAAGTGTCGATTGCTCAGGAGCAATAGAGAGCTACGGATCGAGGTCTGCTATAAGTGTAGGAAAACAACAAATTGATCAGAGAATAAGCTGGAGAAAAACGTGAATGTTTGACTGCAGTGAAAATGAAATGGTATTGGGCGAGGCATGTATTCAGGCAAATGCATCGTAGATCGATCAAAGATGCAAAGGAGATTATCTGGACTGACTAGACTTGAAAGCTGTGGTTAATTGGGTACAATATATTCTGTGGTAATGGTCCCTATATTTACATTCCGAGCACGTAAAGCATTCTTCACAGAATTTTTCCCAATGTTATTTACTAGAAACTCTGTCCTGCCCTAACTTATGTGTTAAATTTTCAATTTGTACTCATACAACTTGATATTCCAATTCTGTTATACGGTAACTCATACTAACTAGTGAGTTCTCTGTTCCACGTGATGAAAACACAAGCTATTCCTTGCTTTCGACGTAATACTACTGAGCTCTAACAAGAGGACCGCCGCTACTCGTCACCACCGATTTACTGTGTGTGCAGGGCTTGACGAGAAATGAAAGTCACAGAAGCGGGAGCTGCAGATGGCCAAGCGCATGGAAAAAAGTACCAATTTTGGTGCCGGTCAGACGAGCCACGAACCATTATTCACCTTAACGTAGTTTTCACGCAGAAGTTCGCTCGGCGAAAACAGTAATCCGAGAGTGGTTGTGTTAAATCTCTATCGCTAATTCTTTTATTTTCGGGTTTTACGTAACTTGCACTGCAGAAAAAGTTAAATAATGTTCAATGTATTCTATTTATTAAAATTTTCATAAAATTCATGAAAAACAAAGCAAAATTTGGGATTGCAAGTAATTTTGCAGAAAGTGGTTGTAAAGCAAACACGAGAATTTCTTATATAAAATTAAATACTTTTATTACTTTATGGTTGACGATTTGCACGCACTATGGTGATAGACGTAAGAGTCGAGTGACATGAATGGGAAGCAGTGGTTGGCAAGGGAGTGAGATAGGGTTGTAGCGTCTCCCCGATGTTATTCAATCTGTGTATTGAGCAAGCAGTAAAGGAAACAAAAGAAAAATGCGGAGTAAGTATTAAAACCATGGAGAAGAAATAAAAACTTTGAGGTTCGCCGATGACATAGTAATTCTGTCAGAGACAGTAAAGGACTTGAAAGAGCAGTTAAACGGAATGGGCAGTGTCTTGAAAGGAGGATATAAGACGAACATCAACAAAAGCAAAACGAGGATAATGGAATATAGTCGAATTAAGTCGGGTGATGCGGATGGAATTAGATTAGGAAATGAGACACTTAAAGTAGTTAACGAGTTTTGCTATTTGGGGAGCAAAATAACTGATGATGGTCGAAGCAGAGAGGATATAAAATGTAGACTCGCAATGGCAAGGGAAACGTTTCAGTAGATGACAAATTTGGTAACATCGAGTATAGATTTAAGTGTCAGGAAGTCGTTTCTGAAAGTATTTGTGTGGAGTGTAGCCATGTATGGAAGTGAATCATGGACGATAAATAGTTTGGACAAGAAGAGAACAGAAGCTTTCGAAATGTGTTGCTACAGAAGACTGCTGAAGATTAGATGCGTAGATCACATAACTAATGAGGAGTTTTCGAACAGAATTGGGCAAGAATTTGTAGCACAACTTGACTAGAAGAAGGAATCGGTTGGTAGGAAATGTTCTGAGGCATCAAGGGATCACCAATTTAATATTGAAGGCAGCGTGAAGGGTATAAATCGTAGAGCGAGAAAAAGAGATGAATACACTAAGCAGATTCAGAAGGATGTAGGTGGCAGTAGGTACTGGGAGATGAAGAAGTTTGCACAGGATAGAGTAGCATGGAGAGCTGTATCAAACCAGTGTCAGGACTGAAGACCACAACAACAACAACAACATCCTGGTGATATTCTACTTTTACACCTACATGATCACCCTGTAATTTACAATTAAGAGCCTGGCAGAGGATTCATCGAACCGCCTTCAAGCTATTTCCCTACCGTACCACTTTGGAGGGGCGTGCGTGGAAAACGAGGATTTAAATCTCTTTGCGCAAGCTCTGATTTCTCTTATTTTAGCATGATGATCATTTCTCAGTGTTTAGGTGGATTGCCAACATAGTATTTTCGGAATCGCAGGAGAAAATTAGTTATTTAAGTTTCAGGAGAATATTCTGCGGCAACGAAAAACATTTTTGTTTTAATTATTGCCACCCCAAATCATGTATCATTTTCTTGGAAAGCTCTCTTCTATTTCGCGATAATACGAAAGGCATTGACTTTCTATTAACTTTTTCGATGTCCTCTATCAGTCCCACCTGATGCGGATCCCACACTGTTCAACAGTACCCCAGACGAGGGGGGACGAGCGTGGTGTAAGAATTCTCTTTACAAGACCTGTGGCACGTTCTAAGTGTTCTGCCATTAAATTTCAGTCTTTGGTTTGCTGTACCTAACGCTATCTATGTGAGCGTTCAATTCAAGTTATTCGCAATTGTAATCTCGAAGTATTTTGTTGAAATTTCAGCATTTAGATGTGTTGGTTTATCGTTTAACCGAAATTTTGCGGGTCTCCTTTAGTACTCAAGAGGATGTCTTCACACTTTTCACAGTTTAGATTCAATTTCCGCTTTTCGCATCATGAAGATATACTGTCTAAATCATTTCACTGTTTGTTTTGGTCATCTGATGACTTTAAAAGATGGTAAATGACAGCATAATCTTCAAAATATCTAAGAGGGCTCCTCATATTGTCTTCTAGATCGTTTATGTGGATCAGGAACAACAGAGGGCCTGTAAGACTTCCTTGGGCAACTCCAGATATTAGTTCTGTTTTACCGGATGTCTTTCCGTGAGATACTACGAACTATGACCTTTCTGATAGTAAATCACGAATCCAGTCACACAACTGAGGCGGTAATCCATAGGCACGCAATTTGATTAGAAGACGCTTGTGAGGAACGGTGTCAAGAGAATACTGGAAATCAGAAAATACGGAATCATTCTGACATCTCATGTCGACAGCATTCATTACTTCATGAGAACAAAGAGCTAGTTATGTTTCACAAGAACGATATTTTCTGAATCCGTCCTGACTGTCTGTCAATAAACCGTTTTCCTCGAGGTAATTCATAATGTTCGAACACAGTATATGTTGCATAATCCTACAGCAAATCGACGTTAGTGATACGGGTTTGTAATTCAGTGGATTGCTCCTATTTCCCTTCCTGGGTATTGATGTGGCCTGTGTAACTTTCCAGTCTTTGGGTACGGACCATCCGAAGAGCGAGCGGTTGTTAGTGACGGATAAGTATTGAGCTATTGTATCAGCGTACTCTGAAAGGAGAAATAATGGAAAAAGTAATTTTCTCGGCATATTTCACAAACTATAAACGCCATGTTTTTAGAATTGCATGGTTGTTTTCAAGGTTTGTATAGAAAAATGATATTTTCACTGTGTTTTCACAATATTCTCGAATAATTCTCATTACTCGATCGAGATCCACGTTTAACAACAGAATGAACTCGATATCTGTAGCTAATCTTGCCCCCCCCGCCGATGGCCCGATTTTACCTGCACCAGAATCTAATTGTCCGCGTGCAGTTACCGAGACCGGCTCGAAAGTGAAAACGGAACTAACGGTATACGAAGTCCTGTACGCTTTAATTATAGTCCCTCCTTGGGATGTTGTTTGCAGCGTCCTCGTAGGCTCTGTAATTACAATTATTTCTTGGAAATTTATTTACAATCCCAAATTTGCCTTTACTTTTCATGTCTTTCATGACAAGATTAATTAATACAATACACTACACATTGTTTAGGTTACTTCGGCGTGAGAAAAGTAAAAAATGAAAATATACAAAAAATTACCCATAGGGACTCGATCCCACAACCTTATGAGTCTCAAAAAATTGTTCAAATGTGTGTGAAATCTTATGGGACTTAACTGCTAAGGTCATCAGTCCCTAAGATTACACACTACTTAACCTAAATTATCCTAAGGACAAACACACACACTCATTCCCGAGAGAGACTCGAACCTCAGCCGGGATCTTGTAATTGTCGCCCTGTATTCTTTCCACTGCACCAACCTCTGAGTGGAAAATATGTTAACATTAATGTCTCATGCCTCACCCAGTCCGCACCAAAACTATTATTTTTTTCCCTAGAAGCTTGACCGTTTGGTGCTCTCACTTCTGTTATTTTAATTTCTGACCAAGCTCCGCATGTACCATAAATTTGGTCAAAACCAATGATGACGAACAGGCGTGATCCCCTTTAAAATCGCAAGTAAGATTGCTTTAATTAGTTTCTAACATAAAAATTTCCACTATATCGACGTTTTGTGACTCAGAATGAATAAAGAGCGCTTGAAACACCACTCTAGTCATCTCATGGATGCTTCATCACAACATTATTTGACCTTTGATTGTTTTCAGAATGGTTTGATAATTAAAGCGAACAAATAACTAGTTTCCTACCTGTTTGATACCTAAAGTTCACAAATGCTTCGCCGCTCATCGTTCATTTCTAAACGCAGTCGTTACACGTTCTCATACTACTTTTTGCCGTCTTTCAAAGAAACATTAAATTTTCGACCACGTACAAAAAACTGTCATTACTCCTCTTACGTAGTTCTTACGTTCTCGCTGCGCCAAAAGCCAAGCGATTAGTGCCGCTCACGTACAGACTTCACAGCTATTCTCGGATCCGTTGCAGTGATGATGTTAAGGCAATTTTCATTATGTTTCCGTTATATACTGTCATTATTCGTATTTCACAGATACAGATTTAGAGAAATTAATGCAGCTTCAAACTGCCAGTGGAACTCATAATCTTCACAGACATAGTTTTGTACCTTTCATTCGAAACCAAGGTGAAAATGTGAAAAATTATGTCCAGGGGAAGAAGTAAAAAGTATTAGTTTTACTCATGACATTACAGTTCTATCATATGCCGCAAAGGATTTTGAAGGTCAACTGGAAATATGTTGTAAGATAATGGAGTGCAGGCGAATTAAATTACATAATGCTGACGAAATCTGTTTAGGAAACTTGACATTAACAGTAGTAGTAGATAAGTCTAGCTATTCTGGCAGAAAATTAACTGACAGTGGGTGAAGTAGAAAGAGCCTGAAATTTTTACTGACAATAGCAAGAAAAGTATTCTGAAAAAGTGAAATATTTTTAACATGTAATGCAAATATAATAGTTATGAAATCATTTCTTAAAAGTATTTTTCTGGTGCTTAATCATGTTCAGAAGTAAAATGTGGACGATAAATGATAAACAAAAGAGAATATATGTAATTTAAATGGGGTACTGCAAGGGACTGCTAAAGAATAGATGGGTAGATCGTATAATTAATGGAGAAGTACTGAAAATATGTGGGAGGGAAGAAATTTATTTCACATTTTGACTGAAAGGACGCATAGGTTGATAGGACTAATACTGAACCATCAGTTATTAGTCAGTTTGCCACTGGTGAGAAATGTGTGACTGAGCGGGGAGGGGAGAGCGACTGTAGAGGCTGGCCAAAGTTTAACTGAAATAAGCACTTTAAAATGTCTGTAGGTTGTAGTGGTTGTACAGAAATGAGGAGGCTTGCACACTGCAGACTGGGGTGAAGACTTGTATTAAGATCGTCTTGAGACTGAAGCCTACAACATGCAAAGTTTGCTGAACCGTAGGTGCATCCTAACCTATCACAAGAAGACATAACAGTCTAAGTAACATTTAAGCACTAGTTTTTGGCAGCTTTATTTCCGTGTTCAGTTTAGATCGCTAATATTTTTGTTTTTTGTCCTTCACAAATAACTGGCTTCGGCGGTTGTCCATAATTATATATGTTAAAAATTAAACAAATGCTGCGTTACAACCTCCAATAAGATACAGGTAAGAAGCAGACAAAAATGGTACTTACACCGTCACGACGTAAACATACTGGCTCAAAGAATCTATTCATACTTACACGATAAATAAAGTGCAGTCGTTTCCTTTTAAATTATCTGTTGATGGACAGCACTTGAAACTAGACATATATAAGCGTAGAAAACGAAAACCTTTCCCATGTTGAGTACAAATAAAACAAAAAATGTTGTTGTTGTCTTCAGTCCTGAGACTGGTTTGATGCAGCTCTCCATGCTACTCTATACTGTGCAAGCTGCTTCATCTCCCAGTACCTACTGCAACCCACATCCTTCTGAATCTGCTTAGTGTACTCATCTCTCGGTCTCCCTCTACGATTTTTACCCTCCACGCTGCCCTCCAATGCTAAATTTGTGATCCCTTGATGCCTCAAAACATGTCCTACCAACCGATCCCTTCTTCTAGTCAAGTTGTGCCACAAACTTCTCTTCTCTCCAATCCTATTCAATACCTCCTCATTAGTTGTGTGATCTACCCATTTAATCTTCAGCATTCTTCTGTAGCACCACATTTCAAAAGCTTCTATTCTCTTCTTGTCCAAACTAGTTATCGTCCATGTTTCACTTCCATACATGGCTACACTCCAAACAAATACTTTCAGAAACGACTTCCTGATACATAAATCTATATTCGATGTTAACAAATTTCTCTTCTTCAGAAACGCTTTCCTTGCCATTGCCAGTCTACATTTTATATCCTCCCTACTTCGACCATCATCAGTTATTTTACTTCCTAAATAGCAAAACTCCTTCACTACTTTAAGTGTCTCATTTCCTAATCTAATTCCCTCAGCATCACACGATTTAATTTGACTACATTCCATTATCCTCGTTTTGCTTTTGTTGATGTTCATCTTATATCCTCCTTTCAAGACACTTTCCATTCCGTTCAACTGCTCTTCCAAGTCCTTTGCTGTCTCTGACAGAATTACGATGTCATCGGCGAACCTCAAAGTTTTTACTTCTTCTCCATGAATTTTAATACCTCCTCCAAATTTTTCTTTTGTTTCCTTTACTGCTTGCTCAATATACAGATTGAATAACATCGGGGAGAGGCTACAACCCTGTCTCACTCCTTTCCCAACCACTGCTTCCCTTTCATGCCCCTCGACTTTGATGACTGCCATCTGGTTTCTGTACAAATTGTAAATAGCCTTTCGCTCCCTGTATTTTATCCCTGCCACCTTTAGAATTTGAAAAAGAGTATTCCAGTCAACATTGTCAAAAGCTTTCTCTAAGTCTACAAATGCTAGAAACGTAGGTTTGCCTTTTCTTAATCTTTCTTCTAAGATAAGTCGTAAGGTCAGTATAGCCTCACGTGTTCCAACATTTCGACGGAATCCAAACTGATCCTCCCCGAGGTCTGCATCTACCAGTTTTTCCATTCGTCTGTAAAGAATTCGCGTTAGTATTTTGCAGCCGTGGCTTATTAAACTGATAGTTCGGTAATTTTCACATCTGTCAGCACCTGCTTTTTTTGGGATTGGAATTATTATATTCTTCTTGAAGTCTGAGGGTATTTCGCCTGTCTCATACATCTTGCTCACCAGCTGGTAGAGTTTTGTCAGGACTGGCTCTCCCAAGGCCGTCAGTAGTTCTAATGGAATGTTGTCTACTCCGGGGGCCTTGTTTCGACTCAGGTCTTTCAGTGCTCTGTCAAACTCTTCACGCAGTATCGTGTCTCCCATTTCGTCTTCATCTACATCCTCTTCCATTTCCATAATACTGTCCTCAAGTACATCACCCTTGTATAAACCTTCTATATACTCCTTCCACCTTTCTGCCTTCCCTTCTTTGCTTAGAACTGGGCTGCCATCTGAGCTCTTGATATTCATACACGTGGTTCTCTTCTCTCCAAAGGTCTCTTTAATTTTCCTGTAGGCAGTATCTATCTTACCCCTAGTGAGATAAGCTTCTACATCCTTACATTTGTCCTCTAGCCATCCCTGTTTAGCCATTTTGCACTTCCTGTCGATCTCATTTTTGAGACGTTTGTATTCCTTTTTGACTGCTTCATTTACTGCATTTTTATATTTTCTCCTTTCATCAATTAAATTCAATATTTCTTCTGTTACCCAAGAATTTCTAGCAGCCCTCGTCTTTGTACCTACTTTATCCTCTGCTGCCTTCACTACTTCATCCCTCAGAGCTACCCATTCTTCTTCTACTGTATTTCTTTCCCCTATTCCTGTCAATTGTTCCTTTATGCTCTCCCTGAAACTCTGTACAACCTCTGGTTCTTTCAGTTTATCCAGGTCCCATCTCCTTAATTTCCCCCCTTTTTGCAGTTTCTTCAGTTTTAATCTACAGTTCATAACCAATAGATTGTGGTCAGGGTCCACATCTGCCCCTGGAAATGTCTTACAACTTAAAACCTGGTTCCTAAATCTCTGTCTTACCATTATATAATCTATCTGATACCTTTTAGTATCTCCAGGGTTCTTCCACGTATACAACCTTCTTTCATGATTCTGAAACCAAGTGTTAGCTATGATTAAGTTGTGCTCTGTGCAAAATTCTACTAGGCGGCTTCCTCTTTCATTTCTTAGCCCCAATCCATACTCACCTACTATGTTTCCTTCTCTCCCTTTTCCTACACTCGAATTCCAGTCACCCATTACTATTAAATTTTCGTCTCCCTTCACTATCTGAATAATTTCTTTTATTTCCTCGTACATTTCTTCAATTTCTTCATCATCTGCAGAGCTAGTTGGCATATAAACTTGTACTACTGTAGTAGGTGTGGGATTCGTATCTATCTTGGCCACAACAATGCGTTCACTATGCTGTTTGTAGTAGCTTACCCGCATTCCTATTTTCCTATTCATTATTAAACCTACTCCTGCATTACCCCTATTTGATCTTGTGTTTATAACCCTGCAGTCACCTGACCAGAAGTCCTGTTCCTCCTGCCACCGAACTTCACTAATTCCCACTATATCTAACTTCAACCTATCCATTTCCCTTTTTAAATTTTCTAACCTACCTGCCCGATTAAGGGATCTGACATTCCACGCTCCGATCCGTAGAATGCCAGTTTTCTTTCTCCTGCTAACGACATCCTCCTGAGTAGTCCCCGCCCGGAGATCCGAATGGGGGACTATTTTACCTCCGGAATATTTTACCCAAGAGGATGCCATCATCATTTAATCATACAGTAAAGCTGCATGTCCTCGGGAAAAATTACGGCTGTAGTTTCCCGTTGCTTTCAGCCGTTCGCAGTACCAGCACAGCAAGGCCGTTTTGGTTAATGTTGCAAGGCCAGATCAGTCAATCATCCAGACTGTTGCCCCTGCAACTACTGAAAAGGCTGCTGCCCCGCTTCAGGAACCACACGTTTGTCTGGCCTCTCAACAGATACCCCTCCGTTGTGGTCGCACTTACGGTACGGCCATCTGTATCGCTGAGGCACGCAAGCCTCCCCACCAACGGCAAGGTCCATGGTTCATGGGGTGGACACAAAAAATACCAAAACATTATCAAATTCAAATACGAACACACTCAATGCCGGCTTTGATTACTGATGTACAAAAATGTACTTTAAAGTCGAGCCGACCTCACTCCCAATTCGAAATAGCAGGGGGCACGGTTAGTACCGAATACGTCACTTGAAAAAACAAGTTTTACAATGTCCGCATATTCTCATGTTACTGAACAGCAAAAGTCCTTTATTCTCCTGTTGTCGAAAGTATGCAAAAGTGCACTACGAAGATTGTAATTCCTGGCCAATTATAACTGTGTGCCAGTCGCAGATAATTTTGCTTATGCCTGACACGTGGCTTAAGAGTTGAAATATTGTAAAATAAAGGGAAATAAAAGCACTGGGTAGTTTTCTCTCCATGTTCCTCTATCTTTATTTACAGTTTGTTAAAAATGTGTTCCTTATTCTTACAAGATGTCCTATTGGTTCAAATGGCTCTGAGCACTATGGGACTCAACTGCTGTGGTTATTAGTCCCCTAGAACTTAGAACTACTTAAACCTAACTAACCTAAGGACATCACACACATCCATGCCCGAGGCAGGATTCGAACCTGCGACCGTAGCAGTCGCACGGTTCCGGACTGCGCGCCTAGAACCGCGAGACCACCGCGGCCGGCATGTCCTATTGATTACGATTACAAAAAATAAGTACTTTGAACATATATTCGTGTCAAACTGTTTGTGTTTCTCTCTGTAGATAGTCCTTTGACTATCCTGCTGTTGTCATACACAGCACTCACTAGTGTCTCCTATATCCGACAATCTCTGTGTATCAGTTAGAGGTTGTGTTGACATCAGAACAAAACTGTTGGACCCGTGGCACGTGAAAACGTAAACAGTGAAATAGTGTGCTACTCCACGAGGACAATGGCAGACACAGTGCTCCGCTCTGGCTTAGTCAACGGCGTCGATTGACCGACATCTTCAGTGCTGCATTCGATCTGAAACATGTGTTGATCTAGGGGGCACAATAGTATGGCCCACCTGTTCATCATCAGTTTCCTGCTGTGTTAGCTACTACTGTTCATTTCCATTTCTGGCGATCCACCAATTCCTTTTCAGTACTGCTTTACTTGATGCCTTTCTTCACATCGTCCATAATTCGATATCTCTTCCTCCCTTTTCTCATATTCACTTCCACATACACTTCTAAGACTGTCTCATACGTCCTTTCATCCGTAACATGTGTCATGCTGTTTGTGTTCCTCATTTTTGTTACACAGTATATCTCTCTCTCCCACACTACTCAGTACCTGCTCACGGTTCACCGTGCCTATTCTTCTTACTCTTCCATTCTCCGCCACGTTCTTATCTCAGAGGTCTCCAACCTTATTTTATCTTCCTCCCTCATGGTCTACTTTTCAGCACCGCACAGGAGGACACAATACTTTCAGGAATCTTTATCTCAAACCTGTATCCGTATTGCTACCAAAACCTTCCCTTTAGTAAAAATTGTCTCCTTTTCCTTCTCAGTGTATACATCACTTGTATGTCTTTTCTCTTATCAGTATAAACTGTCCAATCACATTAATATTACCACCTGTGAAAAGCCGTAATAACCATCTTTTTCCTGCTCGGACCGCTGCAGAAAGAGAGCAATGAATTTCGGGAACGTACCGGCCGTGATGTGAAGCCAGTCCGACGCCAGGTTTCTCGGTTGAGAATCCACGGCTCGCTCAGCCCGATCGAGTCGGTCCCACAGATTCTCGACTGGGAATAAATCTATGGAGTCTGGTGGTCAGCGGAGTACGGAAAACTCATCCTGCCGCCATTACAACCTCGCACGTACACTGCGAACTGCGTGACACATTGCAATGTCCCGCTTGTTTCTGCCGCCGTGCCGAGGAAAAACAAACAGTCATTAGGGATTGGTATGGTACCCAAGGAAAGACACATTTTCGTTGATCCAGTCTCAAAATGACGATACTACCCAGAGAATGCCACGAAAACATTCCCTAGGCCACGACGCTCCCTCCTCCGGCCTGGACCCTCCGGACAATTGTTGCAGCGTGTTTACTTTCAGAAATATAAGCCGTACACGCCGATGGCCAGCCGTAAGATGCGAGTATAAAGCGTTGATCGTCTGAAAAGGGCACATATCCTCACTCACTAGACGTGCGTTTGTTGTAATGGCGTGTAAATTACAGCGTTCGTCGCCGGTGAGCAGTAGTCAGCATGGGTACATGAACCCAGGCACTTGCTGCGGAAGCCCATACGCAATAATGTTCTCTGAACGGTCGTCGATTAGACACTGTCCGTAGCCCTCGGTTGATCAGGGCGTTCGACTGCTCTACAGCTGAACTTCTGTTCGCCTGTACACATCTCCGCAGCCGCCCTGTACCCCTGTCATTTGTGACCCGCGTGTACACGGACCCGGTATTGGATAGCTCCATTTTGCCGTGCACGGTATACTTTGACGACGGCAGCACGAAAGCCAATGATCACGCCGTTTTGAACGTGAGATAGATTGATCCGTTTCCGCATTACGACAACGATTGCACTGTTTCCCGCGTACCCTCGACACGCATCTCGTGGTCGTGCGGTAGCGCTCTCGCTTCCCGCTCCCGGGTTCGATTCCCGGCGGGGACAGGGATTTTCTCTGCCTCGTGATGGCTGGGTGTTGTGTGTTGTCCTTAGGTTAGTTAGGTTTAAGTAGTTCTAAGTTCTAGGGGACTGATGACCATAGATGTTAAGTCCCATAGTGCTCAGAGCCATTTGATTGACACGCTTTATATACCCAACAATGTTAAGGCTGCCACCTGCCGTCTGTGGGTGGTTATTGCACGTCGATATCGAATATAGGCAGTGTTCACAATAACGTGACTGGAATGTGTTTCCCTTTCTCTAAATTCTCAAGATTCCTATTGCATTTCTTGTAAATGTTTTCCTTCTAAAATCAAACTGCTCCTCATCCAAGTTCAGTCCCATCACCTTTTCCTTTCCTTTGGAAAAAACTGGTATGAGCCGACCTCAGGGAAGATCAGTTTGGATTCCGTAGAAATGTTGCAACACGTGAGGCAATACTGACCTTACGACTTATCTTAGAAAATAGATTAAGGAAAGGCAAACCTACGTATCTAGCACGTGTAGGCTTAGAGAAAGCTTTCGACAATGTTGACTGGAATACTCTCTTTCAAATTCTGAAGGTGGCAGGGGCAAAGTACAGGGAGCGAAAGGTTTTTTGCAATTTGTACAGAAACCAGATGGAAGTTATAAGAGTCGAGGGGCACGAAACGGAAGCAGCGATTGAGAAGGGAGTGAGACAGGGTTGTAGCCTCTCCCCGATTTTATTCAATCTGTATATGGAGCAAGCAATAAAGGAACCAAAAGAAAAGTTCGGAGTAGGTATTAAAATCCATGGAGAAGAAATAAAAACTTTGAGGTTTGCGATGACATTGTAATTCTGTCAGAGACAGCAAAGGACTTGGAAGAGCAGTTGAGCGGAATGGACAGTGTCTTGAAAGGATATAAGATGAACATCAACAAAAGCAAAACGATGATAATGGAATGTAGTCGAATTAACTCGGCTGATGCTGATGAATTAGATTAGGAAATGAGACACTTAAAGTAGTAAAAGAGTTTTGCTATTTGGGGAGCAAAATGACTGATGATGGTCGAGGAAAGAGAGGATATAAAATGTAGACTGGCAATGGCAAGGATAGCGTTTCGGAAGAAGAGAAATTTGTTAATATCGAGTATAGATTTAAGTGTCAGGAAGTCGTTTCTGAAAGTATTTTTTTTTAGTGTAGCCATGTGTGGAAATGAAACGTGGACGGTAAATAGATTAGACAAGAAGAGAATAGAAGCTTTCGAAATGTGGTGCTACAGAAGAATGCTGAAGATTAGATGAGTAGATCACATAACTAACGAGGAGGTATTGAATAGAATTGGAGAGAAGAGAAACGTGTGGCAGAAGTTGACTATAAAAAGGAATAGGATGGTAGAGCATACTCTGAGGTATCAAGGGATCACCAATGTAGTATTGGATGGCAGCGTGGAGGGTAAAAATCATTGAGGGAGACCAAGAGATGAATACACTAAACAGATTCAGAAGGATGTAGGTAGCAGTAAGTACTGGGAGATGAAGAAGCTTGCACAAGACAGGGTAGCTTGGCGAGCTGCATCACACCAGTCTCTGGACTGAAGACCACAACAACACCTTTTCCAGTTTTTACTATGTCGTTGGCTGCATGTTAAATGAGGCTCATTGTCCCGTTCTCACTTCATTTCTTGGTTCCCTTTTCTTGGTCCTGCAACAATTACCACACACAAAATATTCTCCAGTCATTCGCAACTGCCATACGTCTTTTTGCATAAATTCAGTATTTCCTTTATTACGACAGCTTTCAAACTTTTCTTTCTTCCAAATCGTATCTGTACTTTCGCTTTCCCATTTTTCATTGCGTCTACTGCGTCATTTACTTCTTCCATTATGATCGCTGGCTCCTTCTCATCAACGTCTACATCATTCAAGGATTCGAGTTTCAGAGTTGTCCGTTTGTGCTCTGTATACAGCTGTTTTGACACTTTTAATTATTTATTTCATTTTTATTTTATTTTTTTCACTGGAGAAATTTCTCGCGATCTTCGTACGCTTTATTTTAGTCTTTGCATAGTAGCAATTCCAAAACGATGTTGTTGTCTTGTTGTGCCTTTTACTTTCTTCTTCATTCCGTTTCCGTGCCTTTCTTCCAGCATTGTAAAATCAGTGCTGGCCGGTGTGGCCGAGCGGTTCTACGTTCTTCAGTCTTGAACCGCGTTACCGCTACGGTCGCAGGTTCGAATCCTGCCTCGGGCATGGATATGTGTGATGTTCTTAGGTTAGTTAGGTTTAAGTAGTTCTAAGTTCTTGGGACTGATGACCTCAGAAGTTGAGTCCCATAGTGATCAGAGCCAATTGAACCATTTTTTCTAGGGAACTGATGTCCTCAGATGTTAAGTCCCACAGTGCTCAGAGCCATTTGAACCATTTGTATAATCAGTATCGTTTCTGTGATTATGCCCTGGTGACTTACAATTGTCATTTCTCAATCTGTATTCGTCGCTACTAGCTCTCTCTCCCTCCAGAAGTCAACAAGCCTTTCGCGTATATCGTTCTTTGTTTGTACGACCACGTCTTCCTACAACGATTCCCACTTTCCCTTTTTTCATGAGGGCATTGTAATCATCCATTAACATCTTGCAGCGTCATTGATTCTCATCAATGATTTTCTCTGTTGTTGTCTATGTTTTGTCTAGGAGTTAGTCATCATGTTCTGAAATTACAATGAGGATTTGCTTAATGAAAATGCTTTTTTGTATCTCTTTCAGCCATACGTCGATAATCCTGTCCTCTGCATAGCCTACATCTTCCACAGACGTAGCCAATTTCTTTCTCATAAGCACTGCTACTCGACTCCTTCCTTTAAGGTGTCTTCTGAAACAGTCCATTACACGTTCATATCGCTGAAGTTTTCCACGTACATCCGAGCTCGTGTCACCTACTTCTGTGGATTCTTATTATTTCTTTCCATTCGTTCATCTGATCTTAATTCGTTTGATTTTTGCTTATGCTATTATTTAAAGTCGATAACGGGCACACGTAACAGCAGCATGTGGCTCACGTATGAGACCAAATCTGAGGGCAGCAAGTCGTGTGCGCACTATTTCGTGACTTGAAAATGGCTCTGAGCACTATGGGACTCAACTTCTGAGATCATTAGTCCCCTATAACTTAGAACTAGTTAAACCTAACTAACCGAAGGACATCACACACATCCATGCCCGAAGCAGGATTCGAACCTGCGACCGTAGCAGTCGCGCGGTTCCGGACTGAAGCGCCTACAACCGCTTGGTCACCGCGGCCGGCCGATTTCGTGAGTCTTTGAGAGGTGGGCTGAGAGACACTTTGGTATAAGTGGTTAACACACTGAGCGTTTTCGGTGTTGTCAAGAGACACTGGTTATCATAGGACAGAATAGCGAACAGTATATCAACGAGATTTGTTTCCTGAATAGGAGGGATATGCAGGGTGTTACAATAAGGTACGGCCAGACTTTCAGGAAACATTCCTCACACACAAAGAAAGAAAATATGTTGTGTGGACATGTGTCCGGAACGCTTACTTTCCATGTTAGAGGTCATTTTATTACTTCTCTTCAGATCACATTAATCATTGAATGGAAACATACAGCAACAGAACGTACCAGCGCGACTTCAAACACTTTGTTACGGGAAATGTTCAAAATGTCATCCGTTAGCGAGGGTACATGCATCCACCCTCTGTCGCATGGAATCCCTGATGCGCTGATGCAGCCCTGGAGAATGGCGTATTGTATCACAGCCGTGCACAATACGAGCACGAAGAGTCGCTACATTTAGTACCGGGGTTGCGTACACAACAGCTTTCAAATGCCCCCATAAGTGAAAGTCAAGAGGGTTGGGGGCAGGAGAGCGTGGAGGCCATGGAATTGGTCCGCCTCTACCAATCCATCGGTCACCGAAGCTGTTGCTGAGAAGCGTACGAACACTTCGACTGAAATGTGCAGGAGCTCCATCGTGCATGAACCACATGTTGTGTCGTACTTGTAGAGGCACATGTTCTAGCAGCACAGGTAGACTATCCCGTATGAAATCATGATAACGTGCTCCATTGAGTGTAGGTGAACGAAACTAAAATGAGCTCTAACATGGAAATTTAGCGTTTCCGGACACATGTCCACATAACATGTTTTCTTTATTTGTGTGTGAGGAATGTTTCCTGAAAGTTTGGCCGTACCTTTTTGTAACACCCTGTATGTATTCCAGAAGAGTTTGGCGATGAACAGAAGCAGTGTAGCGAGCATATAAGTTTCTGACTGGAGGAAAATCTGTGGGACAGAAATTGACAGAAGTAACGTGAAGGGGAACAATGGATGTGTTTCTTCAGTACACCCGTGACGGATAGGTTTCGCTACACAAAGACTGTACTCGTCTTACGTAATCACTCGATTAGAAAATGAAACATCACCCACAGTAGTGGCCATACTCGAGTCATCTCTATTTGTAAAACAATGTTGCCTCTATTACCCCTTGATTTATGAAACGGCAATTTATTGCCGTTCCCAGTGCTCTCCACTCGTGTGCTGACATTTATGAACGTGCGGAGCAGGAATTGGCAATCGTGACGCATCTTCTCGGGGTCGTCCGCCACCCACCGGGGCTTTAGTGCCCTCCCTGCCATTATCTATCAGTGGGTAGCATTTTCTGAAACGCGATCGTGACTCAGTCAATGACTCTATCTTGGAAAGATTCGACGAAGATTAGGCAGTAGCTGCAGTATGTGATTGACCTAAGGAAGACATCACCGAAGTATAAATTCCACTCGCTTTAAAACTTTCATTTGAATTTCGGAATAGACCATTGCAAGACAAGTCGAAAAGACTGCGTAACTTCAGCAAACCGTAAAGCAAATACCTAAATGAAAACAGATAACTGTGATGTGTGCTGCAGGGAGTGCTTTTCATTGTAAGTTATGGTTTCTTCGTGTCTTAATCATAGGTGGGATGGGTAAAGATAGACTACCTTTACACGTCGGTACGAGCTGTTATTTGTCTGATGTTGTGCACCTCACGTCTACGGCATAGATATGTCGCAGGCTGAAAAATATTTGTAGCTTCTGTCTTGAAAACTGGTTCTTTGACTTTTATAATTAAGTTTTCAAGAGCTGCTCGGCGCCTTTCTTCAACGGTCCAAATCTTACGATTTATCATCATTTCTCTTACAGTTCATCGCCTGTCACCCAAGTACCATGTTAGATCAACCTGTTGCTGCACTACACTTTTGACCAATATTCAAGTATTGGCAGTAAAAGAAGTTTCTAGTCATTTTGTTTCGCAGAGAAAGGGCACTTTCTCAGAATCATTCCAAGGAATCGTAACCTATTACTGCCTTACGTATCACTGATCCCATGTGACCTTTCCACTTCATATATAAGTTTCTACTTGTGATTTTTGTCGTTTCTTCTTTGCCCTTCCAATAGCGCACCAGAAAGTAATAGTGGATTTGAAAAACTTAATAATTATGTTTGTTTGACAATGAGTTCAACTCACAATTTTTGGATTCCCTTTTTCACATATTTATTGAACTTGATTTCATACTGTCGAGGCGGAGATCAGTTTCTTAAATTTGTGACCCGAGTAGCACATAAAACAGCCTACCTTTCACATGTAACAACAGCCCAGTTACAGAATTTACCAGACAAGCTATAACGTTATTGACGCACAGATTTTAGAAAATTATTAACGAATCGACTGTTATTATAAAAGTCTTAAAAATCAAATATAGAGTTTGGTACACAGCACATTGCACATTTATATTATGTGTCACTTGTGTCTTACAACAAACCATCTAAACTCTTATAATTTTTGCGTGGAAAATGGTTACGAGAAAATAAAAAATGAATTCAAGCGTTAGTAAATAGGAGGTTTGGTTAGTTATTTAGCTAGTCAGATGATTTGTTTGATAATTAAAAGTTGTGTGGCCTCAATAGCACAAAAGAAACAAAACTTATCCGAATCTGCGGAAAAACGGTTTTGGTCAATATTCGTAAAACCTCCCTCTCAAACCGCACCCTATGGGGAGACAAAGAGAGTTTTACTTTCAGCGAATCAAAATTTTCAAAGTAAATAAGTATTTTTTATTTATCCTTAGCCATTTTCCACGCTAAAATGAGAACATGGATTTTCTTGAAATACAGCGCCAACTACGAAGAAACAAAACAAATGTTTAAGAAAAAATTTACGTAGAATTTTTATGTAGAATCTGAATCTACAATAAAAAATGGGGGTTCCCATTTACAATTTTAAAGTTGCCTCCCACACCAACATCAGGGGGCTGGGGTGGAGGGCTAATTTTAGCACCAGCAGATGTCCCCGTCGAAAATAATCAATTTTGGACGCTACACATTTTTCGGTGTGAAGCTTATTTTTTGAGTTATTCTCGTTTGTCAACTTAAAATTTACACCCTATATATCAGCTATGTTTTTCCCCTCCCCCCCCCCCCCCCCCACCACCCCGCCCCCACCGATATTTTTACTTTATAATATATGTGAAGGAGTCTTACTACGTTTTGGGCTTTCATCCCGTCTAATCTTCCTCTTTGTCTGTGTGAAGCATGGATATGTGACACAAAATAAGTCCGATTGCGCAGCAGGGTGGAGGCGGGGGTGGGGGTGGGGAGTGTAACTACTGTGCTATTTCTTCACGTCGGCTTTCTTCAAAACCAGTTGCTGATAATAATGAACATAAATCTAGATCACGAAATTGGTATTTGCTGTTGCCGGAGACGTGTGTGGGTAAATGCTGACAAAATCGGTGCTTATCATTACTTACAGAAGCTGCAACGCCTAGTTCCCCCAGGCAGTTTTGACACTACAACTGCTAGGTTGGTGGCGTTGGCTGAAATAAAAAAAAATAAAAAGAACAGGAAGTCGACATGAAGTGTTCCGGACGAATCTGATACGTAACGAAACCGAACGACGGATCCATCGGATACCGTCTAATGAGCCACTTACCTGCATTTATCATTGTAAGCAAAGTGGTTGTCGCCAACCGTCAACGTGCATCCTCTCTTTTCCTTCCAGTTCTTCCTCTAAAGGTGATAGGCAGGCTGCTAGATATCTAATAATAAATCAATACTTGAAATACAGCTTTAAACGGGCAGTATATTTACAGTATGCAGCCGATAATTTCATAGACTGGTACGTCGATATCTTTTCTCTTAGTATATCGATATGTCGATACTTGTTTTCGTCACATCGAGTGCCATGTATGATATTTTTTAGATATCGATACATCGAATTACCGATATTTTTATCTATATCAGCAGTCCTATTCCCCATTCCATAACGC
Organism: Schistocerca gregaria; assembly: GCF_023897955.1. NCBI lineage: Eukaryota > Metazoa > Arthropoda > Insecta > Orthoptera > Acrididae > Schistocerca > Schistocerca gregaria. The sequence continues at coordinate 453,036,665 of NC_064924.1, forward strand.
CAGGGGTATAACAGCTGTGTTTCTCCAAAACATTGGAGGAATGGAATCTCTCCCTATGTCGCCGCCATACTCCCCGACGATGGTCATGTTGGTAAGTGCAGGACCGCGATTCGCCAGCTGAACACAATGGAACGACATTTATGAGCAATCTATACTTGGCGGTCACGGCATCGCTATGCATACAGCGGTTCGTGTTGTGGTGTTGGCTGGGTCAAATGGCTCTGAGCACTATGCGACTTAACTTCTGAGGTCATCAATAGCCTAGAACTTAGAGCTAATTAAATCTAACTAACCTAAGTACATCACACACATCTATGCCCGAGGCAGGATTCGAACCTGCGACCGTAGCGTTCGCTCGGTTATAGACTGTAGCTCCTAGAACGGCACGGCCACTCCGGCCGGCGTTGTGGTGTTAGCAGCAGAATATCCATGCGACGTTATTTCCCTAGTGAGGTTCCTGCGAGTTTTCTACCAATGGTGTGGGTCGACACAGAGTGTGCAGTAAGTCCATTACTGGTTCTCGGACGTCAAGCACTGATGTGAAGGGTTTGCGGTGTGTTTGGTCCACAATACTGTGATCTTCCCTTGAGGTTGTCAGACGTGATCTATCAGAGCCTTGAAGATGAGTATTCCCGCCCTCACATTCCCTTTCAGTCCAACATTGGGTTGTTGTCATATCCGAACACACCACAATCTGGATACAGCAGATTCGACCAGTCGGCCAAATGGAGACTCGGAATGCGCCGCCTTTCCAGCTCTTGTGAAGTTCTGATAACGGTGTCTCACACGTTTACACGACATCCCAGCGTCCGTCACAGTGATGACTCGACATGTGACGCTGTTTTTACTTCTTCCCTACCCTAACGGGCCTGGTAAAAAGGAACAATATTAACGCACTCTGATAGCCATTCGGTCACAAAGAATTCTAGCTTTAAATTATTTACTCATCCGCCGATGGTGTGTAAGTGGGCAAAGGTACTCTGACATCCGACCGTACCTACTTTTCTCTCAGGTTCGTGTACATGCGAATGCTATAGGTAATTTTTTTACGTTAAGTTTTACTTCCTTTCTTTATGAGAGTGGCCTTGGTGTGTTCCAATCATGGAGTACATACTTTTCTCCAAGAAATCAGCAGTAACTTATGTCCTCTCTTCAAACATTTTGCTTCGAAACATATCAAGTATTCAATCTGGCCTTTGGGCGCTATTAAGCTCTTAAGCTATTTATTTATCCTTGTGTCCTCATAAAGAAAAGAATGAACTTAATGTTGTGGTTGGCAGGAGAGCCAACTGTGTTCCTAAAGGAGGCCGAAATGCACGCGTTTTAGCTCACGCAGGCTGGCGTGATGTCTGTAGCATGAGAAGGGAATTAGAATTGAGAAAAACGGACGCAGCTTGTGGAATACTTAACTTTAATCCATTAATGGAGAACGTCGCTCTTTATGGTACATGATTCACAATATCAATAGTACGGATACTGGCGCCTTGCTAGGTCGTAGCAAATAACGTAGCTGTAGGCCATGCTAACTATCGTCTCGGCAAATGAGAGCGTAGAAGTCAGTGAACCATCGCTAGCAAAGTCGGCTGTACAACTGGGGCGAGTGCTAGGAAGTCTCTCTATACCTGCCGTGTGGCGGCGCTCGGTCTGCAATCACTGATAGTGGCGACACGCGGGTCCACCGTATACTACCGGATCGCGGCCGATTTAAAGGCTACCACCTAGCAAGTGTGGTGTCTGGCGGTGACACCACACTTAAAAAGAAGCGATGTGATGAAAAATATTACCTTTGTAAACCTACCGGAATGAGATTTCATAGGAAAGTTCCTACAAAGTAACATCGGTATAATAGATAACTGTTCACAGTGGAAATTAAAAGAATTAATTTGGTGCTGTGGTCAAATCATTTACGTTTCGCAACAGATGGCTTACTTTAAAGTAATATTTATGACCGAGAGGCGTAATATGTAGGTTTTTCTTGTTTCCCAGGGTGTACTATTTGAAGATGCACCCCGTCTTTCTGTGACTGCCATCTCATACAGGAATGCTTGGTGGTAGACCAAACAGCCACTATAAAAAACATTAAACGCTAACACAATACTTAATAATGAATGAAAATTTTCGGAGCTATCGTATAGAATAAATTATAGCCAAATTATAAAGTGAAAATGCCTCCCCCATAATGAAAAAAATATTCCGAATATCCATGAAACTAAACAGTGGTAGCAGGACCATTAATAACTGATCATAATTACCATACTGAGCACATACATCTAATTGTGGTGTACCCATGGTGCAAATGCGTAATTTGTTAAAAAGATTATGAACTTATTATTTTTTCTGTTTTATTAAATACTGCAACAGTATAACACTTGATGATCTGGAACTTTCGTAGGAAACCCGAAATAATGACCATATAAAAATATTGAGAGCATTACAAATAAATAAAAAAATTAAGTTAATGAATAAACTATCGGTTCCAAATACCACACTGTCCAACTATTTGTAAGTTTTTTTAGTAAATAGTCAACTTAAAAGAGTCCCACGGGATCGAGAAAAAAGTTCAGCGACATATGCAGCGTGAACCATTTATTTCCGTTCTCGAAGAGTAATTTTTATGCGTCACACTAACGACGAGTTCAATTTAGTTTCATCAGTCCAGTTGTAGACAATTTGTCGAATTATGTTGAAGAAAACAATCAGTCACCTAAGACAGTAAAAACAGTAAACGGTCCAGACACATTAATGTGACAACGCGGACGTTCTATGTCAAAGTGCAGTAACCACTCAGAAACGGCAGTGGCAGTATTGGCAGGTGATGGTATATAAATTGTGTCCGGATGCGGCAGGAGTGGCCGAGCGGTTCTAGGAACTACAGTCTGGAACGGTGCGACCGCTGCGGTCGCAGGTTTGAATCCTGCCTCGGGCATGGATGTGTGTGATGTCCTTAGGTTAGTTAGGTTTAAGTAGTTCTAAGTGCTAGGGAACTGATGACCTCAGGTGTTTAGTCCCATAGTGCTCAGAGCCATGTTTTTGTGTCCGGATGGAGGAGGGAAACGGAAAACTGTCCAGTCGTTGTCGTAATGTGGAAACAGGCAAATTTATCGGACGTTAAAAAGAGGAGGACCATTGACTTTCGGCGCAAGGGTGGAAGTGTTTTCCGAACGGCTACGTTTGTAAACTGTTCGCGTGCCGCTTTAGTTTAAGTGTATCGCTCATGGTAAAATGGCGCTATCCGAAAGTGGCGCTGATTCGGGCTATACAAGACACGGGTGAACGAAGGCTAGAGGGATGTGTATGGGCGAACAGACGTCCAACTATTGAGCAACTGAGCGCCAAATGAACCAGTGGACTACCAACAGTGTCTCCTCAACGACAGTTCAGCATACATTGCTGCTTAAGGGCCTCCGCAACAGGTGGCTGGTTCTTGCACTCATGCTGACTGATGTTCGTCGGCGACGAAGGTTGAAGTTTGCACGCCAGTACCGCAACCAGATATCATTGAGTGACGACAACTGGCCATTTCAGATGAATCACGGTTTATTCTCAATCGGCGCTAAACATCGTCTACCATTGTCGGAAGGTTCCAGGCTGGAGGAGGAAGCGTTATGGTCTGGGGAATGTTTTGCCGGCCGCTGTGGCCGAGCGGTTCTCGGCGCTTCAGTCTGGAACCGCGCGAAGGCTACGATCGCAGGTTCGAATCCTACCTCGGTCATGGATGTGTGTGATGTCCTTAGGTTACTTATATTTAAGTAGTTCTAAGTTCTAGGGGACTGATGACCTCGGATATTAAGTCCCTTAGCGCTCAGAGCCATTTCAACCATTTGGTGAATGTATTCGTGGCATCCCTGTATTATTTCGTCAGCCTGGAAAGGAGGAGGAGGAGGAGATTAGTGTTTAACGTCCCGTCGACAGCGAGGTCATTACAGACGGAGCACTAGCTCGGATTATGGAAGGATGGGGAAGGAAATCGGCCATGCCCTTTCGAAGGAACCATCCCAGCATTTGCCTGAAGTGATCTGGGGAAATCACGGAAAACCTAAATCAGGATGGCCGGACGCGGGACTGAACCGTCGTCCTCCCGAATGCGACTCCAGTGTGGTAACCACTGCGCCACCAGCCTGGAAAGAGCGATGGATCAAAACAAGTCTGCGCCTATCCTAGGCGAACATGCCCATGCCTGCATGCAGTTTCTTTCTCCTCGCCACAATGTGATCTACTAGCAAGACAGTGTAATACATCACACAGTTCACAGTGTACGCGCATGGTTCGAAGAGCGTTTGGGTGTTTTTTTTTCTTCTTTTTAATTACATTTCAAGTTCCGTAGGACCAAATTGAGGTGCAAATATCCGCGGTCATGGAACGTGTCAATACAAGGAACTCCTCGACAGATTATAAGGAGTGATCAATGAGGAAACAGTCCTTGGATTCCTGCTAAGCTTTTTGAATTATAGTGGTAGCTTATTGAAAAAGGATGCAGCAGTATACTGCACATATTTCTGTACACGATTTAAGGGAGTCTGATCGAAATGCAGGTTTGATTTCACTCGAGTATTAACTGAGTGAAAGCTGCTTACTCTCGGGAATAAGCTAATATTGTTAACAAGGAATGACAGTAAGGAATATATATATTGAGAGGCCAATGTCAAAATACCCAGACTCGTGTCAGGGGTCGACAAGAGGTTCGTGAACTTATACCACATATTGATCGAACCACCCGTTTCTGAGACCAAAATATCCTTTTATAATGGGAAGCGCTACCCCAAACTGTAGTACCATACGACATAAGCGAATGAAAATAAGCCAAGTAGACTTTTCCGTACACCCCTGGCCACCTAAATCTCCGGATTTTAACTCAATCGAGAATGTGTGGGTCCACCTCGACCTGGCTGTTCAAGCGATGGATCCCAAACCGAGAAATCTGGAGTCGGCGGTGCTCCATATCCCTGTCAGTACCTTCCTGAACCTCAGTGACTCTCTTCCTGCTCTCTTGCAATGGTTCGCACTGAAAAGGGTGGTTATTCAGGTTTCTCACAGATGGTCACATTACTGTCGCAGGATAGTGTAGGTGCAATTGGTTCCTCACACTAAGTCTCAAAAACCCTATTTTGAATTCATGAGGAACTATATGAACTTTTTAGGATCTGGATCTGAACAAACCCTGCTGGAATACCAGATAGTACTTTGAACTCTGTATATGTGGTTATTGTAACACTCTGATCGTTCCACTCTACCAAATATAGAAGGAAAACTCTACGTTTTTACAACACTAGTATGTCGACTTTGATGACCGAATGTCAGGTTATGTCAGGTAGTCAAGCTATGGCCGATATTTATTACTTTCCTAAAAATCAACAAAAAGTGAAAAGTATACGTCAGGCATTTTTTATAATGATCCGGCACTGAGGTATCGGGTTACTTTCGTGAAAAGATCCACGATTAAAGTCCAGAATTTGCCTTTCTGCGCCCACTTCCTCCGTCTTCAGAGCTTCTCATGGTGAATCTGTGTCAACACAATAATGGAGCGTGATCTGTTTCATAGTTTCGAGATTAACTAAATTACAGACCCGCGCCCTTTGAAACCTCTATTTTAGGGCGGTTACAAGCCTAAGATGCGCGCATGCTTCGTTATTATACGGGCGGGTAGCTATAGGGCCGACACGACTCCGTTACCACAGGAGACGCGGCCAGATAAGTGTTACAAGGTCGCGTCGCGAGTAGCTGCCTGCTGCGGTGTGGTGTGGCGTCGTGTGGTGTGGGCCGCCGCCGACTCACGACTTCGCGATGTCTGCGCTGAAAGCCCTGTCTCGCCTGCACTCTCTGCTTGCGGTCAGCGACGTCAGGTGCCTGTTGCATATTTTACCTTTCACACGGAAAAGCACTAAGAGAGGCGGTCGTCAGGTTTTAATTATCCACTCGTAAAAATATAATAACATATTTATTTTTTTGTAGTTTGAGATACATGTCTGCAGTGTTGAGACACACTGAAACCAAAATGGCGCCTACCACTGATAAAGTGGAGCATAGTGCGCTGATTTGTTTTTGGCAGCAACGGAAGTATTTATAAGTTACAGAGTGCAGCAATTAGTTGTCGTTTTTAGATTTTATTATGCAAGTCAAGATTTCGGCTAGTAGCTAGCCATTCTCACTGCGCTATTTTTTATTCTCAATGCATATAAGTCCCTATCGTTCAGGCGGCAGACACAGTTCTTTGAATAGTATAGTAAATCTGGATTTGCATAATAAAATCTAAAAAAGACGACTGATTGCTGCACTCTATAATTTCACATCCGTTGCATCTGTGTCTGACCTATCCAAACGGCTAAGGAAATCATCAGGATTAGCAGTTTATGGATACTCCTCCTATATTTAAATAAGCTCCTGCTCTTTGTGGATGCAATGATGACCATACAAGGGAGAGAGGATCAGTGAAGTAGAGGGTGGTTTGTCTAAACATCTCACGGAGATGAATGATTACTTTACAAAATGAGGCCTGAAACGTAGTCCACTAAAGAAGGAAGGAGTTGCGTTATACCTCAATAATAGGAAGGAATCGTCCACAGGATTACAAAAATAACACTGCCACATAAACGGAGACCTATCACACAATCAGCTTAATAGCTTTGCAAATATAATACACCACCGGTCGAAAGTTTTCCAACGCTTCTAATAAAATTATACACAGGATGCATCAAAAAGCTTCATCCGATTTGGCACGTCTATGTTTCTGAAACAAATAAACATATACAGTGAATTTTGTTTCATACCTTTTTTGTTTCATACCTTTTCACACACTATGTGATCAAAAGTACCCGCGCACCCCAAAAACATACGCTTTTCATAATATGTGCATTGTACTTCCACCTACTGCCAGGTACTCCATATCAGCGTCCTCATTAGGCTTTAGACAATGTGAGGGAGCAGAATGGAGTACTACGTGTCATACGTATGTACGAAAGATTCCCACACTCCTAAGCATCCCAAGGTCCACTGTTTCCGATGTGATAGTGAAATGGAAACGTGAAGCAACACGTACAGCAGAAAGGCCTACAGGCCGACCTCGTCTGTTGGCTGACAGAGACCGCCGACAGTTGAAGAGTGTCGTAATGTGTAATACGCAGGCATCTATCCAGACCATCACACAGGAATTCCAAATTGCATCAGGATCCACTGCAAGTACTATTACAGTTACGCGGGAGAAGAGAAAACTTGGATTTCATGGTAAAACATCTGCTCATAAGCCACACATCGCGCCGATAACTGTCAAACGATGGCCCGCTTTGTGTAAGCAGCGTAAACATTGGACGATTGAAGAGTGGAAAAACGTTGTGTGGAGTGACGAATCACGGTACACAATGTGGCGATCCGATAGCTGGGAGTGGCTATGGCGAATGGCCGGTGAACGTCATTTGCCAGTGTGTGTAGAGCCAACAGTAAAATTAAGAGGCGGTGGTGTGTTAGTGTTTTTCATGGAGGGGGCTTGCACCCCTTGTTGTTTTGCGTGGCACTATAACAGGTCAGGCCTTCATTGATGTTTTAAGCGCCTTCTTCCTTACCATGATTGAAGAGCAATTCGGGGATGGAGATTGCATCTTTCAACACCATCGAGCACCTATTCATAATGCACGGCCTGTGGCGGAGTGTTTAAACGACAATAACATCCTTATCTGCGTCCTATGGAACATCACGGAAATGTTTTGGAACGCCGACTTCGTGCCTGCCCTCACACCGACGTCGATACCTCTCCTCAGCGCAGCACTACGTGAAGAATAGGCTACTATTCCCCAAAAAACGTTCCAGCACTTAATTCAACGTATGCATGCGAGAGTGGAAGCTGTCATGAAGGTTAAGGATTGGCGAACACCTTAGAGAATTCCAGCATTACCGATGGAGGGCGCCACGTACATGTAAGTCATTTTCGGCCAGGTGTCCGGATACTTTTGTTCACATAGTGTAGGTGTTCAATATACCCCCTCGAGATGCATGGCACATGTCAATGCGATATTCAAACTGTTTCTTCAGTGCAGCGAGCATGTCTTGCGTTACAGCTTCTACATCTGCTGTTATGCGATATCTTATTTCATTCACATAGACACTTTTTTGTAAACCCCCACAAGGAATAATCGCATACAGTGAGATTCGTGGAACCTGGAGGCCAGTAATGTAAGGCCGTACGCGGTGTTTATCCCAGAACACTGTCACAAGCACTATCCAGGTAGACCGTCACTTTGAATTTGTTTCGTTCTTGGGAACCAGCATGTTTCCTCTCCATAGATGCCTGCTTGGTTTCGGGCGTGAAATGGTACGCCCAGGACTTATCACCAGTGACGATTCCATTCGGGAAGTCATGCCTTACTGGGGCGTTAGGCGTCAAGTGATCCGGTCTTCTCATCATTCGCTGACCCTTGTGCTTGTCTTTCTGGTTCTTAGGTACTCAGCGAACACTAACTTTACGAAATTTCAAAGTATCATTAACAATATCGTACACTGCACCACAGCAAATGTTGAACTGCTGCGATAAAATTCGCAGTTGCACACACCGGTTGTGAAATTGCTGCCGCAGTGGCTCCGAAATTGTGCGAGATTGCAGCTATTACAGGCCGCCCGGAGCGTGGCGAATCACAAAGGTTCACCTCTTCCTTTTGGAAGGACGCATACCGCCTGGAAACACTGCTGTGGTCCGTGTCCCTGTGAATTTTGCTCGGCTCATGCCCTTTGGTGCACAACTTTCGAACTACACTTCGCTGCTCTTCAGAATTTGTCGACAGGAACAATATCACCATGTTTGTTCCGTAGTTCAGGCTTCTCTCGCTAGGTCTACACTTGAAAACAAAATACCCCCTGTTGCGAAAACTTCAGACTGTATTGTCGTGAAATTGGAACATTACAGCTGCAATATCACGAGAGAAAAATATTATAGTTCGTTACTTAGTGGTCCTTCCTCATGCTTTTACAATCAGCTGGTCGATGTCCCACATTTCTCTCTCTCTCTCTCTCTCTCTCTCTCTCTCTCTCTCTCTCTCTCTCACACACACACACACACACACACACACACACACGCGCGCGCGCACACGCACCACATATACGACTGAGAATCATATCCGATATGTTTGTGTTCCGTTTGTTTTGAACATTCAACCCGGTGTTATATAATGCGGAAATACCACAGATCGAATAACGAGGAAGCAGTGTGTTGCGCATCCAAAATACAATTCTGAAAGCAGCACATGGAAATTTTTTACTTATTTGAAAGGCGCTGGGGCCTGAGGAGAGGGTGAGGAGGACCCCTTGATCCAAATACACTCCTGGAAATTGAAATAAGAACACCGTGAATTCACTGTCCCAGGAAGGGGAAACTTTATTGACACATTCCTGGGGTCAGATACATCACATGATCACACTGACAGAACCACAGGCACATTGACACAGGCAACAGAGCATGCACAATGTCGGCACTAGTACAGTATATATCCACCTTTCGCAGCAATGCAGGCTGCTATTCTCCCATGGAGACGATCGTAGAGATGCTGGATGTAGTCCTGTGGAACGGCTTGCCATGCTATTTCCACCTGGCGCCTCAGTTGGACCAGCGTTCGTGCTGGACGTGCAGACCATGTGAGACGACGCTTCATCCAGTCCCAAACATGCTCAATGGGGGACAAATCCGGAGATCTTGCTGGCCAGGGTAGTTGACTTACACCTTCTAGAGCACGTTGGGTGGCACTGGATACATGCGGACGTGCATTGTCCTGTTGGAACAGCAAGTTCCCTTGCCGGTCTAGGAATGGTAGAACGGTGGGTTCGATGACGGTTTGGATGTACCGTACACTATTCAGTGTCCCCTCGACGATCACCAGAGGTGTACGGCCAGTGTAGGAGATCGCTCCCCACACCATGATGCCGGGTGTTGGCCCTGTGTGCCTCGGTCGTATGCAGTCCTGATTGTGGCGCTCACCTGCACGGCGCCAAACACGCATACGACCATCATTGGCACCAAGGCAGAAGCGACTCTCATCGCTGAAGACTACACGTCTCCATTCGTCCCTCCATTCACGCCTGTCACGACACCACTGGAGGCGGGCTACACGATGTTGGGGCGTGAGCGGAAAACGGCCTAACAGTGTGCGGGACCGTTGCCCAGCTTCATGGAGACGGTTGCGAATGGTCCTCGCCGATACCCCAGGAGCAACAGTGTCCCTAATTTGCTGGGAAGTGGCGGTGCGGTCCCCTACGGCACTGCGTAGGATCCTACGGTCTTGGCGTGCATCCGTGCGTCGCTGCGGTCCGGTCCCAGGTCGACGGGCACGTGCACCTTCCGCCGACCACTGGCGACAACATCGATGTACTGTGGAGACCTCACGCCGCACGTGTTGAGCAATTCGGCGGTACGTCCACCCGGCCTCCCGCATGCCCACTATACGCCCTCGCTCAAAGTCCGTCAACTGCACATACGGTTCACGTCCACGCTGTCGCGGCATGCTACCAGTGTTAAAGACTGCGATGGAGCTCCGTATGCCACGGCAAACTGGCTGACACTGACGGCGGCGGTGCACAAATGCTGCGCAGCTAGCGCCATTTGACGGCCAACACCGCGGTTCCTGGTGTGTCCGCTGTGCCGTGGGTGTGATCATTGCTTGTACAGCCCTCTCGCAGTGTTCGGAGCAAGTATGGTGGGTCTGACACACCGGTGTCAATGTGTTCTTTTTTCCATTTCCAGGAGTGTATCTTTCCCAAAGGACCTGCGAGATCGTCTGGAGTGAGTGAGGCAGCGTGATCGCATTTCATTTGCAAACAGCTTCCACCAGAGCTGAGTGTCACTTCATCTGCATATTAACCAGCGGCTTGGAGAAGACGTACGGAAATTTGGAACTCTGTCGTTAGGTTGTGATGTGACATCAGGGCCATAGGATACTTTTACAAATCATGGAAAGCTGAGTGTAAGGAATATGCATAACTGGACCGCTGGGAACCCGCAATATTGAAGCATGCCGAGTGTCAGAGACCGTGGAGGGTGAACGTTTTGTGCAGGATTATTGGCCTTACTTAATTGAGGAAACCTTAGCCGGTAAAGGACACGTACTATTTTTTCACCGGAGACTGTCGGATCTCCTACGTTAGCGCTAGATTACTAAACCGTCCTAAAACTTACGTATGCAGTAGTTTAAAAACAGGACATTTTGTATTTAATTTGGTACGTAATATACCGTTGGGGATCTAATAATTGTAATGAAGTAGTAATAACCCATAAATTTTGACTTCCTTTGAATAAAATGTGTAGTAACATACTTTACGACGGTTTAGTAGCAATGTAACATTTTCCTCCTTTAGTGTTTTAGGGTTAAGTACCACGTGTAAATAGCGCCGAATAGGATGTTATCAATTGGTCTGTGCATTCACCTGATTTGGATGCAATGGACGTCTTTCTCTGAGGTAAGTCTGTGTTCGAAATCCGACGAGCCAAGACCATTTAACACGGCGAACTGTTGCAGTGTATGCCGGCTGGAGTGGCCGAGATGTTCTAGGCGCTACAGTCTGGAACCGCACGACCGCTACGGTCGCAGGTTCGAATCCTGCCTCGGTCATGGATGTGTGTGATGTCCTTAGGTTACTTAGATTTAAGTAGTTCTAAGTTCTAGGGGACTGGTGACCTCGGATGTTAAGTCCCATAGTTCTCAGAGCCATTTGAACCATTTGAACTTAAGTCCCATAGTGCTCAGAGCCATTTGAACCATTTTTTTGTTGCAGTGTGTGTAGCGATATCAATCGAATTTTGTCAGTATATCCAGATGGCATTGCACCAGCAACTAAAAACCTGTATTGTAGTTGACAGTGGGTATCTCGAACACCTTCGTCTGTAGCTCGTGGTGTCGCGGTCGCGCGTGGTCACAGGTTCGGTTCCCGGCAGAGTCAGAGATTTTCACCTGCCTCACGATGACTGGGTGTTTGTGTTGTCCTCATCATTTCATCTTCACTCATAAAAGTGGCGAGATTGGATTGAGCAAAGTTTGAGGATTTGTCCGGGTGCTGATAACCGCGCAGTTGAGCGCCCCACAAACCAAACATCATCATCATCGAACACCTTCTTCTTGTTGAAATTTGTTTTCATAACGTAACTACCTGTGAGTAACTATAGTTTAAGTTATAAATGACTGTAGCTTAAGAACATGCACTAACTGCAGAAACTAAAAATAATAGGCATGGTGTCAGTAAACTGAAAGTAAGTGAAGCTAAAGACCAATTATAAGACGTCAGCAAAAGTGAATATTTTCTTGTAACGCTATTTAAACTCTGTTGAATGATGATGTGAATCGAAATACTTGACTATGCCTGGGTTATCCAAATTAGTTACCAAATCAGGACGGAAGACACTTCATGATTGCTTGTGAAACATTTGATGAACATTCTTCTGCACAATCCCATACATAGTCTTTCCGAACAGCTCCAGCTGTTTCCGTGTTAGCTGCGAAATTTGTTGAAACAACGGGAATACGTAATTTTTAAAATAGAGGATATTAGCTGTGATACTAGGTGAAATTTACCAAATGTATGTGGTGAGACGAAGGTGGCGACTCGTAACACGCTGTCTTACAGTGGCGTCACAACTGAAGGTATAACCTAGGGTTAAGTACCAAACCAGTGACCAAGGGAGTTTAACTTAAATAAAGTATGTGAATTCTACGTTGTAAAATTAATTCTGAAAGCCACTGGGTGGCGTGATCCGTAGCCACTTTGCAACACCAAGTCACGTGGCAAGTAAACCAGATATGCCGATATCAAAGAACCGAATCTACATCTACATTTATACTCCGCAAGCCACCCAACGATGTATGGCGGAGAGCACTTTACGTGCCACTGTCATTACCTCCCTTTTCGTTCCAGTCGCGTGTGGTTCGCGGAAAGAACGACTGCCGGAAAGCCTCCGAATGCGCTAGAATCTCTCTAGTTTTACATTCGTGATCTCCTCGGGAGGTATGAGTAGGGGGAAGCAATATTTTCGATACCTCATCCAAAAACGCGCCCTCTCGAAACCTAGGCAGCAAGCTACACGGCGATGCAGAGCGCCTCTCTTCCAGAGTCTGCCACTTGACAAAGCTAAACATCTCCGTAACGCTATCACGCATAACAAATAACCCTGTGACGAAACGCGCCGCTCTCCTTTGGATCTTCTCTATCTCCTCTGTCAATCCGACCTGGTACGGATCCCACACTGATGAGCAATACTCAAGTATAGGTCGAACGAGTGTTTTGTAAGCCACCTCCTTTGTTGATGGACTGCATTCTCTAAGGGCTCTCCAAATGAATCTCAACCTGGCACCCGCCTTACCAACAATTAATTTAATATGATCATTCCACTTCAAATCGTTTGTTACGCATACTCCCAGATATTTTACAGAAGTAACTGCTACCAGTGTTTGTTCCGCTATCATATAATCATACAATAAAGGATCCTTCTTTCTATGTATTCCCAATACATTACATATGTCTATGTTAAGGCTCAGTTACCACTCCTTGCACCAAGTGCCTATCCGCTCCAGATCTTCCCGCATTTCGCTGCAATTTTCTAATACTGCAACTTCCATGTATACTACAGCATCGAACTTTCGATACTATCTACTAGGCCACTCATATATATTGTGAAAAGCAATGCTCCCACAACACTCCCCTGTGGCACGCCAGAGGTCACCTTGACGTCTGTAGACGTCTCTCCATTGAGAACAACATGCTGTGTTCTGTTTGCTAAAAACTCTTCAATCCATCCACACAGCTGGTCTGATATTCCGTGGGCTCTTACTTTGTTTATCAGGCAACAGTGCGGAAGTGTATCGAACGCCTTCCGGAAGTCAAGGAAATTGGCATCTACCTGGGAGCCTGTATCTAATATTTTCTGGATCTCATGAACAAACAAAGCAATCTGGGTCTCACACGATCGCTGTTTCCGGAATCCATGTTGATTCCTACAGAGTAGATTCTGGTTTTCCAGAAATGACATGATACGCGATAAAAAAACATGTTCTAAAATTCTACAACAGATCGGTGTCAGAGATATAGGCCTATAGTTTTGCGCATCTGCTCGACGACCCTTATGGAAAATTGGAACTACCGGTGCTCTTTTCCAATCATTTGGAACATTTCGTCCCTTTAGAGACTTGCGGTAAATGGCTGTTAGAAGGGGGCAAGTTCTTTCGAGTATTCCGTGTAGACTCGAATTTGTATCCCATCAGGTCAGCCATTTTTTCGTTTGTGCGAGGATTTAGAGAAGGAGCTGCAGTGCTGTCTTGCTCTGTGAAACAGCTTTGGAAAAAGGTGTTTAGTATTTATTTATGCTTTACGCGTGTCATCCTCTGTTTCAATGCCATCATCATCCCAGAGTGTCTGGATATGCTGTTTAGATCCACTTACTGAATTAAAGTAAGACCAGAACTTCCTAGGATTTTCTGTCAAGCAGGTGCATAGAATTTTACTTTCGAATTCACTGAACGCTTCTCGCATGGCCCTCCTTAGGCTAATTTTGACATCGTTTAGCTTCTGTTTGTCTGAGAGGTTTTGGCTGCGTTTAAATTTGCGATGAAGCACTCTTTACTTTCGCAGTAGTTTCCTAACTTTGTTGTTGAACCACTGTGGGTTCTTCCCGTCCCTCACAGTTTTACTCGGCACGTACCTGTCTAAAGCGCATTTTACGATTGCCTTAAACTTTTTCCATAAACACTCAACATTGACAGTGTCGGAACACAAATTTTCATTTTGGTCTGTTGGTAGTCTGAAATCTGCCTCTCATTACTCTTGCTAAACAGATAAACCTTCCTCTCTTTTTTATATTCCTATTTGCTTCCATATTCAGGGATGTTGCAACGGCCTTATGATCACTGATTCCCTGTTCTGCGTTTACAGAGTACACACGATGTAAATAGTTTAAAAACTAAACTGAATAGAAGATTCAATAAGTTGACAGAACTCTTTGGACTAAATGAATGAATTCGGATCTGTACCCAAGTACGCGACAACGGACACCGTAAGACATTACTCGCAACGACACGCCGAGCATTCTTTCGGGCGCGGCATTCACCGTAACTTTGGTAAGTATATCACTGAAAACTTGCGCATAATTTTTCGAGGGGTGATCAGTAAGTAATGCAGCACCTTTTCTTTCTAAAGGCAGGCTTATTTTATTCGAGATTGCAATACACCTTATAATTCCCCACTCTTTTAGCTACAAGACTTTGTTTTTCAACATAATCTCCGTTCAAAGTGGAGGCCTTACGCCACCTTACTGTTAGAGCCTGTGTGCCCGCATGGTGCCATTCCATTGGTTGACGCTGAGGCCAACACCTTGCTGCATCAATAACCTTCCTCATCATACACGTACTGCTTCCCGCTAAGTGCATCCTTCATTGGGCCAAAGAGATGGAGGACAGAAGGTGCGAGATCAGAACTGTATGGTGGATGTGGAAGAACAGTCTAATGAAGTTTCTTGAGCTCCTCTAGCGTCCCCAGAGCTGTATGAGGCCTTGCGTTGTCACGGACAAGGAGAAGTTCATTTGCATTTTTATGGCGACGAAGAAGTTCAAGTCGTTTCTTCAGTTTTCTGAGGGTGGTACAATACACTTGCGAGTTGATCGTTGCACTGTGAGGGAGAACATAAAACAGAATATTCCCTTCAGAGTCCCAGAAGACCGTCGCCATGGGAACGGGTTTAAACCTTTTCTTCAGAGGAGCATCCCATGGATTGCCGTTTTGTTTCCGGTACGAAGTGATGAAGCCATGTTTCACTGCCTGTGACGATGCTGCACGGCCATCCTTGTAATGTGCAAGTAACTGCGTACAGAAGGTCCTCCGTTTATATTTATGGTGTTCTGTTATGTGGTAAGGAACCCAGAAGGCACAAACCTGTGAGTACCCCGACTGAACGAGTGTGTCAGCACTACCAACAGAGACGTCCAGTTGTGCAGCGTGGTGTTTGATTGTGATCTGTCCATCACCTCGAACGAGAGTGTCCGCACGATCCAATACTGAATGAGTTACAGCTGTGTACTGCCGGCCGTTACGCGGGAGATCAGACAGGTTTACGCGACATTGCTGCGATAGTGACAGACGCCTCGCTCAACGACTCACCGTGCTTTTGTTCACTGTTAGGTATCTGTAGGTGTTCTTCAAGCGCCTACGAAAATTTGTGATGCTCTAATTCTCCTCCAAGAGAAACAGCTCCCTGATTGAACGCACTTCAGAAAAAGAAACCATTTTAAAGATTGCGTGTAGGGGCGCTACCTGTCGGAACTTCATGAGACTATAAGGACTGAAGTGGGAACATTCCACGATATCCCACAACAAATTCCACATTTTTTCAGCTGAATTGACCCAAACAAAGTGTTGCATTACTTACTGAGCGCCCCTCGTAAATATTCGCCGAGTCCTGACTGAAATCACTTGCAAATGCGCTATAACGGATAACCCCAATAGCATCAACTTTCTCGGTAAACAGCAAACGCAGCTGCTGGCTGCGTTTAATACCACACGTCTTACCTACTCCACGACCACGACAGCACACTTATTCAAATGCTTAACCCAGAGTATTGTGTCTAGTCAGGGGCGCTGAAATCTAACCCCTGTACATGGAAGCATAACACATGACCTCCCTTAAGATTCAAAGACTCTACTATCTAAGGAAACAGTTTTTAGCAGATCCTTGGTACAGAATGCTATCCTTGCATAGTTTCAGCAATAACTCCTCCGCGGAATAAAGCGTAGTAATAGACGCAAAGTCATCGAGTAAAATAGAAGTAATGTCCGGGGTTCCCGAAGGAAGTGTTATAGGCCCTCTATTGTTCCTGATCCGTATTAATGACATAGGAGACAATCTGAGTAGCCCTCTTACATTATTTGCAGATGATGCTGTCATTTACCGTCTTGTAAAGTCATCAGATCACAAAAAACTTGCAAAATGATTTAGATAAGATATTTGTGTGGCGCGAAAAGTGGCAAATGACCCTGAGTAAAGAAAAGTGTGAAGTTGTTCACATGAGTGCTAAATGAAATCCACTTACTTTCGATTACGCGGTAAGTCACACAAATCTGACGGATGTAAATTCAACTAAATACTTAGGAATTACAATTATAAATAATCTAAATTGGAATGATCTCATAGATAATGTTGTGGGTAGAGCAAACCAAAGACTGCGACTCATTGGCAGAACACTTAGAAGGTGCAACAGATGTACTAAAGAGAGTGGTTACACTACACTTGTCGGACCTATTCTGGAGTATTGCTGTGCGGTGTGGCATCCGTGTAATGTGGGACTGACGGGCGATATTGAAAAAGTTCAAAGAAGGGCGGCTAGTTTTGTACTATCACGAATTAGGGGAGATAGTGCCACAGATACGTGATTTGGACTGGCAATCATTAAAATAAATGCGTTTTTCATTGCAACGGGATCTTTTCATGAAATTTCAATCCCTAGTTTTCTCCTCCGATTGCGAAATCATTCCGTTGGCACCCACCTACACAGGAAGAAATGATCATTACGATAAACTAAGAGAAATTAGGGCTCGCACAGAAAAATTTAACTGCTCCTTTCTCCCGTGCGCCGTTCGAGAGTGGAGCGGTACAAGACTGCTTGAAGGTGTTTCATTGAACCCTCTGCCAGGCACTTTATTGTGAATAGCAGAGTAATCACGTAGATGTAGATGCAGATGTAAAAATGATTTAAAATAGAATGTGGCTGTTTTGTAGGCCACTTTCATCGCAACGGTACGAATGGAATTTTATACAAGGCCTTATGATCATTTTCTTTTGTGGTTTCTTAATTGCTTTTGCTCACCTTGCAGTTTTATAAAGCAAGTGTTTATGTCCAAGTTAGAGTCGTCAGTTGTTTTGTTCTACAACCATTTCTAACATTGTTGGCTCCTAATTAACTCACCAAAGGTGGTTCATTAGGCGCGGACAATGTTAACTCAAATGCACCAGCTTTCTTTTGTTTACTGCGTAGTATGTACTGTAAATACAACTAGTAAAGGAGCATGTGAACAATGAATGAAATGCCACCGGTTACGCAACACATCATCTGTACATAAATCAGTACCTGAGTGATTTATATAAACCGAGATGATGACTGAGTTACAATTATCTACAACGTGTAGTGAAAAGTACAGGAGAATAAAAGTGACTGTTTAGTGATATTTGTGTTTTAAATTAACAAATCGTACTCAAATCAGACGCCACTTGCCTTCCACTTGGTGTGTAGTTCGAACCACATGTAGCAGAGCCTGGTTGTTATTAGCTTTAAATTAGCCTTATGTCAAGATTTCTGGTTTTGCATCAGCCTTTCCAGGCTGCACGAATCTGGAGCGTTCCATCTGCGGATGCAACAGTTGCATGTAATGACACCAACTTCGGCGTGCGACAGCTATCGTCTCATGTCTGAAACGAGTAAATACAAAAGTTATAATTACTCCAAAACGGTATAACGTGTTTTGGAGAGTGAAACGCAGTGGAATTTCTCTCTTTGAGAATACTGCAGTACTAGCAGCAGAGATGACTGTTTCGATTTCAAAAACAAAGTTAGCACTGAGATATTTGTAATTAACATAGCTGTGACAAGGAACTATACATTGATAATGACCTTCTTACAATAAAATGCATCTAGGCGAAAACAGAACTGCGATATCGTACAAGATTCTATAAATATTTAAGTTGAACAGCCTACATCAATCTGATGGTGCATAAGTTAGTATCTCCTCCTTGTTACAATGGTACCGTATTGAACTGGAAACCACTGCCCACATTGTAAACGACTGTCACCAGCGAGAATTATTCTTTTGATCTGCACTGATATGAATACTCCACGAATCACTATACAGTGCGTGGCAGACTGTAATTGGTACCATTATTACCGATTTTCTAACCTGTTTTATATGCATAGTGAGCGATGGACAAATAATGACCAGTTGCCCCTGTATGAGCCAGAAACTCTCTTATTCTGTTGATCCTATACGCGGGATGGCAGCAGCAGTGTTGTCACATCGCCTTCTTCGAATTTCGGTTCACTAATTTATAAATTGGAGTTATGTGAGAACAACTTGGTTTCTTTTTCCAAGTACTGCCTTATATGTTTTCCGTAGATCTCTGTTGCATACCATACGGACTGTAAGAATGAAGTGTGGTCAGAAGAAGATTAATGAATTGCTTAATGTCTAATAGGTAACGACACAACAGTAGGACAAGTGAAATAAACCTCTGGTCTAAACGAAAGCAGTCTACAGCAAAGGAGCTATAATGATATTAGATATTGATGCGGAACTAAGGAAGAACTTCCTGAATGTGTACGTTTCTAATACAGAACTGCATGGAGATGAGATGATGAAGATTAGAAATCTGGGAAGAAGAAAATGTGGTGCTATCAAAGAATGTTAAATACTAATTGGACGCGTGCTACCAAAGAATGTTAAATATTAATTGGACGCCTAAAGTTCGAAACGAAGAAGCACTAAAAAGAACAGGTGAGGAGCGAAGTCAAGGAAGGACCCTAACATAAGAAATGACATGTTAGTGGAACACCTGCTACGTCGTTAAGGAATTTGGCGCTGGAAGAAGCAGTACACGGGAAAATAGTAGGGTAGAAACAGTTTAGATAACGCAAAACAAGAAGACGTTGTAATTAAGTAGGTATGAAAAGGTAACGGACAGCATGAAACCAGTCCAAAAGCTAATTTTAAGAAAATGGAATTAAAAAGTAAAGGAAAAAGCAGAGCTGATGCTATCCTAGCAGTGTCTCTAAATTAGTTCCGTGTCTATTGACATTTCTACTTGATATGTTCTCCAAAAAGTACTCTAGGCGTGGTTGAATTAGCAAATTGTATTAGATTACCTGAATAAATACAATCTTTTAAGTGAATCACAGTTTGGTTTCCACAGTGGCAAAAATACGGAATCAGCGATAGTAGAATTCACAAAAGTTGTACTTGATGCTCTTGATAAGGCTGAGTGTGTCACACGCATATTTTTGGACCTTTATAAGACCTCTGATACAGCCCACCACAAGATTCTATTAAATAAATTAGAAGCATTGGGAATAAGAGGGGTAGTTAATGACTGGTTTCGATCATACCTAGCAGATAGGATATAATGATTAGAGATAACACATACTTCAAATTGATCTAAACATTTAATAAAACACATATCACAACCAAAATACACTAATATAGGAGTTCCGCAAGGTAGCATATTAGGACCAATACTATTCCTGATATACATCAATGACTTTCCCAGTAGTGTTACTTACAGTGAAAAAATTCTCTTCGCTTATGACAGCAATATTGTAGTCACTGAGAAAAAAAGATAACTCGTTGCCGAGAAAGCAAATGAAACTCTCAAGGAAATTTATATTTGGACAATAAGCAATAAAGTGACATTGAACATAAAGAAAATTAGTGCCACGAATTTCAGTCTGAATAGGAAAAATGGCAATGTTCAGTTAAATGTGTATATGCACCTCTATAGACTGTGTACCAAATGCAAAATTTCTAGAAATGAATATTGATTCTGAGTTGAAGTGGTGTGAACACTCGAAGTTACATGCAAACAGAATGTCATCAGCATGTTATGCCCTTAGAATCCTATCACC
This sequence comes from Schistocerca gregaria, assembly GCF_023897955.1. Taxonomy (NCBI): domain Eukaryota; kingdom Metazoa; phylum Arthropoda; class Insecta; order Orthoptera; family Acrididae; genus Schistocerca; species Schistocerca gregaria. The sequence goes on from NC_064924.1 coordinate 453,057,277, forward strand.
AGTGTGTCAAATGCAGTGCCTTTTAGTTACATATTATTCATATGTACCCTCAGTTCTTAGCTATGGCATTCTTTTTTGGGTAACAAATGCACAAAATATGAACACAATTTTCAAACTCCAGAAAAGAGCCATAAGAATAATAACAAAAATACTAGTCCAACTCATTGCAAAGATCTGTTCCAGACACTGGGGATTTTAACTGGTCCATGTGAATACATTTACCAGTCAGTTGTACTCATCAAAAATAACATTTGTAATTACTGCATAAACAGCACTGTCCATGACCATGCAACAAGAGATAGAGTCAACTTACATTTACCAAGAAAAAATAAACATAAAGCTCAAAACAGCATTTTCTGCCATGGAATAAAACTTTACAACAAATTACCAGAAAGAGATTAAAGGAACTACGAAAATATACCTATTTAAAAGGTAGCTAAAAAGTACCTGCTATGCAATAGATTTCATACAATGAAGGATTATCTGGATAAAACAGGGTATGGGTTTGACAAAAAAGGTTATAGACATAAATAATTATAATAATGATTATAAAACATCCGACATTCCACATAACACCTTCACTTTATGTATTTTCCTTCTTTTTCTTTTCTAGAAACACTCTCCCCTCAAGCTAAGCATAGCTCAATACTAAAACCTCTTCTTCTTTCTGAGCTCAACATCTCACTCATTATGGAGGGATATCGACTCAGCTTTTCAGGATAGCAAATGGGAAGTTGCGGTACGGTACGGAAAATGGCCCAATGTGTGTGTGTGTGTGTGTGTGTGTGTGTGTGTGTGTGTAGTGAGTGAAGTGTTATAAAACAATGTGTGTTCAGTGTGTGCAGTGACTGATAGTGAGGTATGAGTGAACAGTGTTTTATTACATTATTTAATAAGTTATTTGTTAAAAAATTCTATACCAGGAGGAAAATGTGATGATTGTCTCTAACTAGAAGTCTGTAAATATACGTGTATAAGAATTACGTTATTTTAAATTGATATAAACTTGTAACTACTTTGAAATATTTTATATTCTTGTAAAAAGAGATCTACGGATGAATTAAGCTACTATTGCTACTACTACTACTTTTGAAGAGATGCTATAGCGATATGTATATATAGTTATGGACACCCTATGCGCCCCGCTCCCCCCCCCCCCCCCCACACACACACACAAACGAACATACAGTATGTACTTGTGTGTGTGTGTGTGTGTGTGTGTGTGTGTATGTGTATGTGTATGTGTATGTGTGTGTGTGTTTATATGGTTCTTCAGTAATGTAGAGAGACAAATTAACTGTTCTGCCTGTCGTGATGTTGTAATTGTAATTGATAAAACATCCTGATGTGATTGGTACACTAATGTAGACTTCTGATGCCCATATACATTCATTAATACCGATGGACGTCTAAATATTCTTTAAAGTAAGTTAGCATTGTGGTTCTAAGATTCCTGACAGCAATGACCCTATGGAGAAAACTCCGGCGCAGGCAGCCAAGAGGTCCAGGTCTAAAAGTAGAAAGACGAAATTTCATTAAAGCCAATACTGTTTCTGCAACGCATTGAAACACTGATCGCCTTTTATAATGCGGGAGACTGCTTCCTGCGCCTTCAGTTACGCACCGCTGCAGGCCGTGCAGCACTTTTCCAGAGAAGTACCTGCCGTCGCGTGGAATTTACGACTAAGCGAGCAATCACCGGTGCACAAATGTGAGCAGTTCTGCCTCAAATGTTAGTAATTCACGACGGTAAACGTGTAAGAAAAATCCTCCGGGGATTCCCAGTAATGGGTCCTTACTGGTGATGATAGCACTCCAGGCGATGCCCGTCAGGCATTATCCCCGACTATTGGCCTTGTCGTGGGTTGCAGTGAAAATCACAATTAACTCAATTTTTCGTGCGCGGTGTGAGCGTGAGAAGGGCGTTTACGAAACGCCTCCGCCACCGCCGCCGCCGGTGTGTCAGGCGCATGCGCAGAGGTCGGCGCCTCCGCTCGTGGAGTCGGCCGGTGGCGCAACGCAGGTCCTTCCGCGCTCGCTGAATGCATAAGCAGCGGCGGCGCCGCGCAACCGTGAAACTGGACCGCGACACAGGCAACGCCCAAATAAGGACCAGTCGCGGCGGAAAGCGGCCAGCAAGCGCTCCGCAGCGGCCTCGCGTACACAAAGGCTTGCGCAATACTCCAGATGCACACGGGATAGTCCTCCTACGTGCGTACTACTTTTTGGTCAGTGTGTAGTACACAATAACATCGCCTTGTAAGTTTTTACAAATTACGGTAGATGACACAATTGAGGTATGACAAAAGTATTGTTTTAACATACTCAGTTCGTCAGAAAATTTCCAGGACAGCTTTTTTAAAGGGGAGACAGAAGGAAAGTGGGCTTCAAAAATTCGATTTTTAGGTTTTATCATATTTGGAATGCCTTGTCTTTCCTGCGTGCAACCGTTTTTGTTTTTTATAAATACGAAATTTTTTTAGTGAGATATGATGGTTCTCCTGACGCTCTCTGCAATCTGGTATTTAAATGCCACACCTTCCTCTTTGCGCCATGCAGAGATAATGTACACCACTTGCTTAAATTAAATGAAATTAAAACCATATTTAGAGACCTTTGTAAAGATATCTTGTTGATGAAATGTCTTGATGGGAAAACCCAAAATTTAAATGAACGTGTGAATTCTGTCATTTGGAACTGGTTATCTAAAACTGTATTTCTTCATATTACAACCCTCAAATTTGGTGTTTATGATGTTGTTTTATCCTTCAATGATGCTGTAATTAAAAACTGGATGTTTTGGAATTATTGGGCATAAAATCTAGAGAAAATACTGCAAAATCCTTGGTGCAAATAGATAGAGAGAGAATCCGCAAAGCAGATATTGCTAATTTAAAATGAACAAAAGAAGCCAGACAGAAAAGAAGAGGGACGAAGAGAAGAAAATATCAGTATGATGCAGATGATGCTCAGTATGGTGCAGGAAAATATTAGTGGTAAGTAATTCTCATCAATAGCTATACTAAAATTGCAATATTAAACTTTAAATGTATTTTTCTCAAAACTACATTTTTTTTATTTCAGGTACCATTATTTGATAAACTAATGGGTCAGTTTGTACTGCAGATGGTAACAAGTTATTACAAGTAAATTGAGAACAACCACACAATCAGAAATTGTTTTATGACAACTAATGTACAAAAAAAGTTAAATTTTGCTAGTGAAAGAATAAAAATTGTTTTCTTCAAAAACATAAGATGTATTATGTTCGTTTTACTTGTAAATTGAGGCATATATATTATATATATGCAGCAAAAATTTCATAGTTTTGTCACTTATAGTTCTTTGGAAAAGTGTACCTATTCAAAGGGTAAAATAGCATTGGCAGAATAGGGATAAATTGCTTTCCGTCTCCCCTTAAAAAATAGCATGCACTTATTAGGTAGTCCCCTTGGCCATCTATACACAGTTGCCAACGCTTCTGGAGGTCTTGTGAGCAAGCAGGGAAATTTTCAGCTGAGATGTTTGTGAGATTATTTGTAACAGCAGGTTGCATGTTTGCAATATCTTGATGAAGCTTTCGTTTCAGTCGTCTTCTCAGTTGCGGAAACACGAAAAATTGTACGGCCAGAGATCGGATGAATATGGCGGGTGTGTGAGGGCAATGCCAGAACGTGTGGCCATATGTTGGGTTACTGATAAAGCAGAAGGGGTCTTGCATTGTCGTGCAATACGAACCAGTCCTGAATTTCTACAAATGACGGCGGAATTGCTGGTCGCAAATGTCCAAGACTTAAATGTAAAGAGTTTGGTTCACTGTCTGACGAGGAGGAACATACTCATGGTGAATTAATCCTTTACTGTCAAAGAATTCGATCAACATTATCTTTGTTCCCGAAGATTGTCTTTTGACTTTTTGGGGGCTACCAAAACTCCGCCACTCAGCACTTTGACGCTGCATGTAAGGGTCATAGAGATAGAATCAACTTTCATCCCCAGCAGATATCTGTGACACAAATGAGGGATCATGTCTGGCTCTATCCGGTAGTTCAGGAGAAATTCTTCGGCTTGGTTCTTTTTGTTCTTCTGATAGTGTATGAGGGATTATTTTTACTTTATGTTTCCGTTTCCCTACATATTTGCGTAAAATCTTATGACACACATCACAATTCAAATTAAGCTCTTCCGATACCGCACGCATGGTTATACGACGGTCTTATTGCGACAACTGCCTTAAAAGTTCCACATCTGCTTCGGTATGAGCTGTAGACGGAGGACCAGCTCTAGCATCCTATTGCACCGAATCTCAGTCTTCACGAAACCTCTTGTGCCACTCGGAAAGACGACTTCTTAAAAGTGCCTCGTCTGTCCATTCTTGCTTAATCTTAGTTCACGTATCACTAGGAGGTTTCTCTAGCTTAACACAAAACTTAATGTTCACTCTTCACTCAGTCTGCATCCATTGTGCCACAGTAAATAATACGCCTAGAACCCAAACAGTGTGTTGCTAAGCACAGCCGTGCCACGTAGAAAATTTATGTGGAAACATGTTCAAGGTCATTCCAAGCACGCACACATAGCAAGTAACATAAAAACAACATTTCTTACTTTTCAGTAAGCAAACTCAGAAATAAAAAAAAAGACCCTGTCCAGGAACTTTTCTCACAAAAGGGTGTATGTAATTCATGTATATCAGAAACATTGGCTTAATAATTAGTTTAAGTGACGTAGTGGTAAAGTTTCAGTTATTATCTTGAAAAACTGAATTACGTATCGATATGCATGCGACAATATTCATATCTAATATGTTCCTGAACGCCATGCATCGAAACCAGAATTTTCGGTGCTCATACCTCAGTTCCTATTGGTGATAAAAAATTTTGGATCAAGTCTTTTGGACAGCCCTTGGGCAAATATCCCTTTAGTGTCGCTATCCTACAAAATAGAGTCAAAATATGAACGTTAGACACACTCTCTTGCTTCTCCTGTGCAGTGGGCTTGATGGGACTTCTGGAGGCATCATCAGTATATGGGTGATCCCTTGGAAAACCTCACAAAAATGGTTTTCTTACTATACTTTCGACTTCAGCAGCGGACCAAAACCCTATCGAGGATTCCAAGGCGTCTGGGCACGGCAAATGGCTGAAGTTATTACGATATATTCCTAAGGTCCCGATCTCAAACAACCGTGACAATTTTCTTCAGATCTTCATCCATTTCCGAGATACAGAAGTTCGAAGTTACCCTACTTGTAGAGGTAAAATACGCACCTAAAAACCCGCACCGGGCAAAAAAGGAGTTTATGCAGTGATGTAACACTGTCAGTTATCATCTGGGAATCCTAAGTTGTAGATCTGAAGCACATGCAGATCTTCTTTTGCACATAAAACCTGGTCTGAGGTGTAAAATAAGTTGGCACTATTTCAATTTCACTTAAGTAAAACATTTAAATTTTACTGATTAAAAAATTTCTTTTCATATGAGTTCCATGCAGTACAGCAACAGAGAAGAGAAGGGGACCAGAGGAAAAGTGGTCCTATAGGATCACAAAAAGTGCAAGTACGTTTCTGTTTGTTTAAACAACTCTGCTTGAAAAGCTGGATACCAGCTGCTTCATCCTGCCTTCTCAGCACCTTTAAAAATATTTCCGAAACTTTGGCATGCGAGCATGTTCGCACTTTTTTATGCTGAGTGAGAAGAAGACAGCGGCAGTATCAAAGAGAAGGGACACTAATAAATACTGGAAGATAGTACACAGTGGTCCTATTATAGAAAGAGCGAAGGAGACAATGACAGTGTTAGAGAAAGAGAGGGACAAATTGGTGGTGGAACATAACTGGTGTTGACAGAACATTGTAACGGAAAGAGTAAAGAAGGCAGTGCCAAGTGGGGGAGGGGGGGGGGGAGGGGAGGTATAAATTGGAAATGGATAAAGTATGTGATAATGAGACACTCTAATGAGGAAGAAAGGTACAATGACAGTGAGAAGAGACTGTAGTAGTAGGGCAGAATGAAGGGGACTGTGGCTATAGTACGGGGACAAATAAGAGAGAGAGGCACAAAGAGATAAATTGCTGAATGAGTGCGTGATAAAAGGCAACTGGAAGTGGCAAAGTGTGTGCGAATTACAGCGATAGAGTAATGTGTGTGGGTTATGTCAGAGTTTGAGAAGAGTTCCATGTTAAAAAAAAATCGCGAATATGTTCGCATGCCAAAATTTTTTGAAAATTATGAGGAAGGTAGACTGAGCCAGCCGGTACGCCACTTTTCAGTCAGAGTCTTTTATATAAACAGGAACATATTCGCATTCTTTGTGCTCTGTTAATTATTTGTTTGTTTGCAGTTACTTCTCTACAGCCCAGGTAAACTCTCGGAATCGCTGCCCCACGGTATTTTACTACATCGCTGCAATAGTGGAAGTTTCACTCATCTGTGGATCACTTTGTAAGGAATACTGGAAATATCATGCTATTACAACATTAAAACACCAGAATGAATTCAACTCCGTAGCATTGTGTGCGCTGATTTAAAACTTCCTGGCACATTAACACTGCCCTTCATATCGGTATGCGAACCGAGAACCTTCTCCCTTTCTTGGGCAATTGCAGCACCGACTCAGCCATCAAAGCACGACACACGACCCGTCAGCGCAGCTTTACTTCCGCCAGTACGTGTGAAGGCGGGAAGAGAGTCGTACTTGCATTTCTCAGTCGGCAGAGCACTTACAGGCGGGAAGCTAAGGTCCCAGCTTAGAGTCTCGGACCGGCAAACAGTTTTATTCTGCCTGAATTTTTGAAAAATATCTCAATTCGTTTATACAGACGTTTACAGACTTCGGGAACTAGTTTGACAAAGGTGGGACAGGCAGTCACCATGTCGCAATATTCCTGAAGTAATATACACGGTTTTACAAGAAGGTACGGCCAAACTTTCAGGAAACATTCCTTGCACACAAATAAAGAAAAGATGTTATGTGGACACGTGTCCGGAAACTCTTAATTTCCATGTTAGAGCTCATTTTAGTTTCGTCAGTATGTACTGTACTTTCTCGATGCACCGCCAGTTGGCCCAATTGAAGGAAGGTGAAGTTGACTTCGATGCTTGTGTTGACATGCGACTCATTGCTCTACAGTACTAGCATCAAGCTCAGATGGTTCAAATGGCTCTGAGCACTATGGGACTAAACAGCTGTGGTCATCAGTCCCCTAGAACTTAGAACTACTTAAACCTAACTAACCTAAGGACATTACACACATCCATGCCCGAGGCAGGATTCGAACCTGCGACCGTAGCAGTTACACGGTTCCGGGCTGCGCGCCTAGAACCGCGAGACCACCGCGGCTGGCCTAGCATCAACCACATCAGTACGTAGCATCAACAGGTTAGTGTTCATCACGAACGTGGTTTTGCAGTAAGTGCAATGTATTCAAATGCGGATTTGGCAGATGCCCATTTGATGTGTGGTTCAGCACGGGGCAATAGCCGTGGCGCGGTACGTTTGTATCGAGACAGATTTCCAGAATGAAGGTGTAACGACATGAAGACGTTCGAAGCAATTGATCGGCGTCTTAGGGAGCACGGAACATTCCAGCCTATGACTCACGACTGGGGAAAGCCGCCGGCCGCAGTGGTCTCGCGGTTAGGGCGCTCAGTCCGGAACCGCGCGACTGCTACGGTCGCAGGTTCGATTCCTGCATCGGGCATGGATGTGTGTGATATCCTTAGGTTAGTTAGGTTTAAGTAGTTCTAAGTTCTAGGGGACTGATGACCAAAGATGTTAAGTCCCATAGTGCTCAGAGCCATTTGAACCATTTTTTTTTCTTTTTTTGGGAAGACCTAGAACGACGAGGACACCTGCAATGGAAGTGGCAATTCTTCGTGCAGTTGACGATAACCCTAATGTCAGCGTCAGAGAAGTTGCTGCAGTACAAGGTAACGTTGACCATGTCACTGTATGGAGAGTGCTACGGGAGAACCAGTTCCGTATTATGTACAGCGTGTTCAGGCACTATCAGCAGCTGATTGGCCTCCACGTGTACACTTCTGCGAATGGTTCATCCAACAATGTGTCAATCCTCATTTCAGTCCATATGTTCTCTTTACAGATGAGGCTTTATTCCAACGTGATAAAATTGTGAATTTTCACAATCAACATTTGTGAGCTGACGAGAATCCGCTCGCAACTGTGCAATCACGTCATCAATACAGATTTTCTGTGAACGCTTGGGCAGGAATTGTTGGTGATGTCTTGATTGGGCCCCATGTTCTTCCATCTACGCTCAGTGGAGCACGTTATCATGATTTCATACGTGATACTCTACCGTGCTGCTAGAACATGTGCCTTTACAAGTACGACACAACATGTGGTTCACGCACGATGGAGCTCCTGCACATTTCAGTCGAAGTGTTCGTACGCTTCTCAACCACAGATTCGGTGACCGATGGATTGGTAGAGGCGGACCAATTCCATGGCCTCCACGCTCTCCTGACCTCAATCCTCTTGACTTTCATTTATGGGGGCATTTGAAAGCTCTTGTCTACGCAACCCCGGTACCAAATGTAGAGACTCTTCGTGCTCGTATTGTGGACGACTGTGATACAATACGCCATTTTCAGGGATGCATCAGCGCATCAGGGATTCCATGCGACGGAGGGTGGATGCATGTATCCCCGCTAACGGAGGACATTTTGAACATTTCCTGTAACAAAGTGTTTGAAGTCACGCTGGTACGTTCTGTTGCTGTGTGTTTCCATTCCATGATTAATGGGATTTGAAGAGAAGTAATAAAATGATCTCTATTATGTCCTCGCGTGCCTTTCAAGATGTACAATTACCGGTTGGTACGCATCCAGGTTGATATCAACTAATTTGTTTTTAACAACGTGAATCAGGTGTGTTTGCCAGGAACAATGTACTGGAAAACATAGCAGTGCGGCGAGATTTCGTTCATTGGTGCGAAAAATATTTATGTTTTACCTGCTTCTATGATAAATTGCACCCCAATCGTTGCAAAAACGCTCACGAATAAAGATCAAATAGGACTGTGGTACTTTAGTTGTATTTTTGTAGTGTGTTGTAAGGTCTCTGTTGAATTCATTTCATGTTAATTTATTAAATCTGTTGCCATTTACGGCATACATTCCACTTCTAAATTTACTGTGGTGTTTCTGACTCTATCTGGGAGGAGACTGAGCAGCGTACTTTTACACATGAACAAGAACGATCTGTCACACTACTACACTTTAAAACACGATTTATATATAATTCATGTCACACAGTCTCATATGGAAGCTACATCCACTTTCTTTTATATAGTGTATACAAGATACTATCATCCCCCTTCCCTTCTGTGTGAAAGGATGAATAAGCAAATGTATTTCTAGTTGCATGCTTGATGGTAGCAGACAAGCCTGTCTGCTAGAAAACAGTAGGACCAACATCAGAACAGGTACCTACGCTTTCTAAAAGCAAAGAGATTTCTATTCTTGGTACGGTCCTGTCCGTCCCTTGTCATGTTGGTATGGGAAGCTGCCTCTCTGGTCGCTTCCGCTTGTATATGTGAGCCACCCTCAGTAGGGGCCCATGCCAGTCTGTCCGCGGCGAGCGTCTGAAGTGGTAAGATCTCCGGCTAAGCGTATCTCTGCTAAGTCCGTAGGACAATGGATTTCTTAAGTTCAGCCTAACTAAAAATTTAATCACCTTTGTTTCAGGTTTAGATCTAAAATATATTATGTTATCTTAAATTGCAATGCAGTGTAATTAGGGTGTGAAGTTCAGAATATCTTCCAGTTGTTGCTTTGTCACTACTTTGTGAGTAAAGTGGAACCACCTGTTGATGATCTGTAACTCTAACTAAGATCATCAATCTTAAAGGTGAATGTGTGTGAGATTATAACGTCTCGCCTTGACAATATTTTTCAATATAGCAACTTTTCTTTATGTTCAACTCGTGTGGGGCGTACTTTGTGAGACCAGTACCACGTGCTTATATAATTGTTTGACCCATCAGGTTAATAGTATGACGATAGTAACCAGTTAGAGATTTTTCCTTTGTAAATTGCTTTTCGGTGTGATTTATTTTAATTATCAAAATTATTGTGGAGTTACACTCTTTGTGTAAACCAAGTTGAGCACTAGCCCTCAGCTATTCTTTTCAGAAGATTTCACAGACAATTACTATGAATTTAGTATACCAGTGTATGGTAATTTCATGACGGACAGGATTGCACAACGACCGTAACTTCTTTGGGTGAAAATTGAATCGGTTGGTTGTGGTTAATTTCCCTCTTGCATATATTTCAACGTTTTTCGTGTGTTATTTTATGAATGCAGTGTTGTATGCTGTCTTCCAATCTTGGTTCCATATTTGATGTGTTCCGTAAGATTCTCTTTATATATATATATATCAACGGTTGTCGTAAGACGGCTATTAAAAGATTATAATTAATGTTAGTCTGGTTGGCAGTTTGGTAAACTAGACTGGATACCTGGTGAAACAGTTGCTCAATAATGCAAGAATAACTTCCCAGATAGCTCACAGCTTTTAACCCGCTTTTATTATCTTGAATATCAGCACCGCTTTCGGAACAACTTAATGCATCAACTGTACAATGTTTTACGATGAAATTAACTATCAACGTACATATCACACTACGGCATGAAAACATAAAACGTTAATAATTCGAACGTTATTGACTTTGGATCCCATATTATATTAATGAAGAATATTTAATTTTATACGGTCTTTCGATTTTCCGTTATCACCTTTGACCTCGATTTCTCCCAAAACTAGGGAGTGTCTAGTAAAAAGCCGAAACAATTGTCTCTTTATTTTCAGTGTAGGAAGTCCTTGTAAAACTTGATGACAATCGGTGACCCACATGTCGGACTCTCTTCCCCCCCCCCCCCCAATCCCCCCACCCCACCGCCTCCTCTTTTTCCGTATAACCTTTATTCTTCCGACTAGAATTCTATCCTCCTTGTAACAGCGCTATCTCATCCGGCGTAGAATACTGTTCTGCAAAGTTCTAAAAGGCTAGTGCGACGTTTTGCTTCCATATCTTACTCTCAGTCACTGCACACACTGTACTCACATCATACATGTATTGTCTCATGATGTAGGACTGCAGTACGTACACCATTAGCTGACGTCAACAGCAAGTGTCAGTGTTTGTTTTCCATTTTGGGTACCACAATTTCGCATTTGCTAACCTAAAAAATTTGGTTGCTTCCCTCTGAAATGAGTGAGATTTTGAGCTCAAAAAAGGATAAGATATTAGTAATGTGCACTACAGGGCTTTGGGATTAAGGTTTTTCAGGAAAGTCCCAAAAAAAAGGAAGCAGTAATTTATTACGCTGCAATTCGCTTACAGCATCAGAATAAATGTTGCAGTTGTGTCAGGATGATTAAGGTGTAGTCTTTAGTCGCCTGTATTTGCTTGACATAGCGGCAAACATTTTCACTGGTGTCGAAAATTAAGTATTGCACCATAGTACACTGCAGCAGTGTACACTCCTGGAAATTGAAATAAGAACACCGTGAATTCATTGTCCCAGGAAGGGGAAACTTTACTGACACATTCCTGGGGTCAGATACATCACATGATCACACTGACAGAACCAAAGACACATAGACACAGGCAACAGAGCATGCACAATGTCGGCACTAATACAGTGTATATCCACCTCTCGCAGCAATGCAGGATGCTATTCTCCCATGTAGACGATCGTAGAGATGCTGGATGTAGTCCTGTGGAACGGCTTGCCATGCCATTTCCACCTGACACCTCACTTGGACTAGCGTTCGTCCTGGACGTGCAGACCGCGTGAGACGACGCTTCGTCCAGTCCCAAACATGCTCAATGGGGGACAGATCCGGAGATCTTGCTGGCCAGGGTAGTTGACTTACACCTTCTAGAGCACGTTGGGTGGCACGGGATACATGCGGACGTGCATTGTCCTGTTGGAACAGCAAGTTCCCTTGCCGGTCTAGGAATGGTAGAACGATGGGTTCGATGACGGTTTGGATGTACCGTGCACTATTCAGTGTCCCCTCGACGATCACCAGAGGTGTACGGCCAGTGTAGGAGATCGCTCCCCACACCATGATGCCGGGTGTTGGCCCTGTGTGCCTCGGTCGTATGCAGTCCTCATTGTGGCGCTCACCTGCACGGCACCAAACACGTATACGACCATCATTGGCACCAAGGCAGAAGCGACTCTCATCGCTGAAGACGACACGTCTCCATTCGTCCCTCCATTCACGCCTGTCGCGACACCACTGGAGGCGGGCTGCACGATGTTGGGGCGTGAGCGGAAGACGGCCTAACGGTGTGCGGGACCGTAGCCCAGCTTCATGGAGACGGTTGCGAATGGTCCTCGCCGATACCCCAGGAGCAACAGTGTTCCTAATTTGCTGGGAAGTGGCGGTGCGGTCCCCTACGGCACTGCGTAGGATCCTACAGTCTTGGCGTGCATCCGTGCGTCGCTGCGGTCCGGTCCCAGGTCGACGGGCACGTGTACCTTCCGCCGACCACTGGCCACAACATCGATGTACCGTGGAGACCTCACGCCCCGCGTGTTGAGCAATTCGGCGGTACGTCAACCCGGCCTCCCGCATGCCCACTATACGCCCTCGCTCAAAGTCCGTCAACTGCACATACGGTTCACGTCCACGCTGTCGCGGCATGCTACCAGTGTTAAAGACTGCGATGGAGCTCCGTGTGCCACGGCAAACTGGCTGACACTGACGGCGGCGGTGCACAAATGCTGCGCAGCTAGCGCCATTCGACGGCCAACACCGCGGTTCCTGGTGTATCCGCTGTGCCGTGCGTGTGATCATTGCTTGTACAGCCCTCTCGCAGTGTCCGGAGCAAGTATGGTGGGTCTGACAGACCGGTGTCAATGTGTTCTTTTTTCCATTTCCAGGAGTGTCTTTCGTGAGTACCAGGACTGAGGACTCGTACCTGCTAACCAACAAATAATGAAATAAGTAATTTTTTATTTCGAGGTGATTATTAATACTTCATGACTACACAGTCAGGTCGTTTCAATATCTGGGCGTAACGTTGAAAAACGATATGAAATGGAGCGGGTATGTGAGAACGGTGGTATGTAAGGTGAATGATTGAATTCGGTTTATTGGGAGAATTTTAAGAAAGTGGTGGTTTACATGTAAACGGGACCGCATATAGAAAGCTGGTGTGACCTATTCTTTAGTACCGCTGGAATGTTTGGGATCCGTACCAGGTCAGATTGAAGGAGAACATCGGGGCAGTTCAGAGGTGGGCTGCTAGATTCGTTACTGGTACCTTCGAACAACACGTGTTACGGAGATACTTCTGAAGCTCAAATGAGAATCTCTGGAGGGATGGCGACGTTCTTTACGAGGAACAATACTGACAAAATTTAGAGACCCGGCATTTGAAGCTGACTGGCAACGATTCTACTACCGCCAACATACACTGCACGAAAGGATCACGATGATAATACACTAGAAATTAGGGATCCTACTGAGGCAAAGAGACTGTAATTTTTCCCTGTCTCTATTCGCGAGTGGAACAGGGGAGGGAATATCTATTAGAAGTAGATGGTTCCATCTGCTGCACACCATACGGTGGCTTCCAGAGTATCTGCTTGGACGTAAATGCACCCACCGTATAGCGAGTTTTTAAAGAATACGTTGTGCTACATGGGTATTTGGCGTAATGTTTACCGTTGCACGATTTTGTACGACTTTTCTGAAAGCTTCCCTCAATACCAAAGACGTTTAGAGTCGTGCGTAGTGATACTCGAGGTGCAGTGCACCGGCTGTACTATCTTGCATTCTAGAACAGACTCGCAATCAAACTGTAGGCCTCCAAATTATTGTCTGGGACATTGTGTACCTGAACTAGCTTAAATGTAGTTCAAATTTTGCGGTTGCTGCACGAAATCAATTTCTATCAGTTTTTCCATTCATCTGAAAGTAATTCTTGTCATATTCCAATCACAAATTATTCAACTATATGGCTCGGTAATATTATTTTCTGTCATCACCTGCACTCTTCGGGATCTTTCGCCTGTCTCACACGGATTAATAGTTGCGTTATGGCTGCCTCTTGTATAATTTTGAGGAAATGCCATCTATTCCAGGGGCCGTGTTTCGACCTAAGTACGTCTTTCAGTGCTCTGTCAAATTCTAGCAGTAGCGGTCTTACCATCACATTTTCTTCTACAAAGATCAAGGTCATCCATTTTAAGATAATTCTTCGCGTGTTATGGTATATTCTTTTACTGAGAAAAATTTAATCCAACTCAAAATTATTGTTTACGGTATTAATGTAGTTCAAAGCCTCCGATAATGAACACGGAACTGAGACAGAAACTTTCTCGACATCGTTACATTTTTATTTATTTGAATTTGAATTAAGTGAGAAAAGGAAGAGTTCGTGATACCTAGGTTAAAGACAGAATCTCCGAATCGCAAGTCAGCCACGTTACGGTCTGCTTCAACTCAAGAGCCATGCGCAACAACGATTTGGTTCGATCTCAGGACTGCGAAATTCATGCCCACAATCTGCAACTACAATACACGAAGCGTTGTTGTCGTCGATCTGTTTGTCATCCGCTCATTACACACACTAACATTTCGAGGTGTACAGAAAATGAAATGGCATGCGGATAAGAATCGATTATTTACGTACTATTTTTCACGCATACCAATACAAATGGAGTTATCACTACTTTTCTGTAGCTCGCAAACGACAAGTCTGATGTACTGCGTCACACAAACGTAGCACGTAGTTCGCACATTGTACGAGAAACTGCAATCGTGAACGAGGCGAGTTCTTGGCTCAGCCGGCATCGCCGCACAATTTTTGGCAGGTAAGTTTCGGGTGTACCAACGACTTCTGCGCGTGGCTGCCTCTTCGGTCACAAGGGTTTTTCACAAGTCGTTCCTTGGATTCTAATATTTAGGACAATAACATAATTTTCACTTTCCACGTAGGACCTCACATACATTGGATTCCATTCATGGCTGCATGTTATGATTTAAATAAGAAATATTCTAGGTATGTAGCATCTGAAAATGCACTTGATTGCCGAACACATTGAACAGGAGTTAAGAGCCTCACGATCACAAACATAAATTCTTTTACTTTCGAAACGGCTACGTGATGACTGTGGCTAATGGCATGGAGGGCACCGTAGGAACTGCTAAGTAATGTGACTTAACAGCTCTTGGTATTCTCTCTCTTTGTTCGATACTTTCATTTAGAGGAACAGTGTATATGATGAATTTCACGTATGTGATATTCTGTACAGGGGAGGAGGAACAATAAAGACAGCTACATAGCACGACAAACTGAGAATCACACATGAAAACGACACAAAAAATATCTTTGTAAACAAAGACAGTAGACAATGAGAATAAAGTCTCAAAATGCCTTGTGCTAAATATGAAAAAATAAGTTACTCCTGCAGTTTTTCATTATACAAATCGCAAGTCATACTAATATCCATTTTAGAGTGACAGTCACAACCTTCTGACTGAGTCGAATACACTTGGTCACTGACAATAACTCCCTTTGGTAGAAAGTCAAGCGGCTCTTCCGTGTATAAGCTCATCCACGCAGTTCATTTTTCCAGAAAAATGTGTCGCATAAATGCTAAGCGTGATTTCACAGCAGCGTTTTACGTAATGTGTAATCTAATAGCTAGTACAGTTATGACCCGCGCAGCAGGAGGAAGTCCTCTAGAGAGCAATGAGATGTGACAAAGCAGCGAGCAGCAGGGCAGAGAAGCCTGCAGGCGGCGGGCGCGCTGCTCCTCGGTGTGGGCAGGTTCGTGGAACACAGGAGGCACCACGCAGCTGCTACGGCAGCAGGGGTCCACAAGCACGTTCCGCCTGACCGTGGGGAACTGACGCCACTGGCTCAACTTACTCCTAGCTCTGTACATCGTCCCACGTCCATTACATCTGCTCTATTGTCTGCTGTCAAGTCCTCAAATTAACCACTACACTTGGCATCTTTGTTAATGCAAGTATTGGATGGCACAGATGAACCTCCCTAAAAGCCGCATGGAAATATATTTTCTGCAGCTACATATGCACATCTACATACACTACTGGCCATTAAAATTCCTAAACCAAGAAGAAATGCAAATGATAAACGGGTATTCATTGGACAAATATATTATACTACAACTGACATGTGATTACATTTTTCACGCAATTTGGGTGCATACATCCTGAGAAATCAGTACCCAGAACAACCACCTATGGCCGTAATATAGGCCTTGGTACGCCTGGGTATTGAGTTAAACAGAGCTTGTATGGCGGGTACAGGTACAGCTGCCCATGCAGCTTCAATACGATAACACAGTTCATCAAGATTAGTGACGGCGTATTGTGACGAGCCACCATTGACCAGACGCTTTCAATTGGTGAGAGATCTGTAGAATGTGCTGGCCAGGACAGCAGTCTAACATTTTCTGTAAGCAGAAAGGCCCCTACTGGACCTGCAACATGCGTTCGCGCATTATCCTGCTGAAATGTAGGGTTTCGCAGGGATCGAATGAAGCGTAGAGCCAAGGATCGTAGCACTTCTGAAATGTAACGTCCACTGTTCAAAGTGCCGTCAATCCGAACAAGAGGTGACCGAGACGTGTAACCAATGGTACACCATACCATCACGCCGGGTGATACGCCAGTATGGCGAAAACGAATACACGCTTCCAATGTCCGTTCACCGCGATGTCGCCAAACATGAATGCGACCATCATGATGCTGTAAACGGAGCCTAGATTCATCCGAAAAAATAATGTTTTCCCATTCGTACACCCAGGTTCGTCGTTGAGTACACCTTCGCAGACGCTACTGTCTGTGATGCAGCGTCAATGGTAACCGCAGCCATAGTCTCCGAGCTGATAGTCTATGCAGCTACAAACGTCGTCGAACTGTTCGTGCAGATGGTTGTTATCTTTCAAACGTCCGCATCTGTTGACTCACGGATCGAGACGTCACTGCATGATCCGTTACAGCCATGCGCGTAAATGCCTGTCATCTCGACTGCTAGTGATACGAGGCCGTTGGGATCCAGCACGTCGTTCCGTATTACTCTCCTGAACCCACCGATTCCATATTCTGCTAACAGTCATTGGATGTCGACCAACGCGAGCAGCAATGTCGCGATACGATAAACCGCAATCGCGTTAGGCTACAATCCGACCTTTATCAAAGTCGGAAACGTGATGGTATGCATGTCTCCTCCTTACACGAGGCATCACAACAACATTTCACCAGGCAACGCCGGTCAACTGCTTTTTGTGTATGAGAAGTCGGTTGGAAACTTTCCTCATGTCAGCACGTTGTAGGTGTCGCCACCGGCACCAACCTTATGTGAATGCGCTGAAAAGCTAATCATTTGCATATCACAGTATCTTGTGATTTCGCGTCTGTAGCACGTCATCTTCGTGGTGTAGCAACTTTAATGGCCTGTAGTGTATATAATTCGCTAGCCACCAAGCGGTGAGTGGCGGAGGGCACAATTCGCGCCAAAGTTATATTTCTCCCCCTCTGTTCCACTCGCGGATCGCGCGAGGGAAATCGACTGCCTGAACGCCTCAGTACGAGCTCTAATTTTCCTTATCTTTGCATGGTGATCATTGCGCAATATGAAAGTTGGTGGTAATAATATATGCCCTACATCCTCGGTAAAGATTGGATTTCTGCATTTAGTGAGCAGCCCCTTTCCGTTTAGCGCGCAAGCGTGTACCACTTCAAACTTTCTCTGCGAATTGTAACGCTGTCGCGGTGGCTAAATGTACCAGTCACGAATCTTGCAGCTCTTCTTTGGACCTTCTCAATCTCTAGAATCAGATCCAACTGGTAAGGATCCCATACAGATAAAGAATACACCAAGACTGGACGAACTAACGCATTGTAAGCTATTTCCTTTGTTGAAGGACTGCATCGCTTCAGGATTGTACCAATGAACCGCAATCTAGTGTTCCGCTTACCCGTAACTCGTGTAATCTGATCATTCCATTTCAAATAATTTCGAATAATCACACGCTGATACTTTATGGATGCTACCGCTTCCGCGCCGGCTGCAGTGGCCGTGCGGTTCTAGGCGCTGCAGTCCGGAACCGCGGGACAGCTACGGTCGCAGGTTCGAATCCTGCCTCGGGCATGGATGTGTGTGATGTCCTTAGGTTAGTTAGGTTTAAGTAGTTCTAAGTTCTAGGGGACTGATGACCATAGATGTTAAGTCCCATAGTGCTCAGAGCCATTTTTGAACCGGCTACCGCTTCCAATGACAGGGCATTTATTTTGTACTTGTACATTAAGGGGAGAGTTCGCCTTGTTATACGCAGTTGGTTACACTTAATAATATTGAGAGATAACTGCCAGTCATTATACCACGCATTTATTTTCTGAAAATCCTCATCGATTGGTTCACAACTTTCTGTAGACTACAGCATCATTGGCAAACAGTCTAAGGCCGCTGTCAGTAACATCAACCAGATCGTTTATGTAAATCGTGAAGAGCAGCGGACCTATAACGCTGCCCTGGGGCACACCTGAAGTTACGCTTGTTTCTGTTGAAGTCTCCTCATTCATGACGACATACTGGTCTCTGTCTGCTAGAAAACTTTCTACCCAACCACATATGTCATCGGATAGTCCGTAAGCGCGCACTTTTTGGAGCAAGCGACAGTGCGGAACTGAGTCGAACGCCTTTCGAAAGTCGAGAAATATGGCATCAACCTGGGAGCCGGTATCTAGAGCCTGCTGTATATCATTCACAAAGAGGGGCAGCTGTGTCTCGCATGACCTAAAACCGTGCTGGTTTCTGCAGATGAGCTTCTCAGAGTCTAGAAAGGTCATTATGTCTGAACACAAAATGTGTTCCATGATTTCGATGTCAGTGAAATTGGCTGGTAATTATGTGCATCCGATTTTCTACCCTTTTTATAGATTGCTATGATCTGGGCCTTCTTCCAGTCCCGTGGAACTTTCGAACGTCAGCTGGGTGAGAGAATTTACCAACGAATCCTTCCTTTTCATAAATACGATAGTTAATCGCTGTCGTCGAAATACTTTTTTTAGGCCATTGTCAGGAAAAATGTTGGCACTTTACCTATAAACACAAAATATATTGATCAAATAAAGTAATATTTCAGCAATTCTGCCAGTACCAAACCTATTTTATTTAGCGCCTTCGAGGAATCCGTGCGAGCAGTATCCAGGATGGGCCGAAGGTACCATAAATGTGACTCATGGTTGAGAGACCACGTGGAAAATACGGAAGGGGCATTTTTGTAAGACCCCATTAATAGTATCAATTTGAAAATCGAGCAAGGCGGCGCAATTGTACGACATTGGACTCTTATTGCATAGAAATGCGGCTCAAATATTTGCAGCGTGTTTTATTGTTAAAGGTACAAACGCAAGAGGCGAGTAGAGAACAACGAATGAAGCAAATAATCCTAATAAACATGGTCCTGGAAACCAACGGTTTCCTTAATACAATCTACGAGAGACGTTCAGTTAGTAGAGCAACACTCTTTTGTTTTTAAAGCAGGATGCTTTTATTCAGGATTCAATACACTATATTATTCCCTTCTCTTTTGGCTACAACATACTCTCCGTTGGACGAGGCGCCTTACACCTTCTTATTGGGAGGGTCTGTATGTCCGCATGTTACCACTCTACTTGATGACGTCGAAGCCAACGTCTTGCTGCGTCAATAACGTCCATATCATCCACGTACTGTTTCTCGAGGAGTGCATCCTTGAATGGCCCAAACAGATGGAAGTCGGAAGGTGGGAGATCCGGGCTGAAGGGTGTGTGAGGAAGACCAGTCCAATGAGGTTTTGTGAGCTCCTCTTGAACGCTCAGACTTGTGTGAGGCGTTTAGTTTTCACCGGGAAGGAGACGTTCGTTTGGTTTTTTGTGGCGATGGACAAGGTCAAGTCTTCTCTTCAGTTTCCTGAGGGTAGCACAATACACTTCAGAACTGATAGATGCACCGTGAGGTAGGACATCAAACAAAATAAGCCCCTTAGTTTTCCAAAAGACTGTCACCATGACTTACCGGTTGAGGGTAACACTTTGAACTTCTTCTTCTGATGAGAGGTGGTGAGGCCACTCTTCGTGGATTACCGTTTTGTTTCCGGTTCGAAGTGATTAAGCAATGTTTCATCGCCTGTGGCGATCAACCTCGTAACGCGTAAACATTTCCGCACAGATGGTCATTCATTGTTCGTTATGGCATTCTGTTAGGCAGCGAGGGACTTGTCGCGCACTCATCTTTGAGTAACCCAACTGGTGGACAAGTGTGTCAGCACTACCAACAGAGAAGTCCAGTTGTGCTGCGAGTTGGTTGACTGTGATCCTTCGATCACATCCGGTGAGAGTGTCCGCACGTCCCAAAATCGCAGAATTCTCAGCTGAGTGTTGCCAACCGGCATGCGGGAGATGGGATAGGTCTGCGCAGTCTTGCAGCGAACATGACAGACACCTCGCCCAAAGGCTCACGGTGCTTTGGTTCACTGCCACTTTTCCGTAGACTGCCAGCAAGTGCCTGCGAATATCTGCAATGCTCTGATTTTCCGCCAAAAAAAATCTCAATAACAGCTCTCTACTTCGAACGCAAGTCCGTTACAGACGGCTACGTATAGTGCCGCCACCTGTCAGAACTTCATGAAATGAGGCGGCCTGAAGAAGCAATATTTCACTATGTCCTACAACAAATTCTTCGTTTCTTCAACGGAAACTGGTCGACGAAAAGATATGTTGCACTACTTATCCAATGCCTCTCCCATGCTACATGTAAAACATATTTTATTGTGTTTATTTACATCTACATCTACGTGCATCTACATCTACATGACTACTCTGCAATTCAAAAGCTTTCCGGAAATCTAGAAATACGGAATCAACTTCAGATCGCATGTCGATATTGGCCATTACTTCGTGCGAATAAAGAGCTAGCTGCGTTGCACAAGAGCGATGTTTTCTGAAGACATGCTGATTACGTGTCAATAGATCGTTCCCTTCGAGGTGATTCATAATGTCTGAATACAGGATATGCTCCAAAACCCTACTGCAAACCGACGTCAATGCTATAGGTCTGTAGTTAAATGGATTACTCCTACTACCCTTCTTGAACAATCCATGTTTATCAATAAAACGTCGTTAATTTAAAAAAATCATTGATAGTAAAGCACTGTCAAAGGCAAAGAGTTAGTACAGAATTTCATTAGACTGAGAGACTTTCATCTAATGTAACTGAAAAAATAAGTATTGTTAGATATTTGTGTACCGAAACCTTCGTGACATAGCATTATTTTCGTTTCCGAAAGACGAACGGGAATAAAAATCATAATACTACCTTCTTCGAAGGCCTCTTTGGTTCGAGTATGAAGACAGAGAAACGAACTCACTCTCACCTGAAGAGAGTTTCGAGTAGAGCGAGGAAACATAAATTAAGTTGACTAGAACAGAGGTATTGCGACGCCTACTCTAAGGTGGTTGTTGTTGTGGTCTTCAGTCCTGACACTGGTTTGGTGCAGCTCTCCATGCTACTCTATCCTGTGCAAGCTTCTTCATCACCCAGTACCTACTGCAACCTACATCCTTCTCAATATGATTGGTGTATTCATCTCTTGGTCTCCCTCTACGATTTTTACTCCCCACACTGCTCTCCAGTACTAAATTGGTGATGCATTAATGCCTCAGAACATGTCCTGCCAACCAATCCCTTCTTCTAGTCATGTTGTGCCACAAATGGCTCTCCTCCACAATTATATTCAGTACCTCCTCATTAGATATGTGATCTACCCATCTAATCTTCAGCATACTTCTGTAGCACCACATTTCGAAAGCTTCTATCCTCTTCTATTCTAAACTATTTATCGTCCATGTTTCACCATATTTCACTTCCATACATGGCTATACTCCACACAAAAACTTTCAGAAACGACTTCCTGACGTTTAAATCGAAACGCTTTCCTAGCCATTACTAGTCTACATTTTATATCCTCTGTACTTCAGCCATCATCAGTTGTTTTGCTCCGAAATAGCAAAGCTCATTTACTACTTTAAGTTTCTCGTTTCCTAATCTAATTCCCGCAGCATCACCTGATTTAATTTCACTACATTTTATTATCCTCGTTTTGCTTTTGTTGTTGTTCATCTAATATCCCCCTTTCAAGACACTGTTAATTACCTTCAACTGCTCTTCCAGGTCCTTTGCTGTCTGACTGAATTGTGATGTCATCGGCGAACGTCAAAGTTTTTATTTCTTCTCCATGGATTTTAATTCCTACTCCGATTTTTTCTTTTGTTTCCTTTACTGCTTGCTCAATATACAGATTGAATAACATCGGGGATAGGCTACAACCCTGTATCACTCCCTTCCCAACCACTGCTTCCCTTTCATGTCCCTCGACTCTTATAACTGCCATCTGGTTTCTGTATAAATTGTAAATAGCCTTTCGCTTCCTGTGTTTTACTCCTGCCACCTTCAGAATTTGAAAGAGAATGTTCCAGTCAACATTGTCAAAAGCGTTCTCTAAGTCTACAAATGCTAGATACGTAGGTTTGCCTTTCCTTAATCTATCTTCTAAGATAAGTCGTAGGGTCAGTATTGCCTCACGTGTTCCAACATTTCTACGGAATCCTAATTGATCTTCGGCTTCTAACAGTTTTTCCATTCGTCTGTAAACAATTCGTCCTAGTATTCTGCAGCCGTGACTTATCAAATTGATAGTTCGGTAATTTTCATATCTGTCAACACCTGCTTTCTTTGGGATTGGAATTATTATATTTTCTTAACGTCTGAGGGTATTTCGCCTATCTCATACATCGTGCTCACGAGGTGGTTGAGTTTTGTCATAGCTGTCTCTTCCAAGGCTATCAGTAGTTCTAATTGAATTTTGTCTTATCCCAGGGCCTTGTTTCGACTTATATCTTTGTGTCTAACGTATAGGGTCTTCATTTGGATTCCTTATCTCTTTGTCGTTTTTAAAAATGACGTTACAATTCTCTACAAAACTTTCTGTTCTCTCTGTCGCTTCCTTGAGTACACATTGTTACTACAGCTCTTCGTCTCGATGAGAGAACTTAAGCCAAACTGTGTGAAGGAACACAAGCACATTAATTTGCCACAGTCTCTGGTCCAATTGTCTTCGTACACATGGATGTAAATGTCTATTGAGGGATTAATACAAAAGTTACTGCTGTATTGCGCACTTTGGCCAGAGCACTTAGCTCAAGGTGGACCGCAGTATTTTGATACATTCTCCGACGTCGGTAGTGGAGGGTGTGTTGACACTTCAGGTAAAAGATGTCCACTGGAGAGAGGCCACACTTCTCGTGTTCCGGCTGGTACGCTAGGCCGCGAGGTCGCGGCCGTGCAGTCGACGCCTTTCCCCCACCCTGCCCCTTGACGCTGATGAGAGCGGCTTGTGTTAATGGCCGGCATTTGTCAGGGGCGGCCCAATGAAAGGCCCGTAACGAATTGGTCAGGGGGATCACCGGCCAGCTGTCGTGAGTAACGGACCAGCGCTGAGTGAGTGCTCGCATTGAGGGACCCCGGCCGGCGCCGCTGCTCAAGGACGCTGCAGTCAATAGCGGCACAGCCTCTCATTGTGCCTCGTGATGAATTCAGCCCGTCATGCTGTAAAAGAGAAAATAGATTCGAAATGTAATGTGTCAAGAATGAGTCGTTCTCCGCGCACGCCAGTGAAGACGTAACGTGGAGCGAGAAGTAGGTGCCTTCAGTCAACGTTTCCACTTCATAACATTTGCGAATTTAAAAAATCTGGTTCAATTGAAATATCTTAGTTGTTTTTACGATGCCTCGTAAACTTGTAACGCAGTACTTCATCCGTCTGTAAGCGTGTTTGTTGAAAACAATAAGCAAACAGAAACACAAAAGAAATGACTTTTTATTGGTTCAGGCACCTACTGCCCTTCTTCTGACAGCTAATCTTGTCAAGAAGCTCACGAGATAAATGAAACCAGTAAAAAAATAAAACTTATTTCGTGCAAGTGGTTGTTGATTTTTTTTTAAACAAAAACTCTTGCTGTGTAATTCAGTGAGGCAGACGCTAGACTGATATTCATTGGAACAATCTTCAGGAAATGCAGTCCTTCAACAAAGAATTGTAGCTCACAAAACACTCGTTCGACCAATTCTCGAATATTGCTCGTCATTATCGGATCCATACCAGACGGGATCGATAGAGAAAATGAAGAGGATCCCAAGAAGAGCACCACGTTTCATTATCGGTTTATTTAATAAGCGCCAAAGCGTCAGAGTGATGAGCAAACAAATCCAGTGGCAGTCTCTGCAAAGAGCGTTCTGCACCACAGTGTGGATTATTGTTCAGACGGCATACATTCCCCAAAGACTCAAGAAATATGTCACTTACTCCTACGTATACCTCGTGAAAAGACCATGAAGGTAAAACTAGAGAGATTCGAGAAAAGCAATAAGGTCTAAAGAAAAATGATTAGAATAAATTGTTGGATAAACAAAGCACATAATCGAGCTCTGTGCCATCCAAACAGATTGCGAATTTCTGGAAAGGGAAGACGAACCCTTTTGGGTAAAATGCAGTTTTTAGATAGCATTCGTTCTAGGAAGACGAAACTAGAGAGAAACTAATGGAGATTGTGCAACATTAATTAGGAAAGAAAAAAGGAAACGAAGACGGGATAGTATTTAGTTAAATTTAGTATTAGAGGTAAATCGAGAGACAAACGCATTCTTTGCTTTAGTGAAACTGTCAGTGATAATGAAACTGTACGTATTTAGTTGAATATTAGTATTAATGGAAAATCGAGAGAGAAACGTGTTCTAGCGTGAAGTCAAAAAGAGCTAGCACTTTGGTAGGGAACGTTAGAGCAGAGAGGGCTGTGAAGATGACAGCAGCAAATTGCATGAGGACCTACCCCTTTCTAGGACGACAACCCGACGGCAGCACTCTCGAGATGAAGAGGACATAAGCGTTGCGCCGCCTGCTCAGTGGAAGACTACGACTACCACAGCGGCATCAAGAATAGGCACTTGTATTGCAGTGACTTAGGAACTGTATTACTTCCCTGGCACTACGAACTGCATATACTGAAGGGATTCCTTGTTTGTCTGTCACCCTTTGCTCACGACACGTCTGTATCTCACAAAAGTTAAGTATTGTAGTCATTTCCTTTTCTAATACAATTTACTAATACTATTTGCTTGAATTGTTGTCTAACGAGAAATCACGTTTCTAGGCACCCTATATTTGACATGTAGGCAGGATACAACAAAACGTATTGTTTGCGTTAGTGAAATTGTCACTGATAATGAAACTGAAAGAGTGCTAGGAATTCAGGTGGCACCACTCTGGGAAGAAAGGCAACCGCAAGGAAGCGTAATTTTAAGGAAATTCAAGTTGTTTTACTTCTGTAGCTATATCAAACTCGTAACTGTAAGGCCTGGAGCCTGAGAAAGGCCGTGTCGCAACTGAATCACCACTGTTTATGTGTCGCAGGCATCTTCTCCAGGGAGTGCTTAACAGGAAGACATCTTAGAGGACTAAAGAAGTTGAAACTTCCTGCCAAATTAAAACTGTGTGCCGGACCCAGACTCGAAGTCAGGACCTTTGCCTTTCGTGGGCAAGTGCTCTACCATCTTACCCAAGCAGGACTCATGCCCCGTCCTCACAGCTTTACTTCATTACGAAGTGTCGTATTCATGATCCATGGAACAAGTATTAATCTAATCTAATCTAATCTAATCTGCCATTACCTCGTCTCCTACTTTTCAAACTTTACAGAATCTCTCCTGCGAACTAAAGCAGTTGACAAGGGCTGTGCATTTTAAAGCGAAAGCAGCTGGGTGTTAGCAGATGCCCCTAAAGGCCCCAGGCAGTAGGTAAACAGACCTCTGATGCACTGAAAGGTAGGTGGCAGTGAATGGGTAGCAGCCCCTGGTTGCCACGGTAGGACATGCAGGTGGGAGAGGTGACTGACAGTGGCTGCTACCGTCGATGGACAGGCCTCCGTGTTTTACCAGCTGCCACTTCCCCTCCCTCCACCAATTATATTATCATCGGCAAACCTGAAAGTTTTTCTTTCTTATCCCTCAACTTTAATTTCTACTCCAGATTTTTCTTTCTTTTCCTGTAATGCTTGTTTGATGTACAGTTTGAATAACGTCGGGGATGGGCTACAACGCTTTCTCAGTCCCTTCTCAACCATTGCTTTGCCCCTCGACTCTTATAAGTGCCGTCTGGCTGCTGTACAAGCTGTAAATAGCCTTTCGATCCCTGTATTTCACCCTGATATCTTCAGAATTTCAAAGAGAGTATTCCAGCCACCATTGTGAACAGCTTTCTGTATGTCCAGAAATGCTATAAACGTAGGTTTGTCTTTCCTTAACCTGTCTTCTAAGATTATCTACCAGTTTTTCCATTCTTCTTTAAAGAATTCGTGTTAGTATTTTACAACCGTGACTTATTAAACTGATAGTTCGGTAATTTGAACACCTGTCAGCTATTGCTTTCTTTGGAATTGGAATTAGTACATTCATCTTGAGGTCTGAGGGTATTTCGCCTGTCTCAAGCATCTTGAACACCATCGGGAAGAGTTTTCTCATGGCTGGCTCTCCCATGGCTATCAGTTGCTCTGTCGGAATGTCTTTAATCCATGGGCTCTTGCTTCCACTTATATCTTCCAGAGCTCAGTCTAACTCTTTTCGAAGTATCACCCCTGCCATATCAGGTTTATCTACATCCACTACCATTTCTATGATATTGCTATCTCCTTCGTATACTCATTCCACCACAAGATGGCGAAATTCTGTAAAGGTAAATGGACGCCACATTTGAATTTTTAGGTGGTGCAATTTTTTGTTGGATGCATACCACATTCTCCTACATTCAGGGAACTGTCGGCGAAACACGTGTCTAAACTTCAGCGCGAAAGAGACTGTGCCAACCACCCGAGCGAGGCTGCAATAATGGCTCATTTCCTCCCCCGGTCATGTCGGTTGCGGGAACGTTTATTAGTTAACTGCATACGCACACTATGGAGGAGTGTCCGAGATTATAAATAGTTTGGTGAGACACTCTCTTGTTCCAATCGGTTGGTGATGCCCGGAAGAACAGTCGTCGCAGATAGTAGGAGGGCAGCATTTAGCACTACTTCGATATATGAGCGTTGCTTTCCATCACCTTGCGAACAGAATTGTGGTAAGATCCTCTTGTATGGTGAGCATGTTTTGCATTAGAAACGCGCAGCAACAACGGTGGTTGCGTTGTGCCATCACGCTGCTTTTCACCACGAGAATCTCGCAATGATGCGCCACTGATCGCCTTGTGGTAAGCTCCATCGTTTGGCACCAGACTCTATCCCTTCCGTTCAGCCCCTGTCGTTTGGACTCTGATTTAATACGGAACTCGTTACTATCGACCACAACACTTTCAGAACTTATTAACAAATATCAGTCGATATGATTTCCAGTTCAACTGCTCATGCTACTGAAATTCTACCTTTCATGCGTATGTAAGTCCATTATCGACGATCATTCTTCCACTTGCATGAAATAATCAACAAAGCATACATTCTGAGTAAATGACACATGATATCATTTTGTCTCTCACCCTGTTAACCAACTGTACTGTAGCTTTCACATGTTTAGCGTGATCGCGCGCCTCGCATCCACACTCTGGCCAAGGAAACGAGAGAGTTCTCCCGTAAACAATTAAACCATTCCTATCGCCCCCACTGGCCTTGCTTCGGTTCAGAGATAACCGTTTCTGGATGTGATTTTGAAAATATGGTACTTTCCACAGTGAACTACGTCGTCATCGATAAATCTATTTTCTTGGAGGGCTAGTATTTGGATTTTTTGACACTCTAGTTCTGTCAAAAGGTTTTGTAATTTTCCGGGTTGAAATATGGTTTTAATGTTCAGAGTGCCAATGTAGGTGACAGTCTTGGGCGAAACGGTGCGAGTGAACTTCAGTTTTCGCTGTATTCGTTACTTCCCATAACTAGCAGAATCCCACTGACCGTTTGTCATTTGTTGACGATTACCTTACTTAATAAATGAAGAGTTTTTGTCTTTGGTCTAAGGAACTTCTGTAGCTTGTAAACGAGATTATTTGTCCATTGTTTCCACTGGAGAATTCTAACGAAGAATTGACGGCGCCTGGAGCAATAAAGACAGCCACACTGACTATACAGATGCTGACCTGGTCGCCGGTGATCTCTGCTACAGACGCGTATTGCGTTTCGTCGCCTAATTTTGGTTCGTCTTGACTATTTTACTTCCTCTGGTAGCCAACATATCTACTGAACATACCCCTATACGCCACCCGCGGAGTAGCCAGATTAGGAACTCCGAAAGTACTCAAGTGTCTATACAATCATCTGTTCCTGGACTGTGAAGAGGTCGGCGCAATCCTCCTGGAATGTGTTTCATCTCCTAATTGATAGATCAGTGAAGAAGAAAGGATAAGTGGGAAAGGTACATAACAATGATAGCCAGTAAATAAGATTGTCTGACTATATATGTCAGAAAGACAAACAAATGTAAGGTACTTTGTCGCAGAGTTATATATATATATATATATATATATATATATATATATATATATATATATATATATATATATATATGCTACTGTCCATTAATATTGATACACCAAGAAGAAATTCAGATGATAAACGGGTACACATGGGAAAAATATATTATACTGGAACTGTCATGTGATTACATTTTCACGCAATTTGGGTGCATATATCCTGAGCAATCAGTACCCAGAACAACCAAATCTGGCCGTAATAACGGCCTTGATACGCCTGGGCATTAAGGCAAACAGAGCTTGAATGGCGTGTACAGGTACAGCTGCCCATGCAGCTTCAACACGATACCACAGTTCTTCAAGAGTAGCGACTGGCGTAATGTGACGAACCCGTTGCTCGGCCACCTTGGAACAGCCATAGTCAACTGCTGAGAAATCTGTAGAATGTGTTGGCCAGGGCTGCAGTCTAACATTTTCTGTGTCCAGAAATGCCCGTACGGGACCTGCAACAAGGGGTCGTGCATTATCCTGCCGAAATGTAGGGTTTCGCAGGGATCGAATGAACGGTAGAGCCACGGATCGTAACACATCTCAAATGTAACGTACACTGTTCAAAGTGCCGTCAATGCGAACAAGAGGTGACAGAGACGTGTAACCAATGACACCCCATACCATCACGGAAGGTGATACGGCAGTACGGCAATGACAAATACATGCTTCCAATGTGCGTTCACCGCGATGTCGCCAAACATGAATGCGACCTTAACGATGCTGTAAACGGAGCCAGGATTCATCCGAAAAAATAACATTTTGCCATTCGTGCGCCCAGGTTCGTCGTTGAGTACACCATCGCAGACGCTCCTGTCTGTGATGCAGCGTCAAGGGTAACCGCAGCCATGGTCTCCGAGTTGATACTCCATGCTGCTGCAAACGTCGTCGAACTGTTCGTGCAGATGGTTGTTGTCTTGCAAACATCCCGATCGGTTGACTCAGGAATCGAGACGTGGCTGCACGCTCCGTTACGGCCATGCGGATAAGATGCCTGTCATCTCGACTGCTAGTGATACGAAGCCGTTGGAATCCAGCAAGGCGTGACGTAGTACCGTCCTGAACCCACCGATTCCATGTTTTCCTAACACTCATTGAATCTCGACCAAGGCGAGCAGGAATGTCGCGATTTGATAAACCGCAATCGCGATAGGTTACAATCCGACCTTTATCAAAGTCGGAAACGTGATGGTACGCATTTCTCCTCCTTACACGAGGCATCACAAAAACGTTTCACCAGGTCACGATGGTCAACTGCTGTTTTTGTATGAGAAATCGGTTGGAAACGTTCCTCATGTCAGCACGTTGTAGGTGTCGCCATCGGTGCTAACCTTGTGTGAACGCTCTGAAAAGCTAATCATTTGCGTATCACAGCATATTCATCCTGTCGGTTAAATTTCGCGTCTGTAGCATTTCATCTGCATGGTGTAGCCATTTTAATGGCCAGTAGTGTTTTATAGATTCTTGAGACAGGTACTCGAATACGAAGATTAAAATGCTATGGACGTATCCACAGACTTTCACATTCACCCGCAAACTCTGAACATAAACGGTGCCGCTAAAAGCTATATCCTGGTTTCAACAACTCTAAAAAGGACTAGCATGAGCTCAGTTAAATTCTTCAGAAGTTTTAACCACATAATCGTACAGACAATAAATTGGCAAATGGGAAGTGCAGTCGGAGGCTGAACCAGAACTATCAAACTAAGTGTGGAAAGGAAGAGAGCCAAGTAGCAGGAAAAAAAACACCACAAACACAAGATGTTGACATGATAATTCAGAAAAATGTTTCATTAGCTTAGCGTGATCCAGTGGGGTCCAATTGCACTTAATAATAACAATAATATACAATTCAAACTCCACCAACCTGGGTCCTAAGATTCCAAGGTTGCCTTCCACAAGCCAGGATAGAGAAGAAATGATAGAGCAGTCACGAACCAGAACTATCAAACTATGTTTGGAAAGGAAGAGGTAGCAGAAAAAAACACTATGTTGACATGGTAATTCAGAAAAATGTTTCATTAGCTTGGCATGATACAGTGAGGTCCAATCGTACATAATTATAATAATAATAATAATAATAATAATAATAATAATAATAATAATAATAATATACAAATCACTCCGCCAACCTGAGTCCTAAGATTCCAAGGTTGCCTTTCACAAGCCAGGATATAGAAGAAGTGATAGAGCAGTAACGCCTATTAATAAAAATCTTGGTTCAGCTGGCCCAGCCGCTAGTAGCGCGTAAGGCCCCCTTGCAGGGTTACTGTGAACAGCTCAAAGGCAGCAAAGGAAAAGAAGATTGACTTCAGTATGGCGGAGCTGGCAAAAGAGGCAGCTTACTGTCCGAGGCTAAAGTGGGCAGAGGGCATGACGGTTCCACATGCTAGTGGCGGTACAACCTGGTCTTAGTTTGGGAACTCAAGAATGACCCTAAACATTCTACTCTCTTCAATTTTCAGTTTCAAATTTCAAAATGGAAATTTCGCACAACGAATCCACTACCTCAGGTGGCTACTCTGATGAGGAATCAACCATTACATCTTGTAATGCATTGGGATCTATCGTTCTGGGGAGTCTCAACATTTTCAGTAATTAAGACATGGACTATACTGAAAAGTCTTCTAAGTGCAAGTTCAAAAAAAAATACTACTTTGGAAAATAACATATAATTTCTCTTCTGAAAATTGCGAAATAATGGAATTGAAATTATTTCTACAGAAGAACCATATACAAATCTTAGCAGTGCAGGAAACGAGATTCTTAGATGAGAATGTAGTTGACACACAGTATAACAGAATTTATAAAGGGAAACTAGCTTTAAGAATAATGAAAAACATGCCACTATTTGGAAGAGCATTTTATGTGAACAAAAAGTTGTAGACAGTATGAAGTAATTTACATCAAATTGGATAGAATGTGCATGTTAACAATAAAATGCAACAATAAAAGCTATACTCGTTTAAACCTCCACACACTTATAAATGGTGATAATAGAAGAAACTGTAGAAAGTACATCATTTTTGGGATTTTTTTTAGAATCTGAAACCTCCAACGTATCTAAAAACAGTGTTAAAATACTTCTCGGTAACTTCGATGTACAAGTTGGAAAGCAGAAAAAATTTATAATATTGTAGGCTTACATCCAGTTCACTTAAAAACAATCAGAAATGTTGAGACTGATGGATATGTGAAAAATCTTCCAGTTATAACTGATGTCCACATATTTTCGCAAACTATCAAGAAGAGCGAAAACATGGATATCTCCGAACCAAACATAGGAGAATTTCAGCTTGGGTCACGAAGCCATATTCAAAAGGTATATCATGGAAATTATGAACGCTAAAGTAGTCAGAAATGGGGAGCTTTGTTCAGACCATCAACTCTCTATGATTAGAATACGATTTCTCTTATTTCAAACAAAAAATACAACCAAGAAAGTAATGAGATGCAACTGCACTGAAGCTGATATTACGTTAGCAAACAGAAAAATTGAGAGAAGGTATTCGGACAGTAATACTAGGTAATTTGCATGAACTTCAGTTACAAATTACTAAACCAGCATAGCAAACTTTTGGATTGGACAAGAATAAAAAGAAGATATGGTGGAACGAAATGTGTGAAGAGGCACTATAACAAAGAAATAAAAAATGGAGAAATTAAAAAAAGAACAATTTTTAGCAGAATTCACATAAAAAGCAAAGAATCATAAAAATCATACAAAAATCAAAAGAACCGTTGAAAAAACACAGATTATTGAAATGCAAGAAAATTTTACCAAAAATAATACTAGACAGTCTTACCAAACTTTTCAACATGTACTTAAAGTATGTCAAGCAGTCAAGATTTTTTTCAAAGTTGTAAATGACAAGATACGATTAAATAATAAAGAAAGTTGCGAAATACTAGGAAAATTTTTAACAGGCCTTTGAACTGTCCAGTTCAAAGAGTTACATTGTAATTGTCGGCAATACCACAAAATCTGGTAAAAGAATTCCCACCAATAGAAGCCATAAAAACGTTCAAAAACAACAAATCAAGAGATGAAGGCATCATTACAGCAGAATTATTGACATTATCAGAACTAGATATTGTTAATGATCTACAACTGCTTTTAGAGAACATTAGGAAAGCTGAAAAGATTTCACAGGAATTGAAAATGGCGTTAATCTACATACTACATAAAAGGGAGACAAACAAAATGTCAACAATCACAGAGAAGTGTCCCTTCTATCAGTGGCATACAAAATATTATCGTAAATTCTCATGAAAAGTGAGGTAGAAAATTTAGACAAACAACTCGGAGCAGATTAGAGAGGTTCTAGAAAGGGAAGCTCCTGCACAGAACAGATTTTTTACTTAAAATCAATAATTTGGCACAGAATGTTAACCAAGAAGCCTGTTGTAGTACTATTTATTGATATAAAAGAATTTGTATTGGTAGATAGAGAGACCACAGATAAAATCATTACAGAACTACGTGTTAAAGAGAAATTAACAAACATAATTCATGAAACTCAAACGAAGACGTTATGCAAAGTCAAATTTATTGGTGAACTATCTCAGGCATTAGAAATAAAAACAGTTCTTAGACAAGGGGTTGGTTCATCACGTTTGCTGTTTAACTGCGTTCTAGAATAAAACTCTAAGGATCTGAATTTAGAGCTAAGGAATCACAAAATTGAACCAATAATTCTAGGAAGAAAAAAAATGGAATGAAGGTAAATTGTCTGGTTTTTGCAGAAGATTTTGAATACTTTCAGAAAATCTGACAGATGCAGTTATTCAGACAAATCGTCTGGAAGAAATTACAAATAAAACTGGTTTCAAAATTTCGTTGGAAAAAAGAACAAAATTCATGGCAAAGATAAAAATTGCACCAAAATTTCGTAAGAACACAAACAGGTAAAACTGAGTGAGTAACAGAATGCACCAAAGAAATTTTCAGTAGATGTAAGAGTTAATAAAATGGATAGAGCATATGGTTTGACAAACAATATTCACAAACAGAAATGCATATCTAGAAAAACAAAACTAAAACATAACACCACAGTGGTACGAACAGAATGTTTTATCGATTTGAATGCCTTGCAAAGAACTGTAGGCTGGACGGAATAAAGGAACTTTAAAGATAATTAGGTACAAAAATAGTGGGTACAACACAAACTACAGATGGCTGGTAAATGAGATGTAATGAGGAGATTAAAATGTATAGAGAAGTATCTATAAAGAAACAACGTCAAAGAATCAGAAATGATGGAGAGAAATATTATCAAGAACAAACTAGTAGGAAATGGAAGACTTCCAATGCGGAGGAAATAAGAAATCGAGAAGAACATAGGCAGAAGAAAGGGAAAGACAATATGGGGAGAAGATGAAGTAATTCTGAAAACATAGAAAACTACTAGTAAAGAAGAGAAATTGAAACTGTTACAGGTGCTTGTTGGTCAATACGCAAATTAAATAAATAAACACAATAAATGTGAGACTGCGATTCTCCGTGTTTAGTTGGAATGGTAACGCAATGAACGTTGGAACTATACACCACAGCATGTTATAAAAGATGCGAAAACATGCTTTCCAACGGCTCATGAGCCGCTCGGGTGATAAACTGATGCGGAGGACCTCGCCTGTGATTTATGCAGGCGACAATGTTAGGGAGCACATGGAGTGTTGCGAGCAGGCGACAGTTTTGTCATCACTGGGCCAGCTGTGTCCGTTGGGTAAACCGCCACTGAGTGGCTCGCGCCGAGTGCATTACGACCTCTACGCGAGGAACAGACACGCTTTCCGAGCACCTTAACAAAGAAATCGTCGCACCTTTGGTCGTATTATGAATACTAAAGGAGCAGACAGATTTTACGGGGAGAATTTTATTCGTCGGAAATAAATAAGTCAAGTTTCAACTACGATGCTTAATCACAGATTAGTAAAAGAAACAATCATGAAGAGGAATCGAGCATTGCAAAAAAAAGTTTCACAATTTGAATGGAAGCAACGATATTCACTTCTAAGTTGCTACAAAAAAGGAAATTTATTTTTCATGAAATAATCGTAGCTACTATCGCAAAATAAACTTTACCTTTGTAACTGAAGTGAAGCCCGCGCTACACAGTTACGAACTCGAGGAGACCTCAGAAAGTTCACATTACAATAGCAGAATAAGTACACGTTGTGGAATATTGTACTACACTTCAAAGTTACACAGATAGATGACCCTGTTTTTCAACATGGCTATCAAATGTTTGTAAACAACAGTTGGAACGTTCTTCCAATCACACAATTTATGGACGACAGGAATGTGCTCCTTTGTCACAAGTCCGTTCGAGAACCACAGTAGAAACGGCCTCATCATTGGGATATCTCTTTGCCCCCATATACTCTCCCTGCTTGCCAAAAAGACGCAAATAGATTGGTGAAAGACCTGGACTTCCAAACAACTTCACTCTCGTCTGTGCGGCCTTGGCCAGATTGTTAGCTCCATATCACAACAGCATGATGCGAAATTCCATTTGGTCTATACACTGCCAAAACCTCAGCGTGACTGTCCGCAGTTCAAATGTTCTGCCGAAGAGGAACGTGCTGTCCCCAATATTTCAGCTTTGTAGTACTGCAGCAGAATTGTGTTTGCAAGAAACTCCTAACATATACTCTCTCCTGACAATGACTTACTTTATTACAGAATGGTCCTAGCGTGGGACGACATCTGTAATTTACTTTCGGAGGTCCTTCAGTATTAGGAGTAAAACGAGTCGGTCAATGGATTTTGACCAAATAGATTTTACCACAAGGAAATAGGTATCATCAAACCTTTAATATTATCATCAGTTTCGGAACAACATAAAGCACTCCCGGAATTTCACTATTAACGTTCCAGCTATGTACAAAAGTCCCGATAAAGTTAGAAGCAGTACTCCGATCCACAACCGCTTTCACATTCTGCAATAAACATGGCCGATAACTACAAGAAATATTAGAATGAGGGCCGAAACAGATAATACAGTACGCTAGACTGTTTTGGCAGTCCAGTAGAGGGGCTTTTTTAAAGTAATTTATTCCGTAAATACGAAAACGAACAACTGCATAGAAATAAAAATAACAATACGCTTAAAAAGTACTGTTACGGTTGTCAGTGCCATTAAGTCATTGGTCATAGCCGGCGGCTACTATACAAACTCTTCTTTACCAAACATTCAGCCATTCGACCTTTACTGCCTTGTCTAGTATAATAACAGCGTCCAGAATTTTAATTCATTAGTAATCAGTTAAATTAGACGCACTTACCTACAGTATGAACGGCTGGAGAAGGTCGGTGACAGACAAAAGTGAGCTTGTCGCGACTGCTTCGCGCTTCTCCCAAATCTAATAACGCGATGTGAATTTGTTTACGTTTCTGTGGCAACGTCTCAGTATTGTCGGAGTTCCATGCAGCTATGGCTTTCAGTCTGTACTGCGGCAGTCAAGTGTCGCTGAAAGGAGTATGGCATTGTGTAGCGTTTCTTGCATTTGTTATGACGGCTGCGGCATATCGAGGAACGGACTGTATGCGGCACCAAATGTGCTGTGGTAACCACCAGGATCTACGAGAGCACAACGGTCGCACACACTTCAAGGAAATGGTCGCGTGTGCGTCCAAGGCGTGCGCAGCTCGTTCTATGGTATGTAGGTAAGTTCTGCATATATTTCTATATACATACACCGGAAGCCACCGTATGGTGCATGGTGGAGGGTACCTTATACCACTGTTAGTCATTTCCTTTCCTGTTCCACTTTCAAACAGAGGGAGAGAAAAACGACAGCTTATTTTCTTCCGTAGAAGCCTTCATTTATCTAATCTTACCTTCGTGGTCCTTTTGCAAAATCTACGTTAGTGGCAATTGAATCGTTCTGCAGTCAGATACTAGTTTTCTAAATTTTTCCAATAGTGTTTCGGGAAAAGAGGGTCTTCTTCCCTTCAAAGATTCCCATTTGAGTTCACAAAGCGTCTCCGTAATATTAACCTGTTGATCTACCCTACTGGTAACAAATCTAGCAGAATGCCGCTGAATTGCTTCGATGTCTTCCTTGAATCCGACCTGGAGGGGATCTCAAACACTAGTGTTCCTTATACAGTGTCCTTTATAGATAAGCCGCACTTGCCTAATATTCTGCCAACAAACACCTCCGCTGCTACCGACATTACAAGTTCGTTCCATTTCATGTCGCTTTACAACGTTACGCTTAGATATTTAATCGAAATAATTGTTTCATGCACACTATACTCGTATTCGGAAGGACGAAGCTTCAAACGCGCGTCCGACCATTCAGATTCAGGTTTTCTGTGTTTTCCCTAAATCGCTCCAGGCAAATTCCGGAATGATTCCTTTGAATGAGCATGGCTGGTTTCCGTTTGCATCCTTTGAACGTTGCGAGCTTGCGCTCCTTCTTTAAGGGCTTCGATGTCGACGGGAAGTTAGACCATAATTTTTATTCCTTCCCGTGTATCAAGCAGCACGTTATTGACCTGGTATTCGAATATTACGGGGTTGTTTTTCTTTCTCATCCGCACTAACTTCCATTTTTCTACATTTACTACAAGCAGCTGTTCATAACAGCAACTAGAATTCTTGTCTATGTCATCCTGCATCCTCCTATAGATACTCAACGACGACATTTCACCGTAAACCACAGTTTCATCAGCAAACTGCCGCAGATCTCTGCTTACCCTGCCCATAGGGAAAAGTTTTCTCGTCTGTCGTCTTGTAGCTTCCGTAGCGTCGGACGAATTCCCGTTTTTGCATTGTAATTCCTTTAATATGGCACTTTTGTAGCTATTGTTGGCTGTATGGTCTTTGCTGCCCTAAGCCAAAATTAGCCCTTTTAATACCGTGGGGTCTGTAAAGACCCCAGGCCATAATTTTCTGTAAAATATACGTTAATACCTATTCCTAAAAATTATGAAAAATTC
The DNA here is from genome assembly GCF_023897955.1 of Schistocerca gregaria. NCBI lineage: Eukaryota > Metazoa > Arthropoda > Insecta > Orthoptera > Acrididae > Schistocerca > Schistocerca gregaria. The sequence continues at coordinate 453,094,848 of NC_064924.1, forward strand.
GAACTTTTCCTGAATTAAGTAATGGGTTCATAATATATTACTATAACTTTTTGAAAATATTTAGTATTGCAAAAAATCAAGAAAGAACCACTGAATACCACTAGGGTCAAATGCGACCCCAATGCTCTCTTGCCGTATTATTACCCAATAATGCTGCATTGAACCCGTAACTGTTGCTGTATTTCCTTTGTTTTATGCTTGTAAATATTCTTGTAACCTGTGATTGTTGCCAATACTTTATAAGCCGACAGTTATTTGTTCCATACACGTGGAGACTACTATGGTGTGTGTTGCATTTAGTGGAAAATGTCACCTTTCCGAAGACGAAGTGCTTGAAATATTACTGCAGGATAATCCTCTATCTGGAGAATCAAGATATCAGCGATACAGTTTCTGATGTCTCATCCAATGATGGAGAAATTGTCGTCTTAGAAGAGAATATTCCTCAATCATACGGAAGTTCAGAAGATGATTTGGACAACGCAGATGTCCAGCCTGAACGGGAAGTAACACATATTTCTGACTTGTGGCATTTCATGGTAGATGTCCATTTCGGCAATATATTCCTTCAAACCAGGAAAATATGGATTGAAATTATGGGCTTTATGTGATAGTGCAACGTCTTACGTTCTCAATCTCCAAGTCTACACCTGTCGACAAGAAAATGAATCTCTTGAAGTTGGTCAAGGCAAGAGAGTTGCTTTAGATATGGTGAAAGGATTAGAAAACAGTGGCAGAAATGTAACAACTGACAATTTTTTCACTAGCCTTAGTTTGGCGAGAGAACTTCTGAAAATCAATCTCACAGTCAGAACAATTAGAAACAATAAAGGAGAACTACGACAAGCTTTCACTCAGACCAATGGTCGAGTCAAATATTCATCTATTTTTGGATTGCAACAGCATGCTTCAAATGTTTCATATTGTCCGAAAAAGGGAAAAGTTGTAACTTTGTTCAGTACAATGCATTCAAGGAAGGAAATGGAAGATTGGGAAGAATGCAAGCCAGTAATAATTCTGGATTATAATAAAACAAAATCAGGCGTGGATACCATGGATAAGCTGGTTAGAACGTACACTACAAAGAGGGTGAGCAGAAGGTGGCCAATGGTATTATTTTACAACATGATTGATATCAGTGCACTGAATGCCTTTATCATATGGCTACATCTTACACTAGACTGGAGAAAAAGGACCAACTACAAGAGACAGGCATTTCTCATAGCATTAGGAAAGCATCTCGTCGGAAGAAAGCCAGACAAAATTACTTCCGCGGTACTTCCATCAACAGTACAACCAAAAAAAGGTCTGAGGATAAAAAAATTCACCCATAAATGTTCAAAATGTAGATGTTCTGTGTGTAAAAACCACTCTGCAATTTATTGCTGTAAGTGTAATGCGTCATCAATGTCAATTCGCAATTTAATCAAAAATGTTTGTAGTTTCATGAGAATAGATTGTAAATTTTACGGAAACAAATAATTTAAAAAATATGCATTTTAATTTAATGTAATGTCACTGACGTCATGTTTTAGATTGTGGGGAAAAAAAGGAATGTGATTTTATCCTACCATTATTAAAACTATCCTTAATAAAAAATAAATTCCATTGGGGTCACTAAAGACCCCAATGGTACTCAGTGTAACAAAACATACTCGGTATTACAAGGGTTAAATAAACAAAAAAGAGTTCTGATTATACAATGTAGGCTTTCACGGCTGGTGTTGTCTTCACTTAAAACTTTCAGGCCGGTAAGCCGTGTTCGATGTATAAAACTCTCCCCTGCCGTTTCGTAGCCGACCGCGGGAGACATCCTTCGAGATAAAGCAGATAATTGCAAAGAGAATTCGGGGAAGCGCTGATTATATAGGCAGTACAGAAGGCACCACTGTCCATCACGTAGCGTCGGCTATGAGACTGTCTCTGGTAATGCCAATACTCTTGATTGAAAGTAATCGATCGCCACGTTTCCGGTGCAACGCTGACATCCAAATTTTATACAGTTTAACACCTTCATCTTTCGTGTTAAAATAATTACGATTTTTATCGATCTCGATAGCATGTCTATACCTGCGCGCATAATAATGTGAGGTTTTCGGTATTATGCTCATCCCGCTGAATTTTATTTCGTGATTACCTTAGTGGTAAACATGTTCTGCTACGGTCGAGTTATCTGTGTGACCCAGGCGGCAGTTTCTCTTTATGTTCAATCAGGCGGGTGTTCACACTTCTCTTTGTGGCACTGATATAAACCTGTCCACAACTACAAGGAATTTAATATTTTATGTCGTGTACCTTTTGCCTATCTTAAATATTCTTGAAATAATTCAAAAGCCAAGATCGGTTTTGAATTATATCTACGACAGGGTGATCACCCCACAACACAGTATGTGTTCACTGTTAAATATTCTTTTATTTTCGTGGTGGGTCTGAAAGTAGTTTCCACCCCATACTTGCTTAACACTTTCCCAATGCGATCTGTGACTTTACTAACTAACGGAAGAAAGAAAAAGTTCTCTTCGCAACCGCGGCCTCACTCTTAGCGCCGTGCCCTGCCCTATACAAGTCACACGACGACGTACTCTGTAGACTTCTTCCGAAACGTTTGTTGACAACCACCGGATTATTTCTATACCCTTAACATATATAAACCATGCTAAGTAAGCGTCACCAGCACCACTTTGACCTGCGAGATAGGTTTAAAACAATTATTTTTCTATTCCGTTAATCAGTGATCTGCAGCGATCCACATTCTTTCAGAATACTCAAAGATCCGACCGCTGGGTCGGAAACGGAGTACTGTAAAGAGTCACCAACCGCAGGTGTCGCCTCATATTATTATCAAAATTTTCTCTTATCAAATAAAGCGAAAGTTTAATTGCTTGTTTGGAAAGTGTCCTTACATGTATTTTTGTAAAATGTTGTAGATATAGTGCCTGAAAATATTTGAGCAGCAGAATCCGGTCAAATTCAACTAGTTTACTGCGGACGGGCGACTGCAGAGCTGCGGATAGCGGATAACATCACAACGCAGTTGACCACCGCAAGACGCAAATGACTGCCGCAAAGAAATACCAAATGTTGTTAACAGGGAAAATATGGCTGAGCTTTCGATATATCTCTGTGAATGTCAGATTGATCGACATCGGTTGGACAGTCTGATCGCTCCCCAGGGGCTTATATGCATTTAATAAAATTGTCGCGCTTTGGATAACTAATAGGACAGTGGTGCCCTAGAAAACATGAGAAGTGGCTGTCGCACCTCACAGAAACTAACAAAGCGTGTGATCATTGAACTATGGAATGAAACAGTGATCCACATTAATGCTTGTTTATTAAAAACTTTCCTGCTAACATATACATCAATAACAAATATTACAATTTTTCTTTCATCTTAAGAAATGCGGAGAATACGGAAACTGACAATTACAGACACTGGGCGGTACTAATCTAGCGCTTCAGTATCCCGGGAAACATTGAATAGTTTAGACGAATAGGATAAAGCCGTAATCTATGAGTGAGTTACAGAAATATGTAAAGTTATTTTTTTAATTAACCCTACCACTCACAAACTTGGTCAACTATTATATTACTTATTTATTCAGCGACATGTTTCGAAGGTTAAACCTCATCTTCAGGCTAAATGACATTACAAAAACAACTTTACAATGAGGTCATACTGATATTACCTAGTCTTTTCGTAAATGCTATGGTCATCATGTGGAAGAAGAGAAAACGTAGTAAGAGGCGATGTTACTTAGGAAGCTGGACTGATGTTTGCACGAAAATGTTGTGTAACCGTCACTCACTTTGTTCTTCCGGCGTGGCAGTCTCATTCTGATGCCGTGCGATGTACCCATTACTGTGGCTCTCTTGGTCACTGTTCTCAAATTGTCACTAGTATAGCAGTAACTTGGAAACACGATCATAAACAGTTCTGTAATGCAGTGGACAAGATGGAGGTCGATATACAGTGGTTTCGATTCTAGTATCGTTATGTCGCTCTATGTGGTGTCAGATGTTTACATGACGTCTGCACGTCTTATCGTATTACAGATATAGGTTGACGAAATATTGCTGGGTATAGTCAAACGACTGTCATGTTAAGTATCTTTTATTCCAGGAGTACTGTAGTGAAGTTGAAAAGAAATGTGAACTTTTGAAGTCTGTCATTTCATTCAGGATCTCGTTATTCCCCATGTGGCCATGGATGAATATTTCCATTTCTTCCACGATCTCAATTTTCCAGTAGCCTCCTACAGGCGACTGTTCAACATCTCCGTAACGCTCTCACGCCGAATAAACGATTCCGTGACGAAACGGGCCGTTCTTGGTTGGATCTTGCCTATCTCTTCTATTAATCTAACCTGGTAAGCATTCCCGGCTGATGAAAAGTACTGAAGAATCTGTCGGACACGTGTTTTGTAAACCACTGCTTTCATTAAGATTCTTCCTATGAATCTTAGTTTACATCTGCTTTCCCTACTATTTGTTTTATATACTCATTCCTCTTAATGTTGCATCGGATGGTTACTCCCAAGATATTTTCCAGCGATTTTACCAGTAGTGTAATTCTACAGCTGTTCGATTTATTCCCCTATGTATGAGCTAAGTGTTGCGTTTATTTGCTTTTAGGATTAACGGCTAGTCCCTGAGGTTTCCTGCAGAGTGCTGAAGTCTTCTGACGTTGCTGTCTTCTTAAGACAACCGCGTCATCTGCAAATCTCTTAGAAATTCCGACGGTATCCATTAGATCATTTATACATATATATCGTAAACAGTAACGGTTCTTTCACTCTTCCTTAGTGAACTCCTGAAATTATCTGTACATCTGCTGCTGTACTGAGTTCTATTTGCAAGTCACAAGTCTGTTCAGATACTCGATAATCATTTGTTTTGTCCACTAAGCGCAGTGTGGGATTGTATCAAAGCCTTCCTGAAGTCAAGTAATACATCATAAAACATGTTTCCCTAGGCCTGCTCCGCTCTGAATCCCACAAGATTTCTGTTGGAATTCACGTTGATTTCATAGAGGAGATTTTCGTTTTCGAAAAACAACATAATACTTGGGCATTAAATATGTTCCATAAGTCTAAAACAGATTGACATCAACGATATTGGCCTAGAATATCTGATGGGCGACCCCTCCTAAAAATGACAATGATATGTGTTTTTTTTTCCAGTCGCGAGACATTTCATTGCTCTTGAAACCTACGATGAACTGCAGCTCTAGGAGGAGCTAGTTGTTTCGCATAACGTGGATTTGAATCTTACAGGTGACTCGTCTAGTTACTTTTCAGCTACTAGGCGATTGGAGCTGCTTTTCTGTTCTATGACCATTTATCACAGTAACTCACATTCTGATGTTCGTGCAGTGATTACAAGGAGGATCTGTATTGCGATATTCCGTGGTAAAAAAGTTTTGCGAGAATGGATTCAGTATTTCGGCCTCCTAACTGTCATCTTCATTTTTAGTACCAGTGTGGTCACTGAGTGGTCGAGTAGATGATTTAGATCGTCTTTCCTATTTTACACAAGATTACAACATTTGGTTTTTTTTAGTGAGATCTGTTGGCTAAATTTTTCGTTAAAACCCGTTGAAGACTTTCATGCTCTCCTTTTCTCATTTTCGCCTCGTTCAGCTTTTATTTGACAACTCGGTTTTGACTTTGCTTGAAACTGTGATGAAGCTTTCTTTACTTTTGTAGAAACTTTCTAACACGGCCATTAAACCACGGTAGACCGTTGCTACACTGTAGAACCTTGCCTGAAACATTCTTGTCTAAGTTTTATTGAACGGTGCTTTTGAATTTTATTCCTTTGTGCTCCATATTTTCGTTCTCATAACTAAATACACTCCTGGAAATTGAAATAAGAACACCGTGAATTCATTGTCCCAGGAAGGGGAAACTTTATTGACACATTCCTGGGGTCAGATACATCACATGATCACACTGACAGAACCACTGGCACATAGACACAGACAACAGAGCATGCACAATGTCGGCACTAGTACAGTGTATATCCACCTTTCGCAGCAATGCAGGCTGCTATTCTCCCATGGAGACGATCGTAGAGATGCTGGATGTAGTCCTGGGGAACGGCTTGCTATGCCATTTCCACTTGGCGCCTCAGTTGGACCAGCGTTCGTGCTGGACGTGCAGACCGCGTGAGACGACGCTTCATCCAGTCCCAAACATGCTCAATGGGGAACAGATCCGGAGATCCTGTTGGAACAGCAAGTTCCCTTGCCGGTCTAGGAATGGTAGAACGATGGGTTCGATGACGGTTTGGATGTACTGTGCACTATTCAGTGTCCCCTCGACGATCACCAGAGGTGTACGGCCAATGTAGGAGATCGCATACGACCATCATTGGCACCAAGGCAGAAGCGACTCTCATCGCTGAAGACGACACGTCTCCATTCGTCCCTCCGTTCACGCCTGTCGCGACACCACTGGAGGCGGGCTGCACGATGTTGGGGCGTGAGCGGAAGACGGCCTAACGGTGTGCGGGACCGTAGCCCAGCTTCATGGAGACCGTTGCGAACGGTTCTCGCCGATACCCCAGGAGCAACAGTGTCCCTAATTTGCTGGGAAGTGGCGGTGCGGTCCACTACGGCACTGCGTAGGATCCTACGGTCTTGGCGTGCATCCGTGCGTCGCTGCGGTCCGGTCCCAGGTCGACGGGCACGTGTACCTTCCGCCGATCACTGGCGACAACATCGATGTACTGTGGAGACCTCACGCCCCACGTGTTGAGCAATTCGGCGGTACGTCCACCCGGCCTCCCGCATGCCCACTATATGCCCTCGCTCAAAGTCCGTCAACTGCACATACGGTTCACGTCCACGCTGTCGCGGCATGCTACCAGTGTTAAAGACTGCGATGGAGCTCCGTATGCAACGGCAAACTGGCTGACACTGACGGCGGCGGTGCACAAATGCTGCGCAGCTAGCGCCATTCGACGGCCAACACCGCGGTTCCTGGTGTGTTCGCTGTGCCGTGCGTGTGAGCATTGCTTGTACAGCCCTCTCGCAGTGTTCGGAGCAAGTATGGTGGGTCTGACACACCGGTGTCAATGTGTTCTTTTTTCTATTTCCAGGAGTGTATATATAAAATCATCTGTTTATGTACTAACCACCCACTACTTGTTGCAGTTAAAGTTGAGCAACCAAGATGGAGGATGACAAGCTCTTTAAGTTGAAGTCCAAACGACGGCGGTCGAGTTTAGGCCCGTTCTATGCTTCTACGTCACGCATCCTCCAGTAGTGTTCTAAGCGCTCTACTGAGAATGTGGTACCCAATGCGAGCAATAAATGTGGTCGCTATTTAGGGAATTTTTATTCCATGTGTTTCGAGTTGTCATGGCTATGGCTGAAGGTGGTGCAAAGCACGCATTCTACACTAACAAGTAGACACTTAATTTTCAGGATACAACTTACATCACCTGCATGCGCATACCGCAACTGTCGCTTGAAACCGGCAGCAATGCAATCCCTGCCCGTTTCTAGGGAAAGAATTTGATACAACCCGTCCGCTTTGACTAATGACGTCACAAGTTACCACTGATGATGCATTGCAAATACTTAAAAGGGTAGACTAAAGATGTGAAACAAATGACTGCAGTACAGAGAAAACAGTTCGTTGACGTAGATCACTTACATTCACATTTCCTACGTAATGTTACGGATAACTCTTTTTATCACAGTAGAAAAGCCTCGTATCCTACTCTTCAATTGACATATACAGGGTGTTACAAAAAGGTACCGCCAAACTTTCAGGAAACCTTCCTCACACACAAAGAAAGAAAATATGTTATGTGGACAAGTATCCGGAAACGCTTACTTTCCATGTTAGAGGTCATTTTATTACTTCTCTTCAAATCACATTAATCATGGAATGGAAACACACAGCAACAGAACGTACCAGCGCGACTTCAAACACTTTGTTACGACGCTTACTTTCCATGTTAGAGGTCATTTTATTACTTCTCTTCAAATCACATTAATCATGGAATGGAAACACACAGCAACAGAACGTACCAGCGCGACTTCAAACACTTTGTTACGGGAAATGTTCAAAATGTCATCCGTTAGCGAGGATACATGCATCCACCCTCCGTCGCATGGAATCCCTGATGCGCTGATGCAGCCGAGGAGAATGGCGTATTGTGTCACAGCCGTCCACAATACGAGCACGAAGAGTCTCTACATTTGGTACCGGGGTTGCGTAGACAAGAGCTTTCAAATGCCCCCATATATGAAAGTCAAGAGGGTTGAGGTCAGGAGAGCGTGGAGGCCATGGAATTGGTCCGCCTCTACCAGTCCATCGGTCACCGAATCTGTTGTTGAGAAGCGTACGAACTCTTTGACTGAAATGTGCAGGAGCTCCATCGTGCATGAACCACATGTTGTGTCGTACTTGTAAAGACACATGTTCTAGCAGCACATGTAAGGTATCCCGTATGAAATTATGATAATGTGCTCCATTGAGCGTAGGTGGTAGAAACTAAAATGAGCTCTAACATGGAAATTAAGCGTTTCCGGACAGATGTCCACCGAACATCTTTTCTTTATTTGTGTGTCAGGAATGTTCCTGAAAGTTTGGGCGTACCTTTTTGTCACACTCTGTATAAGTCAACTGAAGGATGGGATACTAGTGCTAGCGAAAGAAGAAGAAAAAGTCGCTTTACGTAACATTGGCACGAGTACCTCAGGTGACATTCATATTTTACCTATGTCGTTTTTTTCGTCTTCGCTAGTACTAGTATCAACATAAGAATAGGATACTAGTACTAGCGAAGACGAAAAAAGGAACAAACGTAAAATTTGTAACCTGCACTTCAGTGGACCTCCATGTCCTGCACTTTAGTCGACCTATGTAGGTCAGCTGAAGAATAGGATACTAGTACTAACGAAGGTGAAAAAGGCGACACAAATAAAATTAGTATCCTGTACCTCGGCTTAACTATGTAGGTCAACTGAAGGGTAGGATACTAGTACTAGCGGAGGTAAAAAAAGGGACAAACGTAAAATTTGTATCGTGTACTTCAGTTGACAGCTTAGGTACAGGGTGCCAGTGTCACGTACTTCGGTTGTTTTGTTTTCGCTAATACTAGGATCATGTTCTTCAGCTGATCCACATAGTACGAGATACGAATCAGTAGCAGAGGAAACAGCGATGGGAACGACTCACTATCAGACAAAGGTACAAGTATAATTGAAAACATGTACACAAATGATTTAAAATTACCACAAGCGATAAAAATTTTACGAAATGTCTGACTCTTAATTAGACATTCATTTACTTCTGTTTGCGATTACGATGCTTCACCACTGAAGATAGCTGATTTCTTATCTCTGGCTCTAAAATAAACCAATTATTATACGACGTCGCTGTCAAAGTCGACGAGCTGTATCCCATTCTTCAGTTGACCCCGTTCCTCGATTGCGCGAACCGCTTCGTTCGTGGATCGGACTTTAGTGCCATTTAATTTTGTGAGCGACAGGGTGAAAACCCATGTGCTGTTGGCAATCAGTCGGACTATTTACGTATATGTGATACTTACCTTTAGGGTAGTACAGGAAAATGTCAGTAACGGTGCACTAAATTTTCTTCTGTAGTAGCCATTAAAAAGACACCGCATTAACTGGATTGTCGCCCATCGTCCGACTGCTACCTGATTTTTAATCTCCCGGTTCTACGACTGTTTTTTTCTGAATGGTTTTCTCGTCAGTGTCATCAGCTGTTTTGATGACAAATGTGTTTGCTTAGGAACTGATTTGGAAATGTCAACTGCTGGTGGGAATTTCAACTTCTCAGCTCCTGTCACGGCCGCACATGCCTGCACATGTAACAGGCTACCTGTTTCGTTCTCAAGAAACTCAATTGTCCCTTTTGCAGAAAAGTAAGGGAAAGGATGTTGTTTTGAATGGCCGGTATCGTCTTTCTACAACACAAATGCACACGTGGATTACTACTATTCTTTATTTACATGAACTGGCAGTATTTACTGAACTGGAATATAGTCCATGTTGTGTGTTACCAGCTCATCAGTAATAGTTCTCTTGCAGACAGTATCGGTAATCCGGCTATAGTCACTAATCTGGTCGCTGTGTACTGTCGTAGCCTGTGATTCGAACATAGCCTGCTGCACAATATACTGACAGACGCCCACTGGGATGAGTGAATCAGCGAGGCACTCCAGTCAGCGCCTGCGCCTAAATACACGCTATCGACAGGCCGTTGGCGGTGTGTTGCTTGTGGGCGTGTCTCTGACCTCTCTCGTAATAGGCGCACTTGATCCACCGCCTCCTATCGATCTTCGTGCTACATCTTTGTCGACCGGTCTCCTGGCTACAGCTTATGCCAGCACATCTGTGTTCAATGGATTGTCAGTTTTCGTCAATACTTTGCCGAGACTCTAGTTTACGTCTTTCAGCTTTCCTACTTACCCAAGTAACATATCCTGACATGTTGCCCATCTTGACTGTTTTCGTACGTAAAATGAGAGCTTTCATACCCTTAAATGCCACACTTATTGCGAGCTACATCTACATCTACATGACTACTCTGCAATTCACATTTAAGCGCTTGGCAGAGGGTTCATCGATCCACAATCATACTATCTCTCTACCATTCCACTTCCTGACAGCGAGCGGGAAAAACGAACACCTAAACCTTTCTGTTCGAGCTCTGATTTCTCGTATTTTATTTTGATGATCATTCCTACCTATGTAGGTTGGGCTCAACAAAATATTTTCGCATTCGGAAGAGAAAGTTGGTGACTGAAATTTCGTAAAAAGGTCTCGCCGCTACGAAAAGCGTCTTTGCTTTAATGACTTCCATCCCAATTCGCGTATCATATCAGCCACACTCTCTCCCCTGTTACGTGATAATAAAAAACGAGCTGCCATTTTTTTCACCATTTCGATGTCCTCCGTCAATCCCACCTGGTAAGGATCCCACATCGCGCAGCAATATTCTAACAGAGGACGAACGAGTGTAGTGTAAGCTGTGTCTTTAGTGGACTTGTTGCATCTTCTAAGTGTCCTGCCAATGAAACGCAACCTTTGGCTCGCCTTCCCCACAGTGTTATCTATGTGGTCTTTCCAACTGAAGTTAATCGTAATTTTAACACCCAGGTAATCACCCAGGAAATCACAAATCCAGTCGCACAACTGAGATGATATCCCATAGGCCCGCAGCTTGATTAGAAGTCGCTTGTGAGGAACAGTGTCAGAAGCTTTCCGGAAATCTAGAAATACGGAATCAACTTGAGATTCCCTGTCGATAGCGGCCATTACTTCATGCGAATATAGAGCTAGCTGCGTTGCACAAGAGCGATATTTTCTGAAACCATGCTGATTACGTATCAATAGATCGTTTCCTTCGAGGTGATTCATAATGTTTGAATACAGTATATGCTCCAAAACCCTACTGCAAACCGACGTCAATAATATAGGTCTGTAGTTAGATGGATTACTCCTACTACCTTTCTTAAACACTGGTGCGACCTGCGCAATTTTCCAATCTGTAAGTACAGATCTATCGGTGAGCAAGCGGTTGTATATGAGCGCTAAGTAGGGAGCTATTGTATCAGCGTAATCTGAAAGGAACCTAATCGGTATACAATCTGGACCTGAAGACTTGCCCATATCAAGCGATTTGAGTTGCTTCCCAACCCCTAAGGTATCTACTTCTAAAAACTCATGCTAGCAGCTGTTCGTGTTTCAAATTCTGGAATATTCCATTCGTCTTCCCTGGTGAAGGAATTTCGGAAAACTCCGTACAATAACTCCGCTTTAGCGGCACAGTCGTCAGTAACAGTACCATCGGCACTGCGCAGCGAAGGTATTGACTGCGTCTTGCCGCTTGTGTACTTTACATACGACCAGAATTTCTTCGCATTTTCTACCAAATTTCGAGACAATGTTTCGTTGTGGAACTTATTAAAGGCATCTCGCATTTAAGTCCGTGCCAAATTTCACGCGTCTGTAAATTTTAGGCAATCATCGGGATTTCGCGTTCTTCTGAACTTCGCATGCTTTTTCCGTTGCCTCTGCAACAGCGTTCGGACCTGTTTTGTGTACCATGGGCAGTCAGTTCTATCTCTTTCCGATTTATTAGGTATGAATCTCTCAATTGCTGTTGCTACTATAACTTTGAATTTTTGAGCCCCATCTCGTCTACATTTGCATAGTCAGTTCGGAAGGAATGGAGATTGTCTCATAGGAAGGCTTCTAGTGACACTTTATCTGCTTTTTTAAATGAAATTATTTTGCGTTTGTTTATGGTGGATTTGGAAGAAACGGTATTGAGCCTAGCTACAACGACCTTGTGATCACTAATCCCTGTATCAGTCATGATGCTCTCTATCAGCTCCTGATTGTTTGTGGCTAAGAGGTCAAGTGTGTTTTCGCAACCATTTACAATTCGCGTGGGTTCGTGGACTAACTGCTCGAAATAATTTTCGGAGAAAGCATCTAGGATAATCTCGGAAGATGTTTTCTGCCTACTACCGGTTATGAACAAGTATTTTTGCCAACATATCGAGGGAAGATTGAAGTCCCCACCAACTATAACCGTATGAGTGGGGTATTTATTTGTTACGAAACTCAAACTTTCTCTGAACTGTTCCGCAACTGTATCATCGGAGTCCGGGGGTCGGTAGAAGGAGCCAATTATTAACTTAATTCGGCTATTAAGTATAACCTCCACCCATACCAATTCGCACGGAGTATCTACTTCTACTTCACTACAAGATAAACCACTACTGACAGACACAAACACTCCACCACCAATTCTGCCTAATCTATCTTTCCTGAACACCGTCTGAGATTTCGTAAAAATTTCTGCAGAACTTATTTCAGGCTTTAGCCAGCTTTCTGTACCTATAACGATTTCAGCTTTTGTGCTTTCTATTAGCGCTTGAAGCTCAGGGACTTTCCCAGCACAACTACAACAATTTACAACTACAATTCCGACTGTTCCTTGATCCAAGCACGTCCTGTATTTACCATGCACCGTTTGAGATTGCAGTCCACCCCGTACTTTACCGAGGCCTTCTAACCTAAAAAACCGCCCAGTCCAAGCCACACAGCCTCCGCTACCCGTGTAGCCGCCATCTCAGTGTAGTGAACTCCTGGGCTATTCAGCGGAACCCGAAACCCCACCACCCTATGGCGCAACTCAAGGAATCTGCAGCCAACACGGTCGCAAAACCGTCTGAGCCTCTGATTCAGACCCTCCACCCGGCTCTGCACCAAAGTTCCGCAGTCGGTTCTGTCGACGATGCTGCAGATGGTGAGCTCTGCCTTCATCTCGTAAGCAAGACCGGCAGCCTTCACCAAATCAGATAGCCGCTGGAATCCAGAGAGAATTTCCTCAGATCCAAAGCGACACACGTCATTAGTGCCGACATGTGCCACCAACTGCAGCTGGCTGCAACCTGTGCTCTTCATGGCATCCGGAAGGACCCTTTCCACATCAGGAATGACTCCTCACGGAATGCACACAGAGTGCACACTGGATTTCTTCTCCTCCTTAGCCGCCATATCCCTTAGGGGCCCCATTACGCGCCTGGTCTATTACGCTATGGTTGAGGTTTGCCTGAGGTTAAATCACATTTCCCAGAAACGTATCAATTTGTAATCGCACTGGGAAACAGTGTTGATCAGACTAACTATACATCATTTGCTGATTACTGTGTACTGAATATGAATAACTAAGTGCAGAATTATAGTACAACGTGTGGTCACACAATACCAGACCCATACAGAACGCCACGTTTCTGTAGACACCCCGTGCCAGCCAGCTACCTGCGGGGGGAAACACGCGGCACTGGCACAATTGTTTTGATTTTGGTAGCTTCCTGTTGCCGGCCAGTGTGGCCGAACGGTTCTAGGCGCTACAGTCTGGAACCGCGAGACCACTACGGTCGCAAGTTCGAATCCTGCCTCGGGCATGGGTGTGTGTGTGATGTCCTTAGGTTAGTTAGGTTTAAGTAGTTCTACGTTCTAGGGGACTGATGACGTCAGAAGTTAAGTCACATAGTGCTCAGAGCTTGGCTTTCTGTTGTGAAACTTGTGGATTATGGTCACTCTGAAAGGATAGAAACTTCCTCAACTGTATCTCAGACTGGATGATAAATTCAAGAAGGAACAACAAAAAGAGAGAGAAACGCTGCCACTAATAGCGAATGACATTCTGGCAGAAAATTGGCATGGATCTGACAAAATACAGAAATATATATTTTTGTAAGTAATCGTAAGTCAGGTGAAGCAGTACAAAAATCTGTACGATTTGTTAAAACTTTTCACAGTCTTGATCGCAGTAAAATATAATCACAACTTGTTGATTAATGGTTTCAGTAAACTAGCAGTCACCCCAAATTATGCTTACTAAAGAATCAAAATAGGCATGATATGAGTTATATTTAGCAGCGATGGTTTTGTGGGCAGTATTATACTTAGGTACTGATTCTTCAGTAAGCATGATCTGAGGTTGGTTGCTAGTCAACGGCAAGTGTTAATCAGCAAGTTGCAATTATATTTTTTCCGATCAGAGCTTAAAATTTTCGACATACCAACTTTCTGTCTCTGTGGCTCTGTGCAAAAATTAGGATTAAAATGTTTGAAGTTGCCGCCCTAGCTTAGTTCTAGGATTTTAACCTCTCATTACTTTTTTCACCTCTTACAATGTTCATTACTGTGAAAAAAGCTGGCTTGCACGGAGCTTCGTATTCATTGCTAGGCAGTAGTGTCCCCTACAACTGACTGGAAAAGTCAGTTCAGAAGCTGGTGGAAGCTAGGAGGTCCATGCCAAGTAACGCGCTGAGGCGCGCAAACCTGTTTTCGGGCTGTTGACAATTCGGCTTTGCCTTTGTTACTTTCGCCACTACATTACAAAACGTAATCACAGTATTCTAATTTAACGAAATTCCGCTTTTAGCTGTTACAAAATGTGCACAGATGATGTTGCCATGGCCATGACCCATTTCTGACCGTGGATGTATCCATATGTGTGTGTGTTGGTGAAGTACTGACGACACCTCAAGTGCGCTGTTACGTAGCAAACACACTGCGTGTCCGAGTAGTGATCTTGCGTCCCTCGCTTGTTGCTGGCATTAAGACAAGCTGGGAGAGTCTGAAGACGCATTGGGAGAGCTGTACACTAGAAACAGGTTAAACAGCGACCAAGAGCTGTAAGCCTCAAGATCCTCCAGTTCGTGGCCAAGGAACTCTGTAAATGGCCAGGTAAAACAAACGTTATTTATTCCTCATCGTGAAGTCGAGGAGTTACCTTCTTAATCTCACCCATTACTCTCTGCGCGGTTGCAGTGACGGAAAGGTGAATGTAAACTACTGCTCGATCCATAATTCAATAGATGTTCGTGGCGTGCCTATCCATCTCGCAGTGTTCCGCAAAGTGGCCACACAACTTGCGGCTGAAATACCGCGAAATGTTCAGTTGCACTGCAGTCGTGAATACTTTTACGCAATGGACACAAATTTTATAGGTGCTTAAAAAGCGGCTGCTGCACTCTGATCTCACTACAGCACCTCTACCTCCATCTGCAATCTGATGAACAGAGCAGAAAATTTTAGCAAGAGGGTTCAAAATGGTTCAAATAGCTCTGAGCACTATGGGACTTAACATCTGAGGTCATCAGTCCCCTAGAACTTAGAACCACTTAAACCTAACTAACCTAAGGACATGACACACATCCATGCCCGAGGCAGGATTCGAACCTGCGACCGTAGCGGCCACGCGGTTCCAGACTGAAGCGCCTAGAACCGCACGGCCGCACCGGCCGTCCTAGCAAGAAGGAAGGTGAGAAATGTTATATACTCTATGTGATCAAAAGTATCCGGACACCCCGAAAACATATGTTTCTTATATTAGGTGCATTGTACTGCCACCTACTGCGAGGTACTCCGTATCACCGACGTCAGTAGCCATTACACATCGTGACAGAGCAGGATTGGCTGCTCGCGGAACTCACGGACTTCGAACGTGGTCAGGTGATTGGGTGTCACTTGTGTCATACGTCTGTACTCGAGATTTCCACGCTCCTAAACATCCCTAGGTCCACTGTTTCCGATGTGACAGTGAGGTGGAAAAGTAAAGGGACATGTACAGCACAAAAGCGACCTCGTCTGTCGACTGACAGAGACCGCCGACAGTTGAAGAGGGTCGTAATGTGTAATAGGCAGACATGTATTCAGACTATCACACAGGAATTCCAAGCTGAAACAGGATCTATTACAAGTACTGTGTGAGTTAGGCGGGAGGTGATAAAACTTGGATTTCATGGTAGAGCGGCTGCTCATAAGCCACACATCACACCCGTAAATGCCAAACAACGCCTCGCTTGGTGTAAGGAGCGTGAACATTGGACTGAAGAGTGAAAAAACGTAGTGTGGAGTGACGAATCACGGTACATAATGTGGCGATCCGATGGCAGGGTGTGGGTATGGCGAATGTGCGGTGACCGTCATCTGCCAGTGTGTGTAGTGCCAACAATAAACTTCGGAGGCGGTGGTGTTATGGTGTGGTCATATTTTTCATGGAGGGGGCTTGCACGTCTCGTTGTTTCGCGTGGCACTATCACAGCACAAGCTTACATTGATGTTTTGAGCACCTCCTTGCCTCCTACTGTTGAAGAGGAATTCGGTGTTGACGATTGCATCTTTCAAAACGATCGAGCACCTGCTCATAGTGCGCGGCCTGTGGTGGAGTGGTTACACGCCAATAACATCCCCGTAATTTACTGGCGTGCAAAGAGTCCTGTACTGAATCCTACGTAACATCTTTGGGATGTTTTAGAACGTCGACTTCGTGCCAAGCCTCACCTATCGACATCGATACCTCTCCTCAGTGCAGCACTCCGTGAAGAATGGGCTGACTTTCCCCGAAAAATCTTCCAGCATATGACTGAACGTATGCCTGCGAAACTGGAAGCTGTCATCAAGGCTAAGTGTGGGCCAAACCATACTGAATTCCAGCATTACCGATGGAGGGCGCCACGAACTTACAAGTCATTTTTAGACAGATGTGCGAATACTTTTTTGATCACATAGTGTACATTGCCAGAGGATTTTGCCATTAACTAATCCCTTCGGTTAGCCGGCTCACCACGTCTGAATGATCTGTTGGGAGCTTCATGCACAGTGTCAGACTATACCTCAGCGGAAGGAAGAGTTTTCACACAGTTTTTTTTAGTAATTCACTTCTACACTCCTGGAAATTGAAATAAGAACACCGTGAATTCATTGTCCCAGGAAGGGGAAACTTTATTGACACATTCCTGGGGTCAGATACATCACATGATCACACTGACAGAACCACAGGCACATAGACACAGGCAACAGAGCATGCACAATGTCGGCACTAGTACAGTGTATATCCACCTTTCGCAGCAATGCAGGCTGCTATTCTCTCATGGAGACGATCGTAGAGATGCTGGATGTAGTCCTGTGGAACGGCTTGCCATGCCATTTCCACCTGGCGCCTCAGTTGGACCAGCGTTCGTGCTGGACGTGCAGACCGCGTGAGATGACGCTTCATCCAGTCCCAAACATGCTCAATGGGGGACAGATCCGGAGATCTTGCTGGCCAGGGTAGTTGACTTACCCCTTCTAGAGCACGTTGGGTGGCACGGGATACATGCGGACGTACATTGTCCTGTTGGAACAGCAAGTTCCCTTGCCGGTCTAGGAATGGTAGAACGATGGGTTCGATGACGGTTTGGATGTACCGTGCACTATTCAGTGTCCCCTCGACGATCACCAGAGGTGTACGGCCAGTGTAGGAGATCGCTCCCCACACCATGATGCCGGGTGTTGGCCCTGTGTGCCTCGGTCGTATGCAGTCCTGATTGTGGCGCTCACCTGCACGGCGCCAAACACGCATACGACCATCATTGGCACCAAGGCAGAAGCGACTCTCATCGCTGAAGATGACACGTCTCCATTCGTCCCTCAATTCACGCCTGTCGCGACACCACTGGAGGCGGGCTGCACGATGTTGGGGCGTGAGCGGAAGACGGCCTAACGGTGTGCGGGACCGTAGCCCAGCTTCATGGAGACCGTTGCGAATGGTTCTCACCGATACCCCAGGAGCAACAGTGTCCCTAATTTGCTGGGAAGTGGCGGTGCGGTCCACTACGGCACTGCGTAGAATCCTACGGTGTTGGCGTACATCCATGAGTCGCTGCGGTCCGGTCCCAGGTCGACGGGCACGTGCACCTTCCGCCGACCACTGGCGACAACATCGATGTACTGTGGAGACCTCACGCCCCACGTGTTGAGCAATTCGGCGGTACGTCCACCCGGCCTCCCGCATGCCCACTATACGCCCTCGCTCAAAGTCCGTCAACTGCACATACGGTTCACGTCCACGCTGTCGCGGCATGCTACCTGTGTTAAAGACTGCGATGGAGCTCCGTATGCCACGGCAAACTGGCTGACACTGACGGCGGCGGTGCACAAATGCTGCGCAGCTAGCGCCATTCGACGGCCAACACCGCGGTTCCTGGTGTGTCCGCTGTGCCGTGCGTGTGATCATTGCTTGTACAGCCCTCTCGCAGTGTTCGGAGCAAGTATGGTGGGTCTGACACACCGGTGTCAATGTGTTCTTTTTTCCATTTCCGGGAGTGAATATTACAACCGAAGCCTTACTTTATCTCATTAGTTACTCAAAGCAGACTGCAGTATGTTACCTCGTTAATCTAATGAAAGGATTACACATCAAGTTCTTTGAAACAAAATCAAGTGCTCTGAGACAGTAGCTAAGAATGTGGTTCAAATTCTCCTCCAGCCGTCTCTCCTTCTGTGTTTTTTCTAAATCGTTTCAGGCGAGTAGAGGTAATATTATTTACGAAAATTACGTCAACTAATTTCTAAACAGAAGTCAAAATGAGTTCATATTCTGTTTCTATTTCTCTCAACGTCCCTCGTTTCTTCCCGCTTGCACTAGCAACTGTTGATATCTTCACAATTATGTCTGAAACTCGTCTTGTTGGTTTTGCGTTGTCTGTCTTGATTCTTTGACGAATATAAAACTAATTTCCATCCGAACAAGCCTTGGAAGGCCCAACGGTACCGACCGGCTGCCGTGTCATCCTCAGCCCACAGGCGTCGCTGGATGCGTGTATGGAGGGGCATGTGGTCAGCACACCGCTCTCCCGGCCGCATGTCAGCTTCCGAGACCGGAGCCGCTACTTCTCAATCAAGTAGCTCCTCATTTTGCCTCACAAGGGCTGAGTGCACCCCTCTTGCCAACAGCGCTCGGCAGACCAGATGTTCACCTATCCAAGTGCTAGCCCAGCCCGACTGCGCTTAACTTCGGTGATCTGGCCGTAACCGATGTTACCACTCGGCAAAGACGTTGAATTGACTAATATAAGCATACCGTATTTTAGTACTGCTGATCACAGTCGAGGTGGCTGTGCATAGCAGATTGAAAGGTGGCTACACTGAGTCACAGCGCCAGAGATTGCGCCAAAGATTATTATTCCGGCGCCTCCACTAGCAGTAGTAGTTCAGAGGTTGCCGTGGGCAGTACTTGTTGAGAGGTTGTCGAGAGCAGTACTAGTTCAGAGGTTCGCTGTTCGGTTGGTGTAATGTATAGATGGAAGATGTTGCAATGATCATAGTGTATTTTTCGTCAGTATACATGGAGGTAACAAAAAAAATTAATTTACATTTCCTTAATGACATTGCCTCTTGGTCACAGGTTCAGTCGACGAAGCATCTGGCTTGCGTTCATGTACTAGACTTGTAATTCTGGTTTCTATGTGGAATTATAGTATTTCTGGTTTTTCAATTAGTTCATTGTAAATGGTGTTTAACATTTCTTGTCGTATTGGGGAAGAACCGTGCCAGATACATGTACGTTGAGTCACACTACTACAGACAGAACAGTTACACTTGTGCTTTGTTGTTTTGTAGCTTTTATAGTTTCAGGGGACTTCATCAATTGTGTTAACAGAAATTTCTTGTCATTTTTTATTATTGTTTTATGCAGTCAGATTGCATACTAATACTACTCAGGGCCAACCGGTTACGAGACATCGTAACCGGACACACAGCTACTAAAATTATTGCATTTTAATTAAGCCCTCATGCAAGATCAAAGAAATAGGATTACCTGATCCAGTCTTCTATTAGAAAGTGAAGGAGAATTCAGTCTGTCTATCGTAAAGTGTCTAGTCATATTAATGTGACCGCCACCGCTGTTCGACTTCGTGCAATAATCACTTACAGGTAGCAGCAGTAGCAGTCGAGGGTATTTGAAGCATGTTGGTGGTGGTGGTGGTGGGGGGGGGGGGGAGGCTGTTGTGACCAAGCGGTTCTAGGAGCTTCATTCTGGAACCGCGCTGATGCTACGGTCGCAGATTCGAATCCTGCCTCGGGCATGGATGTGTGTCATGTCCTCAGGTAAGTTTGGTTTAAGTAGTTCTAAGTGTAAGGGACTGATGACCTCAGATGTTAAGTCACACAGTGCTTAGAGCCATTTGAACCATTGTGGGGGGGGGGGGGGGTGGAGGGGAGACGCGGATAAGAGTGCAATCGTTGTGGTAATGCGGAAACGGAGCGATTTATCTGACGCCCAAAACGGCGTCATCGTTGGCTTTCGGGCCAAGGTTGGAAGCATTCCCGAAACGGCTACGTTTGTAAACTGTTCGCGTGCCTCCATGGTTAAAGTACCATGGAAGGCAAAATGGTGCTATTCAAAACCGGCGGCGAGGCAACTGTGATGTACAACGGGCCGTAGATGACTGGGACGAATGCGGAGATGTGTACGGGGGAATAGTTGTGCAACTGACCGCCCAGATAAGCAAGGGGCTTCCAGCAGTGTCTGCTCAACAACAGTTCGGCGGACGTTTCAGCGTATGGGCCTCCGCAGCAGGTGCCTCGTTCATTCAGCAATGCTGACCGCTGGGTCTCGGCGACGAAGGATGGAATTTGCACACCAATACCACAACTGGACGTCCAATCAGTGCCCGTTTCAAAGAACAGAAGGCGTTGATGTGAGCGGCGTGAAACGTTTAAAAGCAAACACCGTCCAACCAGGAGGAAGCGTTATGGTCTCGGGAATTTTCCGTGGCAATCCTTGGGTGATCTTATCATTCTGGAAGGCACAAAGGATCAACACAAATATGCATCTGTTCATCGGGGCCACGTTCATCTCTGCAAGTCATTTGTTTTCCTTCGGCACGATGGCAGGGCAATCAAACGTGTCACAGAGCTCTTAGTAAACGAGCGTAGTTCGAAGAGCACCAGCATGATTTTATGGTTCTCTCCTTGACACCAAGTTCACCGTATTTAAACCCAGTCGAGACTCTTTGAGCCCACTTCGATCGGACTATTCGTGCCATGGATTCTTAACCGAGAAACCTGGCGGAGCTGGTCATGGCACTTCAGTCGGCATGGCCCAGCATCCCTGTCAGTACTCCCCAGAATCTCACTGAGTGGCTACTTCCAGTACGTTTAGCGCAGCAAAAGGGGTTGTTCAGGCTTTTGACAGGTGTTCACATTAATACGACTGGACGGTGTATAATATCGAGTAATTTTATTTTCCTATTTTAAAAGCCTATGTACAGTATAAAGACCATAAAACAACAACTTTAATGAATTCACAATAATACCAATTTGAAACACACTCACTCACATTACAAAAGTTTCTAAGTGTCTCTTCTATGTACAGTGCGTGTTTCTCAGATAGACAAGTGTGTATCATGATACGCTCATTTTGCTCTACGTGTTTCAGAGCTATTTCCGTCAACATTCATACTCTGCAAACCACTGTGAAGTGCAAGATACTTCCAATTGTCCAAAATAAGAGGGGCTTTTCCTGTTCCATTAGAGTATGGAACGCGAGAAGATGGACTGTCTAAATGTCTCTGAGCGTGCAGCAATTAGTCTAATCTTTCCTTCACAGTCCCTGCCTGCTTTTAAATCAGTACATACAGGGCGCCCGGCGAACAAGTTCCTGACTACAAAATTAAATACCTCGTAAACTAAGACCGAGCCGATTGCAACAAACGGTATGTTTATTTTGAAAGCCGCATAATTTTTATATAAATACTATACAGAAGTTTCGAAATAATTCGAAAATATTCTAGTAAATGCGGTTCTAATCGCAATACGTAGCGCCTATAAATAATGCACCGCAGCTCGTTGCGGTCAGTTCCATAGTTTAAATGTGAAAAAAGGTAAGAGTACTGAAGGAAGAGGCTAAAATCATCCGTTCTACTGAGAAACGTATTTTCCTCATTCTTTGATACCACAGGTTAGAACACAGTCGTGCTGCAACAAGACTTAGTTTTAAAACCCGGTTTAATGCAATACTCAGACCGAACTTACACATGTTTCCATGTAAAAGTCAAAGTCACCAGGCCACACCTGTATGAGCTGTGTGACAGAGGGATTACCTTGCGAAGCATATTCTCACAATGTTTGATGACGAAGGATTTGACGTTGGCTACATCTGATTCACAGAGAAAGCACACTTCCAGATGAATGGAGTCGTGGCATTTATGGGGTTCCAAAAATCTTCATTTGTGTGAAACGAAAAGAATGTATTCTCCCGAAGTTACTGTTTGTGCAGCGGTCACTATCTTGAAACAAGAACTATTTGTTGCCCCACAGCTAAAGTTGGAGTATCGACCAGGCACCGTGTGGTCACTCAAGAAGGGATCCACCCACATCGCGCCGAACAGGCGTTTCGCTTTCGGGATAACTACTTCGGGAACAGAATCACTGCGTTGGATTACTGCAAATTTACTGGAGCACATTGAAGAAACTGTGTACTGGGATCATTTCATCAAGCTGGGTGGGTTGCAATAGGAGATCTGTATGACATCTGAATCCATTTCTGCTGAGACAGTAGAGGATAAAGAGCAACATTTCTTTACAGCTCAGTACAGTAAGTGGTGGTCATTTCGAAAAAGAGTGTGATAAGAATGTAAAGACAGGTTGCGTAAGTCAGTTTTAATTATGCTCGCTGATAATTTACGAGCTGCACAGCGTACAGTGCCATCTTTCAACAACTTTTCGATCTATTTCGAAACTTCTGTATAACTTCTACACTCCTGGAAATGGAAAAAAGAACACATTGACACCGGTGAGTCAGACCCACCATACTTGCTCCGAACACTGCGAGAGGGCTGTACAAGCAATGATCACACGCACGGCACAACGGACACACCAGGAACCGCGGTGTTGGCCGTCCAATGGCGCTAGCTGCGCAGCATTTGTGCACCGCCGCCGTCAGTGTCAGCCAGTTTGCCGTGGCATACGGAGCTCCATCGCAGTCTTTAACACTGGAGCATGCCGCGACAGCGTGGACGTGAACCGTATGTGCAGTTGACGGACTTTGAGCGCGGGCGTATAGTGGGCATGCGGGAGGCCGGGTGGACGTACTGCCGAATTGCTCAACACGTGGGGTGTGAGGTCTCCACAGTACATCGATGTTGTCGCCAGTGGTCGGCGGAAGGTGCACGTGCTCGTCGACCTGGCACCGGACCGCAGCGACGCACGGATGCACGCCAACACCGTAGGATTCTACGCAGTGCCGTAGGGGACCGCACCACCACTTCCCAGCAAATTAGGGACACTGTTGCTCCTGGGGTATCGGTGAGAACCATTCGCAACGGTCTCCATGAAGCTGGGCTACGGTCCCGCACACCGTTAGGCCGTCTTCCGCTCACGCCCCAACATCGTGCAGCCCGCCTCCAGTGGTGTCGCGACAGGCGTGAACGGAGGGACGAATGGAGACATGTCGTCTTCAGCAATGAGAGTCGCTTCTGCCTTGGTGCCAATGATGGTCGTATGCGTGTTTGGCGCCGTGCAGGTGAGCGCCACAATCAGGACTGCATACGACCAAGGCACACAGGGCCAACAGCCGGCATCATGGTGTGGGGAGCGATCTCCTACACTGGCTGTACACCTCTGGTGATCGTCGAGGGGACACTGAATAGTGCACGGTACATCCAAACCGTCATCGAACCCCATTCCTAGACCGGCAAGCGAACTTGCTGTTCCAACAGGACAATGCACGTCCGCATGTATCCCGTGCCACCCAACGTGCTCTGGAAGGTGTAAGTCAACTACCCTGGCCAGCAAGATCTCCGGATCTGTCCCCCATTGAGCATGTTTGGGACTGGATGAAGCGTCGTCTCACGCGGTCTGCACGTCCAGCACGAACGCTGGTCCAACTGAGGCGCCAGGTGGAAATGCCATGGCAAGCCGTTCCACAGGACTACATCCAGCATCTCTATGATCGTCTCCATGGGAGAATAGCAGCCTGCATTGCTGCGAAAGGTGGATATACACTGTACTAGTGCCGACATTGTGCATGCTCTGTTGCCTGTGTCTATGTGCCTGTGGTTCTGTCAGTGTGATCATGTGATGTATCTGACCCCAGGAATGTGTCAATAAAGTTTCCCCTTCCTGGGACCATGAATTCACGGTGTTCTTATTTCAATTTCCAGGAGTGTATATAAAATTCCTTTAGATTTCACGATAAACATACCTTCTGTTGCTCTCATGTACTCATGTACTCCTACGCTGGACATCCATCAGGTCATATGTGTACAGATTTTGATTGGAAACACTCTAGGAGTTTAAGACTTATGTTGGAATCTCGACCACTCACCCCCCCCCCCCCCCCCCTTACACACCGCGCACGGACGCACATGAATAGGGTGAACTGTATATTTTATATATAGTTCTAGTTACTGGAACGGAGCTTATGGCTAGTGCTCATATGAAAATATGTAGGAAATGTACTGTACTGGCAAAGTACATTTATTAATTACCAACTGAGAATAATCTACGTACGGCAGACCATTACAAGTTTATAGTTAATGAGCAGACGCTGGAATATGAGTGAAACGACAACTCACGACAGATTTAAGTTCTCGGACCACAGGATACATGTAGGTACTGCTAATAGTGATTAATGACACTTAATGTCAGTGGGACCATGCGGTTTACCACTGCGAATAAAGAGCGGCAGTAGCATCCCTACTTTGAACAGAGGCCTGTTATCATCTCTATTATACTTCGGAAGAGGTGATTGAATCAGCTACGCTCGTATGCACATAAAAAGCTGTTTTAACCATTGAAGTGATGGAACTTAGTTCATCGCAAGTCTCGGAATCTGTATCATACACACACTTCCAACACAGAGTGTAATACAGATTCGTGCAAGCAAACAAAATGCATTATATTCGTGCATACCATTAAAAATGGATGTAGGTATGTGTGTGTGTGTATATTTACCACATCTCCTTCCAAACCACTGAACCGATTCAAATCATATTTGGTACACACATCCCTTACTGTCAGACAACAATCGCTGTGGGATTAAGGACCACTTACCCATCATTGTTCAGCCGATATGTAGTCATAAATAATGAGATGTCTGAAAAACTTCGGCATGATTCATGACGTTTAAATTTATTATTTCTGTGGTACTACTTATATTCACAATAAGTTTCGCAGACGGCATACAAATATGCCGCTAAATGCACCTACAAAATTATATCATGGGACCACACATAATTAAAGACATAAGACCTTATAAACACAGATATGCATGAAAAATTGCCACGTAATGCATGACTTCTAAAGTTATTACTTCTTTCGAACTAACTCTGCTTGCAACATATAGATATTATCCACGTATGCAGGTGAATGTATCTAGAAAATTATATCATTGTAAGACACACAAATGAGGATATATGACGTCATAAACTCTGAGATGTGTGAAAAACTGCAGCATGGTATACGATTTTTAAATTTATTACTTCTTTTCTACGAACTCTATTCGCAAACAGTATCCAAAAATGCCACTGAATGTACCTACGAAAATATATCATTGTACGACATGTAGTTCAAGAGATACGAGTATTACGTCTGAACACTGAGATGCGCATCATGCATGAAGTTTTGATACATTTGTTCCGTACTACTAACAATAAGACATTCCTACTGCTGAATAAAGATAATGAAACCCCTGTCTCCCGACAGCGCTTTTGATAGTTGCTTTGAACTGTGAAGCGAAAACAGCCGCGGGTGAAAACAATAGCCATCTATTGAGCTATGAAGAGGCGTTGCCGTAGAGATGTGTACAAAATATAATTTTAGGCAAGTGAAGAAGCTGCGCTTACCGTACAGAAATTGTTTCATAATTTCAAAGGTGTATTCTCGAGTACATGAAAATGAAATGTTTTTGACATTACACTACAAACACAGTTCATTCTTTGTTTTCGTTTCTAATAGAAAATTGGCAATGTGAATATCCGGGCAATGTCTAGTTTGTCAGCTAGTGGGTAGGTAAAGTACATTCAGCGAAGTATCTTGTAGTACAGCTTCTATGGAATCTACAGGCCAGCAGTACTCACAGTCAAAAATTCCATAACATTTCACTTAGTAAGCTGTATTGATGGATTTCTGGAAGTCAGAATCACGAAACCCTTTTCACCTCTTACGTCGCCACCTACAATAGTAGGACTGCTCCGGACATCAGTTTGACATCATTCCTGTTCCATACTTAATTCTACACGCAATCTATCTGAACACACCCAAGGCACGCTGGGTAGACGCGAAGTCTTAGGCGCCTTGTCACGGTTTGCGCGGCTCCCCCCGTCGGAGATTCGAGTTCTCCCTCGGGCACAGGCGTGTGTGTCGTCCTTAGAGTAAGTTAGTTTAAGTTAGATTAAATAGTGTAGAAGCCTAGGGACCGATGGCCTCAGCAGTTTGGTCCCATAAGACCTTAACACAAATTTCCAAAACGTTTCCAAAAACAAACTCAAAGAATCTTTCATTGTCTGTTCGTTTCTTTATTTTTCCGTATGTTTCATTGTATTGCTAGGAGAAACATGGACGATGCCACCTTACAATCGTCATCCTTTCATAGTGGTCTTCCATCCATCTCAAATCTGTAATACGAAATAAGCCCGTTGGACATATTAGTAACCATCTGCTTGACCACTTTGGAGCACTATAGATACCGCATAGCTCGTTCCAGGAGGTCACGTAACGCTTCATCGCTTACGTAACTCACAGCAGTGAAATAGTGCTTACGTGCTACTCGGTTCTAGGAATCAGAGCATTAAAATGAGTGGACGTGCAGACACTACAGAATGTCGGAAAGGAGTTATCGTGTTGAAGGTGCCTTTGGCCACGCCGTGAACGAAGTACCCAGGTTTGGTGGATGTATCAACGTGAACTGTCCAGCTTGCCCACACGGAATGGTATACAACTCGCAGGCATTTGACTCCTCTTAAGAACAGTGGTTTTAAAAAAGATTTAAAAAATGACAGCAGACGACTGTCAGCGTTTGTGAATTGGTAATCGGTTTCAAGCACGACGGAACTGCTGTTGTCAATTACTCTAAGCTCGTCCCAACCAGTTGTGTACAAGTTCTCCTTCCAGCCTGCCTGCCCCTCCGCTGCAACCATTAAAGCAGCTCGACCTGCCGCAACGGAGACACAAGATTACATAAGTACTGAAGCACAGTGGCTAAAGCGGGCCAACTTGGGTTTCCGAAAGCCTGGGAAGTTTCACAGGACCCGCTCAGCTTGCTGCGCCAGACAAGTTGAGCTGTCGATCCATCGTCACAACAGATTTGCCACTTACATTTTTGAGTAGGTAACTTCACTGCAGCTCAGCTGTCTGATCGGTGGGATCAGGTGAACGAACAAACCAGTCTTAAAGGAGATGTAATTGACATTAAGAATTAGGGAATATGTACCAGTCACAGAACAGAGCCCAAGTCCTGCATGGGAAAAGTTTCCGCATGTTTGTGAGGCAGCCTCAAATAAATCGGTAGGTGTCACGCAATGCAAATTGTGTCAAAAGTTACTAAAAACTCATTCGAGAAGCTCGAATATGTCACGGTATGTCTGTAGAATTGAGTAGCACTTTTCTCAGTCAATAATTTTCTTTCTAAAGAAAAATCCTTAGTTGATGACAAGTGTGTGGAAATGCGTGCTGAGAACTTGAGGCCATTTACCAGTGTATAGGTTTTATAAGTTGAAGACATACATTGATAGAAATAGGACAAAAGCTTGGCTCGCCGGATATTAAAAGGGACATTCTGGTGGTATGCAATATAGTGGGAAGAAAACTAAGTACGAAAGAAAAGCTTCTTCTCCGAGACATGTACTTCTTAGATTAACGTAATGTGAAAACGAACTTCGTGTTTGCTAAAATGCTTTTAGAATGACCTATTTTGGCTACTTAGAATGAATTCAGGGAACCCGCTATATACACCCAGGAAAAAGTAACTAAAACTGCTATAACTGGTTTCATGTTTGGCTGAAACACTAGACTTCATAAACCTTACTTTAGCTCGTGTTGCGATATGAGAGACATCTTTAGGTTCGTTAGTGCAAAGGATCTCTACTTTCAGAGATGGTTTCGATTACTATAGAAAACATGCATTAGAGGTAACCCGATGATGATTCGAATTGAGAATAGCCCGTACTAGCCGAAAGAGTGTGACGTTGCAGTGAAAACCGTTCCTATCGAAGTTAAGAAATGAACCGGAAATACACCGGAAAGGAAAAAAAGGACACATAAAATCCACAGTTTTCTGGCCTACAATAACCCAGAATGATTGTGCATCGAATATTGGGCCCCATCTTGCTGTACTGAGGCAAAAAACGCGTGAGCCGTAATCATAACACTACAGTGAAAGCGAAGAGAATAAACCGCTACGTAACGTAGAACCGCGGGAAGACGGACAGGCAAGAATGATTCCCTTAGCCCGCTTGGGTAGGTCGTAGCTTGGCTTGGATGGAAGTAAAGCATCTTGTGCGTTTGTCTGATAAAAGGCAGCAGCTTGCCTGCCTGGCTAACAAACAAGCATGGTTTCAACCACTTTTCCAATGAATATGTCGAAGGGAACTGGATGCAGCGACATTTGTATACAGGTATCTCCTAAAAGACCGCTGCTTACACAGCCATACAAATCTGTACATCTTCAGTGGGTCAAACAACACAGAAGCATACCGTCATCTGACTAGAGGCGAGTTGTATGATCCGACGAGTCGTGATTTTGCCCCTTTTCAAATGAACGAACGTGTCCGGTGCACCGTGTGAAACGGTGCTAACGCCGAAGATGGTTCTGTGATGTCATGGTGGTTTTTTGTTTCTCCTGTCCTGACTTAGGCCCACCCATGCAGGTTGCCGTGAACATGGACTAAGATGTTCCTTTCAAAATTATCAGTTACGACGTGTCACATTTCCATCTTCATTTTCAGGACGAGTATTCTGTATACATTCCCGTTTTCCAAGATCACAACAGCCATTATCACAGAACTACAGCATACAATTCGGTCTGATGAATCCTCAGCACCCTACCACACGTCGAGTGGCCTGCTTGATTACCCGGTCTTAGTCTCATAAGAATATCTGGGACTATTCGGAACAACGAATCCCACATTGCAATCAAAATCCTCGCAATCCGAGAGTGTTGTTGTTGAGTGACTGTAGAATGATGCAAGTTGATTTATACAAAATCTCTAATTGATGGACGGCAGCTAGCTCTAAATGTGGAAAAACGTAACTTAATGCGGATGAGTAGTAAAAACAAACCCGAAGTGTTCGAGTACAGCATTCATAGTGTGCTGTTCGACAGAGTCACTTCGATTAAATATCCAGGCGTAACCCTGCAAAGCAAAATGAAATGGAATGAGCAAGTAAAAGCTGTAGTGAGAAAGGCGAATCATCGACTTCGATTTATTGGGATACTCTTAGGAATGTGTGGTTCACCTGTAAAGGAGACCGCGTCCCGGACACAACTACGACCCATTGTTAAGTGCTGCTCAAGAATTTGGAATGCGCCAAAGGTCAGTTTAAAGGAAGACATCGAAGCAATTCAGAGGCGGACTGCTAAACTTGTTACTGGTAGATCTGAAAAACACGTAAGTGTTACAGACGTGCTTCGGGAACTCAAATGGCAGTCCCTGAAATAAAGGTGATCTTTTCGAGAAGCGCTATTGAGAAATAGTTTTTGATGTTGCTGAGAAACAGTCATACAACAAAAAAAGATCAGTATACACCGATTAAACCTGTTTTTACTAAATATGACGTGCTCTCAATATCACGTACTGTTCTTTTTACAAGATGATGTCTTACATGGGAGTCAATATATTTTTCTTAATTTGTGGCCAATTTTCAAATGGTTCAAATGGCTCTACGCTCTAAGGCACTTAACATCTCAGGTCACCAGTCCCCTAGAGTTAGAACTACTTAAACCTAACTAATCTAAGCTCATCACACACATCCATGCCCGAGGCAGGATTGGGGGAACCTGCGACCGTAGCAGCAGCACGATTCCGGACTGAAGCGCCTAGAATCACTTGGCCACAGAGGACGGCTGGCCAATGTTGAGCTTGATGTCCTGCAATGTGTGTTAATGCCATAAACTCAAACACTTTAAAATTTCATAAAAGTCTGAAAACTAGATCGTAATAAAATAAACAATAGTCCCGTTAAATGGCGATGTATTCATTAAAAAGAACTATTGAGACAAGCGGCATTTGCGGTGGGCAGCTGAACGGTTCTGCTGCTACCAAGGACGACGAAGATAAGATCAGAGAAATTAGGGCTGTTACGGAGGCATACATATGGCCGTTTTTCCCTCACCCTATCTGCGAGTAGGACAGGGAAGGAAATCACCAGTAGTGGTACAGGGTACCCTCCCCCACGCACTATACGGTGTCTTGCGGAGAATGTATGTGTATGTAGATTTAGATTAAGTTTTGGCCCAGGGTACTCACTCAAAGATATATCACGTCCATCGAATAGGGAATATTACCCATATCGTTGAGGAATGACACTTCCCAGAGAATAAAATAGATATTTATCAAGGATTTGAGTACACCAAGAATTTGAAAAATATGAACTTCGAACTCGCGCAAATTAAGAGACAAGAACATCCATTCCGTGCGCGAACTTCGTACCTGTAGTGACTGCGCAGCATCTGGGTGATGGCGGCCAAGTGTAGCGGTGTGCCAGAGCATTGAGGCCGGCAGGAAATGCCAAGGCAACGGGTCGGCTCGCTAATTGCTATCATCTTGGACACCCTGGCGCGCTGCGCCGCGTCCGCGAGAGCGGCAGACATCACCCATTCGTTTGGCGCCGCCCTCTCAAGCAGGAGATGCTCCCGACCTTGGCGCCGAACTGGGACAAAAAGTAACGAGCCACCACTCGCAGACAGACCTTACGAGAGGGACACATTAGCGCTGCTCACCTCCCAGAGGCACTGCTCTCACTTGCAAGGACGAGCGGTTTCATTCGAAAATTGCAGTGAGCGGCCATCAGTGTTGTTCAGAGAAACACTGTTGCAACTTCACCCATAGCTACATTCGTAACGAAGCACAAGATTCGTAGTTACAACAGCTATAGATGTATTTTTGGTAAATTTATGTGCAGAGAGCAATACACAGAATTTTGTAAATAAATCTACATCTACATCTACGTCATACTCCCCAAGCCATCTAACAGTGTGTGGTGGAGTGTACTTCTGGTACCTTAAGCTGATATCATCGTCGGTGGCCGGAGTGGCCTAGCGGTTCTAGGCGCTACAGTCTGGAACTGCGCAACCGCTACGGTCGCAGGTTCGAATCCTGCCTCGGGCATGGATGCGTGTGATATCCTTGGGGTAGTCAGGTTTAAGTAGGTCTAAGTTCTAGGGGACTGATGACCTCAGAAATTAAGTCCCTTAGTGCTAAGAACCATGTGAACCATTTTTGATACCATCTTCCCTGTCCACTCTCGAATGGTGCGAGGGAAGAATGATTGTCGGTAAGCCTCTGTATTACCTCCGATTTCTCAAATCTTATCGTCCGTTCGTCTCGGTAGCTACGGGGATAGCGAAGGGGCCAGAGTCGAACATTTTCTCCGGTTGGGGACTGGGTTTTATGTTGTTCTTAATTTCGCATCGTCATGATTGACATTAAACTATTGAACTGACTGAATGCTCACTTCCCGAAATCCAACAAATCGAACTGAAAGCATTTTATTTCTCGTCGGGGTCATTTCGTGAGATGTATATGGCAGGAAGTAATATGTCGTCCGACCCTTCCCGGCAGGTGATCTCTCAAAATTTCAATAGTAAACTTCTCCGTGACGCATAACGCTTCCTTGTAGCGTCTGCCCCTGGAGTTTACTAAATACCTCTGTAACGCACTCGCGCGGCTAAACAATGCTCTTCGTAGGTTCTTCTGTTCTCTTCTATCAGTCCTACTTGATACGGATCCCAGATTGATGAACAGTACTCAAGAATCTGTCGGACAACCGCCTGGTAAGCCAATCCTTTCGTAGATGAGCTGCATTTCATAGAATTCTTGCTATAAATCTCCGTCTGGCTTCTACTTTTCTTATTAGTTGTTTTATATGGTCAATAAACTTCAGGACACTCTAAATAGTTACTCCTGGACATTTTACGGTATATACTAGTTCCTGAAATTTGTCATCAATACTGTAGTTGTTTAATCAGTGATCAGTGATCAGTTTAATAAGCCACGGCTGCAAAATACTAACACGAATTCTTTACATACAAATGGAAAAAGTGGTAGAAGCCGACCTCGGGGAAGATCAGTTTGCATTCGATAGAAATGTTGGAACACGTGAGGCAATACTGACCCTACGAATTATCTTAGAAAATAGATTAAGGAAAGGCAAACCTGCGTTTCTAGCATTTGTAGACTTAGAGAAAGCTTTTGACAATGTTGACTGGAATACTCTCTTTCAAATACTGAAGCTGGCAGGGATAAAATGCAGGGAGCGAAAGGCTATTTATAATTTGGACAGAAACCAGATGGCAGTTATAAGAGTCGAGGGACATGAAAGGGAAGCAGTGGTTGGAAAGGGAGTGAGGCAGGGTTGTAGCCTGTCCCCGATGTTATTCAATCTGTATATTGAGCAAGCAGTAAAGGAAACAAAAGAAAAATTTGGAGTATGTATTAAAATCCATGGAGAAGAAATAAAAACTTTGAGGTTCGCCAATGACATCGTAATTCTGTCAGAGACAGCAAAGGACTTGGAAGAGCAATTGAACGGAATGGATAGTGTCTTGAAAGGAGTATATAAGATGAACATCAACAAAAGCAAAACGAGAATAATGGAATGTAGTCGAATTAAGTCGGGTGATGCTGAGGGAATTAGATTAGGAAATGAGACACTTAAAGTAGTAAAGGAGATTTGCTATTTGGGGAGCAAAATAACTGATGATGATCGAAGTAGAGAGGATATAATATGTAGACTGGCAATGGCAAGGAAAGCGTTTCTGAAGAAGAGAAATTTGTTATCATCGAGTATAGATTTAAGTGTCAGGAAGTCGTTTCTGAAAGTATTTGTTAGTAGTGTAGCCATGTATGGAAGTGAAACGTGGACGATAAATAGTTTAGACAAATAGAGAATAGAAGCTTTCGAAATGTGGTGCTATAGAAGAATGCTGAAGATTAGGTGGGTAGATCACATAACTAATGAGGAGGTATTGAATAGAATTGGAGAGAAGAGAAATTTGTGGCACAACTTGACTAGAAGAAGGGATCGGTTGGTAGGGCATGTTCTGAGGCATCAAGGGATCTCCAATTTAATATTGGAGGGCAGCTTGGATGGTAAAAATCGTAGAGGGAGTCCAAGAGATGAATACACTAAGCAGATTCAGAAGGATGTATGTTGCAGTAGGTACTTGGAGATGAAGAAGTTGGCACAGGATAGAGGAGCATGGAGAGCTGCATCAAACCAGTTTCTGGACTGAAGACCACAACAACAGTGTAGTTGTACAGTAGAGGATTTCTTTCTGCTATGTATGTGCGATGTGTTACATTTATTTACGTTCAGGGTCAACTGTCAGAGTCTATAACATGCATCAGTCCTCTGCGAGTCATTCGACAAATCGATACTGTCTTCCGGCGTTGCTTCTTTTTTATTGACAACCGTGTCATCTTCGCTGGTCTTAAAGAGCTTCTTACTCTTTCTACTAGACCATTTATGTACATAGTAAACAATTTTCCTATCAAATTGGTCAAATAGCTGTAAGCACTATGGGACTTAACATCTATGGTCATCAGTCTCCTAGAACTTAGAGCTACTTAAACCTAACTAACCTAAGGACATCACACACATCCATGCTCGAGGCCGGATTCGCACCTGCGACCGTAACAGCACCGCGGTTCCGAACTAAAGCCCCAAACTCCTTCGACCACGGCCGGTAATGGTTCTATCACACTTCCTTTGGGTATTCCGGGAATTGTCTTTACATCTGTAATTTTTTTCCGTCAAGGGTAACGTGTTGAGTTCTGTCTATAAGGCAGTCTTTGATCTAGTGAAAAATCTGGCCCGATGCTCGGTAAGCTCGTATTTTTTGACAAAACAGCAGTGCGCGACGACGTCAAATGCCTTTCAGAAATCAGGGAATGAAAATATCCCTATCTGTCTCATTGCACTATGTATGGTTCTCATTACGACTTGTTTTTGGTGATGAATGTGGTCTGTGATCTCTGATAAGTATTTCACGGCCTTGCCATGATTCAGTAATTAAGTTCGATGTAGATGCGCATTTATTTGAAAAAGATGTCTTACCAAAATATTTCTATAAAAGATCACGAACAGAAAAATGTATCAATCTATTATAAATCTGTATTATGTAAACATTTGCAAGCCTGAAACAGTGACTGTTGTCATGTTAAAATTGTGAATGTTCGTGGGTGACCCACAGCTTTGTCCGATGTACAGTATAGAGAAAGAAACGGAGAAGACGTCTTTGACGTTCGTGTCCAACCAAGATGGCCGGAGATTTGCGACGGACACGCTAACCGGCTCAATGGTCTGCTAAAGAGGTCCAAGCGCGCTTATGAGAGGGTAAATTGAGAAGTTCTCGGAATGGAATAGAAGGAAAATCTTAATTTTTGAACTTAGTATCCATGTACATTAATGTACTTGGTCCAGCGATGTTACAGTGCCTTGATCCCAACCAGAAAATTAGATACCTCCAACTCTGAAAAATACCTGTCAGCTTCAGCTGTTAGCTCTTCGTTTAAAGAGAGTCTCTCCACAGAGGAAATGTTTCAGCTTGAGGAAGAGACGGAAGTCTGATGGGCTCAAATCAGACAAATAAGGCGGTTATTATAAGAATCCATAACTTAGTTTATGTACTATGGACAAGACAACGACACTTACATGTGAACACGCATTGTCTTGATGAAAGATGACTTTCTTCCTTACCAAATCTGGCCTCGCGTATCTTCTGCTGTAGTTGGTACAGGAGGTTAGCGTATTATTGTTTCATAATTGTTTCATCTGTGGTAGCAACCAGAGCAAATGAACCTCGTTGGTTTCTCTGAAAACGGATCAAAATTATTCGAAGATTTCCATTCTGATGTGTTCCTGATCGTTCGTTAGGAGTCGCAGCACTCATTTAGCAGATAATTTTCTTATATCCAGTACCACTTCAAAATGTGATATATCCGTACAGCTTCAGATATTCTCACACTTTCAGTCGGCGATTCTGTATGACTATTTAAGGCACATTTGCAATAATTTATAGAGCAGAGGCACATCTCGGCTGACCACTACGCGGATCATCTCTAAGCTGTCTCGCGCAAAGAGAACTTGTTTGTTCACTTGGAATCAGTTGACGATGAAGAAGCCGAGACCCCAGTTTTTTCTATAAATCAGCATGAATTTCCTTTATATTCAAATCTTTCTTTACAAAGTACTTAATCACTGCTCCAGTCTCGATTTTCCCACTATCACAAATCGCTACAAGGCGACAACAGAGAGACTTCCGCACCACAGATGTCTACCCATAGAACTGACGGTAAACGTGTTCACTGCTAAAAAAATGACCTATTATTGCACGGGATCCAAGTTGTGCTAGCGTTGATATCTGGTGGTGATTCCCCGAACCTTTCAAATTACCCTCGTACTTTGTTAACAAGTGGGATGTGCTCGTAATTATACGAATAGATGCGTCGTCTGCACTCCATCTTTCTTGTATCGTTCTCATCAAAAAGCACGACGTCATTCTACACTCATACATTCATAGTACCACCTAGTTTCCACGAGAACATGAACCGTCCACTTAAATGATTCAGTACAGTCACATTTACTTAACGCTATGATCTTTCTATTGATTTCGAAGTTATCTGATTTTCGCCCTGTGTCGCCATTCCTTGGCATTCCTCTTAATGCATTTAATCCTCGTCCTTTGTGATGCTTTCTTAGAGGCAGGAATTATTGCTTGTAGTCAGAAGAGAATTTTAAATAAATCTACTTTCTCATCAAGTTTATTCATAAATACGTAGCGATGATAGTTTAGATAATAACATCCAGCTACACTACACTCACGTATTCCACTTACCGGTATTTATCTGTATTTTTAATTAAGATCATCATATTTGTTTTGAACGTGCTGTATGAATGGGGGTTTACTGTACTGGTACCATTCAATGCGAGATTGTGACTGGTTTGAGTTGTCTATAGTCTTGTATCCTTCACTGGTCCATTTCGAGTCCAAATCGCAGTATCGATACGGTGCCTGAGACACTGCGACCGGCAACAAGATACAGTATCGCCCGGTTCGGCAGACTCTGCCAGCGTCCGCAGCTCGTGGTCTAGTGGATGCCGGCACGTTAGCTCAGCGTGTTCGGTCACAGAGCTGGCTGGCCTTTGTAATAAAAAAACTGAGTGAAAAGACCAACAACGAACTTCAACGGATGTCATGTGACGTCCGCTACAACGAAATACAACGAACCATAACGAACACAAAAAAGTGGTTAGCCTTGCTGCCTCTAGAAACGTGGTCCTGTGTTCGATCCCCGGCTGGGGAGGGGATCTTTCTCTGTCTGGGGACTGTTTGTTTGTTGTGTTGTCCTCACCGTCTCATCATCATTCGGGCACATGGCGGTAGCTGACAGTGTAAAGACAGGGAGTTTGTGCTGGCGCTGATAACCATGCAGTTGAGCGCCACAAAAACCAACTATCATCGACATCGTCACAGTGCAAGCCGATAGTACCATGAGTGCTTCTTCAGACGGAGCTCTGCATTTAAATACGCGCCATCGGTCATGTACTGCCTCTTGCATCTTATCATTTTGCTGTGTTTTGAACTCTGTTTCTAGTCAGCCGTGTACTACGTAACTCAGTCCTTGCCAGAGAGTTGGAAGTGACCGTGTCACGTGTGCGGTGTGTCGAGTAATACTGAGTCATGCTAGCTGTAATGAGCAGTACAGTAAAGTTAAAGCTTTTGCAATATAGAATGGAGCACTCTCTTAGAAATTTTTAGGGTATCAGGGGTAAAATACAGAGAGCGAAAGGGCGAAAGACTGTTTACAGAAATAAGATGTCAGTTATATGAGTCAGGGGCATGAAAGGGAAGCACTGGCTGAGAAGAGAGTGAGACACGGTTCTACCCTATCCTCGATGTTATTCAACCTGAACATTGAGCAAGCAGTAAAGGAAACTAAAGAAAAATATGGAGTAGGAATTAATATTGAGGTAGAAGAAACAAAAACTTGGAAGTTTGCCCATGACTTTGTAATTCTGTCAGGGACAGCAAAGGACTTGAAAGAGCAGTTGAACGGAATGTACAGGGTCTTGCAAGGAGGATATAAGATGAACAGCAACAAAATCAAAGCGAGGATAATAGAATGCAGTCGAAAGAAATCAGGTGAAGCTGAGGTAATTAGGTTATCAAACGAGACACTTAAAGTAGTAGACGAGTTTTGCTATTTGGACAGCAAAATAACTCATGATGGCCGAAGCAGAGAGGATATAAAATGTAGACTAGCAATGGTAATACAAGATGAAAATAGAAGCTTTTGAAATGTGGTGCTGCTGAAGAATGGCTGAAGATTAAGTGGTAGATCACGTAAGTAATGATGAAGTACTGAACAGAATTGCGGAGGAAAGAAATTTGTGGCACACCTCACTAGAGCGAGAGATCGGTTGGTAGCACGTGTTCACTAATTTAGTACTGGAGGGAAGTGTGTGTGTGTGTGTGTGTGTGTGTGTGTGCGGGAAGAGGGGGGGGGGGGACAGTCTTATAGAGAGACCAAGAGATGAATACAGCAAGCATGTAATTTGTAGTTCAAATGGCTCTGAGCACTATGGGCCTTAACTTCTGTGGTCATCAGTCCCCCAGAACTTAGAACTACTTAAACCTAACTACCCTAAGGACATCACACACATCCATGCCCGAGGCAGGATTCAAACCTGCGACCGTAACTGTCACGCGGTTCGAGACTGAAGCGCCTAGAACAGCACAGCCACACCGGCCGACTTCCCAAGCTCTAGTTTAATACAGAAGGCACCTCTGAGGACCCCGTCTCTGACGAGATGCTAAACCCTAATATTCCCTCCTAGCAGTTAGCTGAACGGTACGCTACTTGCTTCTGAATTGGAAGAGAGTAACCAGTGCAAATGAATATTATTACTTCCCTCTGGAATAGGTCTGTTGTACAGGAAATCATCACGCTCTGGTAACAAGGTTATTACAGACGGAGGACGGCTTCGAGGTGGTGAAGGCTGGGGGAAAATCAGACTTCTTCTATTGAATGTAATCAAGCCGGTTTTTGTCTTACGCAATTTACAAAAACCACAGAAAATTTTAAATTGCGTGGCCAGGTGCAGATTTCGAGAGGCACCTTCCACTCCGTGTCCGACCACTGTGACACTTCTCTTTGTTGGCCTGTGCAGCGGATAGCTACGTGACTCAATCATAAGGAAAACTGTGGATGTGGCTCATCACATCTCAGACTTTTTTTTTCACTTCGCTGTGATCAAGTTTACAACCGAAACTTCCTGGCAGATTGAAACTGTGTGGTGGACCCGATACTCGGTCGAGTATACAGTTTTAATCTTCCAGGAAGTTTCATGTCAGTCACACTCCCATGCATATTCGAAATTTGATTCTAAGTTTACAGTTTACGCTGCAAAGAAGCGATTAGAACACACTATTGCAGGGCAGCATTCTCGAACGCACTGACGCTATTCAGATACTGACTGCAGTCCCAACAGCTTTTATCGCCTCATCGTCGTTGGCAGACACTGGGAATGTTCGACGTAGGGCTGTGCAGGGCCGACGAA
This sequence comes from Schistocerca gregaria, assembly GCF_023897955.1. NCBI lineage: Eukaryota > Metazoa > Arthropoda > Insecta > Orthoptera > Acrididae > Schistocerca > Schistocerca gregaria. The sequence continues at coordinate 453,133,972 of NC_064924.1, forward strand.
GGTAATCATTCCTCAGTAGCACTACTTAGGTCCAACTCTTATTGAATGATGGCACATGACCAACTCGGAACGTTGATTTCATCTCAACGTCGGCGCTCCCGTGGAATCGGACAAAACGTGTGTTGCCGCCGCAGCCAGAATCCACTCACAGCCAGCGAATTAGGGGAGAGAGAGGGGTGGGGTGGGGGTCGGGTTGAGTGCCGAACAAATTACGCTACGTATTACTCGAAAGAATTGTTACGACGGTATGGCCGTCTGACTCGTATTGTCAATAATTCTGACCACTGTCACACTTCAGAAAAATGTCTTCACAGGATCAGAGTCATCCCCTTTACCGACGAGACTGGGTTAAATTTCTCACTACTTCAATCATTAATTCCCACTGGACTGGAAAATGTACTCCGCTATCTGTTCATACATCAGCTCCAGCTGATTGCCAGCAACATTCAAAAAACCAGCAGTTCAAAATCAAGAGGTCTTAATTCACATAAGATACTTCACGGTACAAATTTGCAAAGACATAAAATATAATTTATTAACTTCCATCAGACTTAACTAAGTCAGTCTCTTTCGTTCCACATCTTTTCCAGCAAGTGGCGGATACAGAAAAACCTCAAAGGAGGGGGGGATACAGATATCTTGAGTTACCTTTAGTTTTACTGTAATAAAAAATAATCAAGTCACACGCAAAGCTCAAGAAAGTTTTACGATTATACACATATACAAGACAATGACATCTTATAATATAAAAAAGTTACAATTGTGGTTCTCTTCCTTGAATGAGGAATTCTAGGCGCCTAGTCTTCCTCGCAAATTGCTTAAGTACATCGTCAATAGGACAATCAATGCCAGGGTGAGAGTTCGACAGAGCTTAGTCATTAAATCTACCCTCTTCCACTGTCGAGCTCAGTCATGTCTTTGCACGCCGCAGTATTGAAAACCTTTTTAGTGCTGTGGCAATAGATGCAGGTACTCAACGAAATATTTTGTACAGCGCGTGCAAGATAGGACAGTCAGATCTAGGACAAACAGACAACGCTTGTATAACAGAATCACTATCATTAAGGACGTATATGTTCGTTTTCTTGTATTAAAGAATCTCTCCGATTAGTCTCTTTTTTAGTCACCAAGTGTGATACTTCTTCAAATAATGAATAGCGTGCGGGTTGACTGGCGGGGGCGGCGCGGGTGGCAATGTGAGCCTCCCAGAAGAGTGGGGGGGGGGGGGGGCCTCTCCCACACGTATCCGCCACTGTTTTCAGCTAGTTAGACGCTCCACTATTAAGCCCAACTGTTTCCACAAACACGACCGTAAGCTGTATCGCAGCGGTTCGATCTTCTGTCTTACAGACTGAAGCGTATTTAACTATTTGGCTGTACGCGTCTTACCTGTCTTCGATTCCAGATTAAATTTCAAAGTATCTAACTGACCTTCTAAGAATTTATATACTAAAGCGGTCGAATTTTGGACAGTAATTCCCATCTTTGCTAGAGAAGTGAATTCAGTTTGGAATCGTACCATGCAGCGATAAATAAGCGCAGTTGATGCGGCTACTATGCGTATGTCAACCAGAGATATAAAAACCCTGCAGCGTATCTTTTTGCAATATGTTTCTGCAACTGTATGTATTAATGTTCACTTAAAACAGAGTTATAGTTCTAATTTCTGAGTTCAGTATGGACTCGTTCTAATCGGGAAATCTCATCGCTTTTCACTCATGGACGAAAGTGCCAATTTTCAGTTAATAAATTAAAGCCCTTCCAGACGTCAGACAGCAAAAGGTAATTTCCAGCTGCGGAGTATCGGCCAGCACGCTCACTGATAAAGGGAATAAGTATATCTAGATAATTGCACTCTGTTTTAAAAGAAATTAATCACTTTCAATTATAGTCTTGTGGCTGTCCTTTGTAATTTGAAAAACTCTAAGTCAGTTTCACGCACTCGTAATACTGGATACACAGAGATATTTTCTTCTTGAGCGTCTTCATTAACTATCGTTTAGACTATATATGCATGATGATTATTAAGAATGCTTTGGTCTACGACTCTCAAAGCACTCTCTGTAGTACATTTGCATGAAGTAGCATTACTAAACGGTTTGTATTCACTTAAACACTTTCAATAGTTTTACTTCTGAGAATGTTATACATTCTTTGCCACGCAAACCTTGAAACCCATTATCTAATGTATGAATCATTGTGGCTTATTGTATGTTGATGGATACTAAGCTCAATCAATACTTACCATTTAGCATTTCATATAACATTTTTTTTCGCTACTTTAAACTGTCAATGAAACACTGGACACAACAAAAAGTGTAGCTTATGGATCCTTCTCCTTTCGCCCGACCGTCGGCTCTTTCACAATTATATCCGGTGACGTCAGCGTCTGGTATACAGGTGAAGATCACCTTCAGCTGGCACGTAGTTGCTGCGTCCCTCATTAAACACAAAACAAACAAACACACATTTCTTGTAGTTTTAGGTAAAATTTTAACATGGCTTAAGTAAATATTTCCCTTTCTGTGTAATAGTTAAAACTGCTAGGCAATTACTGGTACTTACCATATGCCGATGCTGCGGTCGGGCTCGTAATCATACAGGGAAATAACACATATCATCACAAAGCACCAAGCAGCAAGATTCACCTGTTAAATGGGAAACGTCTTATCGAAATTCCTATGCATGTGAACCGACTCGTGAATTGCTGTAGGTTTTGTGTACTGATAAAACCACTTAGTGTATCATGAAGGGTTGCTTGCTACCTACACAGACATGTTAAAATACATTTAACCAACAGCTACGGCCCATGGCGCCCATGATGGTCACTAGTCGACTCCTCGATTTTGGGAGCCCCAAACCGCTTTACAAAATTTGTTCCATCATTTGGCTTTCTCAGGAGATAAACAGGAGGAGTAGAGGTGCAGATATTTCATTAGTTCATTGCAGCTCTTGCTACTAAGAACTCCTCTGGAAGTAGCTCCTTTGTTCCAGAAAAATAATATTCCAGTATGTGCAGGAAAGCACCTAACTTTATGGCAAAGGTAATAACTGTTCAGCCAAGGTAACAAGCCAAACCACGTAGACGTAATATGAAATTTCGAGACATCATCCCCATGCTGAACAAAATCCCTCATTCAACAGATTGTGGAAACTACACTGAAGAGCCAAAGAAACTGGTACAGCCGCCTAATATCGTGTAGGACTCCCGCGAGCACGTAGAAGGACTCGACTAATGCGTCAAGAAGTGCTGGATGGAATTGACACAATGTACCGTGCAGGGCTGTCCATACATCCGTAAGAGAACGAGGGGATGGAGATCTCACGTTGCAAAGCACCCCAGATACGCTCAATAATGTTCATGCATGGGGAGTTTAGTGGCCAGCGGAAGTTTTTAAACTAAAAAAAAAGTGCTCCTGGAGCCACTCTGGACGTGTGGCGTGTCGCATTGTCTTGCAGGTTCAAATGGCTCTGAGTACTATAAGACTTAACATCTGAGGTCATCAGTCCCCTAGAGTTTAGAACTACTTAAACCTGAGTAACGTAAGGACATCACACAAATCCATGCCCGGGGCAGGATTCGAATCTGCTTCCGTAGCGGTCGCGCGGTTCCAGACTGAAACGCCTAGAACCGCTCAGCCACACCTGCCAGCTGTCTTGGTGGAATTAACAATGTCAGTCGGAATGCACAATGGACAAGAATGGACGCAGGTGACCAGACAGGATGCTTACGTACGTGTCGCCTGTCAGAATCGTATCTAGAAGTATCAGGGGTCCCATATCACTGGAACTGCACATGCCCCACCTCATTACAGAGCCTCCACCAGCTTGAACAGTCCCCTGCTGACATGCAGGGTCCACGGATTTATGAGGATGCCCGTACTCGGTGCAGTTTGAAGCTGGGGTCGTCAGAATTGCCTTCTGTATTAAATAAGAACCGGGAAAACCGGCCGGTGTGACCGTGCGGCTCTAGTCGCTTCATTCTGGAACCGCGTGAACGCTACGGTCGCAGGTTCGAATCCTGCCTCGGGTATGGATGTGTGTGATGTCCTTAGGTTAGTTAGGTTTCAGTATTTCTAAGTTCTAGGGGACTGATGACCACATATGTTAAGTCCCATAGTGCTCAGAGCCATTTGAACTTTTTTTTTTTTTTTTTTTTTTTTTTTTTTTTTTTTTTTTTTTTTTTTTTTGCAGATTGAAACGAGACTCGTCCTGCCAGACAACATGTTGCCAGTTATCAACTGTCCATTTGTCGTTGTTGACGGGCCTAGGCGAGGTGTAAATCTTGGTGTCATGCAGTATGTAGGGTACGCGAGTAGACCTTCGGCCACGAATGCCCATTTCGATGGTGTTTCGTTGAATAGTTCGGACGCTGACGCTTGTTGATGGCCCACCATTCAAATCTACAGCAATTTGCGGATGGGTTGCACTTTTGTCACGTTGAACGATTCTCTTCAGTCTTCGTTGGTCTCGTCCTTGCGGAGTCTCTTTCTGGCCTCAGCGTTGTCGGAGATTTGATGTTTTGCCGGATTTCCGATATTCACGGTACAGTCTTCAAATGTTCGTAAGGGAAAATCCCCACTGCATCGCTACCTCGGAGGTGCTGTGTCCCGTCGCTCGTACGCCGACTGTAACACCACCTTCAAACTCACTTAAATCTTGATAACCTGCCATTCAAGCAGCAGTAACCGATCTAACAATTGCGGCACACGCTTGTGGTTTTGCATAGAGGTTGCATACCGTTGTGCCGTATTCTGCGTGTTTACGTCTCTCTGTATTTGAGTACGTGAATACGTATGCCTATACCAGTTTCTTTGGCTCACCAGTGTAGCTCCGGCTTCCACAGCAGCCGAGTGTAGAAGCTCTTGGGCGCTGCCTGACACGATACGTTACAATCTCTGTAGGGCAGCTAGCTGCCTTAATCTTTTCTAACGGCGAAAAGTGTAACGGAGTTTTAGAGTGTTTGGAGTGTTTGGAGTGTGTAACAAACCTCTTGACATGTATCTGCCTATAGGAGAGCTCGGAGCAGCACTGTCATTAGCAAGTGAACAACGTGGAAAAGCAGAATTAATGCAAAGAATGTGCTCCTCACATTTCGGTCCACTACAGTGATGAGATCTTTTATCAGCTGAATGGCAGCATCGTCAAAAAAACAACGTTCCAACGAGTTTCCAACTCGTCTTCTTCGGGAACCTCGTTGAAATGTTATTTCAAGACGATCCTGCTACTCGGCCAACAAGCCGAGAAAATTTCATCACTATGGAGCGACTAACTTTCTCCTAAAGACGCTGAGCAGGAACCTCGTTAAAATATTGCTTCCAAAAGGCTGCATTTTCATATAGTACAACTACAGTTTTTAGAATATTTGTAATCGTCAGGAGGAAAATTTGCAGTCTCTAAAAGTTACAGAAACATCGTGGCAAGTGGGAAGTTCAATAACATTGGAGTTTCAGTGTAAGGTAACATGACAGACAGACACCAGCACCTTCACACTTTCTTCGGTGGGTGTACAGAATACCAGTAATGTACACAAAAAAGATGTGTACTACTGCTAGATGGTGTCCAATTTTGGAGAAGTTGTAAGAGGTGTTGTTGATCGAGACGTTATCATCGTGAAAGAGTTAGCACACCCTTATCGATGGCCAGTAAAGAACTCACTTCTTGTAGATGAAGCAATTTACCACAACGTGTAAGGACGTCTCCGGGGCTGTTTGTATAGAGTACTCCATGTTTCGTATGCTCTTAACGAAAATGGTTCCTATCAACATCCCCACGAACACTCCCAAATTTGAACGCAGCTCTTCCATATCGACTAAAAATAACGCTCCTCATGTAAGTTGTAGACATCAAATATGCCTGACAGTTAAGGTAATGATTATCATCATCATCATCATCGCCCACTTTACGTATACTGCTGGATGTAGGCCATCTCTGGACGTTCTCATGCATTAGAGTTTCCATTTCCATGCATGCGTTCTGCACCCTCGTGTTTTTAAGTGCCGTCCACCTACCTTCCGTTAGGTGGCGTCTAGGTGTCTACAAGTATCTCTTGGAATCCATCTATGAACATACTTGTTATATCTGCTACAGATTCTCCTGACCACATGTCAGTTTCATATTCGGTAAGTTAAGTTCTGTGATCCATCAGCTACTTATCTGCTTCTTCCAGCAGTTCTCAACACGCCTTTCCTCATTGACCGGTAAACAAGCTACAGTTTAAGGATCCAGGAAACACCGATAACAGACATTGTAAATTTTTCTTTTCAGAGATAATGGAAACTTAATTTTGAAATTTCTACTTAATACACAAAAAAACGCTACAGGCTATTTTTACTCTTCTGTATATTTCTTTTGCTTATGATTCAGTACTTGTTTTCAACTACCATAAATACAAATATACAAGAACTAGAGCTATGGCTTCATCATTAATCTATATAATTTTCTTTTCGAATAATTGACAGTGTGTTCATTTTGACGTATTATGAATGAGGTGCAGGTCTATTTTCAGACTCGGTATATGAAGCTGTGTCGTTCACTCATGGAGTTTGCCTGAAGTAGCACCAAACAGTACAATTTCACCCGTAAATCGAAGGTGCTAGAGATTAACGAAATTTCCTTCTCTGTTTTCGGTGGTTAAGGATATGAAAACTTATCCTAGGGCAGCTCAGAATACTTTTGGTGATATGGTATTCAGATATGGATATGGACTCAGGTAACGAGTTTCCTGACTCTTGACTCAGATTTCAATTTCCCACAGTCCTCAAAACATCTAATGGAATGTGCAGCATTGATTTATTCATTCTTCAGTACGTTAACGTAGGTACAACTAAGGCCTTGTTTCTCAAGATTTGTTGGTATAGAAGTTGTTGAAACCACCTCAAAAGAACTCTTGTGACATTACAGATCAAAATAGCGCAGTGACAATTGAATTAACAAGCTTTTCAACGGCGGTTCAAAGGTCCGTCCGGCCATCGGTATTTCCCATGGTTTTCCTAAACTGTTCAGGATGAATGCTGGGTTGGTTCTTTTTAAACCATCTCTACCGATTTTCTACCTCAGTCCGAGCGTGTGTTCCGTCTCTAATGACCTCGTCGTCGACGAGACGCTGTATCCTAATCTTTCCTCCTTCTAGCAAAATCCTATGACAAAAGTGTGCTCCAGTTTCTACAGTATGTTTGACGACTAGACGCCCGTGTCGATTGTACAAGTTTTCGAGATCTTGCAGAACCATCATTGGAAAAATGTGCCGCAGTGTCATTAGTACAACAAAGACGGGTGGTAAAAACGGTGGTATTCATGCCAGTATCGTTAGTAACAAAAACGTTGTATTCATGCCAATTTAGATGAGTAGCAACTCAATTTAAATCACTGTATTCTTAACCAATATGTTTTAGACCATAGAATTAAATACGGAAACTCATTTTGGTACAGTTGTTTACGTACTAGATTCTTAATGACAAGAACAGACATAAACGGTACATGCAGGGAACGACAGAAAATGAACTGACAGGAACAGGTAGAAGGTATTAGGATTTGTAAAACTGTAGACGAAGACAAATCTTTGAGAGATGTTGATCGAGCAAAAAATGAAGAATGGCTGTCGCTGCTGCTGATTCTGATGGCAACCATACACCCATCAAGCCAGCTGAAGGAGAGATATGACTTACGAGGCATCACTTATAAATTCGTGTTTGTGCCTTTCATTAAACTGTGACCCACTTGCGAACAGTAGAATTTCCTGCTGTTTAGGCTTAGCAGCTGTGTTTAACAGGGTAAGCGCGTCCGACCATTCCACTGTTTAGCAGATATTACTGCGGGTCATAAACATCTACAGCTGCGCTTATATTACAGGGACGCTCGTTGGTAATTCGAGTAAGACTACCTTGGAAGCCACTAGGGGAAAAAAATTAAAAATAAAAATCACGCAGTGATCTCACTGCCTTCCACTCCCGTGCCCTTTACCAAACCCTGGCCTATCGATGTGGTATTTCGATTCGCTGCTTACTAACTTGCTGTGATAAATTGCTTTGCTGCACTCCCATTACTAGCAAAATGAATTCTTTTTTTTTCTTCACAATAGCCAGCACAGCACCACAGAATATATTTGAATGACTGACGTTTCATTTCCATTTTAGGATGTAGAAGTAATTTATGTTTCAGTCTTCTGCCGAATTTAATACGCTCATGAAATAAAACTACAATATCAATGAAAGGCATTTGCAAATGAACATACTGAGGAGAACTTAAAGTACATGTACCAGAACGTAGCAGTGTTTCCACGTCGTTATGAGACACAATGAGACTTCTCATAACATTTTTAAGAAGCCAAAGTTCCGTGTTCTATTAAGACACAAAATGGGAAATGATTAAACGTCTGCCACAGAGAGCGTTGTGGTTTATAGAATGTATGAACAGACTGCACTGTGTTCTACACACATTTATGCAGTGGCGGTAGATGATCACTACGTAACTATGATAAAACTGTCCAGTAATAGATTATGTTTACTACATAGTGTACGGCTCCTGTTGACACTGTCATGCACAATTACGCGTATAAGGCTTCTCACACTGCATGACTTCATTTCTGCTCTCACGTGGCTCTTCTATTCAGAGGCCGCCGTGTTTTAAGCATTCGGTTGGAATATTTGGCAATATTATGCACGTTTGCATGACACATTTGTGAACTGAACTTGATGGTAGAACCAATAGTGTGTTAAAGATGAGAGTAAGTTTTTATACACGGAAAGTGTGTCTGCGGTAGAGCACAGAACTCTAGCGATACACCTGTCTATACTTCCGCAAAATTTTGCTCTTCATGTGTGACCATAAAACCATATTTTTGTACAAAGTGTTTCTAATCTACTGCAGCAGTCAGCCACAACATATCTCTTGTTCACTCGAGCTGCGGTTGGAAGCTGAAGTACGATATAATCATTTTGTATCAGATACAGTCACGGTTCTACAATAATGTCATTATTTCAAAAAGTAGCCTTAAGATTTTTGTTGACTAACTGCTAAGTTGTTTTGCATATACACGGATAGAAGAAAAATCACAAGAGTAAAACATAATTGATGCATACGAGTAGTAATGAAATCTCTGGAATGCATTTGTCTAGGTATCAATGGTAAGTCATTAACATTGCACTATCACTGCTTAATGTAATCGCGAGATAATCCGTCGAAAATAAGAAATAATTAATAAAATAAGAAATAATTAATTGCTGGTATAACCGCCAGAAAGTTGAATTCAAGCATGGAAACGTGTATGCATTGTGATGTACAGCTGCCAGATGTTAGTTTGTGGAATGAAGGTCCACGCCTATTGCACTTGGTCGGTGAATACAGGGACAGTTAATGCTATTCGTGGATGACGCTGGAAATTTAGTCTGATGAAGTCCGTCATGTGATGCATTGGAGAGAGGTCTGGTGACCCAGCAGACCAAACCAACATGTCGACACTCTGTAGAGCGTGTTGGGTTACAACAGCGGTATGTGGGCGATCGTTAACCTGCTGAAAAACATCTTCTAGAATGCAGTTTATGAATGGCAGCACAATAGGTCGAATCACCAGACTGACGTACAGTGTTGCAGTCAGAGTGCGTGAGATGGTCAAGAGAGTGCCCCTGTTGCTATACGAAGTCGCACTCCAGACCATAACTCCAGGTGTTGGCCCAGTGTGACGCACAGACAAGTTGGTTGCAGTGTTAAGTATGCTGTTTAGGTTTTTATGTTGGCTACGCCACGTAGCGCTCTGTATGAAAATCACTGACTATGCTGTATGCAGTCTGTGGCTGGTTTCACTCATTGGTGGAATATTAGCTTGTGTAGTGTTGGGCAGTTGGATGTGAACAGCGCGTAGCGTTGTGCAGTTGGAGGTGAGCCGCCAGCAGTGGTGGATGTGGAGAGAGAGATTCCAGAGTTTTTAGCGGACGATCTGGACGTGTGCGTGTCAGAAAAAGTAAATTTGTTTATATGTAATGACTTTTGAACGCTATTAACGTAAATACATTGTTCTCTATCAAATTCTTACATTTGCTAACTAAGCCTATCAGTAGTTAGTGCGTTCAGTAGTTAGAATCTTTTATTCAGCTCACAGTACTGGCGCTCGCTGTATTGCAGTAGTTCGAGTTGAGGGTTGTTTGTGGGAGGATACCAGACAGCGAGGTCATCGGTCTCGTCGGATGAGGAAAGGACGGGGAAGGAAGTCGGCCGTGCCCTTTCAAAAGAACCATCCCGGCATTTGTCCTGAGCAATTTAGGGAAATCACGGAAAACCTAAATCAGGATGGCCGGACGCGGGGTTGAACGGTCGTCCTTCCGAGTGCGAGTACAGTATGCTAGCCACTGCGCCACCTCGCTCGGTAGTGGTTCGAGTAAAGAAGATTTTTGTGAGGTAAGTGATTCATGAAAGGTATAGGTTATTGTTAGTCAGGGCCATTCTTTTATAGGGATTATTGCAAGTCAGATTGCGTTGCGCTAAAAATAAAATTGTGTGTCAGTTTAGTGATGATCAGAATAAATAAAAGGAGAACTGTCTGAGTACGTTCAGTTTTACTCAGCTGTCTTTGTATCAAATAATGTAGAAGTTTACCAGCACAGTAATTCATAATTTTTGTAAGCGGACGTTTCAGTAGGCCGAAAACTGCCCTCCTCCTACCAACAGACGGCCAACACTGGCACCGATACACAACTATTTCTCGTCAGAAAACACGACAGACCTCCGTCCTGCCCTCCAGGCAGTACTCGCTTCACACCACGGAAGTCACAAATGTCGGTGGTTTGGCGTCAGAGGAATACCCGCGTCTGGCTCGCAGCTCTCCTTGAGGTAACTGAATTGTAACATTTCGTTGTGTCACTGTCATGCCAACTGCTGCTTAAACTACTGCTGCAGATGTAGCACGATGTGCCAGAGCCATACACCGAATACGATGGCCTTCGCTCTCGGTAATGCCACACAGCCATGCGGAGGCCGGTCTTCTTTCGACGGTACGTTCTCATGACGAACTCTGCCAGCAGTCATGTACAGTGGCTACGTTCCTGCCAAACCTTTCTGCAGTTTCGCAGAAGCAACATTTAGCATCTCGCAGCCATATTACACGACCTCGTTCAAACTCAGTGAGTTTTTGATAATGGCATCATTGTCGCCTTAAAGGCATTCTTGACTAATGTCAATTCACCACGTCCCATCTCAGAGGTACCTAACGCTCACGGCCATTACAATGTGCATTTAAAGCAAATCTGATTTTAATTCTCGTAGTGGCGCTAATAGCACCACTGCTAATAGACTGGAACGAAGTTTTAATAGATACCATCTCTCAACTGTGGAAACACGACTACCAACTTTCCTTTATATCGCGCAGCTCCTTCTTGGTGTGTATGTTGCCTGACGTGCCCTAGGAATTATTAGTTTGCAGCAGTCTTCTATTTTACCCTTTCACAGTAACTGTCCATTTTTACGAACTACGTCCTTGGAGAATTTTGTTGCTTGTAAATGACAGATAAGGAAAATAAGATATTTCGTTTCATTTTTCCCTCCGTGCTGAGATTAAATATTTTTGTTCCGTAAAACCTAGTCTTTGTAGTAACATAAACTGAGCGTTACACTAATTTTCCAGGCCAAATGTCACATTTGCAGCGTCAAAATGCTGAATACGATGACACGTGTGGTTTCCATTTCTGTTAAATTCTCCAAATTAGGATGCAAATGGTTTCCCTGCTAAAGTCTGACAAATAACAGTCGGTATCCTAAGGTAGTAATACCGTTCTGTTGCTCACCGTTCTTCAACGAAAAGTCTGGAATAACACACGTTCAATGGAGAACTTAACGTGGTCTGCTATTCACAAACGAGACAGAGAGCAAAAAAAAAAAAAAAAAAAAAAAAAAGAAACTGGAGTCTTCGCGAACTATTCACCATGTAGGAGAAATATTTTCGCTAATTGTATTGCAATGATACTTAGCAATTGAGCAAAGCGTAGCAGTGTTGACAAGTGGTAATAACCAATTTTTGGTCATGAACCGAGTTAGTGTTCGCACGTAGCATAAAAGCTTCCTTCTTGCGGTAACACACATTTATCGGTAAGTTAGGATGATAGTCCGTTGAGTGTGCTTGATGCTAGAAAAAGCTAATGAAGAAGATACTAGGTTGAAAAACTTTTTCACGTGAAAAGTACACACACACACACACACACACACACACACACATACACATACACACACACACACAAACACACGCACACACACACACTTAAAAAAGGATCTAACTAAAAATAACTAAAAAGAGTATTAAACTAAAAAACCTGCAGTTAACAGTGTAGGGTAAGGTCTGGGCAATTCACATAATGCTGAAACACGTACCACAACCGGCCAGTCGCCAGCAAAAATAAATAATCGGTCTTCTCTTAAATTTCTTGCAACCTTCTGCTCGGAAAATAAAATGCATCTTACAAGCGCATTGTACTTGCTTTCCAAACGCATGGCTCTTCTCGCCGAGGTAGAATGCCGTGACTCAGACGAAAATGATCTGCACAGAAACAGATCAGTGGCACTCGTTTGCAGTATGTTAATGGATGTTCGACATTCAGGCGAAATTTTTATGCATTGGTGCCATTGTCTGGAATAAACTACGCTCCTGCGAGACACGCCAGTATTGGAACGCACAATGCACCGGTACTCCGTATATGTATGCATTTTACAGTCTTCGAGTGTACAGAAGAAGGACAATGTAAGAAATTTGAATGACATCCATCGTCATCTACATCTACATGATTACTCTGCAATTCAAAAATAAGTGCCATCAAGCTATTTATTTAACGTTCCACTCTCTAACAGGAAGCGGGCAAAACGAACACTTAAATCTTTCCGGTGCGGGCTCTGATTTCTGCTACTTTATTATGATGATCATTTCTCACTATGCAGATGGGGGCCAATGAAATATTTTTACACTAAGAGGAGAAAGTTTGTGACTGAAATTTCGTGAAAAGTTCCTTTTTTTAATCACTGCCACCCCAATTCGTGTATCATATTCGTGGCACTCTCACCCCTGTTTCGCGATAATACAAAACGAGCTGCCCTTCTTTGAACTTTTTGTTGTCCGTCACTCCGATCTGATGTGGATCCCACACCGCAAAGCAATACTGCAGAAGAGGGCGAACAAGCGTGGTGTAAGCAGTCACTTTATAAGACTCGTTACATTTTCTAAGAGTTCGTTCAATAAATCGCAGCCTTTCGTTTGGTTTCCGCACAAGATTATCTACAAGATCGCTGCAATTAAAATTATTCTTAATTGTAATCCCTAAGTATTTAGTTGAGTTTACAACCTTAGATTTGTGTGACTTATTGCGTAACTGAAATTTAGTGGTCATGTGGATGACTTCACGCTTTTCATGATTTAGAGTCAATTGCCACCTTTTTCACTGTACAGATCTTGTCTAAATCATTTTGATCATCTGATGTCTTAACATGACGGTAAATGACACCATCGTCTGCAGTCAATCAAAGACGGCGTCTAAACTATTTTGATCATACGATGACTTTAAATGACGGTAAATGACAGCATCGTCTGCCGTCAGTCAAAGACGGCTACTGAGATTGTCTCCTAAATCATTTATGTAGATCGGGAACAACAGAGGGCCTGTAACGCTCCTCGACTAACGCCGCATATTACTTCTGTCTTACTCGATGAAGTTACGCCAGCTATTACGAACTGTGACGTTTCTGACAAGAAACTATGAGTCCAGTCGCACAACTGAGACGATACTGCATAAGAGCGCAACTTGATTCGAAGTCCCTTGTGAGGAACGGTGTCTACTGGAAATCTAAAAATGTGAAATCAATATTACGTCCAACGTCGGTAGCATTCGTCACTTCGTGAGAATAAGGAGCCAGTTGTATTTCACAAGAAATATAATTTCTGAATCCGTGTGGGCTACTTCTCAATAAATGATTTTCTTCCAGGTGATTCATAAAATTCGAGCACGCTTTTTGTTCCAAAATCCTACTGCAAATCGAAGTTCGTAATAATGGCCTATAATTCAGTGGATTTTCCTATTTCCTTTCTTGTATACCTGTGTGACTTGTGCAGCCTTACAATCTTTGGGTCCGGGTCTTTTTTTTTAGCGAGCTGTTCCCTATGACTGCTCGGTATGGAGCTATTGTATCAGCATACGGTGAAAGGAGCCTGACTGGAGCACAATCTAGACCGGAAGCCTTGCGTCTTTAAGTGTTTTAAGCTGTTTCGCTACACTGAGGATGTTTACTTCTAAGTTGGCAGTTGTTCTTGATTCTAATTCTGGAGCATTTACTTCATCTTCTTTTGTAAAGGATTTTTGGGATCCGTGTTTAGTAACTCTACCTTAGGGGCACTTTCATCAATAACATCACTAGTGTTATCGCGCAGTGAGGATATTGATTGCATCGTGTCACTGGTGTACTTTACATACGACCAGAATCTCTTTGAATGAAATTATAATGAAATACAGATCATTAGCTCCTTATAGGCGTTGAGAAGTATCAACGGTGACAGTTGCAATATGTGTGCCCCGACTGGGACTCGAACCCAGTACTTCCTGCTTAAATGGCAGACACTCTATTCGACCGCGCCACAGAGGACATAGAATGTGTTTGGGTTTTTTAACAGATTTCTAGACAGATTTTAGTTGTGGAAACTATTCAAAACATTTCTCACTGAAGTTCACGCTAAATTTCTAGTGTCTTGGAGATTTTGCGTTCTTTTAAATTTGGCATACTTTTTACGTTGCTTCTGCAATGGCGTCCTGACTTTGTTTTGTGTACCATGGGGAATCAGTACCATATCACATTAACTGTTTTGGTATACATCTCGCAAATGGTGTCGATGCTATTTCTTTCAATTTTAAATCACATCTGGTCTACAAGTACACAGTTCAGATTTAAAGAAGTAAACACTCTTTCGTAGGAAGGTGTCGGGAGAACTTTTGTCTCCTTTCTTAAACAGACGTATTTGCGTTTATTTTTTGTAGGTTAGATTGTTACGGTATTTAGTGTAGCTCCAACAACAACCTCACTGTACTGTCACTAATCCCTGTACCTGTCATGACACTAAGGAAAAAAAAGAAGTTTGGGTTTAACGTCCCGTCAGTAGAGACGGAGCACAAGCGCGGACTGCGTCAAGGATGAGGAAGGAAATCGGCCCTGTTTTTTCAAAGGAACCATCCCAGCATTTGCCTGAAGCGATTAACGGAAATCACGGAAAACCTAAATGTGGATGTCCGGACGCAGGTTTGAACCGTCGTCCTTACGAATGCCAGTCCGGTGTGGTAACCACTAAGCGACCTTATACGGTTTTATGATGCTTCCTTTTTGTTTTGGCTGATTGTTGAAAAGAGGTCAAATATGGTGTCGAACCACTTACACTTCCAGTGGCTTCTAAGCTAGTTGTTCGAAACAATTTTCTGAGAAGAGATTCAGTACGATTTTGGACGTTTTATTCCTTCTACCGACTTTTAAAATGTGTTACCGCCAACGTATCGAGGGTATATTGAAGCCACCACCAACTATGACTGTATGTGTGGGATACCCTTCTTTGAAGTAACACACAAGTCTTCTTTGCGCTTTTCAGCGACAGTATCATCTGTGTCAGAGGGTGGGGTGGTGGTGTGGGAAGACGGGATCGGTAAGAAGCAACCAATTGTTGTTTAATTCCGGTTGTCAAGTATAACCTTTACCTGTATAATCTTATAGGATCTATCTACTTTAATTTTACTACAAGATAAACTACTTCTGACAGCAATAAACACTCCACCACCGATTGTATTTAACCTATGCTTTCTCAAAATAGTTAGTTCCTTTGCAAAAGTTTCGCTTGAACGTATTTCCGGCTTTAACCAGCTTTACGTACCTACAACGATTTGACTTTCAGTACTTTCCATTAGCGCTCGGAGCTCTGTTTGTTTTCCAACGAAGCTACGGCAGTTTAGAATTACATTAGCGATTGTTCCCATGTCTGCTCTCTTCCTATGTTCTTCCTGCGCCCTTTAAAACTAATACCTTTCTGCACTATCTCGAGACCCTCTAACCTAAAAAACCTCCCAGGACCCTCCACATAACCCCCGCTACACGTGTACGTGTTTCCTGTGGGTGGTGGACTGCTGACGTGTTTAGCGGAACCCGGAAATCTCTATACCAAAGCATTACAGTAGGTTCTGTCGACGATGCTACAGATGATGAGATCTGCTTTCCTCTCACGTGACCACATCACTGGTAAACGACCACCATATTCTGCGCAAGGTGAACATTGATTGGCGATATAGTCGACATCAGCCATGTGCTACAACCCATTTTCATGAACATTATCCTATTCTACAGGCCCAAAAATGGCTAGAATTTTCCCTGAATAGAGAAATCTCGATCGCTTCTGGGTCACACATCTCACGACAAATTATGTAACATCGCCTGTGGACGCTCGGTGACAAACTACAAGCGTTAGCCTAACACTGTATGGCTCTAAGATTGTGGAGTCCAATCCAATGTGAGTCATCTCTGGAAGAGTGGGTTGGTATCAGGGTCATGTACGGGTCGCAGGTCACCCTTGATTGTGATTCTCAAACACTCCTTGGACAATTCACAATTCAAGAGACTGATGAGATGTAAATGGTATCTCACTTGGGATGGTATCGTAATGAATATAGAGACGTCTCAGCACGTTTCTGGGGGAACAGTAGCAGCTGCGCTCCATTGAGATATGTGCTACGATATTTCCATCTGAGCAATTATAATGCCCATCCTCACAGAACTAGCCTGGTAGATAGAGATCTCTTTGGTGAAAACTGTGCACCATCGTTACAGCGTTATTTTACAGTAATGCTGACAGTCTAGGTGCTTACGTAGACAAATCACTATATATTTATTTTCCAGAAGGACTTCGTTTACCTTCGAGTGAGCGCGCTTACGTATAAAGTGTACCAACGACAAATAACATTATCTTGGAGCGTACTATTGTAATTTTACAGTTGAAAGCCCATACCTGTTCCTATATCAGCCAACACAGCGATACGTCCAAGTGAGAACAGAAATATAAAATAAACAGTGAACTGGGTAGCTTAGTAATTACACGTGACATCTGAACAATACGGCGAATTTCCGTTTTCCAACTTGCACAAATACAGCCAAGGATGTAAAAAGTTAAACATGAACCTTTGTGTGTGTTGTAAGTGTCAATTACAAAAAAAGGTTACCAGAAAGTGAGTGATTTCCATCGACATAGATCAACTGCCATTCCGCCAAACTGCCTGCTGAACAAGTGATTTAATACACTGGAAATTTATGTTGGTATAATACGCTACTAGTGGTTTTTTTAATTTTCTGACCATTAATTGGTTTTTAAACCACAATAGCCTCATCATCAGATGATGGTGTTACGGCAAACAATGTTCGTGTTGTGCCTCCATCTGATGGTGAGCCTAGAGTGGCTTGAAAAGTATTTGATGATACAGAAACAAATCATTTCACAGTTCAAAAAACCGACTCTTAGCGTATTATACCAACATAACTCTCCAATTTAAATCACAGTTGCAGTTAGACATGCACAATGAATAAAGTGAATTTATAACATGATTTGTATGTACCCAGTAATTGGCATTCTTTGGTAGACAGGAATAAATGAGAAGAGAGGATAGTTAGCTTGTAAATCAAAACAGGTATTAATCAAAGAAGTAAAATTGAACTCACAAATGCTTTAAAACATTTTATCGGTGTTCAAAAGTTAAGATAAAATAGAAATATGTCCAAGCAAATAGGCAAATATTGGTTCAATCCATAGCAAAATATTGATTCTTTATGATTATGTCTGGAGCAAAACGTAAAGTTTAACATTAGCGTTTATGCTCAGTTGATGTGTGATAACTATGTAGGAACTTCGTAAATCATCAGTTCCGGCATTAGGTGATGGTATTACGTCAGATATTGAGTAAGAAATAGCACAAAGTGTCGTAGGTACATTGCATTTTTATGTTACCATTTAAGCTCCCAGTTTATTCTTTCAAAGAACACATCATAATAGGTTAATACAATGGGTAATTGTTGAGGATTCCATGTAAGTGCTATAGGAAATAATGCAGCCGGTTTATTCAGACACAAAGAAGTATTAGCTTCCGGTAACGTTCTTCTTTCACGCAAGGAATGATAAACAACCTTTGCATTGTGTTGTGCGAAACGAGTCTCAGATGTCACAGTATTAACAGAGGGAGCAGATGACAGAGGGCGCAACCTCTGAAGCTCACAGGAAGCTCGTGGGTTGTCAGTATTCTGCCTTTCACCGGCTCGGCCCACACCTGCGGGCAACGGTCCGCCAACCAACCCAGGCGAGATTGCGAGAAGCGCGGCGGCAGCGGCAGCGGGTGGTGTCGACACTATCGATAGTCGTGGACTGAGCAGTCCCAGGGAGGTGTCCGACCCTCGCTGGAAGGCCTGGAGCGTTGCCACTGTCTGTCCCTCGGAGCCTCCGTGGCCTTCCGCGAAACCGCACTCGCGGCCGCGGCCTGCATACACGCACTGTTGGAGATAAAAATGTCGTGTGACTAGGGCCTCCCGTCGGGTACACCGTTCGCCGGGTGCAAGTCCTTCGATTTGACGCCACTTCGGTGACTTGCAAGTCGATGGGGATGAAATGATGATGATTAGGACAAAACAACATCCAGTCCCCTAGCAGAGAAAATCTCCGACCCAGCCGGGAATCGAACCCAGACCCTTAGGATGGACATTCTGTCACGCCAACTACTCAACTACTGGGGGTGGACACTGTTGCAGATGCTCTGCGTACGAGACAAACTGCGCGTAGAACTGCTGTGCCGGTTTAATTGGAAAAATTTTGGCGGACGCGCATTATTCTCTGTTCTGCTTGACTGTCTATCATTCTAAATAAAGGCTGTCAACCCCGCATTCACCAGTGGGACAGGGTTAAGCTTTTCGTAGCTCCAAAGTTAATAATACCCTGTAGCTATCTAACTACACACATCAATAAAAGTTTCGCGTCACCCCGGTTCCCAAAACTCCTCAAGCAGACGTCGACTGTGGATATTGTATGACAGGCACAGTCCTTTTGACTGTTCTGTCACCAAACCAGTATAAAGATGTAAACAACCATGCGTGAGCAGCGCCTATTACACGGAGAGGGTCCGACAGCCGATGAGTTCCAGTCATTGCACGAGGAAAGAGGTACACGGCTCGTGTTGTCTGTAGTTCAACCATACCTAGACGGTCAATACCGCGGTTCGATCGCGTCCGCATTGTTACTTTGTGCCAGGAAGGACTCTCAACAAGGGAAGTGTTCAGGCGTCTCGGAGTGAACCAAAGGAATGTTGTTCGGACATGGAGGAGATACAGAGAGACAGGAACTGTCGATGACAAGCCTCGCTCTGACCTCCCAAGGGCTACTACTGCAGTGGATGGCAGCTACCTACGTGTTATGGCTCGGAGGAAACCTGACAGCAGTGCCACCATGTTGAATAATGCTGTTTCGTGGATCCACAGGACGTCATGATATGATTCAAACTCTGCGCAATAGGCTGCATGATGCGCAACTTCATTCCCGACGTCCATAGCGAGGTATATCTTTGCAACCACGACACCATGCAGCGCAGTACAGATGCGCCCAACAGCAGGATTGTCATCACGTTCTCTTCACTGATAAGTGTCGCATATGCCTTCAACCAGACAATTGTCGGAGACGTGTTTGGAGGCAACTCGGTCAGGCTGAACACCTTAGACACATTGCCCAGCGAGTGCAGCAAGGTGGAGTTTCTCTGCTGTTTTGGGGTGGCATTATGTGGGGCCGACGTACGCCGCTGTTGGTTATGGAAGGCGCTGTAACGGCTGTGCGATACGTGAATGCCATCCTACGACAGACAATGCAACCATATCGCCAGCATATTGGCGAGGCATTCGTCTTCATGGACGAAAATTCGAGCCACCATCGTCCACATCTTGTGACTGATTTCCTTTAGGACCATGACATTGTCGACTAGAGTGGCCATCAAGTTCTCCAGACTTCAACCGTATTGAACATGCCTGGGATAGATTGAAAAGGGCTGTTTATGCACGACGTGACCCACCGACCACTTTGAGGGATCTACGCCGAATCGCTGTTGAGGAGTGGAACAATCAGGGCTAACAGTGCTCTGATGAACTTCTAGATGTATGCCACGACGAGTACTGGCCTGCCTCCATGCAAGAAGACATGCTGCTGGATATTAGAGGTACCCTTGTGTAAGGCAATCTGGACCACCACCTCTGAAGGTCTCGCTGTACGGTTATGCAACATGCAATGTGTGGATTTCATGAGCAGCAAAAAGGGCAGAAATGATGTTTATGTTGACCTCTATTCCAATTTTCTGTACAGGTTCTGAAACTCTCGGAACCGAGAGGATGCAAAACTTTCTATGATGTGTGTAATTTCACGGTAGATTACGAAATCCCGGCCATTGTATTGGAATAGGCTCAGCAGTAACACTTTATACTCCGACTGCAGCTGGCTACTAGAATTTCTCACCGATAACCTGTAACGAAACAGGCGAAGCTAATATCCGCGAACTGGCCCAGAGTAGCCAATCGCCATCGACTGATCGCCAGTGGCGACTTTCGGATGTGGTGTGTGAGGGCTTGTGTTCCGCACTCCGCTCTCCCTGCCGCTGTCGACCTTGAACACCCGCAGTCTCTCACGCAAATAGCTCCTCAGTTGGCATCACGAGGCTTAGTGCACCCTGTAACAGTCCTCCCACAAAGGAAAATTTTCTAGTTGTACAAGGATCGGATATGGGTGCCTCCGCATAGAACTCAGACACGCTGATCACTGAGCTACGGATGTGAACAAACAAAACAGGAATATAGCTCAAAGTCATAGAGTCATTAAAAAATATCACTCTCATCTTTACACGTAAACAACTGAAATTTATTGGCACGAATTAAAGTTAGTTCAACACAACCTGCACCTTGACTCCAGACTATGCTCTGAGGATTCTCTCTTTACCGAACAGTTTCCCGGTGTCTCACCCGCAACACTCGCGAGACCGTCACCGCCGGCGGGGACGCTCTTCGTGTTCTCTCCGTCTCCTGTACTGCACTGAGTAAAACAAGGGTTCAGCTACTTTCGACTTGAGAAACACACAAAGAAAACACCACCTCTTCTCCAGTGGTCACACCACAACTACCTGTGGCCCTCGAGAGCTTTTGGCGAGTCCCCTAATATTGCGAGCACTCTAAATGCTCCAAGAAAATATTTAACCTTACCCATTCCAGTCAGAATCAGAAGCAGAATGTAGGAATTCCCATTGGCCTGCTCCTGCCTGTAACCTGTAGCTAGAAACACCAACCATCACGCGGAAATTACTCTCCCCTTAGCCAGCCATGTACGCTCTAGTCGCAAAGCATTCAGGAGGTTTAGCGGAAGACGGGCTGATCAGCGCCAGGCTAAAGAAAATCCTCACCCAGACGCCGTCGTTGCCGTAGACAATAGCGAAATCAAGAGCACACTGGTAAGGCCAGGGAGAGAGATGCGGTCTCGAGAACACAGTGGATGTAGTGGTATTGACACGACGGTGTGCATAAGTAAAAGTCACAAACTGAATCAGGATCTTGTGTGGTAGCGAAGCTTTGATTGGCCAGTGCCGTGTATTCAGCTTCATTTGTTTCACTGCGATGCGGTATCATGCCAATTTTCTTAAGTCTTAACCCTTGGATGCTTCCTCATTGCTTCCTGAGTCTAATGCTCAAAATATTCATCAGTTACGAAAAATAAGCTACCCATTAAGTAACATTTTAAAACGGGATATAGCTTGAAAATTGACCAGCAATTTTTAAAAGTGAATCATTATTTGTTATCAAATGCAATTCGCAAAATGCGTACTTTGTTGTAGAACAGCATGTGAAAATTTGGGCCGGACGTGGAGTGTTTTCCCGATGCACGCTAGCGGTCGCCTTAACCACTTTCTTCTTTTCTTTCTTTTTTAAAGGACGTAGAGCAGTCATCTGCAGGCCTGAACTACTCCACTGTGGTTTTTTTTGCGTTGAACAGGAATACCTATCAAACAAAACATCTGTATTCTTGCAATGTGTTCTTCTAGGGTAAGAAAAGTAACTAAACAAAAAAATAAAACATAAATAGATGTAAAGGCCGGCATGCGTAGGAACCTTGACACTACATCCGCCGCTACCATCGAGCAACATGACCATGGATCCTTCTTACCCACCATTGGGGCCAGGCACGTCTACACGAAGAAAGGATTCATATGATTTGGTCAGTTTTTCTGGTCTGTATCACAAAACAACTTGCACATGTGGTTAACGTCTCATACCCGGCACACCCCAAATTTGGGGAGCTCCAAGAAGACACACCCCGGATACTTAATCAAGTATTGGTGGTATCGTGAGTGCCGGCATAGACGAGTGAATCGTTCCAGTAGGAAGGTCCAAATAACGAGAAAGTATTTCTCATCATCATGATTGAGACACAATATGGTCAAACCCTTGATCCATATCACCGCATTGATCTTAGTATGTGGATAAAACGTCATGTCTGGGATAAGAAGGGACACTGGAGTCACTGCTGTGGGGGTCGTTCGTTTAATCAGGGCGAACATCAGTCTCGTCAAACACCACACTTCTGCGGCGGACCAACATTGTAGACGGTGTTCATCTGTATCAGTTAGATGGCACTGGGGACATAATGGGTAATCGGCCATATCTATGGAATGGAATCTCTGGTGAGTCATATATTTGTGGTTGGCCACTAAATACCAGTCCGCTCTGGCATCAGAATCGAGAAGAGTGCCATCCAATGAATGCTGGACCCCTGGACAAGTAACCAAGGGTACATGGCTTTCAGTCAGAGTCTGGCGATGGCGTTGCATCATATGGCTATAAACATCATTGGCACACTGCACCGGCTCACTCGGCAGGTCAGCGTTGACATAACTGAAGTCCACGAATAACTCTTTTAGGTGAGATAGTGTCAGCGTAATACGCGCCACTGCATTGGATGGTTTGTGAGAGGCAGGGACCAATCCATCAATCAGAGTTCTTGAGTAGCTGCGCTGGCGCTGGGTTCACCTCTTCATCATCGTGGTAACATATAATACAGATGCTCAAACCCACATATTGACCATTGTAAGACCGCCCTCTGTGGCAGGGAGTGTGAGCATGTCGTATCTCATTTTGATGATCACTCCCACACTGTCAAAGTAACCAAAGATTGGCTGTAAACTGCTTTCTATCGTCTTTAGCATCGCGACGACCGTGGCCAGATGGGGTATCCTGATTGTCAGATAGATGTTAACATAAGCCACTCGCCGTACCTTGTTCAAAGATTACAGTAAGTTTCTACAGACACGTATGCCTTGTAGGATATGAGTATAGGTAAGTATGCCATTTGTCGACTATCACGTGTAAAGATAACCCCCAGACATTTGATTGTATCTCAGAGTGGGTATGGACCAAGCTTCCTTCCGGGAATCTGCTGCCAGCGACCATCGCTCCAGACTTCTCCAAGTTCCAGTGGCTTCCTGCTACGGCGCCATAATGGGCAATCAAGTCCAGTGACCGTCGGGTTTCGTCTGGCATACGCTCTAAAAACACCACATCGTCAACGCATGGGAGGAGAAGGTATCGTCTATCAACGTAAGTCCCTGCAGCCAACATCATCATAGTCTGTGTAACAATGGCTCTATTGCAATGGCATACATTACCACCAATCGGTCGATAATGATATTGCCTGGTATACATCATAACCTGTGAAGTTATGCAGAAGGCGCTTGATGATGTGTATGAAGGACTCTAGGAAGCTCAGCTACCGCAGCATCTTCTCAAGATAATCGTGGCATACCCTATTGAAACTGTGGTCGAAGTCTGCTGACACTAAGGCTCTTCATATGTGACAGCCTCCACCTGTGCAATCGCAGTAATAACTCAGCGCCATCTGTATGGTGCTGTAATTGCTGAGACACTGCTGGACGCCGGCCGCGGTGGTCTCGCGGTTCTAGGCGCGCAGTCCGGAACCGCGCGACTGCTACGGTCGCAGGTTCGAATCCTGCCTCGGGCATGGATGTCTGTGATGTCCTTAGGTTAGTTAGGTTTAAGTAGTTCTAAGTTCTAGGGGACTGATGACCACAGCAGTTGAGTCCCATAGTGCTCAGAGCCATTTGAACACTGCTGGTCTGTTGAGACGACTTGGTGCAGGATACTCCGAATGTGGCCAGCTCTAATTGTTGTAAATATCTTCAAATCGCTGTTGAGCAGCGTAAAAGGCCTGCAATGGTCGACACCCATTGTGGCATACGGCTTGGGGATCTACATAACGATGCTGTCAACAATGGCAGGAGTCATCTACACTGCAATTCTCGGGATATTGTAACCCATCAGGGCATCACCATCATGAAACGTATGATATCTTACAACTCTACTGGCAGACCATCTGGACCTGGTGATTTGTTAGTCGCCCCTTTGCTGATGACCTTGGAGGCGCTATTATGGAGTCCGTGAAGGCCGCCACCAAGTTTCCATCGAGGGTCCGAGGCAGCGCGTGGAGGGCTCCATCCGTCCCATACCATCCTGGTCTTCTGCGGCCCAGAAGCGCTGGTAATTGTCCAAGAAGGCGTTGCTGACGTCAATTTTGGCCGTCAGGTGTCGGCCATTCGCCATATCTACTATCGGGGTCAATGCTCTACAACATCTGCGACGTTCGCGGACAATGTGATGCATGACCGGTGGGTCATCCTAGATCTGGTCTTGACTACACAGAAGCGTGCTCTCAAGACGATGTCATGTGACCGTTGTGGTTCTTGCTTGCAATTGATGGACCTCAGCCTGACGTCCTAGTGACGGTGGTTGGGCGGATATCTCTCGTAGTTGCATTAAATATTAGTCCAAGGCATGCCGTTGTCAATACATAGCCCCTCGACCGCGGTTCATCATGAGTCGCCGCAGTGCAGATTTTGCGCAATCGAGCCACCACTGGATCTTGGAGGGAAGCGTCGGATTCCGCCTCTCACAGCTCCTCCAGGTCTCTGCTTTCTGCACCGTCTTGGCTACCGGAGCACGCCTCCAGGACCAAACCGAACTTCCATATTCCACAATGCTCGCATATGTGTCCTACGATTCTCGCATAGGGAGAGACACTAGTCTTACAACGCGGTACTTTTTGCTTGCAAAAAAGGAGGTAGAAAATTTTATTTTCTTGTGTTGTGGGTATAGTTGAAAGACTGTTGAATCCATGTTTCCGACTTGAAAACTTTGCATTGCTAAAAAGAAACCCAAGTACATAGTACTGACCAATATGTATTTACAGATGAGTAATATAAAAATTTATACAACTGAAGAAATAAAAAGGCATGACGACACAAAAAAACCATTTTAATATCAGAGATCGACAGTTTATCAATTTTCTATTCCATCGAGGTCGTTTGGCAGACTGCAGCAGGCTCCAGTCCACCATCCGATCTGCAGAATACATTGCGGAACCTTCACCAACCTCGTCATACTGGAACATATCTTCTATCTCTTACTCATACTCGTCGAGCGCAATGCGTCGAGCATTCTCGCAAGATAAGCCACAGCAGTGTTTGCACGTCGACGAGCAGTTCAGTCCAGATTTGCGACACGCACATACTGAGGTGCATCCTGTGTTTGCGTGCGCAGGAAACCGTCTTCAGTAGCGTGTGTGGTCCAGCATCTTTCGTCACCGTCACGGGAAATATGGCTGATAAGTTTTTCCTCGAGCCCCTCTGGCATACATCAGTTTCCTTACCCGTCCAAGATTGCACTTGATGGTAGGATCAAATTGAGCGCCAACTTGCTCCGTCCGATGTTGGCGATAGCCTTTCGTGTTTGAAAGATTTTCTCGGGACAGGCTACACAAATAGCTCGTACCTGAGTTCGTCCAAAGTCGCCCAGCTGGAGTTCCCATACAGTGCAAACATCAGCTATTCTTCTGCCTGCACTATTAAGTCCTGAAAGACTGAGTGGTTAACAAATTCAGCAGCTTGCAGTTTCAGGTGTGCCTAATTCTCCTTAAGGTTTAGTAATTTCCTATACCTTGGCCTAAAAATGATAATGTGGTATCACATCCTATGAAGGCATGGCTGAAAAGGGCAAATTCAGGATCGAAATGGAAAGAAATAGTGGAGTACCACATTCCTGCTGATTTGCCTCTTCCCGGGTAATGGAAGTACAAGTTATCGTAATTGTTTCTTCGACCTGTTAGGAGAACAAGCAAGCCAGTGTCCTCGCTTACGGTTGCCACACTGTCAGAAACCGCTGTTTCCACAATTAATGAATCTGTATCGCCTTCTGCCTGTAGCACTTGAATACTTCCATCCACAAATTTCCTCATGAGCAGTGGTTCTTGTAGCTGTTATTTGCGAGAAACTTCTCCTGTGCGACTGCAGCATTTGTACCTTAATCGAAAATGATGTGTGGTGAAGAAACTGGTGTTTTTAAATGACGAGATCTTTCAGAAGACTTCGCTCGCCTATGCGAAGCATCCCTTGAGTAGACAAAAATTCAGAAGTTGAACGTCATCTTTCCCTATCAATGTTCTTGTCAGACTCCATAGCTGTGCACGGAGAGACTACCATGATTCCTCCGATGGAATGGAAAGCACTCGCACAGATGTTAAAATCTTCGTTATCAGAGATGAGCCAGATGAATCCTTCACTGGTTATGTTAGAACACTCAGATCATGCAATGGAGGACGTCTCAAATAGGGAAGCTTCCATACAGGGAGCTACGAATCCAATTACACTAAGAGTTGTTTTTCAAAATCTATGACTCAAAGAAATAGAGCAATGATTCAGAGCTCACTGATGGCACATCCGACAGGAAATCATGAGGTGGAGACATTGACATGTACCATAGATCTGTGTGGATATCTTCACGAAGTATGTTTGCAGCAACGCCTATGTTCTCAGACGCTCTTCTCGTAGATCTGGTAGTTGCTGTAATGAGAAACTATCAAACTGTATGTTATAGCCTGTACTTTTGAAACACGCTACTCCACTCTTTTTATGTCTGTGAACACTCATCATTTATTCACAGTATTTCCGGAAGAGTCGGATTTTTATGGTCTCTACATCTGCCTCATAGCCACTCGTAATTTGGTCCTTTAACGCCAGAAAAGTGAACTGGCACTCTTCTGATTGTTGTATGCAGGAAGAAATCATTTCCGTTGTTTCATCTATCTGTGTGAATCCAGGATTTCCCCCTTTTCCTCCACTCCTGATTGGCCGGTAAAAATCCCTCTGAAATAATCTAAGATATTAAGCGCTTGTAGCACAAAAGTCCTCATCGCGGATACTTTCCAGCACTTCGTGAACCCAATCACCTCTTCGCCTTTCAGCTGCCCCAGTAACAGTATCTCTTAATTCAGGTTTCATTACTTGATGAATTACGTTTACTTTGCATAGAGAAGTCTGCTAAGTTTCTCCCAGTAAGCAGCAATTTCCTCGCCACAATAAAAGCAGTGTTTATTAAAACCAAATACTTTCTTGCATGATCGAAGATTCGACGTTGAGGGTGCAGGGCCTTTTGTCAGAGGCGATCTAATCAGTTTTGGGCTCTGTACTTCTTCTGACGAGTACTGTGCATTTCATCGTCAGCCAGGCCAATTAATAACTTACGATACGGTGCGATATCCCTATCCTTACTAGATTGTAGCAGCTTTTCCAGTTCTTTCTGTTTCACTTAAACCGCAACACCATCTGCCAATCTGCCAAACTGCGGTCTCATATCCCCCTATCCCCCCCCCCCCCCCCCCCCCAACACACACACGATGGAGTACGTATTTTAAACGCGCTGATCGCACAAGGAAAGTAAACTCAAACGGGGAACGTGAGTTTTACAACGCGCAAGGAGTTTTCAACGTATCGCTCGCACAACACAGAAAAGGCTGGGCACGGTTGGCCGTGGGAACAATAATAAAGAATTGGAGCGAATGACAGCCTCGGCTGTTTGCTACATGTCAATCTAGATAGATCGTTAGATACCTTTGTGGCCGAAGGTGGGGCATATATGTCTTCATATTGGATATCTCATTTCATTGAATAACTTTGACTTAAAAACAACAAAGCGGAATGTTTAATAGTGTCTAAAACTGAAAAACTGGGTGTTTTTGTAACATAAAATTTCATGTCCTACAACTTTTTTTTAAAATTTGAAATTTGCCATTTGTAGCAGCTGTTTCTGAGTCATAGGAGTTGGACGCGACATTTTAATGATGCTGGTGAAAATGAACGAACTTCGCCAACTGACTACATCCAAACGACTGTACTGATTATGACGTTTAAATACGTCATTGGATGCTAAATTTAATGCTCTTTCCTTTCGGTAAGGGTAATATTTTTGGTAGGATGCATAGTTTCTGAACAATAAGGGAAAACTTTTTTTTTGCCACAAAGAGTTCAAAGAGTTCTCCCGAGGGTTTTGGAGGTCAGAAACTGTCAACTATATACACAATACAAAAATCTTTTTTGTGACGCCATTGCTGGACTACATTATTTTGGTCTTTAGCCTGCCTTGCTTTGGCATGAAATACAGTAGGGCAGTGTCTGTATTGTATACAGTGACTGTATAGTTTGATACAATGTCCTAAGGAATCCTGCGTCGAACTAGACGCTTTAAAGTACGGACAATGGCGTAATGTGTATGTCTTATCTGCAAGTCCATTAACATAACGTCAAATTATTGTCAACTCCAGTTCGACTGTAGTTCTCTTCCTGTGGAAGGAACTGAAAGTATTTCACCACAAGTTATGGTAAAAATTCATCTAGTCCTAAAACTTTGTCTGTACTTCAGCAGCCAGAGATCGACGTGTGGAGGAGAATGCAGAATGTACCAAAACCCTTTCCTCGACTCTTCTTCCCCCAATTCCAGGTTCCCCATCGAGAACCTTGTGCAGAAACAAAGGTTAACAGTATATACCGTAAATGATGTGATTTGTGCCATTTTGCCCTTGTGGTAACTGTACGAAATACACACTTGGAGGAATTTACAGACTTATCATTGTAATTCAAAATCAGACAGTTTTAAGAGTAAGATTACACGCGATGCGCAGTGCATTTCCTAACACATCTCATATCGCAGTTTTGGTGTGCGTTTGCCTACACTTTAACATTAACTAAGGAAATCCGCATCGAAGCTCTCCTTTTGCATTTTATCTCTTTCCCAAACTGAAGAACTGTATTCAGCAATACATCGAACGACAGTTCTTTAAGTGACGTCTTGCACTGGTGAATCGCACCATCTTATGATAATCCACGCTCTCCAACTGTTACCGATGGCCCATGTTTAATGTACCAGTAAGACGCAGTGGGTTTGACTCATCACCGCAAGGTCACGCCGTGAAGTGTAGCACCTCAGCACGGGCACTGCTGGTGGGCTTACTGAAGCCAGATCCTGTTGCTTCACGATGCCTCAGGACGTGGCGAGTATGGGGCAGTGAAGGAAATAACTCATCGTCTGCTTAGCACCACACACATATGACACATTTCGGTTATCGCAGAGTTCCCATTTTAACTTGGTAGTTTTGCTATGACCATTTCCAATGCGAAGACGATTACGCAATCTTCAAGTTGTCCATAGCAGTCTCTTTCCTGTGGGTAACTCCTATTTTGGCGGTATCAAATCAAAGTTAGCTCTCCCCTGCACCTGTTGCAAAGACTTTGCTCCTCTCTGCTTTGGTTGTTATCATGTGGTACTATTCCGGCCAGAAATTGTATCTTCTGGATTGTAGTAACTGCAGCGTAACCTATCACCTGGTGGCCACCTTGGTGAAGCTCAGTGTCAACCTGTTTCGAATGGCGCGATTGTACTACGCAGGGGAAGCATATTCTCCTGCCGAGTAACATGAGGCTAAAGCTGACGTCCAAAACAAGTATGAGCTTACGCCCCAACTTGTGTCTTTGAGTTTTTTTAATATGTTGTTTCGTGCTGAGACCTTTCTGGCAATGTCACACTGATCCTTGATGTCAGACTTCTATCAAGAATAACACAGAGGTATTTAGCGTGGATCTATGATTGAGTGGAGTTCCCAGCCATGACGCTTTTAATTTGCAGTTGGCCTTTCTGTTGCGGAGGTGGAAAATCCTGACTACTGTTTAACTAGATTTACAGGCAGTGGACTTCGTAATACTCTCCCAGTTCATCAACAGCAGACGAATGTTGTCTTTCGACGCCTTGCCTTAGGCTGGGTTTGAAGACCACGGCATCAATAAATGAGGTGAAACCATGTACGTACAATTATTATTAAACAGCTATGAACGATGTGGTTTCTAAACATTCATGGTGGTGTCTGATTGTTCTATATCGTGTCTCCCTACCACTTTCGCGCAACGACGCTCTGAGCGTGTTTTTTAGGGAATTGACTAGTTTGAACCTGGGTAAAGGGACGCCAGACCACACATGACATGTAGAATTTAGAAGAGTTCAGTGAGACTAGCGATGATATAACCAAATACTAAATGATCTCAGCGTCAGCTCCACTGCACTCCCTGTAAAAGAATCTTAATACTAACTAAATATAGTGGAAAGGGTTCAAGGCTTTCCTATTTTTAGTCAGCTGGTAAAATAACGTCGAAAAAGCAGTTAAGTTTACCATTGGAAATTTTATTCTACTCACAAAACATCATTTATAAATTGCACTATTGATAAAAGGAAATGTTTTAATACAGGATGGTAAAAACCAACTGCGTTCAACAAAAATGTGAACGAATATTCCCTGAATGGGTTTCCAAGTTCTACAGTCGATCGAAGGATGACCTATGCCATATCACATCTATAATCTAGGTTTAATTTAAGTATCACAAAAGACAAAACTATCAAAATGGTCTACAGTGACCGTCAATTATCTTTAATTACTTATCTAACTTGTCGTAAATTACAGTGGCTGATGTGGCTTCTCAATAACTATATAAAAGAAAAATCATCGCGTTTCAGAGCTGTTCTTCAAGTGGCAAATGTGAACACCATGAGTTTTAATTAACGATCGACACTAGTATTACGCAAAAAAATGGGTTAAAAGATGAGACTTCTGCAGTTCTGAGTGTAGCTTTATGCGCTGTTATGCGGCATAGCGTGCGTTCATTACCTTGTCGGTGTTGGTCAGGGGGGCGGCGGCCGGCGCAGCAGCCATCCAGCTCGCCGTCTCGGAACCAACTCTCCTCTAACTTCTCCTTACTACAATTTACCGAAGTTAGTTTAAAAAAACTATCTGGCTACATTTTCATCTGACCAATCAGGGTCTCAATGTTAACCTTAAGCTCCACCTACAAAAATTCTGTCTATCCAATGAGAAGCATTATACTTTTCGTGGTGGGGCAATGTTTTTAAAGTTTGCAACGTAACAGAGACGCTAAAAAATCTCACGCTAAAACCTGCAGCTGGTGTCGTCCTTTTAGCGTTATCATAAGATATATACTGTTCTTCTGGAGGGCTCTATCTTTTAACATGGGCTGGGAGTGGTCCTTGACGTACCTGAGACGCGAAAAAGTCTCACAGTGGAAGTGGCCCTTTTTGTGTTATCGTAAGATCTATACTGTTTTTCTGGAGGGCTCTAGCTTTTAACATGGGCTGGGGGGTGGTCCTTGACGTACCTGAGACGCGAAAAAGTCTCACGCTAAAACTTGTGGGTTGTGTAGTCGTACAGGTAGGCTGGCGGCGTGGGTGTCCAGCCCCTCCCTTATCGTAGGGCCTTCTAGCTTAACATGGGTCTGCTCTCGGCTTCTGTTCTCGTTTCTCCCCTCGTAACTGCGTCTGCCTCACGGTGGGAAGGTACGACATGCATTTAGGCATTCTTGTGTTAGTCTGTGCTATTCCATTTGCTCACTCGTTACTCGTATTACTTTGGTTAATTTAATGTCACGATTTATTCGAAGCTATGTGACATACTACTAGATTTGCTTATTATGTCAGGGTTTTTATGGAAGGTGTTCGATTTGCCTGACACCTTACAGGTTCACGCCGAAAATCAGTTCAAGGTAACAGTTTAAGCTGAACATAGAAAGTCAAAGGTGGGTGGATTTGCTAGTTTCGATTTCCCTATGATGTATACAGTGTGAAGATGAGCTGTTGAAGCCACTACATCCATACACTGTAAGTACTGTGATTCTATTAATATATTATGGTAAAATAGCTGAAGTTCAGAAGCATCACTGCAATAAGCCAGTTGGCAAGCAGTGCTCTGAGCTGTAGATGTAACAAGCTGTGTTCCCCGAAATAGTGTGAATGAATTTTAAAAATTTTATACCGAAACGGTGAAAGATTTTACAGCTGTATTTCTTCTAGAAACAACCACAGTTACATGTTGTTAATCGTTACCGGTTTCGCACACATGTCGGTCATCTTCAGAAACCATATGCTGCCTAAGACTTTCTGATACTAAAGATGGGCACTGTTTTACCGAATCCGGTCACGATTAGAAGCGCGTTATTCTGATTGTGTCTGGGAGAATTAAAGTAACTATATAAAACACGTCAATCACTTTTCTTTTGGGCAGACGGCGGAAGTGATGGGGACTGTAAGAGGCAAAATGTGACGTAGTACAGGAAGTGAAGAAGGAAACTGTTACTAGGTCACTAACCATGCGTTCGCACAACAGTTATTCCTGAAGAGTCCGAGGTCAGGTGCGGCAATCGGCTCACGGGGAAGCTACAAACAATGGACTGTGATTAGCAGCCTTGACTCGCGCCAGGCCTCTTCACTGACACTTCGTGTATCACGGGCATCCCGCCGATTTCGAATGAGGTTTAATTACTAGGCTGCGGCCAGCTACTTTATCCTGCCGTTAGACTTGAGTGTAGTCAGCAACCATCGAGGGTCAGGCACCTCTACAGGGCCATAGAGCAATGGAAGCTGGACGAGTGAAAGTTGGGATACTCGCCATTATCGCTTTAACCATTCTGAACAAGTCTTGTCAGCTAAAGGGCGGTACTCGATGCTTCACGGAAATGAAACTTCAGGGCGGAACAGAACTGTGTGCCTGACGGCAACTCGAAACTGGGACCTTTGTCTTCCGCGGGTAATTGGAGTTTGGGCTGCGCTATTCTAGCACAACTCACGAGCCGTTCTCAGAGCTGTGCCTTTGCTAGTGCCTCACCTAACTTCCACACTTTACAGAACTACTTATGCGTATCCTGCGCAACACGGCTTGGCCGTGACATTCTGGGAAATTTATTGGATTGTTTCCTCTCAACGCTTCCATCTCTCATCAATTTCGGTAGAGATTATTGTGTAAATCTTTCTCCACAGTTGTCCAATACTGAAGAAAAATTTGTCCCAAGAATGCAGCCCATTTGTGGGTGAGTGACTTCCTCGTTGATTTGGTTTCTTCACCTGGAGTTATTGTTCGACGTGTCTAATTTAAAGCGTGTGTGTGAAAAATCCATCCGGTCACGTAAGCTGACAATGCCCGGGAGAGCGGTGCGCTGACCTTATGACCCACCGTATCCGTATACTGTGACGCCTAAGAGCTTAGGATGAAGTGGCGACCGGTCTGTACCGTTGGGCCTACAAGGCCTTTTCGGACGGTGTTTGCTTTTTGCGTGAAAAATCTGTCCACGGAACATTTCAGCAAACGTATAGAAGTAGAAAAAATACGCCTCTTTCCTTGAAGTAATGTCTGGACAGTTTCTATACAACTTGTTTGTAAGTGTTGTTCGTACTCTTGGTAAAAGTTGTAGAACTGGAGCGGGGAGGACTAGGTTTTGGTTGGTTATGGTGGAATATCGCCTTATATAAAAAGCTTTATCCGATGTCATGGATATATTTTCCTGACAAAAGAAAATATAGCGTACTACTGCTGATTTCCAAATTTGTGTCTTGACATCCATTTTTAATACGATTACTAGAATGGATGCGCAAAATAGAAATAAGGTGAGATTCTCACCAAGTTTTGTTATTCATATAGACTATTTCGTTCGTTTTCATCCGCATGGAGAAGTTCATACGATGTTGTACCACAACCCACTGCCTGCGACAAAATAATGACTGTATTGATATCCGTTGTCTGTTACGGTTATTTTCGAGTGGCCTTGCTGTGGTCTTCAGTCCCGAGACTGGTTCGAGCGAGCTCTCCATTTCTTCAACTCCGAGTAACTACGGCAACTTATATCCTTCTAAACCTGCCTAGTGTATTGATCCCTTGGTCTCTCTCTACGATTTTTAATCACCACGCTTCCCTTCAGTACCCCAACTGGTTATCCCTTGATGCCTCAGCACGTGTCCTACCAACAGATCCCTTCTTCTTGTCAAGTTGTGCCACAAATTCGTCTTCTCCCAAGTTCTATTCAGTACCCCCTCATTAGTTACCTTATCGACCCATCTAATCTTCAGCAATCTTCTCTAGCACCACATTTCGAAAGCTTCTGTTCTCTTCTTGTCTAAACTATTTATCGTCCATGTTTCACTTCCATACATGGCTACACTCCATACAAATACTTTGAGATAGGACTTCTCGACACCTAAATCTATAGTCGAAGTTAACAAATTTTTCTTCTTCAGAAAAGCTTTCCTTGCCATAGCCAGTCTGCATTTTATATCATCTCTACTTCGACCATCATCAGTTATTTTGCTGCTCAAATAGCAACACTCATTTACTACCTTAAGTGTCTCGTTTCCTAATCTAGTTCCTTCAGCGTCACCTGATTTAATTCAACTACATTCCATTATCCTCGTTTTGCTTTTCGTGATGTAGTAGTAGTAGTAGTAGTAGTAGTTTTATTCATCCGTAGATCTCTTTTTACAAGGATATAGGACATGTCAAAGTATTTACAAGCTTAGATCAATTTACAATAAGCTAATTCGTATACACATATATTTACAGACTTCTAGTTAGAGACAATCATTAGATTTTACTCCTGGTATACAATAATTTATTTACAAATAACTCATTAAATAATGTAATGCCACACTATTCACTCATATTTCACTATCAGTCACTGCACACACTATACACACATTGTTTCATAACACTTCACTCACTACACACACACACACACACACACACACACACACACACACACAGGTGATCCTTGGGCCATTTTCTGTACTGCAAGTTCCCATTTGCTATCCTGAAAAACTGAGTTAGCATCCCTTCATAATGAGTGAGATGTTGAGCTCAGAAAGAGGAAGATGTTCATCTTATACAGCCATTTCAAAATACTGTCTATCCCGTTCAACTGCTCTTCCAGGTCTTTGATGTCTCTGATAGAATTACAATATCATGACAACTCCACATTTTTATTTGTTTCCTTTACTGCTTGCTCAATATACAGATTGAATAACATCTGGGATAGGCTACTCCTCTGTCTCACTCCCTTACCAAACGCTGCTTGCCTTTCATACCCCTCGACTCTTATAACTGGCATCTGGTTTCTGTATAAATTGTAAATAGCCTTTCGTTCCCTGAATTTGACCCCTGCCACTTCCTGAATTTGAAAGAGAGTATTCCAGTCAACATTGTCAAAAGCTTTCTCTAAGTCCACAAACGCTAGAAACGTAGTTTTCCCTTTCCTTCATCTATCTTCTAAGTAGCAGGGTCAGTGTAGCCTCGCGTTTTCCAACATTTCTACGGAATCCAAACTGACCTTTCCGGACGTCGCCTTCCACCAGTTTTTGCATTCAAAATGGCTCTTAGCACTATGGGACTTAACATCTGTGGTCATCAGTCCCCTACAACTTAGAACTACTTAAACCTAACTAACCTAAGGACATCACACACATCCATGCCCTAGGCAGGATTCGAACCTGCGACCGTAGCGGTGATGCGCTTCCAGACTGAAGCGCCTAGAAACGTACGGCCACATCGGACGGCAGTTTTTGCATTCGTCTGTAAAGAATTCGCGTTAGTATTTTGCAGCCGTGACTTATGAAACTGAAAGTTTGGTAATTTTCACACTTGTCAACACCTGCTTTCTTGGAATTACTACATTCGTCTTGATGTCTGAGGGTATTTCGCCTGTCTCATACATCTTGCTCACCAGATGGTACAGTTTTGTCATGGCTGGCTCTCCCAAGGCTATCTAATGGAATGTTGTATACTACCGGGCTCTTGTTTCGACTTACTTCTTTTAGTGCTCTGGCAAATTCTTCACGCAGTATCATATCTCTCAATTCATCTTCATGGCCAACATAAAGTTTTTAGGCGCACAGCATTTGTCACTTCAATTACACAAGTTGCTCATACAAACCGACTCATTACGATGGTCGTGTGGGCCGTTGCTCCAGTCATCTTCGTCGAAACTGTTGTTGTGCAGTCAAAATCAGCATCTCTGAGTCTTTACCTCTTAATGTCGTTCCAATCGTCAATGTTAATTTTTGTACTCGGGCGTCACTCGAATATTTTAAACTACTGGGAATGAGACTGCTGCAGGTCATGCTTGTGCTGTACAGAATTATTCCAATGGACTTCGTGTGAAATACCTGGCGACTCAAAACAAAGAAGGGATTTAAGGTGTTTATTACAGACAAACTATAAAAGATAGAAACACATTGCGCATGTTACTGGACAGAGGAAGATTCAAATTTTTGACACAGCCAAGCTGTTGTTTGTTTATAGCAACAGAAATCATTTTGTGTGTTGGAGTTTCTGCGAAGGCCGTCAGTTGTTCTAGTGCAAAGTGCATTCCGCCGTCGATTCATCAAGAAGCCGCCTCCGCATAAGCATATTTATGACTGGTATACAAAATTGTTAGAAGCTGTTTGCATATGCATAGAGACGAGCACTAGTCAGTCACACACGTCTGATGAAAATGTTGAGCATATGCGAGGTGCTCTGACACGGAGGGATCCCTCTATGTCCAGAAGACAGGCAGGCTAGGAACTTCACATTCCTCAAACAACTGTGTGGCGTCTTCTGATATGACGCATGTATATGAAGCATTACAAATTGCCGGTACTGCAGTAACTGTGTCCCGGCGACCATAATAGAGGGTACGAACATTGCATTTCAATTCTCCAGTATATTCAGAGGAAACTTTTTTCAAACGACTCATGCTTTCGGACGAATCGACTTTTCATCTATCGGCTAAAGTAAGCTGCCATAATGGGTTATAAAATTCTGGCGTCGTCGTCCAACATAGAAGAGACTCAGCGAAACTGAATGTGTTTTGTACCGTTTCAGTTCACAAAGATTATTGGCCTTTCTTGTTTGTGAAGGGAACTCTAACAGGAATGTCATACCTGGTTCTTTCCTCAACTTCACGAAGATTCCAATGATTTTATTTTTGTGGATAATGGCCCCCCACACTTTCACCTTTAGATGCGGCGTTATCTTAACAACACCATTCCACAACCGCTGGATTGGAAAAGGTGCACAACAAGATCTTGTTCATTGATTTTGGCCTCCCATGTCTCCAGGCTTTCGGAGTTTCTGAGGAGGTACGTAAAGACTGAGTCTTTGTCCCACCAACTGCAGCTACTCTTTAAGAGATGAGAAACCGAATTGTTGAAGCTATCGATTCAATGAAGAGACCTATTGATTCGTGTGTAGAATGAAATTGACTACCCTTTCGATGTTTCTGCTAATTGTATTGTACAGTGTCTGTGTGATGACAAA
The DNA here is from genome assembly GCF_023897955.1 of Schistocerca gregaria. NCBI lineage: Eukaryota > Metazoa > Arthropoda > Insecta > Orthoptera > Acrididae > Schistocerca > Schistocerca gregaria. Next base: position 453,171,539 of record NC_064924.1, read on the forward strand.
ACTTCGGACCTTCCTCAATACAGTGACATGAGCAATGTGTTTCTATCTATAATAGTTTGTCTGTAATAAACAACTGAAATCTGTTCTTTGTTTTTGATGCTCCCTGTACGCTCCTGTTATCGCTTGTATAGCAACACCTCAGAGCATATCGTGACGACTACAGGGTATTTTAAAAAGTTACAGCAATTTTCACGACACCATCATCTACATCAGTTAAGGCAGAAAATAGAAGCACTGACGTATACAGCACAATTTAAAGTTTACCCTGGCGCCAACCGTAGGTTGCCACTTCGTACGGGTACCGAAAGGGCCTTATTGCAAACAACACATAGCCATCAAGCTAGTTCATCTGATTTTGGTTTTCCACAATTGCGAGGACATACCGAAACTTTGCGTTTCTCAACAGAACGTAAGACCACAGCACTAGCACTTGCATGAATGAACCTTTCTTAACAGTGAGCTTGCTTCAACTATATCTCGGCCGTAAGGCGAGTACGCATCTCTCACTGCAGTGTTGGTGCTCAAGGTCGCTTAATCTCATGATGATTTTCTTTTAAACTATTTTTTTTGCCGTTTGGAAAAATCGGCTGTTTGCCTCTGCTTTCCAGAACTTAGGGTGAACTTGTACGCCGCATAGCACCAACAACGACTGCAGTAGCTCCACACGTATTCGACAAAGTGTCAAAGTGTGGGACGATTTTGACTGTTTGTCTGAGCGTCCCGCGGAGGACACACGGCAAGTCTTTAGGAAGATAAATGAAACCTTTGATTCCAAATGTCGTTATAAAAAGTACCTATCGGTTGTACGTGCATGTATGTGAAAGATACAATCTCGTCAAACAGACGGATTCTTTTGGAAATTAAAAATTTTTAGTCCTTTGCGTAAGCTAAAATTAACCATAAATATTCATGTGGAAGACAACGTATGTGAAATTGGCTATATGTTTGTCATAGAACCAGTTTATTTCTGGCAGAAGTGCAATTCGTTAATAGCATTACTCAATGAAAAACCCAACATTCTGCACACACACGTCAGTCAAAATCTTTTAGAATGGTTTATATTTAATTCTGTTGTTTTAGGTTCCATTCCTTCCACCATTACTCGCCCTCAGCAAACTCAACTGATTATTACCAAATAAACGAGGACGTTACTGGTTGAAAATGGCTCAGAGCACTATGGTACTTAGCATGTGAGTTCATCAGTCCCATAGAACTTAGAACTACTTAAACCTAATTAACCTAAGGACACCATACACATCCATGCCCGAGGCAGGATTCGAACCTGCGACCGTAGCGGTCGCGCGGTTCCAGACTGGAGCGCCTAGAACCGCTCGGTCACACCGACCGGCACGTTACTGGTCAACCTCCTCTCAATAAAGACGTCATTAGAGGTGGAGCACAAGTTCGGATTCGAGAAGGAGAAGGAAAGATATCTTTTCGCTGTCAGTCTTAGTCGATTTATGGGTACCACGAAAGATTTAAATTCAGATGTTTGGACGGGTATTTGAAACCCTTGTTCTCCTAATGCCAGTAAATATCTACCCACAGTTGGTTTGTTTGGACTCGATTTTTCTGTGAAGTGTACTATATAAAGATCTACACCCCGCCAGCCACGTTTTAGTGGAGCGTGTTTCTCGTACCACTATCTGTTTCTGTCTTCCTTGTTCCACTCACGAAATGACGCATGGAAAGAATGATTCTTGGTAAAACTAAGTGTTAACTTTAATTTCTTGAATTTTCTCCTTGTGGTCATTCTGCGAAACATGTGGGAGGCAGTAATATGTTACCTGATTCCTCCCGGAAAACACACACTCAGAAATTTGATAATAAACTTCTCCGTCATGCACAACGCCTCTCTTGTAGCGTCTGCCTTCTGCAGAGATCACCGTAAAGCCCAAGTGCCGGCCAAACGATCTGGTGACGAAACGCGGCGCTCTTCGTCGGGTCTTGTCCAGCTCTTTTATTAATTCAACCTGAAAGGGTCCCAGATTTACGGGCAATATTCAAGAATCTATGGAACAATTGTTCTGTAAGCACTTCTTCCGTGGACCAATTAAATTTCCTAAGGATTCTGCCTGTGAATCTTAGCCTGGCACCTGCCTTTTCTACAATTTGTTTCATGTATCATTCTTCTTTTGGTCACAGTGGGTGGTAATCCCTAGGTACTTCACGGCCGTCACTGTTTCCACTTATTAATTACCAATAACCCCCATGAACAATGGACATTGCCGTTGGTGGGAGAGGCTTGCGTGCCTCAACGATACAGATAGCAGTACCGTAGGTGCAACCACAACAGAGGGATATCTGTTGAGAGGCCAGACAAACGTGTGGTTCCTGAATAGGGGCAGCAGCCTTTTCAGTAGTTGCAGGGACAACAGTCTGGGTGATTGACTGATCTGGTCTTGTAACAATAACTTAAATGGCCTTGCTCTTCTGGTACTGCGAACGGCTGAAAACAAGGGGAAACTACAGCCGTAATTTTTCCCGAGGGCATGCAGCTTTACTGTATAAATGATGATGGCGTCCACTTGGATAAAATATTCCAGAGGTAAAATAGTCCCCCATTCGGATCTCTGGGCGGGGACTACTCAAGAGGACGTCATTATCAGGAGAAAGAAAACTGGCGTTCTACGGATCGGAGCGTAGAATGTCAGATCCCTTAATCGGGTAGGTAGGTTAGAAAATTTAAAAAGGGAAATAGATAGGTTAAAGTTAGATATAGTGGGAATTAGTGAAGTTCGGTGGAAGGAGGAACAAGACTTCTGGTCAGGTGACTACAGGGTTTTAAACACAAAATCAAATAGGGATACTGCAGGAGTAGGTTTAATAATGAATAGGAAAATAGGAATGCGGGTAAGCTACTACAAAAAGCATAGTGAACGCATTGTTGTGGCCAAGATAGACACGAAGCCCACACCTACTACAGTAGTACAAGTTTTTATGCCAATTAGCTCTGCAGATGACAAAGAAATTGATGAAATGTATGGTCAGATAAAAGAAATTATTCAGGTAGTGAAGGAAGACGAAAATGTAATAGTCATGGGTGACTGGAATTCGAGAGTAGGAAAAGGGAGACAAGGAAACATAGTAGGTGAATATGGATTGGGGGTCAGAAATGAAAGAGGAAGCCGCCTGGTAGAATTTTGGGCAGAGCATAACTTTATCATAGCTAACACTTGGTTCAAGAAACATCAAAGAAGGTTGTATACATGGAAGAACCCTGGAGATACTAAAAGGTATCAGATATATTATATAATGGTAAGACAGAGGTTTAGGAACCAGGTTTTAAATTGTAAGACATTTCCAGGGGCAGTTGTGGACTCTGGCCACAATCTACAGGGTATGAACTGTAGATTAAAATTGAAGAAACTGCAAAAAGGTGGGAATTTAAGGAGATGGGACCTGGATCAAGTGACTAAACCAGAGGATGTACAGAGTTTCAGGGAGAGCATAAGGGAACAATTGACAGGAATGGGGGAAAGAAATACAGTAGAAGAACAATGGCTAGCTTTAAGGGATAAAATAGTGAAGGCAGCAGACGATCAAATAGGTAAAAATACGAGGGCTAGTAGAAACCCTTGGGTAACAGAAGAAATGTTGAATTTAATTGATGAAAGGAGAAAATATAAAAATGCAGTAAATGAAGCAGGAAAAAAGGAATACAAACGTCTCAAAATGATATCGACAGGAAGTGCAAAATGGCTAAGCAGGGATGGCTAGATGACAAATGTAAGGATGTAGAGGCTTATCTCACTAGGGGTAAGTTAGATATTGCCTACAGGAATATTAAAGAGACCTTTGGAGAAAGGAGACCCACTTGCATGAATATCAAGAGCTTTGATCGATACCCAGTTCTAACCAAAGAAGGGAAAGCAGAAAGATGGAAGGAGTATATAGAGGGTCTATACAAGCGCGATGTACTTGAGGACAATATTAAAGAAATGGAAGAGGATGTAGATGAAAAAGAAATGGGAGATATGATACTGCGTGATGAGTTTCACAGGGCTCTGAAAGACCTGAGTCAAAACAAGGCCCCCGGACTAGAGAACATTCCATTACAACCACTGACAGCCTTCGTAGAGCCAGTCCTGACAAAACTCTACCATCTGGTGAGCAAGATGAATGAGACAGGCGGAATACCCTCAGACTTCAAGAAGAATATAATAATTCCAATCACAAAGAAAGCAGGTGTTGGCAGATGAGAAAATTAACGAACTATCAGTTTAATAAGTCACAGCTGCAAAATACTAACGCTAATTCCTTACAGGCGATCAGAAAAACTGATAGAAGCCGACCTCTGGGAAGATCATTTTGCATTCCGTAGAAATGTTGGAGCACGTGAGGCAATAGTGAACCTACGACCTATCTTAGAAGAAAGACTAAGTTAAGGCAAACCTACGTTTCTAGCATTTGTAGACTTATAGAAAGCTTTTGACAATGTTGATTGGAGTACTCTCTTTCAAATTCTGAAGGTGGCAGGGGTAAAATACAGGGAGCGAAAGGCCATTTACAGTTGGTACAGAAACCAGATGACAGTTATAAGACGTGAGGGGTATGAAAGGGAAGCAGTGGTTGGGAAGGGAGTGAGACACGGTTGTAGCCTATCCCCGATGTTATTCTATCTGTGTATTGAGCAAGCAAAAAGGAAACAAAAGAAAAGTTCGGAGTCGGTATTAAAATCCATGGAGAAGAAATAAAAACTTTGAGTTTCGCCGATTACATTGTAATTCTGTCAGAGACAGCAAAGGACTTGGAAGAGCAGCTGACCCGAATGGGCAGTGTCTTGAAAAGAGGGTATAAGATGAACATCAACAAAAGCAAAACGAGGATAATGCAATGTAGTCGAATTAACCAGGGTGATGCTGGGGGAATTAGATTAGGAAATGAGACACTTAAAGTAATGAATGAGTTTTGCTGTTTGGGGAACAAAATGACTGATGATGGTCGAGGAAAGAGAGGATAGAAAATATAGACTGGCGATGGCAAGGAAAGCGTTTCTGAAGAAGAAAAATCTGTTAACATTGATTATAGATTTAAATGTGAGGAAGTCGTTTCTGAAAGTATTTGAATGGAGTGTAGCCATGTATGGAAGTGAAATGTGGGCGATAAATAGTTTAGACAAGAAGAGAATAGAAGCTTTCGAAATGTGGTGCTATAGAAGAATGCTGAAGATTAGATGGGTAGATCACAAAACTAATGAGGAAGTATTGAATAGAATTGGGGAGAAGACGAGCTTGTGGCACAACTTGACTAGAAAAAGGGATCGATTGGTAGGACATGTTCTGAGACGTCCAGGAATCACCAATTTAGTATTGGAGGGCAGCGTGGAGGGTAAAAATCGTAGAGGAAGACCAAGAGATGAATACACTAAGCAGATTCAGAAGGATGTAGGCTGCAGTAGGTACTGGGAGATGGAGAAGCTTGCACAGGATAGAGTAGCATGGAGAGCTGCATCAAACCAGTCTCAGGACTGAAGACCACAACAACAACAACAGTAACCAATAGCGTAATCGTAAAGTTCTTCTCCTATTGGTGCGTGATATACTACATTTATTTACGTTCGAGGTCAATTGTCAATCCTGCACCAGTCATCAATCCTCCCCATGTCTTCGTGCAGTTTTATTGCGCCTGTTATTGTTGCTGCCATTTCATAGCCAATCGCGTTATTTGCGCACGTTCTCACTGGGCCTCCGACGTTATCCGCTTGATAATTAATAATCAATATTATTAACGGTAACGACCCTTTGGGCTACTTCAAAAATTACTCTTACATCTATCGTTTTGTTAAGTTAAGAGGTATGCGTTGGCTTCCATCTGCAAGGATCTCCTAAATCTAGTCTCATATCCGGTCCTATAACGTATTTAATTCACTAAAAGATAGTGCGGAACAGTATCAAATTCCTTCCTTACGTTTAAGAAACACGGCAACCACTTAAGGTATAAGTGGTTGCAGATGACAGACTGTGGAACAAACGGTCACTGTAGAAACACAAGACGTCAGAAAAACCACACCATGTGGTAAAAAGGTACGGATTTTCATAATTTACGTGTTTTTTCAAATATCTATAATTAATGTTTTTAAACTAATAGCTACATGTATACAAAACAACAAAGAACTTTCTTTATCTTTAACAGATGCAAAATAAAAGCCCACTGAGGATGCTGCAACTGCAGTGAAACATGTCTGGGTTATAAAACAAAACTGTGTTTTGCTAAAGGCGGACCCTATCCAAAAACATATGTAAAACGTGTATCAGTTTATTTCGTTTGATCAGAGAGTTACGAAAATGAAATTTGATTTGGCGTAGGCAAAATACTACAAAACTTTACGATGCGTTTTTATTGATGTTTACAATTAATTAAAAGTAATTAATATATTATTTTCAAGTAAAAACTATTATCAAAATAGAGATAATTTCTGTTTCGATTGAAATACCTCAATTGTTTCAAAAACTGTATTAAAAATGTATCAAAATTAGTGTGAGCGGTTTTCTCAAAGCAGACCTTGCTGGGTTAACAGGGGGATCCTAGCCTCCACGAAACCTATTATGTCGCTACGAATAAGAGACGGTTGTGCCTAGCAGTACATGTTAGTAAAGCTAGGCATAACTTCTTATAGACAAACCATATATGAAAACATGAAGAACACGAAGTAAACATTGCATAAGCAGACATAATGTCTGATGGGATACCGGAATCTCTGGTTGTACAATGTTGGTTATAATCTGTCTTCATTGCAAAAATGTTTATTCACATGACCGGTTTCTGTTCCTCTAGAACCCTCTTCAGATCTGAAACGATGATGATACTAACTTACAATTTCACAAATGCAAACGTTTTTCATCCAATCAGATCAGCATCAAATATATCAGAACATACCTGCCGTTTCGGTAACAGCAGTAACCCGTTCACACACAGCAATCTTCACATGCTGCGTCACATAAAATTGGTTGGCAGAATGCCTGTCATTTATAGTAATTATAAAACTATTACCAACGGGTGGCATCTGGTACATTTGTTACATCACATGTGCACATACTGTATTAAGTAGATTTTTATAATTTACTTAAATCTCTAAAATTACTTAATTAAAATCTATAGATGTCAGGGTTAAAATCTGTACTTGCCAATACACAGTAAAATTATCATTTCTGTACGATCTAAAACAAAGGGCGATTTCTATATCCATGGCGCTGGTGTAGACTTGTTTTCCTCGATGGTCTGCTTCCGTGGTTCCTGCTATTTCGATGTTGTACCAGGAGCAGTTTGGTAGTCTGATGTCCATCGCCATGGCCGGCCGTTGTGGCTGAGCGGTTCTAGGCGCTTTATTCTGGAACCGCGCGTCCGCTACGGTCGCAGGTTAGAATCCTGCCTCGGGCATGGACGTGTGTGCTGTCCTTTGGTTAGTTAGGTTTAAGTAGATCTGAGTTCAAGGCACTGATGACCCCAGATGTTAACCATTTGAACCATCGCCGTGGGTAAGAGGACCGTGCAGGAGGGCCCCGTCAACGACGTTAGGCGGTGCACGCATCTTGCAGCTTTACACCATGCACCATCTCTCACCCTTCAGAGTGAACGTCTATGCGCTGTAGTGGTCATCTCAGGCGTTATGATTGAACTAGCTTTGCTCGTTGAATTACGGGCACAAATAAAGCTTCATAAGGTTAAAGTATCGCTTCACCCGAACGTCAGTAATACCTGTAGCCCAATTTATAAATTAGACAAAGAGCTAAATAACAGATTGAAGGTGGCATATACATATCGTCGGACTTTTGACATTAGGAACAGCTACGAAATTGCCGAGGAAATTAAAGACTTAGTTATACCTCAGGATCCGTCACTAGCCTTAATGGATATCGCCAATCTGTAAACAAACACTACCGTAAAAGAAACGATTGAGATCATTAAGAACAATCTCCTCACTCATGGTAAACTGGCATCGGGAGAAGAGATTGAACTAGTGGAAATGTTGGAACAAGTCTTGTAGTTCAATTACTTTACAAATTTATCTGCAGAAAGACGGGTTGGCCAGGGGGAACAGTTCTGCTGGGACGCTGGCTGACATTTTTGTAAATCACTTTACGAACGAATTCTTTGATAAAAATCTTGATATCGCTGAGAAAACTGTATATTATGTGGCAGATGTTGACGACTCTATTTTATTATACAAAGGAAATAGAAATGATATCGAAAACGTAGCACAAAGAATGACCTCTCAGCACCCGAAAATTAGATTCACTAGGGATTTTGAAGAAGACAATCGTATATATTACTTAGATTTAACACTAATAAAGAAAGATGGGAAACATGAATTTCGCATGTTCAGAAAACATACGTGTACAGATTTAGTTATTAATGAGCGCTCTCGTCACTCACCGCGATAAAAATGGGCGTATTTATCTTCGATGGTATACAGGCTACAAAGATTGCCACTAAGCCAACAGGGAGTAGAAAAAGAACTAAGTATTTGAAAACAAGTGGCGTAGCGAACTGATATACGTGTAAGGAGGTGATGAATACTTACAATAAGATAAAGAAGAGGCAAATGAAACAAATAGAAGATAGTCAAGTCACAGTTAAGAGGAACAACAAGAAAAATACGTGGCTCTCACTTACAGTGGAGAAATTACAGATCAGACTGAAAGATAATATGCTTTCGTAAATCCGACGTTAAAATAGGGTTCCGAACAAATAACACGCTAAAACTGAAGCTCCGCCAGAAATATGTAATGGTAACGACCGAAGCAGACCATGCAAGAAAACGAGTCAACACCAGCGCCATGGATATAGAAATCGCCCTTAGTTTTAGGTCGTACAGAAATGATAAATTTACGGGGTATTTTAATTTGTCAAGTACAGATTTTAACCTTGACATCTGTAGATTTTAATTAAGTATTTTTAGAGGTAAAAGTAAATTACAAAATTTACTTAATACAGTATGTGCACATGTGATGTAGCAAAAGTAGCAGACGACATCTGTTTGTAATACTTTAATAATTAATGTAAATGACGGGCATACTGCCAGCCAGTTTTATGTGACGCAGCATGTGGAGGTTGCTGTGTGTGGACGGGTTGCTCCTGTAACCGAAACTGCAAGTACGATCTGGTATATTTGATGTTGATCGGATAGGCAGAAAAACGTTTGCATCTGTGAAATAGTAAATCAGTATCATTATCGTTTCAGATCTGAAGATGGTTCTAGAGGAACCGAAACCGGTCATGTGATTAAACATTTTTTGCGATAAAGACGGATTATAACTAACGAAGTAAGCTGATCAAGTAAATGTAAATAAAATTATAGATATGGAAATGGACGAGTAACTACAAGTAATTTTATGTACTTGGCTAAAGGTGTCAGTGGCGTTACATACGAATCGACTTCAGTTACGTAAATTCAGGTTGTGACGAACAAAGCAGTTTTCACCGAAAGAAATAGATTGGCAACAGATCGATTGACCATGAGAAATGTCGGAATTATGGGAAGAGCCGAGAGGCGAATAGAATTTAGCACATCACGCAAATACGATGTGCAAGCGAGTTGCTATTGTGTTTGTTCCTATACCGATCAGAAGGTCTCCCTGACATGGTTTGTAAACGTACACACAGTTAGCGCTAGCGCTGTCTACAGGTAGAAAGCCGCACTCAAGGTATTGCAGCATTTCAGCTGCAAGAAAAACACCAGTAGGTTCAAATGGCTCTGAGCACTATGCGACTTAACTTCTGAGGTCATCAGTCTTGTAGAACTTAGAACTAATTAAACCTAACTAGCCTAAGGACATCACACACATCCATGCCCGAGGCAGGATTCGAACCTGAAAACCGGAGCAGTCGCTCGGCTCCCGACTGTAGCGCTTAGAACCGCAAGGCCACCCCGGCCAAAACACCAGTAGGGACGCATTAATAAGGTGTCTGTTGAACATTAGAGTGAACATTGTTCATGCCACGAACGACAATCACCGAGCGAGGTCGCGCAGCAGTCGTTAGCACACTGGACTCGAATTCACGAGGACGACGGTTCAAAACCGCTTTCGGCCATCCAGTTTTAGGTTTTCCGTTATTTCCCTAAATCGCTCCGGGTACATTCCGGGATGATTCATTTGATAGGGCACGGCCGTTTTCCTGCCCATCCTAGACACAATTCGAGCTCTTTCTCCGTCTCTAATGACGCCGATGTGGATGGACCGTTAAAGCCAATCTTCCATAATTCCTTTGCAAATGACAATCGTGTCCAATAATAATACGATCTGCATCATCATTTTGACGTGCCTGAACCAGCGAAGTTGCTCGACGTGTGCACCGGAGTCAAAGTGATGAGATTCGGACAGAGAACCGATTCCGACTGACATGCAGTGTTGACGGTTTGCACCACACCGCGCGTCTATATTCTACAGATGCACAGGATAGTCAAAGGAACCTGGGCTGCGAGTTCCAAAAGTAAATTCAGCCGTCGAAGAAGCCACACGACTTTACGTACCGCATCAAACTTTTAGGAGTCATTCCCGACGACCAAGGCAAACACTAAGTCGTCCACCACAACAGCATGGACACCGTTACAGTTGGGCACGAAATCATGCAGAATTGACGCTCCAGGACTCCCATTTGGAGTTTGTTTATATATATATATATATATATATATATATATATATATATATATATATATATATATATATATATACGAAAACCGTGTCTGTCTGTATCATTAAAATAGCTCACGACTTGTTTAGATTCAACTCGGTGTTACAGAACTCCTTCGACACTGTGCCTCACATGTGCTACAAGACTGTGGTGGAGTGATGTTTTTGGGTGGCATTACATGGGGCCATCGTTCTCCTCTATGGCTGTTGAGGGCAGTCTAACTCCTCTGCGGTGCAGGGACGAGCTGCTGCAACCATTATTGGGACCGTATCGCCAACATTTTGGTGACAATTTCATCTTGTATGGATGATCAATCTATTGCTGATCACGCTGTTCTCGTAAACACGTTAAACACGTTCCCTCAGCAAGCCAGGATCGACAGGGTCGGTGGCCTGCCCGTTTTGCGGACATGAACCCAATCTAACATGCGTGGAATCTATTGAAACGAGCTGTTTTTGGAAGCCTACAAGTTTTCTATGCGATATAACGCAGAACCGCCACTGAAGAGTGGGACGATTTGGATCAGGGATGGTCTGATGATAACATTGACGGTACGTTCCACATCGTGTGACGTTGCTCAGAAAAACTGTGGAAAGCTGTAAACAGACGATTTTGTCGTTACACTTTTTTACCTGAACACGTTGCAAATGAATATGTACATATCTCTCAGAACTAGTTTATTTATGAGCCATATACACTACTGGCCATTAAAATTGATTCACCACGAAGATGACGTGCTACAGACGCAAAATTTAACCGACAGAAAGACGATGCTGTGACATGCAAATGATTAGCTTTTCAGAGCATTCACACAAGGTTGTCGCTGGTGGCGACACCTACAACGTGCTGACACGAGGAAAGTTTCTAACCGATTTCTCATACACATAGAGCAGTTGACCGGTGTTGCCAAGTAAAACGTTGTTGTGATGCCTCGTGTAAGGAGGATAAATGCGTACCATCACGTTTCCGACTTTGATAAAGGTCGGATTGTAGCCTATCGCAATTGCGGTTTATCGTATGGCGACATTTCTGCTCTCGTTGGTCCAGATCCAATGACTGTTAGCAGAATATGGAATCGGTGGGTTCAGGAGGTTAATACGGAACGCCGTGCTGGATTCCAATGGCTTCGTTTCACTAGCAGTCGAGATGACAAGCATCTTATACGCATGGCTGTAACGGATCGTGCAGCCACGTCGCGATCCCTGAGTCAACAGATGGGGACGTTTGCAAGACAACAACCATCTACACGAACAGTTCAACGACGTTAGCAGCAGCATGGACTATCAGCTCGGAGACCATGGCTGCGGTTACCCTTGACGCTGCATCACAGACAGGAGCGTCTGCGATGGTGTACTCAACGACGAATCTGGGTGCACGAATGGCAAAACGTTATTTTTTCGGATGAATCCAGGCTCCGTTTACAGCATCATGAAAGTCGCATTCATGTTTGGTGACATCGCGGTGATCGCACATTGGAAGCATGTATTTGTCATAGTCGTACTGCCGTATCACCTTGCGTGATGGTATGGGATGTTATTGGTTACACGTCTCGGTCACCTCTTGTTCGCAATGACGGCACTTTGAACAGTGTACGTTACATTTCAGATGTGTTACGACCCATGGCTATACCCTTCATTCGATCCCGGTGAAACCCTACTTTTCAATATGATAGAGCACGACCGCATGTTGCAGGTCCTGTACGGGTCTTTCTGGATACAGAAAATGTTTGACTGCTGCCCTGGCCAGCACATTCTCCAGATGTGTCATCAATTGCAAACGTCTGGTCAATGGTGACCGAGCCACTGGCTCGTCACAATACGCGAGTCACTACTCTTGATGAACTGTGGTATCGTGTTGAAGCTGCATGGGTAGTTGTACCTGTACACGCCATCCAAGCTCTGTTTGACTCAATGCCCAGGCGTATGAAGGCCGTTATTACGACCACAGGTGATTGTCTGAGTACTGATTTCTCAGGATCTATGCACCGAAATTGGGTGCAAATGTAATCACATGTCAGTTCTAGTATAATATATTTTTCCAATGAATACCCGTTTATCATCTGCATTTATTTTTGGTATAGCAATTTTAATGGCCAGCAATGTAACAAACGAACCATTTAGCACCAAAACGAAGAGCAGGACGTGACAAACAGCGCGAAGTGTTCCCAGTGAGAGTGCAGCAGCGCACTCGTCCTCGCTTGGAGACACCAGGCTGGAGACGTCCGCAGGCGGCAACTGTCTGTCTCCGGTGGGCCATTAGGGGACGCGCGATGTGTGGGGCGGTGCAGTAAGTGGCACGAGGACGCGCTCTGCGTGGGCGGCGGACACCGGAGGCAGTGGAAAACACTGCACACTCCACGCCTCCACAGACTTCGTCCTCTTCCGCCTGTAGCCAGCAGCGGGATGTTCCACGCACGACGCATGCGCAGTGTCCGACGTTGCGAAGGTACGAAAAGAGGATGGCGGGCTCTGATTGTCGTTGTAGCTGCGGCTCGTTCGGACTGTAGCAGGTGGCGTAATTGTTTTTAACGTATTAGTAGCGGACTTAAATAAAAGCACGAGAAAATCATTGCACCATTTAACGTTCTGTAGTGACATGCCAGTAGCATCAGCTCACAGGTTTTTTTCACTGTCTCAAACTTGATTATTAGAGAGTACCGGTAGTACAGTTACTGACTAATTCGGATACTGTTGTTTGGGGTCAGTGCCGAAACTAACTGTTTCAGTCTCTGCATGATGAAGAGACTGATCCCGAAATGCTCTTTTATGATAAAGGGTGGCTGAATTTATCTGCGTTTCTGAAATCGTGAAAAAAATAAACGGTCGAAAAGAAGAACTGTCGGCACTTCTTTGTTTGAAAGCGATCGTCTCTATTCCTGTAGCAAGTGCCGCAGCAGAGAATTCAGCTCATTTATAAAGTCGACAGTCACTAAAGTAGATATGTGGGGAAGGTCACAACCGAGTCAATGATTTAATAGAAATTATAGGTGTTTGGCGAAAAATGAAGGTGGTGTGCATGTTTACTTTTCTCGCTCTTCTTTAGCCTAAGAAGAGGTGCTAGTTTATGGAAATTCAAAGCTTGTAGCCTTTTAGTATGAAAAGTTGTCGGCGTTGAAAGTCTGCTGTTGTAGAACGTGCGGCTCTGATACACAAGGCACCGGGACGCATCTGCTAAAGCCAGGCTTGATGATTCCAGGCACATAGTTTAACCTTTAAGAACGGTAAGATCTGACGTTACCAATACAAAGACGGAAAGAATCGTTATTTGACTGACGTATTCTGTAGATTAGCATGTACAGCTCGAGTTATAGCACCGAAAAGTAGGCAAAGATGTTAACATATAGGTATGAAAGGATCTTGCAACTTCCAAACAGTACGAACACGAAAATTTATTAAAATCACAATGAAGATGGAAGGTAGCCACGAGAAAGTACATATTGAGAACTGAGGTAATGGGATGCACTTAGAGGTCCTACGATCACGTCCTAGCATGCGGTGACTTGGTCGAGCGGAGAGAAAACCGCGCCATTAGGTGATTACCAAACGTGTCAGAGTGCTGGTTGTAGGACTGAAGGAGAAGTGATGATGTCATAATCATCAGCATGTTGTCATGTTGATGATTATGTCATGCTTATGCGTTACTCTACGAGTAGTTAGGGGCGGTACTAGTTTCTTGTCGCGGAAGAACCCTAAATTTCTGCTCCTTTGTCTGTTCTCACTCAATTTAAATTTAGTGTTGTCAACTGCAACTACTCCCATCCGTTGTCTGGGGGGTGGGGTATTTGGTTAGTACTGAAAAAGTCTTCCGTTCGGGTTCGAAACCGGCCACCGCTTATATTTTGATTAATAATCAGCACTGACGGCCGAAGACTTCCAGCATAACAAGTCACTCTCATTCTGCCAACAGCTTTGTCCAAAACGACGAAGGAGCGGACAGAGGTTGAGGACACTCTCTCGTCCTGGGGGTGGGAAACTGTACCTAAAAGCAGAAGAATCAGTAATGATCAACGGCATCGGGATGCAGAAGACTATGAAAACCCTTGCATTAAAGACATATAACGTGTGTCTACAGGACATTTGGCCTGTCATTGAAGAAAGTGTCATGATGATCTCTTCATTGACAAAAGATTCCGGAATAGCCCTCATTCGGATCTCCATGATGGCACCACCAAGGGGGAGGTGACCATGAGAAAACGACTGAACAATCAACGATATGATAAAGTTCCCGAGTCGATGGCGTGGAAGCTTGAACGTGGTAGGGAAGCTAGAAAATCTGAAAAGGTAAATGAAAAGGTTCAATCTAGATATAGTAGGGGTCAGTGAAGTGAAATGGAAAGAAGACAAGTATTTATGGTCAGATGAGTACAGGCTAATATCAACAGCAGCAGAAAATGGTATAACAGCAGTAGGATTCGTTATGAGTAGGAAGATAGGGTGGAGGGTGAGTTACTGTGAATAGTTCAGTGATAGGGTTCTTCGGAGCAGAATCGACAGCAAACCAACGATAGTTCAGGTATATTTGCCGACGTCGTATGCTGAAGATGAAGAGGTGGAGAAAGTATTTGAGGATATTGAAAGCGTAGTACACTACGTAAAGGAAGATGAAAACGTAATGGTCATGGGGAACTGGAATGCACTTGTAGGGGGAGGCGTAGAGTATAGTGTTACAGGAGAATATGGGCTTGGGACAAGGAATGAGAGACGAGAAAGGTTAATTGAGTTGTATAATAAATTTCAGTAAGCAATACCGAATTTTCTGTTCAAGGATCCCACGAGGATGAAGCATACTCGGAAAAGGCCTGGTGGTACGGGAAGATTACAGTTAGACTACGTCACGGTCCGCAAGAGATTCTGAAAACAGATACTGAACTGTACGGCTTACCGAGGAGCAGATATAGACTGAGCTCACAATTTAGTATTTATAAAGTGTAGGCTGAAGTTTAAGAGATTAGTCACGAAGTATCAATATGGCAATTAGTGGGATACGGAAGTACTAAGGAATAACGAGACCCGCCAAGCTGTAGATACAGCAATGAGGAATAGCTCAGTAGGCAATACAATTGATACTAATGCATCTCTAAAATAGGCAGTCACAGAAACTGGAAAGAAAAACCTAGGTACAAAGAAGGTAGCTGCGAAGAAACTACAGATAGCAGAAGAGATACTTCACTTGATCGACGAAAGAAGGAAGTACAAAAATGTTCAGGGAAATTCAGGAACAGAAAAATACGTCACTGAAAAGTGAAATAAATAGGAAGTGCAGGGTTCCATGAAAAATGTGAAGAAAACGGAAAGGTAATGATTGTAGGAAGGACTGACTCGGCGTGTAGGAAGTCAAAATGATTTTCGGTGAAATTAAAACCGTGGGTGCTAACATTAGAGTGCAACTGGAATTCCGCTGTAATAAATGCACCGGAGAGAGGTGGAAAGAGTACATTAAAGGCATGTATGAGGGGGCCAATTTGTCTGATTTCATAGAAGAAGAAACAAGTGGATTTAGAAGAGATAGGGGATCCACTATTAGAATCAGAATTTAAGAGAGCTTTGAAGAACCTAAGATAAAATAAGGGAGAAGGGATAGATAACATTCCTTCAGAATTTATAAAACCTTTGGGGGAAGTGGCAACAAAACGATTATTCACGTTTGTGGGTAGACTATATGGGCCTGGTGACGTACCACCTGACTTCCAGAAAAATATCATCCAGACAATTCCGAAGACTTCAAGAGCTGACAGTTGTGAGAATTATCCCACAATCAACTTCACAGCTCGTGCATTCAAGTTGCTAACAATAATAAAAAACAGATGCATGGAAAAGAAAATTGAGGATATGTTAGATGACGCTCAGTTTGGCTTCGCAAAAGGAAAAGTCGCCAGAGAGGCAATCGTGACGTTGTGGTTAATAATGGAAGCAAGACTAAAGAAAAATCAAGAGCCAGGACGGAATAATAAGAGTGGTCGACCAAGAACGAAGTGATTGCCCCTACTGTTCAGTCTTTCATCGAAGTTGCAGTGATGGAAATAAAAGAAAGGTCCAGGAGTGGAATTAAAATTCAAAGTGAAAGGATTTCGATGACAAGATTCGCTAATGACATTGCTATCCTGAGTGAAAGTGAAGAAGAATTACACGGTTTAATGAATGGAGTGAACAGTTTCATGAGTACAGGATTTCGATTGTGAGCAAATCGATAAAAGTCGAAAGTAGCACAGACCAACAATGGAAAAACCTTTTTGCTGAAAATACTTTATTCTTATGGTTTTTAGGGAGGGAAATCCAAATATGATACTTAAAACACTGTGTCACCTACCATTTCTTCACATTCTACAGTTTAATTTATTAAATTAAGCGACTTTTTAAAGAATTTTACAGCTTTGATATAGTTAAAATAATTTGAAACGGAGGAGTAATAAATGTAGACGACGTTGGTAGCACTGCTGAGAAACATTTTCTGGCTAAAAAGTCGATTCTATTTTTGTGTTAACAGGTGGTGTTTTGTGTACTGTCAACCAAACCTCACTTTCCGGTTTCCTGTACATGTGCTGAGTACAATATCTATTCGTGGTTGTACAAACCCAGCTGACAGTTTTTGTTATATTTGTGGTGAATTTGTGATTAAAAAACACTAAAGAAATATTACAGACTTTGTGAAAAAAGTTTATCTATCATACTTTGGGTCTAAACTTTTTGATCAAGATAAATCTTGGGCGCCGCGTAAGGTGTGTTATGTGTGTGTTGAAGATCTGAGAAAATGGTCCAAAAAGGAGAAAAAAGCCTTTATATTTGCTGTTCCTATGATATGGAGGGAGCCAAGAAATCATTCCAATGATTGGTACTTTTGCAGTGTTCATATTACTGGTCATAATTCGAAAAGCAAGAAGATAGTAAGCTACCCTAACCTTCCGTCCGCCATCCGACCAGTAGGGTATGGTGTAGATTTGGCGTTTTCTGATCCACCAGATGATTTAAATTCTATTCCAATTTTCTGATGAACGATCTGATTTATATGAACCAGATGGTAATAAATTCCATTGAAGTACAGAAACTCTAGAGTCCAAATTGTTTACTCAGGCCGAGCTTAACGATTTGGTTAGGGATCTGGGCACAACGAAAGAAAAAGTTGAATTGTTTGGCTCTAGAGCAAAAAAAAAAAGACTTTTTGAGAGCTGGAACCAGAATATACATGTATAGAAAGAGAGAGCAGAAATTTTCCAAGTTTTTTCAACAAGAAGATGATTTAGTGTACTGCTCAGACATTTCCGGTCTGATGAATGAGTACGGCATTGAATGCAATAAGGAAAACTGGAGGCTGTGTATTGATTCATCCAAAAATAGTTTAAAGGCTGTATAAAGCTATCAACACTTAGAAATAGTGCTAAATAAAATAGGCTGTTCTGCTCATGGTTGTATAATATGTGGCGATCTAAAAGTAGCATGCCTGATCCTGGGACAGCAAGGTGGCTTTACTAAATTTCCATGTTTCTTGTGTGAATGGGACAGTACGGCTAGGGATAAACACTGGTGCAGAAAAAGGTGGCCTGTAAGGGAGTCTTTAAAACCTGGTGAGAAGAACATTCTTCACCAAAACCTTGTAGATCCAAGAAACGTACTCCTACCACCTCTACGTATGAAGTTCGGCCTAATGAAACCGTTTGTAAAGGCTTTGCCGAAATATGGACCATGTTTTAAGTATCTCTGTCAAAAGTTTCCACACCTTTCAGAACCTAACTAAAATAAGGCGTCTTTGTCAGTCCTGACATTAGAAAATTGATATTTGGTGTTAACTTTGAATCCACAATGACCTTAAATGAGAAAGAAGCATGGGTACCACTCAAGAAAGTCGTTACGTAGTTCTTAGGACATGAAAAAGACCCAGAATATGCTTCTATTATAGCTAGAATGTTAAAGGAGTTTAAAACTTTAGGATGTTTCATGAGCCTGAAAGTTCACTTTTCGAACAGTCACCTTGATTACTTCCCGGACAATATGGGAGATGTTAGTGAGGGGGAAGGAGAGCGTTTTCACCAGGACAGTAAACTGATAGCAAAACTCTACTAAGGCCGCTGGAACAGCTACATGACGGGGGACTGTTGTTGGTCACTTCACTGAGAAGTTCAGCAGGCGACTTATCGTACAAAAAGCTACACAAGAAGCTTCAAAGAAAAAAGAGAAAGCAGATACAAACGAATCCTAGCTGACAAGTGAAATCTCTATTAAAACATATTATTGTTTTAAGTAACTTACTGTAAATACAAATCATGCTTGTGTTGTAACAAAGCGTGTCATTAATTTCCCCGTTTAGCGTATAGCATAGCATCTTTCACTGTATAATAAAAAGCATATTGCTCGGAAACTATGGGCGATACAAAAACACTAAGGCTACATTTGGATTCAGTTCATGAAAATCTATTAAGATCGGCTATCAAAGTAAAAACGTTTATAAAAAAAATTCGTTGGCCTGTTTAATCAGAAATGAGAAAAGCGAGAAGCCTAACATCAGGATTGTTAGTCATGATCTAGATGAAATTAAGGAATTCTGCTACGTAGGGAACAAAATAACCAATGACGGACGGAGCTAGGAGGACATCAAAAGCAGTCTAGCACTGGCAAAAAGAGCATTTCTGGCCATGAGAAGTCTACTAGTATGTAACATTGGTCTTAATTTGGGGAAAAAAGTACGTTGGAGCTCAGCATTGTATGGTAGTGAAACATGGACTGTGGGAAAACCGGAACAGAACCATTTGAGATGTGGTGCTACAGAAGAATGTTGAAAATTTGGTGGATTGATAACATAAGGAATGAGGAGGTGCTGATCAGAATTGGAGGGGAAAGGAGGATGTGGGAAACACTGACAAGGAGAAGGGATAGGACGATAGGACATGTTTCAGGACATCAGAGAATGAATATCTTGGTACTTGGGGGAGCTGTAGAGGCCATAAACTGTATAGGAAGACAGAGACTGGAATACATCCAAAAAATAATTGAGGAGGTCATAGGTTGCAAGTGTTCCTCTAAGATGATGAGGTTGGTACAGGAGCGGAATTCGTGGCGGGTCGCATGAAACCAGTCAGACGACTGATTACGTCAACAACTCTGATTTTACTGCATCAACTGTTGATACTAGTACTTATGCCATTTATATTGTACTGTTTCTTGGGCTAGTTTTACTTACTAGAGTCTCTCTTTGTTTTGTTGATGATTTAGTCAGTCCACCTAATAATACAGATGTGTAGTGTTTTTTTTTATTCTAATTTGTTGCTGACTTTATTTGCACACATTATTTCTAAAGGTCAACTTCACTTTGTTCCATTGAATCCTCTTGAGCGACTGGCTCGAATATTTTTTCCATTTCTTTGCTACAGTAGTTGTCAGTTGCTGTCACAATCGCGTTTTCACTTACGGGAACGTCTACAAGATTTAGAATTATCATAATAGACAAGTAGAAACGTTGCGGATGATCTCTAACATTTCTCGTAATCGTTATGCCTTTCAGAAAAACCATTTTTCATTGCTACAAACACTGCTGTGTTATTGTTTTTAATTTTGTTTTAGGAAAAGGTTTTTGCTGTAATAACGACAGTTTCCGTGTGTGATGTAGTGTTTCTCTGAGTTTTTGTTGCAGGTACAACAAGCTTAATCAGATGCAGACAAAGCATGTTATCTGTGGTCTGTAAATGAAGGATTAAGAACATCAGAAATAGTCAAAAACAGAAACAAGAAATTCTTTACGCAATTCAATCTGTAAGACTTTTCTTTGTGTAATTTGTTGTGCTTAATTTGCTGAAATGGAATAACCTACTGATAAGTGACAAGAGGCATTTATCTTTGATTGCTTAAGTGATGTTTACTTGTTTTTGATAAAAACATTTTGCTACGGAGTGATGGTAAGCGAACTACAATATTGCATGTGCGGAGGATAGTTTGTTGCATTTGAAAATTATTTACTCAAATCCCTGCTGACGAGATAATACAACGTCATGCCAAATCCGCACAAACATTCTCAATAGCACACGTTTTCACGGACGCATGAAGTCGAGGAGATAAAGGGCGTAATTTGTTTTGTTATTTTCTGTAAGCTGCGAACGACATCGGTATCATTTCCACAAGATACCGAATGAAACAACGGAACATATGAACGGTGGTATTGCAATTCGAAAATTGTTTTCGCCAGTTGCTCAAGTAGCCTATACAAAGTTGTGGTAACTGCGTTCTTGGCAACAGTTTGCTAGAGCCCTAAAGAGTGAGACCGTGCACATAACTACACATAACGTGACAACCTTTTACTGGCCAACAACGAAGGTCAGTTCGCCGCTCCTTAATGTGCTTGGGAGCAGCGAGTAGTGTCGCTGACATCATCTTCACTTGCGAATGAATTTAAATGGCTATTGACTTTTAAATTCTCACCCATTTCTTACTAGAAGATCGAACAAAAAGAGTAGTGATACGAAGGTGGAATCCCTGAATTGTATTTTATGGCACTTTGCTGCACCTTCTACGAAAGACAATAAAAAGGCCAACGATTTAAGGCCACTATGTGGTAATGCAGCATGACAATAAAGTGACTAAATCGAAACAAGTGGCGCCTAGTGACTACTCTTGTTAACATTTTCGTTGCCTGCATGCACACGAGGTCGGCTTGTAACCGTTCTTCTTCGAGGAAGTTGGCGACAGTGGCAAGTTGAATATTTTACTTTATTCTGCAACTAAATAACACATTATGTATTTCAGTTATACTTCGTTATTACAGTTGAACGCAATAATCTACTACTTTCATGGGTCCATTTTCCTTTTCATCTGCAGTTGTACTGGATAGTAATTGATGCCTGGAATGTCCATGAGCAGATCGTAGGTACGTGGTTCTGGATGGGAGGGACTACTTTGACGTATATTCATGTAAGAAATCAATACGACCAGAGGATACGTATAGAATTTTTATAAATCTTCAGAGTAAGTTGGTGTCTTGCAGAGGCACTGGATTCCCATTCACGAGGAACGAGCCCCCAGAAAAACCAGTTTACCAATCTCTCTTCTGAAGCTCTTACAGAATGCTAGACACTACTTCACTGCAGTCTGATGCTATCATAGTCCGATCATTAAACTGTGCCTCTCTTTTTAATATATCATTCTTTTCATCCTTCGCAAATGAAATGTCCATTTAGTCAACGCTGAAACATGACGCAGAAGCTCATTCAGCTCCAGTGGTGAGTGTATAAGAGAGGCAAACGGCATGACGGTTTGGTTCTCTGCTAAAATTCCGAGAGCGTATTTTCCTAGAAGTGACAATGTGTATATTATTTCCTGATACGAATATCTCTCTGAAGGGCCATGAAAGTAAAATTAGAGCGTAAGGTGTAATTTACAACGATTCCTAAGTGATAGAAGTTATAAGACGCTGAACTGACGGCTGTTCCGTGTTTTTCGTAATCAGAAGGATGATGTTACGTGACAAACTTCGTATCTGAATGCGGTAAATAAAAATCAGATTCTGTGATACTCTTGTGAACATCTTGCGTTAGTGTCCTCAGCAACAAGTTAAACGTCGAAGAGCAACAAATTATTAAACCAAGCATGCTGTGTTAACGAAAACAGATCGTCAAAATCATATTTGTTCCATAAAAACACAGGAGAACTGCCGGATAACAGTAACTTCCTGCCACGACATTTCGGCGCAGAGTCTTCTGGCCATCCTCATGTGAGTGCCACTGTAGTAGTACTACTACAGTGGCACTCACCTCAGGATGGCCAGAAGACTCTGCGCTACAGTGGCACTCACCTGAGGATGGCCAGAAGACTCTGCGCCGAAATATCGTGGCAGGAAGTTACTGATATCCCGCACTTCTCCCGTGTTTTTATGGAACAATCAGTACGCCGGGAAAGCTTTAAACATCACAAAAGCATTTTTGTTAACCGCAGTAGACAATTATATACGTAGCTATTAGTAAAGTTGCTGAACGCTTAACATCTTAATGAGCACCGAACGTCTGCTTTGTCTTGATAACAGATCTCTTTATTCATGTAAAATTCATTTTACAATGATATTTTTAGGTACATCAGCTTAACATAGTTAAACACTTTAAAAAATCATACATGGAGGAATATCGTTATTTGCAATCCTAGTTTCACACGAAAGTGTTAACATTGCTATTCCAACACAAATTCTTATAAACATCGTAGTATTTCAAGTCTAAACTAATGAGTCGCTATTCATTTACATTTCATCATTACTCTTTCCACAAAGAACGCTCTCTCTCTCTCTCTCTCTCTCTCTCTCTCTCTCTCTCTCTCTCTCTCTCTCTCACACACACACACACACACACACACATTTCAGCTGATGCCTTCCATTACGTTCTTTACACTTCAAACTTTGTGTACTTGAGAAAAAAGGGAATTATCGCCTTCCACAGAACAGGATATGAAGAGACGAGGACCACGAAATGAGGTTAACTTTTTCCATTACATGTGAAGGTATGCAGGGAGATGACATATGTTTCGTTACTTATTTGTGTCATATTTTGTAATTCAGCCATGTCTTACAGATAAGTGACTGTAACAATGCATAGAGATATGATGTGGAACGACCATAAAGTTTAATGGTATGAAAAGCAAACGGCAGGCAGCGATTCATTGTTTGAGTACTGCTCAAGAGTAACTTATATGCAAAAGCGATAACATACGAAACACCTATACGAACAACAGATGAAAACTGTTGTAACGAATGGAATCCACATACGCTTAGACTGGGAATGAAACGTGAACAGAAACAGGCAGTGGGAATGTTTCTTCGTTGGTTGCTGAAGGAGTGTGCATACAGACGTACAGTTATCTGATTTACTAGATTCAAGGTTGGAATATTACCATTGTTTATATGGCAAGTAGTATGTTAATGTAAACGAGCCTTCGTGATTTACAGTTGTAAATAATTATTTTCTTGATATTCATGTAAATACAAAGCTACAAGTCGAAGATAAACAAAAGCTACTTAGCACATATGAAGAAGCTGCATTGTTTTATGTAACCGCTTTCTTTTTTACTGTATTTGTTAGATTACAATTGTTTTTGATTTATCTTGTTTTCTTTAACTGTCCTGCCAACAGCTTGTTACAAAAAAAGTAACATAATATATACAGAGAAATCGTAAAGCAATTGGTTTGAGCAATGATTTAAGATAGTATTACAGAGTCCATTTAGAGATAATACTTGTTGTGTAGATAGTTCCACGTAGTCAGCGCGTACACAACTTTCCCACTAGAGCGCGCGCCGCTAAGCACAACAGCGCAGGCGCAGCGCTCGTCCATCTCCACACTACGAGATGGCGCAGTCTTAGAGACGGACCAAATTCTGCTTCTGCCGATCCGCGTATTAATATGTAACGCACCCAATGAGATTTCTGCTAACGTAGAACTTTTTATCCTCACGGATCACACTCGTATAGTGATACCTGAAAGCGCGAGGTATTATAACGAGTAGACAGCCCTCCAATTAGTCAGTGTGCATTTGTGTGCATTAGTCTGTAGTCAAGTTTCAGTCTGCGCCTAATAAGATTATCATATTCCTGTACATAGCCATGAAGATAAATGAATAGACATTTTGTCAAGTATCAGAGATATGTGAGAATAAGATTAACGTACCAAGACCAAAGGAACTTCTGATTGTCAATTGTAAAAAGCATCCAGAATCAAGTTAAGCAACTTCTATGCTCGTTATTATTTCAATAAATGTGTGTGAAAATTAATCAATTTCTGTTTGAAGTTGGTCACCGTCAATCTGGTGCTCTAAGTGTGCAAGTAGTATTTCTATCGTCTGACCTAACGGCAGAAGACAAACACGCCACAATAAGACCACGAAACATATTGCTGACACTCGCCTACTTCTTTAGAGCGACATGTCAAATAATCTGATGGTGTGTGTACCGAAGGTCTTACAGTACGCACGCCAGAATACTCGTACACTGAGATGACAAAAGTCATTGGCTAGTAATATGCACATATACAGATGGCGGTAGTACCGCATACACGAAGTATAAAAGGGCAGTGTATTGGCGGAGCTGTCGTTTGCACTCGGGTGAGTCATGTGAAAGGGCTTCCGAATTGAACATGGCTGCACGACAGGAATTAACAGACTTGGAACGCAGGAGGGTAGTTGGAGCTAGACACGAAGGCCATTTAATTTCAGAAACCGTTAGGGAATTCAGATTCCGAAATCCACAACGTCAAGGGTGTGTCGAGAATACCAAATTTCAGGCGCTAGCTCTCACCGTGGACAGTTCAATGGACGGCGGGCTTCACTTAACGACTGAGAGCAGCGGCGATTTTTTAGAGTTGTCAATAGTAACAGAGAAGTGACACTGCGTGATATAACCGCATAAATCAAATTAATACAGTGCGGCAATGTTTCGCGGTAATGAGCTATGGCAGTAGACTCTGCCTGCGCGAGTGCTTTTGCTAACGGCAGGACACTGCCTGCAGCGCCTCTGCGTGGGTCATGACCATATCAGAGGAAGAGGAGGAGATTAGTGTTCGACGTGCCGTCGACAACAAGGTCACTAGAGAAGGAGAACAAGCGCGGATTAAGGAAGGTTGGAGAAGGAAAGCGTACGTGCTCTTACGAGGGAACCATCCCAGCATTTACCTTAAGCGATTTAAGGAAATCATGGAAAATCTAACTCAGGGTGGCCGGACGCGGTTTTGAACCGTCGTCCTCCCGAATGCGAGTGCGCTAACCGCTGAGCTACCCCGCTCGGTGTGACTATATCGGTTGGACCCAGAACAGTGACCTCGTCAGATGAGTCCTGATTTCAGCTGATAAGAACTGATTGTAGGGTTTGAGTGTGGCGCAGAACCCACGAAGCTGTGGACCCAAGTTGTCAACAAGGCACTGTACAAGATGCTGGTGGCCCCATAATGATGTGGTCTGTGTTTACATGGAATGGACTTGGTTCTCTTATCCAACAGAAAGGTTCATTGACTGGAATTGGTTATGCTCGGCTGCTTGGAGACCATTTGCAGCCATTCATGGATTTCATGTTTCAAAACAATGAGGCCATGTCACCGAGCCACATTTGTCTGCAACAGGTATGACGAACATTCTAAACGATTCGAGCGAATGATATGGCCATCCAGATGACCCAAAATGAATTCCATCGAACATCTACGGAACGTAATCGAGGGGTCACTTCGTGCACATCATCGTGCATCGACAGCACTTCCGCAATAATAGACGGCTGTAGAGGCAGCAGGGGTCAGTATTTCTGCAGAGGATTTTCAACGTCTTTGAATTCATGTCATGTCGAGCTTCTGCACTACACTGGGCAGAATAAGGTCCTAACTATATTAGGATGCATCGTATTACTTTGTCACCCCAATGTAGCTAAAGAATTCTGACACGATATCAACGCTAGATAAAATATAATATAAAAACAAACCCAACATACATTGGGTAGAGTACATAAGGGAATTAGAGAGTTTATACAACCAAGGCAGTACACCAAATTTAATATATACACGTCACTATCTCGTAGATAACCAAGAAGGCTTCTTGTATTTGACTATGCTCATGACATTACAGAAATGGTGAACTTATTGGATCGGGCAATTTCAATTTCAGTTTTTCTGTGCTTCTACGAAACTGCAGTATAACCGAAACTGGGTTACACTACGTGCTTTCTTTTGAGAGTCGCAGAAATAGTGCTATCGGTGTTAACGGGGAAGAGTTAAAGAGTGGTTAGCAATCATTTTTATCAAGGCAGTTATCAGGTGCATGTTAGGTTACATTCATTTGGTGAAAACACAAATAATATGTAAGATATATTCATAGTTAATTCAATAACTTGTTTGAGATGTGTCCACTGCCTCCATGTAATTATTAAACATTGTCGTTTCCGCATAAGAATGGTTAAACACTTGCCTCGGTCTAATTTGCTTCTACATTTATATCTACATCATCTACATCCATAATCCGCAAGCCACCTGACGGTGTGTGGCGGAGGGAACCATGAGTATCTCTATCGGTTCTCCCTTCTATTCCAGTCTCGTATTGTACGTGGAAAGAAGGATTGTCGGTATGCTTCTCTGTGGGCTCTAATCTCTCTGATTTTATCCTCATGGTCTCTTCGCCAGATATACGTAGGAGGGATCAATGTACTGCTCGACTCTTCGGTGAAGGTATGTTCTCGAAACTTTAACAAAAGCCCGTACCAAGCTACTGAGCGTCTCTCCTGCAGAGTCTTCCACTGGAGTTAATCAATCATCCCTGTAACGCTTTCGTGATTACTAAATGATCCTGTAACGAAGCGCGCTGCTCTCCGTTGGATCTTCTCTATCTCTTCTATCAACCCTATCTGGTGCGGATCCCACACTGCTGAGCAGTATTCAAGCAGTGGGCGAACAAGCGTACTGTAACCTACTTCCTTTGTTGTCGGATTGCATTTCCTTAGGATTCCTCCAACGAATCTCAGTCTGGCATCTGCTTTACCGACGATCAACTTTATACACTCCTGGAAATGGAAAAAAGTACACATTGACACCGGTGTGTCAGACCCACCATACTTGCTCCGGACATTGCGAGAGGGCTGTACAAGCAATGATCACACGCACGGCACAGCGGACACACCAGGAACCGCGGTGTTGGCCGTCGAATGGCCCTAGCTGCGCAGCATTTGTGCACCGCCGCCGTCAGTGTCAGCCAGTGTGCCGTGGCATACGGAGCTCCATCGCAGTCTTTAACACTGGTAGCATGCCGCGACAGCGTGGACGTGAACCGTATGTGCCGTTGACGGACTTTGAGCGAGGGAGTATAGTGGGCATGCGGGAGGCCGGGTGGACGTACCGCCGAATTGCTCAACACGTGGGGCGTGAGGTCTCCACAGTACATCGATGTTGTCGCCAGTGGTTGGCGGAAGGTGCACGAGCCCGTCGACCTGGGACCGGACCGCAGCGACGCACGGATGCACGCCAAGACCGAAGGATCCTACGCAATGCCGTAGGAGACGCACCGCCACTTCCCAGCAAATTAGGGACACTGTTGCTTCTGGGGTATCGGCGAGGACCATTCGCAACCGTCTCCATGAAGCTGGGCTACGGTCCCGCACACCGTTAGGCCTTCTTCCGCTCACGCCCCAACATCGAGCAGCCCGCCTCCAGTGGTGTCGCGACAGGCGTGAATGGAGGGACGAATGGACACGTGTCGTCTTCAGCGATGAGAGTCGCTTCTGCCTTGGTGCCAATGATGGTCGTATGCGTGTTTGGCGCCATCGAGGTGAGCGCCACAATCAGGACTGCATACGACCGAGGCACACAGGGCCAACACCCGGCATCATGGTGTGGGGAGCGATCTCCTAAACTGGCCGTACACCTCTGGTGATCGTCGAGGGTACACTGAATAGTGTACGGTACATCCAAACCGTCATCGAACCCATCGTTCTACCATTCCTAGACCGGCAAGGGACAATGCACGTCCGCATGTATCCCGTGCCACCCAACGTGCTCTAGCCTGGCCAGCAAGATCTCCGGATCTGTCCCTCATTGAGCATGTTTGGGACTGGATGAAGTGTCGTCTCACGCGGTCTGCACGTTCAGCACGAACGCTGGTCCAACTGAGGCGCCAGGTGGAAATGGCATGGCAAGCCGTTCCACAGGACTACATCCAGCATCTGTACGATCGTCTCCATGGTAGAATAGCAGCCTGCATTGCTGCGAAAGGTGGATATACACTGTACTAGTGCCGACATTTCGCATGCTCTGTTGCCTGTGTCTATGTGCCTGTGGTTTTGTCAGTGTGATCATGTGATATATCTGACCCCAGGAATGTGTCAATAAAGTTTCCCCTTCCTGGGACAATGAATTCACGGTGTTCTTATTTCAATTTCCAGGAGTGTATGATCATTCCATTTTAAATCACTCCTAATGCGTACTCCCAGATAATTTATGGTATTAACTGCTTCCAGTTGCTGACCTGCTATTTTGTAGCTAAATGATAAGGGACCTATCTTTCTATGTATTCGCAGCACATTACACTTGTCTACATTGAGATTCTATTGCCATTCCGTGCACCATGCGTCAATTTGCTGCAGATCCTCCTGCATTTTAGTACAATTTTCCATTGTTGCAACTTCTCGATACACCACAGCATCATGTTTCTTTATTTCTAACTTCTCATGACGCATTTTGGGTCACTCCATTATCAAAAAATGGTTCAAATGGCTCTGAGCACTATGGGACTTACTGCTTTGGTCATCAGTCCCCTAGGACTTAGAACTACTTAAACGTAATTAACGTAAGGACATCACATACATCCATGCCCGAGGCAGGATTCTAACCTGCGACCGTAGCGGTCGCGCGGTTCCAGACTGTAGCGCCTAGAACCGCTCGGCCACTCCGGCCTGGAATCCATAATTAGATCTACGAAGTAAGAACGCAGTCTAAGACAAAGTAGTGAAATATATGTTGCAATGGAACATTGAAGCCGAGTGAGACACATTTAACGCCGTAAAGCAGTATCTTGTCACGTATAATCCTTCCATTACATATCAGAGCCCGAACTGGCTCAGGCAATACAACGTGTCATCAGGTAAACGATCTTTGCCACTAGGCGGCGTTAGTGATAGCATCAAAGTTTCTATTACAACAAGCATATCTGCCATAGGTCAACGCTTATTGCAAGTACACGTATTATTTAATTTCAGTTATATAAAAAAATTTGTACAGGAGCAATAACATGTAAAAGGAACTAATACATGATACATAAAATTACAAAATTATAGCACTTAAAATGTACTAATGGGGGAACTACTTTGTTATTGGAAGTGCAAAAGACCTCTACCACATATAGCCCACCGGTCGAAGGTGTTTGTAGTATCTAAACTGCCTTACATTTATGTTACAACTTAACGAATGAACGTGCTATATTTTAACCAAACTGTAGTGTGAGATAAAATATAATGCAGTTCTGTAACACTTACGTAATAACCATTTAAAAGAAGATATTTAAAAATAATACAAAGAATGCTTTAACAAGCCATCGACTTACACAGTGCGTGACACTACGCTACTGATGACAGACAGCTGCAGACAGCGTCTGCCGTAAAATATCTAGACGTAACTATCCAGAGCGACCTTAAGTGGAATGACCACATAAAACAGATAGTAGGCAAAGCAGATACCAGACTCAGATTCATCGTAAGAATCTTAAGGAATTGTAACTCATCCATGATAGAAGTGGCTTATAAGGCGCCTGTTCCCTCGATTCTTGAGTATTGTTCATATATCTTGTATAGACTCTTGTATAGACCCTTTATATACTCATTCCACCTTTCCGCTTCCCCTTCTTTTACTTCCCATCGGAGCTCTTGATATTCATGCAAGTGGTTCTCTTTTCTCCAAAGGTCTCTTTAATTTTCCTGTAGGCAGTATCTACCTTACCCCTAGAGATATGCGCCTCTACATCCTTACATTTGTCCTATAGCCACCACTCCTTAGCCATTTTGCACTTCCTGTTGATCTCATTTTTGAGACGTTTGTATTCCTTTTAGCCTGCTTCATTTACTGCATTTCTATATTTTCTCTCTTCATCACTTAAATTCAATATCTCTTCTTTTACCCAAGAGTTTCTATTAGCCCTCGTCTTTTTACCTACTTGATGCTCTGCTACCTTCACTATTTCAACTCTCAAAGAAACTCATTCTTCTTCTACTGTATTTCTTTCCCCCATTCTTGTCAGTCATTCCCTAATTCTCTTCCTGAAGCTCTCTACAACCTCTGGTTCTTTCAGTTTATCCAGGTCCTATCTCCTCAAATTCACACCTTTTTGCAGTTTCTTCTGTTTTAAACTACAGTTCATAACCAATAGATTGTGGTCAGAGTGCACATCTGTCCCTGGAAATGTCTTACAATTTAAAATTTCGTTCCTGAATCTCTGTCTTATTATTTATAATCTATTTTAGACCTTCCAGTATCTCCAGGTTTCTTCCATGTATACAACACCTCAGACATAACGTAACCAAAACAACAATATTATATCAGAGAAAGTCATTGCTGTACGTATCAATGTTATGGGGCGAGGCGAGGTACGGTATTTCAACTGCATCGATACGGGTAATAACGACCTTTTTGCTTACATGATATAACAGTGTGTCAAAATGGCGCATACTCCCTCAAAGACCTCTTGTATAAATTGATGAGATTCCCGTTTACGCTTGCCGCCTTCATTTTGTTCGACCCTAAATGCCAAGTCGGACCAAATGAACGTGAAAAATGTTACGGTCGTAATTGGATATCTTTTGTACTCGC
Source organism: Schistocerca gregaria (assembly GCF_023897955.1). NCBI lineage: Eukaryota > Metazoa > Arthropoda > Insecta > Orthoptera > Acrididae > Schistocerca > Schistocerca gregaria. The sequence continues at coordinate 453,202,452 of NC_064924.1, forward strand.
TTGCCATTCGTACTAGTGGCTATGATTATACCTGTGTGCATATTTGTATGTGAGATTTCTGCCTGAAGTAGAGTGAATCTTCAAACTGGGATCACAGTAAATAAAAACTAGAATAATGTTTGACAACCATAAGCGAAATTGGTCACTTGTAACAACGACTTCTTGTTGATGTGGGGAACAGAAGAATCTCGTAAGAGGTGCTTTTCTTTTGTTAATGTGCACATTTAATTATTGTACATATTCGTTGATGGTTCTCCTTCTCGATGGGATCTAATCAACAACTGAATGAGTGAATTTCATTAAAGGAAATTTTTTTAAGGGAAAGCGCTTTTAATGCCTAGACCGTAATTTTCCTATTATAGTTAAAGTATGATTACTGATTTCGGCTGCTTTCTACAAGCATCTTCAGATTGTTCAAGAGGTAAAGAAACGGTGAAGATGCATTGGAAAGCGTCATTAGCTGTAGACAAAGAAAGACATGCATTCGTAAATACGTAGGCAATGCCATTATGCTGTTTGAAAACATACAGCGAGAAAGCCAGGATGTATCCCGTAGTCTCGCAGGATGACGGTAACAATGAAAGAAACTGGCCAGTTGCATGAGTAAAAGTTACATGAAGGAACTGGACCTTTTTCTTCTTTATTACCGTTATCCTGCGAGACTACAAGATACAACTTGGTTTGCTCACGGTAATGTTTTTAAATTACGAACTGCCATTGGCTTGGTATTTACGAATGTGTGTCTTTACATTACTATAGCTAATGATGCTTTCCGATACATATCCATCGCTTTTTTTACATTTTTAACGAACTGAAGATGGTTGTAGAAAGCACGCGAAATTAGTTACCATACTTTAATTGTAATAGAAAGATTTTTAACTGTGCTTCAAAACGTTTTTACTTTAAGAATTTGTATTTAATAGACTACACTAAGACCGTCGTCTCCTCCTTGACAGCGTAAGGGTTCTGTAATGAGTGAATTACCAGCTTTCTGAATTACAAGTGATGTGACAGTATGTTCTTTGCCATCCTAAGATACGAGTTTTGAAGGCTCTACCCAGGTAACATTTAGTTGACTCTTTCGCGATGCAGTTTTTACAAGGAGTACAGTTCCCTTAGTCATCTGTAGGTTTGTGCTTGTCACTAAATGGGTTTTTGCAGCTCAAGTTTACGAAACCCGCTCACCGCCCTCTCTTTTATGACGCGCCGTTTACTGGCGAGTGCCCTGTGGAGTGTTTGTGTTACTTTCGGGACACGCTGGTTGCGCAGTTCCTTTCTTGCGCTCATAGCGTATGCTAAGTCATATCCTAGCTTTGTCACCGGCGGCGGCTGCTTTGGCCTAGTTTCTTAGAAGCTATTGAGAAATTCGTTGGTGCTCACCTTCTTTTTTACCAAATGTACTCCATCATACGACAGCGGATAACGAATATGGAAATCATTTCGTCACTCTTTGTTGGGTTTGTTAGCTAGAGAACACTGCAATTGCTCTAGACTTTATCTCGTCCATACATGACCTTAACAAAGTTCAAATCATGAACTTTAAATATTAACAGAGTTATCTTTATTTTCCTTTCCACATTTATGCAATTTTGAAAACTGAACTTGGAGAACTGCGAGCAAGATATATTTAGCATTAACACTTGTCCTCGACTGTCTAAATGCCTCTTTAATGTAGGTCACAGGCTGTGTTCAAACATATATCTGTATGTCATGACTCCTCTCTGCACGTATTTGCTGCCAAAAAGTTATTGCACTGTTTATGGCAGAGCACACGTACTGCATCAATACCATCAATATCCTCACTTGCAAGTGCTTCAATGGAAGAAATTGCTGGCTCGAATTTCTTACATCTTTTCACCGTAGTCATTATACGATACATGCGGACGTAAGAAATGGTACTCATTACTAACTGAATTAGAGACAGTGACCTGTAAACTTTTGCTTTGATGACGGCGATGACGTGTAGCGGTACGGACATTTCGAAACGCCAAAAGCAACAGGGAGAATCCAGCTCTATGACTGCTCAAATGGAGACGGCGTGTCACAGGGATTGCTCGAAACTGGATCCAAAGCGCTCTGGTTTCCCGTGATGCAGGTCACAGATGTCCCGACAAGGTTTGAGGTGATGCGATATGAGGACCACCCAAGTATTCTAGTATGGGTGGAGAGTTTCTGGAACATTTCTGACGCAAATAAAGAAAGAAGGGGTTTGCAGTAGATTGGTTGATTCGTGGGAGGGAACCAAACAGCAAGGTCACGAGTCCCATCGGATTAGGGAAGGATGAGGAAGGAAATTGGCCGTGCCTTTTCAAAGGAACCATCCCGGTATTTGTCTGAATCGATTTAGGGAAATCACAGATAACCTGAATCAAGATGGCCTGACGCAGGTTAGACGGTCGTTCTCCAGAATGCGACTCCAGTTTGCTAACCGCTGCGCCACCTCGTTCGGCAAGGGGTTTACATTTTCTCGCTTAAGCACAGGCAGCTTACATGTGACAGAAACGATGAGAACTGGTGGCTATCAGAGATACGAAACTAATGAATTGAAGTGACATACAGGGTAAGTTTCACTTTGCCTGCTACCGATAAATATACTGACTGCCGTAGATGCAATCAGTCTAAGTAACTTCATCTACATACACTCCTGGAAATTGAATATAAGAACACCGTGAATTCATTGTCCCAGGAAGGGGAAACTTTATTGACACATTCTTGGAGTCAGATACATCACATGATCACACTGACAGAACCACAGGCACATAGACACAGGCAACAGAGCATGCACAATGTCGGCACTAGTACAGTATATATCCACCTTTCGCAGCAATGCAGGCTGCTATTCTCCCACGGAGACGATCGTAGAGATGCTGGATGTAGTCCTGTGGAACGACTTGCCATGCCATTTCCACCTGGCGCCTCAGTTGGACCAGCGTTCGTGCTGGACGTGCAGACCGCGTGATACGACGCTTCATCCAGTCCCAAACATGCTCAATGGGGGACAGATCCGGAGATCTTGCGGGCCAGGGTAGTTGACTTACACCTTCTAGAGCACGTTGGGTGGCACGGGATACATGCGGACGTGCATTGTCCTGTTGGAACAGCAAGTTCCCTTGCCGGTCTAGGAATGGTAGAACGATGGGTTCGATGACGGTTTGGATGTACCATGCACTATTCAGTGTCCCCTCGACGATCACCAGAGGTGTACGGCCAGTGTAGGAGATCGCTCCCCACACCATGATGCCGGGTGTTGGCCCTGTGTGCCTCGGTCGTATGCAGTCCTGATTGTGGCGCTCACCTGCACGGCGCCAAACACGCATACGACCATCATTGGCACCAAGGCAGAAGCGACTCTCATCGCTGAAGACGACACGTCTCCATTCGTCCCTCCATTCACGCCCGTCGCGACACCACTGGAGGCGGGCTGCACGATGTTGGGGCGTGAGCGAAAGACTGCCTAACGGTGTGCGGGACCGTAGCCCAGCTTCATGGAGACGGTTGCGAATGGTCCTCGCCGATACCCCAGGAGCAGCAGTGTCCCTAATTTGCTGGTAAGTGGCGATGCGGTCCCCTACGGCACTGCGTAGGATCCTACTATCTTGGCGTGCATCCGTGCGTCGCTGCGGTCCGGTCCCAGGTCGACGGGTACGTGCACCTTCCGCCGACCACTGGCGACAACATCGATGTACTGTGGAGACCTCACGCCCCACGTGTTGAGCAATTCGGCGGTACGTCCACCCGGCCTCCCGCATGCCCACTATACGCCCTCGCTCAAAGTCCGTCAACTGCACATACGGTTCACGTCCACGCTGTCGCGGCATGCTACCAGTGTTAAAGACTGCGATGGAGCTCCGTATGCCTCGGCAAACTGGCTGACACTGACGGCGGCGGTGCACAAATGCTGCGCAGCTAGCGCCATTCGACGGCCAACACCGCGGTTCCTGGTGTGTCCGCTGTGCCGTGCGTGTGATCATTGCTTGCAGCCCTGTCGCAATGTCCGGATCAAGTATGGTGGGTCTGACACACGGGTGTCAATGTGTTCTTTTTTCAATTTCCAGGAGTGTATTTCATTTGTAAAAAATACTGAGTTTTCATTGTAAATGAAGACATTGAAATATCTTTGAAAACTACGCAGCGGATCAAAAAAAAGTTCTACTTCAAACTTGTTTGTCTCAGAGAGGGCATCCGATGATACCACACTCGAGTCCCCCCTCAACCCATGTGTGAGTGGCGCGAGGCTGCTTTGAAATCTTCAATGGCAGTCCTTGTTATTTATTGCAGATTATGAATCTGCGGCAAAATTTACATACGTTTCCCTGAACCATTTCCTTCGTTTCGCCACGGATGGCGCTGTAATTGGAGGAATAGAAATGGGTACACAATCACAATTTACGACATGCTACTCAGTGGCCGTTGAATACCCAATGGCACGCGGGACCCCAGCTCCATGCTGTGAGGGCCTGGCAGGCCAGTATTTCATAGCTTCTACTTGGAAACTTCATTCGCAACGTGGTATTCCTCCGACATATGGACAGGGAACTACCAGACGCGCCACTGTGGCCGTAACTCGAGGCGAACGCTGCTCTACTTTTCTAAGTAGAGTAAATGTTCAAACGTAGTAGCGCCGACTTAGTAATCCGCTTTTCGAATGAGTGTTCACGGGACAGAAGCATATCTGCGGGAATGTCAGTACAGGCGTTGTAACCTTATTTGTCCGCCACTGAGATAGAAGATCGCAAATCTTTTTTCCTTCCCGTCCCACAACTGACATAAATTACAAAAATGTGTTGGTTTTTTTTTTTTTTTTTTTTTTTTTTTTTTTTTTTTTTTTTTTTTTACCACCAACACACTCCTGAGAATGGCACATCAACTGATTTGCAGTTACGTGCCACAATTACCGGCTACGTTGATGAATTGATGAATACTCAGCACCTCGAAAAGATAACTACAAGATCAAAAATACTATATAATTTGTTGGAAGTGGTTAAGAGTTGCTGAAAATCTCGCTTCTGAGCGCACAAAGAGCTCTAAGCCCCGAAATCTGCATGGAACGTGAATTGGTGCAGTGTTGTAATACAGACCGAAGACGATGGACCAAGACGCCGTCTTCAAGTCCGTACCGCTCAATGGCTGAAGGCGAAGACCTCTTTATCCAAATTCTCCCGTCTTCCAACCGTACTAAAACGCGGGGGAAGAATACTCAGTTTCGACCAATGTCGAACGCTCTAACATCGCCGAAATCCCTCCAACGCCATATCTGAGATTCGACCCAATGATCGAGTAGGTCATATCGTACTTAGGCAAACTAAATTCCCGTCTTCCCCACGTGTTGCCCAACACAGGTGTCTCCGGATGCCGGGCTATCCCCAAAATCGCCGTATTGTCCCGAGTTTCCGGTGACCGCTACCTGCTGGCACCGGCGTCCCGGCAAGCTACGGCCAGCTGCAGACTTCATATTCCACAATTATCAACTTCCGACACTTTTCACCAACGCTTTAAGTTAGTGACTTAATCTTGCAGACATGCAGGGAATACTACTCGAGAGGACCTCATATTCATCATAATTCAATAAAGCCATGATCTTATGCCCTTGCCTGTCCCTTTATTATTAATACTAATGTTGGTTAGCTAACGTGAAGTGCCAAAATCCTGGAACCTTATAGCGTTTCTGATGGGATCTACCATGTCTTCACAGCCTGTTGGCACTTGCTGGTACACCTTATCTTTTAAATACCCCACAGAAAGATATCCGGAGACGTCAAATCTGGCGACCTAGGGGGCCAATTAATGTCGCTACTTCTGCCGATCCACCGACCAGTGTAAACCCAGTCTAGCACTTCCCATGATTCAATTGCGTAATGCGCTGGGCAACTGTATTGCTGAAATCACTTACGTTGTCTAACGTACAGGGCAACATCCCTCAGTGGTACCGGTAGTTTGTGTTCGATATTTGCTTCCATTAAACGTGTAGTCGGTAAAATACGAACCAATGAGTTTGTTTACCATGATGCCACATAATACATTAGCCGGCGACGGACGTCAATGGTCAACTTGCAGTAACGAGTGTTAATTATCTACACCACAGTAACGCTGGTTATCCCGGTTAATGGTTCCGGATCGTGACTGTAGACTCGTTTGCGTTTGTTGACGTGTCCATTCACAAAACACTACACGGTTATGGAAACGGGCGCCATGAAGTTCTTGATGCTGTGAAAAGTGGTATGGATGATACTTACGACCATTCAGTGTTTTGACAATTCTGCCTACGGACGTAACAGAATCGCGGTGTAATTGCCGGGCGCTTATCCATCGGTTGTGCTGCACTGCAGCTACCACAGCTATGTTATTAGCTTCTCCCGTAACACGTTCTCTTCGTTTCCTCTAGCCGGATTGTACGCTGCTATCAGACATAAAGGCGTTCACAACCTCGTAAAAGAACGACGAGAGCGAGCTTTCTCTGGAAAACTCTCGGCATACAACGTAATAGAAGACATAACATTTCTCCTACATTCTCCTTAAGTCAGGAGCATTTCGTATGTTTCTTCTGTGGTTGCAACATTCATCGTTCACTTGCACGTCTGTTATCCAAATTATAGGCAGGTCAGCAGACAACAACCATAGCGCAACTATTGTAATGTATAGAGCCGCTGTATTTTCTACGTCTGCACAATACGTGAGCTCCGATCGCAGTGTGCTGGCTATTATAATACGTCGTAGTTCGCCACACGGCCACGGCGGCGCGTCTTGTAGTCCCCTGTTAGATATGTCGGAGGAATACAAGGATGCGAACGGGGTTTCCAATTAGAAGTTACGGAATACTGGCCTGTCCTACCCTTGCAGCATGGACCATATTCAAGAGAAATTGAGTAACATGTCGTAAATTACGATTGTGCACCCATTGCTATTCCTCCGATTACAGTGTCATCTGTAGGGAAACGAAGAAAATGTTTCAGACAAAACGTATGTAGATTTTGCATAGAATCGTAATCTGCAATAAAAAAACGGCGGTTCCCTTTGAAGATTTCAAAATTGCCTCTAGCCACCCACCCATGGAGTGGGGTGGGGGGTCGAGTGTGATATTATTGGATGTCCCCCACCGAGACAAACAAATTGTAATTATAATTTTTTTAGACCTGATGTGTAGTTTTCGAGATATTTCAATACCTCCCATTGAAATGAACACCTTGTATACGGGAATGGTCATGAGTCACGAACACCATCGAAATGGTAAAAGACTGTTCTCATTTGTGACAAAATTCGGGAACATTTTCTGAATTTAGAAATAATGGACTGCGGTACCATAAGCGAAATGACCACCAATGTAATCTGAAATTTGATTGTGACGAACTAAACTCGGGCTATTCGTATACGAGCTGTGAGAAGAGGTAACTACTTGAATCAGATAACTCTAGACTTAAGAGAAGTTTTCAGTTCAATACTACTCCGACACCTTCTGAAGAAAATAACACATTTACGCGTTTAAAATTATATTTTTTGAAACATTTCGGTAGCTAACTAGTGTCGCGCATAACATAGTTCCTAGGAGATCGATGGCTGTGAGGGACAGTTGTACGTTCTATAAATTTTGCCACCGAAATTGTTTCACCCTTAATTGTAGGGTAGCTATTCAAGTAAGTTGTGCAATATTTTGTCTTTTTCCACTACCTTGTTCAATTCTAAGATCGCTATTTAATCATAACTACTAAACAGTCAACAGCTGTTTCTCTTTTTTACGCCATAAAATCCCTTCTTAGGGTGTTAATAGCTTAAGTTCTTAGAATGACTTTGTTCACGGAATTCGAAGAAGCTCAAATATGCCGCATCATGGTCAACAGAACAAATCGTGGCTCTTTTTCTCAGTCAAGTGGAAGGCTTGAGCCACAGATTTCGTAGGTTGTGAGACAAGCCAGGCTCCAATTTGGTAGATTTGTGCCATAAGCTTGGGAAGTGTAGGGTTCTTCTAAAGGGATCGCGGATGCCCTACATATCAGAGGCTGCTTCAATGTGGACGATTGTGTGTAGGAAGATTCCTCGTCTGCCCCCAGATACCAATAGCTAACTCCATCTAGAATCTTAGTGTAAGACCTAAGGGACAGCGACCTACAGATGAGGATACTAAAATTCAAACTATGAACTGCCAAAGCATCCGCAACAAAGTACCAGCGTTTAAGAATTTCTAAAAAAAAACCAATGAAGCTCATATGGTACAGTAAGCTCATTAAAGCTCGAAATTTCCAGCAGCAAGATTTCTTAAGTCAAGCTAAGTATACGTCGGAGGGGTGGGATAATGGGAGGTTGAAGTGTTATACTTGTCGTAGTAGTCAAGAAAAAAATATAGCGGGCTATAAATGGAAGCTGAATGCGGTGGTGCTTTGGGTTGACTTGGTAGAAAAGGATGAGCGTGAAACAGGAGCTCTCGTTTTCTTTCGATCAACATCCTCATCTTCAAATGTGCTAAATAAGAAATTTAGTGATGTTCTATAGCTCTCAACACGTATCACTCCCCTAGAGACTGCGATTCAAAATTATACTAATTACAGCACTCAAAGAGGCCTTTAAGTAATCATTCTTAGCTTGCTCCACACAGAAATGGGGCGGGAAAGAATCCTGATGTGACACAATGGAAAGCTGCTCTTTGTGTTGGTTGTGTATATGTATAACTGATTGTTGTATCGAAGACATTATTACACAGCACCTGTGTAATGCTGCAGATCGCGTATCAGTTATTACTAGAACTTACTGATTAATGGTACTTAAAAGTTAATGAAATTTAATAAAGTGCGCATACGCGTTGGATTGGAAGAGTGACTTTGGTTAATGATACAGGCGTCAACAGCGTTTATAAAGATGCATGCAATACGCTTTAAGTCTATTATAGTGTCTTCTACTGCCCTGGTGGACTTAGAAATATTGGCAGGCCCATTTAAAAATTTGCTATGCAGGAATCTAGATCAGCGCTTTTCAAACTTTTGGGGCCACGACTCCCTTGACCTGAACACATTCATCCGCGGCTCCTTTGGCATACGGCAACCGGAATGAAGTATGTCGTAAATAAACTTGTTTCTCTTGAACAATAAACGAGTAAAGATGTTTCCTGTTTCCATATACTTTTCAAGATATTCCCCGTTAAAGCCAGTGAGAGCTACTGTAATAACTTGGGGAAATGTGCTCGGCCCCTTATATCATCGCACATTTGTTGAGAGCATCTCGACTTAAGTGTCGAGTTCTAATATTCTTTATCATTTATATCTCTGAGTGGAGAACCTCATGAAGGACATGGCTCATGCTTTTTCACGTCAGTGATTCTTAGCGAATAATATAGTGTTTCAAAATAGCATGACGAACCTTTTTATAGATCTGATCTTGCAATCCGGCGTAAAAGCTAGAGATACTACGACCTCCATCTGTATACACGCCTACACAGTTTTTCCAAATAATTTCGTTTAGTTTTATAAATCAGCGTAGTATTTCAAAGAGGTCTGTTGGTTTGTTGCAAAAGTTATTTTCCTGCAGAAACGAAAACCTTCCTGAAAATTGTTGTCATGTATAAACTGGAGTAACAAATGAGATGAGTACTGAACTGGTGGGCTGCATTTTCATGGACAGAAATGGAAACGTTACCACTACCTTCGAGTAAAGAAATGGTTGAAATGGCTCTGAGCACTATGGGACTCAACTTCTGAGGTCATTAGTCCCCTAGAACTTAGAACTAGTTAAACCTAACTAACCTAAGGACGTCGCACACATCCATGCCCGAGGCAGGATACGAACCTGCGACTGTAGCTGTCTCGCGGTTCCAGACTGTAGCGCCTAGAAAAGCACGGCCACTTCGGCTGGCTACCTTCGAGTATTTCACCCAACTGTTCACTAATATCCTCAGCCATATCGAGTATTCGACTGTTGTTTACTGGAAACGTTTCACCTGGTCGGACGAGTCTCGTTTTAAATTGTATCGAGCGGATGGACGTGTACGGGTATAGAGACAACCTCATAGTCCACGGCCCATGTATGTTAGCCGGAGGACTGTTAGAGCTGGTGGAGGCTCTGCAATGATGTGGTTCGTGTGCAGTTGGAGCGGTATGGACCCCTGATACGTCTAAATACGACTCTGACAGGTGACACGTTCGTAAGGATCCTGTCTGATCACTTGCATCCATTAATGTCTATTGTGCGGATTCGGGCAACTCCAGCAGGACTATGCGGCACCCCACACATCCATAATTGCTACAGAGTGGCTTCAGGAACACTCTTCTGTGTTTAATCATTTATGCTGGCTAACAAACTCCCCGGGCATGAACATTATAGAGCATATCTGGGATGTCTTGCAACGTGCTGTTCAGATCTCCACCCCCTCGTACTTTTATGGATTTATGGAGAGCCCTCCAGTACGCATGGTGCCAGTTTCCTCCGGCACTACTTCAGACGTTAGTCGAGTCCATGACACGTCGTGTTGCGTAGCCAGTTACTTCGGCTCTTTAGTGTATTAGGAAGCATGATCTCAAGAACTAGAACCAAATGAGACACTGTGGTCGTTCTTCATTTCCAACAGTAGTAAGTGTAAAACTGAAATTCAACTGTAGCCGCCCTTCCTGCATTTTCAAAAATGTTCAAATGAGTGTGAAATCTTATGGGACTTAACTGCTATGGTCATCAGTCCCTAAGCTTACACACCTCTTAACCTAAATTATCCTAAGGACAAACACACACACACTCATGCCCGAGGGAGAACTCGAACCTCCGCCGGGACAAGCCGCACAGTCTATGACTGCAGCGCCGCAGACCGCTCGGGTAATCCCGTGCGGCTCTGCATTTTCGTCCGTTCGTGTCCTTAGAACTGCATAATACGATTGAAACATCACATTTTGAACTTACGGTTAAAATTCTGTCCTTGCCAAGAGAAACGCAAATCACAGAAGACAGACAAATATTATCAACGTTCAGCATGTGCCCGCTAGATTACACTAGTGTCGCACATGTTGTTTTATGACTCAGAAAGCAAATAAACCAGATTATTATTTTTATGAAACCACCACGACTCCTCTACTATAGGACCGCGACGCCCCTAGGACTCGCCGTGCACAGTTTGAAAATCGCCGCTCTACACCAACGCGTCTGAGACACCATCTGCTTACAAGAGTCACAGTGGCAAAGTTGCCGAAGGTTTTCACAGTGCAATGTGAAAGAGCATTTATCACTCGGTTACGCTTGCCTATAGACCTATGTTCATGAACGTGTGTACTGAATTTCTCGTAGGCACTTAACATTGTTTCATTATACAGCTTCTCCGCATTACATGACAATCGGAAATTACTCGACATTCTGTCGTCAATCGGAGAGTATTCCACAAGTTCACTGTCTGTTGTATTGATATCCAGCAACTCAAATTTGATTCCGAAACGACGTATTCACAATCTTACTTGTGACTGAAAATGTAAAACTAACTGCGTCATCTCCCTGAGAACGTGAACGCTGTACGCATCGCAGTGCGTGGCAACAGTGACTGAAACTAGGCCTTCCGCAACAGACACGCAGGTTGTGACATCTGACGTCACGCGCCTCGGGTGAGGTGACGGATGGGCTCCGGTTTTCACTTTTACCGTACACAGTGATTCACCCGCGCGCGTCTGCCCTGTCCTGTCCCACAGCTCGAGTGTTGACGATAACACGCGCTGACGTCACGTCTACCCTGCCTGAGATACAACTATATTTGTCGTCGGTCAGCCACGAACTCCGCCCACATGTAAGCGTCACATTAATAATGGATTCGTTCCTTGTTTCCGCTGTGATGTTTCCATTAGGTGATTGTATCTCCTTTGGGTGTTGCGTGTTATTTATGGGCGCTTCCTGCCTACAAACATGACACCCTATTAGGCTTGACTGCAGACGATAGGGTCTCCTGCTGCTGCAGCAGCCTTGTACATCGTCAAGCACCGCCCAAACGCTGTCTGTTGATAGAACCGCTGTCAGGTGAATTTCTAGCACGGTGAGACGTAAAAATATTACGTAAGGTTTTCCATTGCATTATGGCGCGTGTAAAAACACACGCAACGGAGTGAGGTCAAACATTGGAGTCCGACAGCCTGGATGCTGGTTAGAAATCTGTGACTCCAAACAGATGTCTGTTAGCATCAATTTCGGCGGTTTTCCGAAGATGCCAGCTCAAAACCTGTTCTGCTAAAGAAGAATGTACATCGCTGTTTCCGTGGCCTTAGGAGATTTGCCAGACTAAGGAAGTTTGGAAAGACAATTAGCCGTAAAGATATGCGTCTTAATGATTGGTTTGATGTCACTCGGCGTCGTAAGTGAACCGAAAACTGACGAATCGTGGCTAATGAAGTGAAATACAGTTCCTGGTTAGGGTGTGATAATTTAATCGTGGCGATCTTAGTAGCACAGGCAATAATATCATGTTGTAAAGAAAAGGGGATAACATTTCATTCTTACCAATCTCTAGCCTGTCTCTTTTCCATAGTATTCCCAGTATCTCTTCAAGCAAAGCACTGGTACGGCTCCTTGCCCAGGTCCCACCCGATTCCTTTCTAGTCCATCCTGAATTAAACATGCACTCTGTTTCTGAGCAATTTCTTCACTTCCGGACGAATAATGGAAATTCTCTTTTCCTACCCCCTCTGTTTTATATCTAATAGCATTAGCCGACTACCGATTTTGTCGCAACGCACAATGTCTCTGTTGTCGTCTAGACCGTTAGTGCATCTGCTTGCGGTTCTTGTGTCGTTGCGCGTTTATTTGATGGGAGGAGCGCGAATTTCAAACTGTTTATTGTTATTGAGGATCTGTACTGTGTGTTTGGGATGGCAGTAAATAACGAGAATAACGGTAAGCGGGTTTCTATGTGAAATGGAAGGGAAACCCAAAACCGAAACAATTTTTTCTGTTTCGCAGATGATAAGCTGTAAGAAAACGTAGGTAGTTAGAAATCTACCACTATTTATGCATCTTATTAGTATCAGGTAAGGTATTTGCAAAACTGTGTAGAAAGGAGGGGCAGTTTTTCCTCAGCCAGTTTCGGCTGAGGGAATGCGGAATTCGTTATGGGACATAGTGAAACAGTCCCGCATCTGCCCCTGTGGTTTCATGAAGTTTCGATATGTGGCGGCGCCATACATAGTCTTAAAAATGGCGTTTGTAACGGAGGTGAGTTCCGAACAGACAGGTGTCATTAAATTTCTTTCAGCGGAAAACCAGAGCATCGCAGATATTTATAAGCGCTTCCCGAATGTTTGCAGAGACCTCGCAGTGAACAAAATCACGGTAAGTCGTTTGGCAAGGCGTCTGTCATCAACCAAATAGGGCACGCAAGCTTGTCCGAACTACCGCGTGCTGATCGGCTTAGGCTGCACACGGCAGCACTTCGCAATGTTCTCCATGACACCGCAAGGCTTCACCCAAGTCTGTGCATCCGAGAGGATGTTGTTCCTCGTCCACACTGCAACCCGGTTCTCGTACCTTCCGAGTTCCGTTTGTTTCACCAAATGAAGGATGCACTCTGTAGGAAGCAGTACGTGGATGACGGGAAGGCTACTGATGCAGCAACTCGTTGGCTCTGACATCGACCAGTAGAGTGGTACCATGCGGGCATACAGACCATCGCAGTTAAGTGACGTAAGGCAGTGACATTGAACGGAGTTTATGTTGAAAAACAGGGTCTTGTAGCCCAAAGTCTGGAGAATAACATGGTGATTTTGAATACTGTATAAAACCAACTTTCAGATAAAAAGTGTTGCATCACTTATTGAACACCCGTCTCATTTACTATCTAAACCCGTATTCTAGGCCCCATTTTCGCCACACCAATAACAAACAATATTTCGTGCAGCAGTTAGGTGACGTGTGCAGTTTAGCTACATACGTAAACCAATTCAACATGATGCCTAATTATCACTCCTGCATACACACACACACACACACACACACACACACACACACACACACACACACACACACACACATACTACTCTACCATCTGGCGAGCAAGATGTATGAGACAGGCGAAATACCCTCAGACTTCAAGAAGAATATAATAATTCCAATCCCAAACAAAGCAGGTGTTGACAGATGTGAAAATTACCGAACTATCAGTTTAATAATTCACAGCTGCCAAATACTAACACGAATTCTTTACAGACGAATGGAGAAACTAGTAGAAGCCGACCTCGGGGAAGATCAGTTTGGATTTCGTAGAAATGTTGGAACACGTGAGGCAATACTGACCCTACGACTTATCTTAGAAGCTAGATTAAGGAAAGGTAAATCTACGTTTTTAGCATTTGTAGACTTAGAGAAAGCTTTTGACAATGTTGACTGGAATACTCTCTGTCAAATTCTGAAGGTGGCAGGGGTAAAATTTAGGGAGCGAAAGGCCATTTACAATTTGTATAGAAACCAAATGGCAGTTATAAGAGTTGAGAGGCATGAATGGAAAGCAGTGGTTGGGAAGGGAGTGAGACAGGGTTGTAGCCTCTCCCCGATGTTATTCAATCTGTATATTGAGCAAGCAGTGAAGGAAACAAAAGAAAAATTCGGAGTAGGTATTAAAAGCAATAGAGAAGAAATAAAAACTTTGAGGTTCGCCGATGACATCGTAATTCTGTCAGTGACAGCAAAGGACTTGGAAGAGCAGTTGAACGGAATGGATAGTGTCATGAAAGAACGATATAAGATGAACATCAACAAAAGCAAAACGAGGATAATGGAATGTAGTTGAATTAAGTCGGGTGATGCTGAGGGAATTAGATTAGGAAGTGAGACACTTAAAGCAGTAAAGGAGGTTTGCTACTTGGGGAGCAAAATAACTGATGATGGTCGAAGTAGAGAGGATATAAAATGTAGACTGGCAATGGCAAGGAAAGCGATTCTGAAGAAGAGAAATTTGTTCACATCAAGTATAAATTTAAGTGTCAGGAAGTCATTTCTGAAAGTATTTGTATGGAGTGTAGCCATGTATGGAAGTGAAACATGGACGATAACTAGTTTGGACAAGAAGAGAATAGAAGCTTTCGAAATGTGGTGCTACAGAAGAATGCTGAAGATCAGATGGGTAGATCACATAACTAATGAGAAGGTATTGAATAGGATTGGGGAGGAGTTTGTGGTTCAACTTAACAAGGAGAAGGGACTGGTTGGTAGGACATGTTCTGAGGCATCAAGGGATTCAAATTTAGCATTGGAGGGCAGCGTGTAGGGTAAAAATCGTAGAGGGAGAGCAAGAGATGACTACACTGAGCATATTCAGAAGGATGTAGTTTGCAGTAGGTACTGGGAGATGAAGAACCTTGCACAGGATAGAGTAGCATGGAGAGCTGCATCAAACCAGTCTCAGGACTGAAGACCACAACAACACACACCCCTATATATATATTCCAGTCTGAAAAATATTATAATGCAGTAACGTTTGAATTTCAACCTATATATATATATATATATATATATATATATATATATATATATATATATATATATATATATATAGGAAAATAAAAATATACTACTGGCTGCAGTAAAAAAATTGGTGAAATATGTTTGGAAAGATTAAAACAAACATTATCTTGCGTAAGGCGGAATGCCTCACTAACTCGAAATTATTATATACGTACTTCCAGCGTGAACTACAACCTCCACATACTGAGAGTTAATTATCTCCTCATTGGGTTGTTGGAATATTAGAAGCCTTGAGTTAGTTAAAACGAGGCCAGATCGTGGCCCGTCGGAGAAGACTAAGCGGCTGCAGTCAGCTATAATTCTGTTTCTGTGTTCTTTCGCCCACTGAAGACCTGTAACCTTACGTGCGGCTGTGAACAATAGCCTTTTGTGAGACATCCGACTCCAAACGCGTATTGCATCCGGTTACCTTTGCAATGTTCGCTCACTAATTGGTTGAGATGTACGTGCGTTCACTGGCAATTCGTCTCGGGTTTGAAGCCGACTGTGGTTGAAAAGGCGTGACAATTGTCTCCGGTCCTTGTCGGTTAGGATAGGTTTACGAGCACTGTTCTTACACCGTGTTACGTAGCATGGAGTGGCTCGCACAGCCGTTCTTGTAGACACGTCGGTCGGCCTTTCCTTGATACGGCACAAATGGGGCAATCTCATTCATGAGTCTTCCGAAACATCCAAGGGATGTTTCAGAGGAATGCTAACGTCGATAGATTTTTGTGAGAGCGCTATGGCGAGGTAGTAAGCGGCAGAGTTGTAGAGCTATCACAGGAACTTCCTTGAACGATAGCTGTATTCATTTTGTCCTGCTTTTTTTTAACGCCTCTTTTTTCCGCAGTTACAGTTATACAAATCATGTATAGCCTAATACCGTCTTTAGCAATTGCAATAAAAGTCTTATTAAGACCTAACGAGTTTCACTTTATGTTGATGCCTCTTGAGTGGTCACTGTGTCAATATGATTGTTCTTACAATTTCGTTTGCTAGGATCATGAACAGTTTATATGGTTTAAATTACTGCTGTGTACAGTGTTAAATTATTATCATTTCTCACGGTTCTGTTCTTTCTTTTCTTGTCATCAGTCTTCTGACTTGTTTGCTGCGGCCCGCCACGAATTTCTACGTCATACCGGACGTTCTTGTATACAGTGTTACAGAGATGTCGAAGAAAATCAACAGACAACTCTTAATGGTAGGCGTAAACTATCCAGAAAACGCGTGCTTTCAAAGTTTGGAAGAAGTGGCTTTAAATAATGACTCTAGAAATACAGGATGACCCAAAGGTCCGTGAACATTTGAAAATTCGATGCCTAGTGAAATAATATATGAAGGTAAGTCAATTATTATCCGGAAGGTAGTTAGAAAATTTTATTCTGATTAAATAGGAAACTTACAAGAACATCATTTTTTTTACACAGTCTCCTTGCGTTCCAACGCACTTGGTCCATTGTTGTACAAGCTTCCTGTTGCCCTCATTGAAGAAGGGTCTCGGTTGAGCTGCGACCCAGGAATGCACCGCTTCTTTCACTGCTCTCTCCAAGGCAAATCGACGGCGCCTTAGTGCCATTTTGAGTGGACCAAACAAGTGATAGAAGGGCCAAGATCGGCACTATATGGAGGATGATACAGAACCTGAAATTGAGGTTTCTGGAGCGTTTCAGCAGTGTGGGCAGCAGTATGCGGACGGGGATTGTCGTGCAACAACACAATACCTTTTGACAGCAATCCTCTGCGTTTGCTTCGAGTTGCAGGCTTTAGCCTGACAGTAAGCATCTCATTGTAACGTACACTGTTTATTGTCGAGTCCCTTTCCCCATAATGTTCCAGTACTGGACCTTGTGAGTCCCAAAAGGCCGTAAGCATCAGTTTTCCTGCGGACGTTTATCTTGAACGGCGAATTTGGATGTTTCCATTCCATACTCTGCCATTTACTCTCCGTCTCGTAATGATGGATCCTTCTTTCGTCACCAGTAGTGATTCTGCCAAAGAAGTAGTCGGTTACCATAGCAATCCAAACGTTTTTTGCAGATGTCCAAACGCGTTTGTTTATGAAACTGTGTAAGTTGTTTTGGGACTCAGCTTGCACAAACTTTATGAAACCCAAGGCTGTTGTGTATGATTTCGTAGGCAGATACGTGACTAATTTGCAAACGACGTGAAACTCGTCTAAGAGAATCATTACACGTGAACGCTCAACGGTCTCTTCATTTGTGCCGGTAAACGGTCGTCCGGCTCCTTCATCGTGCGTAACACTTGTGCGACCATTTCGGAATTTTTCAAACCATTCGTAAACACTCCGTTGTGGCAAACCACTGTTCCCGTACTGTGCCGAAAGACTTCGACGAATTTTGGCCCCTGATACGCCTTCGGACCACAAAAAATGGGTCACTGAATGTACTCTTCTTTGGTGCAAACAGACAGCGGATCAGCTACGATTAACAGCATGGCAGCGATAACGAAACTAACCTATTAGCTTCAAAATTGCAAAGGTATTACAACAAATAAACGAAGCATGCGTCATCAACGTAAAACGACAGTACTACCAAAATAAAGAAAAATATTACTAAATTGCAGATAATAATTGACTTACCCTCATAGGTAGAGTGGTAAACATTAGCACACATACTTGAAATGATATGAGGTTTTATTGAAACCAAAAAAGCCCTCAAAATGACCAAAAGGTGGCGCTTGATATGGTGTAAAAGCAATAATTGGTATGACACTTGATTTTTAGCAAATACGATTTCTGTATAATAAATGCTTAAGAAGTCGGCCATCATTCATCCACAGTACCTCTAGTCGAGGGACAAAGTTGTGAACAGCACTATACGACATGTCAGTAGGTATGGCGTGGACCAACCGTCGATCGTCTTTTAGCATCCCTCATGAGGGCGGACGATCGCGGTAGACTTGCGACTTGAGGTAGCCGTGCAACCAATAATCACACGGATTGCGGTCTGGGGAACTGGGAGGCCAAGTATGGCGGAAATGGTGGCTTAGCAAGCTATCCACAACGAACGAGGTGCGCAAGACATTTTCACATGTGTATCAATGTGGGAAGGAGAGCCACCCCGTTTAAAAGTCGTACCTTCCAGCAGGTGTTTATCAGCCAGACTAGGGATGATGCCATTCTGCAACATATTGGCCTACCTCACATCCGTCACGCTGACATGCTGAAAACAGCACGCCAGATTTCCCCAAGATTGTTCTAGGATATTCGGTAGCCCATGTTCTGCAGTTGTGTTTATTCTCATGGAGCGTCAGTAACATGTTCCTGTATGCACCGTTTGTTGGCCGGTTTTTGTACTCGTTTCTGTTCTCAATTAAATTCCATGTTATTTCAGACATGTGTGCCAAGTTTTACCTTTCTACCCATACTACTCCGTCAGTTTGTGCATTTTGAAATGTTAACGGACGATTGGGTCACCCTGTAGTACAGCCCACTACGTACCACCCCGTAGAGATCGCTAGGAGAAGATTACATTGATTACAGCACGCCAGAAGTCATTTAAATAATCGCTCTTCCTGTGTTCCATACGTGAATGGAAGGGAAAAAGCTCTAACAGCTGGTACAATGAGTATCCTATGCCATGCGCTCCACAATGGTTTGCAGAGAATAGCTGTAAATTTAGACATGTATACGGTTTTTTGACACAGCACTGTCACGGACACGGAATATATTTACTATTTAAAGTTTTGTAGGGCCACTGTCATGTCGCCGTTTCGTGTACATTGTTTTGCTATTGTGAGATGCTAATAATGGTATGATCCAAATGGTTCAAAGGGCTCTGAGCACTATGGGACTTAACTTCTAAGGTCACCAGTCCCCTAGAACTTAGAACTACTTAAACCTAATTAACCTAAGGACATTACACACATCCATGCCCGAGACAGGATTCGAACCTGAGACCTTAGCGGTGGGGCGGTTCCAGACTGTAGCGCCTAGAACTGTTCGGCCACCGCGGCCAGCCGATGGTATGGGACGCGTCCGCTACTGCTTTGTGTTCTGTTTATATTTTTCGAATAGTGTGTGTCTAAAAATGGCTCTGAGCACTATTGGACTTAACATCTGTGGTCATCAGTCCCCTAGAACATAGAACTACTTAAACCTAACTAACCTAAGGACATCACACACATCCATGTCCGCCGGCCGCGGTGGCCTCGCGGTTCTAGGCGCGCAGTCCGGAACCGTGCGACTGCTACGGTCGCAGGTTCGAATCCTGCCTCGGGCATGGATGTGTGTGATGTCCTTAGGTTAGTTAGGTTTAAGTAGTTCTAAGTAGTAGGGGACTGATGACCACAGCAGTTGAGTCCCATAGCGCTCAGAGCCATTTGAACCATCCATGCCCGAGGCAGGATTCGAACCTGCGACCGTAGCAGTCACGCGGTTCCGGACTGAGCGCCTAGAACCGCTAGCCCACCGCGGCCGGCATAGTGTGTGTCTGTGTGCTTGTATTTATGTACAGCACATGTGTGTGTTTGTAATTTTATTTTTAATTTTTTTATTTATAATTTAATTTTTTACGGGGAACGTTAGTCCTTGTTTTGTGTGTGTGTGTGTGTGTATGTGTGTGTGTGTGTGTGTGTGTGTGTGTGAGAGAGTGTGTGTTTGTGTGTGTGCGTGTGCGTGTGTGTATGTGTGCGTGCGTGCGTGCGTCCGCGAGTTGCTTGCAGGGGAATTATTATGTCCTAACTTTCTGTTTTGTAAGTTATTGCTTGACTGTGGTACAGAGTGCGGTGAACTAGAGTCGTTACATTGCCTAGTTTATAATATATTTTTTTTAAATAAAGGACATTGGCAGTGGTGGCTGACAACAACTTACCTGAAGGCCATAAGGTATTGCAAAACAGTCGCTAGTTATCGGAGCGCACTTCGAAATGCGGCTCATCACTGAAGCCAATTCTGCTCCATTCAGTGGGATTCCAAGCCAAGGACGTGTCTGGAGAGGCCTCGGACAGCGGTGGGATACCACAATGACAGTCGCCCGCCGTACGGCTCGACAACAGGGAGCGATGATCTGAAGTGACATTTCTTTTCATAGCAGGACCCTGTGGTTGTCCTCTACGGCACCCTCACGAAACAGCTGTATGTCAACGATATTATACGACCCATTTTTTTACCATTCACCTCAAGCCAACCTGGGCATACATTTCAGTTAGATAATGACCGCTTTCTTCGTGTTTACCAAACCCTGCCTTGGCCAGGAAGGTCGCCGGATTACTCCTCTTCTGAGAACATTTGAAGCAGGGCCCTCCAACCAGCTTGGACAGAATTTGACACCACATTCTTCAGGAGGACACCCAGCAATTCTGCCAATCAATGCCAAGCGGGGTAACTGCCAGCATAAGGGCCAGAGATGGGCCAACGCGTTATTAATTTGCTCAAGTTCTGATGTCCGCGGCTCTAAGTTTCTGAAATTATACCCTCGTTTCTCCATTGAGCTCTTTCTCTTCACTAAATCATCTGGTTTCCTGAAATTGTAATCATGTGTTTGTCTAAAATGTAAGTCACATTTATCGATTTCCGCCCCATTCTTAGTGTGTGTGAGTGTGTGTGTGTGTGTGTGTGTGTGTGTGTGTGTGTGTGTGTGTGCGTGTGTGTGTGTGTATCTGTACATGAATTCTCTGACAGATAGTTCGTCGAACCAAACCACCTTTCGCACTGTATCTCTACCGTTCCACTCTCGAAAAGTGTATGGGAAACATGAATGCTTAAATATTTCCGTACGAGCTTTGATTTATCTTCATTTATTATCATGATTATTTCTTTCTATGTAGGTAGGCGTCAATAAAATATTTTCGCCTTCTGAATTGTTTGAAATTGCTTGAAAAGATCTTCCCGTGAGGGAAAACGCCTTTTTTTTAAATTGTTGTCTTCGCAACTCACTTTCATATCGAACTTCATGGCAGATTACAACTGTGTGCCGGACTGAGACTCGAACTCGGGACCTTTGCCTTTCGCGGGCAATTGCTCTACCATCTGAGCTACCCAAGCACGACTCACGCCCCGTCATCACAGCATTACTTCTGCTATTACCTCGTATCCTACTTTCCAAACTTTACACAAGCTCTCCTACAAGGTCAAATTGATTCCATATTTTTAGATTTCCAGAAGGCTTTCGACACCGTTCCTCACAAGCGTCTTCTAACCAAACTGCGTGCCTACGGAGTATTGCCTCAGTTGTGCGACTCGATTCGTGATTTCCTATCAGAAACGTCACAATTCGTAGTAATTGACGAAAAGTTATCGAGTGAAACAGAAGTAATATCCGGCGTTACCCAAGGAAGTGTTATAGGCCCTCTATTGTTCCTGACCTATATTAACGACATAGGAGAGAATCTGAGTAGCCGTCTTAGATTGTTTACAGATGATGTTGCTATTTACAGTCTTGTAAAGTCATCAGATGATCAAAACGACTGGCAAAATGATTTAGTTAAGATATCTGTATGATGCGAAAAGTGGCAATTGACACTGAATAAAGAGAAAGTGTGAAGTTATTCACATGAGTACTAAAAGAAATCAGCTACATTTCGAATACGTTTTAAGTCACACAAATCTGAAGGCTGTAAATTCAGCTAAATACTTGTGGATTGCAATAACAAATAACCTAAATTGGAACGATCACATAGATAGTATTGTGGGTAGAGCAAACCCAATACTGCGATTCATTGGCAGAACACTTAGAAGGTGCAGCAGGTCTACTAAAGAGACTGCCTACATCACGCTTGTCCGCCCTATTTTTGAATATTGCTGTGCGGTGTGGGATCCGCATCGGATGCGACTGACGGGTGACATCGAAAAAGTATGAAGAAGGGCAGCTCGTTTTGTATTATCGCGAAGTAGGGGAGATAGTGCCACAGACATGATACGTGAATTGGAGTGGCAATAATTAAAACAAAGGCGTTTTTCGTTGCGACGGGATCATCTCATGAAATTTCAGTCACCAGTTTTCTCTTCCGATTGCGAAGCATTCTGTTGCCACCCACCTACATAGGGAGAAATGATCATCACGAAATGATCATCACGATAAAATAAGATAAATCAGGGCTCGCACAGAAAAATTTAAGTGCTCGTTTTTCCTGCGTGCCTTTCGAGAATGGAAGGATAGAGAGACAGCTTGAAGGTGGTTCATTGAACCCTCAGCCAGGCACTTTATTGGGAATAGCAGAGTAATCACGTTGATGTAAATGTAGATGTAGATTTAAACGTTTTATGTATGAAGCTGAAAAATTTAGAGAAAACATGCGAATAGGTACGACAGAAAAAAATCACAAAATTGGTTTGTATGACACAAACCATAATATTTTGCCAATTTCCTTACAGGGGTATTCTGTTTTATGTGGAGTCCCACGGACAAGCTGTGCTCAATGTGCACCACGTGTCTCTGCACACAGCAGAAGGCCGCTCCGCTACAGTAAAAGCTGTGGAAGTCCCCAGTGGTGTGACAGTTCTGGCACTTCCCAACCAACACTACTTTCTACCTTAATGGTATTGCCTCAGCAACAGTGTCGTCACCGTAACCGACGTCTTAAGTACTGGAAAATAAACGTTTAGAATTGCAGAGACATCAGGAATTCTAAGATTTTTGCCTTGACGGCTTTTGAGGATCTAGTTTCTTAATGATGGGAGCGAGTGGTCGCTTTTTCTTTGAGCTGTCGCAGCACTCGACGAGACAGACTTTCCGTAGGGCCATACTTGGCCGATGGTCATAAAGAGTAAATATGCTGTATCACTCACAGACTCCTACCGTAAAATTTCAGCAATAGAAATTTAGATTCCATTGTTCTAGAGCTATTACAAAAATTCTTCCACCGACTATGAGCTTGAAATTATCTATTCAAATATTTAATGTCTGTTGATATATGCGGTAACACGTGTGATGCTGAGAATAACGTGATTCGTCAGTATGTAAGTCTTAGAGCGATACGTATAAACATCCGGTTCGCGAAGTTATTAAGACTTTAACTAAAATTGTATCATTAGTAGCCCCGTGTTTGAATAGTACACAATTATGTAAGTTTTAATCATCTTCGTTGATACGACAAATGGAATAATTACTGACACATCAAATGCATAGAAATGCGGATTATTGAAATTTTTTTACTTTTTTAACAAATGATGTTGAAAGTGGCGTACCTCGCTGCATTCATATTCTTCCGATCTAGTAAGGGTGAAAAAAGTGCAAACCACTTCTGAAATATAAACGAAAGGAATGTTGCATGTCGTTGTTGCTTGGGAGATTGTGGGAGTATTTTCAGTAACATAAGTAGAAAGATTTCCGTCCTTCACTCAGAGTGGCTCATTTTCTTCCTATCGTGTCTTGCATTTAGCTATTGAGTGAGGCGTGAGAAGTTTCAGTACACATATGTATTGGTGACCACGAAGAGGGTGAAACTCGGAGACGGCACTTAGTCTGCTCCTCTCTTATAGCACTAACGATCATAAAACTGTCACAAACCCTTATTCCACGGGACACTGCTAAGAGCTTTGGAATTTAATAAAGACACTGACTCTATCTGGTGATCACGAACTGTACTTCAGTACTTCGTCCTTTTTAGGGCTTAATACGGAAACGAAGATTTTCGCCCCTAGGATTTGAAGTATCCACCGCCACACAACATTTGACCTACGCTGCAGAAGCGCTAGTATGACATGTCATTGCCGTTTTTGTCTGGGTTGGCACGCACGTCAGTAAAATCATTTGCATACTTGAGTCACGTATTAGCGTATTTTTTCCCTTTGCACGTACCATTTTCCAGCAACACATACGTAGCCAGAAAGTCAATACCTACTTCAGGTGCAGAATGAACTAAATCTTCATCTTGTAGGTGGTGCTACGTGCTTTTATTTTGTCAGTGGTTGATACTAACCGTCCAGCGTATTTGTTAATATTAGAACTGTTTAATAGTCATATACCAGCACTGGAATCAACTTTTATCGCGACAGCAGATCTACAGCATGATGCAGCTACAAACTTTCAACTCCGTTTGTTAGTATGAGTGTGACATATTATGATCGCCAACTTGTTGGTAGCTACCACTATCGACACAGAGAGAATGAAAAGAGACAAGAAGTAACAATTTGTTTTTATTTTTATTTTTTCATAAAATACTTTAGTTGAACGACTCCGAGAGAACACTACTTATGCTAACTTTATGACTGTATTTTGTGAACGTTTTCTTTTCGGGAATTTATAACTTACTCATTGATTTATCAAGCTAATCACTTATCTTTCTCATAAATTTCTGCGTAAATTACATCCTACTAGATGATCTGCTCGTTATATTTTCTAATTTCTTCTTGTAAACAGTTCTTAAAAGTTTTTTCCAGTACATTCTACGGCATTTTTCTGCGAAATATTCTTAGCCATCTCCATACCTACTTCCGACGAAACAACTTTGTTTTGGACGTTAGACGTATTGGTTCTGAGCCCCATACTAAAAAAGGTAGTAGTAAACGAAGTTAAATCTTTAGCAGAAAAAACAAAATTACAGTATGAAGTTTTATGCAGAGAAGATGTTTCTCAGTTTCATCTCTGCATTTGAAAGTATGCAAAATAGTTACAGCCTTGAATGTGTCACATTTACTGCTAGTCTGGAGGCAAAACGCAGCGAGGTGTAATTTATAGTGACTCTTCCACTCTTCCACCTAAGAACAAAATTACACCACATAATACGCCACTTCACTTACAGCAGCCGATCTTCTGGCCGATTTTTCTTTGTCAACACAATTGGATTTTTTTTAAAGGTTGTCGTCTTGCTTCAGCTGAAAACGGCTTAATGCCTAAATTGCCGTCGTAAAATAAAAGTCTAAAATCTACAAGCAAGATGAAAGCTTTTACACAATTTATAGTAGTTATGAGTCCATGTTACAAGAAAGTAAAATTGGCTGGGTTATTCCGGTAATGTGTTTCAATCACCTGAAACTGTGTAGCTATAAGTTTCGCAATATAAATCTTCGGTGGCTCTGAACGAGTCACCAAGAAGAAATTACCTCAGTGACAAGCATTTTATATCGTTACTGAATCATCAAACATTTGCCTTTAAAAAAAAAAATTGGGTCCATCTTTAGGAAGAGTATGAAGTTAATTTTCTTCCTGTGTCATCAATAATATGAACATCAATTTCCCTTTTCAATTGTAATGGATTAATTGCAAGAGGTATTTCATGAGACAGAAGAATTAGTTTGAAGCTGAAGTTAAAATTAAAAACTCCTTATGTCCTATCTTCCTAATCGCATGGGCGAATGTAGCATTTCACTGACAGTGCACTCTTTTGTACAATCAAAACGTATTTTAAATGAACTGCCAAAAGATATAGTCACATACAACATCACCGAATGACAGACAATTTAAATTAACCAATTTTACACAGAAGTGCAATGACATAATTTGAGACTGGAATTGATAGGTCAGAAAATGTTATTTTCCGGGATTGTCCTTGTATCTTATATTTTTGTGGTTTCTATTGCGCCAGAAATCCCTCACCGCCTCCAGCGTACCCCTCTCCATTTCAATACAAATTTGATTTTAATTTTCGTATAACTAATGAAACCTGCTCCGCCATCTTACTTCCCCACATCCACCACTGCTGGGGGCTCGCCTCCAACTGCGCAACGCTACGCGCTGTTAACAGCCAACTGCCCAACACTACAATGGCAAACAACAATGCAAACTAGCCACAGACTGCACACAGCACAGCCAGTGATTTTCATACAGAGCGCTACGTTGCGTTACCAATAAGAAAACCTTAATAGTCTACTTACACATGTAACAAGCTTGTACGTAATAGCAGAAACTCGAATAATACTATCTACTAAACAGAAAAGCTGAAGTGTTCGGTCGGCATGCTCATTATTTCTGATTATTTTTTCCAAAACGGAAAATGACCGTCTGATGCCGGAAATGGACATTAATGATCACAAACCAAATGAAACTGTTTACAGTTTGTTTGTGTCTAGTTTAATACACGTCACGAGTCAAAACGTCACGAAGGTCACCAAGCAGATAGTCCAAATACTATACGTGAAAAATGGAGGATCTAATTTGTTGAAAAACTAGAAACATATAGTTCCAGTCACCCACGAGAGTCACTGATGTAACAAAACCTCATTCTGTATCGTCAAAGCCATAAACATACTGCTGGCGGACAAAAAGCAACTAACAGTGAGTTGCATTACTTCAAAATATGCACACAGAATGTCATTAGCTTCCCTTTCGCAAATTATCTGGTTATATGGCTTCATGGATTAATACTTTAATTAGTACCATGACAGGTTAGTATTTCCCTCTGTGAATAGGCCTCTGCTATTTCAGAACGCAATTATCTTTCATTTCTTATCAATTGTCCTAGAGACATTTAGTATAAAGCCGACAACGCCAGACAATCAGCTAGTACTCTGTTATTCAAAATACAGCAAAACTTTCAAAGTATCGATATTACTAATACTTCTATGATGCCCGTTAACAGAAATACTTCCGCGTTTTGAGATAAATTCACGAATCTCGCAGGCAGTGGGGGAGTAGCTATCATTACAGAACAATAAAAAGGCCAGACCGCACATATCTATCAGATTTAAGATTTATTTTTAAGATTCATAAAACAGAAAGAAGAAGTTATGTGAGAGGATGATCAATTGTAGGGAAGATGGAAAAATTTTAGTTAATATGTAACAGAGAAATATGCAATCTTATAAAAAGAAATATTACAGATGAAATTAGGAACTGAAGACGAACATACTATGAGCACATCGAAAAGCTGTGTCTTTGCAGACTCAAATAACAGTAAAAAAATATTTGAAAAGGAAAGCTGGAATCCAACCGTCTTGGAAAAGTGCAGGGAGGACAAGAAGAAAACAATATAAAGAAATAAAAGTTTGAAGAGTGGATAAACTGCGGAAAATGAAACGGTCCAAGAACGTAGGGAAAAGTGAGGGTAGAGGAAGAGAAGAAAAAAATAAACATATAAAATGATAATGAAGAGAAGCAAACATGGCGGCGTAAATGCCGTCCTCAGCTGATGTGTAACGGAAGACGACTAAGTTATTTCTGGGCACACAATTAATTTCAGGCAAATACTGTCCTAAACCTATCTATACACTGTTGAAAGTTCTCGTCCCTGGTGGTATCAACGAAACAAGGTGGACGCTACATCTCAGCAGCTTACATCATACTGCTTCTGGATGGTAGAGCCGAAAGTTTACACGACGAGTTCCGAGGCAGACAATGTACTGTCAATGCTATGCCATGTAATGATTGGACACCGTTAGTCAATTAGTTTCCTTCTTCACAAAGTGATGGGTCTCACATATAAGTATATATGAATCTTTGGTATCTGAATCGATTGTGAGCGAGCAGCGACGTTGTTAAGCTGTATCGCATAAGTTAAGTGAGTATCTTTGAGCTGCGAGATGGTGCAGATAATGTTTAACTTTGGTAGACAGAGCTGTCGAAGTGAGGAAGCTATGGTAGTATTATGATTCAAATTTAATGTCTCAGATTATCATTTTGTTCAGTCTGCATGATTATGAAACTGATTTGTGAAGGAATAAATCTAATGGAGTGTCAGGTTTTGTATTATCGCGAAAAATGGGAGAGAGTGTCACAGAAATGATACAGGATTTGGGCTGGACATCATTAAAAGAAAGGCTTTTTTCGTTGCGACGGAATCGTCTCACGAAATTCCAATTACCAACTCTCTTCTCCGAATGCGAAAATATTTTGTTGACACCGACCTATACAGGGATGAACGATCACCATGATAAAATAAGGGAAATCAGAGTTCGTAGGGAAAGATATAAGTGTTCATTCTTTCCGCGCGCTATACGAGATTGGAATAATAGAGAATTGTGAAGGTGGGTCGATTAACCATCTGTCAGGCACTTAAATGTGATTTACAGAGTATCCATGTAGATGCAGATGTAGATGTATATGAGATAAATACAATAATGATGTTATCTTTTCTTCACTATTGCTGCGCCATCTAATTACCTTGGTTATTGTACTGAAAGTTGTTGGATTTAAGAGATAGTAACGTGTGTTGTTTGGATGTTGAGAAGTTCACTAAATTTAAAATAGCCTTCAGAATGTTTGCTCAATACACAAGAAAACATAGTGTTATCATTTTTGTGCATATTTCATTTTCTTACCAACCTTTCTCTTACAATTCTTTCTGCTTGATCATCCAAACTAGTATGTTCGATAAACTGTTTGATTCGCAATTAACAGTGAACTCAATGCACCTAACGAGTGTCTGTGTAGATGTAGTAACTTGCAGCTTTAGCATAGCGGTGTGCAAGACAGAGCAGTACTACAACGCGTTATCCAGATTTGTGCAGAATAGAGGTAAGGAGAAAAGATTATGATTTATTTTTTTAGTTATTCAGTCATGGTCAGCTTATGGTATTCAGAGACAGTTTTTGTGATCAGATTTTTAAAAGCCACTTACTCTCGATTTCATGTCAAAGTTAGTTATTCAGGCAGTTTATACTGATCGAAATTATTGCTGTCAGATTGTTAACTTTCACAGTATGAAAGACTTATGAAAGACTTCCCTTTTCATTTCGACAATTATTATTACAGTGCCGCTTTGTCTTCACGTTACGACAATATAAGTTTCATTGCGTCATTTCATTTATTATCACAGCTCAGGCTTACAATCAGGAACAGAGTACTTCAGACATATTTTTATTTATTTAGATAACTTCCAAAAGTACCAGGGTATTCCTGGACGGTGGCAAACATGGGGACTTTATGTTAGAGTACACTGAGGGAACGGACTGTTTATATTTGTTCAGGAAATGTATGTTCTTATACCGAGAACATCTGTGTTATACAGTAGCGAGGGCCGAAAGAAAGGTTACTAGGTGTTGTCGACACACTTGATCAGTATCATCTGCTAGTAAGTCCATTCTTCTAGAGAAATGATGCTGCATATAGAAGCGTACTTAATTATTCCGACAGATTCTGAGGGTGAGGTTGGGAGCTCACCAGCTCCACGCCCACTACGTGTTCGCATGTTGGCCCAACGTCGTCATCGATTCCGATAGCAATGATCATCGAAATCGGACCGAGTATCAATGGAAACGTTTTCCCTGGGCGGATAATTCACGTTTCATGTTCTAGGTCGATTGCCGTGTGCAAATACACCGTTACTGTAGAGCACCGTTACTTTAAAGACGCCCCACGCCATACACGTATGCCGGTGGCATTGTGCTATGGAGGGATTCTTCATTTGGACTTCTGTAGGACGTTCGTCAGCAATCAAAGACACCGTAACAGCTGTGGACTGCATAAATATTGCTGCGGAACACATGAGTCCCTTCAGCTTATTGTCTTCCCTGTCGTCGATGGCATTTTTCAGCAAGACTGCTGTCCGTGTCACAAGGCCAAAATCGTGCTAAAGTGGTTTGAGGAGCATGCCAGTGAACTCACGTAGATGTCTTCACCGCTAAATTCATCTGATCTGAAGTGGTGGAACCAACCTAAGACACCATCGGGCTCCAGTCCAGCGCCTGCAAACCACCTGTACATGATTTACATGAACAGCGTGACCTGTGATGAGACACGTGGCGCCACATGCCTCCGGAAACCTGTGAGGCACTTTTCGACTGGCACACAGCATCACTGCTGGATTATCTTTCAATACGCTACGAAGCAAGAGGTCATAAACTGTTGGCTCATCAGAGCTGCACACTTTTCATCTATCGTGGCGTTTTATTGAAGCCTTTTAACATGTAGAGCTTTGGACCTTGCTGTGACAAAATCGTCCTCCTCGGCGTTACATTTCATGGTACACGGAATAAACCTGAGCGTTGACCTGTGCTTCCACACCTGAAAGCTTCACATCGTTAAACATACGACGGCGTGCTGAAAATTAATGTCTCTGAAGTTTTTATTTTGTCTTCAATATCGGTTGAGGTATTAAATGTCATGCATCTTAGTCGGTCGGCTTTACCGCTTAGCTGATACAAGTTGCAATCCTCTGCCGCTAGAGGGATTCGAATTGTAGCTGTTAGTGGGTAATGGAAAACGTCGGTGCATGAGAAATATCATACTGTAACGTAGTTTCTGGCAGCAGGAAACAAATGAAATCCATCTAAGAATGAAAGCTGCGTGCGATCTATGTTGTATCGACATTACTAACGTCCGCCGGTGGGTTGTTTGTGCTCGCAATGACTGAAACAGTGGCGCTAATCTCAACATGTGTGGCAGAGCTTTAAGTGTCCAAAACTAAAAGAATACGTTTCAGGACTTCACTTTGATAGTGACGAAGTGATGCAAGCAGAGGTGAGGTTGTAGCTCCGTCAGTAAAGCCACACGTTCTAGAGTGACTGAATCAACAAACTGGTCTCTCGCTGGAACAAATGTGTTCGCCACCGGAACGACTATGTTGCTGAATAAATATGTAGAAATGAACAAAGGTGTTGGATGTTAGTAACGTTTCTTTTATTTCAAAAGCGTTAATAGTTTTCACGTTAAAATCATATGGTTCTAGGCCACATCACAGAGTGGAGCCTCTTACACGCTCTCTACCCGCTTAGTGTCAGACGTGCTAACTGACCAGTGCTGGGCCTCACTTCATTGAAAGAGACGTAGGAGAAACCTTACCGCGTTTGTTTGGTGATCCTAAAGCCGAACACAGAAGCAGGGGAGCTGGAACAACGCAAGACTGAATCAATAAAACGGACGTAGAGAGACGTTCACAGCGCACACAGGTTAAATTCAAACAGAAAAAAATATCGAAATTATTAAGCAACTTAAAAATTCTTTTCTTTTTGATAAAGTTATAGGTAATTATTTGACTCTCATACGAAAGATTAGTTTGAAAAGTATTTAACACTGATGGACCAAAGAAGATTCACTTCCTTCGTTTATTAGTTTTAGTAATAGCTACCTTTCGTTGTTCTCAGGCCCCGGTGATTTGAAGTATAAACGAAGTGCTCGTCAAATTCAAGAGAAATTGTGATAAATAATGAAAGCAACTTCTGAAACAATATGATTTCCTCATTTACTATACTATGGATCCCACATCCTGTAACCCTGGAAGATTATTATTATGTTACTTATAATCCGTCTTGATTGCAAAATTTTTATTCATGTGACCTGTTTCGGTTCTTCTTCAGATCTGATATTTCGGATTATAAGTAACATTGTAAAATCACTGATTGCTGCTATCCTGTCGGACATTATGTCTCTTTTTGCAAAGATTATTATTTTTTTATTTTGAACGGAGGATTTAGATGGAGACGACGAACTTCACCATGGTGCTGCTCAGTAATAGAGGTTCGTGAACGTGTTCTTCTTTCTCCCTTCGTGGCCGCCAATGTTAGTTTCAATATTTAGTTCATATTTGTGCGACACTAAGAACCTGCAATCTTTCTTTTCATTTAAGTAGAAAGTCCGATTATTTTCTTTCTCAGATGAATAAATGCATTTTAACCACAATTCTTTTTACCCAGGCCACGGAGAATGATAGTACTTATAACATACGTGACTCTTCCCGATAGTACGTTCACATACAACGGAGTGTGTACCGACGTAACTATACTTATGACCCATTTCCTTACAGTATTAATTCTTATTCTGAACCACTCACTTGTGAATGTACTTGCCCTCTTATTTTGTGCAGTCAGTCGGGTGTATTGCCGGCCGGAGTGGCCGTGCGGTTCTAGGCGCTACAGTCTGGAGCCGAACGACCGCTACGGTCGCAGGTTCGAATCCTGCCTTGGGCATGGATGTGTGTGATGTCCTTAGGTTAGTTAGGTTTAATTATTTCTAGGTTCTAGGCGACTGATGAACTAAGAATTTACGTCGCATAGTGCTCAGAGGCATTTGAAGCATTTGAACCATCGGGCGTATTCCTTAATAAGATTAATTTTAATATTCAGTGGCTTAGTTTCCACAATTGACCTTTGCCTGTGTCGAAACGGCCCTTCACGCGAAATATTTATTACGTGACAATCATACTCTCTCCCAAATCAAAATTACGACACCGGCTGACTAAGCTTCTAACAATTTAACAGGGAAGTTGCAAAACGATAGAGAACATTTACAAGATTTGAGTGTCCAACCAAGGGGAAGAACTGTGTCAGTTAGCGAGGTGTTTTCTTCACATTCGTCTGCACAAAAGCAAATCTTTATGGTGCACTTCAATGTTATACATTTAGAATTGTTAGGATATTGCAGTGCCTGCGTTATTCCAAATTACGATGACAAGTTCCTTCCGACGTACACGTGTTTTCGAGACCCAGTCCGACAAAAATTTTCATTGTTGTCATTCCGTTGCACAGCTGATAGTTGTCCATATTAGCAAATGCGAATTCATTTCATGTGCCTCGTAACGGCTGTCGTCGGCGCAGTGTCTACTTCTTCGGACATGTGGGCCGGGCAAGCGCCTCTCAAGTCTTCCCTGCACGGGAATATGTATAATGGACATACGAGTACTTGTTTTACAGGCACGTAGTTCACTTCATGCATAAGTTAGAGTCTGACGTGAGATGAGCTCGGATAGCCAAAGCGTTTCAGGCGACCGCTCGCGGTAAGTGGGAAATCCGGGTTCGAGTCTGCTCCGGCACAAACTTTCATTGTTGTCATTCAATTGCACAGCTGGTAGTTTTTAATATTTGCAGCTGCGAGTACATGTTCCATGTATCTCGAATAGTGCTCGTTGCCGATGTCTGTCATATACGAGTAATTTGACATGACTCATTTTAATATTATAGATGGATTCTCTCACTCTCTGTACTGTATTGACCTTCCTGGAAGATAATACTTTTACGCTACCACCCACACCGCACAAGTAACGGTGTCGTATCTATTAAAGGACTGGGACTGCGGCGTTCGATACACTCTGTGCTGAGGGCGGCAACACAAAAGCTGCAAACCTTAGAAGGAAGCACACCGGATCTCATTAGCTAACATAAATGTCACTTGTTCGGCACCGCCAAACAAATAACGAATAAATGTCTTCTAGGCAAAGTTCAATGTAAATATCGCCTTTACTTCGGCGTAGAAGCAAT
The DNA here is from genome assembly GCF_023897955.1 of Schistocerca gregaria. Taxonomy (NCBI): domain Eukaryota; kingdom Metazoa; phylum Arthropoda; class Insecta; order Orthoptera; family Acrididae; genus Schistocerca; species Schistocerca gregaria. The sequence continues at coordinate 453,235,921 of NC_064924.1, forward strand.
TCAGGTATAAACTCTGATTGACCTTATTGGTAATATCGTTTTACCCAAACAAACCCTAAGTCTATAGGGAAGCGAAAATATCGACTGTTTCAAAAATATTAATCAAATTTCATAAGGTTATATGTTCTACATGAATGAAGGTACAAACTGGTTATTATGGTGACTAGCAGATGGGGCTATGAAGTTTCTGTTACACTATGCAACATGATTTCGATATTTGCATAATTTTCGTTGTTCGTGAAGTAGTTTTTTGCACTGATATCACACCTGTTCTTAGTTTATTTTTCCATCACACATAAATTTTTCTTAAATAAGGTAAATTCGCCTTCAGTTTTAACGTAAGTTCTACACAGAGAATTTTTTTGCAAGTAAAGTAAAATTTGTTTTAGTAATACGGAACAGCTGATTTCACTTGTCAGACGCATCAGGCCCTTAGGCGGGAATGTTTAGTTCATTGCTGACGTGCAATAGGTTATATTTGTAGTGTTAATATAGTTCTTCGGATTCTTTTAAATGGGTTCCCGCAAGTGTATGAATAACCCAAAGTATTGTGTTTTGTTTGTAGCTACGTAACTGCTCAGTAAATGCGAGGCATTAATAGTTTCGAGAAAAACGTGAACCGGACATACGTTGGTGTAATGCTTTTTAATCAAGACAAAAGCTGGGCACCGCACAAGGTACGCCGCACATGTGTTGAGGAATAACTTACACCATGGATAAATGATAAGACGAAATATGTGCATAATTCCCATGGTTTGGAGGGAGCCACGAAATCATTTATATGTTTGGTATTTTTGTATCGTTAACGTTGAAGGCCATAATGCAAAAAATAAGAACGATATCAATATCCCAACATTGCTGTGGCCTTACGACCAGATACCCATAGTGAATCTCTCTCCATTCCAATTCCGCCTATCATTCTGGACGTCTCGTAGGAGAAACTTAAGGAAGTGATTTTTTGAGGGGCCACAGATGAGAAATTTAATGAAAGACAATTTGAAAAACATTATGAATACAGTAACAAAATCAGGCTTGATTTCGTTTGAAGAAGCATTGTCCAAATTTTTCGGTAACAACAAACATTCAAATTATAAAACCATGTTTAAAACAGTATTGTACAGTTTTATGCAATTAGGATAATAACCAGCGCGTGACGCCTCATTTTCTACTTTAACATACTTTTGTTTTCCCTGCGAACCTTGGTAGTGCCAGAGAAAACAAGGAGAGCAGTTCCATCACGACATCAAGGAGATGGAAAAGATGTACCAGAGAAAGTGGAATGCAAAAATGATGGCTGACTATCGTTTTCCGCCAGTGAAAGATGGCATTAGTGGAAGGAAACAATTAAGTAAGAGAATTTTCGGCCCATGTTAGAAAGAACTTGACATACTGAAATCCTTGACGGGGAAATTAAATTTTCATAGATGTGTTTCTGTAATAATTACGAGCATTTGTAAGTGATCATGTACCGTTGTTTACTCTAATGCAATGTGTAGTGCTTCTATGCAGGATTACACAAAGATTTTCAATGCAATTAAAAAATTCCCTATTAAAAAACCTGATTTAAGCTTGAAACGTCCCCTTAGAAAAATTTATACACGACTGTGCTTAAACTGACAGACAATAGTTTTTAGCGCAACGCAATCTGACTTCCAAAAATCCCTACAAACGAATGGCCCGGACTAACATTAATCTATACCTTTCACAAATCACTTACCTCACAAAAATCTTCGTTACTCGAACTACTGCAATACAGCGAGCGCCACTACTGCCAGCTAAATAAAAGATTCAAACTACTGAAGGCACTAACTACTGATAGGCATAGTTAGCAAATGAAAGATTTTAATAGAGAACAAACAATGTATTTACCTCACTAGTCATAATATATATAGCAGTTCATGACACCAATTCTTACAAATTTCAAAACTCCGCCATCTCTCTCCCCACGTCCACCACTGCTGGCGGCTCACCTCCAACTGCGCAACGCTACGCGCTGTTAGCATCCAGCTGCCGCTGCCCGACACTACAATGGCAGACAACAATGCAAACTAGCCACAGACTGCGCACAGCACAGCCAGTGATTTTTCATACAGAGCGCTATGTGGCGTTACCAATAAGAAAACCTAAACAGCCTACTTACATAGCCCCCATGCTCCCCACAAAAAATTTTTACAAATTGTTTTGGGCAGTGGCCAATAATGATTTGATAAAATTTTTCATAATTACTATAACAAAGATATCAAATGCACACACTTATTGATACAATGTTGGTCAGAAGCTAACATTTTCTCACAGTCCATAAAGACATTCCTAATCGCTCATCACAGTAAATTTGCAGGGTTTTTTTCAAAGTCTGAGTAGTAAAAGAGAATGCACATGGAAGTAGTGGATTTCCATGCAGTCTTGAAGAAGTAGTGTTGTCCTTCCAATGGAAAGACAGTGCAGACTCTTGACATGCAGACAGGTAATGGGCCACAACAGAGTCAGTCGACGTTGAAGACTATCGGTAGGTAGGTCATCACAGAGCAGACCCACTGTAGCCCTGGTAGAGATTACTATTGGTAGTGGTGGGTCATCACAGGTGTAGACCCGCTGCAGTCCTTGTAGAAATAATGGTATTGGTTGGTCATCAAAGGTGCACACCCACTGCAGAAATAATGGTATTGGTGGGTCATCAAAGGTGCAGACCCACTGCCTAAATAATGGTATTGGTGGGTCATCAAAGGTGCTGACCCACTGTAAACCTTGTAGAGACTGCCAGCAGCCATCTGTTGCGACTGTGCAGGTCCACAATCATCATCGAAGAGTCTTGCAGAGAATATAGTAAGTCCATCAACCACCACTTATTCACGTACAAAGTTTTTGGAATTGTCCTTAGAACCAGCAATGCTGTTAACCAGTCCCTTGCCGAATTATCAATACACTTTCAAACACTATCAATCCCTACTTCTCACATATTGTGCATATACTATGACCAACAGAAACGTGTGCAGTTAAATGTAATTTACAAGTTACTTAATTTGATGAACTGGTGTCAGTAACAATTTTATAATATAAGAATGCAATAACAAAGGTACAAAATACATCTTTAAAGAACATAACAATACAGATAACATTTGCAGTAGTACAGGCTTTACAAAAGAATCGAAATAGCAAATACATCAGTGTTACAAAAATTATAAGTACATACATAAAAGATCAGAATAACTTTTGAAACATCAACTTCACATTTGAGCATTAGAACAAAACAGAATAAATAATGTTTAAACATCTTTACGAAGTAAATAGCATGTTATTAATGCAAATTATATTTTAGGATAACAGCATTTCTCATCATAGTGAATGTAGCTTAGTATTAGAAGAGAAAAAATTCTATGAAACAGCACACAGAGACAGGAAGAAAACAAATACACAAGGAAACACAAACACATAGTGGGATAACACAAAAGGAAAGGACAGGGTTTGTTTTACTGCAGTATTTTGCAAACAAAACTTTCTTTACTTCTCGGAGATCTCCCTTCGTTCTTCATTATTTCCAAAAAGTCCTAACTATACCTGCTTTCTGTACTTTTCTCATATAACCTCTCAGTGCATTTCTTCAAATCCATCGCAAATCATTCTCTTATATAGGCTACCCCCTCTTAAGCTAACTTAAATCTACTGAGCTCAGATGCTTAACTAAGGGATGAGGCAATGCAGCAGCACAAAACAATATACACAAAAAGCAATGATAAAAAAATGGAAATTGGCAAAAAAAAGGCAGCAATATTACAACTAATATAAGGCAATGCGCAGCAAACAAGAAAAATAAATCAGTAGTAAAACTAGCTTAACAGAGTAATACAAAGTGAAATTCAGTAGCACTATGCCTGGCACACAGTAGAAGCAAATGCAACAGCTTATAACTAAACATGACAAAGCTCAAGCAGAAAAAATATTACCGTAAAGACAACAATGCAGAAAAGGGAGATGTTGATTCACATTTTAATGTCTATATAATTAAAGTGGTGCACCACAAAAACTAATGCTACAACAAATTACCAAGTATTAGAAAAGAAAAATATATATACAATTACTGTTATTAGTCGCTTCTTATTGCTCTTTCCATTCGAAGAGCTCCTTTTTCGAAGAATGTGGATCATAAAATAATTATTTAATAGATCTGTCGACAGAAAGTGTTCACATTAGCAAATGCATTTAATTTTATAAAACCAGTGCTGCAACACAGCTGGAAAACAGATATCAAATGAAATAAGCAACTATGGACAAAGCAAAAAAATATCATTCAATAGTCATGTGACATTTCATAAGTTAGTAGAATTCTCTCAACTCTCGTAGAAAGACGTTTGTTATAATCAGGTGTCAGATGTAAGTATCTTTCTCAGTAATGAGCGTGTCGTATTTGCGGTGCTTTCTACAAAGGAATGTCAATAGCGAGGATAATGGCCCCCCTTTTTTTTACCTGTGCCTCGGAAAGGCACAAACTAATGGCTTTCTTTTGTCAGGTGGTTGTCGCGCAGCTGGGTGCCCACGACGCATTACGTGCAGGTGGTCACTTAACTGTCTTATCGAAATATTTACGACACCAGTTTCCGCTACAGTGGCAGTCTCATATAAAAAAAATTCACAGGTCAAGAACTTGCGTTACAAATCTGTAGAAATAAAATCATTTAAAATAATAGTGTTCAAAAATTTTCAACAGCATAGTGATACATTCACTCATATACATAGTTTTCATAACTCTTAAAGTACGATTCCTGGTTTCCAACAACGTTTTTCACAAACCAGAGTCCCTAACCACTACTCATTATTCCTTACCTTATTCGTCGACACTTCTTCAATATTTCATCATAACAGATACGTAGCATAACCAAATAACTCATATAGCATCAGCTCACATATACCTCAGCAGCATAATACACATCGTCGTCGTAAAAATAACATCATAACACCTCAGTCAATTCTCAAAATCGTCGTAGCTTCCTCCAATAATTTCAAAACCTAAAAAAATGCGCTGCTCATGTCAAAAGTGTCATCTACCTCAAACGTACTTTAAAAATCATGATCCCATACCAAATATGTCATTCAAAGCTCTCATAGTATCACAATGGTTCCGAAAAAATATGAACACTTCATAAAGTACAGACAAAATACAATTTCATAAGTGTGAAGTTATCCAACTGTGTAATTACGTAAACATCTCTCACTGATGTAGTAAAATGACTGTTTGTCTCTCCCAGTTAAATGATCAGATAGCTGTGTAATTAATGTGTTAGAGAAATATGGTACCGATGTGTAAAGTTGTATAAGCAAATACCATATTAGCTAGGGCTCCTTGTGCTTGCCATGCACATGGTACAAAAAGTAGGCGTGTACCCCCCTGAGAATTAATGTAATTATATCCTCAGATGTTACAGATTACAGCAATGGAATGAAATGTATCACGGAAAACCTTTGTATCATTGTATTTCAAATATCTTTAAAAATAAATGTTTTAAGTACAAAATTAGTCACTCAAATACGCGTACTGTAGCGCTAAACTGTGCGTCGTGTTGTAAGATAATCTCTGTGGAAGTGTCATAGTTATCATCCTCCGAAAGCTAAGTTCTAGAGAAGTCAATGTACTTACCTCATGGTAAACAAAAGTGAAATGCTTTGCGTATAGATATCGTAGTTACTACGCTTATTGCCGTGATGAAGTAAGTACTGTACTGTAACGTATTGTTGTGCTACAGAAAAGGCTGTCTCATTGTAGCTACACCACAAATTTACTACTAAAACATGTTTTACTTTCCAGAATAATACAGAAAAACTGTGCAGATATAAAACAGATACAGTGCAAAAGCAACATTGTAAATTGTCACTCATTAGTAGCGTCGTGATAAAATCGTGTAGCTGTCACATAAACTAACCACTGAGTCATCTGGTATCTCACAGAAAGTGCTTTAAATCCAGAATTTATTTTCAAGTAAACCAAAATGTTGCATTAAAATCTCATTAGCAGTACTGGTAAATGTTCTAAGTATGTCAGCCTTATAGTCGTTGCGTAATCGTGCAACTAACAAGCAAGAATGTACAAATAACAACACTGTGTCGTCTGTTCACTATAACAATACATTCATAATTTCTGTTTAAAAATGTTCCCTATGTTCTAGACTGGGTAGTTAACTTCAAAACATTGTTTCATGTTAACAGTTTCTCAGTGTGACAAAGCATGTTTTATGGCAAAGACAAAGTTAAAAAGCAGATTATATTTCAATAAACGGTTTTACATGTGAAATGCGGCGCAATCATTTACCCTTTCTAGTGCGCAGAGTTTCAGCTTCCAAGTAATTATCATGTTGTATACGTCGGCACGGAATTCTAAAATTTTTTCTGAAGGTTAGCGTCTACGTTATTTTTCTCTGAGCCAGCCGGCGCACGCGGCTGCCTGCGGTGTAAGTCATTGTCTGTCTCTTTGTTGGCGCGCGCCGTTAATGGGATTAGGGGACCTAACTTCTAAAAATTCACCTTGCCGAGAGGGCCCTACCCTGTTTGAAGCTAACCAGTTCTGATGGATTTCCGGTCTGTCATTATGATTATATCGTCTGTCGTCATGTCGGTAGTTCCTGTAATTTCTTGTTTGTCGGTCATGTGGTGGAGAATTTCTCCCTGAATTATCAATGCGTGGTTGACCCTTGCGTCTGAAGTTATTCTGTCTCCCGTGATAATAATAGTTCTGGTTGCCATATTGTCTGTTTCTATGATTGTCTCTATCATATTCATTACTACGGAAATGCGATTTTTCTCTGTAATTATTACTCTGCCAGTGGTTGTCATACGGGTGGTGTCTGTTTTGGTCACGATTTGTGTTGTGAGAATAGCCTTGTCGTGTCCAGTTGTTATTTCTTTCATCGCGGAATTGCGACGGATATGACGTTCCGCGATTGTCAGTGTCAATTTCTAATTCTTGTAAGAGTCCCTGAAAAGCTTCAATGTCGTCTTTGCAACGTCCTGCCAAAATAATATGTCGTAAATGTTCAGGCAATTTCATTAAGCAAATGTGGATGAGTTCTGTGAGGCTGTATGGGTTTGAAAGATACTGATTCTTATGTAACATGTCTTCAAAATATTTGACAAGACTGGAAAATTCAGATTGTTCGAAATGTTTCATCATCATGATGCCATGTTTTACTCGGTCTTGTGTGGCTTGGGACCAATATGCTGAGAGGAAGGCATGGTGAAATTCTCCTTCACTGTGGCAATCGTGAATGACCGATCGCATTCTTACAGCTGGTTCATTCTCTAAGTAGCCACACATAAATTCTACTCTGTGCTCTAGTGACCAGTTGGGAGGAAAACAGTGAGAGAATTGATGGAGCCACGCTTGTGGATGAATGTCGTTGCCAGAATTCTTAAATGTTTTGAATTTACGTGTAGTAATGAACAGCTTATAGTCAAAATCATCGTGTCGGCGGGTAGCATATCGTTCATTGTTACGTCGTGCCAGCAGTTCCATCTCAAAATTTGGTGCACCTTGCCAATTTCTTTCATAATTTCCGAAGTGCCCTGTGTTATTATTTTGTGGCTGTTCCGTATTTCTATGTCCCTCTTCCCGTATTGGAGCGCGAGTGTCCTCTGAAATACGTAATTGTTATATTACCTGTGACAGCTGATCTTGTACTTCCCGGATTTCTCTTTGGTGTTGCGTACTAATTTGATTCAGACTTTGTTTGAATTTCCTAATTTGTTCGAACTCTTCTGTGTCATTAAAGACTACCGGTTTTGTGTCATTCAGATTATCATCTACCTTCGTAGATAAATTAGTGAACTGATCCGAAAGTTCGGCTACTTTCTCCGATAGTGAACACATTTCCTCAATGTGTTTTTCTGAACCAAGTTTCAGAGTGTCCATTTGTGTTGAAATCGAATCTACTGTGTCCTTTAAGTTTTCCATTTTAGCTTGCAAGGTGTCGTGATTTTCACGAAAAATAGTTTGCAATTCTTTTATGGCTGCTTCGTGATTCTGTAATGCATTTTCATGCCGCGAAAAAATGGGTTGGAAATGCTCAAAAATTTGTGTTTTTACGTCATTACAAATTTTTTGACATTTCGATTCAATGTTATGTAACTCAGTAGTTAAAACTTCACGTGTTTGTTCAAGTGTGGTGTCTAACTTTCGAAGATTTTGTTCCATTGTGTCTAACTTTTGAAGATTCTGTCCCATTTGTTTCTGATTTTGTTCAAGCGTTGTGTCTAACTTTTGAAGATTTTCTTCCATTGTGTCTAACTTTTGAAGATTTTCTTCCATTGTGTCTAACTTTTGAAGATTTTGTTCCATTGTGTCTAACTTTTGAAGCTTTTGTCCCATTTGTTGCATTAATTGTAATAACAATGCACTGCTGTCTGAAACATGTTCCTTAGTCCTATTCGGCAATGCATTTGCACCGACAATATTGGCAGTTTGAAAAACAGAAAATGAGTCTTGACTTATTTGAGAAAACGGTGAGGACGCAAAACCTGAATCTACAGTATTTGCAATATTGTGTCCTGTCATTTCGGAATCCTGAGGCGAGCTGTTGCCAACCGATCGATCGATAATGCTTCCCTGTTCACTAATTGTTTCACTGCCTACACCATTATTTGCAACCCGCTCCATTTCCCTATGCACAATTACCTAATTACTACTTTGAACATTAGTTAATTCATTACATGGTGGCGCTAACACACTGCTTTCGTCTTCACTGTCATTTCTCAGTTTACTTTGGAGCCTAGTATTACGTTTTTCACACGCCATTATTGTCACAATATTTCACACGACAACACAGAAAAAAACACAATTTGAAGAGCAAAAATAAGAGAATACATTAACATAGAAAATAATATCTAGTTAATTGCAAGCGCAGCTGCGAAATACTTGGTGCAACTCTACATGCATGCCACAACGGTTGTACTGTACAACAATGAAAGACTGCAACTACAAAGGAAATTCTCTCTATGATAAGGCGCTAGCAATAAACAAAGGCTACACTAACTACACAAACTACAAGAAAAAATCAGAAGATTCCAGTGAGGTATCCTTGGCTAAGGGTCGACATATGAAACGTCCCCTTAGAAAAATTTATACACGACTGTGCTTAAACTGACACACAATAGTTTTTAGCGCAACGCAATCTGACTTCCAAAAGTCCCTACGAAAGAATGGCCCTGACTAGCATTAAGCTATACGTTTCACAAATCACTTACCTCACAAAAATCTTCGTTACTCAAGCTACTCCAATACAGCGAGCGCCACTACTGCCAGTTAAATAAAAGATTCAAACTACTGAAGTCACTAACTACTGATAGGCATAGTTAGCAAATGAAAGATTTTAATAGAGAACAAACAATGTATTTACCTCACTAGTCATAATATATATAGCAGTTCATGACACCAATTCTTACAAATTTCAAAACTCCGCCATCTCTCTCCCCACGTCCACCACTGCTGGCGGCTTACCTCCAACTGCGCAACGCTACGCGCTGTTAGCATCCAGCTGCCGCTGCCCGACACTACAATGGCAGACAACAATGCAAACTAGCCACAGACTGCGCACAGCACAGCCAGTGATTTTTCATACAGAGCGCTATGTGGCGTTACCAATAAGAAAACCTGAACAGCCTACTTACAAGCTGAAACTTCAGACATCATTTATAAAAAAATCTAACGTGTTACAGAAAACCAAAATCAGATTTGAAATCAAACTAAAAAATACCTTAAATATCACCTTACAGCCGTAAAACATTGTCTCAAAAGTTTTAAAATGCAGCATTTTGTTAGCAAAGGAATTTTGCACTGGTATGTCTTCAACGTGTACACACATATAAGCAGGGCTTTCTTTTTACAGCTTACCTGTCACAAATGTTCGAACCTTGCTCAGCCATGAAAACAGGTGATCCAGGAGGCCAATGGAGCAACGCAAGATCCTTACGCCGCTTACGCTATTGAAAATGCAGTATTCCTCTCTCGACGAAAATCACGCCAGACAATTGTAAGTGAATTACACCTGTTGAAAGGGAGAACGCAAAACTCATTTTATTGCCGCGATACCACCTTCTCGTGTGACGCACGTCTTTTAGTTTGGATGCGTTAGGCAAAATTCATCCCAAATCCCTACGTTCGTTACAGAGATATGGTCTTGTGAAATCGACTGAATCGTTTTCTAAAACGCCGTAGAAAGTGACGATCTTAACAGAGTATTTCGTAGAAGTAAGTTCGTTAGAGATCAGTGGCTTATTGTTAAGACAGTGCCAACTAGTTCGGTCTAGTATGCCGTCAGTGATTTTTAAAATGAAATGTAGGATTTCGATGTTACTGCTTACAGGTGGATATTAAAGGTAATTCGTGCTTTTTTCCTTTTCAACATTACTTCACTCACTATACTAAAGTAACATTACTTCAGTCGTGATCACCTACACTTCTAAGTACGAATGGCATAGTGTATCGTTTAATCATAGTACAGTGTCTTTCAAAATGTTATGAGGATTTCAAATTTGAATAACAGACAAACTAATCGCGTGACGAAGTGGAGCGTTTTACATAAGGAACAACATTTCTTGAAGTTTACTTGTGAAATACTACAGCGGACAAGTGACGAACATTCGAGCATACACCATATTCATTGGTGTTTCACCCATTTTTGAATACATCTTTCGTACCTGCTGAAGGAATTCTGGAACCTTGATGGTCGGAGTACACTCTTGCCTTTAAATTACCCAACAGGTAAGACTCTGGCATGTTTAAATCAGGCGACCGAGACAGCCATTCGGAACAACCGCGATCGGAAATTATGCGGTTATCCGAATTATTCACGGAGAGCTTACAAGGTCTTGTCGGATGTGCGGCATGTCGCGCAATCTCGTTTCAACCAGCTTTCGTAACTTACGACGAGGCCTTGCCCGTAAAGTGCCAGGCACACGTTCGATGTTCTCGGTAGTTCGAACGGTTTTCCAAGGGCCGGTTGACATTCCATTCGATGCACTGGCAGTTGCACTGGAGTTGCTTAGCCGGTTCGATATTGTTTCACGAGCAGGAAATGGCTATCGCGATTGAATCTCGAAACTGTTGCTAACGGCACGTTGAACGCGCACGGTAGATTCGCCGTAGCGATAATAGCGCTCCACCGTGATCACACGATCTTGCTTCGACCAGTACGACGGGTGTATGGGATTAAGTTTGACACTTTGCACAACTAATAGACGGAGCTACCGTCCCTGTATCTTGTTTTTAGCGCCAATTATTCTAACCTGGAATCGTTGAAACATAGTGGAACATCTGGTATTTATTTATTTTTATCATAAATCTTCTGACTGGTTCGATGCGGCCCGCCACGAATTCCTCTGCTGTGGTAACCTCTTCATCGCGGAGTAGCACTTGCAACCATGTCCTCAATTGTATGCTAGATGTACACCAATCTCTCTCTTCCACTACAGATTTTTCCCTCTACAGCTCTCGCTAGTCCCATGGAAGTCATTCCCTCATGTCCTGCCATTCTGTACCTTGTCCTTGTCAGTGTTTTCCACACATTCCTTTCCTCTCCGATTCTGCACAGAACCTTATCAGTCCACCTAGTCTTAGACGTTTTTCTGAAGTACCACATCTCAAATGTTTCGACTCTCTTTTGTTCACGTTTTCCCACTATCCATGTTTTGCTACTATACAATGCTGTGCTCGAAACAATATTCTCAGAAACCTCTTCCTCAAATTAAGGCCTATGTTTAATACTAGTAGACTTCTGTTGGCCAGGAATGCCGTTTCTGCCAGTGCTAGTCTACTTTTGATGTCCTCCTTGCTCCGTCTCTCATTGGTTATTTACTACCTAGGTAGCAAAATTCCTTAAAGTCGTCTGGACCATCAGTCCTGATGGTAAGTTTCTCGCTGTTCTCGTTTCTGATGCTTCTCATTACTTTCGTCTTTCTTCGTTTTACTCTCAGTCAATATTCTGTACATACTAGACTGTTCATTCCATTCAGCAGATCATGTAATTCTTCTTCACTTTGTCTGAGGATAGTAATGTCATCGGCGAATCGTATCATTGATATCCTTTCACCTCGTATTTTAATTCCACTCCTGAACCTTTCTTTTATCTCCATCATTGCTTCTTCGGTGTACAGATTGAAAAAGTAGGCCTGTCTTACACTCTTTTTAATCCGAGAGCTTCGCCATCGGTCGTCCACTTTTATTATTCCCTCTTGTTTCTTGTACATATTGTTTATCACCCGGCTCTCCTCTTGTGAAGCCAAACTGAGTGTAATCTAGCAAGTCCTCAATTTCCTTTTTCATTCCTCTGTATATTATTCTAGTCAGCAACTTGGATGCATGAGCTGTAAAGCTGACTTTGCGATAATTCTCGCACTTGTCAACTCTTTCAGTCTTGGGAAATATGTGGATGATATTTTTCCGAAAGTCAGATGGTATGTCGCCCATACAATCTTCATTCCAAGGTGAATAGATATTTTGTTTGCACTTACCCAATTGATTTTAGAAGCTCTGGTCGAATGTTATCCATCCCTTATGTCTCATTTGATGTTAAGTGCTCCCAAGTTCTCTTAAATTCTGATTCTAATACTGGATGCTCTATCTCTTCTAAATCGACTCCTGTTTCTTCTTCTTTCACATCAGACAAATCTTCCCCCTTACAGAGACATTCAATGTACTCTTTCCACCTGTTCGTTCTCTCCTCTGCATTTAACAGTGGAATTGCCGTTGCACTCTTAATGTTACCGCCGCTGCTTTTAACTTCACCGAATGTTGTTCTAGCTTTCCTTTAGGATGAGTCAGTCCTTCCGACAATCATTTCGTTTTCAATTTCTTCATATTTTTTCATGCAGCGATTTCGTTTAGCTTCTTTACACTTCCTACTCATTTCATTCCTCAACAATTTGTATTTCTGTATTCTTGTATTTCCCTGAACATGTTTGTACTTTCTTCTTTCGTTAATCAACTGAAGTATTTCTTCTGTTACTCACGGTTTCTTCACAGTTACCTTCTTTGTACCTATGTTTTTTTTCCAACTCCTGTGATTGCTCTTTTTAGAGATGTCCATTCCTCTTCGAGTACAACCTACTGAGCTGTTCTTTATTGCGTTATCTACAGCCCGAGAGAACTTCAAGCTGTCTCGTTATTACTTAGTACTTTTGTACCTTACTTCTTTTGCGTATTGATTCTTCGTGACTAATCTCTTGAATTTCAGCCTACTCTTCATCACTGCTACATTATGATCTGAATATATATCTGCTTCTGTATACTTCTTAAAATCCTCTGTATGCTTTCGAAATCTCTGTCCGACCATACTTTATGAAATCCTCCCGAAGCACCCGGTACCATCGATCGTAAATTGATTACATGAAACATAAGCACCACAAGATAATCGCTACCGGGAGCTGCTGAATATCTCATATTACCATTATTCATACAGTTTACCTGATACAAAAACAACGAATGAAAGTATCTTAACTGCGAGGGACTACTATGTCAAACGATTATAATTTGTAGGATTATTACAGTTTTATGTTGCAAACCATTTATGACGTGCTCAGTACGTTCCAAGACGTAAAACGTAATTTCTATGTTTTATCGCAGACTTATCGCTTAGCATCTTATGTAAACTTTATTATAAAAACAAAGAGATTTTAAGAACGAGAAAACTCCTGTGGGAATTAGTTACGATACAGTACAGGATCATTAGGCAAGAAACTAAGGAACAAATATTTCATGTTATTGAGTAACCTTCAGAAAATGTCTGTTGATAGAGGGTAAGGAGATCAGTGTTTAACGTCCGGTCGACAAAAAGGTCACTAGAGGTGAAGCAAAAGTTCAGGTTAGGGTAGAATGGGGAAGGAAATCGCTGTGCCCATTTTAAGGAACCACCCGGCATTTGCCAGAAGCGATTTAAGGAAATCCTGGAAAACCCAGATCAGGATGGCCAGATGCGTATTCCTCCAGAATGCGAGTCCAGTAGGCCAACCACTGCGTCACCTCGGTATTTCTATTGATCATAGCATACAAGTGCTATCGACTGCCTTGTTAATGATTACCACTTTGTAAGTAGTCTCTAGTTTCGAATACTTTTACCACAAAAAGAAACATACACTAGAGAATGTACACCTTCTTGTGGACGGTCGGGTAAGTTGAACAGTTACATGGATACATTAGCGTGTGTGTTACAGTGAACTCATATCGGGCTTTACCAGCTTGTAATGATGTTTGTTCATTCACTTCTTCAGAAAGCTGGATACGCGTAGTTTCAGTTGGTTAAGGCACATCATGTTGTGCGGATGTTAATTCATAGGCTATAGACAATGTGATATCATCAACTGAGCACGCGTGATACATTGAACAATAAAAGAAGGGCCATGAGAAATCTTTTTAAGAAGCCAAGGAAGGGAGCCTGTAGTTCAACACCTCGTCGACAAAAATATGGTTAGCGGCAGGCCACAAGATCAGACTCAATAAGGGGATAGGCCGTGTCCTTTCCTAACGAACTCTTCGCCTTACACCGCTAAGGAAAACCAGAGAGAACTTAAATGTAGATCGTCGGGTGGGATTTTGAACTGTATTCCTCCCGAAACCAGTGAAGAGCTATAGCACTGCACTACATCGCTCTGTTTTTCCATTAGGTCTAAAAAAATTACGCCTTCGTTTGCCGCCTTCTTTCCTCGGATGTTTCTTGTGTCACTGACAAAGACACTATGATAGTAGTAGCGGGAGCAGAAGGAACACCTTATGCTGGGTACAGTCTATTTCAACGCGTTGTAGTGCGCCCTGTAATTAATAGTGAAGATTTTAGTAGTAACAGCGGAAGACGTCTTATGGGGTAGATGCATTAGCTAGCTATTAAAGACATACAATATACTAACGACACTAAGCACGGATGATACTCGTATTTTTATGTGGCTCAACAACCGCGTGCAAGTCTTTCAGTTGGTCGCCACTTTGGTGGCGTGAGTGACCCCAATTTAATAACGTTATTATACACAATTAGTACACGTGGTTGCAGCTGAGTTATGCTTTCATCAGTCTTTAATTAATGTGTTTAATTGTAGAATTCTGCTTTTAGACTTTTCTAGATGGTATTTGGGCATGGCTTGTTGCATAGGTCACAGGTGCAGTCTGCACTGATAATGTGAACTCCAACAAGGTCTCTGAGGTCTGATTCAGTAGTTCACATGAAATTGCTGATACCGTAATCTAAATGAGAGGGAATTATAGACTTAAAACAACAACTTTACTTAGTACGTTCGAAAAGTTTCGATTATAATAATGATTCTGTTAACATACTAGATTATTTGCAGTTCATTTTCTTTTCAGCGCATTCAAGATCAAAGTGAACTACAACCTTCTAGTGAAATGAATTGCAGTTTTATGTTCACCTCAGTATTCTGATGTTCTTGTTCACGTGTTATTATTCACATTATATCGAAAATCTTTCTTATTTCTATAAAGAAATGCAATTACAAAGTCACTTAATTTTCATTTAAGTGCTTTTTTCGCAAAAATGTGAAATACTAAATAAGCACAATTTTATAAAAAAGGAATACAATTATAAAAAAATCGCTAAGTAAAACTTAAATTAACAAAAAATTCATACATTATGAGACAAGTTCCACACTACAAGAGAACTTATGTATTAAGAAATAAAGTATGTACTTATAAAAGACAAACGTGTGTAACCGTCATTTTTTGTCTCTAAATGTTTTTCATCCATGTCGAAAAATATGCCTTCAGATTTTTCGTCGGTTTTGATACGAGAGGTCTCAGTTATCGATTTCAGCGCTGAAGTAGAAAAATAACTAACACTGTTAAGTCTCATTTGAATAAAATATATAGTAAATTCTTGATATGTCGAAGGTCATGTAACGAAAACAATAGTTGAAAAGGGTTGTAACTATCACTATGTTTTTCAGCATACACACGAGGCAAGCTGTCAAGGAAACCAAGGAGAAATTTTGGGAAGGGAATTAGATCTCATGGAGAGGAAATAAATTTAGATTTCCTGAAAATATGGTAACCCTGTGCGAGATGGTAAAAGGCTTGGAAGAAAACTCAAGGGAAATAAATTGTGTTTTCAAAAGAGGTTACAAAACGAATATCAGCATAGCAAAACAGTGGCAACGAAATGTAATCGAATTAAATCAGTCGCTGCTGATAAAATTACTTTAGGAAATGAGATACTAAAAGTAACTGTTTTCCTGGTTGGGTAGCAAAATAACTGCCGAGTAAAAACGGTACTTAAATACTGATAGTTGGAAGAAAATCATTTAGAAAGAAAATTATTAACGCCTTCAGTTCTAAATCATTTTAGAAATAGAAAAACATATTTGCACTTTTTCATGTCTATATGGACCTGCTTATAGTATATTTGGGCAAAACTGAAATTTGTCATACTTGACTTAAAATGTAATAAACAGTCTAATAAATTGGACATCGGGTCTCATGGGTAGCTGAGTATGAGTAATAAGAAGTTACACGATTTACAACTTTATTTATTGTGAAATATCTTTCCAAAAGTGGAATTTTTACAAAATACGGGAATCTATACATAAAAGTAATAGTATTTACTAATTATATTATGATTTACAGAAACAAATAATACGTTGAACAGTTACAGTAAACAATTTTTTTAACATTCATTTCTTGTGAATAACCGCGAAATAGCATCTCTTTTTAGGTAAAGATGAACATCACATTTTGAACAAATTACTTTTGATTTACCTTGACATGGGGTGTTTTAGATCTACCTCCATCTTTGCGTTGATCTACGATGGGAGATAGTTAATACCACCATATTGGAGATTTGATGGTGGTCGTCTCTCTGCTCTGGATTTTCTCTGTTCAGTTTTCCATCTTCTTTACTTCTAGGCCTGGCTCTTTTTCTCTTTGTGTTTCTCCCTGCCCTCACCGACTTCCAGCTACGTTCATTCGAAAATTCAGTAAGTCGAGTACTTTGTAGTCTTGAACTTTGTTTGCTGTTGATTGAAGCCAAATCAATAGCATGCATCATCATCCTTACAGTCCATTTTCTGGATCTAATAAAGATTCTGTACATTGCTTGGTTGTGCAGCTTAACTGTTTTGGGGCGCCTGACTTTTACATATGATTTTTATGATTTATCCCATCGTCAATCCCAATAAAATTTCAACCCTATTTCACAGTTCTGTTACCAAACAACTTTGTCAGGACTACGTTATTGTCTCCTCTGACATCCTTCCCAGAAAATCCTCTCTCCTTCTTTCTGATATCACTGTCATTTATCAGAGTAGGAGAAGAAAACCTGTTTGCACGAACTGTTCCAGTAACAAAAATTTTTGTGTGTTTTAATACTTGAAGAAGATCATAGATGAAAAGTAATTGCCATAATATAGCCTGTGCCCTTCACTTGTTTATTCTCTCACAAAAGTGGAGAACGGCAGATGCACCTAAATCAAATATTTTCTTATGCTGTTCGTACGTCTCAGTAACACTACAGTAATAAATCAGGAAATCATAAGCAACACCAGTTCTACAGCCAAAACAAATATTTTAATTCCGCAAGAAGTTGACTTACCCTTCATATACTGCTTGATTGAATGTTGACCTTTAAATTGAACCATCTGTTCGTTGGTATATAAAGATTCTTCAAGGAAGAGTTATAACCATCTTCTTCTGATGTCATTGTACAAAGAACGAACTTTACACAATTTGTCAGTTGAATTTGCAGAGCGATGCAAATTGTTGAAAATATGCAGAGCATTGCGCAACTGGAAAAACCTATCTCTAGTACGTAAGAATAAACCTATCCCAATAAACTTTTCTCAACACTTTCTCACGAGAGGAAATTTTAAGTTTCCTGACGCCATATGCTGACCAATGAGAGCTTTTATTTCATCGGCATTTGTTGTTCTGAAATTTGTGTTACCGGATTGTAATGCGTATGTATTAATGTATCTCGAAAACATTTCCCAATGTTGTTCAATTACGTATTTCATAAAGTAACTCACAGGTTCTTTTTGCTCTTTATGATCAATAAAGCACTGATTCTAAAAGCGAATAGGAGATGACCGAGGGTGACGCCTATACTTTTTTTCCTCTTGCCTACTTAATTTGTCAAATTGTGGTTTACTACTACGTATGGTCTCTATATGTATGTATATCTTCCTCACTTTCAAGATACACTGAACATCAGAAAATGTGTATATTGCAATAATTAATACATAAATATGACTTATCTAGAACAATCCGCAACGGACCCACCATCTTAGAGGTTTTCCGGTGTTGTTCTCTATTCCAGCAACAGAGGACAGCAAGGAGCACGAAACTAAAAGCGACAGAAGTCCAGTAAACAAGCCACTGGGTGTCAATGGTGAACGAAATCATTTTATGATATAAAATGCATAAAAATATCAGTATCCAATACACTGAACACAAAGTCTGAGACGGTTAAAACAGGATATAAATGTATGTGTTAGGAAGCCTTTCTGAAAGTATTTGCCTGTAGTGTCGCCCTATACGAAACTCAGATATCGGCGACAAACTGCTGGGAAAAGGCGAGAATGGAAGCGTTTGAAACGTGGTGTCACAGACGAATACTGAAGATCAGGTAAGCAGATCAGACAGTTAATGGCATGGCGAGGTGCTGAACACAAGTGTGGAAAAGAGAGATTTGTGACACAGCTTGACTAAAAGGAGGGATAGACTGGTAGCAATCTTTCAGAGGCCGATTTGGTTTTGGAGAGAACTGTGTGTGTGTGTGTGTGTGTGTGTGTGTGTGTGTGTGTGTGTGTTGGGAAGGGGGAGATATTGCTGGGGGAGACCAAGGCTTGAGTTTAGTAAGCAGGTTAAAATTAATGAATAGGCTTGCACGAGATAGATTAGCTTGCAGAATTGCATCAAACCTGCTCTCGGACCGAAGACGCTTTCTTCATTCCTTTACACGTCGCAGAGAATCCTCTCTGCGGGATCTATGAAATCCTACTGGTGTAATGAAATGGATTAATGCAGATGATATATTAATGTAGGTTCAAATCTGCGGTACAGCTACACCCATGTTCAAATTTAAAGCAACAAACGGAAATTTTGCAACTCAAATAGGTGACAGTAATCAGAAACGATGTAAAGAATACAGAACGTAAACAACTGCAACATTCGTAACGGTAGACAATCATGTTATTTTTTCCACCTTGTCAGATCCACACACAGTATGGGTAGTGACCATCTCTGGTAGCAATACAGGTCCGACAATGGTTCAAAATGGTGCAAATGGTTCTGAGCACTATGTGACTTAACTTCTGAGGTCATCAGTCGCCTAGAACGTAGAACTAATTAAACCTAACGAACCTAAGGACATCACACACATCCATGCCCGAGGCAGGATTCGAAGCTGCGTCTGACAATGAGCGGGGATGCTGTAAAAGATGTCGTCAGTCTCATGTTGAGACAATAACGCCCGTTTTTCCTGCAGAGCAGCTCGCAAGTCTGGGAGAGTGGTTGGTGGATTCTGAAGTGATGCAACGCGTCTCATTCGTTCATCCCAGACGTGATCCATGGGATTTAAATCGGGGGAGGGAGCAGACCATGCTGTGCGTGCAATGTCTTCCGTTTGCAAGGAAACATCAACCATCCGGGCTCTATGAGGTCTAGCATTATCGTCAATCAGTCTGAAGTCTGGACCCACAGATCCTACCAACAACCACACAAGAGGTCCCAAGACCTCGTCATGATACCTGACAGCAGTTAAACCTTGCTGACTCATCCATACAATTACATGGAGAGATGTTCGACTGGTCAACATATTCCTGCCGCCTGCCGGCTTGGCCGAGAGGTTCTAGGCGCAACAGTCTGGCACCGTGCGACCGCTACGGTCGCAGGTTCGAATCCTTCCTCGGGCATGGATGTGTGTGATGTCCTTAAGTTAGTTAGGTTTAAGTGGTTCTAAGTTCTAGGGGACTGATGACGTCAGAAGTTAAGTCCCATAGTGCTCAGAGCCATTTGAACCATTTTTATTTTTGCCCACACTACAGGGTGTTTCGAAAAGGACATTACAACTTTAATAATTCATATAAATTTATTGAAAGAAAATACACAGGTGGGTGTAGTGTTATTTTGCAGGGATACACATCACGTTTTTTTAGCCTAAAGATGTTGTATGGGGCTTCTGTTGGTCATCCTGCACACATCCCATCGGCAGTCAACTTATTCCCAAACTCGTTGTAGCACTGGAGGTGTAAAGTGCTCAGTGGCGACGTAAGTTCTTGCTCTAGGTTCAGGTAGAGAAGCTGACATATGAGGTACAAACACGATATTCTTGATGAATTCCCATAAAACGTCGAGTTTTTCAGGTCTGGAGAACGTCGAGGCAACGCAATTGGCGCATCACAGCCAATCCATTGACCTGGCAAGCGAACACTGAGAAAATCTCGGACATCATCCAGGTACTGGCGGTGGTGCACCATCTAGCATTTCGTTCTAGGTCATCCTCATCGATCTGTGGTATCAAAACTATCCCGTTGATGGGTCTCTCACGAAAAAAAGGAGCCATACACTTTTTTCTTGCTCAATGCTCAAAAAATGTTCATTTTATTGCTATCACGAATATCTTGCAATGTTTGACGTGGATTTTTACTGCCACAAATGCTACAGTTATGTATGTTAATGTTGCCGCTCAAGTGAAAGTCGACTCATCATAGGATGACTTTGTGCAAGAAATGTTCATCCTCATGTAATCGATTTAACATATATAGACAGAAGTTCTTGAGAGATATTTCATCAGTGTCTTTTATTGCTAGTACGATCGTCAATACGGTTTAAAATACAAACAATTTCTCAACACACGCCAAACAGTCGTTACGTGGGATTTGGTGTTCGCGAGATGCACGCCGGGTCGATTCGTAGGGCTGTTGACAAAACGTTGTCTCACTCACTCAGCGACGTCGTCAGATGTGCTTGGACGACCTGATTATTTCCCATGTCTTACCGAACATCCTGTTTCTACCAAACATTTATGCCACTCATAAACTGTAGGTCTACTAGGTGGATCTTTACTGTACTTGTTACGGAAATAACGGTGAACTGTTGTCGCCGCCTTCGGTTCTTCAAACCAAAACACGCAGTTTGACGCTCGGGTCCTGTGAAGGGAGCCATCTTTAATCCAACTTCCGCTAGCGCTCCTTACGATGCGATCCGGCACTGTCAAACTACGCGAGTCAAAATTTGATGTATTTCTCTACAAATTGACACTATAATCACGTATGTAGTAGATACTATGAATTAATACGAATTTTCATAATTGTGAAGTCTATTTTGAAACACCATGTACTGGTGATCTCCTCGACATCAGTGTGTTCCCACTATGTTTGGCTCCCGAAGTCGTGTTCCACGTTCACTCCAGATGCGAATTCGTCGACAATCACTCTCCAGACAAAATCAAGACTGATCTGTGAACAGAACACTATCCCATTGTTCGACCACCCAGGTTGCATGTTGAGGGCTCCGCTAGAGACATTCCTTTCTGTGAAGACGCGTCAGAGGTACACATACAGTAGGTGTCTGACATTGAACACCACTCTGCTGAAGCCTTTTGTACACCGTTTGTCTCGATACAACACGTCCTGTGGATGTTGCGAGGTCAGACGCCAGCTGTTGTGGAGTACTAAGGTGGTACCGTCGTGCCATTACAGCCAAAAACGGCCCTCTCTTTCTGGTGTCACACGTGCTCAGCCCTGCCGTGGCCTGTGAGATACTGTTTCGTTCGCCACGTCCGAGAAACAACTCTGGCCCTCCACTGCAAGCAGTCTGGTAGGCATCTTCTCTGTGTAATACTCCACCGTCTGTGATTGCGCATACGATGATTGTGGATGTGAGACTTTCCGGTAAACCTTTGGCGTGGTTGTCCGTTGACCGGAATGTCGTCTTCCGTGCAGAACACAGTGGTACGGACATCTATTTACAGTTTGTATGGTTATATCGTGAATTAAACACAGGAAGGAGAAATAGCTGTTTGTTGCTTTAATCTTGGACACCACCGTATTTAGAGTAACCAGAGTTTATGAGCCCATGAGCTATTTAGCTTATTACATTTGTCAATTTCTTTGGAATACATTAGGAAATTTGGCTATTATTACTGTTCACACCTCCTAATAACATATTCTACATAAAAATGATGCTCACTTGAACTTAATAGAATATGAAAATAACAGACTGTCCAGTACTATTTCCTCGTTGTGATTATGTATAATAACACACCGCTTTAGAGTTACAGTCACCTCGCCCCATTAATTACCGAGCAATAAAAAGTAGTGATGTCGCACTTCTGAACCAGGACTTTAAAGATCATTAGATATGCTGGGAAGGTGTATATTCATTGCGTCTGGAGCATTATAACGCTGGTCGTGCACATATTCACGAATAATATAGTGTCCTTTTGCCGTTTACGTGTCAGTAACAGCCTTCTCAAAAGCGCACACTAATTTGCACAGTTTGGGAGTTCAAACAGCATGGCTGGAAGGCTTTGTTAGTAACTGTTGGCAACGAGCCTCTTAAGTCTTTCACTGTACAGCTCGGCTACAGTTTCTACTTTTACACCAAATGATAATAACAAGGAGCAACGTCTGTTGTGGATCAGGGTGGAAGGGATACTGAAGTTCTGAAGAGCGAGGAGACGCGTTTGAAGATCCCTATGGACTTGGATACTGCGCTAAGGAATACGAGGGCAGGCAGTTTAGTTGAAGAGGAGTGGACATCTATAAAAAGGGCAATCACTAATGTTCGACAGACAGACATGGATACGAGGAAGGTGACAGCGAAGAAACCTTGGGTACCAGAACATACACCTCCATTGGTTGACGAAATAAGGAACTACAAAACTGAACAGGAAAGACAGGAATACGGACATATAAATCACTTAGGAACGAAAGCAATAAGAGGTGCAGGTCACAGAAGGTTAAATGGTTGAGGGAACAATGTGAAGAAATCGAAAAAGAAATGATCGCGTGAAGAACTGATCCAGCTTATAGAACAGTTATAACAAAATTCAGTAAAATTAAAAACAAGAGTGCGATGGGAATTCCTCTTTTAAACGCAGAGGACAGGGAGGATAGGTGGGAAGCGTATAATGAAAGCCTTTATGAGAGGGAGGACTTGTATGATCTGACGTGATAGAAGAAGACTCAGGAGCCGATAGGGAAGAGATTGAGGAACCAGTGTTAAAGACAGAATTAAGAGAGCTTACAAGAAATGGATCAAATAAGGTAGAAGGAATAGATAAAATTCCTGTGGTATTCCTAGAATTAGTGGGGGAAGTGGAAACCAAGGACGTTTTAAAGTAGTAGTAGTAGTAGTTGTTGTTGTTGTTGTTGTTGTGGTCTTCAGTCCACAGACTGGTTTGATGCGGCTCTCCATGCTACTCTATTCTGTGCAAGTCTCTTCACCTCTGAGTAACTACTGCAACATACATCCTTCTGAATAATTTGCTCTCCCTCTATGACTTTTACCCTCCACGCTTCCATCCAGTACTAAATTCTTGATCCCTTGACGCCTTAGAACGTGTCCTACCAACCAATCCTTTCTTCTAGTCAAGTTGTACCACAAATTCCTTTTCTCCCCAATTCAGCTGCGTACCTCCTCATTAATTACTCCTCGTTTACAGTGAGAGTAACCCGGGAAAATACTAAAGTAATGAGAAGCAGCAGAACTGAGAACAGTGAGAAACTCCAAATAAAAATTGGTAATCACAAAGTATGGAAGTTAAGGAACTCTTCTTTCTACCTTGGAAGTGATACAACCCATGATGGATGAAGGAAGGAGAACATAATGAAGTAGATTATCACAGACAATGAGAGCATTTCTCAAAGAGACGTCTACTAGTATGAAACACAGGCCTTAATTTCTACTTCACATTATTATAATCGTTATATTGCGAAAACTACGCTAATGTTAACTTGTCACAGTTGTAACTATTGACGGTTGTCTGATGTTTATCTTCTAGTGTTTTACCTTCCTTAATCGAATTATTTTTATTGTTCTATTATGGAAACTGCAGTTATGTTAATATGATAGTTCTGTAACTACGGTTGGCTGTAAGGTCTTCACCGCCAAAAGCCAAAAATAGATAAACAAAAGTAGCGTTTAATTTGAGGAAGAAGAATTTTTAATAATATCCATTTAGAGGACAGTCCTGTATTGTTGTGGAGCAGGGACTGTGGAAAAACTGGAAGCGGAGAAAACCGAAACATTTGAGATGTTGTGTTACTGGATAATATTGAATATTAGGTGGATTGGTAAGATAAGGAATGACGAGGTCCTCCACATAATCGGCGAAGATAGAAACATATGGAAAACACTAAGGAGAAGAAGCGACATGATTGTAGGACATGGGTTAAGACACTAGGGAACACATTCGTCATACTAGAGGGAGGTGTAGAGCGTAAACACTGTAGAGTAAGACAGCGACTAGAAGAAACCCAGAAAATGAATAAGGACGCAGGGTGCAAGTGCTACGCTAAGGCGAATAGGTTGGCGCAGGAGTGGAATTCTTGGCGGGCCGCATCAAACCAGCCACAAGGCTGATGACTCAAAAAGGTTGGTTTTAAACGTTGGCAATGTCTGCAGGAAGTGCCTGGGCCAGGCACACTGAATATATGGTGAACAGATTTTGCGTTGTATGAAGATACTATTGTACATTCTGTCGTCACCGTGCTCTTTCACACGTAGCTGATTCTAACAGCTTTCGAAAAGGCAGGAAGATTAGGATGAAACTGACGACGAGATGGTCATAACAGACGCAGCACAAGTTTGTGATGGAGAAGTATGCCGTGCCCATTCAATGGACTCATCCTACCATTATCCTTAAGCGATTTTGGGAAACCAAGGAAAACTCCCTCTAGTATGACGAATGTATTCCCTAGTGACTTAACCCATGTCCTATAATCCCGAATACAATGTCCTACCACTACACCCTCTGCCTGCGAGCCAACATTCAGAATAAAGCAAATCTCATTCGATGAACCAGTTTATTGAGAGATGAGGCAAGACAATCCACGAGCATTAAGTAAGAACCGCACCGAAGGTAACTTTAATAATAAAAGCGTTACAAAACACTGGAAATGCATTTTATAGCAAGGAATGTACAATTCCATCGGCGTGTGACGACACACACTTCCTCCAACCGGCTTCCTTCCTCCTTGTTCCTGGTGACTGTCCGTTCTGCTCTCGCCGATTCGCGAACATTTCAGACCGTGAAACGTCGCCTTAGAAAAATTATACAAGACTGTGCTTAAACTGACACACAATATTTTTTAGCAACGCAATCTGACTTTCAATAATCCCTACAAAAGAGTGGCCCTGACTAAATTAACCTAGACGTGTCACAAATGACTTACCCCACAAAAATCTTCGTTACTCAAGCTACTGCAATACAGCGAGCGCCACTACTGTCAGCTAAATGAAAGGTTCAAACTACGGAAGCCACTAACTGCTGATAGGGATAGTTAGCAAATGAAAGATTTTAATAGAGAACAAACATTGTATTTACCTTAATATCATCAAAAGTCATAATATATATAGCAGTTCATGACATCCAGTCTTACAAATTTCAAAACTCCGCCATCTCTCTCCCCACATCCACTACTGCTGGCGGCTCACCTGCAACTGCGCAACGCTACGCGCTGTTAACAGCCAACTGCCAAACACTACAATGGCAGACAACAATGAAAACCAGCCACAGACTGCACACAGCACAGCCAGTGATTTTTCATACAGAGCGCTACGTGGCGTTACCAATAAAAAACCCACACAGCCTACTTACATAGCCCCCATGCTCCCCACAAAAAATTTTACAAATTGTTTTGGGCAGTGGCCAATACAGATTTGAAAAAAATTCTCATAATTACAATAACAAACAAATCAAATGCACACTTATCGATACAATGTTGGTCAAAAGCTAAAATTTTCTCACAGTCCATAAAGCCAGTCCCGATCGTTCATCACAGTAAAATTGCAGTGTTTTTCTCAAAGCATGAGTAGTAAAAGAGAATGCACACCGAAGTAGTGGATTTCCATGCAGTCTTGAAGAAGTAGTGTTGTCCTTTCAACGGAAAGACAGTGCTGACTCTTGACATGCAGACAGGTAATGGGCCACAACAGAGCAAACCCACAGCAGAGTCAGTTGTGAAGAATATTGGTAGGTAGGTCATCACAGAGCAGACCTACTGCAGTCCTTGAAGAAATAATGTTATTGGTGAGTCATCAAAGGTGTAGACTCACTGTAGTCCTTGTAGAAATAATGGTATTGGTGGGTCATCAAATGTGCAGACCCACTGCAGTCGTTGTAGAGATGGCCAGCAGCCATCTGCTGTGACTGTGCAGGTGCACAATCACCATCGAAGAGTCTTGCGGAGAATATAGCAAGTCCATAAACCACCACTTGTCCACTCACAAAAAATTTGTTTGAAATGTCCTTAGAACCAGCAATGCTGTTATCCAGTCCCTTGCTGAATTATTAACACACGTGCAAACACTATCAGTCCCTACTTCTCACATATTGTCCATATATTATGACCAACAGAAACGTGTGCAGTGAAATGTAACTTACAACTTACTTAATTTGATGAACTGGTATCAATTACAATTTTATAACATAAGAATACAATAACCATGGTACAAAATACATCATTAAAGAACATAACAATAGAGATAACATTTGTAGTAATAGGGGCTTTACAAAAGAATAGAAATAAACATATACATCAGTGTTACAGGAATTATGACATAAGTAAATTCATAAAAGATCAGAATAATTATTGAAATATCAACTTCACACATGAGCATTAAAACAGAATAGAATTAATAATGTCTAACATCTTTACAAAGTAAATAACATTATTAATTCAAATTATATTTGAGGATAACAGTAATCCTCATCATAGTTCATGTAGTTCACATCCAGTCTTACAAATTTCAAAACTTCGCCATTTCTCTCCCCACATCCACCACTACTGACGGCTCACCTCCAACTGCGCAACGCTACACGCTGTTAACATCCAGCTGCCCAACACTACAATGGCAGACAACAATGCAAACCAGCCACAGACTGCACACAGCACAGCCAGTGATCTTCATACAGAGCGCTAAGTGGCGTTACCAATAAAAAAACCACACAGCCTACTTACAACCGGAAGACAGGCCTAAAGAGCGCCGCTCATCGAGGCGAGCAGGGGGAAAACGATCAGAAATTCCATCCACAGACCGCAATCTATACGAGTTAATATGGTTCAATCTCCCCCACTGAAACCAGAAACCGTCCCCCTTTATTCTTAATAACATTGTGGGTGGGTGTCAATGTGTGTGTGTGTGTGTGTGTGTGTCAGGAGGGGGGGGAGGGGGAGATGAGCTAAAGGTAAGACAAAGAGACCTATTTCGCTTTTCCTTGCCCTGGCTCACGTGCACCCTCAAGACTTTACCAGTTGCAAAATGCTGGACCACAAGGTTAACTGGCCTTAGGAAAGTAAGGATTTGGCAAGGCCCCATAAACTGTATAATGAACTTTCTATCAATAATCGCATCCCTGCCGCAACTGGCACTAAAGTTACGAACAAAAACTATGTCCATAATTTTAGGTTGAAATCGCTGTCTCCCGTGGTTATAGCGCCTCCTCATATTGCGCCTAACATTATCGGTTGATGACCTTGGGAGTTATATTCTGAGGCAAAAGATCACTCATGCTCCACAACTTGGCTAGAGGGGAATTAAGGGTGTAGGCAGACATTACAGAGGCCAGGGTAGCTTTCGCCACTTTATGTTGATCAGAATTAAAAGCATATTTAATCCAAGATAGCGTGGCATCTCACTAAATTCAAGACCTGGCATGGTAGTCGATAAGACGGACCTTGAGGCTGAAAAGCGTCGAAGTTTTTCATGTTTATAGTTAAAGGAGATAATTGCTTTTAGAATGTCATTTGTTTATTGCAATATACACTCCTGGAAATGGAAAAAAGAACACATTGACACCGGTGTGTCAGACCCACCATACTTGCTTCGGACACTGCGAGAGGGCTGTACAAGCAATGATCACACGCACGGCACAGCGGACACACCAGGGAACCGCGGTGTTGGCCGTCGAATGGCGCTAGCTGCGCAGCATTTGTGCACCGCCGCCGTCAGTATCAGCCAGTTTGCTGTGGTATACGGAGCTCCATCGCAGTCTTTAACACTGGTAGCATGCCGCGAAAGCGTGGACGTGATCCGTATGTGCAGTTGACGGACTTTGAGCGAGGGCGTATAGTGGGCATGCGGGAGGCCGGGTGGACGTACCGCCGAATTGCTCAACACGTGGGGCGTGACGTCTCCACAGTACATCGATGTTGTCGCCAGTGGTCGGCGGAAGGTGCACGTGCCCGTCGACCTGGGACCGGACCGCAGCGACGCACGGATGCACGCCAAGACCGTAGGATCCTACGCAGTGCCGTAGGGGACCGCACCGCCACTTCCCAGCAAATTAGGGACACTGTTGCTCCTGGGGTATCGGCGAGGACCATTCGCAACCGTCTCCGTGAAGCTGGGCTACGGTCCCGCACACCGTTAGGCCGTCTTCCGCTTACGCCCCAACATCGTGCAGCCCGCCTCCAGTGGTGTCGCGACAGGCGTGAATGGAGGGACGAATGGAGACGTGTCGTCTTCAGTGATGAGAGTCGTTTCTGCCTTGGTGCCAATGATGGTCGTATGCGTGTTTGGCGCCGTGCAGGTGAGCGCCACAATCAGGACTGCATACGACCGAGGCACACAGGGCCAACACCCGGCATCATGGTGTGGGGAGCGATCTCCTACACTGGCCGTACACCTCTGGTGATCGTCGAGGGGACACTGAATAGTGCACGGTACATCCAAACCGTCATCGAACCCATCGTTCTACCATTCCTAGACCGGCTAGGGAACTTGCTGTTCCAACAGGACAATGCACGTCCGCATGTATCCCGTGCCACCCAACGTGCTCTAGAAGGTGTAAGTCAACTACCCTGGCCAGCAAGATCTCCGGATCTGTCCCCCATTGAGCATGTTTGGGACTGGACGAAGCGTCGTCTCACGCGGTCTGCACGTCCAGGACGAACGCTAGTCCAAGTGAGGTGTCAGGTGGAAATGGCATGGCAAGCCGTTCCACAGGACTACATCCAGCATCTCTACGATCGTCTACATGGGAGAATAGCATCCTGCATTGCTGCGAAAGGTGGATATACACAGTACTAGTGCCGACATTGTGCATGCTCTGTTGCCTGTGTCTATGTGCCTGTGGTTCTGTCAGTGTGATTATGTGATGTATCTGACCCCAGGAATGTGTCAATAAAGTTTCCCCTTCCTGGGACAATGAATTCACGGTGTTCTTATTTCAATTTCCAGGAGTGTATGAAGCGTGATGGAGGTGAACTATTGCGTCATTAATCATCGGTAAAGGGCTATGATTCTTCTCTTTGCAAATTTAGGACCCTTTGTGCATGAAAGGAATTCTTTTGATGCGTTCCTAGCTGGGAAGCCCGGCGATCAGGTGAACACAGGTAGTGCCCATGGGCGAGCGGCGGTCGCGCGTCCATGTCGGCATGCTTCACAGAGAGCAGCTCCCCAGAGGATTAGCACCAGGCAAAGATGCTGCATACATCAACACGCTGCCACGGGAAGCCGTTGACATTCGCACGCGTGCCCGAGGAATCAGGAACTACAAACTTAGAACGAAAAACAGCTTTGTCACGATTCTAGGTAACGCGGACAGGGCGGCGACTTGAATAGCAACAGCACGACTTGGGTGTCCCAGAATCTCAAGTGGTCCGGGGAATTTTGGTCTTTTGCCGCGAGCAGAACACCTCGGAACGTAGTGGCAATACTCAAATAACTTCCAGTAGCAGGTTTGGGTCACTGTTTTCAGCGTAGGGCATGTTAGACGCTATCAACTACGTCGTCGGCAGAGTCTTGATGCAGCCGCACGCAATCAGCCGACTCCATCGCCACGCCGACCACGCTATGAAGATGGTCATACAGAAAATGCCCGCTTTCCTAGCTGCGCATTCTTCTTTCACTTTCTTCAAATTCTTTGTAATGTGTTAGTCGTTCATAAAGATGCAAGTCACAGTATTCACCGTTTTCCCGATAAACGAGTCATATGTTCCGCTGTTTTTTTTTTTTTTTATTCTTTCCTCATTTATTACACAAGGTCAACCCGCCACGTGTAATTTATTTGTATTTAAATTAGATTGAAGTCATACAATGCTTATGTTAAAAGGCAAATACCAGGGCAGGCACCTTATATAATTCACTTGTTGTGAGCTCTTGTACTAATTCAATTGTATTTGTTGTGTTTTTTTTTTTTTTTTGGTACTTTCTACAGTATCTGGCGACCCAAATTTTTTATTTTTGTTTTTCATTGTTTGAATAATTTTTGAGTGATTGTTAAACGCATTTGATAAAATTTCAATAATTATTGCATATGCAGTTTAATGCAGTTTTACTGAATAAACCACTTAAATGTTGAACAGCAGCACTTGCATTTCATTTATAGAATTTAAATAAAATTCACATCTCTTTCTCCCTCCCACAAGAGGTATCTTGCAAGGCTTCTGTTCACCCTTACGGCGAAAGAGGGCTGAGGATAATAGGGGATAGTAATGATATGTTTGAGGGCATCACCAAAGCAAAACACTTAAACTCCTTCTACACAAAGGAAAAGGCTTTGTCATTCACGAGGTCTTTAAGTAGCCCATATATGGAAAAGATTTGAGCGAAATGGTGGATGGTAACTGCTGCACTAAGCACCCCTTCCAGTGACAAGCCAAGCGAAATGGAGAAAGATGTCTACCACGATCAGCACATAATAATGCCACCATTTTGTATGAGGAAGAGCACCCACGTAACTAATAAACAACTTATCCATGGGCACTGCTCTTGCATGAGTTTTGTCTGAGTTTTCCCATCCTACTTAGCTCGCACTCCCCCACCAGTCAGCAGACATCCTTATGTAACGACAGCTAGGTCACATTTGCCGTACCTTAGCGATGGTCTTGTGAAACTCCATATGTCTCCAAAGCAAAAAAATCATTAAAGTAATAAAAAATGGAAGGAACAAACCATGCAAACAAATCCCAATAGCAGTGTATCTCCCGACATCCCAACAAATTATGCCCTTCTTCCACAGATACCATTCCCTGGCCAACAGACATTCTCGAACAGGTCTCAAAACTGGGTTATGCCCCTGTTTACACTTAAGATTTGGTAAAGAGCTCTGGTATTTCGGCCAAGACAACACAAACAGGATCCACGGACGAGGAGTGATAGCCTCCTACTCCCCCGGCGTCTTCCTCAAACTTGCCATAAAGTGCGTCAGCGATGTGATTGTCAGACCCCTTAGAGTGGCGAATACTGAAGCCCTTCTGGCGATCCTGCTGGTCTTCATAGAATAATTGGCCATGGTGATAAATCTAGTAACCCCATCTTGTTTCTTGGGGGAGGAGAACATCGTAAGTTCGAGGTACGAACCTGATCAGTTCTACTTTCATCGCTAAACAGGAGATGACCAAAGAAAGATATTTCCTGCCTAGCTAGTGTAATCAGTTAATCTAGCTGACTGAAGCTGCAACAACTCTACCTACAGATGACACAAATGTTGGTCAAATGAGTAGCTATAAACAAGAACATCACCAAGGTAGCTATAAACACAATTGAATTAAGGTCGCCCAGGACATGATCTAACAGGCGAAACAGCAAAGGGGCCCCAGTAGATAAGCCAAACGGGACCTGATTGAACTCAAATACGTTCCAATAGGTGCAAAATGCAGAAACGTGCTAAGAATTCTGGCTCAACTGCATCTGGTAATAGGCTTAGTTACGAAAAAGCATCGTGGAGTAAGAATGCTCATAAGACCAAGTGAAACAGGTGTCCAGGTCAGGAAGCACCACAGATTCCAGAATGACCTATTGATTAAGTACTCTGCAACCAGCAATCGGCTTGTAGTTTTTGGGGGAAGCGTAAGGTGATTGATCTTTTATCGCAATATCCTCACTATCAGGATTGATAATAGATATGGAGCTTGTAGCACCTGTAACGTGTCAAAAAATAACACATCTTACATTGAATTCCTGAAACAGTTCAGGTTAAGTTGATACGTCACACAACCTAGTCACGTAAAAATGTACCAATTTTATTGATAGGTAAAGCAAATAATGAAGCCGGCATTTTGTGAATATAGACCACTAAAACCCACACTCATAAATGCAAACAAGTAATTTCCCAGACCCAAGCTACGAGACTGACTTCTGAGTGAAGGAGAATTTTATGACGGCAATGCCCATCCCATGTAGGCTGAAAACATTCATAGCAGGACACTTAACGGACGTAGTGAGATGCTGAAGCAACTGCGAGGGCCACTGGCAGAAGCATCCCTTATCACTGAATTTAATAATGACCCTTTGGAAAGCCTTTCTGCAGGAACGCGGCGTGAGATGCCAGATAAACATCCGGAGAAACCCAACTAAAAACATCTGTGACTCCATGTAGCCACCTGTGTTCAAATTCGCATGAAAGAAAAAGCTGGTTATCTCAGTATTACATAGCAGAAGTTAATCTCAGCTCTACTAAAGCAACGACACCTGTGATAGGCTACAAAAACTCTAGTGGGTGGAGTTATGACAAGTAAAAATGGCCTGATTGGCCAGAAAGAAAACACCTGGCCACAGGCTTTGATATAGGCAAATTGCAGACAGAGTAATTCGCTTCTTCTCTTGCAGCAAATCGTCCAGTGTTTGAGCAAGGCGACTCGCGCTGTGCTGAGACCGTTGCAAGAGTCATTATGTGAACACTTGTTCACAGGCTAATCTTAACTCATAAGGAGTTAAACTGTAAAGTCTCCTAGTACAGACAATCGCACTGAGCACTGACAGTTAACGCTTGCAAGCGATTTGAGGACAATGAAGTACCACGCTATTATAGCCAAGAGGCGTGTACCATGCCAGTTCAGTTGGCTAGGGAATAACTAGGAGTCTCGGCTTCACTGAAAACATAGAAAATGTATCTGAGTGGTGTTCAAAAGTTGAGAGAGATTTAGAATAGATTGTCAGGTACACATCTCGCACTGACAGCTCCCACTGCCGGTGATAACGCAAGGTAAGTATCAGAAAGTGATATTCAATTGCCACTCAGAA
Organism: Schistocerca gregaria; assembly: GCF_023897955.1. Classification (NCBI taxonomy): domain Eukaryota; kingdom Metazoa; phylum Arthropoda; class Insecta; order Orthoptera; family Acrididae; genus Schistocerca; species Schistocerca gregaria. The sequence continues at coordinate 453,269,087 of NC_064924.1, forward strand.
CTGTGGTTGTCTCCATCTCTCCCAATTTTTGTACATTCAACCATGACCTGTAGTTGAACATATTTACAACTGTTGCGCTTAATTGAAGCAGAAATGGGATATATCCGATTCAATAAAAAGCATTGATTGGCCATTATAGAGTGCTTTATACTGTTGAATTACGGAAATCTTTTAACTGTGTAATTCTTTTTGATTACTCTTTACCGATCTCCATTCAATTTTCGGCGTAATTGATTTCTTTGGCCCCAATTGTGTTTAATTTGTTTCTATTTTTATCGACCACCAGATATGGTCATCAACCATCTTATCATTAAAGAACCTTAGAATCGTTAAGAATTTCTCTTTACAGCTGTGAACACCCAATACGAATATTATACTATCATGTTTGTATTTTCGCTAATATTGCTGTATAATGAAGTCCTACGTAGAGTAAAAATAAACCTTAATAGCGAAAATCTAAGATTTCTGTTAGCGATAACGTTTCCTTTACAGGGAGTGTAGTGGAACCGACATTGACATCATTGTCTGATTACTTCACTGTCCGTATTGCTGTCCTCTTTTGAACTCTGCATGTGTGTGATGGTATCTTCCTACCTTAATGACCATAGGTTCAACGCCAAATTCCTAAGACTCTCACAGAGCGTCCTTGCGCAACTCTGGTAGGCAGATGGAACAGAACCAGTCTCACACATGTTAGAGACCTGAACATCATTAGTTAAACGAATCTTGTACAGAATTTTGTCGGCTACCCCCTTCTGGTTAGTGAGGACGTCAGGGCAGCTCCCTACGATATAGCTGCCTAGCTGCCTAGCCTCAACCTTCCCCAAATAACTCACATTAAACTCGAAATAAAACGAGTGAAGAGAACTGACGTTGCTAAGAGTACAGCAAGAGCAAAGGTCTACCTTCTGTGAAGGACAAAAGAAAGAAGAAGGGCTTACTACCAAAATCCAGCGCCAAACCAGTCCACTGAAGAAAGTTACAACCGACAAACAAATGAGAAACACTTTACAATGCGCAACTTAACAGACCAAGAAAATTTACAAACAGCTAACTTTCCTTGCACCTTACCTACTAGAGGCAATTCCTGCCGATTCGTTGCCTGACATTTCTGAGAAATAAGACACACAGGAGGCAATTTACATAACCCACCATATTCTAAATACAAATCATAGTCCGATAAGAAACGGCACTCCCGGAATCCAAAAGGCCACACACAGGTTCTTTGTTGAACTGAGCACGTATTTACAGAAGGGAAAAATTGTTAAAAGCGAGAATGCAAACACAGAAACCAAGAGGCTTACTGGATAAGGGCTTGGCCAGCCCCCGGGGGTCTCATCAGTTATCTCTTGGACCACGCCCGACAGGATACTCTTGCATGAAATGATACCCTCCCCCAAATCGGAAACAACCTCGGTGACACGAAGAATTAGGAAGCAGGTGTTGGGTCTTATTAATACGAAATTGAAACGTAGATTCTAGCTTTTTGCGTCAGTCATGCTGCTCTCAATGAACCTACAAGCCTCCTTAAAAATAACCAATTTTCTCAACTCAAGAAAGGTGATGGGCTTTTTTTTTTTAAGATAATCCACGAACAATCTTCTGACCTCATTCCCAGCAAAATTTTTAAAACATTGTCATGTTCCGTCACTCCCACCCATTAAGCAGCGACTGCTCTGCGGATCGGTAACTGCTCGCACCCGTTAGCAGTGTTCATGCTCAGTTTATTCCAAATTTTGGGTGATAACTTCAGTTGTATTATACGACCCCTTAGGTCACTCAAGGTGCCATGCTTCTAAATAATCATCCAGTCAAGGAATAAAATAAACAAAGTAGAACAGAATGTAAAATTTGTAAGGTGTCAGCAAGAAGTTAAAAACTATCATCCACAAACTCTTCTCAACCGGGGCCAACTGATAAATCGATAGTTCCGAAACAACCTGAAGCAAATGCGTTATTGGATTTGGTAACTTGCAAAGAAGTCAGGGACTGACCTGAACATTCATGTCATAGATAGCCTGATTCAACCAGCTCGCAGTGGGACTATCACCCCCATACAGCTCGCTTTCCCATCTAAACCCAATGTATTTGTGCTACCTTTTCACTCTTCACCTGAACGACCAATTGATTAACCATAGCCGGCTGAAGTGGCCGAGCGGTTCTAGGCATTACAGTCTGGAACCGCGCGGCCACTACGGTCGCAGGTTCAACTCCTGCCTCGGGCATGGATGTGTGTGATGTCCTTAGGTTAGTTAGGTTTAAGTAGTTCTAAGTTCTAGGGGACTGATGGCCTCAGCTGTTAAGTCCCATAGTGCTCAGAGCCATTTTAACCATTTTTTGATTAACCAGATGTCCTTGTCCCTAGGGCCTGAATGTTACACACTTGTTTATGAGTAGGTTGTCAGTCTTTGAGAAACTTAATTTTTCGATGTAGTTCACCTGAAGCAGACAAACAAGTAGAAATACCAATGATGTCAGGGGAAATATGAACAGGAGTGTCCAACGATACATGTAACATCGCTGTCAGTTCCACAAGGACGCCCTCAGTTGTCTGTTGCTGTAACTTCAACTCCTACTTAACCTGCTAGTGTTTTAAATATGAGCGACCAAGGCAAACTTGTGCTTCATCCCCATGTGTTTTCCCTTAACAAATACGATAAAATTTATAAACGAGACAAATAATGATTAAGAAAATTCGAATATTCAAGTTATGACATGACTCATTATTTACCAAGTCATTCACATTTATTGAACAATATTTTTTAGAAAGTCACAATAGTACAACACAATTACAAATCTTTTAGAAATCAGCAGTTCACAAAACAGTAGCCGGCTTGAATGACCGTGCGGTTCTAGGCGCTACAGTCTGGAGCCGAGCGACCGCTACGCTCGCAGGTTCGAATCCTGCCTCGGGCTGGATGTGTGTGATGTCCTTAGGTTAGTTAGGTTTGATTAGTTCTAAGTTCTAGGCGACTGATGACCTCAGAAATTAAGTCACATAGTGCTCAGATCCATTTAAACCATTTTGAACCCAAAACTGTTAGTGGAGTGTTTACATTCTAAGGAACACATGGTCATAAAGCAGGAACTGGACGAGATTGAGACCAACTTCAGGGAAAACAACAGCATACACTTTTTCGGGAAATGCAAAAAGGGTCTGATTGGATACGAGGGTAGAGAACTGTTTATAAGAGATAAGAAAGGGGAGCTGGCTGTTACTGCGAAGGAAAACTGTCAGATTTTGCAGAGCACTTTCACGACCTGCTAAACTGTGAACCAGCTGAAGACGAGCTGGAACTCGGGACTGACACATAAGAAAGAGAGCCTCGCCCTCCAACCAGGGATGACGTCGCACATGCCATAAGCGATCTAAAGAATAATAAGGCAACTGGAGAAGATGGTATAGCAGCCGAGATGATAAAGTAGGGAGGCAACAAAGCAATAGACAACATGACCAACATAATCTACCAGATCTGGAAAACAAGGAAGTTGCCAGCCAGAAGGATAGATGAATGCAATACCAGTACATAAGAAGTTGGACAAGAGAGATACAAACAACTACAGAGGAATATCGCTCCAGAGGTCGGATACAATGTGCTGTCAAAACTATTGCTCAAGAGAGTAGAATAACAGGTAGAAAGTACAGTTGGCGCCTACCAAACGGGATTCAGGAGGGGAAGAGGTCGTATACAACAGATATTTATCCTGAAGCAACTGATAGGACATAGGGCTTTAAACAACAAAAAGACAGTAACAACTTTCGTCGACTTCACGAAGGCATATGACTCCATCGACAGACACACTCTTGTTAGGATCCTGAAGAACAGAGGACTTTATGGAACTACACAATAACTCATAAAAGAAATCCTGGCAGACACAAAAGTAAGGGTGAGATTCAGAGGAGCACTGTCAGAAGAATTTCAGACCAAGACTGGTGTTAAACAGGGAGATGGATTGTCACTATTGTTGCTCAGTATAGCAGTATAGCAGTGGAGAGCAATAAACGAGGAGTCCGCAGCTCGTGGTCGTGCGGCAGCGTTCTCTCTTCCCGCTCCAGGGTTCCCGGGTTCTATTCCCGCCGGGGTCAGGGATTTTCTCTGCCTCGTGATGACTGGGTGTTGTGTGATGTCCTTAGGTTAGTTAGGTTTAAGTAGTTCTAAGTTCTAGGGGACTGATGACCATCGATGTTAAGTCCCATAGTGCTCAAAGCCATTTGAACCAATAAACGAGGAAATGGGAATACCAAAGACCCATGTGGGGGACAAAGAGAACAACAGGACTCTAGTGGACTTCCTAGCCTTTGCAGACGACATAGCAATAGTAAGTGTGACGGAAGAAGACGCCAAGACACAACTCGACAGCTTGAGTAGGGTAGCCAAATAGATGGGACTTAGGATGGCCTATAACAAAACAAAGACATTAAATACCACTGCAGACTGGAAAACACTAGAAGGCACTGTGCAAATGGTGGACAAATTTAAATACCTGGTAGAATTTATAACAGGAAGGAACAGGAGCAAGGAGGGAATAACAGAGAGGATAAAGAAAATGATGGTTCAAATGGTTCAAATGGCTCTGAGCACTATGGGACTTAACAACTGAGGTCATCAGTCCCCTAGAACTTAGAACTACTTAAACCTAACTAACCTAAGGACATCACACACATCCAAGCTCGAGACAGGATTCGAACCTGCGACCGTAGCGGTCACGCGGTTCCAAATTGTAGCGCTTAGAACCGCACGGCCACACCGGCCGGCTAAAGAAGATGAGGTCAGCCTTCTGTTTAGATATACAATTAAAAGAATATATCCACAGAAGCAAAGATACGCCACTACAAGGCAATTGTGAGGAATGCAGTATTATATCCTGCTGAGACGACGAAACTAGGAAGAAATGGGGCAGAACAACTAGAGAAAGAAGAGAGAAAAATACTGAGAAAAATACTAGGTCCCAAAAGAGGTGAAGAGAGGTGGATGTGAAGACTTAGGGAAGAATTGAACATGAGAACAATATCGGGGCAAATTACACTCCTGGAAATGGAAAAAAGAACACATTGACACCGGTGTGTCAGACCCACCATACTTGCTCCGGACACTGCGAGAGGGCTGTACAAGCAATGATCACACGCACGGCACAGCGGACACTCCAGGAACCGCGGTGTTGGCCGTCGAATGGCGCTACCTGCGCAGCATTTGTGCACCGCTGCCGTCAGTGTCAGCCAGTTTGCCGTGGCATACGGAGCTCCACTGCAGTCTTTAACACTGGTAGCATGCCGCGACAGCGTGGACGTGAACCGTATGTGCAGTTGACGGACTTTGAGCGAGGGCGTATAGTGGGCATGCGGGAGGCCGGGTGGACGTACCGCCGAATTGCTCAACACGTGGGGCGTGACGTCTCCACAGTACATCGATGTTGTCGCCAGTGGTTGGCGGAAGGTGCACGTGCCCGTCGACCTGGGACCGGACCGCAGCGACGCATGGATGCACTCCAAGACCGTAGGATCCTACGCAGTGCCGTAGGGGACCGCACCGCCACTTCCCAGCAAATTAGGGACACTGTTGCTCCTGGGGTATCGGCGAGGACCATTCGCAACCGTCTCCATGAAGCTGGACTGCGGTCCCGCACACCGTTAGGCCGTCTTCCGCTCACGCCCCAACATCGTGCAGCCCGCCTCCAGTGGTGTCGCGACAGGCGTGAATGGAGGGACGAATGGAGACGTGTCGTCTTCAGCGATGAGAGTCGCTTCTGCTTGGTGCCAATGATGGTCGTATGCGTGTTTGGCGCCGTGCAGGTGAGCGCCACAATCAGGACTGCATACGACCGAGGCACACAGGGCCAACACCCGGCATCATGGTGTGGGGAGTGATCTCCTACACTTGCCGTACACCTCTGGTGATCGTCGAGGGGACACTGAATAGTGCACGGTACATCCAAACCGTCATCGAACCCATCGTTCTACCATTCCTAGACCGGCAAGAGTACTTGCTGTTCCAACAGGACAATGCACGTCCGCATGTATCCCGTGCCACCCAATGTGCTCTAGAAGGTGTAAGTCAACTACCCTTGTCAGCAAGATCTCCGGATCTGTCCCCCATTGAGCATGTTTGGGACTGGATGAAGCGTCGTCTCACGCGGTCTGCACGTCCAGCACGAACGCTGGTCCAACTGAGGCGCCAGGTGGAAATGGCATGGCAAGCCGTTCCACAGGACTACATCCAGCATCTCTACGATCGTCTCCGTGGGAGAATAGCAGCCTGCATTGCTGCGAAAGGTGGATATACACTGTACTAATGCCGACATTGTGCATGCTCTGTTGCCTGTGTCTATGTGCCTGTGGTTCCGTCAGTGTGATCATGTGATGTAGCTGACACCAGGAATGTGTCAATAAAGTTTCCCCTTCCTGGGACAATGAATTCACGGTGTGCTTATTTCAATTTCCAGGAGTGTAGATTCAAAAGGGCAAGGTTTGTTGAACATATAGGTAGGATGAGTATGGACAGAATGACGAAGAGAGTGTGGGAAACAACAGGGAGGCCAAGGGGAAAGACAGGAACCAAATGGGTTGTTGAGCTTCGGAAGGACTGGTTGGAATCGGGGATCAAGGTCGAAGGAAAGAAAAATTGGAGCCAGTGGAGCCGACAGGACAAAAGGACACTGAAGATCTCGGAAGAAGAGCGGGTGAGAAGCACAGAAAGAATGAAGAGGTTCTGTGGAAGAAGGGAAAAGCGACGAAGGGGCTATCCGTGGTCCTACTGAAGCAGTAACGCAAGGAGAAGAGGAACACATGGGCTAAACCAATTTAACAACGATAGAAAATTTTTTAAAAGAAATATTATCTTAGATGTCCTAGGTCAACAATGGTTTTAAATAATAGACCCAACATTTAACACAATCCATTAAGAGACCTCAGAGATTTGAAGCAAAATTATCAAAGATTAAATGTAACAACGAATAGCACAAATTTTTATTTATCCTTTTTTTTCAGTCATCAGTCGTTTGGTTGCTTTGATGCGGCCCGCCACTAATTCCTCTCCTGTGCTAACCTCTTCATTTCAAAGTAGCATTAGCAACCTAAGCCATCAATTATTTGTTGGATGTATTCTAATCACTGTTTTCCTCTACAGATTTTGCCCTATACAGTATCCTCTGGTACCATGGAATTCAGTCCCTGATAGCTTTACAGATGTCCTATCATCCTGTCCCTTGTCCTTGTCCTTGTTTTCCATTCTTTTCCTTACTGTTACAGCACAGAATCTCCTCATTCCTTACATTATCAATCCACCTAATTTTCAACATTCATCTGTAGCAACACATCTCGAATATTTCTATTCCCTTCTGTTCCGGGTTTCCCTCAGTCCATGTTTCACTAGCATACAATGTAGTGCTCCAAACGTACATTTTCAGAAGTTTCTTCCTCAAATTAAAAACTATACTTGATATTAGTAGACTTCTATTGGATAGGAATACCCTTTCTGTCAGTGCTAGACTGCTTTTGATGTCCTCTTTTCTCAGTTCATCATTTATTATTTTGCTGCATAGGTAGCAAAATTCTTTATCTTCATCCACCTCATAATCATCAATCCTGATGTTAAATTTCACACTGTTGTCATTTCTGCTACTTTTCATTTACGCTCAGTTCACATTCTGTCCTCATTAGACTGTTCAGTCCATTCAACAGATCATGTAATACCTCTTCACTTTCATTCAGGATAGCAAAGTCACAGCGAATCATGTCATTGACATCCATTCCCTTTGAATATTAATACCACTCTTGAACCTTTCTTTTATTTCCATCTTGCTTCTTCGATGTACAGATTGAGCAGTAGGGGAAAAAGATTACAACCTACTCTTGCATCTATTTAATCCAAACACTTAGTTCTTGGTCGTCCTCTCTTATTATTCCCTCTTGGCTTTTGAAAATATTGTGTATTACTCGTGTCTCCCTATGGCTTATCCCTATTTTTATGAGAATTTCGAACATCTTGATCCACTTTACGCTGTAGAAAGCTTTTTCCAGGTCTACAAATCCTATCAATGTGTCTTGATATTTCTTTAGTCTCGTTTCAGTTATCAACAGCAACGTCAGAACTACCTCACTGGCGCCTTTGCCTTTCCGAAAGCCGAACCGATCTTGGTGTAACTCATCATCAACTCTCTTCTCCATTCTTCGGTGTATTATTCTTGTCAGCAACTTGGATGCATGAGCTGTTAAGCTGTAATTGTGCGATGATTCCCGCAACTGTCAGCTCTTGTAGTCTTCGGAATCGGGTGTACGAAGTTTTTCCGAAAGTCAGATGGTATGTGGCCAGACTCATACATTCTACACACCAACGTGTTTAGTCGCTTTTTTGCCACTTCCTCCGAATGACTTTAGAAATTCTGGAGTAATGGTATCTGTTCCTTTTATCTTATTTGATCTTAAGTCCTCCAATGCTCTTTTAAATTCTGTTTCTAGTACTAGATCCCCCAACTCTTCTAAATCGACTCCTATTTCATCTTTTGTCACATGAGACAAATCCCCCCCTGACAGAGGCCTTTAGTGTACTCTTTACTCCTATCCGCTCCCTCCTCTGTATTTAACACTGGAATTCCCCTTACATTCTTAATGTTACCACCCTTGCTTTTAATTTCACTGAAGGTAGGTTTGACTTTCCTCTATGCTGAGTCCGTCTTTCCGTCAATGATTTCCTTTTTGATTTATTCACATTTTTCAAGTAGCCGTTTCGTCTTAGCTTCCCTGCACTTCCTATTTATTTCATTCGTCAGTGACTTGTATTTTTGTGTTCCTGAAGTACCCTGAAAATTTTTATACTTCCTCCTTTCATCAATCAACTGAAGTATTTCATCAGTTACCCTAGGGTTCTTCGCAGTAACCTTCTTCCTACCTATGTCTTTCCTTTCAACATCTGTGACAGCCCTTTTTAGAGATGTCGATTCTCCCTCAACTGCACTGCCTACTGAGATATTCCTTATTATTGTACGTACACCCTTAGAAAGCATCAAGCCTATCTCGTCATTCCTCGGTACTTCTGCACCCTACTTCTTCCTGACTAATCTCTTAAGCTTCAGCCTATCCTTCATCACTACTAGATTGTGATCTCGGTTTATACCTGCCCCTGGATACGCCTTACAGTCCAGTATCTAATTTCAGAGTCTATCTTTGTCCATGATGTAATTTAACTGAAATCTTCCCGTATCACCCACCCTTTCCGTATATGACTTCTCCACTTGTGATTCTTGACCAGCTTATTCGCTATTAGTATATGAAGTTTATTACAAAACTCAATTATCCTCTGTCCTGTAAGCTTTTCTTCTTCTCCTTTCTCCACTATTGCATTCCAGTCCCCCATAACAGATTTTTATCGCTCTTTGCATACTGTGTTACGCATACAATATTCCCATATACTTTGTCTATCTCTTCATCTTCAGTTTGCAACGTCAGCATGTATACCTGAACTATCGTTGTCGGTGTAGGTTTCCTGTCGATTCTGTCAAGAGTAGCGTATCACTGAACTGTTGACAGTAACACACTCTTTGCCCTACCTTCTTGCTCATAACGAATCCTATTCCCGTTACACCATTTTCTGCTGCTGTTTGTTTTACCCTATACTCATCTGACCGGAAATCCTTCTCTTCTTTTCATTTCACTTCACTGTGTCCTAGCATATCTAGACTGAGCCTTTGTATTTACGTTTTCTGATTTTCTAGCTTCCCTATCACGTTCAAGCTTGTAACATTCCATCCCCGGACTCGTAGAACGTTATCCTTTTGTTGATTACTCAATCTTTTTCTCGTGGCAACCTTTGACAGTCCTCTCTCGGAGATCTGAATAGGGGACTCTTCCGGAATCTTTTGCCAATGGAGAGATCATTATGACACTTTTTCAATTACAGACCACCTCTCCTGTGGGTACACGTAATATGGTTTTCATGCAAGGGTTTCCATTGCCTTCGGCATCCTTATGCCGTCGATCATTGTTGATTCTTCTGCCTTAAGGGCAGTTTCTTACCCCAAGGACCAGAGAGTGCTTTGAATCTGTCTGCTCCTCCGCTCTCTTTGACATGGAGTTGGCGGATTGAGGATGACTTCTTATACCGGAGGTCTTCGGCCACCAATGCTGATTATTAATCAAAATTTTACCAGTGGTGGGTTTCGAACCTGGGACTAGTAATCAAGGACGCTACCCCGAGACCATGCTTGCGCTATCTCGTCAGAGCTAAAATGTGTAAACAACTTTAAATATCCAAGATAGTAGATTGGTTTTAAATTACAGACCAAAATTTAACACAGCCCTTTAATAGACCTGATAAATTTAAAGAAAGATTTTTAAAAGTGAAATGTATCAACCACTAGCCCAAACCTATAAACAGGTTTACATATTTAAAACACCATCATGTTTCGTGCTTCCCCCCTCTAAAGCAGCTACAGCTGTGCGGACGTGCTCGATATACTCGACCAAGGTGTAGCGTACTTGTACTCGCCAATAATGTTCGCGCTCTGTTGCTTTCCAAATGCGGGGCGATAACGTCAGTTGTATTATACATCTCCTCAGGTCACTTAAGGTGTCATTGCCCTGAAGTATGTCGAAGACACACCGCTCAGCATCTGTCGAGTCAAGGAATATAATATACGAAGTATAACAGAATGCGAAATTTGTTAGGTGTTGGCATGCACTTCAAAACGATCACCCACAATAACTTCTCATCCTCGGTCAACTGATGGATGGATAGTTCCGGAACATCCTGAAGCAAATGTGTAATCTGATCTGGTAACTTAGTAAACAAGTAGGGGTCTGAAACTTCCTCGCAGATTAAAACTGTGTGCCGGACCGAGGCTCGAACTCGGCTCTTTTGCCTTTCGCGGGCAAGTGCTCTACCATCTGAGCTACCGAAGCACGACTCACGCCCCGTCCTCACAGCTTTACTTCTTCCAGTACCTCGTCTCCTACCTTCCAAACTACAGAAGCTCTCCTGTGAACCTTGCAGAACTAGCACTCCTGAGAGAAGGAAATGGCGGAGACATGTCTTAGCCACAGCCTGGCGGATGTTTCCAAAATGAGATTTTCACTCTGCAGCGGAGTGTGCGCTGATATGAAACTTCCTGGCAGGTTATAACTGTGTGCCGGACCGAGAGTCGAGCTCAGGACCTTTCCCTTTCGCGGGCAAGTGCTCTACCATTTGACCTATCCAAGCACGACTCACTCCCCGTCCTTTCCTTCCTTCAGGAGTGCTAGTTGTGCGAGGTTCACAGGAGAGCTTCCGTAATGTCTGGAAGGTAGGAGACGAGGTACTGGCAGAAGTAAAGCTGTGAGGACGGGGCGTGAGTCGTGCTTGCGTAGCTCAGATGTTAAGTCTGCCTTCGGCGGTGCTACGGCACGGACGTCTGTTTACGTCCCTGCTCGAGAAGTTCGCTCTCGCGCAGCTGTTTACCTCTTCGGCGTACTCGCGCGTTTAGACGACTCGATATAAAATGGCACATGCATACCGAAAGTCGACTCTCAAGATTACTTTTTCGAATGAATATGACCGAAAGCCTACGAAATAGAAAGGTTCCTACGAGACGAAGTTAAACTTGTCTACAACGAATTTATCGGAATCCACCTCTCCATAGTGAGCAGTGTCGTTTACGTCAAGCTGATTAACGATGCAGTATGTGACAGAATCATCCGAGATACTAAACATGGACTCAAATTTCCTCACTCTGAGGGACATGTTGGAGAAGTAACTATTGATCATGCAGGACTGGGCTTACGACACATACGCATTTTCGAACTTCCCTTCGAGGTTCCGTCTGACTTGGTCGTTGACGCCTTACGCCCATATGGAAGAGTGCTTAGCCACGTCGAGGAAAAATGGTCCAACTTCACGACTTACCCCGTTCTCAATGGGGTGCGTCAAATCAGAATAGAGCTGACACAACATGTACCCTCGTACTTGTTCATCGGCGGATGCAGAGCTGTAGTCATCTACGATGGACAACTCAAAACATGCTCAGGCTGTGGGAAAGAGGGCCACGTGCGTTCCGAATGTATGCAGCGGAGGATACTGCAAGTTCCAAATGGCGAACCCGTACCTACGTCCACGTTGACGCCGCTGCCACTAACGTATGCGGACGCATTTCGAACAGATCCCATCCCGAAGAATGACCAGGTACAGAATCCTGACAGTTTACGGCAACCGACTGCAGCAGAGACCGCCTCCAGTGACGAAACGACGCACACTTCTGCCGCTCCGGCGCCGACGACTCCCTTAACCGAGCGGAAAGGATCGGTAGGAGATATGGAAATTGATTCTGCGGTTGTGCCGACAGCTGCTTTCGTCCCTGAGCACCGGGAGTCACTTCCGCACTCGGATACGGAGGCGCACACGCGCAAACAGCGGTCGCCGAAGCGCCACAAGAAACGACGGCTAGCGCCGTCGGGTACCCGCTTACTGCAGTCCACGGCAGACGAACTTGGGTGTAACGTCGATACAGTGCATCCGGATGCGCAATGGGAGGTTCTACCCCCCAAACAGCAGTACGACGCGAATCACGCTAGACAGGGGTTCAATACAGACACACCGGACGGAAAGCCGACGGAAGGAGTCCCTCCACCCACCGCAGCAACGCCATCGCCCTCGGTCAGCCCGGCCGGAGAGACGCCACGGGATCTGGACCTCCAGCACAGGAACTGGGCCGACGAATCCGATACTGACCGTCACACCGTCGACGCACCCGCAATGGCGAGTGCTGCGTCCACCGGAAGTTAACCGCGCAGAAGATGCAGACTGACGCACAGACAGCAGGTCACCGGGAAGCAGCACGCAAATTTACATAAGCGTTCATGTGCGCTTTACGCACTGAGGAACAGCGGCAGGCATATCGAACAGCCTCTATTAATATTAATACGATCAGAGCGCCTGTAAAATTGCAATTATTACGAGACATGTTGCATGCGTCAGACGTCGACATCGTTCTGCTGCAGGAAGTATGTGTTGAGAGCTTCCCCGACCTCTATGAGTACGATACGTACATTACACCTACTACCGACGGCGGCAGCGGAACATCGATACTTCTACGTAGCGGCATAGTAGCCGAGGACGTGGTGTACCGCCGTCAGCGCGAGGACTGGCGCTCACAGTGCTGGGGGTCCGACAGACGGCGCGACCGATCCCGATTTTACGCAGAGGAGACTGAAACGCTATTCTTAGGTCGGTATGAACATGTCTTATTTGGAGGCGACTTCAACTGCGTGCTCGCACCAAAAGATCAACACCCACGTTATACTTCATGCCCGGAGCTGCGACAACTCATACAGGACATGAATTTCATTGATACATGGGAGAAGATACATGGCGACAGAGGTGGCTACACCTACGTCACAAGTCACTCTGCAACTCGTCTCGATCGCATTTACGTAACACGTCGTCTCGAACCTGCGATCCTCGATTCGGAATTGTGGCCTGTCGCCTTTTCAGATCACATAGCATATATTTGCACGGTTTCCCTGAGTCGTCAACAAGTGTGGAGGAGTCGCAGTGTTTGGAAACTGAATACAGCACACCTCAGGGAACCTGGGTGCAGACGCATAGTCGAAGACGCTTGGCACGTGTGTGAACGACGCCTTCCGACATATCCGACGACGTTGCAGTGGTGGCTGGAATGCGTTAAGCCTGCATTGCGCCGAGCGTTAATTGCATACGGAAGAGAGCAGATGATGTGGAGACGACACACGACGGAATTTTATTTCACGATGCTCCGCGAACTTTCTGTACAACCACCTTCACAGGAGCGTCGAGCCGGTATAAAACGAGCACAGGCCCAAATAATTTCCATAACGCGCCGTCGTCTGGAGGGAGTCGCAATCCGTGCAAGGGCCTTTAAACGAGTCCGTGGAGAATCACCGTCGATGTATCACGTTATCAGAGAAAAACAACGTAGCCGCAGAACCTTAATACAGACGGTCGTACTGCCAGATGGTCGCCGCATGAAAACGCAAAAAAATATTGCTAACGCCTTCGTGGAACACTACGGTCATCTCTATGAAGAAGCGGAACACGATCAGCCAGCCTTTCATGAGGTCCGACGAACGCTCTCCGCGTGTCTCGACGAGTCGGCCAATCTGGAGTTAACAGGTGAAATCACAGTTGACGACGTAATCGAAGCGATTGATAAGGGAGCGTCGCACAAATCGCCGGGACCAGACGGGTTCCCGTTAGAGTTCTATCGTACATTTAAAGATCTCATTATTCCGAGATGGACTGCCATGTACTGCGAATTGACGTCTCCCAACGTGCCTCTTCCACCCTCCTTCGTAGAAGGAATGATCATCCCCATCCACAAACCATCTGGCGGCACAGGGATACAGGCCTACCGGCCACTGACCCTTCTTAATTGCGACTACAAGATCTACACCAGGATACTTGCAGCACACTTTAAACGCGTAATACGCCAAGTGATTTCACTAGACCAAACCCAGCTAGGGGGAGACAGCAATATACAAACGGCACTCAGTGACTACCGCGATGTTATCGCACTGGCATCAACATGTCGTCTCCGGGGTGTATTGGTATCGATAGACTTCGATCGCCCTTTTGACAGGGTGAGTCATGCTTATCTCACGGACGTGATGACAAAAATGAAGTTTCCGGAAAGTTTTGTCACCGTCGTTATGAGACTACTCCACGGAGCCGCATCCAAAGTGCTCATCAATGGACGCTTGGTGGGCCCATCACCATCTCACGATCGGTCCGACAAGGGTGCCCGCTGTCAACGATATTGTATGCCATCGCTGTCGAGCCGGTGCTGTGCGGGCTCCGGAATCGACTCCAAGGAATGACGATAAGGCCCAACAATTTTATATGCCGAACATACGCAGATGACCTAGTGTTTTTAGCACGGTCAGGCGACGAGGCAACAGCGGCCTTGCATTGGATTAATTTGTATTGTATGGCTACGGGAAGTCGCCTGAACATGGCAAAGTCGGGAGCGATGAACATCGGGAGAGGACTCCCGACAGGAAGTGTAGCACCATTACAGCCGATCAACAAGATGAAATGCCTAGGAATTATCTTCACTACAGACGTTCGACGCACGGCGGCACTGAGTAACAGATATCTTCTGCAAAGAATTCGTGCGAGTGTCCTAAGTCACAGGTTAAGGGTGCTGGATATGATACAACGGGTCACCTTTGCCAACACTTATCTAGCTTCTCGCATCTCCCACCTGGCACAAGTTCTTCCTATACCGGTGGTGCTGGCCCGCCGAATCCTGGCGGCACTAGGATATTTTGTGAGCACAGGTCTGCTTTGTAAGGTAGGATACGAAACCCTCACCCTTCCTCGTAGTCGTGGAGGTCTTGGACTAGTCCACGTACGCGACCGAGCAGTGGCTATTTATGTCACCACAATGATAAGGATGTGGACACGACACCAGACAAGTTTGACGGGCACCTTGATAGACGAACTCGCTCCACCTTCTCGTTCGGCTCCGGTAGCGGTGGCTCACATCTCACCATAGCTTAGCTATATGCGAACCTTTTATGTGGAACACAGTTATGTACATATGGAACTACCGACTACCAGGACGGCAACGGCACGTGATATATATCGCATCTTGACTCGACGACGGCCGAAATGCTGTTCAAATGGTTCAAATGGCTCTGAGCACTATGGGACTCAACTGCTGTGGTCATTACTCTCCTAGAACTTAGAACTACTCAAACCTAATTGACCTAAGGACATCACACACATCCATGCCCGAGGCAGGATTCGAACCTGCGACCGTAGCAGTCAAAATTTTGCTCTCCGTTGTGACAAACACAAATTGTTTGTGCACTGCGCCTCACGGACAATATATTTTAGTTTCTATGTTTTATTACGTCCACAATTCAGTTTTGTGTACTTCGCCACTTTGTTTTAATCAGAACTTTGTAGAAAAAAGCGAAATGACTATGGTATAAATAAAACTTTTATTACAGTCGCGAAAGACTGAATATTTCTCAATATTACATACGACACCTATCTGCGACTTAAATTAAATGAGATATTGTTATACAGTAAATTTTATATGAAATTTAGGTATCTTGTCCACATTTCATTCTCAACATTGGGGTATCTAAAATCGACCATACGGAAAGTAAAGGCTATGGACTTTTACCTCTGCAAACTCTTCAAAATTTCGTGGAATCGTTTACTACATTTAATGCTGCACAATAACTCCGTTGAACATCGAAACAAAATTAAGTCTTTCATTGTGGGAAGGTATCAGACAAGAAGATGTGTAAAAATCAATTTTTGGGGAAGTTTTTGAGAAATCGAATGATAAGTGTGTCAAAGCAGTCGGAACACCATATGTCAGCACAGACGAGCAGTGCAGTGGTGACAAAATCGCGCACAGCGCGGAATGCGGGGAGCACGTCTCTGTATCAGCGAAAGGGTTAATGCGGCCGTGGTGGCTTTAGTTCATAAACTGCGCGCTGCCCCCTAAACGTAAGTTTGCGAACTATATTATACTACGGGCGCTGCTTCTCTTGGCGCGTACGTCGTTTGCAACTGGCAACGCAGCAATCTCCCGCGTCTCGGCGCGCATGCACGAGCCGCCAAGATAAAAAGATTTGAACTACAGCGGTTGAGCTCCAGGAAACCAGTTTAACAGGAATTCGTGGAAGGGCTGCTCGTCAGTTTATGACATAATTAATTCTTTGGCAATGGTTCACATTTATTATTCGATCTTTAAAAAAAGGAACAATAGTATAACACAAATAATGTTTTAGAAATCAGTAGTCCTTAAAACACTGAGTGAAATGCTTTGAATTCAAAGGAACACAGTAACTTAACCAATTTAACAACGATAGCGAAATGCTAAAAAATATGATACCTTATATGCCCAAGGTTAACACAATAGGTTTAAATTATAGACCCAAGATTTAACACTGTCCTTCAAGAAAGCTGACAAATTTAAAGCAAAATTTTAAAAGTCTAATGTAACAATGACTAACAATAACACAGTAAATATATTTAAATAGATTTATATGTCTTGAGCTAACAGAATGGTTGTAAATTACAGACCACTACAGGACAAATACCTTTGAGAGAGCTGACGAAGTTAAGCAAATACAAGGGATAGCAAATGGTGCAGCTCGCTACGGAAAAGTTGATACAGAAAGGGTATGACACTAAAGAGGATCCAAGCCAAAAGGCAAAAATACGCGAAATGTGAAAACCATTTACGCCCACATAAACCAGCGAAAAAAAAGATTCAAGACGCAGCCACCGTGCCACAAGAGCAGCTTCAAACAAGATAACCGCAGCGGCGAATCGCGAATGCCGGCCAGTAATATTGTGCCACCTGTGCACCCACCCGAATCAGCCCAGAAACTAATAAAATGGCTCTGAGCACTATGGGACTTAACATCGATGGTCATCAGTCCCCTAGAACTTAGAACTACTTAAACCCAACTAACCTAAGGACATCACACAACACCCAGTCATCACGAGGCAGAGAAAATCCCTGACCCCGCTGGGAATCGAACCCGGGAACCCGGGGGCGGGAAACGAGAGCCCAGAAACAGTAGCTGACCTATCAGCCAACAGCAGGTCGCTCGTAATATAAGCATCATGCTACAAGGAGATGCCTAGAAAGGCCAACAGTTTAAATAGTACGATAACAAACTTTCAGCAAATAGCTGCTTGAACAAGCAATCCAGAATAAGGTACAAAAACAGCCGGCAAACGGCGATTAACAGACTAAACTAAGAATTTCAAGGGTAGTACAGTTTGAACACCGGTGAGAACCAAGAACAAGTACTGGGTGATAAAAACTCAATATAAATTTGAAAACTGAGTAAATCACGGAATAATGCAGAATGAGAGGTACAAATTGACACACATGCTTGGAGTGATATAGAATTTGATTAGAATTTAAAAAAAAATACAGTCGTTCAAAAATGTCCGACAGATGGCGCTACATCTGTTCAGAATAGCAATAATTAGCGTAACAAAGTAAGACAAAGCAAAGATGATGATCTTTACAGGAAATGCTCAGTATGCCCACCATCATTCCTCAACAATAGCTGTAGTCGAGGAATAATGTTGTGAACACCACTGTAAAGCGTGTCCGGAGTTATGGTGAGGCACTGGCGTCGGATGTTGTCTTTCAGAATCCCATGAGACGTCGGTCGATCACGATACAGTTGCAACTTCTGGTAATGCATAGCCAATAATCGCTTGGACTGAGGTCTGGGGACCTGGGAGGCCAAGCATGACGAAAGTGGCGGCTGAGGACACGATCGTCACCAAACGACGTGCGCAAGAGATCTTTCACGCGTCTAGCAATATGAGGTGGAGCGCCATCCTGCATAAACATCTTATGTTCCAGCAGATGTTTATCAGACAGGCTGGGGATGATTCGATGCTGTAACATATCGGCGTACCCTCTCACCCGTCACGGTAGCAGTTACTGACATTTTGCTGTCCAGCGTCATCTGTCGGACATTTTGTGAACTTTGTTTTCTTTTCTGGTTCGAATAAAATCCCGTCCTTCCAAGTATGTGTGTCAATTTTTACCTCTCTATCTACATTGTTCCGTGGTTTGTTAAGTTTTCAAATTTATACTGACTTTTTAATCACCCCGTATATTAATATAACCACACTACAAACATAGTTCAATTAGACTTTAAATAACAATTTTGAACTTTCGTTCCGACTTGAAATACTGTTTCTGCTAATAATGTAACGACGAGATGCCAGTACAAGTCGGCCCGCAGACCCAATAAGGATCCAAGAACTAGGTAAGGAATCTCGCCATACACACGTAGGGGTACCAACACAGAGTCTTTTACAGATCTCTGGCTGCACACCCAGTACGCTAATACATCTGTCTAGATTAGAATCTAAAACAGAAATGTTCATGACAGCGCCAGTAACACCTGCGACCACCGTTATATTCCCACCGCTCGCACAGACGATGGCAGTAATAATGTTAGGCATCATTTGGCAATGAGAAAAGCTATTAAGGGAAAAGGTTCGCCACGGCGAAAATAACTCTTCTGCCGGAGGTATCTTAAAAGCAAACACACTATCACGACAATTTTCACACTCGGAGATCACAAATAAGTAACTTTTCGGGAAAGTAATACAGGGCGCTCAGCGAACACCGAGGTAGACTGACAGTTCCTACACTGCAGTGCCAAAGAAACTGCTATAGGCATGCGTATTCAGAGATAAGAAAACAGGCAGAATACGGTGCTGCGGTTGGCAACGCCTATATAAGACAACAAGTGTCTGGTGCACTTGTTAGATGCCAGCCGATGTGGCCAAGAAGTTCTAGGCGCTTCAGTCTGGAACCGCGCGACCGCTACGATCGCAGGTTCGAATCCTGTCTCGGGCATGGACGCGTGTGATGTCCTCAGGTTAGTTAGGTTTAAGTAGTTTTAAGTTCTAGGGGCTGATGACCTCAGATGTTAAATACCGTAGTGCTCAGAGGCATTTGAACTTGTTAGATCGGTTACTGCTGCTACAATCGTATGTTATCAAGATTTAAGTGAGTTGTAACGTGGTGTTACAGTCGGCGCACGAGCGTAGTTTTTGAGATGTTTCTTTGTCACAACTTAGAAAGCTCACCATGTGAGCCACAAATCAGCCAAAAAACTTTCAAAGGTTTCTGAGGGATACCTTCTGAGAATTTTGGTATAAGTGACACATTGTGTGTTACAAAGTAATAATGTAACTATGATTTATTTGGTCTGTTATGGCAATCGCCTTTTCTTCGGTGAAAATAGCGTCACAACACTGAAGAATCCTGTAATATGTAATAATTAAAACATTTACAACGAAACACGGAGCAATGCAACAACTCTCAGATGAAAGAATGAAATGAAATATCGTATGACGAGGGCTTCCCGGTGGGTAGAGATGATAGCCTGGTGCAAGTCTTTTGAGGTGACGCCCTTCGGCAACTTGCGCGTAGATAAGGATGAAATGATGAGGAAGACGACAAAATCGCCCAGTCCCTGAGTAGAGAAAATCTCCAACACAGTCGGGAATCGAACCCGGCTACCCAGGCATAACAAGCCGGCACGCTGTCAGATGCGGTGGCGGGCAACCCTAAAATTTGTAGACAACGTAGTTGTGTGGAGATAACAGCGATTAATTTACTTATAATCAATTATTCAAAATGACAGTCACAATCGCATTATTTATTTTGCGGTCCACCCTGGCGGTTTCAACCCGCGATGGGGTCATCTTCAGGGCAATTTACACCATTTGATAGCTCGCTGGAGTCGTCACCCTGCCTGTGCACGGACGGTTAACAAGCGTGCACAGGCAGGGTGACGGCTCCAGCGAGCGACCAAATGATGTAAATTGCCCTGAAAATGACCTCACCGCGGGTTGAAACAGGTTGGGTAGACAGCAAAATAAATAATGCGATTGTGACTGTCATTTTGAAAAATGGACAACCCTAAGATGAAACATGTTTACTTTTATCAGAGTGGGCTCAGCCCGTAATATCAGTGTTCAGTACAGCACGTACTGAGTATAGAACTGTTCCTTTACATGTATTTATCAAAATGTCGACCATCGTAGTCATGGAAAAGTGTACAGTCACGTACCAGCAGGCTGTCTACTCGCTCGATATTTTCAGGAGTTCGGCGTACTCTTCTGCAGCTGCGAGAATTCCAGCAGGGAGGAACGTTTGAGTACCGACCAGACCTTCGTGAACTAACCTCTCCACATGCCCCCTGTAGAAGTTCATCGGTGTAATGTCTGGCCAACACCCGGCATCATGGTGTGGGGAGCGATCTCCTACACTGGCTGTACACCTCTGGTGATCGTCGAGGGGACACTGAATAGTGCACAGTACATTCAAACCGTCATCGAACCCATCGTTCTACCATTCCTAGACCGGCAAGGGAACTTGCTGTTCCAACAGGACAATGCACGTCCGCATGTATCCCGTGCCACCCAACGTGCTCTAGAAGGTGTAAGTCAACTACCCTGGCCAGCAAGATCTCCGGATCTGTCCCCCATTGAGCTTGTTTGGGACTGGATGAAGCGTCGTCTCACGCGGTCTGCACGTCCAGCACGAACGCCGGTCCAACTGAGGCGCCCGGTGGAAATGGCATGGCAAGCCGTTCCACAGGACTACATGCAGCATCTCTACGATCGTCTCCATGGGAGAACAGCAGCCTGCATTGCTGCGAAAGGTGGATATACACTTTACTAGTGCCGACATTGTGCATTCTCTGTTGCCTGTGTCTATGTGCCTGTGGTTATGTCAGTGTGATCATGTGATGTATCTGACCCCAGGAATGTGTCAATAAAGTTTCCCCTTCCTGGGACAATGAATTCACGGTGTTCTTATTTCAATTTTCAGGAGTGTATAAGGTAACTCTAAACTAAATTTATGTACCTACCTTGATTTTTTCCCTATCACAACACTTCTCAGGTTCCTCTCCATTTGAACTATGATTACCGAGTGCCCTAGTTTGTGGAAAGATTGAAAGCCTCAATCTTCGGTAAGAAGGGAATATTCAGATTTACTGTGGATTTAGTGAAATTGTGGGAGGTAATAAATGTAGTTTTTGAAGTTTTAAAGTCACCTATTCAATCATTTACTTGGCAATAGAAGACCACGGTAATAAAGACAATTTGTTGTCTCTTTTAAAGATTAAAAGTTCTTAAAACTGAGGGTTATAAAGTTTTGCTTAGTTAATTATCATAGTGCTGCCTGTAGTGAATTTTAAAAGGTGAGTTAGTTTCTTGTATATTTGTCAACATTGTCTCTCACTGTAGTAAAAGCCGTGAACTGCATTTATGGAAAGTTATATACTCATGTTTGCCAAGTGTTTGTCTGTCTTGTGTGTTGGAAATGCATATTAACAGTATAACAGGATCCACAGTTTGTCTAAAGAAGTAACCTGTTAATGAATTCCATTTAACTTTTATCCTTAACAGAAAAGTATTTAGTTGAGAGAGACTTAACCTATCATCAGTTCATTAATTTGCAGTTAACTACATTTACGATTTTATGTCAGCTAGGAAAATGTGTGAAAACTGATATTGTGTAATGTTACCTGTTATACTTATGCAAATAGTCTGTTCTGCTCTATCAGCTTCCAATCTTAACCGCGAACATATGCAGGTGTCAGAGTTCATTGTACTCGAGTGTGGCAAAATATAGGTTGTGTTTGTCCGTTGAAGTTACTCATACATATTTTCTTAAACAAAAATGTTAATCATTCTCTTGCCTAGTTAGGCTGGCGACTATTTTCATTATTCTTTAAACAGTGTAGCTAGGTAAAACATTATTTGTTGCTGTTAGAATAATTACGTAATTCTGACTTTCACTTCCGATAAGGCACCTCCGTTAGGTACAACGCGGTCAATATAACAAAATTCCTCTCAGAGGGTAACACTGCTCTGCTTCTTCATACTATAATTACTAGAATAAGAATAATTTCTTTATACGAACTGCCTTAGGCTTTGAGGTTATGGTATAGTAGTAGCAGACAGGAGTGTCAGACGTGGCTTTTCGGTGGCGGGACTTTGTTCTGTTGTGGCATAGTACGTAATAAGCCAGACTTGGTATTTGATTGCAAAAGTTACGTAAATGATGCAGGAGTGTTATACCATTACATCCATGATATATATGAGTTGTTTTGCTCTTGAAGTCAAAACATGACTTTTCTCAGAAGAAAACCGACGGATTCTAAACAAGAGTGTTCATTGCCTTTGAATTATTACAATCTCTACAGCAGAATTTATTGCTTTCACAAGCATCAGAGAATTAACTGACGTGATATTATTTCTGGTGCCGTCGTTTGTGCTGGAACAATCGTCATGGGTTCATGTAGGACACCAGCTCATTTGTCCGTGCTATAATGGCATGTGGTACGCTTATTAAGTCATCCTTAACATGACATCTTTTCTTTTTTAACTCGTTATTCTTCTGACTGGTTTTATATGGCCTCTCCTGTGCCAACCTCTTAATCGCAAGGTAGCGCATACAGCCTACATCCTCATTTATTTGTTAGATGTATTCCTATCTATGTCTTCCTCTACATATTTTTCCCTCTACAGTTCCCTTTACTACCATGGAAATCATTCCCTGGTTTCTAAACAAATGTCCGATCATCCTGTTCCTTCTCCCAGTCAGTGTTTTCCACAAACTCCTCTCCTCTCTGATTCGGCGCGGAACTTCCTCATTCATTATTTTATCAGTCCACCTAATTTTCAATATTCGTCTGTAGCAGTATATCACAAACGCTTAGATTCTCTTCTGTTCCGTTGTCCCACAGTCCATATTTCACTAGCAAATAATGCTGTCCTCCAAACGTACATTCTGAGAAATTTCTTCCTGAAATTAAGTCCTATATTTGATACTAGTAGACTTCTCTTGGCCAGCAATGCCCTTTTTCCCAGTGCTAGTCTGCTTTTGATATCCTCCTAGCTCTGTCAGTCATTGGTTATTTTGCTGCCTAGGTAGTAGAATTCTTTACCTTTACTTCCTTCGTGAATACGGTCCTGATATTAAGTTTCTCGCTGTTCTCGTTTCTGCTCCTTTTCATTACTTTCGTTTTCCTTCGAATTACTCCCAGTCTACACATTCGATTGTTCATTCGACTCAGTATATCATGTAATTCATCTTCACTTTCACTCAGGATAGCAATATCATCAGCAAAACATATCATTGATATCCTTTCACTTTGAATTTTAATTCCAATTGTGAAGCTTCCTCTAATTTAGATCATTGCTTCTTCGATGTTCAGATGGAACTGTAGGGGCGAAAAACTACATCCCTGTCTTACACCCTTTTTAATCCGAGGGCCTCGTTCTTTGTCGTCCAGTCTTATTAGTCCCTCTTGGCTCTTCTATATACTGGGTGATCAAAAAGTCAGTATAAATTTGAAAACTGAAAAAAATCACAGAATAATGTAGATAGAGAGGTACAAATTGACACACATGCTTGGAATGACATGGAGTTTTATTAGAACCAAAAAAATACAAAGTTCAAAAAATGCCAGACAGATGGCGCTTCATCTGATCAGAATAGCAATAATTAGCATAACAAAGTAAGACAAAGCGAAGATGATGTACTTTATAGTAAATGCTCAACATTTCCCCGATCTTTCCTCAACAACAGCTGTAGTCGAGGAATAATGTTGTGAACAGCACTGTAAAACTTGACTGGAGTTATGGTGAGGCATTGGCGTCGGATATTGTATTTCAGTATCCCTAGAGATGTCGGTCGATCACGATATACTTGCGACTTCAGGTAACCCCGAAACCAATAATCGCACGGACTGAGGTCTGAGGACCTGGGAGGTCAAGCATGACGAAAGTGGCGGCTGAGAACACGATCCTCACAAAACGACGCGCGCAAGAGATCTTTCACGCGTCTAGCAATACTTTTTTTGGTTCTAATAAAACCCCATGTCATTCCAAGCATGTGTGTCAATTTTTACCTCCCTATCTACATTATTTCGTGATTTATTAAGTTTTCAAATTTATACTGACTTTTTGACCACCCGGTATTATACACTCCTGGAAATTGAAAACAGAACACATTGACACCGGTGTGTCAGACCCACCATACTTGCTCCGGACACTGCGAGAGGGCTGTACAAGCAATGATCACACGCACGGCACAGCGGACACACCAGGAACCGCGGTGTTGGCCGTCGAATGGCTCTAGCTGCGCAGCATTTGTGCACCGCCGCCGTCAGTGTCAGCCAGTTTGCCGTGGCATACGGAGCTCCATCGCAGTCTTTAACACTGGTAGCATACCGCGACAGCGTGGACGTGAACCGTATGTGCAGTTGACGGACATTGAGCGAGGGCGTATAGTGGGCATGCGGGAGGCCGGGTGGACGTACCGCCGAATTGCTCAACACGTGGGGCGTGACGTCTCCACAGTACATCGATGTCGTCGCCAATGGTCGGCGGAAGGTGCACGTGCCCGTCGACCTGGGACCGGACCGCAGCGACGCACGGATGCACGACAAGACCGTAGGATCCTACGCAGTGCCGTAGGGGACCGCATCGCCACTTCGCAGCAAATTAGGGACACTGTTGCTCCTGGGGTATCGGCGAGGACCATTCGCAACCGTCTCCATGAAGCTGGGCTACGGTCCCGCACAGCGTTAGGCCGTCTTCCGCTCACGCCCCAACATCGTGCAGCCCGCCTCCAGTGGTGTCGCGACAGGCGTGAATGGAGGGACGAATGGAGACGTGTCGTATTCAGCAATGAGAGTCGCTTCTGCCTTGGTGCCAATGATGGTCGTATGCGTGTTTGGCGCCGTGCAGGTGAGCGCCACAATCAGGACTGCATACGACCGAGGCACACAGGGCCAACACCCGGCATCATGGTGTGGGGAGCGATCTCCTACACTGGCCGTACACCTCTGGTGATCGTCGAGGGGACACTGAATAGTGCACGGTACATTCAAACCCTCATCGAACCCATCGTTCTACCATTCCTAGACCGGCAAGGGAACTTGCTGTTCCAACAGGACAATGCACGTCCGCATGTATCCCGGGCCACGCAACGTGCTCTAGAAGGTGTAAGTCAACTACCCTGGCCAGCAAGATCTCCGGATCTGTCCCCCATTGAGCATGTTTGGGACTGGATGAAGCGTCGTCTCACGCGGTCTGCACGTCCAGCACGAACGCTGGTCCAACTGAGGCGCCAGGTGGAAATGGCATGGCAAGCCGTTCCACAGGACTACATCCAGAATCTCTACGATCGTCTCCATGGGAGAATAGCAGCCTGCATTGCTGCGAAAGGTGGATATACACTGTACTAGTGCCCACATTGTGCATGCTCTGTTGCCTGTGTCTATGTGCCTGCGGTTCTGTCAGTGTGATCATGTGATGTATCTGACCCCAGGAATGTGTCAATAAAGTTTCCCCTTCCTGGGACAATGAATTCACGGTGTTCTTATTTCAATTTCCAGGAGTGTATATTACCCGTCTCTCCTAATAGCTTATCCCTATTTTTCTCAGAATTTCGAACATCTTGCACCATTTTCCATCGTCGAACGCTTTTTGCAGGTCCACAAATCCTATGAAAGTGTTTTGATTTTTCTTTAGTCTTGTTTCAGTTATCAACCGCAACGTTAGAAATGCCTCTCTAGTACTTTTACCGTTCCTTAAGCCAAATTGACTGTCATTTGACACATCTTCAGTTTTCTTTTCCATTCTTCTGCACATTGTTTTTTTGTAAACCCTAATCGCCAGTTTTGTAAACCCTCGTCGCCAGTTTTGGAAAGGTCTCGTCGCTACGTCTGTAGAGGCCGAGTTGCTACTATTGTTACGGTAGGCCGAGTTTCTGAGTTCGTGAAATGACTTCTGATTCAATACACCACTACGAAATTATCGCCCTGCTACTATTACATAACTATGCCCAAGAGTCAGATAATAGGATAGGAGAGGGAAGGTTCTAGAACACTCCAACAAATTTGTAATGAAGCCACACAAATGAGTTACGAAGGTTTACTTATGTTTGTGAGTAGTTGAATAATGAAATCTGCAGCACTACATGTAATGTAACAGAAAAAAGTCTGTCAGTGGCAAAGTGCAAATAATAGTAGGTAAACTTCACTGTACATAGCAAATGCAATTTACAACAACTGTCTGTTCACTTCTAAGAGTTCACTGTCTAAATTAGCCATGGACCATTATGTATAACCAAGTGAGCGAGAGCTGCTCTTCTGCCTTCCGAGTAGGCTTCTGGCCGTTGTAGTCTGCTCATTGGGGGCTTGCACTCGGCCGCCAACTGGCTGAGGCGAAGTGCATATCTTCATCGTCAGAGCCGCCGGTCTCGCTGGTGGGACTCGCGCAAGTGGCGAGTCTCTATGACACTGGCACCATCTCGCATCTTTGGGCCTGTGGTGCTTTTGCCCTGGCTGTGTCTTGTTCGGACGACGCAGCAATTCTTGACAAAAACTTGGATGCATGAGCTGTTAAGCTGACTGTGCTGTAACTCTCTAACTTGTCAACTCCTGCAGTCTTCGGCAGTGTGTGGGTGACATTTTTCCGAAAGTCAAATGGTATGTAGCCAGACTCATACATTCTACATGCCAACATAAATAGTCTCTTTGTTGTTACTTCCACCAATGGTTTTAGAATTTCTGATGAAATGTTACCATCCCTTCTGCCTTATTTGATATTATGTTCTCCAAAGCTGCCTTCAATTCTGATTCTAATTTTGGATCTCCTATCTCTTCTAAATCGACTTCTGTTTCTCATTCTATTGCATCAGACAAACCTTCTCCCTCATAGAGGCCTTCAGTGTAATCTTTCCACCCATCCGCTCATTCTTCTGCATTTAACAGTGGAATTGCTGTTGCTCTCTTAATGTTATCACCCTTGTTTTTAATTTTACTGAAGGTTGTTTTGACTTCCTATATGCTGAGTCCTTCCGACGATCCCTTCTTTTTCGAGTTCCTCACTGTTTTTGGTGCAGCCATTTCGTCTTATCTTCCCTGCACTTCCTGTTTATTTCATTCTTCAGTGACTTGGATTTATGTACGCCCGAATTTCCATGGGTATTTTTGTACTTCGTCGATCAAGTGAAGTATTTCTTCTCTTACCAGTGGTTTCTTCATAGTTACCTTCCCTGTATCTAAGTTTGTCTTTCCAGTTTCTCAGTTTCTGGTATACAAGCGCCTATGGTTGTCGCCACTGATCTTGGAATTAGCGAGACCCGATAGATTCCAGTGACTTTATATTTCAGCGATATCCCATCAGTCTGCGAAATTCGGGTTCGTATCAAAAAGAGTAAATGAGGAAACTTAGTTTCTTGGGATAGTCTGAAGAGAACAAGTAGAGACAGTCGACAGGAATACACAGAGTTAGAAAGGAGTGCTTTGAAAAGAGCTGAGAATGGATGGAAGGTGAAATTACAAAGAAAATCCCATATAGTAGATGACAATGGTGTAAATCGTTCTTACGCCAACAAAAGCTGTGAGGGCAATGAAGGGAGTAGATAATGCTTAGCTTGTAGTGACAGCCATGGGCGCAGGCAGCACCTCCTAAGAAAATGAGGTGCTGGGTAAGGGCATAATTCTGATGAAGGTAATGTGCATATGTTAAATTATACTGGTCTGTGTATCAGCTTAAGAGATAACAAAAACGCACAAGCAGCTGAGGTGGCGTGAAATAAAAAGTCTAGCAACAGGCCGAACAACCCAAGACGACGTATCCCAGCCAATAACTCCATTGTATCATTTCATTTCATATCTCTATAAAATCAAACTAAATAATACAGCATTTTTGCCCTGAAACATGGCCTACGTTCACCTTCGTCTGGCAGTATTTCTGTGACTGCCATCGGTCTAGCGAACACGAGTTCAGCATCTTTGGGGAGTACTGGACGTCACTGCTAGAAGGGAGGCAGTCATAAGTTCTGCGTCTGTCGCATCGTCTGCCCCCAGTTACTGACACATTTCTAGATATGGCGATGACAGATACAGCAATGACGTTGAGACGTGAAGTGCGAGAGGCAGTGAGGCGTTTGGTGGAGCCGACGCACAGAGGATGCAGTCTGGTATGTGAAGCAGGACTCCTGTGATGGACTCGTAGTGGCTGTCAGTTGTCCACATCGGTGTAGGTGTTGTCGTCACATTCTGTGCATCATTCTGTGGTGGTCGCTGCTGACTTCAGATCATGAGATTGGTTTAGTTTTCTGAACGGTTCAGTGTATTCGATAACGGTGGTTTTCATTTGACAGTCAAGATGGCGTCTTTGCTTTTAGGGTAGCAAGACATCTGGAACAAGACGGCCTTGGTCTCAGTGTTCCTGGAATTTATAAAATACACACTAAGAAAAAAGAACGACGCAGATCGAAGGATTTATCCGAAAGGGTCGAAATAGTTTCATGTGATGATTTATTCAAGAGAAAAAGATTCACGAACTGATAAGTCAGTAACGCATTGATTCATGTCTGGCACTTATGCAAGCAGTTAATCCTGAAGGATATCGAGCCAAATTCTGACCATTTGCAGTTTCAGATCGTATGAATCCCGAAATGGTTGTCTGACCCCGCCCATAATTCTCGAAACCTTCTCTATTGGCTAGAGATAAAGAGACGTTGTTGTCTTTGTGTTTGTCGAAAGTAGTGTTGTACAAGCATGAAGACATGAGATAGAAAATTTTGTCATGTGGGGAGGGATTACCTTGCTAAAAATAAAGAAGAAGATGGCAGCTTGCCATGAAGGGCAACAAACGGGGCGTAGGATTCTGACGTATCGGTACGCTACATTTTGTCATCAAAAGTATCCGGAAACACCCAGAAACATACGTTTTCCATATTAGGTGCATTGTGCTGCCACCTACTGCCAAGTAGTCCATATCAATGACCTCAGTAGTCATTAGACATTGTGAGGGAGCAGAATTGGGTGCTCCGCGGAACTCACGGATTTCGGACGCGGTCAGGTGATTGGGTGCAACTTGTGTTATACGTCTGTATGCGAGATTTCCACACTCCTTAACATCCCTAGGTCTACTTTTTCCGATGTGATACTGAAGTGGAAACGTGAAGGGACACGTACAGCACAAAAGCGCGTACAGTCCGACCTCGTCTGCTGACTAACAAAGGCCGTCGGCAGTTGAAGAGGGTCGTAATGTGTAATAGGCAGACATCTATCCACATCATCAACACGAATTCCAAGCTGCATTAGGATCCACTGCAAGTACTATCATAGTAAGGCTGTAGGTGAGAAAACTTGGATTTCGTGGTCGAGCTGCTGCTCGTAAGCCACACATCACGCCGGTAAATGCCAAACAACGCCTCGCTTGGTGTACATTGGACGATTGAACAGCGGAAAAACGTTTGGTGGATTGAAGAATCACGGTACACAATGTGGCAACCAAATGACAGAATGTGGGTATAGAGAATGCCCGGTGAACGTCATCTGCCAGCGTGTGTAGTGCCAACAGTAAAATTCGGAGGCGGTGGTGTGATGGTGTGGGGGTGTTTTTCAAGCAGAGTGCTGGCATTCCTTATTGTTTTGCGTGGCACTATCACAGCACAGGCCTACACTGACGTTTTAAGCACCTACTTTCTTCCCACTGTAAATGAGCAATTGTGAGATGGTGATTTCACCTTGTAACACTATCGAGCACCTGTCCATAATGCACGGCCTCTGGCGGAGTGGTTACACGACAATAACATCCTTGTAATGGACTGGCCTGTACAGAGTCCTGATCTGAATCCTATAGAACACCTTTGAGACGTTCGGAACACCGACTTTGTTGCAGGCCTCACCAAACGACATCGATAGCTCTCCTCAGTGCAGCACTTCGTGAAGAATGGGCTTCCATCCCATTCCCCAAGAAACCTTCCAGCACCTGATTCAACGTATGCCTGTCATCAAGGCTAAGGGTGGGCCAACACCATATTGGATTCCAGTATTACCGATGGAGGGCGCCACGAACTTGTAAGTCATTTTCAGCCAGGTGTCTGGTTACTTTTGATCACACTTCAATCAAGGGGGTCCTTCTACGAAAATAAATAGCACCCCAGACCACCACTCCTGCTTGTCGGGCTGTGTGGCAGGTAACAGTCACTTTGGTGTCCTTTTGGTGCCTGGGGCTTCTCCAGACATTCGTTGGCTTTGAATCTCATAGACTGGAGTAGATCTGTGTTCAGTGAAGAATAACGCTTCGAACTGAGCCCTGATGGTCAGCGAAGCCGTGAATACAGACGCCTCAGGCGGAGGTGGGAATACCAAC
Source organism: Schistocerca gregaria (assembly GCF_023897955.1). Lineage (NCBI taxonomy): Eukaryota > Metazoa > Arthropoda > Insecta > Orthoptera > Acrididae > Schistocerca > Schistocerca gregaria. The sequence goes on from NC_064924.1 coordinate 453,299,803, forward strand.
CTTACTGTAACCCACTACACGGCCAGACAGGCGAGAATGATGGTCTGGGATGCCATTTATTTTCATTGTAGGACCTTTTAGGTTGGCACCCGCGGCGTGCTTGCAGCACAAGGGTACGTCGCCGAAATTATACATCCAGTTTTGTTGCCCTTCATGGCAATCCATCCTGACATTACTTTTCAGCAAGATAATACCGGCAGGCACACAGCAAGAGTTTCTACTGCATGTTTCCATGCTTGCCAAACCCTGCCTTGGCCAGTAAGATTGCCAAATCTCTTCTCAACTGACTACTTTTGGAGCATTATTGGCAGCGCTGACCAACCATCTCGTGACCTTAGTTATCTAGCGCTCCCGTTGGATATAATTTGAGAGATCAAAATACTCTGTCAACAAATGGTAAGCCGAATAACTGCTTGCGTAAGGGCCAGAGGTGGACCAATGCGCTACTCTTACTCAATTTGTGAGGCTTTACTCTTAAATAAACCATCCACTTTTTCTGAAAATGTACTGATTTGTTTGTCTGTGCGTGTACATCGTATCTGCCGATCTCCGTCCTTCGTGGTTGGTAGATTATTCTCGTTTTTTGCCTTAGAGCGTATTTTGTGAATTTTGCAGCCGTTGCGTTGGTCAGCCAATCCGAACGTTAACGCTTCCTGGAGGACCGGCGCCATGTCAAGTAACGCGATTTCGACAAATCAGAAAAGCAACCATTATGTTTGAGCAAACGGAAATATTATATGCATCTATGTATCTCTTGGGATTTTGTCATCAAAGAAACAATTGTGATCAGAATGTATAGCAACAGCTTTAACCGTGACTGTGGCTACCCAGTATTAGTGGTGCATGGAGGCTACCGAGATGGCCGAGCGGTTCTAGGCACTACAGTCTGGAACCGCGCGACCACTACGGTCGCAGGTTCGAATCCTGGCTCTGGCATGGGTGTGTGTGATGTCCTTAGGTTGTTCTCAGTTCTAGGGGACTGATGACCTCAGAAGTTGTCCCATAGTGCTCAGAGCCATTTGAACCATTTGGTGCATGGAAACGAGCCCTCGATGCTGAAAGGTGACAGAGAAATCGGCTCCCATTTACCATGTAAAGAAATAAGCATTGGTACTAAGGTTCATCAAAGATAGACATCGACTTAAGTACTGGTATTATGTGAAAGTATCTTGATTTCGTGACGCCGTCATGGCACAATTCGACCAACCAAATAAAGTACCTGACGGACTTTTGATATCTCTTGACGATAACAGAGCAGGTCATCGAAAGCTTGAGATTGAATACAAATCTGGCGCTGAAAAAATTCTATGAGTGATTTATTCGAGTTGTAGATTTGGTCGTCAACTCTGTAAACGATTGGAACAAATAATTTACCGTCCAGGTCACTGCCGTGGGAAATGCGACGGAAACAGTAAATCCAAGATATCGCAGCACTGCGTGAGCTGCGACGCGCTGTGTCCTACACACGTCGCAGTGGGGTGAACGCACTTGGCCGGTTTCGCTACGCCGTATATATTATTCATGATGCCGTCTCTGGACCCCTTTAAAACATGCGCAATACCTTTTCATGCAAATCTCGAAGCGTATGTCAGTGGAACGGGAGAAAGCAGTACGAAGTCGGCACGGCAGGGTCGGGTGTGGATGAGCGGAGGTACCGTTTACGCTTTAACCGTGCTAACGCCTCCCCGGCCGCGGCAATCTGGCGAGCGTTACGCAGTTTTTGGCTCGCTGTAAAACGCTAATTGTATTTGTGCGCGTCTGCTAATTTCGGTACACAGCTTTTGTAAACATGACCCTTTCTTTCTTCATTGTGCCGTGTGCGTAGAATTTTGTGCCTAAAGTAACAATTAGAACGTGCCCAGATTATTGCGTAATAGGCTAATGTGTTGAGAGAAGCAAGTATGTGGCCAGTTACTGACGTAATCCAGTCGCGGAGCTGTCGTAACAGAGAGGACAAAGTAAGTGTGTTGAGAACCAGGACTGCGCGTCTGACATAACTCGAGTCGCAATCGCGAGCTGCTAGCTACTTTCAGGTCCACGACGGCGTTCTCTGTCTTGTACTTGATTGCTTGCTAGACCGGTGATTTACATCATAGTACAGCTGCGAACGTAATTCGATTTTTATAGACTTTTTTTTGAGTCATCAGTCTTGATTGGTTTTATGAAGCCAACCACTTCATCTCATATCAGCACTTGAAACCTACGTTCTCAATTACCTGCTGGATGTATTCCAATCTCGGTCTTCCTCCACAGTTTTTGCCCTCTGCAGCTTCCTCTACTACTGTAGGTAGGCTGTTCAGGTTTTTATGTTAGTAACGCCACGTAGCGCACTATAGGAAAATCACTGACTGTGCCGTGTGAAGTCTGTGACTGGTTTGCATTGTAGTGTTGGGCAGTTGGATGTGAACAGCGCGTAGCGTTGCGCAGTTGCAGGTGAGCCGCCAGCAGTGGTGGATGTGGGGAGAGAGATGACATAATTTTGAGAGCGGACGATCTAGACGTGTGTCCATCAGAAAGAGTAAATTTGTAAGACTGGATATCATGAACTGATATATATATATATATATATATATATATAATGACTTTTGAATATTATTAAGGTGAATACATTGTTTGTTCTCTATAAAAATCTTTCATTTGCTAACTATGCCTATCAGTAGTTAGTGCCTTTAGTAGTTTGAATCTTTTATTCATCTCGCAATATTGGAGCACGCTGTATTGCAGTAGTTTGAGTAACGAAGATTTTTGTGAGATAAGTGATTCATGAAAGGTATAGGTTATTGTTAGTCATGGCCATTCTTTTGTAGGGATTATTGAAAGTCATATTGCGTTGCGCTAAAAATACTGTGTGCCAGTTTAGTGTTGATCAGAATAAGTAAAGAGAGAAATGTCCAAGTACGTTCAGTGCTGTTCAGCTGTTTGAAAATCAAATAACGTAAAGGGTTTATCAGTACAGTAAATCATTAATTCTTCTAAGGGGACGTTTCATACTACCAGGGAAGTCAGTCCCTGGTGCCTTGACAAATGTCCTACCATCCTGTCCCTTCTCCTTGTCAGTGTTTTCCCACATGTTCACTTCCTCTCCGATTCTGTGCAGAACCTTCTCATTCCTTACCTTATCAGTCACCTAATTTTCAACGTTCATCTGTAGCACCACATCTCAGATGCTTCGATTCTCTTCTGTTAAGGATTTCCCACAGTCCACATTTCACTACCATACAATGCTGTGCTCCAGACCTATGTTCTTAGAAATTTCTTTCTCATATTAAGGCCTATGTTTGATACTAGTGGACTTCCCTTGGCGAGGAATGCCCCATTTGCCAGTGATAGTCTGCTTTTGATGTTCTCCTTGTTCCACCCGTCATTGGTTATTTTGCTGCCTAAGTAGCAGAATTCCTTAACATCATCTACTTCGTGACCATCAAAACTCATGTTTCGTTTCTCGCTGTTTTTATTTCTGTTACTTCTCATTACTTCCGTCTTTCTTCGATTTAATCTCAATCATTATTATGTACTCATTAGACTGTCAGCCGATCAAATAATTCTTCTTCACTTTCACTCAGGATAGCAATGTGACAAGTGAATCATACCACTGATATCCTTTCACTTTGAATTTTAGAGCTACTCCTCAAACTTTCTTGTATTTCCATCATTGTTTCTTCGATGTACAGACTGCATACTAGGGGCGAAAGACTATCCTTGTCTTACATCCTTTTTCAATTCCAGCATTTCGTTCTTGGTCGTAAACTCTTATTATTCTCTCTTGGTTCTTGTGCATATTGTGCATTATCCGTCTCTCCCTACAGCTTACCCCTATTTTTCTAAGAATTTCGATAGTTGTGCACCATTTTACATTGTCGAACGTCTTTCTAGGTCGACAAATCCTATGAACATGTGTTGATTTTTCTTTAGTCTTGTTTCCATTATCAACCGCAACGACAGAATTGCCTCTCTGGTGCCTTTGTCTTTCACAAAGCCAAACTGATTTTCATCTAACGCATCCTGTTCATCTATATATTATTCTTGCCAGTAATGTGGATGCATAATCTGTTAAGCTGATTGTGCGATAATTCTCGAACTCGTCAGGTGTTGCAGTCTTGGAATTGTGTGGAAGATATTTTTCCAGAAGTCAGACGGTATAATGCCAGACTCATAAAGTCTAGGCCCCAACTTGAATAGTCGTTTTGTTCCCACTTCCCCCAATGATTATAATCTTATTCATCCCTTCTGCCTTATTTGATCTTAACTTCTGATTCTAATATTAAATCCCCCAGTTAAATCGACCTTCTTCTTCTTCTATCACATAAGACAAATCTCCCCCCTCTTAGAGGGCTTCCATGTACTCTCTCCACCTATCCGCTCTCCCCTCTACATTTAACAATGGAATTCCGGTAGCACTCTTACTGTTACCACCCTTGCTTTTAATTTCACTGAAGGTTGTTTCGACTTTCCTATAAGCTGAGTCAGTCCATCCGATTACCATTTCATTTTCGATTTCTTCATATTTTTCATGTAACATTTCGTCTTAGCTTCCCTGCAACTGCGGTTTCTATCATTCTTCAGCGACTTGTATTTCTGTATTCGTGAATTTCCATTTTTGTAGTTCCTTCGATCAGCTGAAGTATTTCTTCCGTTACCCATGGTTTCTGTGCAGTTACCTTCCTTGTACCTATGTTTTCCTTTCCAGCTTCTGTGAGTGCCCTTTTTAGAGATATAAATTCCTCTTCAACTGTACTGCCTACTGCACTATTCGCTATTTTTGTATCTACAGCCTTAGAGAACTTCGAACGTATCTCATCATTCCTTAGTACTTCCGTGTCCCACTTCTTTGCGTATAGTCTCCTGAACTTCAGCCTACTCTTCATCACTACTCCATTGTGATCTGAGTGAATATCTGCTTCTGGGTACGTCTTAGAATCCAGAATCTAATTTCAGAATATCTGTCTGACCAAGATATGTCCTAACTGACATTCTCCCCCTATCACCCAGATTTGTCCAAGTATACACTCTCCTGCTGTGATTATTGGCCAGAATCATAGAACGTGGGATCAGTATCTTCATATTTTTCAAAACATTCTGAATTAACTCCCTAATGATTCAACTTCTTTACTGCCTATATTGATATTAAAAAATAAAGCACCGACAAATCGCATTTCTGAAATCGTTCCTTTTCTGCCTACACGGAAACTGCGGCATTCTGAAGTTGTCAACCTGGCTCTACAAAATATTGCATCTGCGGCTGCTAGAAGAGAGAAATCAGTTAAAATTCCTGGTCGTTTAAAAACCTTGTCAGTTGGTTAAAAGGCTAGTGTCGCAAATTTTTTCTGCTTTATAACGGTCCATATAGAGTTCGCAAAATTATTCGTGATAACACTGTCGAAGTAGAAACTCTTAAATCACGGCGCTCTAAGGGAATACATCATATATTGAACGTTAAAATTTTTGTGGAAGGACATACTTTTGAGAAACTAACAGTTATACGTAAACACACGGAGAGTACAAGGATACTTCGCCGTGTTCTGGCGGCGGCACATACTCAAAGCAGTCAAGTCTGCGCGCCTTACAAGGCAGTCGTTGACCGCAAACAATTACTTCCTACGTCACGCGTACCTACAGCTGATCGAGCGCTCAGTGCGAATGCACTGACAGTCGTAAACAAATACAGTCTAATTTCTCCGATTAAATTCAGTATAAAGCTATAGTGACTTGATAAATTATGTTACTAACGTTCAGTATTTTTCAGGATACAGCTGTATAAAATATTTAAGAACTTCAGGTAAATTCTGTGTGTGTCCGACGTTAAGAGGACTTGCAATCGAGAAATTTCGGGAAGAATGTAATTTCGAAGAAAAAACTAATAAACTAAGAAGGTAACCATTAATTGAATTTATTTTTCAGGTGACATATTTCCACTTAGGTACGTACTTTAGACGTAATTTGCTGCTTGCGATTACGTGATTTATACTTTGTGGACTGATTTTGACAATGAGTGATTAATGAACAGGGTTGTTACTTATGTATATTATGCATCGCTTGGCTGCACTGCTTTTTCACTGATGTCATATTTTTTATTGTGTGCCTGCTGTACTTATTTATTTAAATTATAATTGTCATCTGATTAATGTGCTGATACGGTTATGTATGTAAGTCATACTTTGTGATTTATCTGCTTGCGCCTTCATGTTTACTTATTATGATTACATATGAACATTTATTTGCTAATGCTGATATGATGCTAATAACCTGTTTATTACGTAAGATATATATTTGCTGCTTTGCGTATGGATTGCATATTTACACATTTCTGTTTTGTTGTCAAAACTACTCTTTAATTTGGTATATAGAAATGCTGATATACTGTGTACGAACATGGAGTTTAGGCCACATTATGGTGTTAATTATAAATTGTTCGCTTGGCAGAGCCTCGTTATAGGGATTGTGCTACATCCAGTTGTTGACATTCTGTTCTCTACTGGTATATTTACTCGCTATTGCATGTTTTGCTTACGCTCAGTGCTTTATATTTTAAGATAAGAATATGAACTGCCACAATTCTACGAACGACATTGGTACAAAGAACTTCATTGAAGTCACATGACCTGGAGGTTTTATGGAAGCTGTATAAATTTATGCTAATAGGAAGGAAGCTAACGATATGACATACGAACACTAGGTTTAGACCATTGACAGTTATTACAGTACATTCTTCGTGAGCAATTGTAATAGCAAGTGACACTTGACACAATAAACACTCCACATGTTTGCTTCTGTTGTGCCATGATTCTTGAAGTGGTGTACACACTGTGAAATATTACGATCATTCACACTCCGTACTCGACCTTACTGAAAGTTATTCAAACTAAAAGCTGTTAGAGGTCATGTATGCATTTCTTTTATTTAATGATGAACAAGGTAACCAAAATGTGTTTTATAATTCATAATGAGTAGAAGATTCGGGTCAGATGGATTACACAGAGGTTGTGTGTGGACATTATGTCTTTGGATTGTATGGGATGATGAATTGAAGTTTGCACTAGGAATTTATCTGTACTTGTTCGAGGAGACTGACTAGAGGAAAGAGTTGTTATGAAAGTGAAATGATATTGGTATATGTATCGACGTATTGAAGAGGTATTATTGAAGTATTGAGATTGTGTAATGTTGATGATTATTGGAGTTTTGGTGGATAAGAGGTAAGGTAAATGATATTGGTGATAAGGTTTATACGTATCGACGTAATGAAGAGGTATTATTGAAGTGTTAAGATTATGTGATGCTGATGATTATTGGAGTTTTGGTGGATAAGAGGTAAAGTAAGTGAGGAGCATTATTTTTTTTGGTTGGTTTATATGGAGCAAGGAGGATGAAGATGGCAGACTAGAACACTAGAAGATTGTCTACACACACACACAGTTTTCAGTAATAGGTAAAGTGGTTCATTACATAAGTTTACAAATATTTCAACTGGCTGAGCTACGATTAAATGAAGTCCTCTGCAGATGTGAAGACGAAGCCTTTGCCATCTAGCGGTGATAGGCATAAGCCCGTTCGACTACCGCCTGACAGAATATTCCTACGACACATACAGCAGATGTATTTTTCAAATTAGATTAATACTGACAATTGATGCCAAATTGCTCTTCCATTTTTTGGAATGAGGTTCCGGTATCCTACAAAACCGTGCGGCTAGTCCCGGCTGAGGTTCGAGTCCTCCCTCGGGCATGCGGGTGTGTGTTTGTCCTTAGGATAATTCAGGTTAAGTAGTGTGTACGCTTAGGGACTGATGACCTTAGCAGTTAATTCCCATACGATTTCACACACATTTGAACATTTTTTATCCTATAAAAAATCCAGTACAATTCGGCAACTGGGTAACAGCAGTTGCCCTATGGTTCGCTGTACCGTTTCCTTCTCTGGAGTTTTGCACATAATCTTAAGAGTAATTGCAACAGGGACGAGAGCAAACGTAAGTTGACGCTTCTGCAATTGCGATTTGGCACTGTGCGTTATTGTAACTGAAGAATTAATAAAACAAATGAAAAATTACCATGGCGAATGGAAAATTACACATAGAATTTTAATTTAGAACCTGAAACTAAAAGATATTCGAATGTCTCGGAATTCTCAGGACCAATATCATGACAGTACTGATATCGATAACAAGCAAAAATCGTCCCGATTTTCTATTACTGGGACGGATGAACTATCTATACACGTCATTAAGTCTGTACTGAACCTTCAGTACGCAAATCCTACTCGCACTTATCTTTTTTTTTTTTCACCTCTGGAGGTTGTACTCACCCTATGAAATATATTGGAAAATAGATTCTAACACACATTGAAGCACTTGAAGATTTAGAGACAACTAATGTTTATTCGAATTGACTGATTGAAATTTTGAAGGTAGTACGTACTTTTCCATACATGGGACCGCTGTGGAAAGTTATGTGTTGCTCTGGTGGGCAGAGCTATGACACTCGCGTTATCTGAACATGAGAAGACTTGAGGTTTAGGGAGAAATATTGAACCTCTGCCAAATATCTTTTAAAAGAAAATCACTCATATAATACAGATGGGGAAGTTTTACATTCTGTTAACAAAAACAGATGGAAGACCCAACTGGGAATACTGGACATCAGTGAACGTATGGCACAGAATACCAGCTTAATATCAAACGTCTTGTTCCCTTTTTCCATTTGGTAAAATTAAGTTAATTATACAAACATTAGATGGAATTTGTGAACTCAGATTTATTTTTCATCTCTTGTTACATATATCTTCACATAAAGAAGCTTGATTTTTTCTTTCTTAATTAAATGTAACTACTTCTGCCTGACGTAAAAATGTAATACTTTCCTATATAAGCAGTCTACAAGTCATCATTTTTCGTATATTTTGTATACATGTATTCTGTTACATGAGCGAGCCGGGTTTCACATTATATGTGTTTACGACATTCATTTATCACTGCTGCTGGCCTAAGAAGCGGAAAACCGGTTCGTAAAAAATAAGTCTAATCTTGTTTAATATTAAATTTTTGCTATTGAATACTGTTATCTGTTCAGCCAAGCAACAACGAGAAATTCTATTTACGTTATGAAGGCAAAATAGTCTTAAGAAGAGTTTATAAGATGAGCATCAAGAAAAGTAAAACATTGGTAATGGAGAGTATTTGAACTAAAACATTTTTGTGATGCTTAGAAAATTAGATTAAGAAATAAGAACTAAAATTACTAGCAAGATATGCTGTTTCTGCAGTGAAATGCCTAACTATGGTCTAAGTACACAGGAAATAAAAGATAGGCAGCCAAAGGCGAGAGTCACGTTTCTGAGGAAGAAAAATTTGTTAACATACAATATAAATTTAAGCTTTAGGAAATCATTTCTGAAGGTATTTGTACGGAGCATATCCTCTTACCGAAGTGATACGTGGCCAATAAACAGTCCAGACATGAGTACAGTAGAAGCATTAAGATTTGTTACCGCAGAATAATGCTGACGATAGGTCGGATATCAGATAACTACTAAACAGTATCTGAATAGGAACGCCGAGAAAAGAAATTTGTAGCACAACACCTTGACTTAAGGAACAGATCAATTCATAGTGAATCATCAAGAAATAGTGAATTAGGAAATGGAGGAAAGTGTGCTGGAGAAGGGAGGTTAAAATTGTATTGGGAGATTTGAGTCATGAGTACAATGTGAAGGTCGATATCTATACAGGTTGCAGTAGGTATGCTGAGCAGAAGAGGCTTGCAAAGGATAGACTAACATAGAAAGGTGCATGAAATTAGTCTTCGGACTCATGCTCAAAACGACAATGTTAACAACAGCAACACTGATTTTTCATTTGCTAATGAGATGGTAGAGAACTCTTCAGTGAATGCTTTACATGGTTTAATGACGCTGGATGATATAAAAAGAGAGGCAACAATTTTATTTTTATAGCTAAGCGTAGTTTTCAAAAACGTAAATGGAAAAGTTGGAGGTAATGAAGACGATGGTACCGAGAAAAAAACGTATCACTGGTGATATTTGGAAAATACTGTTTCTAATGGAGATGTTCACAATAACGGGAGCGTGAAGAAAACATAAAAAGTCATTATTTACTTGAAAGAGGTGTGGAAGAAGAATGACAAGGGAAAAGCGACAGGACTCGCTGGAATGAGGCTGGCATCGAGTGTTCTACGATATGGATGATTTGAAAGGTGTATTCCAGGTCGAATTGCGGGGGAAACATGAGATGGTTAACGTTTCTGTGGGAAAGGATAGATGAGGGATGGAAGGAGCGATGTGGGTGTTGTGATGTATTAGGATACCAGGATGGGTCATTATTCGATTGAATATTAGCACTTGGTGTGTGTTTTTCTAATGATGTTCTGATTTCTAACGAATTCCATTAACAGAAGAGAGTGTGGACACTGGAGACGTTCGTATAGGGCAAGTCTGTGTGCAGAAAAATAACGGAAGGTAAGAGGATACGGTGTGCGATGTGAAGAGCATTTTGTTTTAGTTCTTCAAAGTATCTGTAAGATACTGGAGGACGGAAAATCCTAGCAACACCAGTGTAAGATGGAACTAACCAATGAAGGATTTGTAAGTAAGGATAAATGTATGTGGATGCAGACCGTAACTGCGGACTGTTTGTACTTTGGGTTTGTTGTGGCGTTGAATCGGTTAATGAGGTGGGCTTTCCACTTTATCTTTCTATCTAGGATTAGTCCTACGTATTGTCCTGTGCTAATAAGGGGAGTGGATTGGCTGAAGATAGAAAAATGAAAATCAGGACGATAGAACCACCGAGTGACGAGACCAAAGACCGTGTCTTCGGACTGGAATCTTATTTAGAGAAGTTGCATTGTCTTGACTGATAAGTCCCATTTCGTATTGAGCCCCTACGACCAGCAAAAACGTGGCGGGAGACACCCCAGACAGCAGCTGCATAGCAACCTCACTGTCTCTCGCTATTTGCCCCGACATCCAAGAGTAATCGTCTGGGGTGCCATTGGTTGTCGTCCGCGACATCCTTATAGCACAGTAGTACGTTGACGATATTCGACATCAAGTTTTATTGTCCTTCGTCGCAAACCATACTAGGTTTACATTTTAGCAAGGTAATGTCTGGCCAAACACGGCGAGAGTAACTACTGCATGCCTTCGTGCTTGCCAAACCCTCGTAACAACGTGGAGAAAGAAGGAAATACCTCAGACCTTAGACGTCTTCTCCATTTAGTTGCGTCTAAGTACTGTGGTCTGAGGAAACGTACAGCGAACAGCAGTGGATACAGCACTTCCAGGAAACAGCTTAGCGAATAGCGTCGTCGTGCGTCTTGCGCCGAGTAGACTAGTGCTCAACTACGATAAATACAGTTATTTGGTTTGTGCCACACAGTTCCTTTGTGACACTTCTCAGCGTAATAGCATTCCGCGCCAGTGAGGAAGCACATTTTTAGTGCCTCCTTTGACGTGGAGTAGCAGAAAGGCCGAAAGAGGAACAATGGCATGCATAACATTCAGATTTGGAGTGACACTGTGTTAGGAGAAGTCAAATTTTTAGTCTGTATTGGAAGTAGGGTTATTTATTGATGCTGAAACGTTTAAGGTGTGAGAATTCGCTTGGTCGAGGCGCAGAAATGTTCTTTTAATATTTTTAGGACACTGAGGGAAAACTTTCTGAATGCGTGCGTCTGGATGGAAGTATCTTATGCAAGTGAAACGTGAACCGTATGTGATCTAAAGAAAAACAACTTGATTCAACGGAGAGCAGCGCGCTTCGTTACAGGATAATTTAGTAATCGCGAAATCGTTACGGAGATGGCAGATAAACTCCAGTGGAAGACTCTGCAGGAGAGACGCTCATTAGCTCGGTACGGGCTTTTGTTAACGTTTCGAGAACATACCTTCATCGAAGAGTCAAGCAGCATATTGCTCCCTCCTACGTATATCACGCGAGAGAGATTAGAGCCCACACCGAAGCATACCGACAATCCTTCTTTCCACGAAAAATACGAGACTGGAATAGAAGGGAGAACCGATTGAGGTTCTCAGGGTACCCTCCGCCACACACCGTCACGTGGCTTGCGGACTATGGATGTAGATGTGGGTGGGTGGATGTAGTACATGCAGAAACAACGTCGAATATGATCGTCTGGTCCCCTAGAACTTAGAACTACTTAAACCTAACTAACCTAAGGACATCACACACATCCATGCCCGAGGCAGGATTCGAACCTGCGATCGTAGCAGTCACGCGGTTCCGGACTGAGCGCCTTAATCGTGAGACCACCGCGGCCGGCAAATCATGAGTTCACAGAGGTACATGTTTCACATTGGAACAACCAAAATACAATGTTAAAACATACCTACGTTCTGTATTTTAATTTAAAAAACCTACGTGTTACAAACCGTTCGTCTAAAATTGTGAGCCATATGTTTGTGACTATTACAGAGCCATGTATCACAAAGCGAAAAAAGTGGTCCAAATAAGACATTCATATTTATTTACGTGTTTGTTGTTGTGGTCTTCAATCCTAAGACTGGTTTGATGCAGCTCTCCATGCTACTCTATCCTGTGCAAGCTTCTTCATCTCCCAGTACCTACTGCAGCCTACAGCCTTCTGAATCTGCTTAGTGTATTCATCTCTTGGTCTCCCTCTACGATTTTAACCCTCCACACTGCCCTCCAATACTAAACTGGTGATCCCTTGATGCCTCAGAACATGTCCTACCAACCGATCCCTTCTTCTGGTCAAGTTGTGCCATAAACTTCTCTTCTCCCCAATCCTATTAAATACTTCCTCATTACTTATGTGATCTACCCATCTAATCTTCATCATTCTTCTGTTGCACCACATTTCGAAAGCTTCTATTCTCTTCTCGTCTAAACTATTTATCGTCCATGTTTCACTTCCATACATGGCTACACTCCATACAAATACTTTCAGAAATGACTTCCTGACACCTAAATCATACTCGATGTTAACAAATTTCTTTTCTTCAGAAACGCTTTCCTTGCCATTGCCAGTCTACATTTTATATCCTCTCTACTTCGACCATCATCAGTTATTTTGCTCCCCGAATGTATTTACTTACTACACGAATATGTAATAAAAAAAATAGGGGTTCCTGTTTAAATAAACGCAGTAGAGATCCGTTTGGCCTATGGCAACGCCATCTAGAGGGCCAACCATAGTACCATCTGGTTTCCCCCTTCAAGCTAGACTAGTTTCGTTCTTTGCAGTTTTTCCGTTTGACACTTATTTCGGGAGACATTTGGCTTGGTCACGATCAATGCACCACCCTGTAGATCCACGCTGGTCTATCCCGTGCAAACCTCTACATTTCCTGTGTAAATCCTGTAACTTCCATCGATTTCAACTTGTTTACGGCAATCATGCCTCGGTGTCCCTCTACTATTTTTCACATACAACATCCCTGCATTACTTGATGCCTCAGAAAGAGTCCCGTCAACCGATCATTTCTTTTCATTAAGTGGAGTCATAAATTGCTTTCTCCCCAGTTTGATTAACGTAGTAGAGGAGATTGTTGTATCTGGTTACACTTTTAGAATTTCGCCTCTAGCCATCCATTTAACAGAAATTAAATATATTTTCTTCTTCCATTTATAAACTATGGCATTTACTTTTTATGTACTGCTGTCACACGTCATAAAAGTTTAAATAAACTAACGTCAGCTGTAGAAGTGTACATCTTGTCCTACCGGGAGGTTTGAATATCAACACTTTAGATGATAGTCGGGAAAACAAACGTTTTACACATTGTATCCTGTCTTATGGGGGCGAAACATCTTCTTGGATTAGTACCAACCGGAATAGCTAACACACATGGTAGTTCAACAGATCATGTTATCACACATTATGACCACATCCTCACAACAGACATCATAAATGGTCCACTCTCAGATCATTTAGGCCAAACACTAGTGCTAAAATGTACTACCAAATTCGAACCAATAAAAATATACGAGCACAGCGAATACTATCTGCAAACAGCATTGTTACACTAAGACATAGCTTAAGTCAGAAATCATGGGAGTCAGTTATTACTACAATTAAGGTCAACAATAAATGGAACATGTTCACTGAAACTCTGACTGAGCACTTAAATGGAGCCATGCCATTAATAATGTGAATATTCAGAAAAATCAACCTTTAAAATCAAAACCTGTTCCATTGTATTTTAAAACAAAAGATATGAAAGAAAAAATGGAAAACATGTATAGTTTACACAAACTGACTAACTCAGAGTTACATAAAGAACTCTACAAGCTGTACAAAGTCAGGGGCCACAAAGAAGTCAAGAGTTTAAAAACTGAATCAGCCAACAGATACGAGGTTCAGATAATTTTTCAAAGAATTGGTGGTCAATTGCAAATAAAATCAGAAACAATGAAAGAGAAACATTTAACTGTGAATAATGATGAAATGTCTGATCCCCTTCTTGTCAGCAATATTTTTAATAATTACATCACAGAAACTGTCGAAAATTATGTGTCTATGAAACTGGATATACAGCACACATTTGAGTACTATTACAAACGGAAGTGCAGCACACTACGTGCAGTGAGCACATACGAAATTTCTGCAAGTTAATTATAGATTCAGAAACAAAAAATATGCAGGATTATGTGAAATTTCTACAAATCTATCGAAGAATTGCAAACATGAACTACTAAAACCACTCGTTAATCTAATAAACTGTGTTGGAAGATGGTGTGTTCTCTGACAAGTTGAAACTGTCTGTACTTAAACCAGTACGCTAATAGGGGGAAATAAAGGATATACAGAACTGCAGGCCCATTGCCCTAATCTCAGCTTCCAGCAAAACTGATGCAGAAAATAATATTAAAAATTATCTTGGAAAATTACAACAATGCTGTCATATTAGATGATTTCCGGCATGGTTTCAGGAGAGGTCGAAGTACCACGTTGGCAGCAGTACAATTTGTCCATCATGTACCGTATTTGAAAAAAAAATACATGAAAAATCCCAAGTAGTGGGAGTATTCTCGGATCTTTCAATGGCTTTTGATAGAGTGTATCATGATGTGCTCCTATCAGAAATTGAGAAGAGTGGTGTCACTGGAAAACTCATGCAATTGCTAGAAACATATTTAAAGGGGAGATAGCAGTGCATGGAGATTATGTACTGTAATGGATAAATGGAGAAATACTGGAGAGGAGAATGTCAAGTATAAGAAACATACATTTTTGTGTTCCTCAGGGCTCCATATTAGGTTCAGTTCTATTCGTATGCTATGTAAATGATTTCCCAAGTTCTCTTGAAAGAAATTTATTGATCACTATGCATGCAGAGGATAAATCTGGTGTCTGCTGTACAGACAGAGAGCCTAACTTAGTTGAAGAGATACATAACTTTATTGATAACGCAAGAGTTCGCTTTTAAAGTGACGCCCTAAACGTAAACATAGAAAAAGCTAATAGTATTCATTTTAAATCAAATGGTCCAAACAAACAAAATACTGTGATTGATGAAATTCTACGAACATCGTGTACAGATTGTAAATTCTGGGGTTTATGCATAGGTGATCGACATTCATGGAAGCAGCAAGCTCATTATGTCTGTAAAAAAAAATAGCACCAGTCTATGTGTATTAAGAAAATCGTAACCATATCTTAATTCTGAAACCCTATGGATTGTATATTATGGATTAGTGTACTCTTTCTTATCTTATGGAATGGTACTGTGGGGTGGGACATTCCAGACTAATACGAAAAGGGTTCTCGTATTGTAGAATCGAGCCTTGAGGATCATAGCAAAAGTAAAACCAGGGACTCCTTGCAGACTCCTATTCATTAGACAATATTCCTACAATTTATGCAATGTATATATTAGAAATTATAATGCTAGTGAAAGAAGACACTAAGGTCATAAAAAGAAACATGTATATTAACGACTATGAAACAAGGTACAAGACTTTCAGAAGGTTGACTTTGACAGAGAAAAGCCCCTATGTCAAAGGAGCCGGTTTTTAATAACTTGTTACCAAACGAATTTACGATATTGACAGGGGATACTTTTAAAAAGCGTGTCAAGCAGTGGATTATCCAAAAATGCCCTTATAACTTGTATTTATTATGATTTATCTCGTAAACGAAAAAATTTTAATTGTAAAAATTTTATACTTAGTTGAAAATGCACATGCATGTAAAATTACGTGTTGCGAGTAAGAAATTTAAATTGAAACAAACATTCGATTTCTGTTTAAAAGCTTCGCAGTTGACAAACTATTGTCAATACGGTACTTAATAGACTATTTGTTGCGTTATTATTCTACTACACAACAATAATCAGTAAGTGAAATCAAACTAAGCAAAAATGTCATCAAAAACAAGTTACAAGTTAAATATATTTCAAAAGAAAAGCTGTTAGGAACTAAAAACAATTTCTGTTTTCCGAGACAGGTAAAATTGTTGAGACGTTAAAGTAACTCAGCTCATTTGCAAATATCTCGTGTTCTGTGGCAAATAACGTTCTTCTGTTTCAAGGAACAGGGTGGTAGATGGCCGACGCGGTATTGAATAACTGCCAGAATAGAAATAAAACTAAAAATGTATAGGACTTTAATCACCATAAAATTCTGTACATGAAGAATTAACAACATATTCTAAATAGCTAAACTAGCACTAACATGAGTCCCCTAAATCACGGTCACACGATAAATCACACAATTATAAAGGCTGTAAACTCAACTAAATACTCACGAACTGCAATTACGAATAACTTAAAATGGCACGATCACCAAGGCAACGTTGTGGGGAAAGCAACCCAAAGACTGCGATATATTGGCAGAACACTTAGAAAATGTGTATTAAGAAAATCGTCACCATATCTAAATTCTGAAACCCTAAGGACTGTATGTTATGGATTAGTGTACTCTTTCTTGTCTTGTGGAACGGTGGCCCAACTTGATGCGTCATTTACCATTCCAAAACAATTATTTTTATTCAATAATAACTCAGTCATTAGTCATCTGACAGTTACCAAGATTCTTGCGTAATACATACAAATGGTTAAGAATTTTAGATTAAATTCGCAAGGTACAAGACTTGAATAGACTGCTTACACCATGTTTGTGTGTTCTCTGTTGGAGTACTGCTGTGCATTAGGGAATCCACAACAGACAGGTTTGACGGAAGAAAAAATTCCTAGAAGGACGTACCGTTTTGTGTCACCGCGAAATAGGGGCGAGAGGGCCACATGTGTGATACACGAATTGGTGTTTTAACAAATGCGTTTTTAGCTGCTGCAGAACCTTCTCATGAAATTTCAATCACCAACTTTCTCCTGAGAGTGCGAAAATATTTTGTTGGCGGTCAACTAGTTGGGAAGAAATGATTATCACAATAAAACTAGAAAAAACAGTGCTCGCAGGGAAAGATTTCAGTGTTTGTTTTTCCTGCGAGAGTGGAATGGTACAGAAATAACTTGAAGGTGGTTCGATGAATCCTCTGCTAGGCAATTAATTGCGAATTGCATAGTAATCATGTAGACGTAGATGTAGATATTATGCAGATTTTAAATGTGTAGAGAGCGAAAAATTTACAAATGTTGTATTAAAAAACTAAAAACCCGCCTCCATTGCGAAAAAGGCACCTAGTGTTAAGTGTTAACCCTGGTTTCGGCGTAGATAACTATTCTTCAGAACAACAATAAAAGCCACAAATGCCTAAGAAGACCTTTATCAATGATTAAAAGAACACCATAGCTATACAACTATGAACGTTCTGCAAAATACAGTCTCATGGCTAATTACAAAAAAAGCCGTTTAAAACTGTGCGAACTGGCTATGGAGATCTCTAGTGCGCACTCCTTCAGTCAGCAGACTGAAGTACCGACCAAAAAATATCGTGCATTCCTAGGTACAAGATACTCTAAGTGTAACACTCTCCCATATCTCCTCCTTTTTGTTATATTTGCCCATATAATCCTTCGGCATTCTCCTGCAGTTCTACGTTTCTGAGAGCTAGAACAAGTTTTGGGATTAATTTAAGGGAAACACATAGGAGGGTGGCCCAACTTTATGCGTCATTTGCCATTCCCAAATAAATATTTTTATTTAATAACAGTTCAGTCGTGAGTCAACTGACAGTAACCAGGATTCTTGCTAAATACATACAAATGGTTAAGAATATTATATTAAATTCACAAGGCATAAGGACATTTGTTTATACATAAAATTAGAAATAATACTCAAAACAGTCAACACAATGGAGGCCCGACTACAAACAGATAATTAATTAAATAAACCTGCAGGGGAACTCTGTCCCAGCATCTGGATCACAATTGTGGGCCAATCACACAATACGACTTGAATATAAATTCAGCAAACATTAAAGAAAAAAATCATTAAAATGCATACGTCTCCACTTCTTATTCTGCTCTGATATATACAAGGTACGGCCAATCTGCACGAAGGCTACTCATACGTAAAACCGAAGCAACAATAGTACTTCACTGATTGGCTCCAAGCCTGTTCCACATGAATCACATTAAGTATTTAAATAAACTACCTGGCTCCTAAAACACAACTAAAATGATAATGACAATTAAACCCTTAAATTTTTAAAGAAATCAAGTAACTCAATGGTCAGTTTGCCCGAAGACTTTCATCAGACGCCCACAAGGAACTTACAGTAACAGAATGACTGAGTCAATTACTTCCTAATCCGGGGACACCCCAGCCATAGCATGATACCAAAAGAACAATTACAAATTACTCCGTTTGAAGCTGGAATGGAAGATCATCAGAATCGCGTATGACCTGCCAACACGTAAGCCTCGTCCGATGACGGGAAGACTGCCGAAGAAGAAGGAAAACGCGTCGCTGCCCGGGACCAACACAACAGCACCGCATCAACCGCTGCCGGTACAAGGCAGTGAACATACACCAAACAACAAAAAGGAAAACAAGTTTGATAAAAGTTACCATCCATAGTAATCCTGCAACTATTAAAACGTCAATATGGGGGTGGCCGCTCATAACAAATTCAAGTTACCCTTGCCAGCAATAAAAAATACAATGTACATGATTATTTAAACCAATAATTACCTCATAGTTCAAATAAGATTTTGAAAAATTTTGGTATACCTTGGCTGGGGACGCTTAGGGACTAATAGACACCGAACGGCAGAAGACCGGTTAAACTGTACACTCATAACTCGAAGGGTTAAAATGGTTCAAATGGCTCTGAGCACTGTGGGACTTAACATCTACGGTCATCAGTCCCCTAGAACTTACAACTACTTAAACCTAACTAACCTAAGGTCAGCACACAACACCCAGTCATCACTAGGCAGGGAAAATCCCTGATCCCGCCGGGAATCGAACCCGGGAATCCGGGCGTGGGAAGCGAGAACGCTACCGCACGACCACGAGGTGCGGACTAACCCGAAGCGCTCCTCAACACAGAGTAAGAGAGTGTGTAAATACAAACAAGCACACACACACGACCCACACGTGCGTACCTTTACGCTGAGCACACAGAACTTTAGTTACAGCCCAAATCCAATAACTAGCCCTGGGAAGAGCCATAAGGTGTGCAACAAACGGAAAGTACAATCAGTAGTATCAAATACTAAAAATAACAAATCATTATTGCAAAAACAATATTAAAATTGCAAAATACTAGCTTGATGCATATAGTAACCTCCAGACTGAGACACGCAGACCCAAAGGCGTCACCGAAAGGCATAAGAAAGTAGATTCCTGGCCACCTCATCCCGAGGAGGGTTAACAAGCTGTAAGTACAATACTCACTAAACAGTCTACATAGATAATTTCAAACAAATGTCAAGGAAGCTAATGGCTTCAAGACTCCAGAAAGGCACCAGTCAACACTGGCCTGCTGCACGTTGCTGCTAACAAGTTTTTCAATACATCTTGGTGTATTTGGCACACCCCAATTGACTGATGCACGTCGTAACCAGGTTGTACTCGACGATAGCCGCTCCTTGTCCACTAAACTCGTCGTTAGCAACGGTCAAGACGGAACCCAACAGCCGAGATGCCAACGGTGTTAACTGGCTGCAATCGCCAGGACGCCGAGTACCCCATGCACACTCGTCTAGCTCCGTGTGCGACAAACCATTCACCACCACACAGCTCCAAGGGGAACACGTGACCCAGCAAACATGATACGACGAGGGCCAGAGTATATGGAACGCTCGCACAAGTGGCGTTAGTAGGATCATGCGCGCGCCCTCACTTAGACCGCCACGGCTCAGTTTCAAAAGCTAATTTACTTTTATCTGAGCTGCCTATCGCCCACGTTCCACTTCCGTACGAGGCTACACTCCAGACAAATACCTTGAGGAAACACTTGCTATCGGTTAACCTTATTTTACACGCTAAGAAATTTCTGTTGTCAGAAATGCTCATCTTGCTATCAGAAGTCCGTATTTTACTCGCATGCCATCCCTCCTTCGGGTATAGTGAGCTTTTATTTTCTTTCTTTCTTTTTCATGCTGCCAAAACAATAAAACTCTTCTACAGCTTTTAATACCTCATTTTCCAGTCTAATGTACACAGGATTACCTGTCGTTATAATAACACCTCGAAAGTTTTAATTTCTTTGCCCGCTATGCAAATTTATTCTCGGATTTCTTCACAGCTTGCTCAGTATGTATACTTAAATTGTAAAGCACCAGATGCTCCTTGTATTTGCTACCTGACACCTTGAGAATGTCGAAGAGCGTATTCCAGTCAACATTATCAAAGCTTTCTGTAAACCTAGAAATGTTACAACTGTAGTTTTGTCTTAAGCTATCTTCCAAGATAAGACAAGATAAGACTTAGGATCCTACACGCGTTCCTACATTTTTATGGAACCTCAACTCATCGTCCTCAAGACTGGCTTCTACCAGTTTTTCCAGTATTCTGTCAATAATTTGTGTCAGCATTTTGCAACTATGACTCATGAAAATAAAAGATCCGTAATCTTCACACCAGCTAGAACTCGCTATCTTTGGTATTGGAATTATTACATCCTGCTTGACAGCTGAGATCTTTTTCTTGTCTCATACATCTTTCGTACCACATGGAATAGTTTTACCATGGCTGGCATCTCCCAAGTATCTCAGTAATTCTGTGGGTGTGGAATGTAGTCCAGTCCACGATTGTTCTTTTGGCTTAAGTCTTTCAGTGGTCTGTCAAATTCTTCTAGCAGTGTCGTATCTCCCATTTCAACTATATCTACCTCTTCTGCCATTTTATAGTATTGTCTTGAAGTTCATTTCTCGTAAATAGCCGTTCTATGCATTTCTAACACCTTTCAGCTATTACTATTGATACAGGTGCTTCTCCTTAGTCCAGATACTTGTCCAGTTTTTCTGTTGGTGCTATTTGTCTTTCTCATACACATACAGGCATTTCCAACTATTTATCTCTCACGTAGCCATTTATGGATTACCTTTTCCACTTTTTGTCCGTCTGATTTTTAAGACATCTGTATTATTTATTGGTTGACTCATTTGTTGCATTTTTATATATTCATCTTTCATTTGTGCCGTACACAGCCATTATTGTGACAATATGTGTTTTGTAGTACCTGTGGAATCCTAAATGAAAGTATGTGACTACAGTTTTCATGTTAGCGAGTAAGGTGCAACAATCCTAAACAAAAATCTTGAGAATGAATCGTTGAACTTCATAATCTTCTTCCGAATCTTACGTCATTTTAAAAGCAATTTAATACCTAGTATGTGAAAAGCATTGGTACCAAAGAATTTATACAAATAGTGTAAAACAGCTACGTCTGCAAAATTTTATACCGTTTAGAGGGGAGAAAATGGGTCACATTTTTGATGCGACGAACTGGCACAGTTGCATCATTTCTCCGCTACCGATTCAAGAAAATTTTGTTGCCAGTGAAGTTCAGACACTGTTCAAACTTACGTATGATGAATATTACTCTAGGAATGTTGCTAGAAATGTCTTCCGTTTACACTGTCGCACAATTGGCATCTGCGGGTTGAATAGATACTAAAAAAAAGGGGGAGTTTCACGAATAATGGCTGCAGCTTCAGTCAAACCGGTAACCAGCTTTTCAGGAGTAACTGTCTGTTTCTTGAATGGAAAACGTTTCATATCTCCCCAAATAAAAGAAAATCTATAGGTGTGAGGTCGGGAGAACAGGGTAACCACGGTACTGGCCAACCCCTACGTATTGAACAGCTGTGGCTGTTGAATATTTCTTCCCTTAAGAAGGCAACCTTTTCAGTAAGTAAAATACACACTTGAAACCCAGGGACGTTTATAGTTTGTTGTAGATACTGTCGGTAGATTTTCACGAGCAGGGGAAAGTCATTAACTGATGGGTCTTGTGCATTTTGGAGCTTCAATGGATGTATGCCCATTTCGTGCAGAACGTTCCACATATAGGTATTTTGTGTTACTTAGTCCCAAGATTATGGATCATGTGGCGGTGATGGGGTTTTCCTCAGTTCGCTGTAACACAGCTCATTCGTACGGAACAGTTCGCACACTGCGTGGACTATGAGTTTTCCGTAGGTCTGCTCTAAGGGAATCTCCTTCACATTGCAACTTTCAAACTTTTTCAATGTGACATGATTTGGTAACTTCCTCCCTGGGAACTTCTGCTGCTCAACTATTGCATCGTGCCTCCCCATAAATGGAATTAATGTCAGTTGGTTGGTTGGTGTTTGGGGGAGGAGACCAGACAGCGAGGTCATCGGTCTCATCGGATTAGGGGCGGATGGGAAAGGAAGTCGGACGTGCCCTTTGAAAGGAACCATCCCGGCATTTACCTGGAGCGGTTTAGGGAAATCACGGAAAACCTAAATCAGGATGGCCGGACGCGGGATTGAACCGTCGTCCTCCCGAATGCGAGTCCAGTGTGGTAACCACTGCGCCACCTCGCTCGGTGCAATTAATGTCAGTAAATTCAGTTAGACTGTAATCAGCTATCAAGAAGCTGTATACATCAGTAAAAACATTCTTGCAAACAGAAAATAAAAAATAATGTGTTATTGTTCATCAAGGTGTGTGTAAACCCTGCTAGCAGTAACGAAAACGTACCCTTGCTAGCAGTGCGATGAACTGTGTCTCAAATCAGAGTCCACTGTCGACTTGTTGCGTACCAAGCAGTCGAAACAACCGTGAACGTTGGCATAAGTCAAGTAGTAATTATAGCCCTTAAGGACCCCTATCAGAAAATGGTGGACTTCTGGCATTTGTGGCACATAGCAGTATTATTTCTTTTTATTTCTTCTATTAGCTCAAGAAATCTGTGTGCATATTTTTCTTTCACATCCTGTATATTACTTACCATCCATTATGTAGATAGTAATTATCAAAACTTGATGCACGGCAGAAAGAAAGAAAAAATTAACTTCAGTCGACACGCTGACCAGACTTAGTTCCGTCTTTAGGAGATGTTTTCGCACTAATTTAGGCAAATACTTGGCTGGTTCCTCATTTACTCCTCAGAAAATGTGACGCACATGCAGTTACAATACGACAATATATAGAACAAATTTTACTGGGTTCACAGATAGATTTCGCTATCGTCTCCCCTCCCTGACGATTGTGGCGACGGCAAAGGGCAATCGTCTACAAAGTTGGAATGAAATAAAATGAAGTTGCCAAGTCATGAAAATAACGAATCCCGGGCGTGTGGATAAATGCAAGGAAACAGAGAAAGATACACAGAAACTGGTGATAACATCATACGCTCCGTCTACAAATTAGGACAGGCCGAAAAACAGTACGCCAGTTCGGACCCAAAAGTTGAAAACAAAATTTCATTGGTATCGAAGCCATCTCAGTGCAGATCGGACAGTTAATAATCCCCCCTTATATGATTTGATTTGCACGTGACGTACTGCATACTGTCATACGTTAAGCTGCCACTGGTTCTTTCGTATGCCGTCGTCCCAGTGTGTGATGTAGTTTGTCATTTAGACACTTCTTCACACTCGAAAATACAGCAAAGTATAAATGGACACTATTTTGCTGTGCAGCAGCCGGCTGATGTACTGAAGCTGAAAAGCGTGTACTCGTGGAATAGATACGCAAAAAATATAACGGATGTTCACGTTAAGATGCACACAGCGCTTTACATATTTCCGGATCAGTCTCGATGAAGGGCCTCCGTCTGCCATGCTTCGTTGACGAAATTCTGCTACTGAAGAAAGACAGTTAGGCAACTGTAGATACATTCGATGATAAACGCAATCTACCTCGTGCACACAGTCGATCAAGACATAGGCAACCGCTCTTCATTCTACACCGAGTCGCTTTGGCCGAAGCATCGGAATGTCGAGCTCAGTTGTTGATCTGTTTTCTATGGAGGCGTGCCAATTTTGTCTTTTCACCCCGATTCTTAACTCTTTCAGGCAATAAATGCAGTCATCTGAACCCCCTACATAGCGCCTGACGCTTTAATTTGTACTAAACCACATTATGCTTTTGCATCCTCGAGTTTATACTTTATTAGACGTTAACCTCACTTCCTTCTAGACAATAAGCATTATGAAGTGCAAGGTAAGCATTACAGGGAAAATCCAGCTTTGTGCAACATTCTGTGCTAAAAAATTAAGTCTGTACTTCAGCTAAGGAGGAGAACACGTCAAGTGCCATAGCCCAATTTCCCAGAAACTTCGCTCAGTTGAAGAGGTGTCTAAATAAGCGAATACATGTCTGGCCTTTACATAGATATTCGACACAGTCTGTAAAAAACGATGATCAAAATTTTCGAGGTATTTTACATGGCTTTTACCGCTCGTTATTGTTAAACGAAATGGTGGTTACAGTGGTAAGCGTCGCGGCTTTTTAATTTTGCGCCCCGTCCTCGAAACCCGATTATTACTTTTTTTCTTTCCGTTTATATACCATGTTTTCTGAAGATTACTACACGAATGTTTTAAATTGGATACTCATATAGCATTATCCTTATTCGTCTACTAACTCCATGTCAGATGAATGAATAAAAATAAATAAAAGAAGAGTGAGAAAATTATTTGAAATTGTTTTCGGTGAAACTGCTGTAGCGTATCTTGATTCACAATCGATTGCAAGCACCAGTTTATAGAAAATTAAACCATTAAGCGTGGTTTGCCGCGAAATCATTGCCAATGCTGGAAATTTTCAGCTTTAATAACGACGTTTCTTTTGCGAGTGAGGTTCTTACGAAGAAATGTCACTGTGACAAACCAGCCATCGTGCGATGCCGTGTTTCGATTGTGTCTACTATTGGTATTATCCAAGGGAATGCACCAAATCTCTCTGAAGAATAAACATAAGAATATAAATTAGAATCAGTATAAGAACTGACTTGAGAATGACATGCCAGATTATGAGAATTTAAAAAGATTGTTAGCGCTCAACATACCATACACACATATGTTGCATAATAAATATCTGATATTTATTGCGAAGTTCAGTTGTAATTTTACAATTAATATAACATCCTTGTATCTTCTAATTTGATATGAAACATTCGAACGGTGACCACCTACGGACGTGGGTATAGAAATGAAAACAATAAAAGTAAAATGGATAAAAATAACATATGGAGTTTGAACACGCAGTTAAAAAGCCACAACGCTGACCACTCAGCAGTCATTTCATCCGACAATTTCGCACTATGAAGGGCACATGAAGTGTGTCTAAGATAACTCGAAAACATTGACCACCATTTTTTCAGAAGTAATCGAGTATCTAAGGATACGCCGAGACGCGTGTTCGCTTATTTTGACTCCCATTCCACTGAAGGAAGTTTATGGGAAGTGGGTGATGGCCGTCTTCTAACTGTATGCATTTCTCTTATTGGGTAATCTTCATAGATTTACTAATTAAGCATAACTGTGCTGTACAACAGTTTTATCGCGAGATGGCAAAAAAGTCTTCGTTCAACTAACACACTAATCTCAGCCGTACGAAAAATATTACTGGGCAAAATGTATTCCTTACAGGATTGAAATAAGAGTCAAATTATTTAACGATAGCATAAGTCCAACGCAGAGGTGAAGTATGTTCTGTAACGGACACTAGCTTCCATTGTCTAACGTAGATAGTTCTTTCCCTATCCTAGTGCTCGGCATTGCGGGCAAGTGGAGCAGATCATCATTCTCGTTACGACACAGCGAATAAAATTGCCTTCTGAAAAGGGTAAGAGCCTGTCAACAAGAGACGCTGACTTGTGGGCGTCGAGGAATCTCGTCTCTGTGGCGAAACGAAGAGCGATCTGAATTACTGATGGCGGTGAAATGTGACAGTCGACCGCTGAGGCGAATATCCTTGGAACCTAGCCTCATGTCTCGAAAGCCCATAACGGTTTCCTCTTCTGTTTAAAATAGCAGCGGACGTTTTACAGCCGCAGCAAGCTGACACAGGCAGGAAAAGAAACAACCACAATTGCGGGGTGTTTCTGTGGCCATTCTGCTCCTTGATGTTCGAGCACGAACTCTTATGAGTTGCGATCACGCACGCGTTAATGGCGGTACATTCCCTGGCATTTAACATCTCGCCAACCATTACGGACGATTACATGTTGTTACGACACCGTAATGTGGACTGTAATAGACCGCACTATAACGCCGCTCCGAGGGAACAGTGGATATTTCGTGCCGTTTACGGGTATTCTTCGTAGTGTGGAATTACATACGAGCAGTGGGCAACATTCTCCTAACAACATTTCGTTCCATGGAAGATAATGTAGTGTAAACAGTGACTATGCCATGGGGGTAATTTATGAGACTAGAGTGCCGAATGGATTGTGCGTTTCATTCTACTCACATAAACATGAATTCACTGCTGAAAAATGAGTACGCTGTTGGCGTATGCGACTTTTGCTCATACTGTACACAGGAGACACATTAAATTAAGCACGATTTATTTCTATCAAATTCTTTACTTTTTAGCTAAAAATGTCTAAACAGTAACACGAATTAAACTGTGTGGTAGGTATTCTAAATCGTAGAAGGTGTAGTGGGGAGATCACACGTTTAAGAAATGTAGTCCTTGTTTAATGATGAAATGACTGGTATTCTAATTAATTTCAGTCTTCACATGAATATTTTCTTCTGGGTCCCTTACACTAATCATAAAACCGAAGAGCTGAAGCACAATAGGATTCATTGCAACGAAACAAAGCAAAATTAGTGGGTCCACTTACCAGTCTACCGCTCTTTACCTACGGGTCTGCCGCTCTTTACTTAAACAGACCTTTCTTTGCCTGTCGGTATAAAGGATGGGTATTTTGCGTTGAATACTTAGTTGAGAAATACCCAGCACGAACATGGGAAGCACTCTGATGCAATTTGTTGATGACACTATCAAGTGTGCTAAAGTATCGACACTGACTGATTGTAGGGGGGGGGGGGGGGTTAGGATGACTTTGCCAGCCCCTTGATACTATGAATGCAGTCGATTAAATATCTGGGTGTAACGTAGCAAAAAGATATGAAATTTCGCAGTGAGCACCTAATTTCTGTTGTGGTTGGCAGGAGAGCCAACACAGGGTTTCTAAAGGAGGCCGAAATGCACGCTTTTTAGCTCACGCAGGCTGGCATGAGGTCTGGAACATGACAAGGAAATTAGAATTGAGAGAAACGGACGTAGCTGGTGGAATACTTAACTTTAATCCATTAATGACGAACGTCGCTCTTGACGGTACATGATTTACAGTATCAATAGAAACTGATCATGGCGCCTTGCTAGGTCGTAGCAAATGACGTAGCTGAAGGCCATGCTACCTATCGTCTCGGCAAATGAGAGCGTAATTTGTCTGTGAACCATCGCTAGCAAAGTCGGCTGTACAACTGGGGCGAGTGCTAGGAAGTCTCTCAAGAACTGCCGTGTGGCGGCGCTCGGTCTGCAATCACTGATAGTGGCGACACGCGGGTCCGACGGATACTACCGGACCGCGGCCGATTTAGAGGCTACCACCTAGCAAGTGTGGTGTCTGGCGGTGACACCACAATTTCAATTATTGGAGAAGACTGCCTAAACAAAGTCTGTGCACCTGATTCTTGAATACTGCTCGCGTGTCCGGGTTCTCCAACAGGTAGGATTAAACGAAGAGGTCGAAGCAATACATAGGCTTATTGCTAGCTTAAAGGATGGCCTGATTAATAAAACAATGTTACACAAACGTTAAATGTGCGTAAATGGTAATCCATGGAGAAATGCGAAAGAAATGCCACTGGACAACGCCTGTGCAATATCAGTAACAATAATACAAAGTTGTTGCTGTGTGGACAAGTTAGAATGCATCCGACGACCACGGTGAGCTGCCTTTGTTTCCGCTGCTGGTTGAGTACCACGAGTCGTCTCCAGAGCCACGGATAATTATGGAGTAGACAACAGTTAGAACAGAACTGCATCTTCCTCCGCCTGTCCACTCCTACCTTGCTCTCAATAATGCGGGTTAACGAATCAGGTAAGCCTAAACTGGCGCAGTCAGAGCTGCACAACGCGTCTGTGGTAGTGGTCAACATACACTTCCGCACCCTTTCATGACTCATGCTGCTCTGCTTCCTCTTTACTCGCAGTGTGACATAGGCTCTCCATAGGCATCGATGAACATCGGCACAGCTACTGCCATTTGGTCGTTGCTATCAATACACTAAAAATAAAGTTCCCTTTGCTATCACCCAGAAGTTTGCAATCAATTATATACATTCACAAATAAATGCACTGTTACGTCCATTATACAGGGTGAAGCGAAATCCACGCACTTGGGCTTCGCAGCGCGTCTCCTCACATACCATCGGTAAAAAAAAAAGTCTCTCACACAATTTCGGCGGGTACATCCGGCAGAAAAGAACGTTAAAGAGTGGCAATCTGGCAGCACTGTAACGACATGTATGGTAACTACGTTTGTCAACACATTTTAGTCGTAATGTACAGTTGGTGCAGTGGGTAGAGTTTTGGATTAGCAAGCAGGAGTTCGAGGGTTCGATCATGCCGCCACGGTAGCTCAGTGTGTTCGGTCAGAGACCAGTCAGCTCACAGCCATCTTAGCGTGCGGAGCTGCTCCGCGCGCTGTCCGACGCTCCGCTCTCGGTGGTGTTTACTTCCATGTCGCGGTATTTGTGTCTATCGAGTCCAGTACTGACGTACTCCATGGCGCACTCGTACCGCTGTGCTACGATCAAAGTAACGTTTCAGGCCGAACATCCACGACCCAAGGCGTTGGAAGTCGAACAGTTCATCCGAGAGGATCTACGTTTGAACCCCCAGGACGTAATCGGCATACACTTTTCCATCACGGGAAGTGTTTTCTACATCAAGATGTCGACGGAGGAAATTTACACCGACATAATTCACCGTCATGCCACCAGACTAAAATTTAAACACTCTGATGGACACGTGGATGCTGTGACAGTCGCCCATGCTGGATTCGGTCTCCCGACATTGCGAGTGTTTACGCTCCCATTCGAGGTGCCCCAGGATGTGGTCATTGCCGCTTTCCAACCATATGGCACCGTCTTGGGTCACATCGCGGAGAAGTGGCAAACATTTACCACCTACCCCATACTAAATGGCGTCCGGCAAATAAAAATTGAGCTGACGAAACATGTCCCATCGTACCAGATGATTGGCGGTGTGAGGGCCATCGTCGTGTACGATGGACAGCCACGAAGGTGAGCAGGATGTGGCCAGGAGGGACATGTAAGCTCCGAATGCTTACACCGCCGTTTAATACAGACGCCGTTACGTGAAGAGACCCAGGCTTCGACGGTCACGTCCTTACCCATCACCTACGCCAAGGTAGCACAGGACCCCGTCGTGCCACTCCCAATCGCGCCAGCAGCATCGTCACCGCCACCCGCAGCAGCACAACGCGCCGACGACGCAAGCACGGCGTCGCCTCCAGTGCTCGCTTCAGGATCGTCCCGTTTTCAGACCGAAACCGATGTTCCTCTTGGAACCATGGACGTCGACCTCGGTGTCGTGCCGACGTCTGCCTTTGTCCAGATATGTTAGGCGTCAGATGACGGGCGACCGTATTCTGATTCAGAAGGCCACATCAGAAAACAGCGGTCGCCTCGCAAACACAGGAAACGACGACGAACGCCTTCCGATGACACCCTTTCTCAGACGGCCCTGCGAGATGTCGACCTGATGTCTGACGGTGATCTCCCACATTGCGCCCAGTCACGCAATGTCACAGCAACAGGCGCCCCTCCTGTGATGCCTCGTCTCCCAGCCAAGGACGTGTCCTCGCCGTTGTCAACGAATGATGCCGGCGGTCCCCCTGCCACTCATGATGCAGAATCCACAACACCCGTTCCCGAAGTACGTGACCGTCACATGTCCACGTCACCAGCTTCCTGGGCCGATGACGTTGAAGAAGAAGTGGAACAGACTGCCAGCGTGTCTGCACAGGAGTCCACCACGGCGACACTACGGCTGGCCCCCCGCCAGTAATTATCACCACCGCGGCACCACCGGCGGGTCTCCACCTGCCGGCTACCGCACGTTCGGCAAATACTGCGGATGGCCACCATTCGTGCCCCCCATAAACTTGCCATGTTCAGAGACACTATTTACTCTGCGGATGCGGATATAGCACTCTTACAAGAGGTGTTTGTAGCTAACTTCCTAGTTCCCACCGGATACAACGCCCATGTTTCCCCCGCATCCGTCACCGGTAGTGGCGTCGCCATCCTGCTGCGCGACGGACTCCCTGTAGAGGACGTCATCTACCTCCCCACTGCGCGAGGTATGGCCCTCACACTGTTTGGCGTGCGTATTATTAATGTCTACGCTCCGTCCGGAACTGGCCGCCGTCATGACCGACAAACTTTTTTTTTGTCGAAAGCGTCACACCCCTCTTCACAGGTCCGCAAGACGATTTGGTTCTCGGTGGGGATTTTAACTCTACACAAGACGCCGCGGACCAACTCCCGTGACATTCACCTTGTGCATCTCTCTCAGTGGTCATCGACAGTGGTCTACGACTTGTTGACACTTGGAAGAAGATACACGGAATTCAACCGGGCTATGGTTTCTACACCTCTCACTCGTCGAGCCTCATAGATCGCATCTACGTTACCTGCTCCCTTGCTGATGGCACATGTCATGCGGAAGTCTGGCCCTTGGCCTTTTCAGACCATGATGCGTACCTCTGTGACGTCACTCTCGCCCGGCAGCGAGTGTGGCATAGTCGTGGCCTGTGGAAACTCAATGTCGCTCACCTGACCTCCTGAGACTGTCGCAGTATGGTCGAAGAAGCGTGGGCACGCTGCCGCCATCGTCGAGAAGCCTATGACTCCATCTTATCATGGTGGCTCTCCTGTGCAAAGCCGACCCTCAGGAAGACACTGATGAGTTATGGGAAGGAATTTAAGGCGT
This sequence comes from Schistocerca gregaria, assembly GCF_023897955.1. Classification (NCBI taxonomy): domain Eukaryota; kingdom Metazoa; phylum Arthropoda; class Insecta; order Orthoptera; family Acrididae; genus Schistocerca; species Schistocerca gregaria. Next base: position 453,331,169 of record NC_064924.1, read on the forward strand.
GGCAAACTAATACCCTGCTCTTCTACTACACCATACTACGTGACTGTGCGACGATGCCTTTCTCGGCAGCCCGGCAGTCGATGGTCCATCGGACGAAGGCGCAGATTTCCTTGATCATGCGGCGTTACTTGGAAGGAACCGTAGTCCGTTATCGTGCCTCTAATGTCCGTCGATGTACCACCTCCTTCAGGAAAGACAACGACGACAACGAGCTCTGATCCAAGTCCTCACTGATGTGGAAGGGCGCCTGCACGACACCCAACAAAGCATCGGTCGTGCTCTCCATGCTTATTTTGCCGGGCTATACGCAGCAATACCGCATTCTGCAGCACTGATCACAGAAGTCGCTCAGCTAACTACGAACACTCTTCCGGAGGATGCAATGCATGACCTCCAAGACGACGTAACCACAGATGAAGTGGTAGATGCTATCAAGGCGGTTACCAATAATCGATCTCCTAGACCTGACGGTATACCCATCGAATTTTATAAAAGTTTTCACTATTTGTTGGCTTCCACGTGGACGGCAATCACACAAGAGCTGATGTCACCGATGACAGTGGTCCCGAGCGCCTTTCTAGATGGCATTATTATCCTCGTACATAAACCGCACGGGTTATCGAGGGTCCAGGGCTATCGACCAATTACTTTGCTCAAGAGCGACATGAAAATATTCACACGGCTATTGGCATTGCGGCTCATGATGGTTTGCACATTACATCACATCCTGCGACCAGACTTCCCTAGGAGGCGACAACGACATCTGTACGGCCCTTTGCCGTTACAGAGACATGATAGCATTGGCGCATTATCAACGTCTCCCTGGCGCCTTGGCTTCACTGGACTTTAGCCAGGCTTTCGACCGTGTTGACCACTTCTATTTACGGACAGTTCTGGACCATATGGGATTTCCTGGCGGTATTGTCACAGTGGTTATGCGCCTGTTGAGTAGTGCAACCTCTAAAAACATGTACAATGGTCGCCTCACACTGGCCCTGGTCATCGCACGATCTGTACGACAAGGCTGCCCCCTTTCCGCGATTTTGTATGCTTTCGCCTAGGAACCCCTGCTCCAGGGCATGCGTCTACGTTTAAAAGGTATGGCTCTGCACGGCCACCGGTTTTTGTTGTACAGTCTAAGCAGACGACATAGTACTATACCTGCGCAGTGAAGATGAAGTACGAGCAGCGCTGACATGGGTGGCGACTTACGGAGAAGCATCGGGGAGCTGCCTCGACGTGTCGAAATCCTAGGTCCTGCTCATTGGTGAGGGCTTGCCGGAGAGATGCGTTGCCCCCCTTAGTGTCGCCGCCACCATACGGTGTCTTGGACTTGATTTCATATATATATAAATTATCTGGGAGTACTCATTAGGAGTGATTTAAAATGGAATGATCATATAAAGTTGATCGTCGGTAAAGCAGATGCCAGACTGAGATTCATTGGAAGAATCTTAAGGAAATGCAATCCGACAACAAAGGAAGTAGGTTACAGTACGCTTGTTCGCCCAATGCTTGAATACTGCTCAGCAGTGTGGGATCCGCACCAGGTAGGGTTGATAGAAGAGATAGAGAAGATCCAACGGAGAGCAGCGCGCTTCGTTACAGGATCATTTAGTAATTGCGAAAGCGTTACGGAGATGATAGATAAACTCCAGTGGAAGACTCTGCAGGAGAGACGCTCAGTAGCTCGGTACGGGCTTTTGTTAAAGTTTCGAGAACATACCTTCACCGAAGAGTCAAGCAGTATATTGCTCCCTCCTACGTATATCTCGCGAAGAGACCATGAGGATAAAATCAGAGAGATTAGAGCCCACACAGAAGCATACCGACAATCCTTCTTTCCACGTACAATACGAGACTGGAATAGAAGGGAGAACCGATAGAGGTACTCAGGGTACCCTCCGACACACACCGTCAGGTGGCTTGCGGAGTATGGATGTAGATGTAGATGTAGACCTGCGCCGCTCAGCGACTATCAATGGTAGACGCTTGCTACAGACAATCAGAGCAAATCTCGCAGATCACCGGCTACGAGCTTACGACGTTATCCAACGCGCGCAAATCGTGAACATGTATCATGCTTCCCGTATACCACACGTGGCTCATGTACTACCAGTCCTAAATCTCCTGGCCCGACGACTGTTGATGGCTTTCGGCTCCTTCGTCAGCTCGGGGATGTTATTCAAGGTTCAATATGAATCCCTTGCACTACCACGAGATCGTGGCGGGGTGGGACTCATCCACGTGCCGACTCGTGTCAAGGCACTTTACTTCAGCTCCCAACTAAAACTTTGGCACCGTTGCCCGCAGAGCCTTACTAGCCTCCTGCTTCACAACTTTGCACCGGCCTCCTTGTCCGCCCCAGTATTGGTATCGACCATTCCAACCCCCTTTTATTACATCCAACGATTTTTCCTAGATTCAGCTATGTCTACCGGTCCTTACCACTTACACGTTTGTACCTCACGAAAACAGTCCCCGAATTGTTACAACAGTGCCGCCCGTCCAACAGCATGGAACCTAAGTATCCACAATACGTGTGGTTACACATATGGAAGGCGATCCATGCGCGTTTTCTCGATTCAGATGCTCAATCAGCGTAGTACATCACTGTGAATGGCAAACAAGCTAACCGAGATCGTCTACACCGCATCCATCTCGCCGATTCATCCCTCTGCACCCGCTGTGGAGTGGATGACACGGATGTCCACCAGTTCCATTGTGGCACAGCGTTCGACGTCTGGACACTTGCGCGGCGAATTTTGGCGTTTCTTACTCGACAGACACCAGCTCAGATCGACGTCCACATGCTTTTGTACCCCGATAAGACTTGCTACCCCTCTGCCAAAACTCGCTCTGTGAATTGGATCTGTGGCCACACGATCCGCTATCTTTTTACTTCTGACGACAAGTCTACGCTAGGATATTGGACTTATCTGAACGAACGACACTGCGTCCTGATCCGTAACCCACGGTATAAGCAATATTTTTCCAGTTTCTTACGGCGCACATTCGATGACCCACCTCTTAGCTGGAACGTCCAAGCCCTGAGAAGCTGAAAACTGTATTAACCGAACCGAACTGAATAGATCTGCTGCCCAGAACCCACGCCTACGCAATGAGAAGACACGTTTGGACGAGCTGGCCTGCTGCAGGCGGAGACACTTCAGGCGCTCCTGTAATAACTGGTCTTTAACTACAAGTCGCACGACGACTTTTTATAAAATAAAATAAAAAATAATAAACTAAAATAAAATTAAAAAGAGAGAGAGAGCTGGCTGCCCTGTGTAACAGAAAAACTGAGTGAAAAGATCAACAACGTGCTTCGACGGATGTCATGTGACGACCGCTACTACTGAATATAACGTCCAACGTGCCATAACGAAAAAAAAAAATCCTGCAATCAGGCGCATTATTTTTATTTGCTTGTTTCATTCTGACATTTCGTATTGTAATATACACCGTTTCTTAGGTCATATGTATCCTACCTTTACAAGATTTTGTAACACTGAACATAACAAATGCGTGGTTAGACAAATAATAAATAGACAGTTGAAACTAATGACCTGTCATAGGACACAATAACTACAAAAACAACATCAGCTTCGAGATGCAAATACGATACCACAGTACAATAACACAACATATACTTGTCATTTATACTACATGTAATATGAGATCTCAGATGTCGCACATTAGCAGCCAGTGACAATAAAAATGTCCATATTAATGACCTCAAGACCATCAATAAAGAATACGTTGTTCTCAGAACAACAGATGCCCAAAGCGACCTCCCTCCACGTGCAGACATTGCGCAACCCACCAGATCATACAGACCCAGACCCTTCGCAGCAAAGTTGCGTCCACAGTAACAAGAGCACCATAAACAAGCGCTACCAGTTCTTCCACATTCGTCTATGGAGTAGAGTACACTTGCTCCTTCGGCTGTCCCCAGGGGAAGATATCCAGGGGATTTAGGTCAGGTGAACGCAGTGGCCATACAACTGGTCCTCCACATTCGAGCCATTTCACTGGAAATGTTCTGTCCAAATACTGTCACACATTGATTCCAGGGTGTGGAGGTGATACATCGTGTTGGGATCATATCCTCTGCCGAACATGTAGTGGAACATCTTCCAATGCATCACGCAGATAGTTTGAGAGGACTGCAGGATACCTTCATGCACTCAACCGGTCAGGCAACATGTGGGGGCCTAAACACCTGTCACCCAATACTCTGGCCCAGGCGTTGATACCTAAGCGAACTTGATATCCACAATAAACTGGTAGCCCTACGGTCGCAGATTCGAATCCTGCCTCGGGCATGGATGTGGGTTATGTCCTTAGGTTAGTTAGGTTTAAGTAGTTCTAAGTTCTAGGGGACGGATGACCTCAGAAGTCAAGTCCCATAGTGCTCAGAGCCATTTGAACCATTTTTCAAACAGGTAGCCAAAATCTCAGGAATTCTTTTCATTCCATGATTACCGGTAGTCATGGAATAAAAAGATCTTGGCTACCATTTTATTGTTTTACAAGCATCTAGACGGGTCTCACATGAGCACAACGTGCTCCCTACGTGATATCCACAGTTGCGGATGACGGTTGGTTAACCTCACACCAATGGTGAGCATTGTGCATGTTGAAGACACCCTCATGAATGAGCGCTACTTCATCTGACAATATTTCCGAGTTCACGAAGTCACCGTTTGCTCCCTGTAGCCAGTTGCTGTGGCCGAGCAGTTCTAGGTGCTTCAGTCCGGACCCGCGCTTCTGCTACGGTCTCAGGTTCGAATCCAGCCTCGGACATTGATGTGTGTGATGTCCTAAGGTTAGTTAGATTTGAGTAGTTCTATATCTAGAGGGCTGATGACGTCAGATGTTGAGTCCCATAGTGTTTAGAGCCATTTGAACCATTTGTGACTGCCTGTTGTTGGAACCATCAACAGAATTGCACCCTCTGATGGGGATCTGCACGAAGCAGGTGTTGCATAAAAGCATAATGTTAGCGATGCAGCCGATGCTCGTGCAGCACGCTGACGACCGGGCATTGCGAGACATGCAGCTGTCTTGCTACGGTAAATGTACTTCGCTGAGGTTCTTCGTGTATGACCTCCAGAATAGCTTCATCAGTAGCTGGGGTAAGACAAGTCAGTGGACGACCTCTGTCATGCGATGCTGGAAGGAGAGAACCTGACTCCTGAAGGCGCAGCTCCAGATGATGAAACACATTTTTATTTAGATAGCATCGATTAGGATATGTAGCAGCATATCCACGATCGGCAACCCCAGCCCGGTTATCAGATACACCAAGAACAAGAAGCGTATCCACATATTCATCGTTTGTGTATGCCTTAGGTGTGCCACACTGTTTAGAGGCTACAATGAGAAAATTCGATAAGTTTAAGCATGTACAGCAGAGTCCGTCAGAGGTGCGTTACACCACTCGCAACTAGCCCCTGTCTGGTGGACAGTACATACAGTACAAACAAGCTGTCAGTTCTGCACCCTGTTACACCTAATGCACATTACCCCTCTGACAGATAATGTTCTGCATGATTCATACCTACCCCGCTAATTGCGTAATGTTCGGTTTCGAATGACACTGCTTCCCTGGAGATAACAAATGTGATGTTTCCACACTCCCACAGATAGAATAATAATAATAATAATAAGGATAAAGCATACAGATATGTACTAAACAGCATGCGGTTACCAGACTCAGTGTTGAAATGTATAATTAGCCGGACCATGTTGTTGTGGTCTTCAGTCCAGAGACTGGTTTGATGCAGCTCTCCATGCTACTCTATCCTGTGCAAGCTTCTTCATCTCCCAGTACTTACTGTAACCTACATCCTTCTCAATCTGTATAGTGTACTCATCCCTTGGTCTCTCTCGACGATTTTTACCCTCCACGCTGTCCTCCAATACTAAATTGGTTATCCCTTGATGCTTCAGAATATGTCCTACCAAGCGATCCCTTCTCCAAGTCAAGTTGTGCCACAAATTTCTTTTCTCCCCAACTCTATTCATACCTCCTCATTAGTTATGTGATCTAGCCATCTAATCTTCAGCATTCTTCTGTAGCACCACATTTCGAAAGCTTGTATTCTCTTCTTGTCTAAACTATTTATCGTCCACGTTTCACTTCCATACATGACTACACTCCATACAAATGCTTTCAGAAACGACTTCCTGATACTTAAATCTATACTCGATGTTAACAAATTTGTCTTCTTCAGAAACGCTTTCCTTGCCATTGCCAGTTTACATTTTATATCCTCTCTGTTTCGACCATCTTCGGCTATTTTGCTCCCCAAATAGCAAAACTCATTTACTACTTTAAGCGTCTCATTTCCTAATGTAATTTCCTCAGCATCATCTGATTTAAGGGCATGTTTTGAGTCATCAAGGGATCACAAATTTAGCATTGGAGGGCAGCGTGGAGGGTAAAAATCGTAGAGGGAGACCGAGAGATGAGTACACTAAGCAGATTCAGAAGGATGTAGGTTGCAGTAGGTACTGGGAGATGAAGCAGCTTGCACAGGATAGAGTAGCATGGAGAGCTGCATCAAACCAGTCTCAGGACTGAAGACAACAACAACAACATTCCATTATCCTCCTTTTGCTCTTGTTGATGTTCATCTTATACCCTCCCTTCAAGACAGTATCCATTCCGTTCAACTGCTCTTTCAAGTCCTTTTCTGTCTCTGACAGAATAAAATGTCATCGGCGAACCTCAAAGTTTTTATTTCTTCTGCATGGATTTTAATTCCTACTCTGAATTTTTCTTTTGTTTCTTTTACTGCTTGCTCAACATACAGATTGAATAACATTGGGGATAGGCTACAACTCTGTCTCATAGTGATAAAATTTACAGATAGTAACCAAGCTTAGACATTATTCGCAAAGTTGCTAGTCCTACTGGTAACGTAAGGTCCTAATGAAATGTAATGAACCTCGTCCAGGAAAGATAATAGTTGGTACTAATCTATGGAAATTCAAGGAGTGTACAAAGAAAACAGGTTTCCCATGTAGCAAGTGAAGTGGTGCGAATAAATTCAAGCCCACGACTTGGAAAGGGCTTCTTTCAAAGCTAACCAATCTTCCACTTCTACGTTTCTAATAAGTAAGTGCAAATGTTTTCTAGAGGATCTTCTGCAATCACTGTTGAGGATTACGATGCCATATTCCACACCGTCTCGACGACACTTATCAAATAAAAAACATACGTCTCAGCCCAGGATCGAACCGTCAACCTCCTGCATGCTAAGCGTGAAACATTATTCACTGCACCAACTGTACAGCACGACGAAACTGTCCTGACAGAGGTATATACCATATATGTGGTTACAATGTTGCGAGATTGCGACTCTTGAATGTCCTTTTTCTGCCGGATGCACTCCTCAGACGAATTTTTGTGAGAGACATTCTTTTATCGCTAGCATGTGAGGAATCGCGCTGCGAAGCCCGAGTGCGCGAATTTCGCTTCACCCTGTACATTAATTATAGTTTCTGTAATAAAGGTTAGAGATTCAGAATTAGTAGTATAGTACACATTATCAACGGATATTAAACGGCGCAGAATTTTGGATGGTGTAGAAAGTATTTTATCTGCGATTTCGGTGTTACGAACGCTACGAAGGACGTTTAGAGAATCACCATCTATGTTAGACAGTTCTTCTTCCTCCAACATTTATATCATACAAAAACATTAATGGTAAGCTAAGGACATTTGGGCTCGTACAGGCGCATTTCTATTTTTCTGTCTGTGAGTGGAACAGGGAAAGAGACAACTAGAAGCAGTACAGGACACCGACTGCGATACACAATGTACAGTTGATTGAGAAGTGTGTAAGTGGATGTAAGCATAGATGCAGGTTTTTTCATATTTCCTAATATGTTAATCGATGCGCAGTGCTAAGAGGACTTACAATGTAAAAAGATATAGCTTATACGTAAATTAAATAGCTATTTACTTGGAAGCATCGGATATGTTACTTCAAATGATGGAGCTAGAGTGTTACTAAAATTTGTTGGGAATAAAAGCATGTTTGTTCTCCACATATTCTTCCAAAAGAAACTATATAGGGAATGGAATGGGCAAGGGCTAAATGAAATAGATCACATTTTACATAAACTTAAGAAAGTGTATATGATGCGGCGCTACTAAGATACTTTCTAATTAGAAGTCGTAACTGTGTAAAAGTAGATGGAAAGTACAAAGAAAATAATTATAATAATAACAAAGAGCCTCATCAGGCAGGAAGCCGAAAAGTTAGATTTTGAAATCTTCTTTGAGGCAGGAATACTACATTAAATTAACCAGCATGTTCAGTATGTAAAGTAACTGAAACAATTACGTACGATAAAGAAAGTTATTTAACAACGATGAATATAAAAACAGCAAAAAACGTTCAGGTACAAGGTAAGTTAAAGCAACGGAAACCTCAAATGGAACAAAGTATTTACTACAGAAAAGGCGTGTTTTAACGAATCTTGGCACCGATGGTAAACAAATTATTTGGAAATCTTTTCCCGCGGATATGAGAAAGTGAACTGAAAGTTTGATAAGAGATACAATCGGACAAATAGACGTACAAACTGAAACAAATACTTATGTTGGGTAGCCACCCCAAGCTAACCACTTAAGATGGCAAATGACACAGTAACTAAAAAAGAGAGAACATTACACAAGCATTGGAATATTTATTTAAGTGTTCATCAGTTATGGAGATTAATCAGGAATACTCGTATTTAATAACAAAAACAAAAACAATTGGGAAGTTTGCTGGATGAGCTACATAAAACATTTGGCGTATAAAGAAAGGGAATGCACCCATTGCCTTTGCCTCACATCCACCCTGCTTTGCCCGAGAGAAGTTATTTTACTTCCAAGGTAACAGAATTCATTCATTCCATCCATTACGTGATCCTCAATTTTGATATTAAGTTTGTAACTAATCTCTGCGCTTCACGCTGGAATTCTTTTAGCATTCTCAGTGTTGACACGTTTGCTTTGAATTTACTTTACTTTTCTCTGTACTGTGGCTATCCTTCCGATCACTATTTTGTCAACGTTGGCGTGTGGTAGATATAGTGGGAATTAGAGAAGTTCGTTGGCAGGAGGAACAAGACTTCTGGTCAGGTGAATACAGGGTTATAAATACAAAATCAAATAGGGGTATTGCAGCAGTGCGGGTAAGCTACTACAGACAGCATAGTGAACGCTTTATAGTGGCCACGATAGACACGAAGCCCACGCCTACTACAGTAGTACAAGTTTATATGCCAACTAGCTCTGCAGATGACAAAGAAATTGAAGAAATGTATGATGAAATAAAAGAAATTACTCAGATAGTGAATGGTGACGAAAATTTAATAGTCATGGGTAACTGGAATTCGGTAGTAGGAAAAGAGAGAGAAGGAAAAGTAGTAGGTGAATATGGATTTGGGGTAAGAAATGAAAGAGGAAGCCGCCTGGTAGAATTTTGCACAGAGTATAACTTAGTCATAGCTAACACTTGGTTCAAGAATCATGAAAGAAGGTTGTATACATGAAAGAACACTGGAGATACTAAAAGGTATCAGATAGATTATATAATGGTAAGACAGAGATTTAGGAACCAGGTTTTAAATTGTAAGTCATTTCCAGGGGTAGATGTGGACTCTGACCACAATCTATTGGATATGAACTGTAGATTAAAACTGAAGAAACTGCAAAAAGGTGGGAATTTAAGGAGATGGGACATCAATAAACTGACTAAACCAGAGGTTGTACAGAGTTACAGGGAGTGCATAAGGGAACAAATGGCAGGAATGGGGGAAAGAAATATAGTAGAAGAAGAATGGGTAGCTTTGAGGGATGAAATAGTGAAGGCAGCAGAGAATCAATTAGGGCTAGTAGAAATCCTTGGGAAACAGAAGAAATATTGAATTTAAATGATGAAAGGAGAAAATATAACAATGCAGTAAATGCAGCAGGCAAAAAATAATACAGACGTCTCAAAAATGAGATGTACAGGAAGTGCAAAATGGCTAAGCAGGGATGGCTAGAGGTCAAATGTAAGGATATAGAGGCTTATCTCACTAGGGGTAAGATAGATACTGCCTACAGGATAATTAAGGATACCTTTGGAGAAAAGAGAGCCACTTGTATGAATATCAAGAGCTTAGATGGAAACCCAGTTCTAAGCGAAGAACGGAGAGCAGAAAGGTGGAAGGAGTATACAGGGGGTCTATACAAGGGCGAGGTACTTGAGGACAATATTATGGAAATGGAAAAGGATGTAGATGAAGGTGAAATGGGAGATATGATATTGCGAGAAGAGTTTGACAGAGCACTGAAAGTCGAAAAAAAGGCCCCGGGAGTAGACAACATTCTATTAGAACTACTGACAGCCTTCGTAGAGCCAGTCCTGACAAATCTCTAACATCTGGTGAGCAAAATGTATGAGACCGGCGAAATACCCTCAGACTTCAAGAAGAATATAATAATTCCAATCCCAAAGAAAGCAGGTGTAGACAGATGTGAAATTACCGAACTATCAGTTTAATAAGCCACGGCTGCAAAATACTAACGCGAATTCTTTACAGACGAATGGAAGAACTACTAGAAGCAGACCTCTGGCGAGATCAGTTTGGATTCCGTAGAAATGTTGGAACACGTGAGGCAATACTAACCCTACGACTTGTCTTCGAAAACAGATTAAGTCAAACCGACGTTGCTAGTATTTGTAGACTTAGAGAAGGCTTTTGACAATGTTGACTGGAATACTCTCTTTCAAATTCTGAAGGTGGCAGGGGTAAAATACTGGGAACGAAAGGCTATTAACAAGTTGTACAGAAACCAGGTGGCAGTTGTAAGAGTCGAGGGACATGAAAGGGAAGCAGTGGTTGGGAAGGGAGTGAGACAGGGTTGTAGCCTCTCCCCGATGTTATTCACTCTGTATATTGAGCAAGCAGTAAAGGAAACAAAAGAAAAATTTGGAGTAGGAATTAAAATGCATGGAGAAGAAATAAAAACTTTGAGGTTGGCCGATGACATTGTAGTTCTGTCAGAGACAGCAAAGGACCTGGAAAAGCAGCTGAACGGAATGGCCATGGTCTTGAAAGGAGGATATAAGATGAATATCAACAAAAGCAAAACGAGGATAATGGAATGTAGTCGTTTTAAGTCAGGTATTGAATAGAATTGGGGAGAAGAGGAGTTTATGGCACAACTTGACAAGAACAAGGGATCGCTTGGTAGGACATATTCTGAGGCATCAAGGGATAACCAATTTAGTATTGGAGGGCAGCGTGGAGGGTAAAAATCGTCGAGAGAGACCAAGCGATGAATACACTAAGCAGGTTCAGAAGGATGTAGGTTGCAGTACGTACTGGGAGATGAAGCAGCTTGCACAGGATAGAGTAGCATGGAGAGCTGCATCAAACCAGTCTCAGGACTGAAGACCACAACAACAACAACAAGAACAATCCTGGTAACTGCCACTTACTACAAAGATTTTTAGAAGGATGTTGTTTACCTCATCTTGCTTGCTTCATTACTACTCTTTGAAGCTTTGCCATAATTTAATACTGGATTCCTTATGTCTTCCAAACATTTCTTCTTATATAACGTCGGAAGACTGTTCCGTCCCATTACAGAGACCGTTAGTATACTCTGTCTACTTACACGTTCTCTTGTGTGTGGTTAATTGGGGACTTCCTTTCGCACTCTCAATGCTGACACATTTTCTTTTCATTTTCTTTATTATTCTCCCATTGCAGAGACCGTTAGTATACTCTGTCTACTTACACGTTCTCTTCTGTGCGGTTAATTGGGGACTTCCTTTGGCACTCTCAGTGCTGACACATTTGCTTTTCATTTACTTTATTTTTCTCTACACTGAGTCTATTCTTCCTATGATTGTACCTTTTCGATTTCCTTATATTTACCCATTTAACTTTCGGTCTTCTTGCTGATTTCATTCACATATGACCTTCCTTTTCCTAAACATTTTTGTATTTCCTTTATAATTAATGCTTATGTCTTCAGGAACCCAAGGTTTATCCTGCAATTGCCATTGTTGTACCTATATTTATCCGTCCAAGTTCTATATTTGCCTTTTCGGCTTCTCAACTCCTCTTCAAGTGACGTTCCTATTGTGATGTTAATTATAGCAGTATCTACAGCTTCGGAGAACTTCAAACGTACATTGTCATTCTTTTATAATTTTGATTATTTTCTTTAACTTTAACATACTTTCCAACGGTACTAAACTGGGACGTAACTGTACATCAGTTGCTGGGTTCACCTTATATTACGATATCTCATTTCTGAACCTCTGTCTCACCATAATGTATACCAGATTGTATCTTCCCATCTTCTCATCTCCAAATTCATATCCCTCTCCTGTGATTTGGAACAATGGACTTGTTTAATGCAGATATCAAAGAACTTTTCACGTTTTATATTCATACTGACGACTCCAAACACTCATGTAGTTATGTCTTTTCCAGTTCTTATGCCTGTAAAATTTTCATCTTTGATAAGATACTGAGATCTCTTTATCTATTCATTGTCTGTCTGTGACATCGCTACCACGTATTTAAATTATTTTAGACGAGAATCATGGTATCGCAGAGCTATTCACAGCAATGCACTCTTTACGCTGCCCTGGTTTTAATTACGAATCTGTTCCGATTATACGTTTTTCAGCTCCAGTTGATATTACAGTATATCGTCTAACAAGAAATCCTTATATCCTTCCATTTCACCTATCTGACATAGACTGGGTCTTGGTATTTATCGTTCATGGCGGAAAAAGTTACATCAGAAAATAATTAACGTAGAATAATGAAATTTTGAGAATATATTCATCTAGATAACAATTTAACACATTAACACTGCAAAATATCAGGTTAACGTAAGTGCAAGATTTTTTTTTCTTGAGTCATCAGTCTTCTGACAGGTTTGATGTGGCGCACCACGCATTCTTTCCCTGTGCCAACCTCCTCATCTCAGAGTAGCACTTGCAACGTACATCCTCAATTATTTGCTAAATGTATTCCAGTCTCTGTCCCCCCTCTACAGTTTTTTGCCCTCTACAGCTTCCTGTAGTAACGTGAAAGTCATTCCCTAATTTATTATCATTACTCTTCTCCTTTTCAGTGTTTTCCATATATTCCTTTCCTCTCCGATTCTGCGCAGAACTTATCGTTCCTGATCTTGTCAGTCGACCTAATTTTTAACATTCGTCTGTAGCACAACATCTGAAATATTTTGATTCTCTTCTGTTCCGGTATCTCACAGTCTACATTTCACTACCATACAATTCCGTGCTCCAAACAGACATTCTGAGAAATTTCTTCCACAAATTAAGGCTTATGTTTGATACTAGTAGACTTGTCTTGGCCATGAATGCCGTTTTTGTCGGTTCTAGTCTGCTTTTGATGTCCTCCTTGCTCCGTCCGTCATTGGTTATTTTGCTTCCTTAACTCCATCTACTTCATGATCATTAATCCCGATGTTAAGTTTCTCGCTGTTCTCATTTCTGCTATTTCTCCTTACTTTTGTCTTTCTTCAAGTTACTCTCGGTCCATATTGTGCACTCATTAGAATGTTCATTACATTCAGCAGATCATGTAATTCTTCTTCACTTTCAGTCAGGATAGCAATGTCATCAGGAATACCCTTTCACATTAAATTTTTATTCCATTCCTGAACCTTTTTTTTTATTTCCATCATTGCTTCTTCGATGTACGGGTTGAATAGTAGGGACGAAAGACTAAATGCTTCTCATACACTCTTTTTAATCTGAGCACATCATTCTAGATCGTCTTTTCTTATTATTCCCTCATGGCTTCTGGACGTGTTGTATATTAGCCGTCTCTAGCTCAGAATTTCAATCATCTTGCACCATTTTATATTGTCGAACGTTTTCTCCACGTCGACAGATCCTATGAACGTGTCTTGAGTTTTTTTTAGTCCTGATTCCATTATCAACTGCAATTTCAGAATTGCCTCTCTCGTGCGTTTACCTTTCCTAAAGCCATCTAACAGATACTTAATTTCTTTTCTCTTTTCAATTCTTCTGTGTATTATTCTTGTCAGCAATTTGGATACATCAGCCGTCGAGCTGATTGTGCGATGATTCTCACAAATGTCGGCTTTTGCAGTCATCCGAATTGTATGGATGATATTTTTCGGAAAGTCAGATGGTATGCGGCCAGAGTCATAAATTCTACACACCAACGTGAACAGTCGTTTTGCTGTCACTTCTTCTAGCAGTTTTAAAAATTCTGATGGAAGGTTATCTATTACTTCTGCCTTTTTTGATCTTACAGGGTGTTTCAAAGATGACCGGTATATTTGAAACGGCAATAAAAACTAAACTAGCAGCGATAGAAATACACCGTTTGTTGCAATATGCTTGGGACAACAGTACATTTTAAGGCGGACAAACTTTCGAAATTACAGTAGTTACAATTTTCAACAACAGATGGCGCTGCAAGTGATGTGAAAGATATAGAAGACAACGCAGTCTGTGGGTGCGACATTCTGTTCGTCGTCTTTCTGCTGTAAGCGTGTGCTGTTCACAACGTGCAAGTGTACTGTGGACAACATGGTTTATTCCTTAGAACAGAGGATTTTTCTGGTGTTGGAATTCCACCGCCTAGAACACAGTGTTGTTGCAAAAAGACGAAGTTTTCAACGGAGTTTTAATGTAACCAAAGGACCGAAAAGCGATACAATAAAGAATCTGTTTGAAAAATTTCAACGGACTGGGAACGTGACGGATGAACGTGCTGGAAAGGTAGGGCGACCGCTTACGGCAACCACAGAGGGCAGCGCGCAGCTAGTGCAGCAGGTGATCCAACAGCGGCCTCGGGTTTCCGTTCGCCGTGTTGCAGCTGCGGTCCAAATGACGCCAACGTCCACGTATCGTCTCATGCGCCAGAGTTTACACCTCTATCCATACAAAATTCAAACGCGGCAACCCCTCAGCGCCGCTACCATTGCTGCACGAGAGACATTCGCTAACGATATAGTGCACAGGATTGATGACGGCGATATGCAAGTGGGCAGCATTTGGTTTACTGACGAAGCTTATTTTTACCTGGACGGCTTCGTCAATAAACAGAAGTGGCGCATATGGGGAACCGAAAAGCCCCATGTTGCAGTCCCATCGTCCCTTCATCCTCAAAAAGTACTGGTCTGGTTCGCCATTTCTTCCAAAGGAATTATTGGCCCATGTTTCAGATCCGAAACGATTACTGCATCACGCTATCTGGACATTGTTCGTGAATTTGTGGCGGTACAAACTGCCTTAGACGACACTGCGAACACCTCGTGGTTTATGCAAGATGGTGGCCGGCCACATCGCACGGCCGACGTCTTTAATTTCCTGAATGAATGTTTCGATGATCGTGTGATTGCTTCGGGCTATCCGAAACATACAGGAGACGGCGCGGATTGGCCTCCCTATTCGCCAGACATGAACCCGTGTGACTTCTTTCTGTGGGGACACTTGAAAGACCAGGTGTACCGCCAGAATCCAGAAACAATTGAACAGCTGAAGCAGTACATCTCATCTGCATGTGAAGCCATTCCGCCAGACACGTTGTCAAAGGTTTCGGGTAATTTCATTCAGAGACTACGCCATATTATTGCTACGCATGGTGGATATGTGGAAAATATCGTACAATAGAGTTTCCCAGACCGCAGCGTCATCTGTTGTTGACAATTGTAACTACTGTAATTTCGAAAGTTTGTCTGCCTGAAAATGTACTGTTGTCCCTAGCATGTTGCAACAAACGGTGTATTTCTATCGCTGCTCGTTTAGTTTGTATTGCCGTTTCAAATATACCGGTCATTTTTGAAACACCCTGTAAGTCCTCCAAAGCTCTCTTCACTTCTCATTCTAATACTGGAATCCCTATCTTTTCGAAATCGATCCTGTTTCTTCTTCTATCATATCAGATGAATCTTCGTCCTCATAGAGGCCTTCAATGTATTGCTAGCATATATCCGCTCTCTCTTCTGGGCTTAACAGTGGAACTTCCGTTGCTGTCTTAATATTATCACCTTTGCTTTTAATTTCACCGAAGGTTATTTTGCTTTTCTGTATGCTGAGTCAGCGTAAGACAAACAGTTCCAAATTTGAAATACTGGTAGATTAATAACCGGTATAACCGCCAGAATTTTGATGCAAGCATACACAATCGCGTATATTATGTCGTGCGGTGGCCGGACGTTCATCTGTTGAATGGAGTTTCATACCTGTTGCACTTGGTCGTTCAATACAGACCGGTTAGTACTGTTTGTGGACAGTGCTCGAGCTATCGTCCGATGAGGTCCCGTACGTCCTCGATTGCAAATACATCTGGTGATCGAGCAGGCCAAGGCAATCTATCATCGAGCTGTAGAGCATGTTGGGTTACAACAGCTCCATGTTGGCAATCGTTTCTTTCTTGGAATGGTGTTCACGAATGGCAGCAAAACACTTGGAATCACCATTTGGATGCACAAATTTGCACTCTGGGTTTGTGGGATAAGCGCGAGAGACAAGGCATGTCAAACGAAATAGCACCCCAGGCCAAAACTCCAGATGTAGGTACAGACGTGTCTAACACGCAGACAAGTAGGTTTCACTCCCTCAACTAGCCTTCTTCTAACCGACACATTATCATCACTGGTACCGAGATAAAATCAGATTTCATCAGAAAAAACAGCATTCCTCGACCTTGCCCTCCAATTTGCTCTAGCTTGACACTACTGAAGTCGCAAATGGCGGTGGTTTCGGGCCAGTAGAATACATACTGCAAGATGTCTGGCTCGGAGCTGTCCTTGAAGTAAGGGATTTGTAATAGTTCGTTGTGTCACTGTGGTGCCAACTGCTTCTCAAATTCTTGCTGCAGACGCAGTACGATGAGCCAGAGACGTCTCGGCAGTTTACGTAGCCGTTAGGAGTCTGGTTTTCTTGCGACTGTGCATTCACGTGACCGTCGCCTCCAGCAATCTTGTATAGTGGTTACATTGCTGAAAAATCTTCCTGCAATATCGCAGAAGGTAATTCTCGTAGCCTTGTTTCACGACATCATTCAAACTCAGGGTGATATTGATAACGGTGTCTTTAACGTCTTACAAGCATTCTTGACTGACATCAACTCACCACGCCAGTCGTCAATGTACACTCCTGGAAATGGAAAAAAGAACACATTGACACCGGTGTGTCAGACCCACCATACTTGCTCCGGACACTGCGAGAGGGCTGTACAAGCAATGATCACACGCACGGCACAGCGGACACACCAGGAACCGCGGTGTTGGCCGTCGAATGGCGCTAGCTGCGCAGCATTTGTGCACCGCCGCCGTCAGTGTCAGCCAGTTTGCCGTAGCATACGGAGCTCCATCGCAGTCTTTAACTCTGGTAGCATGTCGCGACAGCGTGGACGTGAACCGTATGTGCAGTTGACGGACTTTGAGCGAAGGCGTATAGTGGGCATGCGGGAGGCCGGGTGGACGTACCGCCGAATTGCTCAACACGTGGGGCGTGAGGTCTCCACAGTACATCGATGTTGTCGCCAGTGGTCGGCGGAAGGTGCACGTGCCCGTCGACCTGGGACCGGACCGCAGCGACGCACGGACGCACGCCAAGACCGTAGGATCCTACGCAGTCGGCGAGGACCATTCGCAACCGTCTCCATGAAGCTGGGCTACGGTCCCGCACACCGTTAGGCCGTCTTCCGCTCACGCCCCAACATCGTGCAGCCCGCCTCCAGTGGTGTCGCGACATGCGTAAATGGAGGGACGAATGGAGACGTGTCGTCTTCAGCGATGAGAGTCGCTTCTGCCCTGGTGCCAATGATGGTCGTATGCGTGTTTGGCACCGTGCAGGTGAGCGCCACAATCAGGACTGCATACGACCGAGGCACACAGGGCCAACACCCGGCATCATGGTGTGGGGAGCGATCTCCTACACTGGCCGTACACCTCTGGTGATCGTCGAGGGGACACTGAATAGTGCACGGTACATCCAAACCGTCATCGAACCCATCGTTCTACCATTCCTAGACCGGCAAGGGAACTTGCTGTTCCAACAGGACAATGCACGTTCGCATGTATCCCGTGCCACCCAACGTGCTCTAGAAGGTGTAAGTCAACTACCCTGGCCAGCAAGATCTCCGGATCTGTCCCCCATTGAGCATGTTTGGGACTGGATGAAGCGTCGTCTCACGCGGTCTGCACGTCCAGCACGAACGCTGGTCCAACTGAGGCGCCAGGTGGAAATGGCATGGCAATCCGTTCCACAGGACTACATCCAGCATCTCTACGATCGTCTCCATGGGAGAATAGCAGCCTGCATTGCTGCGAAAGGTGGATATACACTGTACTAGTGC
Source organism: Schistocerca gregaria (assembly GCF_023897955.1). Lineage (NCBI taxonomy): Eukaryota > Metazoa > Arthropoda > Insecta > Orthoptera > Acrididae > Schistocerca > Schistocerca gregaria. The sequence goes on from NC_064924.1 coordinate 453,349,556, forward strand.
CGACATTGTGCATGCTCTGTTGTCTGTGTCTATGTGCCTGTGGTTCTGTCATTGTGATCATGTGATGTATATGACCCCAGGAATGTGTCAATAAAGTTTCCCCTTCCTGGGACAATGAATTCACGGTGTTCTTATTTCAATTTCCAGGAATGTAACTAACGCTCACGACCGTTACAGTATAAATTTAAAGTAAATCTCATTTGCATCTTCATTGTGGCGCTACTACCTCCAGTGTTATGCGACAGACGTAAAATCAGAATCACATGATCTTCCAGGAGTAGAAACACGTCTACCCAGTTTCGTTTATGTAACACAATTTCTTCTTGATGTTGCGATTTTTTTCGGTCACTATGCTTCCTTTCCTGCCACTCAGTTATTCCATGCCCCGACGCACAGGATGTCACCTTCTTGTTGGATTTGCAGTACTTTTTTATACTTTCCTTGTCTTGGAAGTCTTCTCTGAGATTTCCCCTTTGCCAATGAAATGCACGTTTCTCGGGGATGCACATTGTGTTGTGGTCTACAGTGCGGAGACTGATTTGATGCTGTTTCCTACCCTAATATATCCTGTGCAAGCCTCCGATGTCAGCAGCAGTTCTGAGGGAGTTCTGTCTACTCCACAGCCTTCGTTTCGGCTTAGTTCTTCCAGTGCTCTGACTAACTCATCTCACAGTGCTTTACATCTCATGTGATCTTCATCTGCTTCCTTTTCCCCTTCCTACAATATTGCGTTGCATTTCATTTACTTTATACAGATGCGCATTGTGCGTCTGTGCTGCAATGGTTGTCATTGCCTTCTGGGTCACATAGCATTGGTTATTGATCATTCTTGTGCCTTTGTAGGTAGTTTCCCACTGCGAGATCAAAATTGATGTCCTGAGACTTCATCCGTTCTTACTTCCTACATGACCAGGTCTATTGCAGATTGAGTGTGACTTCTTGTATAACAGTCTTCAGGTGCCTTCACGACGTTTTGATAGGCAGCGAGGACGCTATCTCTACAGTATGGTCACCAAGTGAACAAAGTCTCATAGTAATGAGTATTTACAGCATAAATGCGAGTGAAGATAAGCACCAAAGCTGAAGCTATTCTATAACTGTTCATCAGAAAGAAACAAACAAGACATAAAAAGAAAGCGCTCTATCTATCCCCTTTCCGTAATGTACAAGACATTTACTAGACGTATCACTCATCAGACACATAAACACTAAATATTTATCGAGTAAAGAAGTAATAACGCTTTTAGTTTAAATTACCATTGTGTCAGGGATTCATTTTACGTTTAAATTACGCGTTCATATGTGAAGTAGTAATTCCCATCCGCTGCCTTTTACACACCTCAAAAACAGAAATTCATCTACAGAATATATTGAATTATTAAGGAGGAACTTTTTCAGGTTGTTTTCAAATTTAATCTTGCTGCCTGTCAGACATCCATATCCTTGTATAAGTTTTGGAGGTAGCATTGTGCTCACCTTTTGTGCTAAAGACGACCTTAATGTGTAATAATGAATGTAATTTTGCTTCTGATGCTGTATTTACGCACATCACTGTTCCTCTTGAACTGTTATGGGTCAATTATGAGGGAATAAAATAGTGTGAAGCAGTAGTTGCAATACCTAACTTATTAAATAGGTGGCTTCAAGATGATCGTGGATGAGCACCACATTATTATTGCTGCCTGTTTCTCAGCAATGAAGACATTCTTTCTTAAAAATGAGTTATCCTAAAACTTTACTCAATATTTGTTCATTGAATAAAAGTGCGCAAAATATATTAACTTATTGATTTGTCTCTCGCCAAGATTTGCACTTATTCTGAGTGCCAATGTGGCTGAACTAGGTTGTTTTAGGAGTTCAAAAACTTTTTTTTTGTCTGTTTAATTTCTCATCAATACGGAAATCTAATTTTCTTATGTTTCCATCCTAGTTCTCATTTCTTTATTATGTGTCACACTTGTCATTGGCGTAGTAACTGTAGATGTGCAGAAATGTATATGTTGCGTCTTTTTGAAACTGAGAGTGAGACCATTTGCATAAAACCACTCAACGATAATTTTAAGTACATTATTTATATTTCTTCTGTTGCTCTATGCAGGTCTGGATTGATAACAATGCTAGTACCGTTTGCAAAAATAACTTGACCATCAATTCCATGAACCCCGGCTTATCTCAAGCACGTACCATTCCGTAGCAGAGAAGTGAGGCAACTGTTCCCAAAGGGAAGCAGGGGCGAATACGAATACCGGCCTTGTGATCTGAAGGGAATGGGAGATAACGAAAGGAACCCAAAGAACAAAATAAAGGCTGTTTGTCTCACGACTCCTACCAAGTAATCAAGTCTGTCTTAAGTGAATGTAGTTTCCTGGTTTTCCGTATTAGGTCCGCATCAAAAGACAGGAAGTTATAGATAGAAGGGGAGCAGGATACCTACGACCCCACTCGTTTATGGGGTTTTTGACGGTTCTAGGTCACTCAAATGACACGTGTTAAGGTCACTGTCTCTGAAGCAATTTTATAGCTTAAAAATGGTGGGAAATTCAGAACCACCTCAAAATGATAATTGTCATGGTCACCCATCATGACACATGCCCACCCACGCCTCATGATCTCCCGACGCCTCTAGGACAGAAAAGTCAAGGTCACCACAGACTGGCACATTTCGAGGTCACTCACAATTTCAATTGTCCCTTTGGGAGAACTACCTACTGTAGCGAGCAGACTGAGATGGCTTGAAAATGCAGAGTTAAACAGGAAATGACAGAGACAATTTATTTCCAGTTTGGTGAAATACTGAGGAAACTACTAGATATTAATACGAAAAGTTGTTATGTATCATTGCCATTCCCTTTAATTCTGTTTGGTGAAAGTTTCCCTCAATCACAGCACCTTCGATAATTTCGTCAGCATTATAACTCCAAAATGTCCTAATCGCTAGTAACAGTAAATTTCTTTCTGCGAGTTCTGCTCCTTTCTCTGATAGACAGTACTGGAGATGAGACTGACTTATGTCGATAACCATAGTTACATAATTGTTGAATTTGTCAGCCAGAGATTGAACTACCTGTTGCCTTTCTGCGCTCCCGTGGAATAATAGCGAATACCAGGGCTGCAGTGTGCTTCCCAAGTAATCAACTGTGCTCGCGGAAGCGGCCAGCCGTTCGCGTGACTTACGAAGTGGGTGGAAGGGGGAGCGGCGCGATGCTTCCTCGCGGGCCGTCTTCTGGTGGTAGAGTCTGCGTTGAGAGGGCCACGTACATCCTCCTACGTAACAGTAGATGTACACGGCACATCAAACAATAGTACGCGCCTGTTGCAACAGCACCCAATTGTCAATGTTGTTGCTGCATCGTCAGCTGAGACCCAGGTTCGATTCCTGGCTACTCAAAGGAGTTTTCCCATGTAGGGGGACTGGAAGGTGATGTCCTCAACCTCATTAGCGCAGGTGAGTGTTTCGAGAAACACCTCTTTCGTATTTTAATTTTTAATTATGTCGTCTGTCTGATGTATGTATAGGACGAGTGACGTAAGAGGTAACAACTCTTTTATTTCGTGAGTGGCTACACGTATATAAACTTAGTTTCCGGCAAGTGTTAGAGCATCGAGGGTCACGTATTTTTTGTTTGGTTAATGTTCTTAGCGATGGTTTCTACAGAGATATTGAAGTAAGCACATTTTTTCAATCGAATCGTATACGTCTCATAACTGCATTCCATAGCTCTTGAGTATACAATTACAGTGATGTAGCGTGTGTTATTATTGACGTGGAAACACGTCGTAAAAGTTTCGAAAAATGTCCTAGAATCTGAGAGCACGGTGGCTGGAACCACGAAGCATTGATCTCGTGCAACACTGCTTCAGAATGTCAACACATTTATCTGTTTACTTGTCTGTACAGCAGGCCGCTCATCTCTGCTTCTACATTCGTTGCGTGCAGCCATTTGCTCTAATAGGAGACGGTGAATGTAAAAGAAATGGCGCAGAAACAGTACAGTGGTATAGGACTATCTATCCGGATCGCCAATGTCTGACGCGCCACATAAACTCACGGATTGTTAAAACGCAAGGGCGGACAGGCTACTTAAACATCAAAAAGAGGACATGAAAGAGGAGTGCAGCTGGGAGAGAACAAGAAGAAGCTGTTCTGGCTACGATGTTAATGAATCCGCGCAGTGGTACGAAACATATTGTCAAGGAATGTGGAATCAGACAGAGGAGTGTCATTATCACCCTGAATCCACAGAATTTCCATCCCTACCATCAATTACTACAACAGGCGCTCGATGATTGTGATTTAAAACTTAGGACAGAATTTTGTCGGTTTACCCTTCAGCGAGTGAGAGACGGCCCTACGTTTCCCAGCGTGTACTCTCTACCTATGAAGTAATGTTTACTAACCATGCTAATGTTAATTTGCATATATGCACTACTGTGCAATCGACATCCACGCTGGCTTCGTCAGTGCAACATCAACGGTCATGGAGCGCAATCATTTGGTGCGGCAACATAGGAAATTACATTGTGAGACCTTACTTCGTCTCTGGAGTTCTAAATGGACGTTCGTAAGCACACTTTCTGGCGAACATTCTACCGGTTATTCTAGAAGAGGTACCACTGGATATTCGATATTGAATGTAGCTGCAACACGGCTGTTGTCCAGCTTACTCGTCCCATGTCGCAACGGAAATACTGAATGAGTACTTCCTTGGGCATTGGATAGGACGAAATTCTGTTGTCAAGTGACCTACGAGGTCCCCCGACATGACTCCTCTTGATATCTTTCTTTGGACAGCACTCAAATATGTAGTCTATGACGAAGCCCCAAATAGCCAGACGATATTTGTCGTCGAATCACAAGTGCATGCTGTAACACATCATACATTGTAATTACATCTGTTCATTGTTCTTTAGAAAGGCCACTGCAAATATGTCTTTTACTTCATGGCCAACAGTTTGAACACTTGCTTAAATAAAAGGATAAAATAATTTTTTTGGAAGAAAATAATCTAGGTTACGTGATTTGGGTCGTTACCATATCATTGTTAGTAAATTGTTTATTTCATATACGCGTGTACGAAATTGCATTGCGGTAACAAATAAGCTGACAGCGTGTACTGAAAGTAGCTGGTAACACTGGCATTACGCGCTTACATTGAACATGAAACGACGTTTCATTAAGAAGAATATTTATTTTGCGATGTACTGGTAGTCATCAAAGTATTTTTAATAAAATGCTTAGTTCAACGAATGTATCCCACATGATATACTTTTGAGTAATGTAGGTGGAGACAGTTGTCCGACAGCACATATATTACCTCTAGGAAGCACACAGCCACATACAGCAAAAGATAAATCTCATCATCCTTCTTACATTTAGATATTTAAAACAGTACTTGCTTTTTGCAGCGTATAAGACCTCTATATTTTTGAAGAAAACAGGAACACAAATGATTTCTCTGTCTCAATTCACATAAATCTGGGAGGATACACAAATCTGAAATAGTTTTTCTAAGTTATTTGTGATACGCTAGATTCTAGCCTATGCCGTATTTCCATACACAACTTCCATCGAATTCCGCACAGCAACCTAGTGAACAAAATTTGAGCGTAAGGATTATTAGACCAGCTGTATCACTAGATCGAAGAGTTTCTAGCAAACAGAACACAGCTCGTCACTGTTATCAAAGAGAAAACTTCAGACACGTAGTAAGTTCAAGGAGAAACATACTTGTTACAACTGATTAAGTCTTAACTGCAAAACACTTCAGATTGTGTTTTATAAGTAGATGGCTTGGTTAATTTTTGTTCTAACCGTGAACTTTAAATATATGAAATGCTTCAATGTTCTTCGCACTGTGCATCGGACTTAGTGATTACAAAAACAAGCAGGTTCTATATAATTACGGTAAATGCTAGTCATCTCGGTAAGATAGCCGTAATGGTTCCTAAACATATCAAATCCAGGCCCACTGATTCCTGTTGTGACACAAATCACCGACACTTTCGAAGTATGGGCTTTTAAAAGTATATTATTGGTGCTAGAAAATGAATAACAACTTCCGAGTATATCTATTTGACCATATTTAATATTATTATGCATAATAGTTCATACAATCACATAGTCCGTACAGACAGAGTCTACGACGATAGCAGATTACGATCGAAGTGACAAGGGAATATAGCGAGACAAAAAAAGAAGATATATCCAGTGTTATCAACGTTCTAAGCTTAGACACTCTGTAAGTGTCTTTTATCATAAAACAAGATATGTTTCAGTAAATTTTTACAGCTGTCCTCGTAAAATAAATTACAAAAGGACATTGTCTCTACAGGGTGTACCCCAGAGCCTGTTACTGGAATATTACTTTCCACAATATATGTAAATGACCTTTGTGTCGCTTCTCGCCGGTGATGCTGTTGCACGCACACGGAAAAAATAGCAATCCTTGAAAATTCTAGAGAGATGCCGCAAGACTTGCAGGAGATCGAAGTTTGGTGCAGAGACTGACAACTGACAGCCACCTTAAAGAACGTGACGTATTGCTTACAAAAAGACAAAAATACCCATTTTTGCAGAGCAATCACTACAAACAGTCACATCCATGATATAGCTAAGACTATCGGTACATAGCGATTTAGAGTGGAATAGCAGCAGAGAACAACACACAGATGCGAGAAAGAGATCACTGGCAGAATCATCAGGAAATATAGTGGATCTACATCGGAAGTACTTACAAAACCCTCGATCGATTAATACTTTTGCTCATAAGTCTAGGCTCCGTACCAAAGATTATTGATAGAGGAAGTAGATAAGACGCAAATAACAGCAGCTCGTCTCGTTACAGATTCGTTTAGTAAGCGCGAAAGTGTCACTGAGGTGCCCAGCCAGAAAGGCGTTCTACATCAGGATGCAGCGTGCTGTTGAAGTTCTGAGAGCGTGCATGTCTAGAAGAGACAAGCAATATATTGCTTGCTCTTACATATATCTCACGACAAGACCATGAAGGTAAAATTAAAGAATTTCGAGCTCACTCGGAGAATTACCAGCAATCGATCTTCCCACGGAGTATTCGCGACTGTAAAAGGAAAAGAGGGAAACGACACTGGTACACAAAGCACTCTCCGCCACCCACCGTGAGATGGCTGGGGAGTATAAATGTAGATGTAGAAGACGAATTGAGTTTGAGCTTTGTTAGAGTTGAAATTTGTCTTAGATTTGTGTGTCCTCGTATCAGAAAACTGTTCACAAACTTTAAGCGTTTATTAACGATTCTGTCAACTGCTACAGTTTATATTAGGCGGCTAGTTTCATACTTAACATATTCGTATTCAAGCCTGAGCTGCTGAGACTGCGCTGACAATGGCTTATCAAAGTGTCAAAACATGCTTTATGAATGAATGCCGCAATCCACACGTACCTCCTACAGAGTCAAAATCGAACTGCATTTCCCACACTAGATCAAGTTCTCTGGCATCCACGTTTTACAAAAGCTTCGAAATGAAGGAAGTAATCACCTGGAGAGTACAGTGTGTTTAATGTAATATTATTGAAATGTATTCACAGTGTTTTTCGCGATTCAGAGTTCGTCTACATAGTAGCGTATTCTGCATAGCATGCGCAATACGTGTTGGTATATATTTAGACTGAAATGTCGAACTCTAAACTGCACCGTGAACTGCTAGTGCCATCGCAGCTGTGCCTGTGAGTAGCACTAATGCTGTGACGTCACTGCAGGCAGTTGCAGGCCTCTTTTCACGAATGCCTCGGCTAACGAAATGCGTTAAATACGAGCTGCTAAGAAGATGGACTCTTCTGCTGCCTGAGCGAAACACATTCTTCAAGTAAATACATGTTGGCGAAAATATTTGTTTAAATCTGGAGGTACACATAAAACACCATCCCAAAATGCGCCAAACGCAATCTCTGAAAATTATATCGAGCAGTTAATTCATGAGCTCACGTGAATAGTAAACGCATCAAAAAATACACTTGACCTCGTGGCAAGAAATAATTCTGAGCTAATAACGACCATCTAAACGGCTACAAGTATTAGTGGACACAGGGTTGTAGTACCGATACTACGTATTCTGAGCCTCCAAAAGTAAACAAAAAATATACCTATTCAAAAAATTAGATAACAATTCACTTAACACCCATCTGAGAGACAATCTCCACTACTTCCAAATTAACAATGTAAGTATAGACCCGATGTAGTTGGAATTCAAAGCCGGCCGTTGTGACCGAGAGGTTGTAGGCGCTTCAGTCCGGAACCGCACTGCTGATGCGGTCGCAGGTTTGAATCCTGCCTCGGGCATGAATGTCTGTGCTGTCCTTAGGTTAGTTAGGTTTAAGTAGTTCTAAGTTCTAGGGGACTGATGACCTCATATGTTATGTCCCATAGTGCTCAAAGTTATCTGAACCATTTTTTGATTTCAAAGAAATTAGATTGACACCAGTTGAGAGATTTATACCAAATAAATGAACAAACGACGAAGCTGATTCCCCTTGATACACAAAACGTGTCAAAACACTGTCGCAGAAACAACGAAAAAAGCATGCGAAGTTTAAACGGTAGCAAAATCTCCAAGACTGACAATCTTATCAGGAAGCTCGAAATTTAGCACGGACTTGAATGCGAAATACTTATAATAGCCTCTACAACGAAACTTTGTCACGAAACTTGATAGAAAATTCAAGGAGAATTTGGTCAAATGTAAAGTATGCTATCGGCAAGACATAATCGGTACCTTCTATCTCTAGCTCTTTACTCACACAAAGTGTTGACTGTGCTATTGACGAGAGATTTCAAATTGATTCAGTAGGCTATTTGTAGATTTCCTGAACGCTTTTGACGCTGTACCACACAAGCGGCTTGTAATGAAATTACGAGCTTACTGAATATCGTCTCAGTTATGTGACTGGATTCGTGATTTCCTGTCAGAGACGTCACAGTTCGTAGTAACTGACAGAAAGACATCGGGTAACAATGAAGTGATTGCTTGATTCTCCAAGGCCCTCTGTTGTTCCTTATCTATAAATCGATTTGGGAGACAACACATCTTAGGTTTTTCGGCAAGGATCCAAACAAATTGCAAAACGAGCAAGAAAAGTTACCTGTATGGTGAGAAACAGTTGATAACAAATAATGGAAAGTGTGAGGTCATTGACATGAGCGCTAAAAGGAATCTGTTAAACTTAGGTTATACAGTAAATTAATCAAAAATAAAGGCCATAAATTCAGCTAAACATCTATAATTTAAAATTACGAAGAAAATAAAAAATGATAAACTAAAGACTGTGTTTTATGGGCAGAAACTTAGAAAATGTAACAGACATATTAGACAGACTATGCTTGTCCATCCTCTTTTGGAGTACTGCTGTGCGGTCTGCGGTCCCTACTAGAGATGGGCAAAAATGTTCTTTTCAGAGATCGGATCAGAACTGCTCACTCCCTGATATGAACTAGCTCTTTATCGTGACTCACCACTCATTCACAATAGAAAATAATACTGGTTTATTCCAGTACTATACCTGTATTTTTATCTCATTTGATCCTATTTTGAAGTAACACAGATAATGAGTAAGAATTTTGTATTGTTTATTGAAATTTCCTCAATATGACAAAATTTTTGATTACTGATTTATTTTGCACTCTCGTGGTTTTGGCTTTGTAGCCATTATCATGGTCAAAGGTGAAATAGTCATAAAATATCTGACATGTCTGAATTATTGTAATATTGTGACAACAATCATTCAGACATATCAGGTATGTAATAAATATTTCACCTTTGCATGTGACAATGGCTGCAAAGCTAAAATAGCATGCTGATAGCGATAACATGCTGATAACGTATAAAATACATACCCCACTGTATGGTCGCAATGGTTACAGCTTTTTACAACCACGAAAGAGACCTTCAAATCGAACCCACGATTTCCGTTATATATTTATCCTGTGATAAGAAGAAGTTAGTTTAAGAAAATAAGAACTTTTTTTGGGTGATCGGAAAATGTTGTAACTTGAGATTTACATTAACAATATATTTGGCCACAATGTATTAAAATTTCATTAACCTCGTACAAATACCTCGCAAGCCATATATTTTTAAAGTGAACGTTTCCTTCCGAAGACGCCTCAAATCGCACAATCCGTACTACAATAAGATGCAGAGTCAAGCAGGTCGAGCCGCGAGCTGTATTACTGCGTGAGCTGAGACCGCAGAGACCAGAGTGACGCCTGAGTTGCTTTGCTCAACGCTCTGGCTGGAGTCGAGAACGGTGGGGCGAGCGCTGAGCGGGTGAGTTCCGAGGGTGGGGGGAGCGGTGTAGGGCCACCAGTCACCCGCTCCGAGGCAAATCGTCCGTTCTCTTGCGAGCAGGTTGTTGCAAGTAGTTCTTCTGTTCTCTGCTAGGAGGCTCTCGGTCCTGTTGCTCGAATCAACTGCCCAGAGTGCAGGACGTGCGACTGAAACGATCGCCGACGGAGTGTGATGCTAAGTTACGGTGCACCAGACACTGCACGCGGCAGAGCAAGCACAGAGAAGGCACCGAATATGTGAAACACAAAATCCAATGGGGCACTGCACAATGCAGGCAGCCAAGGCAGAAGCAGGTCAGAGGTCGGTGCTGGCTGTGTTGCGTGGCGTGCAGTGTGCTCAGACCAGCAGAGGCCCCACTGATCTGCTCCCACTCTCTCTCCCCCTCTCTCTCTCTATCTCTCTCTCTCTCTCTCTCTCTCTCTCTCTCTCTCTCTCTCTCTGCTGCGAGAAACGTTTGGAGATACCGTTCTTTTTTTCTGAATCACTGATTGTTCACTCCTTTGAAAGATTCAACTCTATGAATCAGTTCAGGAGCGGATCCCCCATCTCTAGTCCCTATCAGACATGTTTAACAGAATACATCTAGAAGGTTCAAAGAAGAACAACACGTTTTGTATTAGCCCAAAATAGGGGAGAGAGTGTGACGGACACGATAAAGGATTTGGGGTGGACAACACTAAAGCAAAGGCATTTTTCCTTGTGGTGGAATCTTCTAGCAGACTTTCAGTCACCAACTTCCTCCTCCGAATGCAAAAATACCTTGTTGACGCCTACCTATATAAGTAGAAACGATCATCATAATAAAATAAGAGAAACCAGAGCTCGCACAGAAAGACGTAGGTGTTCGGTTTTTCGGCACTCTGTACGAGATAGCAATAATAGAGAATTAATGTGAACGTAGTTATAAGAATCCTCTACCAGGCACTTAAGTACAATTTTCCGAGTATCCAGGTAGATGTAGATGAAGTTCAACTTGAGATGACGCCGGTCACCACCAGATATGAGCTGGGAAGTGAACCCTCTCCCTGCAAACAGTTTTATCTGGATTCCTCACCATTTTCAACCTCCACTGGGAGGGGTGACTACATGTTGCTGCCAGTCTGATGAATGAATATATCCTTTTTTACGTAAAACAAAGGAAAGCCAAATAAACGTCCCGCTAAAACCTTGCATTAGGCACCATTACAATTCCTGAGGTTGGTACTGGTTTTGAGCAGTTTCCCTACATTGTTAGGTACCAAAGCCGCACCTCGTCTGGTAGAGGGATCAACACATTGGACTGGACAGGACGCTATTTATGGAGGAAAGCAACGAATTATCTCACCCTAGGGAATAGCGTGGAGGCAGCCTCCGCTTTGATGAGCAGATAAAGACGCCAATTTTACGCTCAAGCACCATCAGGGGAAAACCGAGGCGTCCAGCAGCATCTGTGCCTGTGGAAAGCGGATTAAGGCCAGCGACTGACCGCAAATAATTTCGTGAAACAGGACCATTTCCCCGAACACTGGCAGCTATTTAGACGCCTTCAGCCGACCTTACGAACCTGCCAGGTTCTCCGGACCCACTCCTTTCTGGCGAGAAATCTATTACTTGCCACTGCAACAAAATGTACCAAAGTCACGAAATTAACTGCTCGTAATCGTGACAGGGCTGAAAGAAAATCGTAAACAGTCGTGCCAGACCATCCATCCATCTCCCCTCACATAGAAATAAAATCCCCATTTTGCATAGCAACATTCATTAGCCACTTGGTTTAGATATCTAAAAACCAACATAATCGATATAAGGAAATAGAAGTAAAGATCAGGTCCCGTTGCAGACTTCCGCCTAAGTTATTTGGTCTGGCTAGGCGTTATGTTGATAGAACAGCATGTTTTATACTACAAAGAACCCAACAGAAAATGTGAAGATAAGTTCAGTAACTTAAGTTTTGCACTTTCCCTAAATGTATGTCCCGTACAAACCAAGACATGTGTAAAATACTGGACCCAGACATATATTTAAATTACAGCTAATTACATTCTCAGCCAGATTGTACAGTGCTTGCCTTATTTCAAAGCTGCATTGCTTATCCTCAAATGGTTCAAATGGCCCTGAGCACTATGGGACTTGAGGTCATCAGTCCCCTAGAACTCAGAACTACCCAAATATAACTAACCGAAGGACATCACACACATCCATGCCCGAGGCAGGATTCGAACCTGCGACCGTAGCGGTCGCGCGGTTCCAGACTGAAGCGCCTAGAACCGCTCAGCCACACAGGCTGGCATTGATTATGCCTTAAAAGGTTGTGAAATTTCTGTGAGTGATTATATGAAAACCTGGGTATAAGATACAGAGTGATTTTTTTGCACCGTGTAAAAACTCTAGGGATTGATCGATGAGAGGATACGGAACTAATAAGGTTTAATGAACTTATGTCGGGAAACTCATGGTTTCATGCTAGGGACCATTTTTATTTAATCATAGATTGTTACAGAGACTGCGGTCTAAAAAGCGCCGTATCATGCAGCCACAGTTGCAGTATGTGTTGAAAATTATTTCCATATGTCTCAACACATGCGCGTTCTGTCTCTGCTCTAGTTTCTGTACATCTGGAATGGGCCTGAACACATGATACTTTTGAGATGGCCCCATACCCAGAAATCGCACTGGTTGAAATCCGGTGAACGAACAGCCCATGCCACTGGACGTCCTCGTCCCATCCATCGACCAGGGAAGATAAGACTGAGATATGTCCGAACCTTAACGGGGCTGGAAGACCATCATATTGCAACTACATAACCATGCTCTTCTAGCAGGGAAGGCAAAGTTAACTGCAAGAAATATCTATAGGTCCGCCCTGTTAGGTGACATGGAAGAAAGACTGGTCCCAAAATGCCGCCGATTATCCCGGTCTACACATTCCGGATGGATCGATGCTGATGAATCTCTGTCACCATACAACGAGGGCTCTGCATGCTATACCACAGGTGACTGTTATGAGAGTTGAAGATTCCACACCGTGTAAAGGTGGTCCCATCTGTGAACAGAATGGATGACACAAATCTAGGAAATGTGAAATTAAATGTGTTTGCTTAAGATGAAACGCTATTAAATAAACGTACAGCTGTGTTAGTCACAACTCAAGGAAATGTGGTGGCAAAAGATAAAAAATAAAACTTATTTATTAAATTGTGGTGACTTTTGCCACATGTTCAACTGATAAAATAATCATCCATTTACACCAAATTGAACTATATTCTACTTACGGTCATTATAATATCGACAAATGTATACAAATAATTTTCCAGAAACGAGGACTTCCCCATGTGTTTATAGCACACAAAATAAAACAGAAATTTCTCCATTTGAACAATCTCTCAGTAACAACGGAGATTTACACCAATCGCGTGCGTGTGTCTTCTCTTATTGGAACTGCGTCACATGATGTCTCAAAATTGTGTCAGTTGCGGTTCCAGGTCCGCAGGTGGCTGTCATGTGTGAACATCCGAGTCTACGAGGACACTTTGTGACATAGATGTGGCAAGCGGCGGCAGCTTCCTTTGACATCTTGTTCTGGCCGCAAGTCACCTAAGCATCCAGACGGCCTCGTTAGTGTCGGAAACTCATTTGTAGCTGGGTGGCAGGAAACCCCTCTCAAGTCTCCTCTGCAACTGTCGGAAAGAAACCCATTAGAAATATCGTAGACACAGACATTTTCACATCACCACATGGTAAACTTCCATGTAAATTCTTGGCCATCTATGACATTTAAAGGAATGTTGGAACGGTGCAAACGTGTAGAAATTAGGAAAAAATTGTCAGTGTTCAATCCTATAGTTAACTTTATTTAAACGGCACGGCAAATCTAATTCAAAAACAACAGTTCTCACAGAAATTTTAGTGCAAAGTGCAAGGCCATTTGAGTTCTATCTAGTTACATTAAATAAAAAAGGAATGTCTAGAAAAATTAATTGTAATTTTCTGGTGGTCTTCCATTTTGTTAGTCCAAGCCATAAATGTTGGGAAGATGTGCAGTAACCACGGAAAGTTCATAAAAGGTAGCGAAAATTAGCTGAAGAAGATATAATCCAGCTGTCATATGTAGCAAGCCTTCACAAGTGGCACAGAGAAAAACAATGGCACCTAACACAAATAAGGCCAAGACTGCTCAAAGACCTTTTGGCAAAAACCGGCGTCTGACAAAAAGAGTTCATTTAGAGAATACCCCAAAGGTATTTATTCACAGCTGGCAGTAAGCTGTGTTTCTCAAAACATAATCTGCAGTGTGTCCTTCGCTCAAGCAGATTATGAAACTCTGCAAATCTTCCACGTGCCGTATACAGAGTGACAATCACTGAACTACATGAAAAGAAACGTAAGCTAGTTACAAATTAAGGCGTTCACCAACTTTATTCAACATGTAAACGTCTCTACGGGTTAGGTTATGACATGTTTGATATGCCTGCCATCATAGGCGTTGATGGGCGCAAGCGAATAGAGAAATGCTGTCGATGACCTCCTCAGTTCAGCAATGGTTTTGGGGCTACTGCTGTACACCTTGTCTTTAATATAGCCCCACAAAAAGGAGTCGCATGTGATCAGATCCGCAGAATAGTTCAGATCCGTAGAACGTGGTGGCCCATCGAGGTCCATGCCAATGGCCTCTGTATAGCTCAGAGCCAGAGTTTGGTCCCCAAGTCCTCCTCCAGGACATCAAACACTCTCCTGCTTCTATGGGGTCGAGCTACGTCTTGCGTGAACCACACCTTGTCGAAATAAGGGTCATTTTGGATAATGGGGATGGGGATGACATCATCTTCAAGTACCGTTCGGTAGTCACCGTGACGTCAAGCGATATCGCATCGATTATTCCGCGACTGGAGATTGCTCAACACACAGTTACTCGTAGAGGTGAAGAGACTACTCGACCGCGAAATGCGGATTCTCAGTCCCCTAAATGCACCAATTTTGCTTACCGACGAACCCATCCTAATGAAATTGGTTTCCATTGCTAAACCATCTACATCCAAACAAAATTTTTGAAAACATTATCAGCTATCTTAATTAATATAGTAATTAAAAACAGTCTTGATCGGAAATTTCCTTTAATCGCAGTGACCGGCTTCAAACCTTAAGGATCAGACTCCAGAACGGCAAGTGAACTACTATGGGGCAGGCTGCATCGACCCACGACTCTGAACTGACAGCTCACATCTACGTCTACGTGATTACTCTGCTGTTCACAATAAAGTGCCTGGCAGAGGGTTCAATGAACCACCTCCAAGATGCCTCTCTAGATTTCCACTCTCGAACTGCGCGTAGGAAACAAGAGCCCTTAAATTTTTCGGTGCGAGCCCTTATTTCTCTTATTTTATCGTGATAATTATTTCTCCCTATGTACGTGGGTGCCAATAGAACGTTTAGGCAATCGGAAGAGAAAAATGGTGATTGAAACTTCATGAGAAGATTCCATTGCAACAAAAAACGCCTTAGTTTTAATGATTGCCACTCCAATTCACATATCATGTTTTTGGCAATATCTCCCCTACTTCACGATAATACAAAACGAGCTGCCCTTCTTCGCAATTTTTCGATGTCACCCGTCAGTCCCATCCGATGCGTATCCAACAGTGCACAGAAATACTGCAGAATAGGGCGGACAAGCGTGGTGAAGCAGTCTCCTTAGTAGACCTGTTGCGCCTTCTAAGTGTTCTGCCAATGAATCGCAGTCTTTGGTTGGCTCTACCCACAACATAATCTATGTGATCGTTCCCATTTAGGGTATTTGTAATTGTGATCCCTAAGTATTTAGTTCAATTTACAGTCTTCAGATCAGTCCCTACTAATTCCCATCATGCCCAGCCACCAACCGTGCAGTTTGAACGTCCTAACGGAAACCGTTCAGAAGTTGTGACGATTTTATTTCATATATTTCAATAGTTGTCTTCCTGCGCATACATCATCATCAAACATCAATAAAGCCCTTCAAAACGCAATAAGAGTGCGAGAAACTAAGGTTTCCAGGTCTCCAAAAAAAGAGCTACTGGATTATTGTTAACATCAATAGAAAAATGAAAGATAAACGATTAACGATTCATCACACCTTGTTACTACTTTTCGTCGTATTCCAGTATTGCTGATGGGCAATATATTCGCTGACTGTCTTTCTTTCATCTTAAAACTAGAAAAATGCCAAGCCGTCTATATGTGTTGAGGATTAAAAAAAGGAAAATGAAAAGATAACATATGTGGGTGGTCGGGCGCAAATTCACAAACTAGAGAAGTAATTCCGCTGTCTCAAAACTGACTGCAGGCGAGCTCAGCAGTGACTGTCCCACAAGACCTTCAGTACACAGAACTATTAACCATAAGTGGCGAGGTACATGTAAAATCATACTTAGCCTTATTCCTATAACAGGCGTAATGGGAAGCGTACATATCTCCAGCACCTCTTCTCCCCACAATATATTAAACATAGTACATAATTCAATACTGCTGGATTAAGAGCACATAATTGCAAATATATACGTCTAAGTGTCATAGTTCAATCAAGGATTAAAGTCTACACATTTCGGTTTGGAACCCCACCTCCAATCCCGATAGTCTCCACTCCTCTGTTTTCTCTGTCTTTAGACCGGTCTTGCGCACCATATGGTTGACGAAATCTATCATCATTGGTTCCTTACCCCTGAATGCACCTGGCCTGTTTCCTCTCTGATTCTGTAGCCTATTGTAGTCTCTAAATCAAAATTTCTCATTCGCGTGCTCAGCATGAAATGGACTGCCATGTGACTTTCCGTAAGCCGCAAAATTCTCTCCTCTGTCTTCACTCAATTTGAATGTTTCTGTATCACCTTTTTCTACATAGAATAGTCCATTGCAGTGACGAAGAGATTTATTAACTTGCCGGTATTGTAGGGATGATCTAAATGTTCATTTTTGTTTCACAATAGCATTAAAGAACGTCGATTATGTTTGTAATCGTATAGCTGACAGGGACGGAGTTTTTATGATAGTTACGATCACTCTTTTCTGTTCTGCGGATGACAGGTACAGTTCCATCACTTCTGCCTCAAATCTCCAAACGTTCTGCAGCTTCTTATAACTGGAAATCTTGCGCAATTACTTCTGTGCTTATGTGGCTACTCATGAAGTCTAACTTCCGCCGAGCTGTTCAAGAATTTGGTAAGCAATCCTTGAACTGAGCGATCCACATTTTTGGGCCGTGTACCCTTTCGATATTCAATAGAAAATTCAATTCAGCTTCTTTGGCTGTAGCTGAGCAATAGCTAGCTCAATGTTCCTCAGTGGGGGGCAGGTGCACAATCTGCGGCATCATCTAACGCCGGCCCAGGTCAGCTCGGTCTCAGCAGTTTCCGGTTGATGGCCATCCAACGTCAGCGCCTGGCAGTTCAGACTTGGATACTGTGAGCAGTTGCGGGCACTGAATAGTACTTTGAGTGAATGTCTGCAATGCCACTCTGTCAGTTTACATACAGAAGAAACGCAACGCTCGAGTCTTGTAGAAGACGGACTTGGTGTCATATGAGACGTTTGTAATCCATGGCAATTGATTATGACTGATCATAATGACTCTCTCGCCGAGCACCTTAATGTGTAGACTGTCCGGGAAGAAAGTTCGAGTTATCTGCCTTTCCGCGAAATGTGTACACTGTATGTTCTATGCTTAAATTGACCCCAGTGTTGCTGAGATGAATTTGCCGGTAACTGCATTCGTACATTTTGTTTCGCTTCATGCCTATTCTTGTCTGTTACCTTTATGCTCTGTGGGTAATTCACGAATATTATGAGTTGTTCCTGTAATGTGTAGTCAGCATAACGGCAAGTTAAATTTTTCTGTCTTAACTGAAGCTGTATATGGGATTTTGGTACAGTCTATTTTTATCCACTTTTATATGTACATTGCTGAAAGATTTCGTCTGTTTGTCACAAATATTTCTGATTATTGGGTTCGAAATCGATTTATAATTTAGGGGTATTATTTATGCTTTACTGGTTTTGCAGTGTTAAATACATTAGAGTTAACTGAAATCGGCCGACCGCCCGAGACTTTTCATCAATCTCTTGAGGTTTTCCGTTTTTAAAGGTCATATTTCCATAAAATATCGACATAGGATATCTCACACAATTTTGCGAGCACATTTGTAATCAAAATTATTTATTTAACAATAAGATATGCAATGGAATACAAAAAGGAAGCCAAATACCCAAATGAAATATAAGAACATTTTTTTTAATTGTAATGTTTTGGGACTATATAATGTAATACTTAAGACTACAATTATTCACTGTCTTAACTCATCACAAGAAAAGCTAATTTTGCTTTGAAAAAATAATTTTTATTGAAGACGTCACAAACATTTCTGGCAGATGAAAATTGCTGATCAGTCTGTATCCATTTCATTTTCGTTTTGAGGCTGACAACAACTATTGCACGTAACTGTCGTCGTTGGATGTCGTAGACAGACGTTTCTTCCACGATCACCGCATTCTCGCTTTGGTTTTATATTCTTTTTTGAGCCACACAAATAACATATTCCCCTCCTTGTAAGGGTTGATACAGCTGGATAAATTACGTTACACTCTCTGTAATTTTCCAAAAATGCTAACAAATCCTTTGGTAAATGGTTCAATTTAGCTCTTTCTTTCGGGTTTTCGCTCATCAGTTCCAAAGATAACGCATGTAAGAATTGTCTTCTCGTTTTTTCTTTCATATTACCTGTGTCGAATTGAAAAATGTGTAACGAATTTATTACTGCCAAGTGAAGTAAG
Source organism: Schistocerca gregaria (assembly GCF_023897955.1). Classification (NCBI taxonomy): domain Eukaryota; kingdom Metazoa; phylum Arthropoda; class Insecta; order Orthoptera; family Acrididae; genus Schistocerca; species Schistocerca gregaria. The sequence continues at coordinate 453,368,654 of NC_064924.1, forward strand.
CGGAAAAATATACATGCAGGCCACCTTTGTGTTCGTCTTGATGTTGAAATTCTGGAGCACATGAGATCTACAGTATCAACTCCACCATTGGTTGAATTATAGTCTGCGATTTGTACAGGTTTTTTGGTATCTTCATCAATGATGTCGGTATCATGCATTGTGGAGAGCACTACTACAGCTTACCTGTTTTTTGTAATCATAGAAATCAAAGTTTTGCCATCTTAACAATCGGACATGTAGTCTCCTGCCACTGCATTTCCATTTACTGTCACAAATTCTGGGGGAATTTCTTTTTTATTCTTTCTCATTATACCTAAAAAAGTGAGGCCTTTGCTAAGGAGGTATTCAGCCAAGCGGTAACTTGAAAAATAATTATCAGTTGTTACATTTCTATTTGTTCCTCCTATGAATTCAACCAATCTAGCGACCAAGTCGTATGGTTTGTTGGAGAGTACGTTAGGGCCTGGCACTTGTTTTCCGCAGTACACTTCTAAATTATTTGTATAAAAAGTGCGTGCATCACACAATGCATACATTTTTAACCCGTATTTGGCTGGTTTTTGAGACATGTACTGGATCAATGAACATCGTCCTCTAAACGCAACCAACATCAAATCAACAGTGACAAATTCCCCTAAACTGAATGATTTTTGGCTGTTAACAAATGAAAGAAGAGAAAATTTCTCGTATAGGAGCAAGTTTGTCCGTTGCTTGACGTTCCAATCTCGTGTTTAGGTCATCAAATCTTATAGCTCTTAGCAAAAATCTAAATCTATGTAGGTAGAAATTGGCTCGCAAAACTGTCGGACATGTTCCATTGCTATTGAAGTATTCAGAGAAATTTGCACGGTTTCCTCTTTTGACAGCAATCAAAAACAGAGCACCAGACAATGCTAGCATTTCAGCCATTGTTGTTGGCTTATAATCCCTTTCACGTACTCCAGAGTTACTGCTTCCTTCTGCCAGTGCTTGACATGCCAATTTCTTCCTTCCAATATACATATTCGTGTACCTTACGATCCCTTCTACCATTTCGGGAGTTATTATACATTGCAAACTTTCCAGTCGAGTTTCACATTGTCTGGCTTGTCCTCTAGAACCTGGTAGAGTTCTGATTATATTTTTTGACTTTGATTTTGTGCTGGTAATATTGGCACTAGTAGCCCAAATAGTTTCCATGTCCTTACCTATATAAAATCTGATGTCATATGTTGGTAGCTCCTATTGATCTATGTCATTTTCTCCCCCGTTTTCCAAATCAATTTCCGACCCACTTTGATGTATATCATCTCCAATCCGTCATCGTAAACGTCATCTTCTAGGGATTCCTCATGGCCTTTCCCCTCTGCTTCCTCTCTCTCCAATTCAGCCAAGATTCTATGTATTTCATCAGATGTAAGGTTTCGTCGTTCCCTGTAAAAAATAAAAATAATTGTTACTTTTGCCAACAGAAATTTCTTAGAATGACGAAGTGCTAAAGTAGAAAGAAAAACAGAATTTGTGAATGGAAAAATTTATTGAAAGTAATGCACATTCACTAGAGAATTGGAAGTCTATAAAATTGAGGAATTGTAGGGGAATTACAAAAAGAAATAATTACATTCCGAAGTAGACGAGTAGAACAGTCTCGTAAGCGCTCGCAAGGCGGTAAACTGACCACCGAACATGTTCGGACATATTTGAAATTGTCCTGAGAGGTGCGGCTTGGACGAACTCTGAGCAGCATCTGTCTGAAAAAGGTGCGACTGGAGAATAAATGTCCGTCCCACCGCCTCATTACCTTTGTGGTGTAAGTATGGCGCGAAATTGCCAAAAGGCGGTCACTTCACCGCTCGCGCGAGCGCGTGAAGGTTAATGTGAAAATAAAATACTTGTCGTAAGAATCTTGTCCGCTGATGGGCACAGACTCTAACGCAATACTCATTTCTCCCGCCATATGCCTTGTATGCACTGGCGAAGCCTCAGCGCTAGACTGCGAACATTATCATATCCATTGTACGGCTTGAGCAGGAGGAATGCTTTCTACATTCGACGCTGTCTGTGTCGTGATTCGCGTTGTAGCACTCTTCTCTTAATTTGTCCATGTGTCGTCGAAGCGCGACCTATTCTTCCGTGACATCAGGTAGCCTCCACTTCTCTAAAGTCAGAACTCTTTCTGAAAGTGAAGTGTATGCTTCCTCACTTTCGCCTTTAGTGAGTGTAAAATCCATTCCTGCTGCTCCAACCTGACCAAGATGTCTGTCTATTGTCTTCGTTAGCTCTTCTGAGTTGTTGTTTAGTGAGCTGAAACCAGAATCTAATTTTTTAGCGAGTACTTCCATTTCTTTCTTGAATTGCTTTCCTTCGGTTACCTGAATCCCAGGGTATGAGATTAACATTGCACAATTTCTTTTGATGCCACTGAATCTTTTTAGTAAGTAACCTTCCTAGCCTCCTTTGAATGAGCTCCACCTGCTCTAGCCATAACACCGAATTCAATACTTGGATAATAAACCCTGAGAAATACCGCTCACGTCAGTTTATGAAAAGCAAAACAATTCAAATCAAGCCCCAAAAATTTTCACACGAAACCAAAATCTTAATATACATCATAAAAGGAAATCCCACAAAATAAATACATAGGAAAATACAGAAGAATATGCGCTTCTTCCGAACTAGCAAGGCGTATTCTGCAGCCACTGCTAATGCGCACGAAAACAGGGAAAAAGAGATGCACACAACTTCTGTACTCCAAAATGCGCTTCATTATGACTTCATAACAGCGAGACACGCAGTAAAACAAAGGAAAGTATCCGGGCATGATCGCCATGATATTTATAGTCTATATTTTAATATTTTTTAACGGACGTCTGATTAGCTGATTCCGTGCCAGTGCAAATTAAGTGTAAAATGGGCACTTTCTACTACACAGAATCCACGGAACAATTAAGAAGTATAGTGACACAATTAACTGACCTGAAAGAGGTCGAAATAAGCTCCAACAGCTTGTGCATCAACTACTCGTGCTATGAAAGCATGTGTGCATTTGACACTCGTTACTGCCTATGCATCTCTTCTGTTTCTAATAATGCTGCTTGGCCACTGAACACAACGGGAACGCCTCACAAGCGAGCAAACATATTACATATCAGCTGGTTATATTTACCATTTAAGGGTTGGGTAAACAAAGGTAAATTGTAGGACATGAAGCATGTAACTGTAAGTCAGATTCAGCACGCAAAACTTCTATTTAATCTAATCAAATGAACCACTGATCATGAGATGTACAGAGGTATGTTCTGGAAAGTGTTGCAAACTAAACAATAAAATAATTCTAAGTTCTGTGGGACCCACATGTACACACACCAAAGTTTTGCATCACCCCAGTTCCCAGTACTCCTGAAGATAGACGTTGACTGTGGATATTGTATCACAGAAATAGTCCATTTGACTGTTGAGAGATGTCACTAAACCCGGCCAAAGATGTAAACAACCATGCATGAGCAGCGCCTGTTACACGGAGGGGGTCCGACAGCCGATCAGTCCCAGTCATTCCATCGGGAAGGAGGTTCACGGCTCGTGTTGTTGTAGATCAACTACGCCTAGACCGCCAATACCGCGGTTCGATCGCGTCCGCAATGTTACTTTGTGCCAGGAAGGGCTCTCAACAAGGTATGTGCCCAGGCGTGAACCAAAGCGATGTTGTTCGGATATGGAGGAGACACGGAGAGACAGGAACTGTCGATGACACACCACCAACCAAAATAATCTTTTTAATGACTAGCAACATATGTCGATATTTGCTCTTTCTTTATGTACATGTTGTAATGGGTATGGTACTTTAATATGTACATACACCAGTGTATTAGTTGTTTTATCTATGTGTCTTCTGGCAAACACATCACCCTACTATCTGATGTTTTCCACATGGTCTTAACTGCACTGCGCAGTGGACTACGCTTATTATTTTTGACCGTCCTTTTGCTTCCACACATCCACACTTCAATATCTGATCCGCTGGCGAGAGGAAAATAAAGTTTCCGTGTGCTGCCTGTATTTATCTGTACTGACCAACCTAAAGACATACGATTTGTAATAGCTATGATTATTAGTTTGCAAATGACGTAAATACTGATGCAATATTGTTCAGTCACCAGCAGAAGTATCTGCAGTTATACCCATTACACCTACTATTTTGTTTTGATTTAATACATTTAAAACATATTCACTGTAGAGCAGGATGTTTCTACCAACAATACCCCCTCCCACACCTGTATGAAGAGAGAATGATGTAACAACAACATAAGGAGCAATTATCTTATACCTTACATTGTACACAATTTCCCTGAAGTTCACTGTCTACATAATATTGGCAGCCTTGCGTTGTGGTCGCGCCTAATTGCGTAGTAAAAGACTGATGTGGCCAAGGCGGCGGTGAACAGCAGCAACGTTAGAGAAAACAGAAGCAACAGGAATGCTGCCTGGGATGTGTTTCGCAAGTCTCGAAACAGATTACGTGGTGGCTCGAACAGTAACTTCTTCCCGAAGAGCGAATCATGGCATGCCAGGCGCGAAAGGCCGTGCCCGCGAGTGGGCGCCATCAAAAGGCCTGCGCAATTACGCGTGGCCATAACTCAGCCGCGGGATAATTAGGAGCGCAGCCACAGTACGTAGCAGCACTGGTGGGAAGCCAGGAGTGGGCGAGGCAGCAGCCGTCACTTAGCGCCCTCTTCCTCCTGTGCTGTGGACTCCCTCGCGCTGTTTGAGAAGCCTGCCTTTCGTGGAGGGCCGCATATTGCCGTCACATCCATTCCGTATGCTGAAAGGACCATTTATCAGCCATACATGGAAGACAGCGCCACCTAAAAAATGTCCATTAATGATATCTAATCCGTCAGAATGGCGATCGATAGGAAGAAATCAAACTCACTAATTTTAAACCCGTAATTGGCATGCTTCAATGCTCCATCTTAAATTGTTTTCGAGTGAATGTTAGGGGAAGAAAATGATTTTTGATTCACATGATTAATTTGTTAATATATCTAGCGTGTATCACATTCGATGCAAAATCTGTGTCCAGATGTGGTACATGAGGATCGGCGACGTCAATATAAATAGTGTAATTGGTCATAGTAACAAATTATAACACAACCTCGTTGTGTTATACTGAATTATGTGAAGTATGTTAATCAATGATGATTAATTCCATGTGTGGGAGTTTGAGGTAAAAAAATTAAAATAAACTTACTTTCCAGCTTAAAATCAATAAGTGTGCAAAATGTGGGATCAAAAAAATTAAATAGACGTCGCTCTCTACCCTTAAATGTAGATTCCATAAATATATACTACCAGTATTATTGAATAATAAGTATGCATGTATTTAGTGTCTAGAAAAACACCGAAACACCGAACCCATGTAACTCGGGTAATATTGTAAATGTACACGTGTACACCAGTTGTCAGACTTGAACGTAGCACCTGGTATGTTTATAGAGCAATTACAATAAATCACATTAGTGATAAGCTTGCATGCATCGTATAAAAAGGCGGGTTGAACATCTTCCCAATTCAAAATTTAAATAAATTATTACGAGAGAAATCACAGTCAGCAAAAGGTGGCAAATGCACCGAATTGTTCAAATGTGTGTCAATTCCTAATGGACCAATCTGCTGCCCGCATCTGGTGGTCGTGCGGTAGCGTTCTCGCTTCCCACGCCCGGGTTCCCGGGTTCGATTCCCGGCGGGGTTAGGTATTTTCTCTGCCTCGTGATGGCTGGGTGTTGTGTGATGTCCTTAGGTTAGTTAGGTTTAAGTAGTTCTAAGTTCTAGGGGACTGATGACCATAGATGTTAAGTCCCATAGTGCTCAGAGCCATTTGAACCAAACTGCTAAGGTCATCGGTCCCTAGACTTGCACACTAATTAAACTAACTTATGCTAACAACAACACAAACAACCATGCCCCAAGGAGGACTCGAACCTCCGACGGCAGGGGCCGTGCACTGGATTAATGGGAGCATGTGCTACTACTGTTTTACAAATTAACGGAGAAACTGTAGTGAACGATAAGTGAAACAAAATTTCATTTTAAACAACAAACAATAGACAGCTTTCGTAGTTGCGAACCTTACCGTATTTAGGAGTCTGTATTCAAAAATGTACGATTAGGTCACACCCCAAGCCATTGTAGGATTCCGGGATAGTGTTGAGACAGCGAAACAATTATAATATTTGACGGTTCTGGATTGAAAATAATGTCTGCGGTTTTGTTCTACGGAGTGATCAAAGACAGACAGAAAAGCTCGTAAGGTTTTTGCAGGCGACGTTTTGCTGAGGAATAACTGTTATTAAAAAAATCGATACGTTGTGCCATTTTCGAATTATTTATCGTTCGAGTTAGCCGATTAGGTCGTTGTGTACGCAAATCCAAGCACTAGGATACGCTAAAATACGATAAGGTACAGATATATGTGGGTCTGTGAGTTACCACATGTTCAAATGCTCGATCTCTGTTAAAATGTGCCTTTTACGGAAATGATAAATTTAAACTAGGTGAGCAAAAGCTACGTGTAAATGAGTAACACGTTTGGCGATATTGCCTCTGGCAGGCAACTTGTATTTGCGCACACAACGATCTGACCAGCTAAATTCAGTGCTAGATAATTCAAAAACGGCGCAACGTTCTGCATACTTTCATAACAAATATTTCTCAGCACAGACTCCCCTACAACACTCTTACAAGCTTTTCAGACTGCTTCGGATCACTCTGCATATCTGTTCCGATATTTATATGACTCCCTCAGTGTGACAACTGTCATTAGGTGCTTGAAGTCAAGAGGCGGCAGTTCCAAAGGGAATACAATTTGAAAGACGAGGCCCTGGAGTATTTTTAAAGTACGTTACAATTGTCTATTCTATTGTACATTGATAAATATTTATCAAAACAAGCATTATTTACCACCTTGTTATCAATTTACTTTACTTTCTTTTTTTAGATTCTGTTACGTAACAATACATTCAGAAATCATATTGATATTTTTTCTTTTAGTAATTCTTTATTTTTCTACAAAAGAGGTTCGTCTTCCACTATGTGGTACTTATGTTACCATAGTCAAGCGGCTTTTTTGTTATTTATTGCTACATTTCTTTGCATCTACAACGTTATACACCTCATTTTATTGACTGGGAGGTAGAAGAGATACTCCCATTGCTTTTGGATGAGATACTCTGCTCATCTTATATGCATTTCCAAAAATTTCGTAAGAAGTCCCTACCTGGCCGTTAGTACTGAGTGATTTTCCTTCTTCTTCCATTAAGCCTCTTTAGCGTGAAAACACATTCAAATACACTCCTGGAAATGGAAAAAAGAACACATAGACACTCGTGTATCAGACCCACCATACTTGCTCCGGACACTGCGAGAGGGCTGTACAAGCAATGATCACACGCACGGCACAGCGGACACACCAGGAACCGCGGTGTTGGCCGTCGAATGGCGCTAGCTGCGCAGCATTTGTGCACCGCCGCCGTCAGTATCAGCCAATTTGCCGTGGCATACGGAGCTCCATCGCAGTCTTTAACACTGGTAGCATGCCGCGACAGCGTGGACGTGAACCGTATGTGCAGTCGACGGACTTTGAGCGAGGGCGTATAGTGGGCATGCGGGAGGCCGGGTGGACGTACTGCCGAATTGCTCAACACGTGGGGCGTGAGGTCTCCACAGTACATCGACGTTGTCGCCAGTGGTCGGCGGAAGGTGCACGTGCCCGTCGACCTGGGAACGGACCGCAGCGACGCACGGATGCACGCCAAGACCGTAGGATCCTACGCAGTGCCGTAGGGGACCGCACCGCCACTTCCCAGCAAATTAGCGACACTGTTGCTCCTGGGGTATCGGCGAGGACCATTCGCAACCGTCTCCATGAAGCTGGGCTACGGTCCCGCACACCGTTAGGCCGCCTTCCGCTCACGCCCCAACATCGTGCAGCCCGCCTCCAGTGGTGTCGTGACAGGCGTGAATGGAGGGACGAATGGAGACGTGTCGTCTTCAGCGATGAGAGTCGCTTCTGCCTTGGTGCCAATTATGGTCGTATGCGTGTTTGGCGCCGTGCAGGTGAGCGCCACAATCAGGACTGCATACGACCGAGGCACACAGGGCCAACACCCGGCATCATGGTGTGGGGAGCGATCTCCTACACTGGCCGTACACCTCTGGTGATCGTCGAGGGGACACTGAATAGTGCACGGTACATCCAAACCGTCATCGAACCCATCGTTCTACCATTCCTAGACCGGCAAGGGAACTTGCTGTTCCAACAGGACAATGCACGTCCGCATGTATCCCGTGCCACCCAACGTGCTCTAGAAGGTGTAAGTCAACTACCCTGGCCAGCAAGATCTCCGGATCTGTCCCCCATTGAGCATGTTTGGGACTGGATGAAGCGTCGTCTCACGCGGTCTGCACGTCCAGCACGAACGCTGGTCCAACTGAGGCGCCAGGTGTAAATGGCATGGCAAGCCGTTCCACAGGACTACATCCAGCATCTCTACGATCGTCTCCATGGGAGAATAGCAGCGTGCATTGCTGCGAAAGGTGGATATACACTGTGCTAGTGCCGACATTGTGCATGCTCTGTTTCCTGTGTCTATGTGCCTGTGGTTCTGTCAGTGTGATCATGTGATGTATCTGACCCCAGGAATGTGTCAATAAAGTTTCCCCTTCCTGGGACAATGAATTCATGGTGTTCTTATTTCAATTTCCAGGAGTGTACTTCAAGAAGTAATTGTTTGACTCTCATTTTCATGTTCTGTTAATTACTTTAACTTACTTAACTTCAACAACATTTAAAGGTTTGATATTTTTGTTTCAAATTTATTCTCATCACTTTTTCTATTCTGTGATGTAATTTCATTTTTATTGAATTCCCACTGAAAATCATTCACTCACCACTTTCACATAACATCGATTCTGTGCCTCTTTGCTAGGACTAAGGCTACTAACAAACACTATTTTATTCTTAAAACCATTTACCATCAGTGGCATACTGCCCTTCTGACCACTTCAGCTGAGGTCAAAAATTGGGCAGAGCGCTTCAATGCTCGGCTCTATTTCGATCTCCATGCGAGGGTGTTGTGGTGCTCCGTGAGGGGGCTAGTCTTCTGGAAGGCCTCCCAATCGTCACTGCGGGTTGAAGAGAGACCTCGCTAACGTCTATTGTGTCAATGTGCATTGTCGACATTGGTCTGACACCACGGCCTACGGACGATACCACAATTCTGGTATTTTCTTCTTTGTTTGTTATTAATTCCTTATATAAAGATGAATAACTTGCTACTGTGTTCAATGATCACTACTGTTTCAATAGGATCGACTTCAACTCTCACAATAATTAGATGATTCTCTTTCCTCCCGAACCTTGTTTGTTTCCTCCTACACTTTGTCATGATTATTTGGGTCTGTTATCGTGAGATTTTGAACTGTCTCAATAATTATATTGTTTCTCACCATGGAAACATGATCGCTCACCAGTGTTTCCTCTATATCTCTTTTTCTTGGAAAACCGATGCTCTATCTCTCATCGTTTACATTGTTATGATTTTTATTCTCCTTATCCTTTAATTTCCTACGTTTCGTTTTCTTACAAAGCAAGCACCTGACACAGGACATTCAGAACATTCCTATTTTCCCTTCTATGGTTCCTGATGTGTCATAATTTTGTTTCAGTAAGAAATTTGTGGAAATTACCGACATTCAAATGGTGGTCTTGGTTGATGACATTTCCACTTTCCCTATTTAGTATTACTCTGATTTTCAATTATGAATTGAAGTTTTTGCTTACATTTTCATGGGAAAGGACTCTGCCCATGTTATTAAAACCACTGATCGTCATCGAATACTATTTATATCCTGAAACACCTCCTCTGCGTTACCGACAGCATATCTCTTGAGAGAACCAACAGGTAGTGTGGATGGAACCTATTTATCTAGATCTAACTTCTTATTTATATTAGGAAATGTTATTATACACTTCTGGAAATAGAAAAAAGAACACATTGACACCGGTGTGTCAGACCCACCATACTTGCTCCGGACACTGCGAGAGGGCTGTACAAGCAATGATCACACGCACGGAACAGCGGACACACCAGGAACCGCGGTGTTGGCCGTCGAATGGCGCTAGCTGCGCAGCATTTGTGCACCGCCGCCGTCAGTGTCAGCCAGTTTGCCGTGGCATACGGAGCTCCATCGCAGTCTTTAACACTGGTAACATGCCGCGACAGCGTGGACGTGAACCGTATGTGCAGTTGACGGACTTTGAGCGAGGGCGTATAGTGGGCATGCGGGAGGCCGGGTGGACGTACCGCCGAATTGCTCAACACGTGGGGCGTGAGGTCTCCACAGTACATCGATGTTGTCGCCAGTGGTCGGCGGAAGGTGCACGTGCCCGTCGACCTGGGAACGGACCGCAGCGACGCACGGATGCACGCCAAGACCGTAGGATCCTACGCAGTGCCGTAGGGGACCGCACCGCCACTTCTCAGCAAATTAGGGACACTGTTGCTCCTGGGGTATCGGCGAGGACCATTCGCAACCGTCTCCATGAAGCTGGGCTACGGTCCCGCACACCGTTAGGCGGTCTTCCGCTCACGCCCCAACATCGTGCAGCCCGCCTCCAGTGGTGTCGCGACAGGAGTGAATGGAGGCACGAATGGAGACGTGTCGTCTTCAGCGATGAGAGTCGCTTCTGCCTTGGTGCCAATTATGGTCGTATACGTGTTTGGCGCCGTGCAGGTGAGCGCCACAATCAGGACGGCATACGACCGAGGCACACAGGGCCAACACCCGGCATCATGGTGTGGGGAGCGATCTCCTACACTGGCCGTACACATCTGGTGATCGTCGAGGGGACACTGAATAGTGCACGGTACATCCAAACCGTCATCGAACCCATCGTTCTACCATTCCTAGACCGGCAAGGGAACTTGCTGTTCCAACAGGACAGTGCACGTCCGCATGTATCCCGTGCCACCCAACGTGCTCTAGAAGGTGTAAGTCAACTACCCTGGCCAGCAAGATCTCCGGATCTGTCCCCCATTGAGCATGTTTGGGACTGGATGAAGCGTCGTCTCACGCGGTCTGCACGTCCAGCACGAACGCTGGTCCAACTGAGGCGCCAGGTGGAAATGGCATGGCAAGCCATTCCACAGGACTACATCCAGCATCTCTACGATCGTCTCCATGGGAGAATAGCAGCCTGCATTGCTGCGAAAGGTGGATATACACTGTACTAGTGCCGACATTGTGCATGCTCTGTTGCCTGTGTCTATGTGCCTGTGGTTCTGTCAATGTGATCATGTGATGTATCTGACCCCAGGAATGTGTCAATAAAGTTTCCCCTTCCTGGGACAATGAATTCACGGTGTTCGTATTTCAATTTCCAGGAGTGTACTTTATTCGATCTCCTTACTAAAAGTAGTTTGCAAAGTATTAATGCCTCTCTCATTTTCAATGACATTTTTATCTATTTCTATGGGTGTTATTTTACTTGTACTCAACCTGTTTACAGACTTATTCATTATTAACATTTGTTTTTCCATAAAAGTAGTAGTATTTTTTATTTAATTCTTTAAAATTTTTGTTACCAATCCTAAGAAATTTTTCTAATTTTTCAGTTAGAGCTGCATCCATTTTGTCTTCGTTTCCTTGATAACTTACGTATTCCATCTATTTTTTTGTTAGTTTCTTGTTTAATTTCCTTGATATCCTTTCTTATTTCATCGAATGTTTTGTTAGTTTCTTAGTTAGCCAGTTTGCTATCCAGAACTTTATTTCGTAACATCTACCTACTAACATTTGTGTCATTAAAATAAATGTCGTGTGACTAGGGCCTCCCGTCTGGTAGACCGTTGGCCGGGTGCAAGCCTATCGTTTTGACTTCACTTCGGCGACTTGCGCGTCGATGAAGTTGAAATGATGATAATTAGGCCAACGCAACACCCAGTCCCTGAGCGGAGAAAATCTCCGACAGAGTCGGGAATCGAATCCGTGCTGTCGCGCGGACCAATTTTTTTTTTTTTTTAGACGATGACCTTTATAAAATAAAATATTTTTGGGAAACGTACATAAGTGGACTTTGTTTTACGTAATGGTATAACAATAACAAACATAAACTGCATCTATCATTTTTTATATATATAAGGCGATGACTTTTATAAAAGAAAATATTTCTGGGAAACGTAAATAAGTGGCTTTTTTGTTACATAATGGTGAAAAACATTTCATGCTTCTGTCAGTAGAAAAAAAGAACGGTCTACGTTCCTCTTTTGGGCGCGTACCTCGCTAATCGCGTTATACCTCGCGCTGGTGTCGGGCTCGTCTTCACGTGTGGTCGTGGATCCTCTCCACTGTCCTGGTCCTTTCTTGTTCTGCTGCTTATAGACAATAATTACATTCTCCTACCCGGGACACCCCAACTGGGAGCGGGATCAAGCAAGGCACCCCCTAAAAAATTTGTGTAATATGTTCGATATCTCGAATGTCTCATAAACTGTGACTGATGTTCTTGTAGTAAGGCTCAAAAGTCGAGCACATTCTTACTGCCGTCTCGGAAAAGATAACGCACAGTCAAACCTCGAATCCAAGTAACTGCGTTTGTCTTGGTTCGGGGATAATATGTCCTATCTGGGAGAAGTAGTATCCGTGGTTCTATTGCTTGCGGCCCCACCCGAAGGAGGAAGGCGATCATTTGTTTGACCAAACACCATACGTCCGCCGAAGGCCCACATATCAGGCCATGCTCCTCTGTGTCTATAACATTGCACTGCGGACACAGTGGCTCGTCCGCCATATGAATTGTATGCAACCTGGAACGAGTCACGTATTTCCCATTTACCACCTGATACAACAGTGCGCGCGTTCCCGTATCAAGATGTGGGTGGTTCACAGTACGCCATACCACGCACCACGAAACCGATGGTTGGCGGCGCTCTACGGAATTATTCGACCGTCGTCGAGTCAGGATGTGATATATATCACGTGCCGTTGCCGTCCTGGTAGTCGGTAGTTCCATATGTACATAACTGTGTTCCACAAAAACTGTTCTCATATGGGCAAGCGATGGTGAGATGTGAGACACCGCTACCGGAGCCGAACGAGAATGTGGAGCGAGTTTGTCTATCAAGGTGCCCGTCTGACTTGTCCGGTGTCGTGTCCACATCTTTATCATTGTCATTAAATTAATAGCCACCGCTCGGTCTCGTACGTGGACTAATCCAAGACCTCCACGACTACGAGGAAGGGTGAGGGTTTCGTATCCGACCTTAAAAAAGCAGACCTGTGCTCACAAAATATCCTAGTGCCGCCAGGATTCGGCGGGCCAACACCACCGGCATAGGAAGAACTTGTGCCAGGTGTGGGATGCGAGAAGCTAGGTAAGTGTTGGCAAAGGTGACCTATTGTTTCATATCCAGTGCCCTTAACCTGTAACTTCGGACACTCGCACGAATTGTTTGCAGAAGATGTCTGTAGTTCAGTGCCGCCGTGCGTCGAACGTTTGGACTGAAGATAATTCCTAGGCATTTCATCTTGTTGATCGGTTGTAATGGTGCTACGCTTCCTGTCAGGAGTCCTCTCCCGATGTTCATCGCTCCCGACTTTGCCATGTTCAGGCGACTTCCCGTAGCCATACAATACAAATTAATCCAATGCAAGGCCGCTCTGACCGTGCTAAAAACACTATGTCATCTGACCACTCAGCTACCGGGGAGGATATTTGTGTGATTTATTTCGTACTACTGTTTATACTGTCATTTCGTGTAGGTACATCCTCATTGATAACTACCAGAATACCTGCTTCATCAATTTTATTTTTTGAGCCTATGGTTTTTAGAGACATTTCTTGCTCTTCATTTTCCTGTAACTTACTCAGCCTGTATACCCTTATAATCTTTTTCTCTGTCAAACATAACATACGTCAAAGTATGTAATTTCTGACATTTCACTAATGTGAACCACGCATTAATTTCAGTAAGTTCTTGCACTATCGGGATGAAGTATCTGGTTGAGGAATATGCCACAGCCGCATCTTCACTCCTAACTCTGGAACTCTGCGTGTGAGCCCCCTTAGCCTCCCATATTGCTCCAGCAGCCACCTGAAATAATTGCCGCGCGCTCTTTAAGCGTAGCGGTTCTTCCTGCGGTCACTTGGCTGGCCTGCTATGCTTACGTTCCACCTTCTTCCTCACCTTGCCTTCGTGATGACTGGTCGTGGTACTTCGCTCGCGAAACATTCGTAATTCTTGCACACGTTCTTAATTTTTCTTTGACGTGAACGTATTACTTTGTGCAACATGCCATTCTCATACTCTTCGAAGCATATAATTGTAATAATTGCCATTTGCTCCGTAGTATAAATAGTTTACTACACAGTGGTGTCGCAGTAGTAAAGCTTTAATGATGGGCTGCCCCTAGCATTTAATACACAGAAAGTTAACGTTAACCATTAATATTTGATAAATAAAATGTCATAGTTTCCTGACTAAATGTTGGTGATTGCCCGTAGTTGAGAACAACCGAGTTACTATCACTCTGACAGTTTACTCAAGCTCGTGACACCACTGGCGTACTTCGGTGTCATATGGCGGGTCCAATCTCCCTATCTTTGCTGCGAAATTTTAAACTACTTCTCACTTATTGCCTTAGCACTCTACGTGCTGCCCAACAAAGCGATTTACTCCTGTTAACTACGGTGTCCCAATACAGTGATATAATTAGCAAATAAAATGTCGAAAATGAGGGGAATGCCAGACATCCCATTGGGGAGGTGCTGAAAACTGTGTGACATAGACGCACAGCTCAGAAATGTCTGGAGCAATTTCAATCAAATTCTGTACGTACTTGACTCATTAATTTTATTATTTGTATAAAATACTACGTGGGTAATATAACTCTACCTACCACTCCTAAGGGTGGGCGTGGATGTGAGAAGCCGTGACATGTAAAATTATTCGATAACGACAAATATTAGCATGTCCATAGTTTATGGGGTCGCTAGGCTTACTGGTGACAATCTTGATGACGTTTTCTCTCTGTGTGTGTTTGGAGGAGGGGGGGGGGGCGAAGAGAGATGGTATGACAATTGTATATTAGCTCATTTATGTAACGCCTCAGACAGTCTCTACCGAACTGGGAAAAAATTACTGTGACAGTGAGCCCCTCCCTGCCCCCAGCACCTCTAATGCTGAGGGTGGGAAAGAAGCTGTGTGACGAAAGCATAACTCACGGACTACTGCAAGCCATCTCAATCAAACTGGGTGTATATACTGAGGGAAAAAAATCGCATAACCAAGAAGTAGATGTGCGACATAGACGAAAGTTGGTAGGCGTCTTTCTACGCTGAAAGATGAGGTCTATTCAAATTTCACGCCAGTAGCACCAATATGAGGATGAAAATCTGGTTTCCTTTTTACACACGCTGTAGCGGTCATGGGCATTAGTTCATTAGTTACGTTTGTGATTATAAGAGATGAGTTGATGCTAGTCAAGAATGCCTTCCTACATGACTACTCTGCAATTCACATTTAAGTGCTTGGCAGAGGGTTCATCGAACCACAATCATACTATCTCTCTACTATTCCACTCCCGAACAGCAAGCGGGAAAAACGAACACCTAAACCTTTCTGTTCGAGCTCTGATTTCTCTTATTTTATTTTGATGATCATTCCTACCTATGTAGGTTGGGCTCAACAAAATATTTTCGCATTCGGAAGAGAAAGTTGGTGATTGAAATTTCGTAAAAAGGTCTCGCCGCGACGAAAAACGTCTATGCTGTAATGACTTCCATCCCAACTCGTGTATCATATCTGCCACACTCTCTCCCCTATAACGTGATAATACAAAACGAGCTGCCCTTTTTTGCACCCTTTCGATGTCCTCCGTCAATCCCACCTGGTAAGGATCCCACACCGCGGAGCAATATTCTAACAGAGGACGAACGAGTGTAGTGTAAGCTGTCTCTTTAGTGGACTTGTTGCATCTTCTAAGTGTCCTGCCAATGAAACGCAACCTTTGGCTCGCCTTTCCGACAATATTATCTATGTGGTCCTTCCAACTGAAGTTGTTCGTAATTTTAACACCCAGGTACTTAGTTGAATTGACAGCCTTGAGAATTGTACCATTTATCGAGTAATCGAAATCCAACGGATTTCGTTTGGAACTCATGAGGATCACCTCACACTTTTCTTTATTTAGCGTCAACTGCCACCTGCCACACCATACAGCAATCTTTTCTAAATCACTTTGCAACTGATACTGGTCTTCGGATGACCTTACTAGACGGTAAATTACAGCATCATCTGCGAACAGTCTAAGAGAACTGCTCAGATTGTCACCCAGGTCATTTATATAGATCAGGAACAGTAGAGGTCCCAGGACGCTTCCCTGGGGAACACCTGATATCACTTCAGTTTTACTGGATGATTTGCCGTCTATTACTACGAACTGCGACCATCCCGACAGGAAATCACGAATCCAGTCGCACAACTGAGACGATACCCCATAGCTCCGCAGCTTGATTAGAAGTCGCTTGTGAGTAACGGTGTCAAAAGCTTTCCGGAAATCTAGAAATACGGAATCAACTTGAGATCCCCTGTCGATAGCGGCCATTACTTCGTGCGAATAAAGAGCTAGCTGCGTTGCACAAGAGCGATGTTTTCTGAAGCCATGCTGATTACGTGTCAATAGATCGTTCCCTTCGAGCTGATTCATAATGTTTGAATACAGTATATGCTCCCAAACCCTACTGCAAACCGACGTCAATGATATAGGTCTGTAGTTAAATGGATTACTCCTACTACCCTTCTTGAACACTGGTGCGACCTGTGCAATTTTCCAATCTGTAGGTACAGATCTATCGGTGAGCGAGCGGTTGTATATGAGTGCTAAGTAGGGAGCTATAGTATCAGCGTAATCTGAAAGGAACCTAATCGGTATACAATCTGGACCTGAAGACTTGCCCATATCAAGCGATTTGAGTTGCTTCCCAACCCCTAATGTATCTACTTCTAAGAAACTCATGCTAGCAGATGTTCGTGTTTCAAATTCTGGAATATTCCATTCGTCTTCCCTGGTGAAGGAATTTCGGAAAACTGTGTTCAATAACTCCGCTTTAGCGACACAGTCGTCGATAACAGTACCATCGGCACTGCGCAGCGAAGGTACTGACTGCGTCTTGCCGCTTGTGTACTTTACATACGACCAGAATTTCTTCGGATTTTCTACCAAATTTCGAGACAATGTTTCGTTGTGGAACCTATTAAAGGCATCTCGCATCGAAGTACGTGCCAAATTTCGCGCGTATGTAAATTTTAGCCCATCTTCGGGATTTCGCGTTCTTGTGAACATCGCATGCTTTTTCCGTTGCCTCTGCAACAGCGTTCGGACCTTTTTTTTTTTTTAAGTCGACAAAACGCCGTTATCAATAAAAGTTTGAAAGAGGTCGTGTAAAAGACTAGGAAAAGCTAGATGTTAATTCTGGGATACTGCAGAAAGACCCCGCAAGAATGCAGCCACAGTATATGACTGCTGGTAGCGGTGGTCGCAATAAGCGTGTGTCGGAACAAGATCGGGTTCCGGACGGTCACATGACACGACTTAGACCATAGCGTTCGAAGTCCGGCTCTGGCTCATCGTGCTGCAGCAATCTGAGCAGCTGTTGGCAACACAGTGACACGACAAACTGCAGCAAAGCGGTTACTTCAAGGACATCTCCGAGCCAGACGCCCTATTGCGTGCATTCCAGTGGCCCCAAACCGCCTCAATTTGCGACTGGAATGGTGTCAAGTGAAAGTTCGTTGGAGGGCAGGGGCAGGCCTGTTGTTTTCTCATGAAAGGTGGTTCTGCCTCGGTGCCAGTGACAGCCGTGTGTTGGTTAGAGGGAGGCCAGTTGAGGGCCTGCAGCCAACGTGTCTGCATGCTAGGCACACAGGACCGACAACTGCAGTTATGATCTGGGGTGTGAATTCGTGTGGCAGCGGGAGCACTCTCGTGGTTGTATCACGCACCCTGGACGCAAATTTGTACGGCCGTCTGGTGATTCGATCTAGTGTGCTGCCATTCATGAACAGTATTCCAGTGGGTGTTTTCCAGTAGGATAACGCTCGCCCACATACCGCTGTTGTAACCCAACATGCTCTACAGAGTATCTACATGTTTTCTTGGCCTGCTTGGTTATAATATGTGTCTCCTGTGACACACATATGGGACACCATCGGATAATAAATACATCGTCATCCACAAACAGTATTAACCGTCTCTGCACGACCGACCAAGTGCAATAGCATGGAAGTCCACAGACTGACACTCGGCGGCTGTACAGCGCAATTCATGAACGTTTGTATGCCTGCATCCAACATTCTAGCTGTTACACCTGTTATTTATATATCAGCGTTTCACATTTGCAACGGCTTATCTCGCGCCTACATTAACCTCTGCTCTTGCAGTGTTAATCAGTTAAATGTGTCACCTAGGCAGGCGTATTCCAGATTTTTAATTACTCTACATTAACTAGTTTATGATGCTGCGAATTTTTTCCGTCAGCGTATATCAGTCAGTTTTTATACAAAAGCACTGTGGCACTAAGACGATTCTCCTGGCCATAGCGATGGGGCCAGGGATAAAAAGGTGGCGATATGTAAAACTGTTCTACAACGACCTCTTCGTATTTCTTCAGTTGTCTCGGAATACTAGAAAAGTATGAACTTCGATGTGTCTGTTTTTGTTCTGTTCATTGTGCCAGTCAGGTCGTGAGAAAGATGACTGCTGCTAGCTAATAACCTTGTCAACGTGCTGCGGCATCATCATGCCACGTGTCTAAATTCCACAGACAAATTTAACACCCTCTCTGGAGTGATGTGGTGTGGTGTCTTGCATATATGTGTCTGAATTATACATGGCATAAGCGTATGCAGGAGAAGCAGCAGTACAAAAGCTAGTATCATTTTTAGCATAACGAGGCGTGTTAACCTCTCTCTGCGTCCGAACAAGCCTCGAAAGGTCCAACGGTACCGACCGCTCGACGTATCATTCTGAGCCGATGAGCGCACTGATACGGATACGGAGGAGCATGTAGTCCCGGCTGTTTGTCAGTTTACGAGACTGAAGCCGCTACTTCTTAAACAAGTAGCTCCTCAATTGGCCTAGCCAGGGCCAAGTGCATCCCGATTGCCAACAGCACTCGGCAGAGCGGATGGTCATCCATCCAGGCGCTAGCCTGCCGGATGGCGCTTATCTTCGTTTGTCTGACGGTAACCAGTGTTACCACTGCGGCAAGGCCGTTGACTAACAAGAAGTGTCAGGAGCGACAAAATTAGCATTTAGTATTTCACACTCATATGTCAGCAGCATGTGCTCGCAGACATGTACACAGCTGGACCCTTATAAAGTAACGATAGAGCATAGAGTGAAGTTATAGAGGTCCTGTTGTTCTACGTCATTACTGTAGCCTATGCATAACGGACGTCTTGAGACACGTTATGCCAGGCCTGCTAGACCTGTTCAAGTAGTTACGTAAGTGTTGTTGGTTTATGAGACGCACAATTAA
This sequence comes from Schistocerca gregaria, assembly GCF_023897955.1. Taxonomy (NCBI): domain Eukaryota; kingdom Metazoa; phylum Arthropoda; class Insecta; order Orthoptera; family Acrididae; genus Schistocerca; species Schistocerca gregaria. Next base: position 453,388,230 of record NC_064924.1, read on the forward strand.
CTTCTCGTCCGATCATATCCCACATCTGCTGAACTGAAGACAAGTCTGGAGATAGTACTGCACGCCTTGCAGAGAACGTTGAGTTACATGGGCGGTCTGTGGGAAGAACCGGTCTAAAATTATTCTGCACGTACCAAGTGGTGTTTAGTGTCCTCTCCAGAAACATCAAAGGGTCACAAGAATTGTAGCTTACCGCATCCCAAACCATGAGACCTGGGGTGAAGCGAGTGTGTCTTCGACAAACGCACTCTGCAAGACAGCACCCAGCAAGTCTTACATTGTACACGCAGACAACCGTAACTTGGGTGCAGCCAGAAACTGCTTTCATCACTGAAGACCATGCGCGCCATTCCACCTTCCAAGTGGCCCTCTGACTACGCCAGTCGAGCTGTGCACGTCGATGCTGTGGCGTGACTGGAAGGTGGGGTAGAGCTGTGTGAGACCATAGCCACACTGGTAATAATCGGTTAGCAACAGTTCATGTTGACACGTCTGTACTGTAGCAGCTGTGCGATATGCCACTGCTGACTTTACAACACGATTATTCTGGCTGGCGGGCCTCTGTACTACATGGAGTCAAGAATTCCGTCTACGGGTGTGAGAATGTTTAAGTGACCACTGACGCCAGCATCGTCGCACAACTGACGCAGCACGTAAAACTTGTGTGGCAGTTCTCCGAAAGCATCATCCCTCCACCGGACGCCCACAATATGGCGGCTTTCAAACACGCCCAGTTGGCTGTAGGAAGCACGAGTGCACTAACCGTGGCACAGCCATAACTGCCATTTCATGTACGAGCTCTGTGACTATTTAGGCACGAAAAGCTGTGTGTGCACCCCTATAAAACTACTGAATTTAGTTGTTTAATGCTCCAATCTAAGTACCATTTGCCAAGTTCGGTCTCAACTTCCTAGTTGGCGGCTGTAAGGCGTCAGATTTGTAGCCGCGAGCATGTACACTCCTGGAAATGGAAAAAAGAACACATTGACACCGGTGTGTCAGACCCACCATACTTGCTCCGGACACTGCGAGAGGGCTGTACAAGCAATGATCACATGCACGGAACAGCGGACACACCAGGAACCGCGGTGTTGGCCGTCGAATGACGCTAGCTGCGCAGCATTTGTGCACCGCCGCCGTCAGTGTCAGCCAGTTTGCCGTGGCATACGGAGCTCCATCGCAGTCTTTAACACTGGTAGCATGCCGCGACAGCATGGACGTGAACCGTATGTGCAGTTGACGGACTTTGAGCGAGGGCGTATAGTGGGCATGCGGGAGGCCGGATGGACGTACCGCCGAATTGCTCAACACGTGGGGCGTGAGATCTCCACAGTACATCGATGTTGTCGCCAGTGGTCGGCGGAAGGTGCACGTGCCCGTTGACCTGGGACCGGACCGCAGCGACGCACGGATGCACGCCTAGACTGTAGGATCCTACGCAGTGCCGTAGGGGACCGCACCGCCACTTCCCAGCAAATTAGGGACACTGTTGCTCCTGGGGTATCGGCGAGGACCATTCGCAACCGTCTCCATGAAGCTGGGCTACGGTCCCGCACACCGTTAGGCCGTCTTCCGCTCACGCCCCAACATCGTGCAGCCCGCCTCCAGTGGTGTCGCGACAGGCGTGAATGGAGGGATGAATGGCGACGTGTCGTCTTCAGCGATGAGAGTCGCTTCTGCCTTGGTGCCAATGATGGTCGTATGCGTGTTTGGCGCCGTGCAGGTGAGCGCCACAATCAGGACTGCATACGACCGATGCACACAGGGCCAACACCCGGCATCATGGTGTGGGGAGCGATCTCCTACACTGGCCGTACACCTCTGGTGATCGTCGAGGGGACACTGAATAGTGCACGGTACATCCAAACCGTCATCGAACCCATCGTTCTACCATTCCTAGACCGGCAAGGGAATTTGCTGTTCCAACAGGACAATGCACGTCCGCATGTATCCCGTGCCACCCAACGTGCTCTAGAAGGTGTAAGTCAACTACCCTGGCCAGCAAGATCTGCGGATCTGTCCCCATTGAGCATGTTTGGGACTGGATGAAGCGTCGTCTCACGCGGTCTGCACGTCCAGCACGAACGCTGGTCCAACTGAGGCGCCCGGTGGAAATGGCATGGCAAGCCGTTCCACAGGACTACATCCAGCATCACTACGATCGTCTCCATGGGAGAATAGCAGCCTGCATTGCTGCGAAAGGTGGATATACACTGTACTAGTGCCGACATTGTGCATGCTCTGTTGCCTGTGTCTATGTGCCTGTGGTTCTGTCAGTGTGATCATGTGATGTATCTGACCCCAGGAATGTGTCAATAAAGTTTCCCTTTCGTGGGACAATGAATTCACGGTGTTCTTATTTCAATTTCCAGGAGTGTATATATTTAGTGAGTTCATGTGCCACTTTCTGCCTATACTATAACTGGAGCGCGCAGTTTCATCTATTGTCTTCCTGGGTGTTTATACCACAAAATTTGACTGTGCTTTTCTGTTGTTTGAAAAGGTGGGGCCTCTTAATCTTAATTATTTTCTCTCAGTGGTGACTATTTTGTTTTTGCCACTACTATACTACACACGGCTGTAATGTTATCCACTTGTTTACCCCTCGCCCACTTGTGGGGAGTTTCATACAATTTGTGGTCGGCAGACAAACTTCCTGTTTGGCAACAATGTCAGAAACTGTGCTTAGGTTTTGAGCGACTTACAAGTGTCATTGATTTGTGTCCGTTAACACATTACAAAATTATTTACGGTTCTTGTTTTTCCTGTTATTGTAATTTTCACTGTCGTGCTTCAGCTTTCGGTGTGCAGTAGAGGTCTGTCCCAATTCCTGTACTAAATTCTATATTTCTCTGTAAATTTTGGCTACCACTATAGTTTCTTTTGGTGGGACTTGGTTGAAATCTGCCTGGTTGATAGAGCAGGTGCAGTCTCCGAAAGCGGAGCCCAGTCCTAGGCCAGCAGGGTGCAAGTCGTCCTGCGTCACTCAATCTTTCCGAGGCTCCTAGGCCTAACCAAGACAGGGATGTATAGCAAGCCAATCTATTTAATTGTGTCTTAATCACTGAACTTCTGCTGAGGCTATCCTTTTTAATCTTTTTCTAACTCATGTAAACTGTTGAAGTGTTATTCGGCTAATTTTGCAGTTGAGTAATTACTACATCTGTTTACTTAAACCTATTTATGTAAGTGTGGCTAGACCAACAGAAATGTTATTGACCTTAGACCTTGTATTCGCTTTTGGTTTTTGAACTGGCTAAACACTGGGAGAATTAAGATGTGTTAATTTCATGAAGTTTCTTACTGAGTATTTGTACTATTCAGGACGCAATATTTAATACCAATTTTGTCTATTTCTCCTGCATGCCTTGCACACCTCCGCTATGCGATGGTAGGGTATTTTTCTTATGTGACGTTTATTTACGGAGTATACTAATATTTTATTTTGTAAATCTTAAAGTGTCTTCGAGAAGAAATTTGTAGCTCTTTTATTGCGTTGCTACTGTTTTCGTTATTGTATTTAATCTGTCTGCCATTAATCAGTTTGGTACAGTTTTAGGATTGTTAATTATTGTGTTGCTTAGTAGTCAGTACCACTGGAGATGTTTCTACAATGGATGTTTAATACATTTGTTCTGCTAAGAAAACTAGAAGATTCAGAACACAATCTCTCTTTGACCCTGTCCTGACGCGAGTATTGCGTACCAGAAATATCGGTGCTTGTGGAGTATGTCAACCGAATGCATTTTCCTAAGTTGTTTGGACGTGTTATACGCTAGGATAAACTCAAGCTTTGTGTGTACATTTGTTATGAAATTTAAATATGCCTCAAGAGTAATATGATCGAAGTAAGAAATTAATATGTTCTGAGCACTACTTAGTGATCAGTAAGTGTCTAGCATGTAGCAATACTAAATAATAGTTCAAGTATAAACAGTTTTAAGCAGATTTCTTATCTATCCATTCGATAGACATCATTATAACTGTCCATGTAATATGAACAGTTCATGTTCGAGCGTCTTCTTAAGCACCTGACTGCAAGTAATATATATCATAAATTGTCCAAGTCATAGTTTGGATTTCTTAAGGGTTCTGATATAGAGAAGGCTATTTACACTTACAGTGAGAATGAACTTAATTCATTAAACAATAAATAAGAGGCTACTGGCATTTTCTGTGGCCTATCAAAAGCCTTTGACTGTGTCAACCGCAGCATCCTTATAAGTAAATTAGAATATTATGGTGTCACCAGCAATGCTGCGAAATGTCTTGAGTCTTATCTATCTAACAGGTGACAAAGGGTGTCGTTTTGAAATACCTGTGCAGTAAGCAGTGAATCTTCATCAGAGTAGGGATTAATAACATGTGGTGTTCCTCAAGGTTCCATCTTGGGTCCATTGTAATGACCTCTCGTCTGTTACATTTCCAGATGCTAAGTTCGTTTTGTTTGGAGATGATAAAATCATTGCAATAGGTAGCAATTCAAGAACAGATTTAGAAATAACAGCTGATCATATTTTCACTGACAGTAATAAATGGTTTAAAGCTAATTCACTGTCATTAAACTTTGAGAAGACCCACTATATGCAATTCAGAAACTGTAAGTGATTTCGTTCCAGCATGTGTATAACATATGAAGACATGCGAATCGAAGAGGTTGACAGTGTTAAATTCCTGGAATTACAACTCGATAATAAATTCAGTTGAGAAGAGCATACCCCAGAATTGCATAAGACCCTAAACACGTCTGTATTTACAGTGAGAATGACGTCAAACGTAGGAGATATAAATATAAAAAACTTGCACACTTTGCTTACATTCATTCTATTATGTCTTACGTGATCATATTCTGGGGCAACTCATCCAACCGAGCAAAAATTTTAGGGTGCAAATTCGTGTGATGAGTATTATTTGTGGTGTCAGTTCAAGAAGATCATGTAGAAACCTGTTAAAGGAACTTTGTATTCTGACCACTGCTTCTCAACACATTTATCACTTAATGAAATTTGTTGTAAGTAAGATGTCTCTATTTCCAACCAATAGCTCAATACAAGTATGAATATCTGTTACATTTCAGTTTTCACAGCACTTGGTCGCAACGGTCAAGATTAGGTATTTTGTGTATGATAAATTTATCGATAGAGCGTAACAATGTTTCATTCTGACAGCGTGTTAATTTTGTAAGTATTAGCTGTTTCAATTTACCGCATTGTATTCGCCTATTTCAACAATCCCCTGACAAATGATCGGTTTAGTAAGTATTATATTCAAATGTTTTATGCTTTTATGTTATACTTTCTCACATGTCCCATACCCACGAGAATCATCTCATTTTTTGGGTCTATGGAATTAGTAGTGAATCTCTAACTAACCTAACGGAAATGGTTCCGTAGAAAGGGCACGGCCGACTTCCTTCCCCATCCTTCCCTAATCCGATTGGACCGATGACCTCAATGTTTGGTCCCCTACCTCAGATCAACCAACCAACCAACCAAGTAACTTACCGAAGAACCAGCAGTAATTATTTAGTATAGACAATGCGTCTCCCTGAAGGCATCTACCGTGGTATGGAACTGACTTACAAGTTTATTCAACTCACAAAATCCTGATTATTGCACAGCGCTACTGCCTTTTGTAGCCATCTTAAGATTATATGTTGATCAGTGTTGTAACAACTGAAGTGAGCGATACGCTGCAACAATAATTAAGAAGTTTTCGGTTGAATAAACGTTTCTAAAAAAACTAAACTTATATTACTATAATAAGCGTGGGATAATATGTCTCGAAAGTGTTGTTAATGATGACTAAGAAGACAGAAACTGTAAAGAATGAAACCTTGAAATCTACTGTTGCTTCACAGCCTAACGGCCAACTTATTTCCAAACGAGTCAAGGTGTCCATCGAGCAGTAAAGCGCCATCGGAAGAACCAGAAGCCCTCACACCAATAGATACAACGAAGAGATTTGTTGTTTCATCCAGAGAACTGGCGTGAATTCTGGCGTAAGCGTCATTACGCCATCATACTTACTCCTCGATTGCGCTCCAAGACGAGATGAAAGTTATGTAACCACAAGGATTCGAACTCATAGCTTCCTGGTGAGCGTCAGAGACCTATACTGTGGCGGTGAGTACGGGAGCCGTCTTCGGAAGAAGTGAGGTTCAAATTTGCGTCGCACGAAATTAATTTCAGTTTTCTGTAAATCTGTTCGTTTGTCTATCTGGATGGTTCCTCCACTGTCTTTGCGAACTCAGATGCTGCTCCGTCTTTGTAAGGTACGCTAAAACCTATAGTTCTTCCCTGTTTGGACACATCTCATTTAGGTACGTGTCACTCGGAATGCTACTTATCAATTTACATAAGATCAAAGTGAAGAAACGTGTCTTGTCTTTTTTATTCGTCTGTCGCTGCCTGTGTGCTCTGTTAAGCTGACAAAATTACTTCAGATTCGGTACTTTACTTCGTTAATGGTTTTTATAGTAACGTATTCTACCAGTATGCAACCCCGAGAAAAGCGCGTCCGCTACAGATATCGAAAGGAGTTTTGCATATAATGATTATAATGACTTGATTATGAGGCAGTCGTACTGACCGCGAGTAAATTACTCAAGATTTCTGGCAATGTAAGGTACTAGCAATGCAGCATCAGTGTGGACTACAATAGTTATCCGAAATACCACTCATGATTTTACTATATTTATGGGATTCTTATTGAGTTAAACGGAGCCCTTAGTAAATAACGCGAAATGAAAATTATCGTGTTCAACACTGGTTAGGTAAATTTGGTGAAGAGTCATTGACAGTGTTCTAAGTACTAAAATTTCAGCACTCATTCACTGAAACATAAAACTGAAACGACGTGGGAAAGCATGTGCAATAACTGTTCCAAACACGCCCTGTTTGCTCTTTAATTAAATAATAAATTTTAGGTACGCTATAATCGGAAATGTTTGACAGAAGAGAATTCACAATACTGGCGAAAACGTTAAGTGAACAAGTTGCCATTAATCATTATGTGCCAGTGTTAATATCTCATATTATTTGTATTAATTATCAACAAAATTTCGCACGGCATTCAGAAAGAATATGTTGCACACTAGAATTATGCTTTATCATAATTTTAGAAAAAGAACTTAGTAAGTAAAGATGCTGCCTGCAGTTTACTCTCCTGTCTGGGAGAGAATATTACATAAAATTTCTGTCGATGTGCACCGTCATCTAATGAGCAATACAATAGTTATTTTTATTTTGCACTGAGCTAGTCTACAGTTTAAGAGATAACTTAGCGGCATCTATCGATAGCTTGCTACTGCCTACCTGCTAGAACATCTCTCTGGACGGTGGATTCCGCATGGCCTGACCGACGGACCGGATCTTATGTCCTTGGAGTTCCGGCGATCTTCAGTGATCAAAAGTCACATTCGTGAGAAAAGATTGCAATCGGATTGCGATGTGAACAGCTAGGAGAAAACACGAATGTCTGAGTGCTGTCTGGATTCTATTATCGCTTCCCCCCGTCGACATTCTGACAGTGGCTGCGAACGTACAACGCGCCACGACATGCCTTTGCACTGCCCTCTATTCTGTTGCTAAATGTTGTGTTGTTATCGTGATTTCGAAAGGTTTACTGTTTACTCCACGTTTAATATATGTAAGTATTTGACAATCCACTTTAAGATGAGCAAGAAAATGAAGTTGGTATTGAGATGTTTGATAAAGCACAAAGGGGACAGAACTGTAAAGGTAGTGAGAAATTCAACAAAATGTTACATAAACTCAGGCACAATGATCAGTGGTGTACTAAAACACGATACTAAAATTCCCGCATAGTACAAAGAGAAGACTGGAAGGGATTTTTATAAAAACTATAATGAATTAATGAAAGGCTACCAGCACAATTTTCTTTAGCAGTTCTGTATGTTAAAAGTAAACGCAATATATGTTCACTGAAAGGGGACTAGATCGTAAAGTAATGCAGGAACGTGAATCATGCATAAAGTATCCTCCGTGTTCTTTTTGTGCAAAATTAGAATTCCATCGCCTTCGTTTTAAAAATGTTGATATACACAGCTACAACTGTTCCTAATAACGATAACTCGAACTCACAGTTGCAACGACTATAGCACGTGTTCGCAAAGAACGGCTTTTCGAACTGAGATGTTAATATAGCATTCTCCACGAAACGGAAACGTATAGATGTCGGACCAATCATAAGCCGATATAACTAACACGCTTCTTCCCTTCTGTAGTGCTACACCTAGCAAAATTGCTTGGGTCCTCGACAGACATAGCATATGATGCGTTTTCATATTGTGAAAGAACTTGCTGCACCCAGTTAAAGACAGCTCCCTGAAATTTATAACATCCTCCGTGAGTATGAAAGCAACTATATAGATTATTCAATGCGTAAAGTTTCCGTTCGTAGTGCCGAACACCAACGACACATTAAAAACCGTGGTGCAGAAAGATCACCAAATTTCTGATGCCAGCCTAACTGATAAACGAACAATTATCTTTGATGAAACAAACATCATGCCCCTTTCGCGTGCATCAACCGACTGTTACTCCGTTAAGTAAGAGGCTATAGAGGTCAACAAGTGCATCAACTTTAAATGTATATGCAAATTCATATGTAACGGTGCACGGAAGAAACTTCCTTATGGAGAGAGAGACTACAGAGAATTTTAAAAAGTTGTTTACACTCTAACGGCCGCCACTAGAATGACAGACATCGGCACTATCTCTGCCAGCATGACGAAAACTATTTGTTACTGAGGAGAAAAGACTGAAGTTAATGTTAAAAGCTCGAATTGTTAGTGCAGCCTTAATGGAAAGAGTAGCAGGAACATTTTGACATAGCTTCCGAAGGTACCGTGCAAACTTTAGAAAGAACGAGAAATTATGTAATAGTACATATGTATTTGGATGGGGTGCGCCTTTAGCAAAACACAATTTAATTTTATGACCACAGCTGGTGAACAGTGACAATGACAACGCAATACACAGAACTTAACAGTGAAGAAGATGAAGGAAAAAGCAAACATTAGTGAAATATAATGTAAATAGACACACACACACAGAGAGAGAGAGAGAGGGAGAGAGAGAGAGAGAGAGAGAGAGAGACGCACACACACACACACAGAAGACCTTTCACATAAAATTAATTAACTTCAGGCATAGGCAAAACAGTTTGGAAATCGTAAATTTTGCGTAAATATTTTGTCTGTATGGTTGCAGATGACAAACTGTAAAGAAAGGCCGGCCGTTGTGGCCGAGCGGTTCTGGGCGCTTTAGTCAGGAACCGCACTTGTGCTACGATCGCAGGTTCGAATCTTGCCTCGGGCATGGTTATGTATGATATCCTTAGGTTAGTTAGGTTTAAGTATTTCTAAGTGTAGGGGACTGATGCCATACCTCCAGCAGCTCCATCCCACGAACGCCCTCTAATGCCGCAATATAGGACGGCTGACGGCAGTCGCTCAGCCCACTCTCGCTTGCAGTCTCTTCGCTGTGCTTCACCCTTTTTAACACTGACAGCTGGATTTCTTGCCGTATAATTTGTAATTAGTCTTCCTGTGCTTGGAGAAATATAAGTTAATCTTCTGTTTACTGTGTTAACTTGTTCGCTAATCATTTCAATGCTCCTGTCCACCTTTTCTATAACGAAAGTTGCCACGTCAATCTGTAGCCCACCTCTGCTTATCCATGAGTACACAGTAGCCTAATTGGGTCGAAGTTCATTAATTTTTCTTTATAGACCTCTTTTAGGCCAGTGCGGTTTCCCAGTAAATTGATACCATCCATGAAATGAAACTAAGGAAGTGCGGCCAAATCCTTATCTACGACTGCTCATATCCTCTTCAATGATCTCAAAACGATTTCATTCAACTGTAAGAATTGGGGCAAGTCACACAGTACCGAACCCTATACCCAATACCAAAACATCTCGGTTAGCAAGTGTGTTCTCCCGATTAATGAATTTCTCTTTTTTCTTTTGTAATCTAGCCCTCTTCTCCCAATTTTACATCAGCTTCGTCTGAAACACTTGTGTAATATTTGTCAGTTAATTCTTCATATTTTGCAAGATAGTCAATAAGAAGATTTCCTTTTTCACCCTGTCAACACCAAACATTAAACAACTTGACCATTGATCTACAAACACAGTTTTGATTACAGTTAAGTTTCTGGAATGAAATTAGTGGGCCCGGCTGTATCTCAGAGTTCACAGACTAGCAAAATACACTTGATTCTTTTTGATATGGTTAGGATAATGCGATGAAATTGGTTTCCATGTTTGTTTCCGATGGAGATAGGAAATGTGATATTAGTGGGAGGACCAGAATTACTGAGGACCAAGTCTGTCACTTGACTTTAAATCTTGACCTTGACTTTTGCCCCTTCCCTCCCCCACCACCATCCCATCCGTTCCACATCTGCTTCCCCCTGCAGACGTTCGGTGAAAAGAGAAGCAGAGCTTCTGGTCAGGTGATTACAGTGTTATAAGTACAAAATCAAATAGGGGTAATGCAGTAATAGGTTTAACACGCAATAAGAAAGGGGGAATGCAGGTAAGCTACTATGAACAGCATAGTGAACACATTATTGTTGCCAAGATAGACACGGAGCCGACATTCACCACAGTAATACAAGTTTATATGCCAGTTAGCTCTGTAGATCAAGAAGAAATTGAAGAACTGAGATTAAAGAAATTATTCAGGTACTTGAGGGAGACGAAAATTAAGTTGTGCTGGGGGACTGGAATTCGACTGGACGAGAAAGAAAGAAGAAAAAATAGGAGCGAAACACTGAATAGGGGAAATGAATGAGAGAGGTAGCAGCCTGGTAGAATTCTGCACGGAGCATAATTTAATCATTACTTATAGTTGGTTTAAGAATCACGATACAAGGTTGTATACGTGGAGGAAACATGGAGACACCAGAAGATTTCAGATTAATTATATAATGATAAGGCAGAGAATTTTAAGTCTAAAATCTGGTTCCGAGTTCTTTTACTTTTCACATATAATGCTGTCTGTAGATTAATTCTTCGACGTAAGTAATGTTCCTGTTGTTACATTCGAAATAATCTTGTCACCGCATAGGTCATCCCCTTTCTGCATTTCACATGATATTTTTTAATTTCGTACAGGACTGTGAACATAGTTCATGACCGAAACGCTCGGACTAAAATATAAAAAAGTCAGAATTTGCATGCCATGCATTTTATAAAATACAAACACACTCACATGTCTCTCATTATAATGAGTTTTGACACATACAATGGAGCAACTTTAAACTCCTCTTCACTTGTATTCTTTTTTCCTTTCTATTACAGTACATTTGTGAACACAACACTGAATACTGTACACATTAAAAATATTTTCGTTATTTTTCTCAAATATTTTCACATGTTTCGGCTTTCTAGGAAATAAAATATTTCCAAAGGTTAATCTGTCTAATTAAGGAAGGTACTTAGACACACAACTCATATTGTCGTTCCTTGAGTACAACTGTACTACAATTGATGCAATAATTATGATTGTTTGACTGAATATTTATCATGGTATGTTTGTTTGCAATCACTTTATGTTACTTTCCATGCCTTCCTACATACAGGGTGGCACAAAATAAGACATATAGAGCGTTTGTCGGTGAGGTTTAATTATAAGCCATAACTGAGTCTCCTTGCGATACTATTGTACTGTAGCTCTGACAGTTCTATAGTTCACTCAGCAATGTCTCAATACACTTTTCTGAATGGAAGCACAAACACTGGAACAGCATTTGTTTATCGTAAAGACATATTACACAAAATATGGACGCATTGTTACGGTGCGATTGCCCATTGAATAGCACATTTGATACAAAAATAGCATTATCCAGATGTTGCAGTACAGGAAAGAAGTCCAACTTTGATGACAGAATTCAGGCATTCTCTGATACGGATTTAGTGTATTGTTTCCGGTCAGCTGAAACCATGGAGAATGTGGAATGAGTATGGAACCTAGTCAGAGAGGAACCAAATACATCAAAATGACAAGCAGTATAGCAACTCAGGGTGCCACGACTGTCTCTGCTGAGGATAATGATACAGTAATTAAGCTAATTCCCCTAGAAAATTCAACTGTGCCAAGCTACGTAAAACAGTGATGTGTAGCATCAATATTCTTTTGAAAATAAGATGACCGAGGCCTTTGAAAACGGAAAAGTCGTTAGGAGGCGCTTTAGTGATGAGAAACGCTTTCATCTCCAAGGGGACGTCAACAAACAGAACTGGTTCTAAAGGAGCACTGTGAATCCACACGTTCAAGCTGCTGGACATAGTGTGGAATGGATCCCTTATGATCTCTCTCCCAAAAGGTATGTTTATTTCTTTGAGGAATATCCAAAAGACAGAGTCGTTGAAGCTGCACCTATGACACTCCAGGATCTTCGTCCTACAATTTCTAGAAAGACAGGTGTAGTCGAAAATTGTGATCGTCAGTAATTCATCACGGAATTCAGTTCAAGACTCTGCACACTGGTTGCTGTGCAAGGAAAACACTTTGAAAACCGTTTCTATTTCATTTCAGATATATCTGCTATAGCACAAATATGATAACAAGAATCTCTCACAGCATATTATGTCGTAGTAGACCTGTTTTAGGCCACCCTGTAAAAGCCTTTACTTACATTCACGTTAATGCAGAGTTTCGAAACTTATTTTAACGGCCAACTGGAACTGTGAACTTAGAAAGTTTGATGAGTAATTCTCTGATATCAAATACATATCTGGTATATAAGCAACCACTATATGAAGAGTCATTGCTCTTCAAGTGCTAATGAGGTGCGACAATAAAGTAATGAGATTGATTTTCTTTGCAAGATGTGGCAACCCTGCAGGCTTGTGTAGGCACAATATCTTTGACCTTGGTCTATAAGCTGCTTCTAGTCCAAGTGGCACATCAGTGCAACAGCTCAGTCGTGAGTTGTGCTGTAATAAGTGATTGTGTCTCCCATCACAGAAATGGAATGGCATAATTTTGTGCAACGGTATGCCATTTCTTTTTGTGTTAAATTGGGTGAAAACTTGACGACAACTTATGGTGGGCTTCAGAAGGCTTTTGGAGAGGAGGTTATGTTAAGTATTCAAGTTTTTTGTTGGCATGAAATGTTTAGTAAAGGAAGAACGAATGACCTCACGGACGGATGTCAGCATATCCAAGGGTGCGTGAACTCGCACGATATGATCGAAGATTATCCATGAAAATTATTTCAAAAGAACTGAACATCAATCGAGAAACTATTTGTCTAACAATAGCTGAAGATCTTGGTATTAGAAAGATTTGTGCAAAGATGGTCTCCAAAAGTATCACAACACAACAGCGAGAAATACGGAAAAATGTGGCAGCCGATCTGTTAGACTAAACGGAAATCAATCCAGAATTGTTGAACCGCGTTATCAATGATGTTTAAAGTTGTTTTTTTCAGTACAATCCAGAGACAAAGTTCGCAATGGTGCTCAAAGGGATCACCAGACCAAAAAAATCTCGAATTCAAAGTCAAAAGTGAAATACATTCTTGTGTACTTCTTTGGTTCTAAAGGAATTGTTCATAAAGAATGGGTGCCTCTTGGACAAACAGTTAACCAATATTACTACAAAGACATATTAGAAAGACTTTGTAAAAGTGTTCTTGTGTCCGTACCAACATTGCTGATAATTGGATTCTGCATCACGATAATGCACCACCCCATACTGCTCTGTCAGTACAGCCATTTTTAACCTCAAAACAAATTTCAGTACCACCACAGCCACCTAAATCACCAGATATCGCTCTGTGGGACTTTTTTCTATTTACAAGAGTCAAAACGGCGGTCAAAGGACACAATTTTCAAACAACACTAGAAGTCCAAAAACGTGTGACGAGGGTCTTGGAGGATATTACAGAAGATGAGTTCCAGAAATGTTACCATCAATGGTAGAAGCGCTGGAAAACGTTTGTGCAATGAGCAGGGAGCTACTTTGAAGGAGACAACAGTAAACTTCACTAAAACGGTAAGCAACATTTGTTTTTCACATCAGTCTCATTACTTTATTGTCACACCTCGTATATGTGACCTGCTGATGATCTTGGACTGTGAAACTAAACGAAAATAAAATAGTTTTTAGCAGCTATTAGCATTTTTAAATGCCATAAAAATTATTCATACAGCAGGAATTTGCAATTTGAAGATGTCATTCCTTCATAGTTGAGATCAGTTTCAATTCTGTCAGTACACTGCTTAAACAAGCAAACATGCCTTTTTGATTAACATCAGTAAATCTTACTCCACTCTATCATATAGCTTCAAGCATATGATCACTTAACGAATGAGTGAGAATGTTAACTATTGCAGTTTAAGCATGTAGGCTAGAAAAAGTTTACAAATGTTTGAAATTATGCTTAAAGTTTGTTGCAAGTCGAGAAGTGCTGTCATTTGCGCTCTATTCTAAGCAAAAGTCAGTTTTTCTTGCATGTCAATGCTTATGACGTCATATCTCCTGAACCATGTATGTCGTACAATAATAAATAGATACCATCTACAATGTGTGTTACGAATACAGTTAGAAGCGAAGAAGTATAAATTAAAATCAAATGCCCACTGTTGAAGTTAACTGCGTGCCATTTTAAGCAACAGGTAGTTATTCACGCATCTAAATATCGTAGGAGGAGGCGCAATTAAATGAAACTGCAGACATCAAATCGCGCAGCTGAGAGAGGGAGGCTCGTATTGGAATGCAGTTGACCTTGAATCTTCAAGAGCAACCATCATTTGTTTCTTCGCTCTATCTGTCATAGTTCGGCTCAAATGGTTCAAATGGCACTGAGCACTATGGGACTTAACTTCTGACGTCATCAGTCCTCTAGAACTTAGGGCTACTTAAACCTAACTAACCGTAGAACATCACACACATCCGTGCCTGAGGCAGGATTCGAACCTGCGACCGTAGCTGTCACGCGGTTCCAGACTGTAGAGCCTAGAAGCGCTCGGCCACCACGGCCGGCTGTCACAGTTTGCTTTGGAGTTTTGGTTGTAGATGACGTTAGTCTGTACTAGTGCCGCGACCATGGTGAACTCCAAAAACCGATTAGCTCCGAAGCCTCAAATTACTCGCAAAATTAAAAAAAGTCTTCAACAGAATGTTCAAACAAAATCAGGCTTGGAGCCGGTCGTCGTTCAATACTTCGCACGATATTTCAACTGGGCAACTGCTAGTCATCTTCAGGTGAGCCGTCACTGACTGGCGGAAACGTCTTTTTGGGTTTTTTTTTCTTTATTGCGATTTCATTCCTCTGCCCCATATGGGCAGGGGAGGGCTGTCAGCAGCACAATCCGCCGCTCTTCAGCCGAGTGACACTACAACTAAAACAAGAAGAAAATGATACACACATAAGGAGATAAAAAAGGGGAACATAAGACAGTAAGGGGAGAAAATGGGGGTAAAATATACACTGACAGTTAAAACAAGTCACCAGAAAGTTAAAAAACACAATTGGCGACTCTTAAAACACAGAGAAGACACTGAATGCGCAGGCACAGGTTAAAAGTCGGCCACAGTAGTAAAAACACTCTGGAACAACACACTTAAAATGCACTTGGAGCACACACGACGAACAATAAAACTTCCAGGTGGGACCTGCCGAGGGAAAAGGTCAGATAGTATGGAAAAGGAGGGGAGAGCAAGGGGCAGCTGGGGAAGTGGCGGGAAGAAGATAGAAGGGGCATTAGTGGGTCCACGAAGAGGCAGGAGACACGCGGGGACGGACAGAAATGTCCTCCGTTCCGCAACATATAGCATACTGTGACTATTCTGCGCATGTGTCGAAAACTTGATAGTTGAACCACACTGCCCACCGACAGCGCCCTCGCTGGTGGAATAGCGGAACCCAGTCGCCCTCTGTGTTGCTGTTTGCCACGGCCGTCGACGCACTCTGTCATCTTCGATTTGATCAAATCGTGGAGATGATGGGTTTCCATGGACTGTCCAGCCGGTAGCCGCTGTCACGGTTTAACTGATTTTCCGCCAGTCGAATTTCTACGGATTCTTTAATAATGGAGTCCCAGAAAAACGTTGCTGTGGACAAAATCATTGTTTTCTCATACTCCATTGAATGTCCAGTAGAAACTCAATATTCAGCAATAGCATACATCTAAAGATGTATGGTGTGCTAAGTGACTCTACCTATAGGAGGATTGATTACGATCCTACAGGACGTCTGCAACGAAAAACTATAGCACTATTAAATTCCTCCTCCTTACCGCAAGAGACCATCAAGAGGTTAAGACCACATGGTTGTGTACTTCCAAGACTGTATGGCCCTCCAAAGATTCATAAGGAGGGTCTTCCTCTGTGTCCAATAGTGAGCAACATTGGAGCTCCTACATATGATTTAGCTGAATATCTCGCTTTCTTACTGAGACCTTTCGTAGGCAAGTGCTCACATCAAATACGAAACTCAGCTGATTTTATTAAAAGACTGGGGGCTCTTCGTCTGAGCAGTGTATACCTTCTAATAAGTTTTGATGTGGTCTCATTTTTTACAAAAGTTCCTGTTACAGATTCTTTAACACTGATTTGTAACATGTTTCCTCTTGATATCACTGCTTTGTTCAGGCACGCGCTTTCCTCAACTCATTTCATGTTTAATCAAGAATATTTTGAACAGACTGACGGTGTAGCCATAGGTAGTCCCCTGTCTCCTTTGGTGGCCAACCTTTTTATGGAGATTTTGAAGAGAGAGCGCTTGAAACAGCTGCCCTGAAGCCAACAGTTTTTTGGCGGTATGTGGATGACACTTTCATAGTGTGGCCTCATGGAGAAGATAAATTAATGGAGTTTCTACATCACCTCATCTCCATTCATAGCAACATCGTGTTCACCATGGAAATAGATGGTTGTTTGCCTTTTTTGGATGTCCTGTTTCGAAGGAAGAATGATGGTTCTCTAGGGCATTCAGTTAACTGGAAACCCACTCTTACTGATTTGTACCTGCAAGCATCGAGTTGCCATCACCCATCGCAAACCATGAGTTTGCTTAAAACACTTGTTCATAGAGCTCATACTGTCTCAGATCTAGATAGCTTACCTCAAGAACTCGCCCATCTAAAGACAGTATTCAGCGAAAATGGGTATTCCATCCGGCAGATTAACAGGACGCTAACAGTTAAAACTAAGAAGCAGGAAGTGAATAAAGAGGAGAACATGTCGGAACAATCTTTAGCTTTTCTTCCTTTCGTTGGCAACACTTCGTTTAAAATAGCAAGAATCCTCCGAAAATTTCAAGTAAAAGTGGTTTTCCGTCCACCATCGAAGACTGCGGACCTTGTGGGATCAGTTAAGGACAATCTGTTACTACGAAAGGTCGGAATTTACAAGATACCGTGCCAATTTGGTATGGCTTACATAGGTCAAACCACACGCACCGTGAAAGAACGCTGCACTGAACCTCAACGTTACACCCGCCTTTTGCAGCCAAGCAAGTACGCTATTGCTGAACGTCGTATTTCTACTGGACATTCTATGGAGTATGAGAAAACAATGATTTTGTCCACAGCAGCGGCTTTCTAGTACTCCATTATTAAAGAATCCGTAGAAATACGACTGGCAGAAAATCAGTTAAACCGTGACAGCGGCTACCAGCTGGACAGTGCATGGAAACCCATCATCTCCACGATTTGCTCAAATCGAAGACGACTGAGTGCGTCGACGTCCGTAGCAAACAGCAACACAGAGGGCGACTGAGTTCCGCTATTCCACCAGCGAGGGTGCTGCAGGCAGGCTGTGTGGTTCACCTATCAAGTTTTCGACGCATGCGCAGAATAGTTACAGTAAGCTATATATTGCGGAACGGAGGAAGTTTTCGCCAGTCTGCGACGGCTTACCTGAAGATGACCGGCAGGTGCCCAGTTGACATATCGTGCGAAGTATTGAACGACGACCGGCTGCAGGCCCGAAATTTGTTTCAACAGCCAATTCGCCGGAAAAATTTTAAAATTCACATTCTTCAGCAGAATGTTATCATATGTCAAAGGAGGTGTTTAGTGATAATGCTACACCACGTGCATGAGCTTTTGAATGACTGAAATGGTTTTCAGACAGTTGGGAAGAGGTTGAAGATGATTAACGTCCCAGTCGATCTGTCAGTTAAAGTGGTGAAGCATACACTCAGAAAAACAATGAAATTATGCTGAACGACTGACGTTTGATCATTCGGATGACTGCAGACATGGTGAACATGACCAAAGAGACAGTGAGACAAATTTTTCAGAATGAATTAAACATTGCAAACGTTTGTGCGAGAATGCTTCCGAAAAACATCTCAGGAACCAATAGGCCATCGAAAGAATATTTGCTCTGATGTTATGGAACGACTCAGCGAAGAAACAGGCTTGATCACACCTTCCACGACATGTGATAAAACTTGGATCGTCCAGTACATCCTAGAAACAAAGTGAGAATCGATGCACAGGAAGACTCCCATGCCGACAAGAACGAGGGAAGGAGGGAAGCATGAATTAAAAAGTCAAAACTGAAGACAATGCTGATATTTCTTCCCCACATCATAGATGTCATCAAGGGTGTTCCTGGAGCCACTCTGTAGCAATTCTAGACGTGTGGGGTGTCGCATTGTCCTTTTGGAATTGCCCAAGTCTCTCGGAATGCACAATGGACATGAATGGTTGCAGATGATCAGACAGGATGCTTAAGTACGTGTTACCTGTCAGAGTCGTATCTAAACGTTTCATGGGTCCATATCACTCCAACTGCACACGTCCCAAACCATTAAATAGCTTCCACCAGCTTGTACAGTACCCTTCTAACAGGCATGATCCATGGATTCCTGATGTCTGCATACGCTGACACGTCCATCCGCTCAATAAAATTTAATACGTCCGACTAGGCAACATGTTTCCAGTCATCAACAGTGCAATGACGGTGTTGTGTAGCCCAGCGAGGCGTAAAGATTTATGTCGTGCAGTCATCAAGGGTACACGAGTGGCCCGTAGGATCCGAAAGCACATATGGATGATGTTTCGTTGGACGGTTCATATGCTGGCACTTGCTGACAAACCAGCATTGAAATGCGCAGCCATTCGGGGAGGCTTGCACTTCTGTCACGTTGAACGATTCTCTTCAGTCGTCGTTGACCCCGTTGTTGCTGTATCTTTTTCCGGCCGCAGCGATGTCGGAGATTTAATGTTTTACCGGATTCCTGATATTCACGTTACACTTGTGAGATGGTAGTACGGACAAATACCCACTTCATCGCTACCTCGGACGCCGACTGCAACACCACATTCCGACTCAGTTAAATCACGACAACCTGCCATTGTAGCAGCAGTAACCGATCTAACAACTGCGCCAGTGACTTGTCTCGTATAAGCGTTACCCACAGCAGCGCCTGTTTATGTATCTCTGTATTTGAATACGATTGCCTATACCAGTTTCTTTGGCATTTCAGTGTACCTGTTAATGAGTATATTGTGTCAGAATTTTAAATTATTAAATTAGGTCAGAAATCACGTTAAATATCGAAAATCAGTTTATGCTGCCCTCGGAAGAAGGTAGATTGACAACCTGCCATTGGTATTTGGGTCCGGAATAGCGGTTTAGTAATACAAAGTTTAACACTCCGTTCAATAGGACTGGCGCGAAGTATGTGCAGCGGACAACCAGCAGCGGCGTGGAGCGACCAGCTGACTGGTCTTTTCCCTTTGCAACGACACAGCCGCGTTTTCTTCAGCGTAGCAGCAGCGCGGGGAGCACAAGGAGAGCGGCAGTCCGCAGGTCGTGCCCCGCGGAGTCCAGTCACGGGGCACTAATTCGACCACAAAGGTCAGGGCTGGACGCCGCCCTGTGGCCTCAGCGGTACCACCGCACCATCCGGCAGCCGCCGGAGAGGACAAAGCCAGCCGAGGTGCCTGCTGTTTCGGCTAAGGCGGTTTCACAGCCCTCACAGTTCCGCCAGTAGCTTCCATAAATCATTCCAGGCCAAAGTTATCATTGTCCAACATCAACGTCTGTGCTCTGCAAATTACTGTGACGTGCGTGGCGGAGGTCACTATTCATCCTAAACACCGTAAGTTCCATTTCGTTCCATTCACTGGCAACTTGTGAAGAATCACTCATTCTACACTACTGGCCATTAAACTTGCTACACCACGAAGATGACGTGCTACAGAAGCGAAATTTAACCGACAGGAAGACGATGCTGTGATATGCAAGTGATCAGCTTTGCAGAGCATTCACACAAGGTTGGCACCGTTGGCGACACCTACAACGTGCTGACGTAAGGAAAGTTTCCAACCGATTTCTCATACAAAAACAGAAGTTGACCGGCGTTGCCTGGTGAAACGTTGTTGTGATGCCTCGTGTAAGGAGGAGAAATGCGTACCATCACGTTTCCGACTTTGATAAAGGTCGGATTGTAGCCTATCGCTATTGCGGTTTATCGTATCGCGACATTACTGCTCTCGTTGGCCGAGATCCAATGACTGTTAGCAGAATACGGAATCGGTGGGTTCAGGAGGGTAATACGGAACGCCGTGCTGGATCCCAACGGCCTCGTATCACTAGCATTCGAGATGACAGTCATCTTATCCGCATGGCTGTAACGAATCGTGCTGCCATGTCGCGATCCCTGAGTCAACAGATGAGTACGTTTGCAAGACAAGAACCATCTGCGCGAACAGTTTCACGACGTTTACAGCAGCATGGACTATCAGCTCAGAGACCATGACTGCGGTTACCCTTGACGCTGCATCACAGACAGGAGCGCCTGCGATGGTGCACTCAACGACGAACCTGGGTGCACGAATGGCGAAACGTCATTTTTTCGGATGAATCCAAGTTCTGTTTACAGCATCATGATGGTCGCATCAGTGTTTGGCGACATCGAGGTGAACGCACATTGGAAGCGTGAATTCGTCATCGCCATACTGCCGTATCACCCGGCGTGATGGTATGGTTACGCGTCTCTGTCACCTCTTGTTCGCATTGACGGCACTTTGAACAGTGGACGTTACATTTTAGATGTGTTACGACCCGAGGCTCTACCCTTCACTCGATCCCTGCGAAACCCTACATTTCAGCAGGATATTGCACGACCGCGTGTTGCAGGTCCTATAGAGCCTTTCTGGATACACAAAATGTTCGACTGCTGCACTGGCCAGCACATTCTCCTGATCTCTCCCCAATTGGAATCGTCTGGTCAATGGTGGCCGAGCAACTGGCTCGTCACAATACTCCAGTCACTATTCTTGATGAACTGTGGTATCGTGTTGAAGCTGCATGGGAAGCTGTACTTGTACAGGCCATCCAAGCACTGTTTGACTTAATGCCCAGACGTATCAAGGCCGTTATAACGGCAAGAGGTGGTTGTTGTGGGTACTGATTTCTCAGGATCTATGCACCCAAATTGCGTGAAAATGAAATCACATATTAGTTCTAGTGTAATATATTTGTCCAATGAATACCCGTTTATCATCTGCATCTCTTCTTGGTGTAGTAATTTTAATTGCCAGTAGTGTACACTTGTGTCTACATCTACATCTGCATACATATGTCGCAAGCCAATGTGTGGTAACTTGTACCTCTATCAGTCATTTCTATACCTATTGCACTAACAAACAGAGCGAGGGAGAAACGACTGTCTGTATGGCTCCATTAAAGCCCTAATTTCTCTTAACTTATCCTCGAGATCCTTATACGAAATGTATTTGGCGGCTGTAGAACCAGTCTACCGTCAGCTTGAATCACCGGTTTTCTAAATTTTCTCAACAGTACTTCGCGAAAAGAACGTCCTTTTCCCTCCAGGAATTTGCATTTGAGTTCACGAAGCGTCTCCGTGATATTCGAGTGTTGAACGAACAACCGGTAACAAATCTAACAGCAGAACTCTGGATTTCGTCGATATTGTGCCATAGTTGGCTCTGTTCCGACGTATGACCTAAATTGGTAAGACTTCCACCTTCTGCGATTTACGAGCTCACTGCCAGAAAGGGTATCTGTGGACCAGCGAGGAGAGACGTTACGACGCAGTAGTAGGAGGTGGCTTGTTGTGATGACTTTCACCGTGAACAGGGTCAGCACTGGTTTGACGTAAAATTGTATAGCCGACGTCTGTATCCTGCTAGGTCCGTATTATGAAAGAGTGTGCGTTTGTAGTGTATGTAGCAAACTTCGGCTGCGGTTGTTCTTAGCGCTGGGAGGTGCTGTCATAGTTGCTGAGCTGAGTCTTGGATGTAGCTCTATTAAGTCCAAGGACAGACTGTGTTCCTGTATTAAAGCCCACAGAGCGTTTCTTTGGTGTCTGACATTTCTGCTTGCCATTTTCTGAATCCGAGTATCACGCACGTGATTACCTATCAGTTATGGGATGTTTAGTCATATTTACGCCGGCCAGCAGTTGGTGAAGGGAAGACGTATGAACAGCCTTGACGTTAAGAACAGAGTTTATTGGCTGGTAACTATTATGTTGCAGGTTCGATTCCATTTATATTTATTACTTGAAAGAATCGCTGTGCTTAATGCCTGTAGCATGCAATGAACAAAGGAAGATAATGTTGTTTGTGCCGTATGTCATCATGAATATACTGCAAGTATTATAATAGCATTTTCTAATCTTAATTGGACGTGTTGAAAGATAGTTTTCCTTATGACTGCTATAACATGTTTTAAACAGCTTCATTCACTAGGTTTGCGCAATAATGTGCCGAAGAGAACCGTGTAATGAAGAATTTACTTTGTTAGTTACGGTTGAATGTGTGTATTGCCTGGTTTAATCTTTTACAATTAAGTCGCACTTGCCGGTCTGTCTTACATAAAGTATATTACCCTCAAAGACATTAATTCTTTCTTCAGTTAAGAATTTTTGACTGTCGCTTTAGGTGCCAGCCATTCTTTCTTCTAATATGATAATTTATTTTCTGAATTCACAGTTACTGGCGAACCAGTTTCAACACCTGAAAGACATTTTCGCTGAACATGTCTTAATGATAAGTTCTTTGCTGAACTAAGTGATTCATATAAGTGAAGGCTTAAGTCTTTTAAGTAATTTTGACTTGTTCTTGAATCCATATTTCTTTGAGTTGTGAGTCCATTAAGTTGGCTTTGGCGTATTGAAATGTGTTAATGTTAAATTTGATAAAAGTTACAGTAAATGTTTTGTATAAAATGTGTAATCTAGGCTGAATCAATCGCTCCAACCTTTTACGCCTGATGGCCCAGTACTCTGCGACAGTGTCTTCCTTTAATCCGAACTGGTAAGGATCCTAAACGCTTTAATAGTACTAGTGTTCTACAGGGTGTTTCAAAAATGACCGGTATATTTGAAACGGCAATAAAAACTAAACGAGCAGCGATAGAAATACACCGTTTGTAGCAATATGCTTGGGACAACAGTACATTTTCAGGCGGACAAACTTTCGAAATGACAGTAGTTAAAATTTTCAACAACAGATGGTGCTGCAAGTGATGTGAAAGATATAGAAGACAACGCAGTCTGTGGGTGCGCCATTCTGTACGTCGTCTTTCTGCTGTAAGCGTGTGCTGTTCACAACGTGCAAGTGTGCTGTGGACAACATGGTTTATTCCTTAGAACAGAGGATTTTTCTGGTGTTGGAATTCCACCGCCTAGAACACAGTGTTGTTGCAACAAGACGAAGTTTTCAACGGAGGTTTAATGTAACCAAAGGACCGAAAAGCCATACAATAAAGGATCTGTTTGAAAAATTTCAACGGACTGGGAACGTGACGGATGAACGTGCTGGAAAGGTAGGGCGACCGCTGCACTAGCAACGCGTTGCCCTCTGTGGTTGCCATACGCGGTCGCCCTACCTTTCCAGCACGTTCATCCGTCACGTTCCCAGTCCGTTGAAATTTTTCAAACAGATCCTTTATTGTATCGCTTTTCGGTCCTTTGGTTACATTAAACCTCCGTTGAAAACTTCGTCTTGTTGCAACAACACTGTGTTCTAGGCGGTGGAATTCCAACACCAGAAAAATCCTCTGTTCTAAGGAATAAACCATGTTGTCCACAGCACACTTGCACGTTGTGAACAGCACACGCTTACAGCAGAAAGACGACGTACAGAATGGCGCACCCACAGACTGCGTTGTCTTCTATATCTTTCACATCACTTGCAGCGCCATCTGTTGTTGAAAATTGTAACTACTGTAATTTCGAAAGTTTGTCTGCCTGAAAATGTACTGTTGTCCCAAGCATATTGCAACAAACGGTGTATTGCTATCGCTGCTCGTTTAGTTTGTATTGCCGTTTCAAATATACCGGTCATTTTTGAAACACCCTGTATATGCGGCTTCCTTTACAGATAAGCTACTCTTTCCTAGTATACTCCCAATAAAACGAAGTCGACTCCTCGCCTTCCCTACAACCGTCCTTAAATACACGCTCCATTTCATATCACTTTGCAACGGCGCACCAAGATATTTAATCGACGTGATTGTGTCAAGGAGCACACTACTAATGCCGTGACCGAGTTTTACGGGATTGTTTTTCCTACTCTGTGTATTCACTTACGTTTTTCTACGTCTGGAACAAGACGCCTTCCATCATAACAACTAGAAACTTTGTCTATATCATCTTGTAACTTCCTACAGTCAGTCAACGACCACACTTTCCTGTACACCGCAGTCACTGGTAAACAGCCGCGGGGCTGTTGCTCACACTTCACGTCACATGATTTATGCATGCAGAGAATAACAGCGGGACCATTACACTTCGCTGACGATACTCCTGGCTCTCATGAACATTCACCGTCAAAGATACCGTACTGGGTTCTGTTACTTAAGAAGTCTTCGAGTTACTCACAGATGTGGGAACCAAATGCGCAAGCTCGGACCTTCTGCAACAATCTGCAGTGGGTCAGAGTGTCGAACGCTTGCCAGAAATCTAAGAATATGGAAACTGTTTGTTGCCCTTCATCCACGATTCGCAGGACATCATGTGAGAAGAGCGCAATCTGAATTTCGAACGATCGGTGCTTTCCGAATCATTCTGGGTCTTTGTGCGAGCTCTGTGGTGGAGTAGAAAGATAGATGAAGAACTTTCTTACACTAACATAGCCGGCCGATGTGGCCGAGCGGTTGTAGGCGCTTCAGTCTGGAATCACGCAGCTGCTACGGTCTCAGTGGCGAACCCTGCCTCGGGCATGGATGTGTGTGATGTTCTTAGGTTAGTTAGGTTTAAGTAACGAAACTTCCTAGCAAATTAAAACTGTGTGCACCGACTGAGACTCGAACTCGGGACCTCTGCCTTTCGCGGGCAAGTGCTCTACCATCTGAGCTACCGAAGCACGACTCACGCCCGGTCCTCACAGCTTTACTTCTGCCCGTATCTCGTCTCCTACCTTCCAAACTTTACAGAAGCTCTTCTGCGAAACTTGCAGAACTATTATACTGCGGAGACATGGCTTAGCCACAGCCTGGGGGATGTTTCCAGAATGAGATTTTCACTCTGCAGCGGAATGTGCGCTGGAGATGAGATACTGGCACAAGTAAAGCTGTGAGGACCGCGCGTGAGTCGTGCTTCGGTAGCTCAGATGGTAGAGCACTTGCCCGCGAAAGGCAAAGGTGCCGAGTTCGAGTCTCGGTCGGTGCACACAGTTTTAATCTGCCAGGAAGGTTCATATCAGCGCACACTCCGCTGCAGTGTGAAAATCTCATTCAGGTTTAAGTAGTTCTAAGTCTAGAGGACTGATGATCTCAGATGTAAATTCCATAGTGCTAAGAGCCACTGGAACCATTTTTTAACACTAACGGAATTGGAAAGTCACACAACGTTAAACACTATGGTTATCTATTTTTTGCAGAAATTATAGTCACAAAATAGCTATTGAATGACTATCCTTTCATTTCAGCATAAGGATAAAATATTTTTCAAAATTTCCCGTATCCATGGAAATTCTCGAGCATCAGTTAGGGAGCGTCGGTCAGAATGGTCATCTTGTAACACTTTTCGTTTGCATCAGTGTACACTGGTGTGCAAAACGTTAGGTCGAAAGTAATGTTCTCGTGATGTGTCACTACCAAGTAACATAGAGCGATAAAACTCGTAGAAAGAACTGCTATAGTAAAGTATAGTATGTAAGTGAAAGAAATACGCAGTGAGACAAACAGAAATGACTCTTTTGTTCAAAGAGAATGATTCGTTTGAAGTCGCGGTGATTCATAACGGTCCTCTGATCATCAAAAAGGTGGGAACTGGCCGGTGGGTGCACACAGATTTAAGATGGTGCTAAGAGAATAGGGACTGGATCCACGAGGGGTCATGTTCTCTTCTCGGATGGGAGCAGATTCAGTTTGCGTTGTGATTCTGGACGTACCCCCATATAGATACGGGAACACGTAATGGTATGAGAAGGCGTAATGTTACAAGTGCGTACTGACCTCTAAATCTCTGAAGACGGTAGACTCATCGCTCACTATCATAGTGACTCTGTACTGCTTCTCAACATGCTCTTTTCAAGGATGCATTCATCATTGACTTTATATTTAGTGTTCCGTACCTTTTCGAGAAAAATGGAACTGTTACAGGATAACTTCGCTGTCTGTCAGTCAGTCTGTCTGTCCGTTCGTCTGTTAGAACATCCTTTTCCTCAGAGGCGGGCAGAGGTATCAAGTTGAAAATTATGTCAAGTACTGAAGTCAGTTGTTCCTTAGCGGAGTAAAAATTTAGGCTTTTAAGTTATCCAATCAAAAGATACGGCCGTTTACACAACATGTTTTAATATTTGCAAACTCATTCATAAAAACCTATAGGATACTTCTGGTACCCCTAGAATCATGAAACTTGTCAAGAAGCTAGGTTTCACGGTACAAGTACAGGAAGAAATCAAAATTTGTTAATTTTTAATAACATCAGTTAAAGAAATTCTTTCTGAAATCTGTTATCTGTCTGTCTCGGTTAAGATACATTTTCTTCAGGAATGGGTAGGTGGATCAAGTTGAAATATATGTCAACTACTGAAGTCTACAGTCCCATGGCGGTGCAATAATTTAAGTTTCTAAGTCAGTGCGATCAAAAGATACGACCATTTATGTCACAAATTTTGATACTCGCAATCTCACTCATCGGAAACTATAGTTTTTATTTATTTATTTTATTTATTGAAGTTTAATAAGCCATAGCTGCAAAATACTGACACGAAATCTTTACAGACGAATGGAAAAACTAGTAGAAGCCGACCTCGGGGAAGATCAGTTTGGATTCCGTAGAAATACTGGAACACGTGAGGCAATACTGACCTTACGACGTATCTTAGAAGAAAGATTAAGGTAAGGCAAACCTACGTTTCTAGCATTTGTAGACTTAGAGAAAGCTTTTGACAATGTTGACTGGAATACTCTCTTTCAAATTTTAAAGGTGGCGGGGGTAAAATACAGGGGGCAAAAGGCTATTTACAATTTGTACAGAAACCAGATGGCAGTTATAAGAGTCGAAGGACATGAAAGGGAAGCAGTGATTATGAAGGGAGTAAGACAGGGTTGTACCTCTCCCCGACGTTATTCAATCTGTATCTTGATCAAGCAGTAAAGGAAACAAAAGAAAAATCGCAGTAGGTATTAAAATCCATGGAGAAGAAATAAAAACTCTGAGGTTCGCCGATGACATTGTAATTCTGTCAGAGACAGCAAAGGACTTAGAAAAGCAGTTGAACGGAATGGACAGTGTCTTGAGAGGAGTGTGTAAGATGAACATCAACAAGAGCAAAACGAGGAAATGGAATGTAGTCGAATTAAGTCGGGTGATGCTGAGTGAATTACATTAGGAAATGAGACGCTTAAAGTAGTAAAACAGTTTTGCTATTTGGGGAGCAAAATAACTGATGATGGCCGAAGTAGAGAGGATATAAAATGTAGAGTGGCAATGGCAAGGAAAGCGTTTCTGAAGAAGAGAAATTTGTTAACATCGAGTATAGCTTTAAGTGTCAGGAAGTCGTTTCTGATAGTATTTGTATTGAGTGTAGCCATGTATGGAAGTGGAACATGGACGATAAATATTTGGACAAGAAGAGAATAGGAGCTTTCGAAATGTGGTGCTACAGAAGAATGCTGAAGATTAGCTGGGTAGATCATATAACTAATGAAGAGGTATTGAATAGAATTGGGGATAAGAGGAGTTTATGGCACAACTTGACAAGAAGAAGGGACCGGTTGGTAGGACATGTTCTGAGGCATCAAGGGATCACAAATTTAGTATTTCAGGGCAGCGTGGAGGGTAAAAATCGTAGAGGGAGACCAAGAGATGAATACACTAAGCAGATTCAGAAGGATGTTGGTTGCAGTAGGTACTGGGAGATGAAGAAGCTTGCATGGAGAGCTGCATCAAACCAGTCTCAGGACTGAAGACCACAACAACAACATTATATTTCGATTCCCCCCCCCCTCCTGAGAGGTGGGGGGGGGGCTGTCAGCAGCGTAATGCGCTGCTCTGCGGCCTACAGATAGAGATCAAAACATAATGAGGAGATACAACAATAAAAAGAGGTGATAAAACGGTGACTGGTTAAACCTGGTAGATGGTGAAAAAGTTGTGAAGCAAACATAAAAAGCAAAGAGGTCAGTGATGCTGCTTAAAAACACTTAGGAAATAGACAGACACAATTAAAAAAAACATGGCGACAGTCTGGTTTCTGTTCGCAACCCTTTAAAAAGAGGACGCACAACACTCACGGAAAGCACTGCACCACTGCACTATAGAATATGAAGGCATATAGGTAGGGGGGTGGGGGGAAGAGGCGGTTAGCCGATGGAGGGAGAGGGCACAGGCAACGAAGGGAGCAGAGCGGAAGCGAGAAAAGATTGGGGAAGACAGTGGAGGAGAAAGAAAAAGGACTTGGGGGAAGAGAATGGAGTCAACGAGTGGGTAGGTGGAGAAAAAACAGGATGGAAGGGGGGGGGGGAGAGGGAGCCCGGGGAAAGGCCAGAGGGAGCGTCGGGGAGGCGAGAAACTGTAGATGAAGTGTCTATATAGATAGTTAAGTTTGAAAAAAACCTCAGAACACAAGTCGTAGTCGCAGGAGTCCGGCTTTTACGGTTGACATGTGTGAGTGCATCGAGCAGAGGACTTGGAGTAGCTCTTAGGTGGAGAGGATATTCCGCGAATAGACAGGCCTGCCCGTTCTCCCGACTCAAATTCCAACGAGCATGTATGGGATGCGTTGTGGAGACGTTTAGCAGGGTATCCACACGCACCAACGCCCATCCAGCAGTTTTGATGCGCGCTGGTGGAGGTCTGGAACGTTCGTTACCACCTTGAGGCATGGGAGCATCTTGCAGAGCATGCATTGTGTTATGCAACCGTTTTTTGACAAACTGTCGGGTCACAGAGGTAAGACCCGAATGAATTTGTCAAACCAAATCGGAACAAGTTAATCTCGATCGGTAAATGAAATGCGAATCAGTACCAGTGAGTGCCAGTACTTAACTGTGCAAATAATTGTTTCCTATAATGAACTGCTAGTATACCCAAATA
This sequence comes from Schistocerca gregaria, assembly GCF_023897955.1. Taxonomy (NCBI): domain Eukaryota; kingdom Metazoa; phylum Arthropoda; class Insecta; order Orthoptera; family Acrididae; genus Schistocerca; species Schistocerca gregaria. Next base: position 453,417,749 of record NC_064924.1, read on the forward strand.
AGAAGCGTCTGTAAAACTAAACTGTACCTGCCTGTAGTCGGAGAGATGCGCCGTGGGTCATAAAACCAGCAGGAGAAACAGCCCCCAGCGGAATTAGTGGAAGACTCGCCTCACACACGAGCATGGTATCACATGAGGAGTTCGGAGTCGAGAGTACTTTGAAAGAAAACGGGTTTAGCGCCAGACGTGCCAAACTCACAAAACATATTAGATCTCCAAGCTGTGCAAGAACAACAGAGACTGTCTTTAGGGAAACGTGTGCGGTCAGAGGGCGTGTGCCGTTTTTGGCAGTCAGAGAAGAGCGCCTGTTGTGCACAGAACTGAAGGCAGTTAGGTTTCGCCGAAATACACGGTTCACAAAGATAATTTCTTAGAAAGTAGAATGGAAACAGAAAAGTTTATTGCATCTTTGAAAACCATGAGATACCAACACTGCGCTCTGCTTCTGCACCACACAATCTTTTACAACTGTAAGAACAGCTACCTCCGGTTAACCTAAGCAATTTAGAAGTGCCAGTATGAAAAAGGGCTGTGCTTACAGAGGTCCACCCTTACTGAAATGCACACAGGGGGAGGGAGAGAGTAGGTCACAGCTCTAAAGCGCCAATGTATAGAGAATTTTGTAAGCCGGTTAACCACCATGAATGAGCTTAAGACAGGGAGTCCAGCGTTTTTTAATACACGTTCTTACATGGCAAAAGGATTCAAGGGGAAACAGAAATTACTTTGTGGACCATTAAACAAAGATCTTAAGAAGAGACTTGAAAAATGTTACATCTGGAGCGTTGCACTATATGGTGCGGAGACCTGGACATTGAGGAAGGATGATGAAAGTAGATTGGAGGCACTAGAGATGTGGTTATGGAGAACAATGGAAAAAGTGAAATGGGAAGACTGAATAAGGAATGAAGAAGTATTAAGAAGAGTTGGAGAAGAAAGGAACATGCGGAAAGTTATCAGAAAAAGAAAACGAAACTGGACTGGACGTTGTTTGAGGAGGAACTCTTTATTGAAGGAAGGAAAAGAAGGAATGGGGGAGGGAAAAAGGGGAAGAGGGAAAAGAAGATATCAAATGCTGTATAATATCAAAGGAGACAAATATTCAGAAATGAAAAGACTGGCTATGGACAGACAAAAGTGGAAGAGGCTTAACCCATGAAAAGACATACTTAAGGCAGAATACCATACTACCTACTACTACTGGTTAGAACTCTCAGCGTTCATCAATCAGCTAGTCAAAATTACGCGACGCTCGTCGGAAGCGCACTGCAGAAAGTTACTTGTGATATCAACATCTCGACGGACAGACTTCTCAGGTAGGCGACTTGATGGTCTGACTTTACTTCATAATGAGGTGGCTGTCATCTGGATGAGCTGAAAATCGCATACGGAAGTTGTTGGTACAAAGCAAATGACTGATTCTCCAACCCCTTTATCTGGCGCTTTCACATTATGAGAATGATGAGATCCAGCCGCAATCATACATAGGCGCACCCAGGCCGGCATGTGAAGACGTTAGCGTACACATTTAATTTTTTTTTTGTCGGAACTGTCAGAGAGACAGCGAGAGAAAGGAGATGGTTGACGTCGTTGCTAGCTGAAAGCTGGCGCCGTAGAGAGACTCCCGTCTGCATCGCGAGCTCCAGCTGCAGCCAGCAACGATCGCGTGACATTTCTCCTACGATCCCCACTGACTACACTCAGCGGTGCATAGTGGCTTGTTTGTCAGCGCGTCCCAAAGGAACAGACAGTCTTTGCTAAAGCTACTACCCTATTTCATACGTTGGCCACAATGAATTACATTTGAACACTGCTGACGAAAATTCAAGTGAAAAAACAGGAATAAAAGAAATAGATATGTAATATCCCCAAAACTTGTTAAGTGCCCTGCCGCCAGTTTGCACTTAACGAACCACATATTGCCCTTTATTTCAACTCAACCTATATGGTGGTTACACTTACTATCTACACACATTCATCCTCTGTAATGTTAATTTGATATGTTTGTTAATTTCACATTTTTTGTGTTACAAAATCTATAAACACACACGAATATGTACAAAGCACAAGTTGCTCTGAGGTCGGTTCCGACAATTGCGCTTTTACTTTTATCTTGCAATAAATCATACATACTAAAATGTATTATGTTAAGATATTCTTTTTCAAATAATCCCATTAATTGAATGATGGCACAATCTTCTTTATGCTGTATCAATGTACTGATCACTGACGTCAGAACGCTGATTTCTGCTCATAGCAGTAATTGACACTGTCAGATGGGTGCTGAAAATAATGCCTCCGAATTTTTTATATGAAATCCTTTTAAAGGAAAAAAAGAAAGAAAACAGACGCTATTAACAGCCTCCATCTACGTTCTTAATGCCTACATATTTATTCCTCAACATAGGCCCTATGGCGACGAACATATTTCTACTAACGACAGACAGTTTGTTGAAACTGTCACAATAGAACGTTTGATTTTGTTGACAGACCGACAACGTCATCTCTGATTGTACCGCTTCATCAGTATCAAAGTGAAGCCCTCGAAGGTCTTCCTTAAGTTTTGAAAACAGATGAAAATCTAATTTTGCCAAGTCGGGACAGTATGGAGGATGACGGATGACACTTAAACCAAGACGTTGGGTTGCTGCAGATATTGTAGCGCTCGTGGGTGGCCTGGTATTATCAGGCCTATGGGAGAGGGTGCTCTGTGTGTTGACGAACTCTTCCAATTCGAAACCGGATTACTGCTCACTGTTTCTCACACACCGACATACGGTGAGTTCCACAAGAAAGCGTATGCTGTTTATCTGTATGAAAAAAGATGCTATTATAAATAAATGTTTACATGAAAATACGCAATATTAGTACTGGCACTATCACCTAATAGTTAATCCAATCGCAGTTATAGATTTCAGCTTGGCACCTTAGACGTCTCTGCAGTCAATCATCCACGTTTTCAACCTCTAAATATAGTCTGACCCACTTCGCAACGAATGTCTTTGACTTTCTAAGAATTTTAGCAGCAGATCAGTATGAAAGCTGTGGTCCGTGTGCATTATTTACAAGGCACACTGTCTCGTGAAGCTTCAGATATTTTGCACTTATATTAAAGTGCAACCGGCAAAACAAAACATTCAACCCTCACACTGTGCTAAAGCGCATTAATTACAGATTCGATACCACTACCAGAGATGTTACATTTCAAATTATGGTGTATACTTTCTTGTGGAACTAATTGTAATTACGTTACATACACACTGCCATGTTACGCACTGCAATTCGTAGCCCTCCAGCGGCAAAGGGCTGCAGCTTGGGCCAGCGATGAAAGAAAGTCGACAAAGTAAGATGCGTGACATGTAATATCTCAAGTAATAGTGAGAACATAATAAAAAATTCAGAGATGTCACTTTTCAGCACACGCTCGTTTCTTCCCCATTGTACCGATTAACGTAGTTTTATGTTACATTCTTGACACTACTAACAAACTGCATCTTGCAGCACTACATGTGTAAAAGTTCATGAGGTCTGATGTTAATAGTACAACTGTCGATATTATTTACAGTGTTTCTCTTACGTAATTTCTACATTGTCGCGCCTAACTGTTCCTCTTCCCAACTTAGAGCTCAAGATCATCTGGTTGTCAGATGGAAACTGGTCATCATTAATAAAAAAGTAGAGATCAAGACTATGTTTCTCAGTGGTTATACATGAATGACTCTAGAGGTGACAGTAATCTTCTAGTCAATGACCAACACGATTTCACGTTTCGTGAAGCACACGACTTTGCGTTTCTCTACACTGAGAGCCCTTCCCAGTCTCTGCACCTGGCTGATATTCAGAGGAGACCTAATTAGATATTACTGAATTCATACGAGATAAAATTTCGTCCAAGAGAACTGCACCATCTGCGAAGAGGTTTAGATAAGAATGTTCGGTGCACTATTAACGTAAAATACTGCCACGTGCTGGGTCGTCCACCTTGGAGAACTAATTTGCTAGAAAATTCTAGATATGTATAAATATGAGCTTTCTCTCTTGAGGCAAGCAGCTCTGTTTTCGTGTGCTCAGTACATGTGACCCCCGCCGGAGGTTCGAGTCCTCCCTCGGGCATGGTTGTGTGTGTTGTTCTTAGCCTAAGTTAGCTTAAGTAGTGACTAAGTCTAGGGACCGATGACCTCAGCAGTTCGGAATTCACATGCATTTGAACATTTTAAGTACACGTGCTTCCCTGTTGATGGCCCTGCTGTAGCACCTGGTAACTGATTACGGATACTACGTGACAATATGAATAAGGACCTTATTATACCTCCCATAGAACACACTAATTACTTCAGTGTCTGTAGATGGCATTCCACCCAGGATCATGTGTTCTTTCTGTCTACGAAGAAATTTTAGATCTCCTCGTAAACTTGCTTTGATTTCCATAGTAAGAACGGATTTGTAGAGGACACCTACATGGTACTGAATAGAACTTTTCCGGAAGTACATTATCACCGAATCAACTTAATTACCTTCACTCACCCCAATGAGGATATCATTTTTCAGGTAAGAGAGCTGATTTTCGCATAGTATATATTTTTTGTTAGAAGCTTATTTCCATATTTTCTAGACTGCTCACATGTTTCAGTTCAGAACATACTCTTAAGATTCTGCTACGAAAAGACGCAAGTGACGTAGGGTGGTAGTTCTGTGGGTCAGTTGTATTTTGTTTCCTGGACATATTTCCCACAGCAAAATCGTGGCTGATTCTTGCCCTTCAAGACGTTTATCCACTGCTCCATCTCTAGCAAATTATTCGTCGATGGGTCGTTAAGCTCTCATTTCTTCTTAGACTAAGTAGCGAGAAGTTTTCAATCCGTCTTAATTTTGTCTTATCAGCTACAATTTTTCCCTTTCTTTATCAGTTTCGACACGTCCTCAGTGGTATGACTATGTATATATCTCGAAAACGACACAACTACAAGAATGTCAATATTGACAATGATTGTAAGAAATTACCTTTCTGCTCCAGTGCTTAGTCCATATTTATAAGTCCACAATCTCAACATCTGCAAGTTAATGTTTTTTTATTACAACTCATTAATTAAAATATGCATGATTAAGTCATCACATGCCTATGACACGTTGCCAACGTAGGAAACCTTAGTATCTTTGCGGTAGAGCAGGGTAACAAATAGAAATCTAACTGCTCTAAGACACAAAATGTACTTCACACTGCTGTATTAAATAATTCAGTATCAATTAAAGTATAACATTTACTAGCACTCGATTGTCTAGCGCCTGGCTACATATTCAGTAGCATTTTCATTTTGACATATGCTGTAGTCAACATAATGCAGAACGACCAATGTTAATTAGAACATACCAGATGTGACGAATCAGTTTAATTAAGCTGTCTCATACAAGCCCTGTTATATATCTCTATAAACGCCCTTTCAATAAATTTAGAGATTGGCTTGTACATAAAACACATAACTGGAAGCTTACAATAGATTCATACGAATGTGTTCAGACGAGTAATATTATTCTGATATAATTAAGCTGTTGTCTGACTGTAAGTCATGTAGAGTAAAATATTGAAATACTGCTTACATCTAGGTTATAACGCAAATCTAACCAAAATGTAGTAAATAAGTTATCTACCTTGTTCATGAAATAGATCTCCCGTACGTGAATTCAGCGCAAAATTGGAATTACATAACAATGATTGAAATTCCTCGATGGAGCAATACGTAAAATGAGGGACAGGCAACCACTCACATATGGCGGGTGGATGCGGGGGGCATAGAAACACATAATAGAAAACAGCATTCACAATAGCTTTCTAGCGCGAACTCTTTTTCTAGCACACCTACTCACACACACAACCACACAGACGCCTAAACGCACGAAAAAATTCTTCCCATGGGCACGGGGATGTGCGTCTGTGTGCCTGTGAGGTCTTTTGTGTGTTTGTGTTTGTGTGCATGTTTTTGTGTGTGTGCGTTTGCTCCTGCTAGAAAAAGAGCTTGTGTTCGAAAGTTAACTTGAATGCTCTTTTCTGCTACGTGCTGCTGAGCTTCATGCATCGATCCACTATAGGTGAACGGTTGTTTGTCCCCTATTTTACGAATTATATAACATATTGACAGTGACACAATTTATTATTCTGTATTTGTAATTACGTTTCAGGAGTTACTTTTCTGTGCATGGTGGGTTGGTGGTGGAGAGGGGAATAGGAGCATCTGCTTCCTCATTCGATTGTGCCATTAGCTCTTCTACGGAAACCAGGTCATCATACGTGTCGTTAGGCGGCGAGTGTATGGGAGGCAGTACCATGATCACCTCCACTACAAGTACGTTTCCCCAGAAGCAAAGAGTTTGTCTTCTCATCGTACGGCACTCACACTACCGCTAATGGAATGTCTTGGTTATGTCTGTGCATAGGCTGAGCAAACACTTTGAGAAGTGCGTAGCTGACATGCGATATATTTCCGTTGTTATACGAGTTCGATAACAATTTCAGATGTATTAGCAAACATCAGGATATACTTAGGTGACGATTCCAGATTTGTGGACAAATCACTTGTTTTCATGTAAAGAATTTCATTTTAAAACTTTTGTTTCGATAGTATTCCAGAACTTTTCAGTTATTGCTGGTAACTAGAAGTCGTCTTAGAGGCTCATGAGGTATTCGCCGTAACCTAGATCTAAATAGTCTGTTACCGCAACAGATGTTACGAATAATACGTTTGACTATCGGTTTCCGAATGATTCACTGTAACGAAATTTGCAGATATTTCTCTGTATTGTTTTCAACCTCGGTTACATACAACTTGCACAACATTTAGTGACTTAATGTGTGTAAACCCTCACACTGCGTTAATTGTACCATGCACCACATCTCTTCGACAACGATGTTCATAAAGGGACACCCTTAAACCACTAACAATATCACACATCAAATCAGAATTCCACGTTGGCGAAAGTAGCATTCCTTTGAGACTTGTGTGAAATATGTTCGACAATACGTACAATGTTCGTTCCGCCCAAAGCACTACAAGTAGGCTGTTTAGGTTTTCATGTTGGTAACTCCATGTAGCGCTCTATATGCAAATCACTGACTGTGCTCTGTGCAGTCTGTGGCTGGTTTGCATTGCTGGAATATTACCTATTGTAGTGTTGTGCAGTTGGCTGTTAAGAGCGGGTACCGTTGCGCAGTTGGAGGTGAGCCGCCAGAGGTGGTGGATGTGGGGAGAGAGATGGCGGAGTTTTGAGAGCGGATGATCTGGACGTTTGTCCATCAGAGACAGTAAATTTGTACGACTGGATGTCATGAAATGGCTTTTGAACACTATTAAGCTGACAGTAGTGGCGCTCGCTGTATTGCAGTAGTTTGAGTAACGAAGATTTTTGTGAGGTAAGTGATTTGTGAAAGGTATAGGTTAATGTTAGTCAGGGCCATTCTTTTGTAGGGATTATTGAAAGTCAGATTGCGTTGCGCTAAAACTATTGTGTGTCAGTTTCAGCACAATCATGTATAATTTTTCTAAGGGGACGTTTCATATGTCGACCGTTAGCCGAGGATACCTCACTGTAATCTTCTGATTTTTTGTTGTAGTTTGTGTAACTAGTGTAGCTTTTGTTTATTATTAGCACGTAATTGTAGAGAGAATCTCCTTTGTAGTTGCAGTCTTTCATTGTTGTACAGTAAAACAGTTGTGGCATGCATGTAGATTTGCACCAAGTATTTCGCACCTGCGCTTGCAATTAACGAGATATTGTTTTCAATGCTATGTTAATGTGTTTTCTTATTTTGTTCTTCATATTGTGCTCTTCTGTGTTGTCGTCTGAAATATTGTGACAATAATGGCGTGTGAAAAGCGTAATACTAGGCTCCAAAGTAAACTGAGAAATGAGAGTGAAGACGAAAGCAGTGTGTTAGCGCCACCGTGTAATGAATTAACTAATGTTCAAAGTAGTAATTTGGTAATTGTGCATAGGGAAATGGAGCGGGCTGCAAATAATGGTGTAGACAATGAAATAATTAGTGAACAGTGCAGCATTATCGATCGATCGGTCGGCAACAGCTCACCTCAGGAATCCGAAATGACAGTATACAATCTTGCAAATACTGTAGATTCAGGTTTTGCGTCCTCACTGTTTTCTCAAATAAGACAAGACACATTTGCTGCTTTTCAAAATGCGAATATTGGCGGTTCAAATGCACTGCCGTGAGACACAATGGAACAAAATAAGAGACAAACACAGCATAAGCTTCAAAAGTTAGACTCAATGGAACATACGCTTGAACAAACACGTGAAGGTTTACCTACTGAGTTACTTAAAATCAAATCCAATTGTCAAAAAGTCTGTAATGACGTAAAAACACAAATTTGTGAGCATTTCCAACTTAATATTTCGCGTCATGAGAACGCATTACAGAATCACGAAGCAGCCATAAAATAACAGCAAACTATTGTTCATGAAAATCATGACACCTTGCAAGCTAAAACTGACTCAGTTGCATCTTCCGAATCGGTGACGCAACTTGCAATAACTCAGGAAAATTTAAAGGACACAGTAGATACGATTCCAACACAAATGGATATTCTGAAACTTGATTCAGAAAACACACTGACGAAATAAGTTCACTATCGGAGAAAGTAGCCGAAATTCCGGATCAGTCCACTAACTTATCTACAAAGGTAGATGATGATCTGGATTACACAAGACCCTTAGCCTTCACTGACACAGAAGAGTATGAACAAATTAGAAAATTCAAACAAAATCAAAATCAAATCAATACACAGTACAAAAGAGAAATCCGGGAAGTACTATATCAGTTGACACAGGTAACACAAGAATTACATATTTCAGAGGAGACTCGCGCTCCAACAAAGGAAGAGGGACATAGAAATACGGAACAGCCACAAAATAATAACACAGGGCTCTTCGGAAATTATGAAAGAAATTGGCAAGGTGCACTGAATTTTGAGATGGAACCGCCGAAACGAAGTAACAATGACCGATATGCGACTCGCCGACATGATGATTTTGACTATAAGCTGTTCATTACTACATGTAAATTCAAAATATTTAAAAATTCTGGCAACGACATTCATCCACAAGCATGACTTCATCAATTCTCTCATTGTTTTCCTCCCAACTGGTCATTGGAGCATAGGTTACAATTTATGTGTGGCTACTTGCAGAATGAACCAGCTGTAAGGATGCGATCGGTCACTCACGATTGTCACAGTGAAGGTGAATTTTATTATGCCTTCCTCTCTCAAGCTACACAAGACCGAGTAAAACATAGCATCATAATGATGAAACATTTCGAACAATCTGAATTTTCCAGTCTTGTCAAATACTACGAAGACATGTTACATAAGAATCAGTATCTTTCAAACCCATACAGCCCCTCAGAACTCGTCCGCATTTGCTTAATCAAATTGCCTGAACATTTAGGACATATTACTTTGGGAGGACGTTGCAAAGACGACATTGAAGCTTTTCAGGGACTGTTACAAGAATTGGAAATTGACACTAATAATTGCCTAACTCGAAAACAGGAGCACAACAATTAGAGGTCACATCCGTCACAATTCCGCGATGACAGAAATAGTAAATGGACACGACAAGGCTATTCTTACAACGTAAATCGTGATCAAAACAGACACCACCCATATGACAACCGTTGGCAGAGTAGTAATAATTACAGGGAAAGATTAGCTCTCTGCAGTAATGACTATCACAGAGACAATCAGAGAAACAGACAATATGGGAACCAAAATAATTATTATGAAGAGGGACAGAATAACTTCAGACACAACGGTCCACCGCGCAGTTACGATTCCAGAAGAAATTCTCCACCACATGACCGACAAAAAAAGAAACTATGTAAACTACCGACAAAACGACAGACCTGAATTTCATCAGAACTGGCGACAGTCAAACAGGGTAGGGCCTTCTCGTCAAGGTGAATTTGTAGAAGTTAGGTCTCCTAATCCTAATAACGACGCTCGCCAGCAAAGAGACAGACAATGACTCGCACCGCAGGCAGCCACGTGCGCCGGCTGGCTCAGAGAGAAATAACATAGACGCTAACCTTGAGAAAAATTTTAGCATTCCTTACCGACGTATACAACATGATAATTGCTTTGAAGTTGAAATTCCACGCACTGGAAAGGTTAAAAGATTGCACCACATTTCACATGTAAAACCGTTTATTGGGAGATAATCTGCTTTTTAACTTAGTCATTGCTATACAATTTTTCACTTCACGTTAGTAGTACGCTTTGTCACACTTAGAAACTGTTAACATGCAGCAATGTTTTGAAGTTAACTATCCAGTCTAGAACCTAGGCAACATATTTAGACAGTAATTACGAATGCATTGTTATAGTGAACAGACGACACAGTGTTATTGTGTGTGTACATTCTTGCTTGTTAGTTGCACGATTATGTAACGATTATAAGGCTTACATACTTAGGAAACATACTGCTAATGAGATTTTAATGCATCATTTTGGTTTACTTGAAAAGACATTCTTTATTTGAAGTACTTTCTTCGAGATTAAAGATGACTTAGTATTTGATTTCTTTGACAGCTACACGATTATATCACGACGCTACTAATGTGTGACACAATTTACATTGTTGCTTTTGTGCTGTATCTGCTTTATATCTGCAGAGTTTTTCTGAATTCTTCTGGAAAGTAAAACATGTTTTATTAGTAACTTTTGTGGTATAGCTACAATGAGACAGCCTTTTTCGTAGCACAACAATACGTTTCAGTGTAGTACTTTCTTGATCACGATAAGGTACGTAATGTATTATGTACATAATAACTACGACATCTATATGCATAGCATTTCACTTTGTCTATTACGAGGAAAGTACACTGACTTCTACAGAACTTTGCTTATGGACGACGATGATTACGACACTTGGCACATTTTTTACCCTTAAGTAATGACAGAGATTATGTTACAACAAGACGCACTATTTAGCGTGGCAGTACACGTATTTGAGTGATTAATTTTGTACTTAAAACATATATTTTTAAGGATTTTTGAATTACAGAGGTAGTTTTCCATGATACATTTCATTCCATTGCTGTAATCTGTAACAACTGAGGGTATAATTACATTAATTCTCAGGGGGGTACACGCTTACTTTGTGTACCATGGGTGTCGCAAACACAAGGAGCCCTAGCTAATATGGTATTTGCTTATACAACTTTACACGTCGGTATCTTATTTCCCTAACACATAATTACACAGCTATTAATCAGTGACACATGTTAATGTAATTACACAGTTGGATAACTTCACACTTATGAAATTGTATTTTGTCTGTACTTTGTGAACACTTCATACTTTTTTCTGAACCATTGAGATGCTATGTGAGCTTTGAATGATGTATTTGTATGGGATCATGATTTTAAAGTACGTTTGAGGTAGATGACACTATTGAAATCAGCAGAGAATTTTTTTTTAGGTTTTGAAATTATTGCGGCAAGCTACGACGATTTTGAAATTTGACTGAGGTGTTATGATGTTATTATTATGACGACGATGCGTATTATGCTGTTTAGGTATGTTTATGATCAATAAGCTAATGCTATATTAGGAATCTGATTATGCTACATGTTTATCATGATGAAATATTGAAGAAGTTTCGACGAATATGTACATGTGTAATAATGTAAGGAATAATGAGTGGTGGTTAGGGACTCCGATTTCTGAACAAGGATGTTGGAAACCAAAAATCGTACTTTAAGAGTTATAAAATGTGTGTACATGCGTTAATGTTTCACAATGCTGGTGAAAATATTTATAGGATTTTGTTTCTACACATTTGTAACGCAGATTCTCGATCTGTGAATTTTTTTATGTGAGACTGTCACTGTAGTGCAAACTGCTGTCGTAAATATTTCGGTAAGAAAGCTAAGTGACCTTGACGTAATGCGTTGTGAGCGCCAAACTGCGCCAGCTGCCTGGAGAAAAAGCCATTAGGTGGAGAAGAAAAGAGGCCATTAACCTCGCTCTTGACATTCCTTTGTAGAAAGCATCGCAAATATGACACGCTATTACTTGGAAACATATGATTATACTGTGGAGCATGTACTTTGTGCTACTTGCTGAAATCCTTATGAATTGATGGGAAATATTCTTATATCTGCACACCTGAATATGGCAAGTGTCTTTCTACGAGAGTTGAGAGAATTTCTACTGACTTATGAAATGCTACACGGCTATTGAATGATGTTTTTATGCTTTGTACATAGTTGCTTATTTCATTTGATATCTGGTTTTCAGCTGCGTTCCAGCATTGGTTCTATAAAATAAAATTAAATGCTGTTGCTAATGTGAACATTTTCTGTCAACAGATCTGTTAAATAATAATTTTATGATCCACATTCTTCGAAAAAGCAGCACTTGGAAAGAACAGTAAGAAGGGATTAATAAAAGTAATTGCATATATAATTTTCTTTTCAACTACTTGGTAATTTTTTGATAGAATAGGTTGTTGTGGTGCGCCACTTTAATGATATAGACTGTAAGATGTGAATAGACATTTCTCTTATCTGCATTGTTGTCTTTAGTGTACTATTTTTTCTGCTTGAGCAGGGTCACATTTAGGTAGACGTTGTTGCATTTGCTGCTGCTGCTGCTGTTTGAGAGGCATAGTGCTATTAAATTTCACTTTGTATTACTCTGTTAAGCCAGTTTTACTACTGATTAATTTTTCTTGTTTGCTGCACATTGCCTTATATTAGTTGTAATATTGCATGTGCTTTTCTAATTTAGATATACTGCTGCTTGCTTTGAAAATTGCATTTTTTTGTTATTCCTGTTTGTGTTAATTTCTTGTGTGTTGCTGCATTGCCTCATCCCTTAGTATATATATCTGAGCTCAGTAGATATAAGTTAGGTTAAGAGGGGGTAGACTATATAAGAGAATGAGTCGCGATGAATTGGAAGAAATGCATTGAGAACTTATACGAAAAAAAGTATAGAAAGCAGGTATAGATAGGACTTTTAGGAAATAATGAAGAACGAAGAGAGATCTCCAAGAAGTAAAGAAAGTTTTGTTTGCAAAATACTGCAGTAAAACAAATCCTGTCCTTTCCTTTTGTGTTATTCCGCTATGTGTTTGTGTACCCTTGTGTATTTGTGATCTTCCTGTCTTTATGTGTTTATCTGATGAGAGTTATGTTGTAGAATTTTTCTAATACTATGTTATTTACTTTGTAAAGATGTTTAGACATTATTTTCGAAAGCTATTCTGATCTTATATGTATTTACTTACGTCATAATTCCTATAACACTGATGTATATGTTTATTTCCATTCTTTTGTAAAGCCTGTATTACTACAAATGTTATCTGTACAGTTATGTTCTTTCATGATGTATATAGTACGTTTGTAATTGTATTCTTATGTTATAAAATTTATAATTGTATAGACACCAGTTCTTCAAATTAAGTTTCCTTTCACTGAACACATTTCTGTTGGTCATAGTATTTGCACCATATCTTAGAAATTGGGACTGTTAGTGCTTCAACGTGTGTTAATAATTCAGCAAGGGACTGGTTAGCAACATTGCTGGTTCTAAGGACAATTCCAAAAACTTTGTGAGTGCACAAGTGGTGGTTATGGACTTGCTATATTGTCCGCAAGACTCTTCGATGATGATCGGGCACCTGCAACATATGGCTGCTTGCCATCTCTACAAGGACTGCAGTGGGTCTGCGCCTCTGGTGGCCTACCAATACCATACTCTCTACCATGACTACAGTGGGTCTACTCTGTGATGACCTACCTACCAATATTCTTCAAAACTTCGACTGACTGCTGTGCGTTTGCTCTGTTGTGGCCCATTACCTTTCTGCATGTCAAGAGTCAGCACTGTCTATCGGTTGGAAGGACAACACTACTTCTTCAAGACTGCACGGAAATCCATTACCTCCGTGTGCATTTTCTTTTACAGCTCAGAATTTGAGAACAAAACACTGCAATTTTACTGTGATGAATGATCAGGACTGTCTTTATGGACTATGAGTACAATTTATGCTTTTCACCAACATTGCATCAATAAGTGCGTTCATTTGATTTCTTTGTTATTGTAATTATGAATTTTTTTTAAAAATCTGTATTGGCCACTGCCCAAAACAATTTGTAAAATTTTGTGTGGGGAGCATGGAGGCTATGTAAGTAGGCTGTTTATGTTTTTATGTTGGTAACGCCATGTAGCGCTCTATATGAAAATCACTGACTGTGCTCTGTGCAGTCTGTGGCTGGTTTGCATTGCTGGAATATTCGCTATTGTAGTGTTGGGCAGTAGAGCGTAGCTTTGCGCAGTTGTGGGGAGAGAGATGGCTGAGTTTTTAGAGCGGATGATCTGGACGTGTGTCCATCAGAGACAGTACATTTATACGACTGGATGTCATGAACTGATATATATATATATATATATATATATATATATATATATATATATATATATATATATAATGGCTTTTGAACACTATTAAGCTGGCAGTAGTGGCGCTCGCTATTTTGCAGTAGTTTGAGTAACGAAGATTTTTGTGACGTAAGTGATTTGTGAAAGGTATAGGTTAATGTTAGTCAGAGCCCTTCTTTTGTAGGGTTTATTGAAAGTCAGATTGCTGTGCGCTAAAAATATTGTGTGTCAGCGTAATATTGACCGGAATTGGTAAAGAGCTAAATGTCTGAGTAAGTTCAGTTCTGCTCAGCTGTTTGACAAACAAATAATGTAAGAGGTTTATCAGCACAGTAATTCACTAATTTTCTCAAAGGGGAAGTTTCAGCACCGCCATCTCCTCCCCAGCCCCGCATCATCCCTTCCCCGTCCACCCTCCTCCCCCCGACATACACTTACTCTTTCATAGTACTGATGGTTCGATGAACCCTCCGCCAGGCACCTGAATGTGATTTGCAGAGTATCCATGTAGATGAATCTTTTTCGCTGCACATTGCACAGAATGTAACAATCTTTGAGGTGACTTACAGGATACGACGATGAAATAACATGCCAGTCTGACTAAAGATGATAGATTGAGCTTAATACTGATAATCTGACACAAGGTATTAGAAAATACGTAATGGATACTCGATTGCATCCTTTCAATTGCAGGATTCTTCAACAGCGAAACAAATTACTTCGGTTCAGGGCATTAATCAGTCTCGAGAAAGGTCAGTAAATGTCAACAGTCGACTCCGTTCTCATTCTACTCACTTCTATGAGGCAACATCTTCGATACATGCGTAACGCACATCTACGTGAGGTTATCATTTGTCGAGTCGGCTGAAATTTGATTTAGTTCGAATCCAATAAAGAATTGTGTTTATGACGAGAACAAACCGACAGTACTTCAAATATCTGCAAGAAAAAGAGAAGATATTTAAACAAATTAACAACAAAACGTTTCTGACTACAACATTCTGCAGACGGGACCGAGTGATATCCGGTCGGATTACCGTTAATTTGGGATCTAATTCTGCGTATAGCAACAAAGGATTGTGTTCAGTTTGGAGCAGAGGCTAAATAAAGCAATTTAATATTGAAGAAAAATTTTTAATAAAGTGATAAAAACAATACGACAAATTATATTACAGTACACTGTTATGCATCGAAACAATGTAAACTAAAGTTATTGTAAGGTAAAAGGGTTTATAAAATCTGACAATGCCGTCTGATGGTGAATTTTTTTCTTCTGCTGCAAAATTTCCCCAAAACACTTTAATAATTTTTATTCCCCGTTTTGTAGCAGAAATACGCAGTACGTGGGAGTCTATTTTTCCTCTAATTTGTAACACTTTTTCAACTGAACTACAGACTTCGGCAAAGCTTGCAACCGTCATTTGATCTTCGGGTGAACTGGGTCTAAAAACTCCGGTTGTTCGATGTAGTGATCTTCCCCATGCTACGGTTGCCAACTCTTTCTACTATACTGGAACTCTCGTATTATTCTGAATTTATCAGCTAAAATCCGTGTCGCATGTTTATTTAATCCGGGAGTTTATATTTCCTGTATTTCAGCAAATGTCACAACTTAACGATTAAATCTGTCGCATCTTTTTCAAATCTCGTTCCTGGATGATCGTTACAACACTGATTAATCGGTATGATGAAGTAATATCGATAGAATGTCTACATCGATATCTGGTGAATACAAAACAATGTTTAACACTGCGTCACGCAGTGAGTCACGTTGTCATTTTCTTGTCCTTCCGTGTTAGAATACGGGCGCATTAGTTTCCGTTCCGCCTGATCGGAGTAGTTATGTACGTAAAGCATTTCGTATTTACAAGGAAAAAAATGTAAACATTACTGACAACGCCACAATTAAGTCCTTCCTCCGGCTGTCCTTAAAGAATTCCGTTAATTTTAATGATTTTCACTACATGCCTACTCTTATTCAGCCAGACATAAACAGGGATAATCTATATGATGGGTTTTGTTCTATGAAAGTTAAAATAAGTACAAAAATTTCCATTGACGGTAGTACAGTGGAAAAGTGGGTGTATGTGATGATTGAGGCAGAGGCTGTAGGTATTAACAGTCCTAGAGATAAGAAAGATTCTTGGCTTTTTTCTCAGTATACCAGTATCTAACGATCACATAGAAGGGAATTTATCTTTGATGGACAGTAAATGTTTTGATGAGAGGATCCGTCGTAATGTAGATTTAATGGAAGCTGAATTACATGTAAGTGTTAATTTTGGTTACACACGCGAAGAATTTGATAGATTTATGAAGAATAGTCGGGGACTTCAGGCTGCGGCCGAAAATTTAGGTACTATAAAGTTTTAAGTAATAATGTTAATAGATCTTTACCTTTTAAGCATTATGAAAAAGTTTTTCGGTTGGATGATGCAATAAACCTGTTTCAATATGTTAAAAATATGCATTAGGTCTATTCATTCCATCGGGTGAATGTCTCCCTTATTTGACAAAAAAAAGTTTACAATCCTAGCTCACGCATTTCAGTAAGGTCATGATATGTCAGCTCGTGATTGTGCGTATCCAGCAAATGTGTAATGTCATCACCATCCTAAACTTGTCTGGCAATATGGACCACTTCTTCAATAACATTATCAATTAGAGCAGGATTCCCCCCCCCCCCCCCCCCGGAGTTACGCAGAGAACAAAAGGACAGCATTTTTCCAATGAGCGTTAATTTTTTATGAAATATCATTCCTAGATTGTCCGATAATTCTCATACCATGTAAAACATTTAGATGTTTCCAGAAGTCTTTAGCAGAAATCTCATTGTTTTGTCTCATAACCTTACGAAGATGCACAAACGACTGTCTCATATGCTAATCTTTGTGGGTTTTAATGACTCCCTTGTTCTCCGGTTGAGGCAAGCTAGTACATTTCGCTGGAAAAATTACAGGTTTCACACTGAGTCGAAATCATTTACAGTAACGGGAGAATAACCTGGTACCTTGGAGATTAACAGCATCACTTGTTGTAATCGGTAATAATGTTCAACTTCAAGTATGAATTAATGAGCAAACTAGTCCTAATAAAGGGAGTCGTCATAAAGCATTCGACTTTCAAACCACAGGAAACGAAGCTTTAGATGTATTTTTTTTAAACTCGTGGATTTTCTGAGTGATACACTAGTAAAGGTATTAATTAACAATTACCAGCGCCGTGCGTGCCAGCCATCGCTTTCTATCGATCTTTGGCGGCTTCAAAACCTTGAAAGGTTTTCTCTTCACTTGCGATAAACGTTCTTTTAGGCGTCTCCTTCCAAGTCAGACCAGTTGCATCTATGTTGTATATGGACGGTTGGTATATCCACGTTCTAGGACTGCCTACGGTCCCTCTGAATAGAGCGACGCAGTATCTTTATCAGAGCGTGCGATGTTATGCCAATTATCTACATCTACATGATTACTTTGTAATTCACACTTAAGTGCCTGGCAGAGGGTTCATCGAACCATTTACGTAATATTTCTGTACCGGTCCACTCTCGAATGTTGCTTGGGAGAAAGGAACACCTAAATCTTTCCGTTAGAGCTCTGATTTCTCTTATTTTGTTATGATGATCATTTCTCCCTACGTAGGTGGGTGTCAAAAAATATTTTTGCTTTCGGAAAAGAAAGTTGATGATTGAAATTTCGTAAATAGATCTCGTCGCAAAGAAATCCGCCTTTGTTTCAGTGACTGCAACCGCAACTAGCATATCATATCAGTGACACTGTCACCACTATTGTACAAGTGTAACGTAGGCTGTCTCTTTAGTGGGTTTCTCGCTTCTTCTAAGTGTTCTGCCAACAAAGCGCCGTCTTGGTTTCGCCTTCCCCACAATGTTATCTGTGTGGTCTTTCCAATTCGGTATGGCCGAGCGGTTCTAGGCGCTTCAGTCTGGAACCGCGTGACCGCTACGGTCGCAGGTTCGAATCCTGCCTCGGACATGTATGTGTGTGATGTCTTTAGGTTAGTTAGCTTTAAGGAGTTCTAAGTTCTAGGGGACTGATGACCTCAGATGTTAAGTCCCGTAGTGCTCAGAACCATTTTTTTCTTTCCAATTTAAGCTGCTCATAATTGTAATTCCTAGGTATTTAGTCGAATTCACATCGTATATCCTACATTTATTGGATTTCTTTTAGTACCCATGTGGCTGTCCTCGCACTTTTCTTTGTTTAGTGCTAATTACCACATTTCGCACCATACAGAAATTCTCTCTAGATCATTTTGTAATTGGAATTAATCGTCTGATGATTTTACTAGACGGTAAATTACAGTGTCGTCTTCTAACAATCTAAGAGGGCTGCTCAGATTATCACCTAGATCATTTATATCAATCAGGAAAAGCAGAGGGCCTATGACACTACCTTGCGGAACGACAGATATCACTTCTGTTCTCCTCGATGATTTACCGTCTATCACTACTGACTTTGAACCCTCTGAGAGGGAATCACGAACCCAGTCACACAACTGAGACAATACTCCATATGAGCGCAATTTGATTAATAGTCGCATGTGAGGAACGGTGTCAAAAGCCTTCTAGAAATCTAGGAATCTGAGATACCTTGTCGACAGCACTCATTACTTCATGCGAATAAAGAGCTAGCTGTGTTTTACAAGAACGATATTTTTTGAATGCGTGTTGGTTGTTTATCAATAAATCATTTTCTTCAAGGTGACTCATAATGTGCGAGTACAATATATGCTCCAAAATCCTACTGCAAATTGAGGTCAGTGATATGGGTGTTGAATATTGATGTGACCTGTGCTACTTTCCAGTCTTTAGGAACAGACGTTTTGTCAAGTGAGCACTTGTATATGATTGCTAAGAAAGGCGCTATTGTGTCTGCATACTCTGAAAGGAACCTGTTTGGTATACATCTGGACCGGAAGAGTTGCCTTTCGTAAGTGATTTATGTCACTCATGCTAACAGCTGTTCTGGTTTCGAATTCTGGAATATTTACTTCGTCTTCTTTCGTGAAGGGTTTACGGAAAACTGTATTTAATAACTCCGCTTTAGTGGCACCATCATCGGTAACATTTCCATCGCTGGCCACCTAGCCAGCGTCTTCTTTCAATCTCTCAAAAGTTGGCTTAGCTTCAGACCACAAAGTATTCTTATCAACAGGACAATTATTCACTCTCACTTGGTTTTCGTAACATAATTTTAACCTTGTTGCCATCTGAGCGATAATAACATTACTTATTCGAATGATGCTGGAATTCAACGGGTGAGCATGTTTTACGGCCTCGAGAATTTTTTCTTTACCTTTTACATTCGTTCTGACTGTTGATTTCGATAGATAAAAATTCTTTGCCGGTAACAAATTTTAATTTTTGCATCCAAATCTTCGGTAATATTAAATTTACATTCGAAAGATAATGATTTTCTTTTCTTGTTCGATGTAAATAAATCATTTGCTTCATTTGGATGACATAGTAAGCATCAGTCAAAACGATTCCGCATGAAACTCGTCCGAACCCGTTGTAAGCCGAACACTTCAAGGGCAGAGTGGTGAAAAAGAGCTAAACGGCGCTAAAGAGAGGAATAGCGTAATCCTGGATTTGAGTAAAGGGTGATATCGTAAGTAGGGATATTACAGTATGTTGCTCTGATCTGCTTCTTGCCAATGCTTACAGTTTCGCGGAGCTGGTGATAAGGAATGCTTAAGAATGTCGCAGATGTTTCGTTTACATAAAAGGACGCCACGCACGTGTTCTAAACTAAAAAATTTACTATTTTGCAGTCGTCATCTAACCTTCCCACAGCCACCAGTAAACGCTGTAATCGTCCAGAATTTTGTGTATCTAAGTTATAGTAAAGGCACCGATTCCCAGGAAAATGAATAATATCGTAAAGTGTACAACTGATAGTTACTGTAACAGATAGATACACTTTTTAATAAGGAGTGAATGCAAATACACTCTGAGACAATAAATAAAAAAGTAAAAAGCGCACCGCGAAAGAATTATCCGAAATCGGAAAGGAAAGCTGTTGATCTGATGTTCATGTTCAGAGGAACAAATGATACCAACTCCAGAAAAACTGGATGATTTATTCAAAAGAAAGAACCCCACGAATTGAGCAAATCAATAACGCATTCGTCCATCTCTGGCCCCATGCAAGCAGTTATTCGGCTCGGCATTGAGCAATATGATTACTGGATGTCCTCCTGAGGGATATCGGCCAAATTCTGTCCAACTGGCAAGTTAGATCTTCAAAATCCCGAGCTGGTTGCAAAACTCTGCCCATAATGCTACAAATGTTTTCAGCTGGGGAGAGGCCAGGCGACCTTGCGGGCCAAGGTAGGGTTTGGCAAGCATGAAGATAAGAGACAAACAGGAAAGCTCTCACCTTTTGTAAGCGGGCATTAACTTGCTGAAATACAGGTATAAGCCCAGGGTGACTTGCCATCAAGGGCAAGAAAACGGGGCGTAGAATATCGTCGATGTACCGTCTTGCTATAAGGCTGCAGCGGATAGCAATTGAGGGATTCCTGCTGTGAAATGAAATGGTAAGTGAGACCATCACACGTGGTATGGCGGGGTGTCTCCAGAAACGTTCTCGCGCGGCTCAGCTGGAAGCAGGGCTCATCACTGAATTAAGGTAATTCTACTCCAGTCAACGAGATTCCAGGCCGAATGTGTCCTATATCACTGAAAATGGCTTCTTGGTGTGCACAGGTCAATGGTTGTCCGAGCAAGAGGCACGATGAACTCATCCCCGTTTTTATGGGCTGCCTATTAATGGACCTTGTGATCACTAAACACCAGTTGCACGACGGATCAATGAGAGTGACGAATCCGGAGCCCTGAATGCGTCTTTCACAAGTGCTCAGTCCTCGCATATTGTCGTCTCTCTACATCTACATCCATACTCCGCAAGCCACCTGACGGTGTGTGGCGGAGGGTACCCTGAGTACCTCTATCGGTTCTCCCTTCTATTCCAGTCTCGTATTGTTCGTGGAAAGAAGGATTGTCGGTATGCTTCTGTGTGGGCTCTAATCTCTCTGATTTTATCCTCATGGTCTCTTCGCAAGATATACGTAGGATGGAGCAATATACTGCTTGATTCTTCGCTGAAGTTATCTTCTCGAAACTTTAACAAAAGCCCGTACCGAGCTACTGAGCGTATCTCCTGCAGAGTCTTCCACTGGAGTTTATCTATCATCTCCGTAACGCTTTCGCGATTACTAAATGATCCTGTAACGAAGCGGGCTGCTCTCCGTTGCATCTTCTGTCTCTTCTATCAACCCTATCTGGTACGGATCCCACACTGCTGAGCAGTATTCAAACAGTGGGCGAACAACCGTACTGTAACCTACTTCATTTGTTTTCGGATTGCATTTCCTTAGGATTCTTCCAATGAATCTCAGTCTGGCATCTGCTTTACCGGCGATCAACTTTATATAATCATTCCATTTTAAATCACTCCTAATGTGTACTCCCAGATAATTTATGGAATTAACTGCTTCCAGTTGCTGACCTGCTATTTTGTAGCTAAATGATAAGGGATCTATCTTTCTATGTATTCGCAGCACATTACACCTCTCTACATTGAGATTCAATTGCCTTTCCCTTCACCATGCGTCAATTCGTTGCAGATCCTCCTGCATTTTAGTACAATTTTCCATTGTTACAACCTTTCGATACACCACAGCATCATCTGCAAAAAGCCTCAGTGAACTTCCGATGTCATCCACCAGGTCATCTATGTATATTGTGAATAGCAACGGTCCTATGACACTCGCCTGCCGCACACCTGAAATCACTCTTACTTCGGAAGACTTGTCTCCATTGAGAATGACATGCTGCGTTCTGTTATCTAGGAACTCCTCAATCCAATCACACAATTGGTCTGATAGTTCATATGCTCTTACTTTGTTCATTAAACGACTGTGGGGAACTGTATCGAACGCCTTGCTGAAGTCAAGAAACACGGCATCTACCTGTGAACCCGTGTCTATGGCCCTCTGAGTCTCGTGGACGAACAGCGCGAGCTGGGTTTCACACGACCGTCTTTTTCGAAACCCATGCTGAATTCTACAGAGTAGATTTCCAGTCTCCAGAAAAGTCATTATACTCGAACATATTATGTGTTCCAAAATTCTACAACTGCTCGACGTTAGAGATATAGGTCTACAGTTCTGAACATCTGTTCGACGTCCCTTCTTGAAAACGGGGATGACCTGTGCCCTTTTCCAATCAATTAGAACGCTACGCTCTTCTAGAGACCTACGGTACACCTCTGGAAGAAGGGGGGCAAGTTTCTTCGCGTACTCTGTGTAAATCGAACTGGTATCCCATCAGGTCCAGCGGCCTTTCCTCTTTTGAGCGATTTTAATTGTTTCTCTATCCCTCTGTCGTCCTTTTCGATACCTAGCATATTGTCATCTGTGCGACAATCTAGAGAAGGAACTACAGTGCAGTCTTCCTCTGTGAAACAGCTTTGGAAAAGACATTTAGTATTTCGGTCTTTAGTCTGTCATTCTCTGTTTCAGTACCATTTTGGTCACTGAGTGTGTGGACATTTTGTTTTGATCCACCTATGCTTTGACATAAGACCAAAATTTCTTAGGATTTTCTGCCAAGTCAGTACATAGAACTTTACCCTCTTGGTCGAACGGTTCCTTCTTGACGCTGTGTTCGGTCGGCTATGGTTCACCGAATCCTGCCAACATTGTCAAATAGTGGCATCGCTCGTATTTAAATGTCTAGTGATTCTGTGGTTATTGCAACTGACTTTTTTGATCACAACTACACGTCCTCTCTCAAATACTGACATCTGCGTGTACTGTTCATTCCCGTGTCTCTGAGGCATAGTTACTGACCATCTGAGTACATGAGATGACATGCTCGAAGACGTTAAGCCCTGGCATCGACGTTTTCTTTGTATACCTGTTTACTAACACTAGCGGCTGCACGGTGAAATTGCTCTTAACCGTCACAGATTCAACCCTCAGCTGCCAGAAATTATAACGTGGCATTTTCCGTTTATAGCTGTAGAAATACAAGTTTGTCATCACTTTGCATAACTCCTTCGTGATGCGTCGTCTTTTATTACCTTTGAGGGTATATTTAAATACGAAAATTATTTTTGAATGGCTAGTCTAATTTTTCGTTAATGGAAAAACTGATATTTCATGAAATTTTAATTGTCTATAGAAATAAGACTGTCGCCATTCCGAAAGAGGACAATTTATTCAAGGGTCCAATTGGGTATGGTTGAATTTAGCCTTATGTGACATTAGTTATACTTGCATGCATGACAACGGTTGTTGCTCATATGGGGTTTAATTTGTACAGGCAAATGATCACAAAATTCATTAGTAAATCCAATGATATATTGAAAACACTAGAATTCTTTAAAGATGTGGTAGCAAAAATCAAAACTGAATGAGTTATTGCTTTAGGTGACATGATAATAACTGCGTAGCGTAACCTCACGCTAATCTTTACTGTTACAGGTGCTACTTAACCAAGCCTTCCAGACATCTATAATTCTGTCTTAATAATATAACAGTTAATACGAATGACTGCAAAAATACAAAGTTCCGAGGCAACCATGAAATACGATAGGCGTCGGTACGTAAATTTACCAGCACACAAAAAAGTTATTGGTTGAAAAGCATCAGAGTGTAACAGTTAACAGCAAAAACTCATTTTTATTTCTCGGCGATACCTGATGCCCCAGTGGCTGTATATGAATTTTGGAGTATCTGCTCGAAACTTGCTGAGTTCTTGATAATATAGCCCAGACAAATTACAAGAAATTCAGGTTGACACAATGTTTCTCCTTTCAGAATTACATGTTTCTTACATAATATGCTCGCAAAGCTACAATAAAACTGACTCACAGAAACTGTTGGAAAACTGAAACTGTGATGGCTGTTTTTTCGCTACTATTATATTGTTTTAACAATCATTATTATGTCGTCTGTTATTACAAACAGAAAATTTATCGACTGCAATAAAAAACTTGCTATTGCTCACACACTAACAACGCGCTATTACATGATAATTCGTTCTTCTTACACTGAAACATAGAGTTTTACATGGTTTTCAGCTTTTAGTACTGAAATCTGTAATTCTTAAAATGAGTTCTTCGACAATGCATTTTATAAAGTTGCTTATATCATGAAGATTATTAGTTGGAAAATGTTCCTAACTTGTACATGTGTATATTTTATAAACGCTGCAAGTAGGCTGTTTAGGTTTTTATGTTGGCAACACCACGTAGCACTCTGTATGAAAATCACTGACTGTGCTGCGTGCAGTCTGTGCGTTGTTTGACTCATTGTTGGATAGTGTTGGGCAGTTGGATGTGAACAGTGCATAGCTTTGGGCAGTTGGAGGTGAGCTGCCAGCAGTAGTGGATGTGGAGCAAATGAAAGATTTTGATAGAGACCAAACAATGTATTTATGTATTTACCTTACACACACACACACACACACACACACACACACACATCTTTCGTTTGCTAATATGCCTATCAGTAGTTAGAATCTTTTATTTATCTGGCAGTATCGGCGCTCGTTGTATTTCAGTAGTTCGAGTAACAAAGATTTTTGTGAGGTAATTGATCTATGAAAAGTAAAGGTTATTATTAGTCAGGGCTATTCTTTTGTTTTCATTATTGAAAAACAGGTTGCATTGCACTAGAATATTATGTGTCAGTTTAGTGATGATCAGAATAAGTAAAGAGAAAACTGTCTGAGTACGTCGAGGTTTGCTTAACTGTTTGTAAACAAATAATGTAAGAGGTGTACCAGAACAGTAATTCATGATTTTTCTAATTCTAAGGGGACATTTCAACGCAAACGAAAGGCTAATTTCACTGCTTCTGAAAGCTATTCTGGGATTACAAAACAAGAATTCTTTATGTTTTACATTCAAATATCGATTAATAATAGTCAAACGAAAGTACAGCTGTAATGAAATTAATGACAATATTGTAAACTGAGGTCCAGACTTACGAGGTAAATTGAATAATGTAACAACATTTATATGAGCGCCGGCCCAAGTGGCCGAGCGGTTCTAGGCGCTGCTGTGTGGAACCGCGCGCCCGCTACAGTCGCAGGTTCGAATCCTGCCTCGAGCGTGGATGTGTGTGTGATGTCCTTAGTTAGGTTTAAGTAGTTCTAATTTCTAGGGGACTGATGACCTCAGAAGTTAAGTCCTATAGCGTTCAGAGCCATTTGAACCTTTTATATGAGACTGTAAATGTGGTAGCATCATACCTGAGGTGTACATTTCATGTCATACTTATCTTAACGATCATATACCGATATCTTTCAACACCCCCTTCCCTAAATGTGACAGAGAGTGTAGTAGATCAATTATGCAATAACTGTGATTACTTGCTCAAAGCATACATTAGCAAAAAGATTCTGATTTAAAAATGGTCTATTTCCATGTAATTGAAAAAGAAATAAATGAGTCAGATACACAAATGTATGGAACATGTACACAGACTTCGTTGTTATATGCTTGTCACAGTGATTGAGAAGATTCCAGTCCATGTGTGGTAACACCTTCTTCCACTCTATATTCCTCTGGTGTTCCCAGGCAGACAGTTTCTTAGTTCAGTAATTCCTGTAAATACATATAGGTGACTTTCAGTCAGTATTCACCACTCCAATATAAACAACATAATCTGCAAAGAAACGGAACTGGAAACAATTTATATGCTGATATTATGCTGATATTAAATAGTCCCTAGTTTCATTGTCATCAAACAAATATGATTTCATAAACAGTAGCCCTCTAGCAAGTTATGTTTGTCAGTTCTACCAAACTGGGTGCATGACTTCAGTAAATGGCATTTGTGGGCAATATGTAAATGCCCTCCTCCTGGGGAGAGTAAAAGTTAAAACAGGTTTTGATGTCATGATAATTAGTTTGTTTTTCCGTTGACGTAATTTATTTTCTATTTCATGCACGTTTGTATTTTATTCAGACAATATACTTTCTGTCTCTTCGAAGTTGATCGTAACACCAAAAAAAATCAAAATATTAAATAATAAAATGTTTTGTTCACGAGAAGGAAACTTTCTGCAGGCATATGCTCTTTTGCTAGTGTCCCTCCCAAGTCAGGAAAATAATGAGTATATTCACAAAGTGATAAAATTAGCAATTAGTAAGTTCCTTCCTTCAGTTTCTCAGATTACTTAAGGTAACGAGTATTGTGCAACCACATGCTTTTGTGCAAGTATTCCTCACATTGTTATCTAATAACACTTCATATAATGACAAATCGGTATGTTCAGTGTACAAATTATGTGATTAGCAATTATTAATACAGTCAAATGTATCACTTCAAGTTCTGTCGCATCAACTCCTTTTCTGATCCAACAAAGTTACATTACAGTTTAGTAACAGCTATCTGTTACCACATTTCATCCAAGGTAGCCCCTTGTCAAATTCCTTTAAATGTAATGTGCTAATAACATTTATTGTGTCTGTAATGCAAATATTCTTTAGATGTAACATAATGAAATTGTACACATTGTGGCTCCCCAGTAAACTTGCATTTCATTACATGTGTGACCTCCAAAATATTATTCACGCACATTTTACAATTATACACCTATCAAAATGGTATAATGTGTGTGTCTAAATGGCTTAACAAACTGCTGTGACTCATGTCACTCAGAATTCTTTTCTGCATGTTATTCAATATCCCTTTGCTTATATTCTGTATGTTTAATGTAAAGCATACATGGTACAGTTTGAAAGTATATTCCCAGTAACAGAACAGGATATGTATATTCACTTCGGTTAAAATAACTTTTTAGTAGTGTATGTAGCATAAACAATGCACAACACTTACAAGTACCATGTTTGAGACACTTTATTGATAGACCTCAGTGGATTCTTCCTAATAGCCTGCCAGGCACTAAGCTTGATGGCAAGAACAACAGTATAAAGCACTACTGATCATACTCAGTGTGTATCACTAACTTCATTTTCAATTTACTAGTAGTAAAGAAATCATGTGAAATAGCATATAAAGACAATACATATCTATAAAGCAGCTAAAAGTGAAAAATATGTGTGTTAGTTCAAAATATTATTCGTCTCCTCCTTACTTATTGCAAGTGAACCACAAAATTATCCAGAATTTACCTGTGAAGTATATAACATGAATTTGCACCAATTTTTTCATTATAAAATAGTTCTTTGTACCAGATTAATTATTACACAACAATTATTTGAACAAGGGAACGCTCTCATCTATTAAAAACCTAAAGAAATATGTCTTTCAATGTCAATAGTAATACAGGTGTATCGCTTTTCTCTTAAGATTGCTAGTACAATTGGCTTATTTCAAGTGCAAAATTCTGTGTGAAAAGTTAAGTATTCACTTCAAAACAACTCATATACATAAAGGTTACTTAGAACGTACATTGTAATTCTTCAACAAGCCCACCCAGTACCACGAAAACTTTGTCTCTCATACATGATATTACCTGTGACAGTGACTTTTAGTATACAGTTGTGTAGTTGGCAAACACTCAGAATACAAGGAATGTAATACATGAAACTGCGCATATTCCACATCACGTCAGACCACAATTACAGAGTAGAGCAGAATTTTTCTGGCATTTTTATCACCAGTCACATGCAGAGTGTAGTAGTAATGTGTAGCAATAATCTCACAAAATATAATAAAATTCTGTACTCAACTCTTGAACGTTGGATTAAACTTGATTCTACAGAGCTGCAGGCATTCTTTGGTCTACAAATAAGAGCTGGCTTGCATAAGGCACATGGAAAGCCTGTGAGTGAAATTTGGTCAGATGAGAATGGCTTACCTATTTTTTGAGCCACAGTGAACTTTTCAAGATTTTGTGGTATTTTGATGTGCCTCCAGTTCTATGATAATTTGCAACGTAAGAAAGAAAAGCTGCTTCTGGACCAAAGGGCGAACGTGTAAAGGATGTGTTTGAAATGTTCGTTGACGCATGAATTTCGTCTTATGTCCCTGAACTTTATATTACAGTTGATGAGCATCTGTGTACTTTCAGGGGTCGGTGGCCATTTAACGTGTACACTCCTTCGAAACCTGGAAAGTATGGGCTGCTATAAATTGTAAGACCAATTGTGTCATAAATCTACAAGTGTATACGGTGAAATCTGCTGAAAGTATGGAAATAAATCAAGGGAAACGAGTGGCACATGATTTAGTTGATCACGTGAAGGGAAATGGTAGGAAAATTACCATTGGTAACTCTTTCACAAGTTTTGATTTGGGACAAGAGCTTCTTGCTGATATATTGACACAAGTGGAAACTCTTTAGGCCAACCAAAAAGAGATACCAAAATAAATGCCATCAAAACAGAGGTGCCCATTATCGGCCACTTTTTGGGTATGCACAGAATACTGTTTTAGCTTCGTATGTTCTTACACAAAATGAATCAGTAATTTTGATGTCTACTCTACACCAAACATATGATGTAAGTGAACATGAGCACAACAGAATAATAGACTTCAAATGAAATTTCTACTACACAGAAAAACGAATAGACAATCACAGTATGTGTGTCAACAGCCCAAAGCCACGCAGTTCTGTGCCGTTTTTTTTTCTTTTTTGTGTACATTTTGAAGCTGTTGTCTCTTTATTTTCATTTTGCGTCAACATGTAGTCCATTTCAGTTTCACACGCCAGTCATTTCAATTTAGTATTGTATCAGCATCAATTTTGCGTGAACCAACCTGAAATTCACAATTCCTTTAGCAAAACCTCATTAGCACGACACCTGTAATCCCTGGATCCTCCACCAAAACTTAAATGGATCAGGGCGTAACATTTAACACCAAATGTTCATCTTCATTTCTCGGCGATCTCCGATGCTGCAGCGGCAATAAGACAATTTGCGAGTATGTGCTTAGTTCTGGACAGCGTAGCGAATGATCTGGTAGTGCCGAGAAGAATTTCAAGGAATTCAGGTTGACACAATGGTTCTCTTTCAGAATTACATGTTAATTGCCTAGTACGGTTACAAAACTATGACAAAACTGGCTCACAAAAACTACCGGGGAACTGAGACCCTGAGAGCTCATTCGCCACTGCTTGTGTGTTGTTTTAACAATCACTGGTTTCGCCATATGTTATGACAAACAGAACATTTAAGGATTCCGGTAGTACATATTAATTCGTTCCTCTCTCACTGAAACAGAGTTTGACGCGGCCTTTAGCTTTTAGTACTGACATTTGTAAAATCAGTTCTTCAAGAATGTTTGTTTTATAAAGTTGCTTATATCATGAAGATTATTAGTTAAAAATGTTCCTAAGATGTACATGTGCTCTTTATACAGATGCTAACGAAAGCTAATTTCATTACTTCTGGAAGGTATCATAGAATTACAAAATGAGAATTGTTTATGTTTCATGTTCAAGTATCGATTATAACGGTCGAACGAGAACAGAGATGAAGTGAAATTAATGATAGTATATGAGATTGAACTCTAGAAAGATCAGATAAATGAAGTAATGTTACAAAATTTATTAACGTCTTTAAATATGGCAGCCTGATACTTGACATCAGCACTTCATGTCATACATATTATATCGATCATATATTGGTAAGTTTTATAGAGTACATAATAAAAATTAAAATTCACTACCTTTTGCCAGTTACAGTAACTTCAAGATATAAAAACCATTACATTGAAAATTTAATTAACGTTGTTACCATACAAAAATTTTTCGACGGGTTCAAGCAACCACTAAGAAATGACTTTTCAGCTTTTTGTGGAGAACACGAGGCCCTATCATTGTAAAAGGGCAAAGTGACTATAGTATTCGTGAACTGTAGCACAGTGTAATACAAATCTCCGGTGTACATAATTACGTGGTTATGTAGATTTTCGTGCACTAGCAATTTCTTAACAGCGCATGTGTGTCTATTAAAACATTCTATGAGTATTTCAGTAAAAATATTTTATGTGTTAAAATCCATGGGACAATATCACTGAAGTAGAATTATATTTCGCGTGGTACTAAACGACAGAGATTCAGAGGTTCTTTAATGATACCTTCTGAGAATTTTGATATAAGGAATTAACGGTCTCTGGCGGCTCGATAAAGACTTGTTATTTCTCGTTTGAGAAACAATGGAATGGTCGCGGTGGTTCTGTTCCATCACCAGCTCTGTCACCAGACACGACACCAACGGACTAGTTCCACTGGAGACATGTGAAGAGACTAGTTAACAAGACTCCGCTCGATTCTCAAATGTCCCTCGTTGGTAAGATAATCGCAGTCATAAAATTGGTGGGCGGTTCCTGAACATGTGGCGCGCCAGCATACACTCTGCAGTGATAATGGTGATCAAAATTTTCAAGAATATCCGTAAGGTAACAGTTCAGCATTTGTAACGCGCTTTATTGTACGCAGACAGAACATACTGAACACAGCGTGACAAAAGTGTGCACGTTTCATCTGAGGGTTGTTGCATTATTCAGTGTAGTATGTTGCATGTTGTGGTTGTTGCGTACTAGTGGAGAAACCAAGGTATTTATTTATATCTTCGCGACCACGCTCGTACCAAGCAGTGCCTGGCCTCGTGCTTAACGATGTCGTGAACTGCGTGTAGTAAAAAGATATAGTTTTCTGTATACATTCAGTGTTACTGTTTATGACGTCATATCTCTTGATTTACGTCTCGTAATATGATATAACTCTGTAGGTACATTAAGCGGCATATGTGGATATTGTCTGCGAAGTCTATTGCGAGTGGTTATTAGCAAATAAATAATAAATTTAAACGCCATGCGTGATGCGGCAATTTTTCACAGATCTCATTGCTCTGACGTCAGTCTCCTGAAGTATGTGTTGTATAATGACATAATTTTGCAGTTGCATTACGTGTCGTATGTGCATATTGTCAGTAAAATACCCTGCTGGAAATGGAAAAAAGAACACATTGATACCGGTGTGGCAGACCCACCATTCTTGCTCCGGAAACTGCGAGAGGGCTGTACAAGCAATGATCATACGCACGGCACAGCGGACACACCAGGAACCGCGGTGTTGGCCGTCGAATGGCGCTAGCTGCGCAGCATTTGTGCACCGCCGCCGTCAGTGTCAGCCAGTTTGCCGTGGCATACGGAGCTCCATCGCAGTCTTTAACACTGGTAGCATGCCGCGACAGCGTGGACGTGAACTGTATGTGCAGTTGACGGACTTTGAGCGAGGGCGTATAGTGGGCATGCGGTAGGCCGGGTGGACGTACCGCCGAATTACTCAACACGTGGGACGTGAGGTCTCCACAGTACATCGATGTTGTCGCCAGTGGTCGGCGGAAGGTGCACGTGCCCGTCGACCTGGAACCGGACCGCAGCGACGCACGGATGCACGCCAAGACCGTAGGATCCTACGCAGTGCCGTAGGGGACCGCACCGCCACTTCCCAGCAAATTAGGGACACTGTTGCTCCTGGGGTATCGGCGAGGACAATTCGCAACCGTCTCCATGAAGCTGGGCTACGGTCCCGCACACCGTTAGGCTGTCTTCCGCTCACGCCCCAACATCGTGCAGCCCGCCTCCAGTGGTGTCGCGACAGGCGTGAATGGAGGGACGAATGGAGACGTGTCGTCTTCAGCGATGAGAGTCGCTTCTGCCTTGGTGCCAATGATGGTCGTATGCGTGTTTGGCGCCGTGCAGATGAGCGCCACAATCAGGACTGCATACGACCGAGGCACACAGGGCCAACACCCGGCATCATGGTGTGGGGAGCGATCTCCTACACTGGCCGTACACCTCTGGTGATCGTCGAGGGGACACTGAATAGTGCACAGTACATCCAAACCGTCATCGAACCCATAGTTCTACCATTCCTAGACCGGCAAGGGAACTTGCTGTTCCAACAGGACAATGCACGTCCGCATGTATCCCGTGCCACCCAACGTGCTCTAGAAGGAGTAAGTCAACTACCCTGGCCAGCAAGATCTCCGGATCTGTCCCGCATTGAGCATGTTTGGGACTGGATGAAGCGTCGTCTCATCGGTCTGCACGTCCAGCACGAACGCTGGTGCAACTGAGGCGCCAGGTGGAAATGGCATGGCAAGCCGTTCCACAGGACTACATCCAGCATCTCTACGATCGTTTCCATGGGAGAATAGCAGCCTGCATTGCTGCGAAAGGTGAATATACACTGTACTAGTTCCGACATTGTGCATGCTCTGTTGCCTGTGTCTATGTGCCTGTGGTTCTGTCAGTGTGATCATGTGATGTATCTGACCCCAGGAATGTGTCAATAAAGTTTCCCCTTCCTGGGACAATGAATTCACGGTGTTCTTATTTCAATTTCCAGGAGTGTATATCGCGTACGCAGTCACCAGTAAAGAAGTAACAGGTTATAACATCACATCTCTTGCGGAATTATCACTACATGGACAACGGAAAAGTAGTAAGCGATAAACCTTTTTCCTATTACGGTGTTGTTGTAGTTGTCAAGCAGGGAAAAATCAAAAAATAGAAGAGATTTGAAATTATGTGTCTTGCAAGTCGCCAAGTGCTCTCATCGCAAATAGTGGATGAATAATGTTAGAAAGCGCTACCCTTTGATGGGTAGGTGGTTTCTACCTCCAAAGCGGCTGTCGCCTGACAGTAAGTGACACGTGTACCACGTTTTATTGAAATCGGTCCAGTGATTTAGGAGGAGATGGGGAACACACATAAACACACACATACAAACATCCATCCATTTTTATGTTATGAATGGATTGTAGACTTCTTCACTCAGGTATTTTCACAGAAACTAGGGTGTCTCCTGTAACAAAAGGGAAAAAATGGTATTACGTTATTTCTTTGTAACGAGCTGCCCGAGACCGTAAGTTAAAGCATAATACTCAGATGATCTCCCCGAACAACCTATGTAAGTTTGTCGGTGTTCTCGTTCACCCAGTATATAAAGATATGTTCCACGTATGTATTATACTTTTAGGGGCCCAGACGGCTGGCATTTCTGTTTTTTAACTAATCTCTCAAACTGTGGTGGACCCTTGGAGGCTACTTCTCTAACAAAGATTAATTGGTACTTTATTTTTGTATAGAATGGAAATATGAAGTTTGTACAGCCTCATGTGACGATTTTCTTACGCTGTTTAATTTCACTTGTTTATGTATTAAAATGAGTCAAATACACTAACGACTACCATTGTTAGACGTAAACTTAGTTCGTGATGTGTAGGCTAGGAGTACGTTGTAGGCTGCGAGTAGTTCAGCATTGACAGGTCATCTTTACGATTCTGTCATGTTCTCCACTGAAAGATTATCACGGGGTGGAGGTGTCCCATCTAATGAGTGAGCTTCGTGATTGTCGAACGCTGTAACCTACGGCGCCACAGTAAACCATCGCCTTCCAACTTACTCGCGTAAATGAAACATGATTGCGTCCTACGTATCGCTTTTGTAGCTATATATTCTGCCATTGTTTCCTTTTGAGTCACCTGTCTACTGCGTGGTTGGATGCCACCTTTCACGAAATCCTCTCCTGTGCCAACCTCTTCATCTAACAGTAGCACTTGCAACCTACGTCCTCAATTATTTGCTGGATGCATTCCCATCTCTGTCTTCCTCTACACTTTCTGCATTCTGTAGCATCATCTAGTACCATGGAAGTCGTTTCCTGATGTCTTAACAGATGTCCTAACATCCCGTGCCTTCTCCTCGTCAGTGTTTTCCACGTATTTCTTTCCTCTCCGATTCAGCACCTAGATCGTGGTAGACGCGCCATGCAGTGATGAGGTTGTGGCCTGAAAAATCACAAACTGCTGTATTTCACGAAAAAAATTCAGGCTTTCAGCACAGAAGTTAGGTTTTTTACATCTGTATCAACAGTTTCAGTATCAGTGAGTAGCTACGGCTTAATTTGTAGAGCGGTATATTTATTCTTCCGGCCCCATCTCCACTATCGGAGGGACGATGTTTCTCGTAATTCAGTATTATCTTCTAGAACTCGAAAATCACCTAATTTTCAGCATTATCCTGTAGCACCAGATCCGAAATGCTTCGATTCTTTTCTTTTCCAGTTTTCCCAGAGTCCACTGATCACCACCGCACAAAGCTGTGCTCCAAACGTACATCGGCAGAAACTCTTCCTCAAACGAAGGCGTCTGTTTGATACTGGTGGACTTCTATTGGTCACTAGTGCCCTTTTTACCAGTGTTAGTCTGCTTTTGATGTCCTCCTTGCTCTGTCCGCCATTGGTTATTTTTCTGCCTAGGTAGTAGAATTCCTTAGCTTCATATACCTCGTGATCATCAACACTGATTTTAAGTTTCTCGCTACTATCATTTCTGCTACTTTTCATTACTTTCGTCTTTCTTCGATTTACTCTCAATCAATATCCTGTACTCATTAGACTGTTCATTTCATTCAGCTGATCATGTGATTCTTCTTCACTTTCATTCAGGATATCATCAGCGAATCGTATCATTGACATCCTTTCATCTTTAATTTTTTTCTCCATCCCTGAACTATTTATTTCCTCTTGCCTCTTTGGTATACAGATAGAACAATTGGAGCGAAAGACTACATCCCTATCTTACACCCTTTTTAACCCGAGCACTTCGTTTTTGGTCGTCCACTCTTATTACTCTCTGTTGGTTGTTGTACATTTTGTAAATGACCCCAGCAATATTTACAATGGCACAGTAGAGATCCATTGGCTATCGACGAGCTCTACTCACAGAATAGTTTGCGCGTTTGACACCAACACTATTGACAGCACCTTTTGCGGAATTATAAATGATTATAATTTCAGGTTTGCCTAAGTCAGGATCAATATCTTGTGAAGAGTGCTCGCTCGAAATCAGAACAATGTTGTTTTTTAGGAACATGACATATCAAGGTAATTTTTTTGGTAAATTCGTACAGTGATGAATTTACTTCTCCTGATCTCTGAAGAAGAAACTGAGGATAGATATTTTGCATTTGTCCTTTCTCATGGTGCCAAAGTATGTCAGGTCGGTTTGCAGATCTTCCACCGCTGTAATGCTCCTATTTGACTTTTCG
Source organism: Schistocerca gregaria (assembly GCF_023897955.1). Lineage (NCBI taxonomy): Eukaryota > Metazoa > Arthropoda > Insecta > Orthoptera > Acrididae > Schistocerca > Schistocerca gregaria. The sequence continues at coordinate 453,453,277 of NC_064924.1, forward strand.
ATAGGTCTTACCTGTATAACCCTCACAGCAGCTTTACTTGGTTTTGGTGTTTTCAGCAGATGAACACTCAATCCTTGTCCATCAGTATCTTTTTCTATGTAGACATAATTACTACAGAAATAGCCAGTATTCACATCGGCCATGATCAGTAATTTTGGTCCACATTTTGTGGGTTTGCTCAACATACTTAGTCTCATTATCAAACAGTATCTTCCCCAGAACCCAACCAGCATTTCGTCAGTGTATTTGTGTGGGTCTGGAATGTATGAAGCCTAGTTTTCCACCACTTTATTGGATATATGAAACAGCAGCAAGAGGACCTTCCTTTTCCCCATCACGGCCATGCACATTGTCAAATCTAAGATAGGTGAATAAAACACGAGGCGCTTTAGAGTCTTCGAATATCTAAATATACAGCCACCAGTTCCATCACAGGCAAAGAGGGGATTCAGACCTTCGTGTCCTGATCTGAATGCACCACCAAAATACAGCAGACATAAAAAGGCTTTCACTTCAATCATGTCTCCTTCATGAGCTATTTTTCTGCTGTTCTCCGTTTGCAAAATAAACTTCTTCGTTAACGAGTTTTATAGGTTCATTCATCATACTGGCAGAGAAAAGAGAGGACCAGAATTCGGTTTCATTTGCATCATTGTCAGTATTCCTTGCATTGCTTCGCAAGCTTGGAAGTTTCCTGACCAAATTATTCGCCAGTGTTCTCACATGACCAAGTGAAATTATTTCCTTTGCCAAAGCAACAAGGACTGTTACCTGTACCTGGCTCCTCATCTTCACTAGGATATAATTCAGAACCTGTTCATGTGTTGTCTCATCAGCTTCACTTCCTTCTCCACTACTAAAACTGCTTCGTTCAGTCTCATACTTTCTTGTTATAAATACAACTTGAATAAACTTGCCTCTGCTAAAGTTTTAGTGCACTTCAGGTAATGAAAGAAATCAGTCATCTTTCGTGTCAACAATTCTGTGTCAACTGGTATACTTTGGGCATGATGACCAATTGGGCTTGACCCCTCTTTCTCTCAGTTATGGAACTGTGCTTATTGTTGATTTGTGAAACTGGAAGATATTCAGAAAGGTACTAACATCCCGAGATTTAGATCATAAAATGCAAAAGAGTTCATTATTTCACGTCATTCCGTTCATTTTTACAGATGTTTTCTCTTCATTCCCACAACTACCCTTATCCCGACGATTACACTTATTCCGAGTACTGTCATTATTTAAAACTATAAAAATGCAGAAGTTTCGCACAGATCTCTGGTCATTAAAGTAATGAGTATTTTATTGTACCAAATTTTAATGTAAGCTGGAATGATATTAGTTGTTTTGATTTGATATTCTCAAAGATAGACATTAAGTAAATTTGTGGAATGAATTACTTGTATTGAAACGAAACGAATCGATAATGATGATTCAATGACGTGAAACAATATCCGTGTACACTATTCAGAAATGATGAACGTGCGTATAATGAATAAATGGTGACTTCTGAAATTCTGGACGACTTCCTCATTGACCAGTCATTTAATTTCAGGGAATTTCATACATTTCATACACATTAATACCGCTTGTGACAGGATAAGTATCGACCATCGTTGTACTCTGGTACCTCAGTGAGCAGTTGTTATATTCCTGGCTGTGGTCGCCAGTATTTTAGTTTGCTAGAAGTTCGCCTTGTTGCAGCTTGATACATGTGAAATACCATATAGTACAAAAGTGGTGTATGCTACAAGCGACAGATGGCACAGTATGTACCAGTCCTTTGAGAGAGTCCGGCAATTGTACTGAACTTGCTCCTCACTGATCGGCACGTTCGGGAACTAGGCGCTAAAACGCCGAACTTCTCTTACTAATTATTTATATACCTTTCATTGTATTTAACCCAGTTCGTAGTATTACAATCTCCCATGGTTACCCTACGAGTCTGTCGTGTTGCTTTATTAATTTCAGTAGTTTTGAGAAGCATAAGACCAATGGGCTAGTAGCATCCCGCATCACAGGTTCGAATTCACAGCGTAGCAGCCTCCGTCGAAGAAGATCCCACGGCTCTCTATACAAAGTAGCATCAGACTGCTCAGCACGAACTATGAGTTGTGGCAGAAACGAGTCATCGACGTGGAACTGTGGTGCGTCGTCGCCGTGGTCTTTGGCCGCTGCCATCGGCCTGGCGTGTGCGGCGGCGCCACGCAGCCAGCAGCAGCTCCGCGGCAAAGACGGCGCCAGCGGCGCTGAGCCCGGCGGCGGCCATCAGGAAGGCGCTCTGCAGGCCCAGCAGCGTCTGACGCCGCGGCGCCGCCGTCGCCCCGGTGCCCCTCTGCGCATGCGCCGTAGCTCTGCTCTGCCACAGATCCACCAGCCCAGAGGACAGCATACGCAGCAGCAGCGAGCTGTCACAAATCGACACACACCCGCATTACTCGCCGGCGATGGCAGAAACAGACTGCTACAGTATTTGCCAGACTACACTACCGTGCTTTAAAACTGCAACAACCCGAAGGGTGCTAATGGGGAAGTTGCGTAATGAAACGCAGCGAGGAATGAGTCCCATCATGAAGAGTCAGGAGCTTTCGGTCCAGACTCAAGTGAGTGCGGTTACATCTAGTGACAGCTTCTCCAAGCTAGCGGTAGTAATTTTCGAGCTGCTTCAGTGAGAGACGTTTGCCCACTCAATAAAAGAGTCAAGATCGCAAATAATGGTATATTTAAGAGGGATGGCCTGTTTCGGCCATTGCGCTGGTGATCTTCACATGTACGGCACCATAAGGCCGAGTTCGCCTGTGAACAAAACGGGTGCGTGATGCCACGATCGCTTACTAGTCACAAGGGAAACTCCCCATCGCAAGCTCCTCAGATTTAGTAATAAAATGACCCAGTGGATGGCCCCTCAAAACCTGAACAGAGACAAAGCATGAAAAGAGAAAGAAGGCGGTCTGAACTGTGCGGAAAGCAAAATAGAAACACGCTCAAGATGTGCAACATCGATCGCCCTGCAAGAACCACGCCATCGTGGTTGTGTGGTCATGCCGTTGGACTGCAAAGCAAGAATTCGTGTTCAAATCTCCCTCATGCCCCCTTTTTCTCGCAAAATTATGAACTTTCCGTTCGGTCATTGATGTGTCTCTTCTCCTTCTGCAGTATTGCCAATTATGATGTTATATTATGTTATGTTATGTTAACCGGGGACCTAGAAACGACGGAGAGCCTCCGTCCCCGCCCCAGCCGCAGTGGTCCACAACCCCACGACGACCACCGCAGTCCACGTCACCCCTCCGCCGCCCACCGGTGGACCCCCTCCCTCCTCCCCCCCCCCCCCCCCCCCCCCGCCTCCGGTAACGTCTAACACCAGACGAGTGTAACCCCAATGTTTTCGTGATAGAGTAATGGTGGTGTACGCGTACATGGAGAACTTGTTTGCGAAGGAATCGTTGAGATAGTGTAACTGAGGCGGAATAAAGAGAACCAGCGCGCATTCGCCGAGGCAGATAGAAAAGCCCCTAAAAGCCATCCACGGACTGGCCGCCTCACCGGACCTCGACAAAAATCCACCGGGTGGATTCGTGCCGGGACCGGCGGTCCTTCCCGCCAATTATCACACTACGCATCGGTTCTAGAACGCGAGTCATGTAGTAAGAATATATTAGTATCACGAGTAAATGTGATGAAGAGTGAGTGCAGGCGAGAGCCGGCCGCTGTGGCCGATCGGTTCTAGGGGCTTCAGTCCGGAACCACGTTGCTGTTACCGTCGCAGGTTCGAATCCTGCCTCACGCATGGGTGTGTCCTTAGGTTAGTTACGTTAAAGTAGTTCTAGGTCTATGGGACTGATGACCTCAGGTGTTAAGTCCCTTTGTTCTTAGAGCCATTTGAACCATTTTGGCAGGCTAGATGCCGCATAGGCCTCTCACACAAATGAGAAGAATAAGAGCGTGTGAACTATGTTACAACTAGGTAATTAAGCAGTCAAAACCTCTCGAACAAATAGGAGATACATACGTCTGGAGGCTCCTTCGTTACACCTCGCTGTTGCAAACGGACGTTGCATCACGACACAGACGCAAATTTGAATACAGTGAACAGACACGTCAATGACTGGACGGAATGTTCATAATAGTGTATTTAAAAAAATTTCAAAAAACTGCGGCCCGAGGGAAACTAGGACGCGGATCTTCCCTCTCCTAATCCAATAACATCACCACGACGCCATAGTTTCTCAGATTCGCTCGATGCTGCACATCTTCATCTTGGACTGTTCAGTGTTACTATTTTGGTTTCTTTTTCATAGTTCAGTACTCCTTCCTGTTTTCATGCTTGATTATGTTTAGTTTTCGATAGACTATCCACTATACCATCTTACTACAAAATCTGAGAAGGCTGGGATGGGGAGTTTTTCTTGTCACAGCAGTAAACGACCGTGGCATCGCGCAACTGTTCTGTGCACTGCCAATGGTGCCATATGGTGTCGCAGATCTAAAGTTCCCCAGCGCAAAGACCGAAACAGGTCATCATTTTAAACAAATGATTATTTGCGATCTGGACTGTTTCATTAAGTGATAATTTGCAATAGATCATTGTTTCACCTTCAACCATTCTACCTGAAAGTAAGAGACATTTCAGTAATGGTAGGATTCTTGTTTTTCTACAAATTCTTTTAAAGAGGTTGCGATGCTCTAAGCAAGATAAATAGAAAATTTATTGATGGTCTACAGCAACCAGCCACAAATTGGTTTTAGCTTACTTTATCCAAAAAGTACTTTCACCGGTTTCGTATGTATACAGTTTATCATCGGATGGTTTTCATGCTTTCGTCAAAACATGTGATGTATTGTTGTACTAGTGAGTTGCCCTAGGATAAACAGTAATAATGGTTGTGCTACAGTCTTGTGTTAGAATATAACTTACTTGAAATGTCCATCTGGTGCATTTGTGTTCACAGTTTTCTTCCGACGAATCATATTCACAATATTGTTGTACTTTCACTATCACATAGTTCTGTCTGCATTATTAAACACTTTCGTTTGGTCACAAAACACGAGCAATCAATTATCGACTCTCATTACGTCGATCAGCCGGAACGATAAATTGCTGTCCAAAAAGCCTTGTCTTCAGAGAAAGCTATTTATTATATTGAAACTTTTTATTTACCTCAAAATGAACAGAAGTGTAAAGGGTAAGCCAGCCGGTAGGAGAATTTTAATTTATTTTATTAGCCCTGACCAATCAGGGTGGAGGAAGCTGCGTGGAGTGTTGAATATACCCGACCGCCCGTCGGCGGGCCAGTTTCCTTGTTTTCTTGCTCTCCTGCAACTCTGACGCGCTCCCAGTAGCAGTGAACATCTTCCGCTTCTCCGGGATTGCGGCTCTGTGGACTTAGTTTTCGCACACACCACCTTCACCATACTTTATCTTCAGGCTCACCCTTAACTCCCTTGGCCCGACAATGCATACCCTATAGCATAGCTTTTACCAATAAATGGCCTCACAAAAGAAACTTTATCGTGCTCTTTCCAAAACGCCCACTGCGTCCCATCCGCCCATACTGTACAGAAGTACATACAATATTTCACGCAGCAATAAGAGTACTGATTCCCGTACCAACTTCTGACAACTATATAATTTGATACGATCGCTCCACCCCTCAGAAACCTAAGATCTTTGTAAAGGAAAGATACCCTACACTGTACATGTTCAAATATCGGAAGAGTATTCCTATTTCACTGATTATCATCAACAATGTGTTCTTGGTGTTCATCGACACTATCAACAGGGTTGTATGCAACAAAGTTTTTAATGATCCCCACAAAAAAGTCCATCTTGCTGTCGGAGATTAAAGCTACGTATTTCCCAAACTCCACATGAAAATGTGACAGTGCACCGTGAAGCATGTGCAACATACACACTCTTTCACCATAAGAAACCCAGTCATACCGACAGACATTAATAGTATTGCAACACTGGGATGACTGCACTAGTGGATGAATCGTACAGGGGAAATGATTAGTTTGTAGACCCAACGTTTATTAGGATTATTTTCTTGTATTATTGTTCTCTGTTCAACACTTTCGTTTGCACCTGTAATAGTGAAATGCTCTACACTGTGCCGTAAGTCATGGGATACCTCCTAATATCATGTCGGACCTCCTTTTTCCCGGTGTAGTGCAACTACTCAATGTGGCACGGACTCCAAGAGCTGTTGGAACTTCACAGCAGAAATATTGAGCCACGTTGCCTCTACAGCCATCCATAATTGCGTAAGCGTTGCCAGTGCTGGATTTTGTGCAAGAACTGATCTTTCCATTACGTCCCATAAAAGTTCGAAGGGATTCAAGCCGGACTATCTGGGTGTTCAAACCATTCGCTAGAACTGTCCAGAATGTTCTTCAAACCAATCACGAACAACTGCGGCCCTGTGACATAGCGCATTACCACCCACAAACGTTCCGTCGTTGTTTAGGAACATCAAGTCCATGAATGGCTTCAGATGGTCAATGATTTGTTCATTTGGGGGAGAGGACCCGGTAGATTCCATGTATACACAGCACACACCATTTTAGATCCACCACCAGCTTGCACAGTGAGTTGTTGATATCCTGGACCCATGGCTTCGAGGGGTCTGCGGCATCCTCGAACCCAACTTAAGCTCTCAGCAACTAATATTGAGACTCATTTGACAAGGCCACGCTTTTTCAGTTGTCTAATGTCCACCACATACGGTCACGAATCGAGGGAGAGGCACTGCAGACGATGTTGTGCTGATAGATAAAGCGTTTGTGGTGGCCGTCTGCTGCCATAGCCCTTTAACGCCAAATTTCGCCATACTGTCCTAACCGATACTTACATCGTAAGTGCCACATTGATTTCTACTCTTACTTCCTGCAGTATTATTTGTCTGTTATCACTGGCAACTCTACACGAGCACCTCTGCTCTCTGTCGTTAAGTGAAGGGCGTTGGCTATTGTGTTGTCCGTGGTGCGAGGTAATGCCTGAAATGAGATATTATAGGTACAGTCCTGACACTTTGGATTGCCCAAACGAAATGTCCCACGCATCCATCAAGTCTGTTATTTCCGGTCGTGCGGCCATAATTACTTCGGATACTTTTCACATGAATCTCTTGAGTACAAATGACAGTTCCGACATTGCCCTGTCCCTTCAAACCTTGCGTACGCGACACTACCGCTATCTGCATATGTGCATATCGCTGTCCCATGACTTGTCACCTCATTGTATACATACAGAACGTAGATAGCATTACTGCAACCAACATTCAGCGGGTGCGCCGGAATGCTACCATCTACATTTCCCTGCATCAAGTGTTCTTCATCCCAAAGTTACGTTTGTTGCATGCGCTCGAGGCTGTGTTGCCTGGCGTATCATTAAACGACTGATTCTCCATCTTGAAGTGTGTACTTACTCTGTGACAAGTTTTACCAAAATCGCATAACTTTGTCATTTCTGTGGTTGCGTGGGCGACCTACTTGCTACAAATCGTCGAAAGCTCTACTAGAATGCTCTCATCTCCTCCCCATTCCTCCCAAAAAATATTTGGTACTATAGATCATAATTTTACTTCGGGTATGTAATATGACCTTGTTTGGACTTTTTGTATTTACCTGACTTATGTACAAACAATCATCATTATATTAATGACTATTATGTATCCGCCGTATAGGGGTAACTTGTCTGCCTTATACTTCAGATACCACTCCAAGGTAACGTGCACTTACTCTTTATCAGCTCACATATTCAATTAATCTGGACTTCCTGTAGCTGTTAGATTTCATGGATGTAAATAATTTTCTGTTTCATGTATTCACCTCTTACTTGATTTCGCGTAGTATAGAACATAGTGATACCAACGGCCTTGACACAGTGATAACACCGGTTCCAGTCAGACCACCGTAGTTAAGCGCTGTTAGACTTGGCTGGCTGACAGTCCAAGCCTCCCGGGCGCTGGTGACAAGCGGGGTGCACTCAGCCCTTGTGAGGAGCTATTTGACTGAGAAGTATCGGCTCTGGTGATGTAAGCTGACAACGGCTAGGAGTGCATTGTGCTTTCCATATGCTCCTTCATGTTCGCATCCAATGACGCCTTTCGACTGAGGATGGTACGGCTCTCGGTCGGTACCGTTTGGCCTTCCGAGGCACCTTCGGACGAAGTTTAGTTTAGTTTTAGAATTTAGTGATGATTCATATCCTTTGACTGCACCAAGAACCTTAACTTTATTACTGGACCACATGAAATCTAAAAAAAAAAACCTTTCTTTCAAGACATTTGAAATCTGGTTTCGCAAGACAGATCGGATCAGGTTATAGTTGTGAAAAGGGGCCGAAATCAATTACTGTCAGTTGCACAAAACGCACAAACATTATTTTCCTAAAAACACTTAAACACAATGTGCCCTTAAAAGAATTCAAAACAATACGGCGGAAACCCCGAACACAAGTTAGTACAATTGCTTTAAGGAATACACTTGGCTGAAGGTCTTATTTAAAAAAGAAAATCTTACGTAAACACGCGTCTGAAGGCCACACTCTGGACACTGAAGAACTGAGGCTGCGTAACAAAAATTTCCAATAGAGAAGAAATTTAAAAAGGCTTTAAAGAAGTGAATTTTCAGATTTTAATTTAAGAAGGCTGAAGGACATATCATAAAAATATTTGACATAAAAGATCGGCTGAAGGCCACATACTGAACATAGATCAACTCATGGCTTAAGACCTGGATAACAAGGATTTGCAATAGAGCTAAATTCCCAGTTTTCCTTAAAAAAATTAGTTCAGACATGAGTCTTCAAAGTTTTAACTTAAGACGGCTGAAGGCCTTCTTTTAAAACAAACTAAATTAATAGGCGACTGAAGGCCTCGCACAATACTTGAGACAAAAATCACAATCTAAAAACAGAACAATGGTGCTCAGAAGTGTTCGAAGTGTTCGAAAGGTCGGCCTGAGGAGGTAACACTAACGTAAGGTTAGGTAAGATATGCAGAAAAAAATAAGACCATGTAAGCAGATGGCAAGCCGACCGAGGGACTGCTGAAGGACCGATCAACAACCTAATCAATTCCGCTTTCCGGACCGAACTGCACGACAACGGAAAGTATCAGCGAGGATGAAGATACCAGCAGCACTACGTCTTCAAAATTGGAGTCTAAAAACAGCCAAGGTTCAATAACTGCACAAAAATATCAACACCACCAAAGGCTGTCAAACAGCACGCGGTACGGACAGCACCAAAACGGCGAGGAAAACCCACAGCGAAACACTATGTTAATGCCCTCGCCGCGAAGACTTCCTCGCTGCACTCTTCCAAACGACCGTCTGCCTACTCCAATACGTAGACATCATTAACATAGCTTCTCAGTCAAAATTACACAAGCTACACACAGTTCCACGAAGGAAGTTCCACCGTCAAATAACTAGGACGACACACACGGAGAACCCAGAAGCGGTCCGATGAGACGACCGACCGAACGACCACCCACGGTGGCCCCCACTCAAATCATGTGTGTCGGCAACGGTCGGGCGAGTCATGGCTGCCCGGATCTAACTGCTACTCCGTCGCCACTGCCTTCGGACGCACTACGCCCTGGCTTCGACCTAACCGTGCAGAGGTAACACTTAGCCATTGGACACCCGACATCTCTGCACAAGGAAGGAACCGACCCACGTCCGAAAACATGACCCACTGACGAGGCCCAGAAACGGTCAAAAGACCAAATACACATCGCCCAATGAGACGACCGACCGAACGACCAACCAGCGGTCCATCCCGCTCCAGTCTCCTTCCGTCGGAGAGCACAAGTGTGTCGCAAGCGGTCGGCGAGAACTGGCTGTCTGAACCTCACTGGCGCTGCGTCCCGACTGTACCCCCGACACACGACGAGCCGGAAATACTAGCGGTCGCTTCAAAGATAATACGACAGTGCTCTTATCGATACGCGCTGCTGCTGCCACTCAAGGGCAGGCAAGCCAGAAACTTAGTGTTGCCAGTAAATCTAATAAGAAACGAGGCGACAGTTCCGTAAAGAGAATCTGTCGAGTAAGAAACGGCATGAGCACGAGCCGCGCAAGGCTGAATCAATTAAAGCTTTTTTGCCAAACCTCCTATACATTTTCCAATGCAACACAAGAAACTATCTGTAGGAAACTGCTTGTCTACTGAATTGATGTGTTTGGATTAAATTTGTCATTTCATAATTTTTAGGCAGTAGGATGACGGTGAGCTCATTTTTATTTGTTACTTTCTGATGTCTTCCTTTCTTAACTGTCAGACGATGTGTTTCAGGTGTACGGTAGCGTCGACGAATCCATTTTCATGCACAATATGTAGAAATTGGTTCCGTTTTCTTCATTTGCTCCCAGCAAAGTTTACTAGAATTCCAGTTTGCTCGCATAAGAACACCTCTTATTGAATCTAACGAAGACAATTAGGACAGACGTCGAAATCTAGTCCAGGAAAGGGCGACAAACTAAAAGGACATCAAAAATCATAGGATCCATCAATCTTCTGATTGGTTTGATGCGGCTCGCTATGAATTCCTGTGCTGTACCGACCTCTTCAACTCATTTAGCACTTGCACCCAACGTCCTCGACTGTTTGCTGGACATATTCTAATCTCTGTATTCGTCTACAATTTTACCCTCTACAGCTCCCCATAGCACCACGAATTTATTCACTTATGTCTTAACATATTTCCTATCATTTGTTCCCTTCTTCTTGTTAATATGTTCTGCACTTTTGTCTCCTCGTCGAGTTTGCTGAGAACCTCATTTCTTGCCGTATCACTCCATTCTCCACAATCATTTTCACACAATCCTTTATTCCAAACATACATTCACAGAAATCTCTCCCTCAAATTTATTGACAGTAGTAGACATATTTTGGCCATGAACGCCTTCTACGCCTGTGCTGGTCTGCTTCTTATGTCCTCCTAGATTCGTCCATCATGTGTTATTTCGATTCCAAGGTACCAGAATTCCTTCACCTAGATTATTTCGTTATCCTCAAATTTAATGATAATTTTCTCTTTAACCTCGTTCTGCTACTAATTTGTTTCTCATCTCGTTGATTCACAGGCAACCCATATTCTGTGCTCTTAGACTTTCCATTTAATATGTCGTGTGATTCTTCATTTTAACTGAGAACAGCAATGTCGCCAGCGAATCTCATGATCGATATCTCTACATTCTGAATTTTAATCCTCTTCAGCATTTTTTCCCGTCATTGCATTCTCAATGTATAGATTGAAGAATAGGAGTAAGGGATTGCATGCCTGTGTTACAAACTTTTCAATCCGAGCACTTCGTTCTTGGTCGTCGTTTCACATTGTTCAGTCTCGTTTGTTTGGTTGTTATACATATTGCATATTATCCGTCTTTTCATACGGTATACTCCTTTTTTCTCAGAATTTACATCTTGCACAAGTTTACATTTCGGAAGCTTCTTACAGGTTGACAGAGCATATCGAAGTTTTTCTTAACTCTTGATTACATGACGAGTCTTACATCAGAACTGTCTCTCTGGTGTATTTACCTTTTCTAAACCCAAACTGAGTATCATCCACAATTTTTTTCTATTCTTCTGTACATGAGTACTCAGAACGGCCCGGACACTTTCAAATGAGTGTAAAAAATGGTTGTATTTGGGTAACGTGTTATATGATTGTATGTATGGATATAAACACGATGTCAAGAAGTCTTTTTTTCTTTTCTGTTACAGTGATCCGCAGCTCAGCCACATGGCTGCCAGACCAATAGAAAGGCGTTTTAAACGAGAGTTCTGCGAGTCCGCAACTGCAGTGCGTCGGAACCTCATGACTACATTTAACGAGGTTCCACCAGCTACACAGTCCATTTAAAGCGAGTATAGAAGTTTAAAGAAAAAGGTTCTCGTCGTAAAGGCGGACGTATCAGGGCCCAGTTGTGACTGACATCAATACGAACACTTTGGGGCGATTGTGGGCCGAATCTAAGTTCACACTGGACGCTTGGTACGTGAGTAACGGTTCACACATCGAACATTTGTGAACATGACACAAAAATTAATTATTTCCCTGTTTCCATACATATAATAATTTAATATTTGACCTCAATGTAATCATTTTTACAATCACTTGAAAGTATCTAAATTATTGTTAATAACACTGCACATTGTTCTTGCGAGCAACTTGGACGTATGGTATGTTAAGCTGGTTGTGCGGTAAATCTCGCCCTCATCTGCTGGACTGTTTCGATGATATTTTTCTGAAAGTCTGATGATTTAACATACGAACTTGAATAGACGTTTGTCTGCCACTTTCGCAAACGATTTTAGGATTTCCGTTGGAATTTTATCTGTGCCGTCCCGCCTTGCTTCATTCCAGTTCCTCCAAAGCTGTTTTAAACTCTGACTCTATTATTAGACCTCCGAAGTCTTCCATTTTGTCTTCCATTTCGACTCCCATTTCCTCTTGTGCCACATCATCAGACAGTCCTCACACACGCAGAATCTTTTAATGCACTTTTTTCATCTATCCACTCTCTCCTGTGGGTTTAACAGTGGAATTTAGCTCTTGATATTGGCAGCCTTTGATTTTAATTTCACCGAAGGCTGTTCTGACTTTTCTATATGCCTAATCGTGTTTACCGACAACCACTTGTTTTTCGATATCTTCACGTTTTTCTTGCCAATATTTCACCTTGGCTTCCTATTTATTTAATTCTACAGGACTTGTATTGTTGCATACCTCTCTTTTCATGGCTTTTTTGTACTTCCGTCTTTCATCTATTGTGCTGCAGTTGCTTTACTTCACAAGGCTTAAGAAATAAAGTTGTTGTCACGTTTAATGCAAGAGCATCATGGAAGCAGGCGAGACCAGCGCCAGCCAGGTGAAGTTACATCAGGAGCGATCTCTGATACAAAAGTACTGTCTCAGTGGCGTCGGGCAGCTGGCATATCACCGTGACCCCCTTAGATACCAGAGTGTTGATATCATCGACGCAGCAGAAAGTTCGAGCTGCTGTGGCGTTGGTGACCAATTTGATCCACGTCCGAACATTGATTCTGTTGTGGCCTACGTAATGGGTACCAAAGCTTTGGCCAAACAGGGAGGAACAAAGCCCGTATAAATACTGCACATTTCTGGATTTAGTATGCAGTCCGACAGCCACTAGCTCCAAGAAGGCGGCTCTTGTGCTGGCTTACGAGTCTGCATGGATCAACTAGCCACCACTACTGGACTCTGCCATTGCTAGCTGCAGCCCTGTTCAGCCAGTTCACGCCCTGAACATCGTCGATTGGAATAGTTGTGCAGAGTGTATATGCAATAGTATGAGATCCAGTACACCGACAAATTTTATCACGTTTGATGCCAGTAGCACTGCATATAATAAGACATCAACGAATCAAGTGGTGGAGGATGGAAATCGGTATAAAGGCAGTCGGCTGTGTGCGGTGTTAGTGCGCCCGTACGTAGCTTTCCTGCAGGTAGGAAACAGACACGATTATTGTCAGAGCATGTCGTGTACTTAAACCACAAATGTGAAATAGCCACGTGGAAAGCAGTTATCATGCGATGAAAAAGCTAAAAGCGGTGCGTAGATGGAAATGGACACTCTAATCATCAAATCGCGTAGAAGTTGAACTGTTCAAGTACAGTGATTTATAATTTCGTTTGATTCGGTGCACGATATGGACACAACGGAACACATGGGCAAAACCGAAAATTGTCTGAGACAATGAAATCATTACTTATGAGCAAAGAAAGATCACAAACTGTTATTCTTCTAAACTTTTTGCTGATTCACAGCTTCCAGTAACTGCCAGATATGAACAACAAATTTTGCAAATGAAGACATCTTGCATTCAGGAAACGACTGCAGAAACCTGTTCTAACACTCAAACATAAACAGGCCAGATTTTAGTTTGCTGGAAAACGAATTTACAGACTTCAGAATGGGATAAAATGATCTTCGGTGATGACAAGAATTTTAAATTGAATGGTTCGGATGGATTTCAGTATGACTGGCGTGATCCGAGAACAGAGCAGCAGGTAAGAATGAGCAGAATTTTTGGTGGTGGAAGTGTTATGATTTGGACAGCAGTTTGTACTTAAGCTAAACCACGCATTGCTTGGCTGAACACTAGAATTAACTCAAATATGTACACTGAGATGTTAGAGAAAGAATGTGGGAGGAACTAGGAGATGAAACCTTAATGTTTCAACGAGACAATGCATCTTTGCAGGTTTCCGCACAACAAGAAAGTGGTTTAAAGATAAAGTTACCGACGTCTTGGTCTGGCCTGCAAGTAGCCTAGATCTGAACACCGCAGAAAACTTTTGGGGTATACCTGCGAGGCGTCTATTGCAATGGAAGACAATCTGAGGTCGTATGTGGATTGAAGAGAGCGATATGAGAAGAGTGGGTGGCAGTTTCACCACAAGAACTACAAACCATAACAAAATCTGGGCCGAAGAGAGTTTTTGAGGTTATTAGCAAGAGCGGACGTTGGACAAAGTACTAACTACGGAATAACACAGAGGACAGTGAGTGCCTTTACACCAATGTGTATGCAGGGAATGCAAATACCTTATTTTGTTACTCATGTTATGAAGGAAACTATGTAACTCCGTCATAATTGTTTCTGTCATTTTTATGTACCACTTTCGTAATAAATTCGACACTTGTATGTTTCAGACATTATAGGAGTGTATTATTTCACTGGTTACCATGCCCTTATACTGATTTCGAGGAGCCTTTAAGAAAGGCATCAATGACTTTTGACTTGCTTAGGACGTAGAGTTGTGTACCTGGGACGATCATGGTTCCTTGGTCGCAAACACTGGCGATAATAGAATTACGGAACATTTTTTAGGCTCAAGAATTGTGGCGTTTTTGGAAAATGAACATCTCATCTGTAAAAATCAACATGGATTCCGCAAACAGATAACCTGCAAAACTCAGCTCGCTCTGTTCCTCCATGAGATCCTGGACGCAATGTCCAACAGCGCTTAGATTGTTGCCATGTTCCTTGCTTTCAGTGTGGCATTTGACAGCGTCCTGCCTTGACGTTTAATGAAAAAAATACGAGCCTACGGAGTATCGGAGCATACCTGTGATTGGGTTCAAAACTTTCTTCCAGATAGAACTCAACACGTCGCTCTTAACGAACAAAATCGACAGACGTAAAGGTAATATCAGGAGTACCACAGGAAAGTGTGATAGGGCCGTTGGTGTTACAATATACATAAAGCATCTCGAAAGCGTCGGATGCTCTTTAAGGCTATTTGCAGATGATGCAGTTGTCTGTACCAAAGTAGCAACGCCAGAAGATAGAAAGAATTTGCAGAACAACCTGCAGAGAACGAATGAATGGTGCAGACTCTGGCAGTTGATACTGAACGTAAATAAATGTAACATGTTGCGCATACATAGCAAACGAAATCCACTATTGTACAGCTACACTACTGATGACAAACAGATGGAGACAGCGTCTACCGTAAAATATCTAGAGCGACCTTAAGTGGAATGACCACATGAAACAGATAGTGGGAAAAGCAGACACCAGACTCACATTCATCGGAAGAATCTTAAGGAAATGTAACTTAGCCACGAAAGAAGTGGCTTATAAGGCGCTTGTTCGCCCGGCTCTTGAGTATTGTTGATCTGTCTGGGATCCCTTTCAGGTAGGACATATAGAGGAGAGAGAGAATATCCAACGAAGAGCGGCACGTTTCATCACAGGATCGTTTAGCTGGCGAAAGAGCGTTACGGAGATGCTAAACAACTGGCAGACGTTACAAAAGAAGCGTCGTGAATCAAGGAAAGATATACTTTTGAAATTTCAGGACAGCACTTTTCAGGAGGAGTTGGACAACATATTACTGCCCCCACATACATCTCGCGTATGGACCATGAGGAGAAAATTCAAGAAATTAGAGCCAATACAAAGGCTTACCGACAACCATTTTTCCCATGCGCTATTGGCGAGGGGAATCGGGTTGGAGGGATCAGATAGTGATACTGAAAGTACCCTCCGTCACACACCATTAGGTGGCTTGCAGAGTATGACGTAGACGTAGATGTAGTACATAATGCGTAGAATACCTGCACATCGATTAAATATCTTTCATTTTTCCTACTTTTGAATTTATTGGAGATAGTGTGAGTGTTGGGTTCCGGGCTTTCAGCTCGCCATATGTATGAAGTCTGGTCATTTTGGGTTGTGTCTCCAGTCAACTTACAAGGCACTTCATTCCGATCGAAATGGCTACCTGTTTGTACGGAAAGGACCATCCAGTTGCCGATTTATGTATTTTTATCCCCTTCTTATTTTGGTAATTGGAGATAGCTCCCGAAGCCAGTGCGTACCTCTGACGCTCTCAATTGCTCTCTGGTCCCTCGGGTAATAGTTGATTACAGACGTTACTGGGTTTCTAAATGTGTTCATATGTGAGTGGTCTAAGTGTTATCCATTTTGTTTATTATGCAGTTCTCATTTTCTAAAGCCGGGATGAGATAGTTTACATTTCGTCATTGTTTTATCAATTCACTTTAGCCAAGTGGTTGTTAAGGGAACACCTGTGAGAAGTTTCACTATATAATTCAGATAACGTTTAGTCAATGTACTCTTCAATCCAGTCAGAGCAAGATGGTAATGATACATACAGGTGCTTCTAGTTATTAGCATGTAGAGAAATTCGTATCGTGATTATGAAAGCTTGTTCTATTCACAACGTTCACTATGTTGCACCGCCTCACTACCTGACCCTCGCCCAATGATGCCCCAAAATATTTTTATGCATGCTGTCTAATTGAGATTTTGAAATTGAGGAAGAGACAATGAGTAGGCAGCGACTTAGTATTTGAAAGCCTCGCATCGCTCACGGTCAGCTTCCTTTGTCCTGTTCCTGCCTATCAGAAAATAAGTCAGTTCAGTCCGTGTTATCCGTTGCATGCAGCAATAACAGAATTACTTAAATTACAAAGCCTGTTCTATAAATGGGACCTAATTGATCGTAATGCACATGCAGAGGTATGAACGTGACTTAGACTAATGCGAATGCAATCCCAGACGACCCAACAATCTAACCCAGGTTCAAATGGCTCTGAACACTATGGGACTTAACTGCTGTGCTCATCGGTCCCCTAGAACTTAGAACCACTTAAACCTAGCTAACCTAAGGACATCACACACATCCATGCCCGAGGCAGGATTCGAACCTGCGACCGTAGCGGTCGCGTGGTTTCAGACTGTAGCGCCTAGAACCGCTCGGCTACTCCGGCCCGCTATAGTCCAGCAAATAACCGTTATCAGTGAAAGTTTTTTGAAAGAAAGATATAGAAGACCGTCAGTTTCAAGAAAAAACACCTCCTATCAACCTGTCTGCTTACTTAATATGGTTAAGGATTAATTTTGCATTAAACTCATGGACATTAAAGCAACAGCGTGCGATCGCCACCTCTGACAACAACGAGTTAAATCCGCAAATTAGGTCACGCATTGTCCACTCAGAGAGTGGCCTGTAAAACTGCCGGTCCACTCGTAAGAGGTTTAATCGGAAGCGAAAGAAGCATTCAGCTTGTCTGAACACAATCATAAATGGCAACTAATGTGTACGTTATATATAAAGAATAACGATGAAAACATCTGCAACCTTATGAGGCTGTTCGCAAAAGACGCAGATGTGTACAAGGAGGTGAAATTATTAAGACACTTGTTGATGATTAGCAATTAATATAAAATATTGGCGGTCACTCATCATCATCATCATAATCATCATTTAAGACTGATTATACCTTTCAGCGTTCAGTATGGAGCATAGCCCCCTTATAAAATTCCTCCACGATCCCCTATTCAGTGCTAACATTGGTGCATCTTCTGATGTTAAACCTATTACTTCAAAATCATTCTTAACCGAATCCAGGTACCTTCTCCTTGGTCTGCCCCAACTCCTCCTACCCTCTAGTGCTGAACCCAAGAGTCTCTTGGGTAATCTTGCTTCTCCCATGCGCGTAACGTGACCCCACCATCTAAGCCTGTTCATCCTGACTGCTACATCTATAGAGTTCATTCCCAGTTTTTCTTTGATTTCCTAGTTATGGACACCCTCCTGCCATTGTTCCCATCTACTAGTACCTGCAATCATCCTAGCTATTTTCATATCCATAACCTCAACCTTGTTGATAAGGTAACCTGATTCCACCCAGCTTTCGTTCCCATACAACAAAGTTGGTCGAAAGATTGAACGGTGCACAGATATCTTAGTCTTGGTACTGACTTCCTTCTTGCAGAAGAGATAGATCGTAGCTGAGCGCTCACTGCATTAGCTTTGCTACACCTCGCTTCCAGTTCTTTCACTATGTTGCCATCCTGTGAGAATATGCATCCGAAGTACTTGAAACTGTCCACCTGTTCTGACTTTTTTCCTCCTATGTGGCACTCAATCCGTTTACATTTCTTTCCCACTGACATTACTTTCGTTTTGGGGATGCTAATCTTCATACCATAGTCCTTACATTTCTGATCTAGCTCTGAAATATTATTTTGCAAACTTTCAATCGAATCTGCCATCACAACTAAGTCATCCGCATATGCGAGACTGCTTATTTTGTGTTCACATATCTTGATCTCACCCAGCCAGTCTATTGTTTTCAACATATGATCCATAAATAATATGAACAACAGTGGAGACCGGTTGCAGCCTTGTCTTACCCCTGAAACTACTCTGAACCATGAACTCAATTTACCGTCAACTCTAACTGCTGCCTGACTATCCATGTAAAGACCTGTAATTGCTTGCAAAAGTTTGCCTCCTATTCCATAATCTCGTAGAACAGACAATAACTTTCTCCTAGGAACCCGGTCATATGCCTTTTCTAGATCTATAAAGCATAGATACAGTTCCCTGTTCCACTCATACCACTTCTCCATTATTTGCTGTAAGCTAAAGATCTGGTCTTGACAACCTCTAAGAGGCCTAAACCCACACTGATTTTCATCCAATTGGTCCTCAACTAATACTCGCACTTTCCTTTCAACAATACCTGAGAAGATTTTACCCACAACGCTGATTAAAGAGATATCTCTGTAGTTTTTACAATCTTTTCTGTTTCCATGTTTAAAGATTGGTGTGATTACTGCTTTTGTCCAGTCTGATGGAACCTGTCCCGACTCCCAGGCCATTTCAATTATCCTGTGTAGCCATTTAAGACCCGACGTTCCACTGTATTTGATGAGTTCTGACTTAATTTCATCCACTCCAGCTGCTTTATTGCACTGCAATCTATTGACCATTTTCTCCACTTCCTCAAATGTGATTTCATTTCCATCCTCATTCCTATCCCATTCTACCTCGAAATCTGAAACATTGCTGATCGTATTTTCACCTACATTGAGCAACTCTTCAAAATATTCCCTCCATCTGCCCAAAGCATCCATAGGATTCACCAGCAGTTTTCCTGACCTGTCCAAAATACTTGTCATTTCCTTCTTACCTCCCTTTCGAAGACTGCTAATTACACTCCAGAATGGTTTTCCAGCAGCTTCACCCATAGTCTCCAACCTGTTTCCAAAGTCTTCCCAAGATTTCTTCTTGGATGCTGCAATTATCTGTTTGGCTTTGTTTCTTTCTTCAACATAACTTTCTCTGTCTACCTGAGTTCTAGTATGTAGCCATTTTTGATACGCCTTCTTTTTCCTTTTGCAGGCTGCCTTGTCTGTGTCATTCCACCAAGCTGTTTGCTTCATCCTACTTTTACACACTACTGTTCCAAGACATTCTTTAGCCACTTCTAGTACTGTGTCCCTTTACCTTGTCCATTCCTTTTCCAATGACTGTAATTGACTACATTCAACTAACTGGTACCTTTCTGAGATCGCTGTTATGTACTTGTGCCTGATTTCCTTATCCTGAAGTTTCTCCACCCTTATCCTCCTACATATGGACCTGACCTCCTGCACTTTCGGCCTCACAATCCCAATTTCACTGCAGATTAAATAATGATCAGTGTCATCAAAGAATCCCCTGAATACACGTGTGTCGCTCACACCCTTCCTGAATTCCTGATCTGTTATTATATAGTCAATGACAGATCTGGTTCCCCTGCCTTCCCAAGTATACCGGTGAATGTTCTTATGTTTAAAAAAGGAATTTGTGATTACTAAGCCCATACTGGCACAGAAATCCAAGAGTTGTTTCCCGTTCCTGTTGGCCTCCATATCCTCTCCAAATGTACCCATAACCTTTTCATACCTTCTGTTCGATTTCCAATCCTGGCATTAAAATCGCCCATGAGCAGAACAGTGTCCTTGTCCTTTACTGTAACAACTACATCAGTGAGTGCCTCATAAAAACTATCCATCTTATCTTGATCTGTCCCTTCACTATGCGAAAGTACTGACACAACCCTAATTTTCTTGCTAGACACTGTCAAATCTATCCACATCAGTCGTTCGTTTACATACCTTACTGCAACTACCCTGGGTTCCATTTCTTTCCTGATGTACAGCCCTACACCCCATTGTGCTATTCCTGCTTTGACTCCTGACAGGTAGACCTTGTATTCTCCCACTTCCTCTTCTTTCTCACCCCTTACCCGAATGTCACTAACAGCTAAAACGTCCAGCCGCATCTTACTTACAGCCTCTGCCAGCTCTACCTTCTTCCCAGGGTAGCCCCCATTGATATTAATAGCTCCCCATCTCATTACCATTTGTTTGCCAAGTCGTATCTTAGGAGTCCCTGGTTTGTCAGTTAGAGGTGGGACTCCGTCACCTCCAAAGGTCCGAGGCATTTTGCTCTGATTGTTGTCAGCATCATATTTAAAGTACCAGGGAAGCAGGTTGCTAGCCTTACTTGCCCCGAGTCCCATTGAGTTTTACCCCTAACGGTTTAGGGACTAACCGTTGGATTTGGTAGTCTTTGCCGTATGAGCACAAAGGTGACCACGGCTCAGAATATGTCCGAGATTGTAATTATGTAATAGGCGTATTTAAACTGTTTTAGCATGTAATTATCTGAACTGTTTCTTATTTAAATTGTTTTGTTAATTAAATTGCATTGTGTATTATTGAGAAAGAGCGGGAAACCGCGCATAGATACATTTTGAGAAAGAGCGGGAAACAGCGCGCAGTAATACATCTGTAATGGTAGCAGGGATTGTCTGCACCAAAAACCATTGTAGGCGGCAAGACCGCACTTTTGTAGCATAGAGCGTTGGAAGCGAGCAGTTGCGAGTAAGATGTGAGACGAGGCAGTCGTAGCTAGCGAGACATGAGAGGAGGTCGCTGTAAGCGAGGTATGAATTAACACTTTGAAAGAAGCGGTGTGCTCGCCAGCCACTCGCTATATGTAGCGCAATGCTAGTTTTTAAGAATTTTTGTAAAGAACTATGCCCCTTGTAATTGTTTGTCAAGATCGTTCTCAGAATATAGTTATGTAATTTTGATGGAAAATTAGGTATGTAGCGCAACGCTACTTTTTAAGAATTTTTGTAAAGAACTATACCCCTTGTAATTGTTTGTCAAGATCGTTCTCAGAATATAGTTAACTTCTACCAGATTAAATGCATTAAGAATTTTCTATCCCAAAATCATTCACGTAAATGCTTTACGGAATTTATTGTTATCTTAAAAGAAAAGTCTAAACTGAGCTTCAGCTTTTATTAAATCTAAATTAACTTCAACTTAAAGAATTCCAGTCACAAAGTATTATGAAACTCCACCAGCAGCTTATAATTATGTTAAAGAGAAGTAAGTATATTCATTCCACAGTTTGCTGTAGCAGTCAGATGGCGATCCAGTATAAATAATTAAAGGTAAGAATCAGTCTTAATAATTTCAGGTAACGACTGAGGGCCACGGCGACAACACATTTTATGTTTCGTCGTAATAATCAGCAGGTAGTCTTGACAGAGCAGCAGTTAAAAGATTTTAAGAGACGCAGCGTTCAGTCAGCAAGCAAACGTACATCCAATATTAGACGGGAAGGTTTCACTTGAAATTCGTACATAAATCCTGTCATTGTTCCTGGAACATTGGCAAAAACTGCTTTGTGTTGTACCAGAATATTTTCAAGTTCTGTGCGTTCTGCGTCGCATTTTGCTACACTATTGTCTACCTTGCGTGTAATTGTCTCGAACATATTGTACTCCTGTTCCTCTACCAAGTCATTATTAAGTGTGTTCGTGTATAGTGCGATATAACAATCGTTATCTTGAGAATCAGTATAATGTACTTGTCTATAACAAATCTGTATACTATCAAATACTGAATAAGTAGGAACTTTTATGTCTTTTATATATGGGAATAATTTTCTGGAAGAATTCTTAAATTAAAACTACATATTGTTACAAATTACGACACAACATATTTTGTCATAGGGAAAATTATTTGGTAGTCAAATTATGGTACCAACAATGTCCGTGAACCCATTGCCAAAACAATTTTACCCGTACCTTAATTCCTGTGCATCCCCATGGTTATTGAGCACAGAATCAGTGAATTGTGAAACACGTGACTTCAACCAATGATGTTCTCGACGAGGTGTTTGCATACCTAGATGCACACCATAGCCCGATGTATGTCAATTGGTGCCTGCATACCTAGATACACACCACAGTATGATGTACGACAATAGGTGTTTGCATACCAAGATGCACACCACCAACCTTAATGGACCATTGGAGATGGAACTTAATCCTGATGTGGCTGCGGCAACTCAGGCTATTCGACGACGTACTTAGTGTTTGGGTACACTAAAACTATGGAGCAAGGCGATGATGGAACCACATGGCGAAACCTGGTGTTGTGCTATGTGAGGGAAAGGAACAGACTTTTGAGTGCATTCACAGACAGTTGCCAGTGCTTTGACCATGCTATCCAATTCCTTTTGTACCTTCCTTAATTGTGGTACTAAGAGATGCCAATTTGAATTAAATGTTTCATAATGTAAACTTTCAATTGCTTCATATGATCTGTATATTGATTTTCACATTTACTCTTATTCTTGTTGTTAAATTTAAGGGAACCAAATTTTACTTGATGTACAATTCCTACTAAAACCCTTTCTATTTACATATTCTCTTTATTAGAGATAGACAAATCATTTCGTATGACAGCATTTGTGTATACACTTTGTTCAAACTATTTTCTATAATCAAATTTTATACTTATGTTGAGTCCATATGACTCAACAACGTAGTAAAATTTTAAGAAAGCCGAGTAGCGGCATATGTAATTATGTAATAGGCGTATTTAAACTGTTTTAGCATGTAATTATCTGAACTGTTTCTTATTTAAATTGTTTTGTTAATTAAATTGCATTGTGTATTATTGAGAAAGAGCGGGAAACCGCGCATAGATACATTTTGAGAAAGAGCGGGAAACAGCGCGCAGTAATACATCTGTAATGGTAGCAGGGATTGTCTGCACCAAAAACCATTGTAGGCGGCAAGACCGCACTTTTGTAGCATAGAGCGTTGGAAGCGAGCAGTTGCGAGTAAGATGTGAGACGAGGCAGTCGTAGCTAGCGAGACATGAGAGGAGGTCGCTGTAAGCGAGGTATGAATTAACACTTTGAAAGAAGCGGTGTGCTCGCCAGCCACTCGCTATATGTAGCGCAATGCTAGTTTTTAAGAATTTTTGTAAAGAACTATGCCCCTTGTAATTGTTTGTCAAGATCGTTCTCAGAATATAGTTATGTAATTTTGATGGAAAATTAGGTATGTAGCGCAACGCTACTTTTTAAGAATTTTTGTAAAGAACTATACCCCTTGTAATTGTTTGTCAAGATCGTTCTCAGAATATAGTTAACTTCTACCAGATTAAATGCATTAAGAATTTTCTATCCCAAAATCATTCACGTAAATGCTTTACGGAATTTATTGTTATCTTAAAAGAAAAGTCTAAACTGAGCTTCAGCTTTTATTAAATCTAAATTAACTTCAACTTAAAGAATTCCAGTCACAAAGTATTATGAAACTCCACCAGCAGCTTATAATTATGTTAAAGAGAAGTAAGTATATTCATTCCACAGTTTGCTGTAGCAGTCAGATGGCGATCCAGTATAAATAATTAAAGGTAAGAATCAGTCTTAATAATTTCAGGTAACGACTGAGGGCCACGGCGACAACACATTTTATGTTTCGTCGTAATAATCAGCAGGTAGTCTTGACAGAGCAGCAGTTAAAAGATTTTAAGAGACGCAGCGTTCAGTCAGCAAGCAAACGTACATCCAATATTAGACGGGAAGGTTTCACTTGAAATTCGTACATAAATCCTGTCATTGTTCCTGGAACATTGGCAAAAACTGCTTTGTGTTGTACCAGAATATTTTCAAGTTCTGTGCGTTCTGCGTCGCATTTTGCTACACTATTGTCTACCTTGCGTGTAATTGTCTCGAACATATTGTACTCCTGTTCCTCTACCAAGTCATTATTAAGTGTGTTCGTGTATAGTGCGATATAACAATCGTTATCTTGAGAATCAGTATAATGTACTTGTCTATAACAAATCTGTATACTATCAAATACTGAATAAGTAGGAACTTTTATGTCTTTTATATATGGGAATAATTTTCTGGAAGAATTCTTAAATTAAAACTACATATTGTTACAAATTACGACACAACATATTTTGTCATAGGGAAAATTATTTGGTAGTCAAATTATGGTACCAACAATGTCCGTGAACCCATTGCCAAAACAATTTTACCCGTACCTTAATTCCTGTGCATCCCCATGGTTATTGAGCACAGAATCAGTGAATTGTGAAACACGTGACTTCAACCAATGATGTTCTCGACGAGGTGTTTGCATACCTAGATGCACACCATAGCCCGATGTATGTCAATTGGTGCCTGCATACCTAGATACACACCACAGTATGATGTACGACAATAGGTGTTTGCATACCAAGATGCACACCACCAACCTTAATGGACCATTGGAGATGGAACTTAATCCTGATGTGGCTGCGGCAACTCAGGCTATTCGACGACGTACTTAGTGTTTGGGTACACTAAAACTATGGAGCAAGGCGATGATGGAACCACATGGCGAAACCTGGTGTTGTGCTATGTGAGGGAAAGGAACAGACTTTTGAGTGCATTCACAGACAGTTGCCAGTGCTTTGACCATGCTATCCAATTCCTTTTGTACCTTCCTTAATTGTGGTACTAAGAGATGCCAATTTGAATTAAATGTTTCATAATGTAAACTTTCAATTGCTTCATATGATCTGTATATTGATTTTCACATTTACTCTTATTCTTGTTGTTAAATTTAAGGGAACCAAATTTTACTTGATGTACAATTCCTACTAAAACCCTTTCTATTTACATATTCTCTTTATTAGAGATAGACAAATCATTTCGTATGACAGCATTTGTGTATACACTTTGTTCAAACTATTTTCTATAATCAAATTTTATACTTATGTTGAGTCCATATGACTCAACAACGTAGTAAAATTTTAAGAAAGCCGAGTAGCGGCATATGTAATTATGTAATAGGCGTATTTAAACTGTTTTAGCATGTAATTATCTGAACTGTTTCTTATTTAAATTGTTTTGTTAATTAAATTGCATTGTGTATTATTGAGAAAGAGCGGGAAACCGCGCATAGATACATTTTGAGAAAGAGCGGGAAACAGCGCGCAGTAATACATCTGTAATGGTAGCAGGGATTGTCTGCACCAAAAACCATTGTAGGCGGCAAGACCGCACTTTTGTAGCATAGAGCGTTGGAAGCGAGCAGTTGCGAGTAAGATGTGAGACGAGGCAGTCGTAGCTAGCGAGACATGAGAGGAGGTCGCTGTAAGCGAGGTATGAATTAACACTTTGAAAGAAGCGGTGTGCTCGCCAGCCACTCGCTATATGTAGCGCAATGCTAGTTTTTAAGAATTTTTGTAAAGAACTATGCCCCTTGTAATTGTTTGTCAAGATCGTTCTCAGAATATAGTTATGTAATTTTGATGGAAAATTAGGTATGTAGCGCAACGCTACTTTTTAAGAATTTTTGTAAAGAACTATACCCCTTGTAATTGTTTGTCAAGATCGTTCTCAGAATATAGTTAACTTCTACCAGATTAAATGCATTAAGAATTTTCTATCCCAAAATCATTCACGTAAATGCTTTACGGAATTTATTGTTATCTTAAAAGAAAAGTCTAAACTGAGCTTCAGCTTTTATTAAATCTAAATTAACTTCAACTTAAAGAATTCCAGTCACAAAGTATTATGAAACTCCACCAGCAGCTTATAATTATGTTAAAGAGAAGTAAGTATATTCATTCCACAGTTTGCTGTAGCAGTCAGATGGCGATCCAGTATAAATAATTAAAGGTAAGAATCAGTCTTAATAATTTCAGGTAACGACTGAGGGCCACGGCGACAACACATTTTATGTTTCGTCGTAATAATCAGCAGGTAGTCTTGACAGAGCAGCAGTTAAAAGATTTTAAGAGACGCAGCGTTCAGTCAGCAAGCAAACGTACATCCAATATTAGACGGGAAGGTTTCACTTGAAATTCGTACATAAATCCTGTCATTGTTCCTGGAACATTGGCAAAAACTGCTTTGTGTTGTACCAGAATATTTTCAAGTTCTGTGCGTTCTGCGTCGCATTTTGCTACACTATTGTCTACCTTGCGTGTAATTGTCTCGAACATATTGTACTCCTGTTCCTCTACCAAGTCATTATTAAGTGTGTTCGTGTATAGTGCGATATAACAATCGTTATCTTGAGAATCAGTATAATGTACTTGTCTATAACAAATCTGTATACTATCAAATACTGAATAAGTAGGAACTTTTATGTCTTTTATATATGGGAATAATTTTCTGGAAGAATTCTTAAATTAAAACTACATATTGTTACAAATTACGACACAACATATTTTGTCATAGGGAAAATTATTTGGTAGTCAAATTATGGTACCAACAATGTCCGTGAACCCATTGCCAAAACAATTTTACCCGTACCTTAATTCCTGTGCATCCCCATGGTTATTGAGCACAGAATCAGTGAATTGTGAAACACGTGACTTCAACCAATGATGTTCTCGACGAGGTGTTTGCATACCTAGATGCACACCATAGCCCGATGTATGTCAATTGGTGCCTGCATACCTAGATACACACCACAGTATGATGTACGACAATAGGTGTTTGCATACCAAGATGCACACCACCAACCTTAATGGACCATTGGAGATGGAACTTAATCCTGATGTGGCTGCGGCAACTCAGGCTATTCGACGACGTACTTAGTGTTTGGGTACACTAAAACTATGGAGCAAGGCGATGATGGAACCACATGGCGAAACCTGGTGTTGTGCTATGTGAGGGAAAGGAACAGACTTTTGAGTGCATTCACAGACAGTTGCCAGTGCTTTGACCATGCTATCCAATTCCTTTTGTACCTTCCTTAATTGTGGTACTAAGAGATGCCAATTTGAATTAAATGTTTCATAATGTAAACTTTCAATTGCTTCATATGATCTGTATATTGATTTTCACATTTACTCTTATTCTTGTTGTTAAATTTAAGGGAACCAAATTTTACTTGATGTACAATTCCTACTAAAACCCTTTCTATTTACATATTCTCTTTATTAGAGATAGACAAATCATTTCGTATGACAGCATTTGTGTATACACTTTGTTCAAACTATTTTCTATAATCAAATTTTATACTTATGTTGAGTCCATATGACTCAACAACGTAGTAAAATTTTAAGAAAGCCGAGTAGCGGCATATGTAATTATGTAATAGGCGTATTTAAACTGTTTTAGCATGTAATTATCTGAACTGTTTCTTATTTAAATTGTTTTGTTAATTAAATTGCATTGTGTATTATTGAGAAAGAGCGGGAAACCGCGCATAGATACATTTTGAGAAAGAGCGGGAAACAGCGCGCAGTAATACATCTGTAATGGTAGCAGGGATTGTCTGCACCAAAAACCATTGTAGGCGGCAAGACCGCACTTTTGTAGCATAGAGCGTTGGAAGCGAGCAGTTGCGAGTAAGATGTGAGACGAGGCAGTCGTAGCTAGCGAGACATGAGAGGAGGTCGCTGTAAGCGAGGTATGAATTAACACTTTGAAAGAAGCGGTGTGCTCGCCAGCCACTCGCTATATGTAGCGCAATGCTAGTTTTTAAGAATTTTTGTAAAGAACTATGCCCCTTGTAATTGTTTGTCAAGATCGTTCTCAGAATATAGTTATGTAATTTTGATGGAAAATTAGGTATGTAGCGCAACGCTACTTTTTAAGAATTTTTGTAAAGAACTATACCCCTTGTAATTGTTTGTCAAGATCGTTCTCAGAATATAGTTAACTTCTACCAGATTAAATGCATTAAGAATTTTCTATCCCAAAATCATTCACGTAAATGCTTTACGGAATTTATTGTTATCTTAAAAGAAAAGTCTAAACTGAGCTTCAGCTTTTATCAAATCTAAATTAACTTTAACTTAAAGAATTCCAGTCACAAAGTATTATGAAACTCCACCAGCAGCTTATAATTATGTTAAAGAGAAGTAAGTATATTCATTCCACAGTTTGCTGTAGCAGTCAGATGGCGATCCAGTATAAATAATTAAAGGTAAGAATGAGTCTTAATAATTTCAGGTAACGACTGAGGGCCACGGCGACAACACATTTTATGTTTCGTCGTAATAATCAGCAGGTAGTCTTGACAGAGCAGCAGTTAAAAGATTTTAAGAGACGCAGCGTTCAGTCAGCAAGCAAACGTACATCCAATATTAGACGGGAAGGTTTCAAGATGCCCAGCCTTATTCCAAAGTAACTTGTATCCCGACTGTCGGGACCACTTGCTTGGCCACTCATACGTTGCCCGTGGTTCATGAACTAGGACACGACTACAGGAATCCACACCATGAACCATGAAACATGGCGGTGACTGTCAACAAAAATAAGTTTAATGAAACGCAAGTACATAGATGAAGATATGTCATATCGTTGGATTGCGGCATTAGCGATCAGTCACTAAACCGAGTCACAATCCGTTAAGTATCAAGGAATATCTAGCCGGAGCGGTCTGAGGCGAAACTGTAACCTTTGGGGAGCTTGGGGAAGGCTGGCGCGAGATCCTGGTATTATGGAAAAATCCTAAGGCAGCGCAGCCTAAAAAAGATTCGTTCGGTCAGTTCTTGAGTACTGTCATGAGAGTGAAGCCCTTGCCAAGTTGGACTAACGGGAGGAAAGGAAATATTCAAACGAGAGCAGCAGAACTCGTCACTGCATTGTTCTGTTCAGCGTGAGAGTTTCACAGAGACGTTAAGCAAACTCAGAAGGGAGACGCTCCAATAAATGGGTTTTGCACAATCATTTGCAAGAATATTTATGAAACGTTTGGTGTCCTGCGTTTTTTGTAGAATCCTTATGTTTTAGGTTGATTACTCTGTCAAAACACAGCGTTTATCTCCGCTTCTTTCAGTGCTACGATTGGCAGATATCGCGCATAAGAGAAGCTTTGTTAGAAATTCCTTTAAAAATTGGAAGAAAGGGAGCTTGTGAAAGAGGTTTTTAAAGAGACTTAAAGATGCGCCTTTATGGAGCAATTTTAGCAAAGAAATGCTGAAAATAAGGAAAGTAATTTTCTGTATTTGCAAATGGACCGCAGATGCTCACTGGCGAGTATTGTCGTCGCTCGAGGGATATCGGAATGACTGCGTTCTATTGTGACCAAAAAGTAATGCCATAAATAATGACATTGTAAGTAACATGGGGATCTTCTGTTTTAAAAAGTCCATGATTCTGTATTGTCAAACACTTCGTCGAATCTGCGAGGGATGGGGAAGAAATGGGGGTGCATAGTTACTGACGTCACCTGAAGGAAAGCGTTATGACCCAGTGTGCAGCCAAAGCCTTTTCAGCTAAATACCAGCTTACCCGCTGAACAGGGAGTTGTATATCACAAAATACGGCAAAAAAGAAAGAAACATGAAGGTCTAGTTTATGTTTATGCACGGTAAAGTCGACTACTTGCTCCACGTCTGCAGTGCACTTACGTCGGCGCCGATAAGAGATAATGCACTCTAGACGACGATAGTCATTGTACTCTATCATTCGCTCGCCTCTATAGAACTGCTGACGGAACTTACGTAATACATGAGAAAATCACTCGATGCAGTGTCGGAAGTAACCAACGTGTGCAACTCGCATTTATTGACAAATTGACAAAAATTAGAGACGTACAACACCAAACGATACTATTAAAATGTCTGCCCTGTATGGGAACATACACAATGTACGAGAGCAGATTGTAGACGCATGTCTGACGACAACTGTAAGTTTGGCTCTGGCTGTGAATCGTACTCGGGTAGCCTAATGGTAAGGCGACAGATCGGGATAAGCGCGAAATCCGTTTTCTAGTCCCGGTACGGCAAAAGTTTTCATTGTCAATCCATTAGACGGCTGACGGGTGTCCGACTTGGCACTGCGAATATGTTTCGCCGGCCGGTGTGGCCAAGCGGCTCTAGGCGCTTCAGTCTGGAACCGCGCGACCGCTACGGTCGCAGGTTCGAATCCTGCCTCGGGCATGGCTGTGTGCGATGTCCTTAGTTAGTTAGGTTTAAGTAGTTCTAAGTACTAGGGGACTGATGACCACAGATGTTAAGTCCCATAGTGCTCAGAGCCATTTTTGAATATGTTTCATGTACAGAAATTAGAGCTTTCCACAGTTACGATTCTGAGCCCTGATAGTCAAGGAAAGGCAGGATTCGGTTACGATTGTGGACGGGGCCGTAATCAGTTAGTACTGGTTGCCTTTTACAGTTATACACCTTTATTTTTAAAACAGTAATTCCAGACTCAAAAATAAATAAAAATTACCACACGTTATTGATGAAGGAATAAACGACTGTGTAAATGATAGTGTTTTCAGTGTGTTACTATGTAGCAAATCGCATAAAATACAGATGCCGGTAATGTCAAAAAAAGACAAAAAAAACAAGCCGCTGTGATCACGGCTGAGGGTCTAAGGCCTTTCACATCAGGAAGGGAAATTGTATAAACAATTTAGGAAACTGCTAAAAAGTCAAATACAAGCAAAGGTTAATTAAAAGAAACAAGCAACTGACCAGCAAACGGGTGAAATAAGATGGTAACCTTGTAACGCACCCCTTACACTGCTAGATTTATTCCAGAAAGCGACCGGAACTATTAAGTAGACATACATAACCTTTAATGTTGGCATTACAAGGTATGTTGATAAACAATACAATAATAAAACACAAGGACCACTCACCGACGGTGCTCCAGGAATCGACCTCTGAGAAAGTCCGGCAAAAAACACTTTCGCTAGTGTTGAGGTCAGGTAACCCCCAGGTCAGGTAACTTGGGCGTTAGCGGCCACCGGGCAGGAAAGATACCACTGGTTGAACATAAAAAATTGTAACAAGCTGAACACAGTATGGACTATAACGAGGGAAGAAAACCATACTCCAATGTATTTTATTTTTGTATGTTTTATAAATGAAATGTAGCCTCGACATTTCATTGTATCCGAAGCTTGTGATTTATTGTATCAATCTCCTTCAACAGTAATTCATAGAATTGTACGTTATTTTAGACACTTACTGAAAAACATTTTAAGCGATTTCGATGGAACAGTATACATATTTATTTAGTTCTGGTTGCTATAACAGAGCCCGGTTGAAGGATGCATCAAGTATTTGTGCGGAGGCATTGTGATGTTTTGTCAGAATTTGTGGTGATGCACAGTGAATTGCATTGCTGGCGAGCGTATTACGCCATTTATATTCGTAAAATTTATACGCATACAAAGTAATATATTTCAGAACTCTGTCTTTATCTCATTTACGAGCACATAAGTCAATGTGAGAGCTTATTAACAGGTAACACATGTATTACCCCCTATTATGTTATAAATAAATACTCCCATCCTATGCAACGGCCCATTACAGTCATAGCACTATTTAGTAAGCTGTATGATGTCGACAGATGAAAAGACTTTACGATGTAAAGCTTATAAAGTGTATCCTTGTTGCGCACTACTTTGCTACATGCACAGGCAGTATCTCCAGTAAATGTTTTTTCGCGCCAATTGACTTAGCTCCACATGTCGTCAGTGAACCTGATCTTGTATGTGTGATAGATTATTAGAACGATGGTAACATCGACAGTTCAGTATATATTTAACAACATATTACGATGTAATAAGTGTGGTACACATCGGATCTTGTGGGACTCTCACAGTCAAAACGCTGCATTTTGACGACGACTGTACTCATGCCAGATTGTTTTATATTCTGACAGAATGTAAATGATGTACATTTATCTCCAACTTTTATAATTGAGCTACTTTCTTAATGAAATGTTTGCTTAATTATGTATATACACCCTGTGCTTTCCTTTTGTATTTTTATGTTTAGGTAACTTTACAGTGTTACTTGAAAATGGCCATCAGGCCGAAATTGCAGTAGTAACAATAAATATTTAATACAGTCAACGGCGACTATGACGTCTTTTAAGAAATAGTAATAAGAAGTCGAGGAAAGCTAATCAGATCCGCTTTCCCGAAGGACTCCGCTCGCTGTTCTTCGCCTCGGCAGTACTAGGAGCAGCAACACGAACCCAAGTCACTGGGGAATCGTGGGATGCCACAATGGTGGAGGTTTCTCTACTTGAGTTGAAGTGCACTCTTCTTAAAGCCTGCAGGATCCGGTCTGGA
Source organism: Schistocerca gregaria (assembly GCF_023897955.1). NCBI lineage: Eukaryota > Metazoa > Arthropoda > Insecta > Orthoptera > Acrididae > Schistocerca > Schistocerca gregaria. Next base: position 453,485,998 of record NC_064924.1, read on the forward strand.
CGAGGTCTTGCACCTTCGTGACCACAGCCCTTTGATCCGGCAGTCCATGCGTGCCACCAACGGCAGCGGCGTGTTCTCGCCTTGCGTCGACCTGACTTCTCCTGCCTCCCCAGCCGAACTTCCACACTCACACGAGCCGGAAAAACAACGACGTCGCCCCCAAAGATAGGGCAACAGTTACTAAATATCGATAACCTCGATTGCTACCACTAGTGAAAAGGCAACTCTTGCAAAACGAGTGGCTCCAGTCAAGATGAGAAGACAAACAACCAGAACCAAGCCAACTAAAGGATGCTGTCTGGCCTCCAACAGAATGTGGAAACCTACAAACAGCACCAACGCGAGCCGCAGCATCCCTCAGAATCCATCTATCTCTGACCGTCATATACACTGGTGTGAAAAACTAAAGGACGAAAGTAACTTTCGCATGATGTGTCACTGCCAAATAACATAACTCCATATGACTTCCTGAAAATACAGTTTCCTCACATAGTGTCTTAGAAATGAAGATGATCCAGGCGATCGAAACACGTTATTTAATTAAAACATAAAAAATAGACATTGAGCAACTGGGACTGAACAATAAATATCTATACAGTTGCTGATTCTCTCGAGACGAAATGTCGGCTATAGTGAACTCGGTAAACTTGGACGGAACATAGAACTGCTCTAACGTAGCACAATAAGTAACAAAGAAATACGCCGTGAGACGAACATAAATGACACTTTCATCCGAATACAGTAATTTCACAGAAGTCAGCATGGTGAGAGTCAACATGGACAGCAATTCATGCTCTGCAACGTGCTCACAAGGTTGGTAAGGAGTTCCTGTAGCAGGTCGTTCCATTCCCCCACCAGCGCAGATGACGACTGTTATTTGGTTGTTGGTTCATAAGAACGTCCTGCAATACGCAGCTCCAACGCATCTCACACGTGCTCGATGGGATTTAGATCAGAAGGAAATAGAGGACCAGTATACTTACTGAATAATCTATCGTTCCAAGAGCTCATCAACCTGCACTGTTCTGGTGCGGTTGCTCACCCATTGTAGTCCACGAAAATGAAATGAGTGAAATATGCATCCCTGAAATGTCGGACGTGGGGAAGCAGTAGAGTGTTACAACGCTCACGGTGAGTGCCCAGTGTTCAGAGATCTGGAGGTCAGGACAACCACGTACCATTATGCCTCCCCACACCACGACCCCAGGACAACAAAACCGACCACGTGCGAGACTGTTCCAGGGTGCATTACGTGTGCCCACATTTCACAGTGTGAAGGTACATCCAGCATGGTTGAACACAATCGTTTCGGTGGTCCAAGTGTTATGGTTTGAGGAGGCACAATAGTGCAAGGATATATTGAGCTCGAAATCTTTCAACACGGTCCGCTCACCACTCAACACTATTGGGACACTGCATTATTTCTCCATGTGGATCTTTTCAGAAGTACAATCGACCTTCAGTACACTTTTATGGATGGCAGTGCGTAACTGCATCGAACTGCCCTGCCCAGATGGAGGAGCTCTTTGAGCGGGAGGATATTCGGCGAATTGACCTGTCTGCCCGTTCCCCCGACTTAAATACCATAGAGCTCGTGTGAGGTCTGTTGGGGGTGACGTACTGGTACAACGACATTCCAGCAGTTTCCAGAATGAGATTTTCACTCTGCAGCGGAGTGTGCGCTGATATGAAACTTCCTGGCAGATTAAAACTGTGTGCCGGACAGAGACTCGAACTTGGGACCTTTGCCTTTCGCGGGAAAGTGTTCGCAGCAGAGATTCTGTGAAGTTTGGAAAGTAGGAGATGAGGTACTGGCGGAAGTAAAGCTGTGAGGACGGGGCGTGAGTCGTGCTTCGGTAGCTCAGATGGTAGAGCACTTGTCCGTGAAAGGCAAAGGTCCCGTCTTCGAGTCTCGGTCCGGCACACAGTTTTAATCTGCCAGGAAATTTCAATCCAGCAATTATCAACCTCATAGGTAGAGAAATGTAACGCCTTACTACAAGAGCTCCTTACCAATCGCTTGCCCACTCAGGGAGCACATTGTAGATAACCCATCACTGTCCGTGGTGATCACACACCTTGTTAAGAACCATGCCCAGCTTTTGTAATGTCCAGGGCAGTATCATGAATCACGGTGATTTAGTCCAGTTACTGTCTTTCAATGAAAGCGTCGATTCTGTTCGTCTAGCTGTATATTTCTGTCAGTTACCTTCTCCATTATACTGTAGCAGTTCCTTCTATGTATGGTCCAAGTTGTATGGAGCTGTGTTGCTTGGCAGTTACACATCATGTGAAAGTTACTTTCGTCCTTATGTTTGCACACCAGTGCAGTTTTGACTCCGACTCTATGCGAAGAGATCCCTATTCTGAGAAACAACATGTGTAAGGAATATACAGTATTGTAATTTTCCAACCTACCTATCGCGTAATGGACACGACGCTAAGATTAAAGATACTGACTGAGGCTCATAAAGAATGAAATCGACTGAGCTTCCTCCTGCGTACTATCCTGGAAGGGAACAGAGAAGTGGGAGAACCATAGTTGCATACTACGAGGGCTATTCGGAAAGTAAGGAACGATAGTTCGCGAAATGGAAACCACAGTGGAAATCAAAACTCTTATTTCCAGCTAATTACTTCCATACTCGCCTATCCGACTTAGACGTTTGTCGTAGCATAGCACCAACTTTCTAATACCCTCGTTATAGAAGCAGTCGCCACCGCTTTCCGTCAATTCTCTACACTGGCCTACAGCTCGTTGTCTGTCACAAAATGTTGTCTTCATACCAGCGGTTCGTGTATGCAAAGATAAAACTCAGAGGGAGACAATTACGGGCTGTATTGTTGGTGATCAAACATTTCAAATTGAAAACGATGCAGGAGCATCTTCATTGTCATTGTCATTGCGGATGAGAATTGTTTTGAAGAAGAAAACGCTCGACAGTTATGTAATGTTGGCTGCATAGCTTCAGGCGAAATTTCTCACCAGGCCCTCGTATTTTGCGGGAGACACTATTGTTCTAGGTATCTGTACGTGCTCCCCGTGTGCTCAGAACTAAAAAGAATGACTTAATGCGATCGACGAGCATACTGGAAACACTGCCCAACACACCTGTGCAAAACGTCACTGGATTTTCACTGTTGTTTCCATTTCGCTACCGATCGTTCTTTGCTTTACGAATAACCATCGTACATGTAGAGTGGGGGTATTCGTGCAGCTGTACAGTAAAACTGTATAAATATACGAACTATGGAAAGGTAGGCGAAGAGCGATGTGATATGAGACCAAGAAACGAATTTTTAGACGACCCTATCACAGTCAACCAGATAACTAACAACACGAGTGCCACATCAAACGCATCTGGCTATCATAGGTTATTCACAGTGTAAGAAGGAAAGATGTATAGAGAATATTAACGGCAGTGATACATCTCAGACCGAGTCATATTTTTAGAAGCTTATTCACATAATCAGAATTTGTACAAAAATATAATGGGAAGCATGGATCACGACACATGACGAGGCTGTAGGCTGATAGCACTCTTATCGACTACCCCATACGGTAATCAACGGATAAATAAGTTGATTTTAAAATTGGACTTCAGTGAAATTTATGTGCCCTTTTCTTCTTGCGGACGAGGAAAAAGGTTTGGCAACGTAGAACTCAAATAATGATCTCTTGTCCCTCGTTTGAAACTCTAATAAAAAAAGATCGTCACATTTAGAGACTTAGAATCTATTAGTAACAGATTGGTATGGACAGAAATTTTACAGGTCAGGTAACCGTCAACGTTTCAGTTGTCGTGGGAAGGAAACAGTTATGACAGACGCAATATAGCTAAAAATTAAGTACAAAAATAAGGGCTACTTCTCGGAACAATAAGAAAACTTCTGAATAAAAAATTAGAAATAGAAACATGTTTGAAGTTCTATAGAATAATATCAGTACCAGTGATGCTGTGCATCAGTGAAGATTAGCAATTAGTAAAGAAGGAAAGGCCACGAAAGCAAACGGCAGAAGTTAGGGTTTTCGAAAAAATTTTAAAGGCTGGAGCTCAAGAAACGTCATAAGGATCGAAAACATTCGAGAGTTGAATGCTGAATACCACAGATAATGCAACGACGCAGGCGACAGCAAGATGAGAAGCTGGATAATGGCAAAGAGTTGATTAGAACTGGAACAGGTGGCAGACCCAGTCTTTGAAATAGGATGGATTTGCAATAATACATTTCTGGCTACCTGACCAGGTCACCATGTTCTGACACAGACTAAAGTATTGGCCTTCATCGGAGTGGAATAATAATGTGAAATACTGCATAGTAATACTGTGTAGTTGCAACGTTATTCAAAACGTGTTTGTTAACGTTGTCAACGTTAGAGAGAAGTGATCTCTCGTAATTTTTATAGTAAGGGTTGAAAATCTTCGAACGGAAGATAGAAAATATTGGTTGAAATGGCTCTGAGTACTATGGGACTTAACATTTCAGGTCACCAGTCCCCTAGAACTTAGAACTACTTAAACCTAACTACCCCAACGACATTACACACACCCATGCCCGAGGCAGGATCCGAACCTGCGAACGTAGTGGTAGCGCGGTTCCAGACTGAAGCGCATAGAACTGCTCGGTCACTGCGGCTGGCTGGCAAATATTATTTTTGTTTTCAATACCAGTTTCCGCTACATGAGAGCCATCTTTAGATCATAAAAACATTCTTGATTAGTGTAATTGCCATGACGCTTCACCACACCGTTGAAATATGTTTTTTCTTCCTTTGTTTAAACTGAGAACATTGGTACAGAATGTAGTATAGGTAAAATAACTTTAAATCGTTCGTAACCACTCGAGTAGAACGAAAGGCATAAAATGAAGCACTTACGCCTTAAATTCTATTAGCTGACAGTCCCCTCTTCACTGCAGTACTGCCCAACATGTTTACGACGTGCAAGTCACATGTTCTGTTTCTCGATGGTTGTAATGTTGTAATGGCCATCAATTGCAATACGGTGTTATTCTCATGTACCACGTTGAAATAACGTACTCATAATGATCTGTGCTATGAGTTAATATAGATACTAATTAAGTTGGATCAGTTTCTGTGTTTTAACGGCAAAACACCTTAATTTTCTGAACTTTGTTCTACTTGACTGGCTATAAACGATGTAAAGTCGTTTTACCTAACGAAGTTATGAGCCATCATGACATTTACTCATTTACTCTAAGCAAGAATGTTTTTACGATCTGAAGCTGGCTTGAATGTACCCGATACTAGTAATCAAAAATAAATAAATATATATAAAAGAGAAGCTTACGATTTTGACTTCGTGGATTTTCAACACGTAATATAAAAATTATTCAAAGCATTGGTCAGTACAACAACGTGGCGACGCAGTTCATTTAGGATGTCAACAGAGGCGGACGCCTGCGCTCGCTGACCTACCTAAAGGGCGCGAGCAGCGGCGAGTCCCTGGGGAAGACGTGCGCCACGTAGGCGGTGCAGGTGCAGTCGCGAATGCGGCGCAGGCGGGAGACAGCGGCCGCCTCCAGCGACTGGCCCTCCACGAAGACGAGTGCGCCCAGCGCGCCGGCCGGCACGGCGTACCGCCCCGTCTCCACCAGGCGGGCCCGCTCGCCTCGCCGCTCCTGGCGCCAGCGCGACGCCCACTGCGCGTGCGCCGGCTTCTGCACGATTAAACAATTGTCGTCTAGTTTCCCTACGAGCATCTTTTTCCAAATTATTATGCGTGTAGTCGCATACTAAGTGGGCAAATGAGGTTTGGGTTCTAGAAGGGTTGTTCTACTTAGAATGTTGTTTATACATTTACACATCAAACAGTACACGATTTAAATAATATTATATCGCCAACTGGTATTTTTTGTGGTCTTCCCAAAGCGTTTGATTATGTAAATCATGTTACTGTCGTACATAAAATCAAATTTTATGAGACTGATGGCTTTACACAGAGCTGGTTTGAATCATACAGATTGCAAAAGGCTATACTGAAAAATTGAGACAATTTTTGTGACTGAAGGGGAAAAAACAGTCCCACAGGGTTCAATTTTTGGCCCAGTCCTAATTCTTATAGATGTGAATGACCTTCCAGTTAATACTAAACAAATTAAACTGATGCTTTCTGCAGACGATACTGATGTAATAAATCCCACCAGAGTATAGCAACAGAAGAGGGGGTAAATGTAATTTTCCAAACAATTGTCTGAAAAAAAAAAAGAAAACAGACTACTTTCGGTTCTGTACAACAAATAGTCATAACAACAATGATGTAGAACATGAGCAGGAGTCAGTAAATAGGATGAATACCCCAATGTTGGGTGTGCATGTTGACGAAAACTTCAACTGGCAGCAGCATATTACTGAGCTTCCCAAACAATTCTGTTCTACTACTTTTGCTCTTCGTGTAAATGCCAATCTTGGTAACAAGCATATCAGTCTCCAGACATGTTTTGCATACTTCCACTCAGTAACGTCTTTCGGAATAATTTTCTAGGGTAACGTATCACTTAGAAACAAAGCATTGATTTCACAAAAGCGAGCTGTAAGAATAATATGTGGTGTTCACGCGTCGACGTCATTTACTTACCTCTTCAGAGTCCTACACATTTTATCTGCGCCGTCACAATACATATATTCGCTAATGAATTTAGTCATAAATAATCCACCACAATTTGATAACAGCAATGATGTCCATATGAGAACGATGTCCGTATCTACAACACCAGAGGGAAAGATGACTCTTATTATCCATTGTTAAAGCTGTCAGTGGCTGAGAAACGAGTTCAGCATGGAGCAAAATTTTTTTTTCATCATTTGCGCAAAACATAAAATGTTTGACAGGCAGCGAAGCATGTTTTAAATCTAACATAAAATCACATTTGCTAGACAACTCCTTCTATTTTGTTGATAAATATCTACTTAAAGAATGGTAGCTACTGAAAAAACTGTAGTGACGTGAAGAGGACTAAAAATAATTATGTGCTCATTACTGTTAACACTAATTATGTGTACATAACATGTAAACTGACTTGTTACACATCATTTGGAGAAAATAATAGTTCAAATCACCTTGGAACGTATAACTAACTAACTCGCCGAAGTGACAACGAACTGGAACACTTGTAGCAAGCCATTGAGCCTCACGGGAATTATTTTCTTAGCAGAGAAAGGTAAATTCCATCAAACGCGATATCCATGCGCCTAATTCCATCAAATGATATGTTCTCCCACCTATTTACACGTTCCTTCAATTGGACGTCATTTCGGAGCCTAGCACACTTCACCCATCCTAGTAATCCCCCCCCCCCCCTCCCTCCGGAAAACAGTGGCCTACGGTTTAAAATGGAATCCGGATCACACATCAATCGTGCGTACAGTAGCTGATCAACATAATCCGGACAGCTATTAGTGAACAGCAATGTGTGGTGTGTGCAGCCGTCGCCTTCGTGATGGATGGCCTCTGCTGGGGTCATTTTCACTGAGATATCTAAATGTGGGCGAGTAGCAGCGCATGCTTCCTCAAGAGCAAAGACCTGAGAGAGTAATGATGTTGAACCCAGTGGCATGGAGCGTAGTCGACGTTCAAACCCATTCCAAAGGTGTTCCATTGGGTTCAGATCACTGCTGGGCAGGACAGCCCATTTCAGGAACATTATTGTCCACAAATCTACAAGCCATTGCCTCACGCATGCTGCTTTACGAAAGGGTGCACCGTCAGACTGATACGAGCAGACATCGCCAGTGAACTATTTCTCTACTGTACACGGTACACAATGCCTGAAAATGTGTTCGTATTCTTCCACACCTAGCGTTTTCTTAGGTGGAAGAAGGGACGACACTCAATCACCCTACAGCAACATCTCTTCGTGTGTACACCACTGTTGACATTACACATTACGGGAGATAACTTTCTACAGGTATTCGCCAAACCCACGCCCTTCCATTAAGTGTGTAGCGTGATTCATCATTGCAAATCACTAGGTAAGCGGAGAAGTGGACGACGCGTGCGTAACCCATGCCGTAATAAAGGGCGACGGATTGTCAACCCTAATCGTGTACGATGTGTTCCACTGTGCCACTGTTGCGCCAGAGTCGAGTACGACGCAGATATGTCCTGCAATGCCATCCGGATGAGAAGTCGAACTTCTTGGGGAGGGGTCTGGGTGGTGCGACCTGACCCATCCCGTCGTGTTCTATGGCCTTGCATGAACCATCTGCACACACCCGTTGCACAGCCGAAACAAGAGCAGCAATTTACCGGATGGTTGTATCACATTCTCTCGTGCCAATTATGCGACAGCTTTCAGACTCACTTGTTTGACGGCACGGTTCGCCCGTGTATCTGCGAGGCATCCTGTAGGTCTCTGAAGTCACACTCGCCCATTATCTTCAGTTTATAGCGGCAACAAGAGCCGCCGGCTCCTTTTACCGAAAGGTGGTGTCGTTATCTATTATTGCCAGTTTTTTTTATGCTATATTTCGAGAAACACGCCTTCGAGTCGGCGGCTTTGAAACCTGTGTTTTATCTCACATACGTAGCCGATACTTGTTTGGCTTCATTACATTGAGAAACGGGAAGACTTTTTAGAACACTTGATTTCGTTGCAACCGAATATTCGTTGACGATGAGGATGTAAAAGGATGGCCGTCTTCCCTTCTTTGATGGTTGGTTAGGAGGAAGGTGGATGGTACGTTGGCACAAGCTGTTTATAGGAAGACAACTCACACTGATTTGTATCTGCAGGCTGACTCAACATTAAGGGGTGATTCGTACCTTTGTTCTCAGGGGTTTTTTCATCTCGAACACTGAGAGTTTCTCAGTTGAGCTAGCCCATCTTGAAGTTACCTTTCATTAGAATGGTTATAGTGATAGGCAGATTAGATGTGCGTTGCGCTGTCAACCAGCTGTGCACCGGGTGAGCGGTTATAATTAACGAGGTGACACCAAAGTCTGTGGCCGTTTTGACCAATGCTCACCACGACGTTGGATGCCGTCTGGTGGCGTTCCGCGCACATGGAGCTATAACTAAAGTATGTGAGCGGAGCAGACGGGGGTTACCTTAGAGAGGATATGGCCTGCAATTAGGGTAATCCACTGAGATAAGCGTGTTTGACAAAAGTGAAATCATTATTGCGCAATGTCTGTGAACGAGAATCTCGAAAACGGCGAAGCTGGTAGAGTGGTCACGTGCTACTGTCGTGAGCATCTACGGAAACAGGTAGAACCGTGAAACTACCACTAGGTATTAAACAGTTGTACGTTTACGACTCTCCACAGAACGTGGTGTTTGGAGGCTTGTCTACTCTGTAAAGTAGATTACATGATGATCTGTGGCATCTCTGCCAAAATAGCACAAGTGTTTCAGAGCACACCGTTCATCGTACATTCTTGAACGTCGAGCTCTGCAGCAGACCTCCCCTAAGTTTGCACATGTTAACGTAACGACGTAGTCAATTACCATTGAAATGGGCACGAGACCATCGAGATTCGATTGTCGAGCAATAGAAACTTGTCGGCTGTTTGGTTGAATTACATTTTTTTCGCCCTAGGTCGATAGTTATCTCCACAACCGCCGTCATTCCGAGGTGAACGGTGGCTCTGAAACGGGCAGGCTGGTGGGAGCAATATTATGCTATGGGAGACATTCTCCTGCGCTTGCATGGGACCTGTGGCAGTGTAACGTTCCGTCGCAGCACACACACTATTAATAAAATGAAATGACATTTAATTGTGCTTTGTACGCCTCTATGAAGCAATTCGTATGTACTGTAATTATTTAACAAAAAATGTTATTTAATTTTGTGTAAAGGACGTTGGTTATTATTGTAATATTTTCTGTAATAATATTCTCGATGTATTTATGATTGTAATATTTCTATACTCATAATGTAATTACGAAACATGTTAATATCTGGGATGAAAAAATGCAAAATATAGCCACAGAGGAAAATAATGTTGTAAGATTACAAAGAGACATTCACAATCAGCAATAATATAAATAGCGCTACATAATGTGTATTCTTTGTCGTCTTCCTCGAGAGCTGAGAGAGAGCGGAACCTGTGACGTGAATGAGTAGACTTTGTCTGTATCTATCTTTAGCCGCCATTAGAGGAGAAATTACAAAGATGTGTTACTTAAATTATTGTTATGGTCTAAATACATTATAATTTATCAAAATTGTGTATTACTAATATAAATTAGCTTGCCCATGTCATCTATAATATTTCTTTAAAGAATTTTCAGCACTTTTAGCGATTATCGTTGGTGTTGCTGGGCTGGGCCGCGACAGAACGATTTCCAGCGGCGGCAAATTTAAAAAGTTGTTCCGCTATAAAATTAACCGAACCCGTAAATCGGGAGCAGGTAAAATCAGCAGTGAATTACGAAATATTTTCTTTTACAGCGATCCTGAGGCTGACTGAATTTGTTACTGGTTTTACATTTGTGCATTCATAGGCGGATAATTAACGTTGAAGTTGTTAATCTATTGGTTCTTTCAATTTCTAAAGCAAATAACTTAAGCGTATAGTGAAGTGTGTTTTGTCAGTAATAATTAAACGTTCAGGTCGGCTTGGCAATATTTAACCATCTTATGCTAACGGAGACAGTCTTGTGTTCCATATCTAACGCCGGGAAAGAATTCAGTAAATATTTAAAAACCCACTGCATCTAGAAAATGTGTGCCAAGGCCGAATTACGTAAAAAAATTTTAATTTAAATAAGTTTCAAATAAATGTTATTAATCAGTTAGTTTGAATTTATCAGCATGAGAGGGTTGCTAAGGTTCACGTAATTTTAAATGTGCTTAATTCTGTGTAAACGAATTTTTAGAAGATTAGATGGGTATATCACATAACTAATGAGGAAGTATTGAATCGGATTGGGGAGAAGAGAAGTTTGTGGCACAACTTGACCAGAAGAAGGGATCGGTTGGTAGGACATGTTCTGAGGCATCAAGGGATCACCAATTTAGTACTGGAGGGCAGCGTGGAGGGTAAAAATCGTAGAGGGAGACCTAGAGATGACTACACTAAGCAGATTCAGAAGGATGTAGGTTGCAGTAGGTACTGAGAGATGAAGAAGCTTGCACAGGATAGAGTAGCATGGAAAGCTGCATCAAACCAGTTTCAGGACTGAAGACCACAACAACAACATTACCACACGTAAATAAGGGGTTCTACAACAAAGTTCGTACTGAAAGAGTAAATAACATAAATATTTAAAGCCATTTCTTCCCTATTTTTCCATCGATTCACATTTTTACATAAGAAATATTTCATATCTTTTTTTTCTCGTTAAAGTAGTAATCGAAGACACGCTGGTAACTTTGAACCACCTGCGTTCTTCCATGTTTGATGTCCTCCCCGATAACGATGTCATGGTCTAGCAGCATATTTGTCAATGTCTCGGTCCCCGAAACGTGCTGCACTTGTTCGAGAGCATTATAGAGAATTCACGTTGAGGTCTCGCCGACAAGATTCGCCTGACGTAAGTCCTATGGAGCCCATATGGGTCGCTATCGAGCGCTATCACCGAATACTCAAATCAGAGGCCAGCTATTTACGCCAATTACATGACATGTGTGTAGACATTTAATGCTATACACCTCCAAAAAGCTACCAACAAACTGTAGGATAAATGAAACGCAGAATCAGTGATGTTTTTGGTTCCAAAGACGGTTAGGCAAGCTATTAATCAGGTGGCTATAATGTTTAGGTTCATCAGTTTACGTTCCGTAAAGGATGATTTTGGTTTGCGTAAAGCGGGTGTCTTACCGGATTCCTTGAAGCTGTGGCATGTCAGACACTGGCCAGACTATCAGGAATGTGGAGTGCCAATGTCCTGAGCATCAGCGGCACTCGTTCTTAGAACAGCCGATCAAATCCGCCATTGCATAACATTGCCTGGCCCTGTTTATCCTACGGTATGTAACAGCACTGAGATTGTAGCAGCTAATAAGACAGTGTTATTAAGGAAGCTGTTTAAATTAAATTAACAAGTAACCTTGTAACTAGCGATGGTTCAAATTCCGCATGGAATCTTGCTCTCTCACTCGTAAAAGACTGAGGGACAGAAATTATGCAGTTTATTCTACCCCCCCCCCAACCCTCCCAGTTAATTTTTAATTTCAGTGTCGACAACTTGTGACGTCGGTCGTCTTCGGTTTGCGGTTTGTGATGGCTCTAGTGTTTACAGTACGCGTGCACACGTCTCTCTCTTTCTCTCTCTCTCTCTCTCTCTCTCTCTCTCTCTCTCTCTCTCTCTCTCTCTCTGTGTGTGTGTGTGTGTGTGTGTGTGTGTGTGTGTGTGTGTTTGTTTTACCGTTTATGCTTGTGTTTGTATTACCCTTACTTGAAACTGGCAGGGTTTGCTCCTGTCGAAATATCGGAGGTTGTAGACGTCCTAACCTGGTTGCACTCCCGTAAGCTATTTGAACATTGGATACGCCGGGAGAAACTAAGGTCTCAGAAGGACAGCGTTATTTCAGTATACACAGGAAAACATTGGTGTAGTAATCCTCTTTGGGTATGGGTAGGTAAATGAGAAAGAAAAATAGACATAACAATCTAGCTTCGAACACGTACGCAGAAGTGTAATGCTCGCTACGTCAGTCTCTGTGCCACCGCTTCCGTTAAACTACTTACTCACTAAAAGGTACACGGAGTGTCTCGAAAACTTCGTCATTTGTTCAGCTACGAGTAATCGAGACACAGTGCTCGCCTGTGAGTATATTAGTCCCTCTTCTACTGAGCAAAGTTTCTGGGAAATCGGCTTTTGGCACTTGTCGTGTTCTCTTCGTCAGCTAAAACGGGCCAGATATCTCAAGCACAAAAATATGCAATTAAAGGGAAATATTATGTTAAGGGAATATGTAACCTCTGGAGTCACCCTGTATGATCAATTTGCATATCAAAACAAGGGCGTACCCAGGATCTGAACTAAGGGGCGAGGGGGGGGGGGAGGGGGGGGGCAGGTCATACTAGTAACAGGAAACAAGGACTCGATACAACATACAGCACTTCTTATTAAATAAAACAGTGAACCAGTGAAAAACTGCTTTTAATAAACATTCTAAATACAAGAACTCACTTGTACAATCCGAGAAAACATGCAGCATTTCTTATTAAATAAAACAGTAAACTAGTGAAAAACTGTGAATATCTTCTAGGGGGGGGGATGAGGCAGCTGCCCCCCCCCCCCCCCCCCTGTTCTGCTCCTCGCTGGGTACGCTCATGTATCAAAACACAAAAACAGGGAAAAACATATCTTGATCGAGTAACTAGCACTCTCAAGATACATGAAACCGAAGACGAGGCTCCAGTCTGATGCATTTCAGCATTTAGCTGTATTTTTATTGGGAATATGTATTATACTCGTCAATCTGATGACACATTCAGAATCATAGTGAGATACTGCAGACGCGATCCATGGGTAGTCAAGTAACTAGATTAAATTAAACTAATTAAAGGTATGTATTTAAAATAAACGTTAAGTCCTGGCATGGTGCTCAGTATTCACTCATCGGAATGATGTATTACGGCGTACAGTGCGCCGTATATTGAGAGATTCGTCCCCAAGTTATGTCATGCCTGAAAAACTGGATAAGATATGTAGTTTCACTGCGCATGAAAGTCGAGTGGGACAATAAGTCGTCCGCACATTCTGCCAGGTACTTTAAACCATAGGGACCTGACCATTGGCAACTCTGCTATCAGTCAGCACTTCCCATATAACTACAGGATTTTTCTTATGTTACGTGCCACAGGAGTTAGTCAACAAGGAATACAATGATTGTGTTTTATAGCTAACTCATATTAAAGAATCGTGACTACTAATTTATTGACATAAATATTTGCATATCCAGAACATTTAAAATAGGTATAGTTATAAAGTATAAATTGTGACTTGAAGCGCCATCCCTTTTCACGTGAGAGCTTCCCTCGGCCGGATGTAAACTGCTAAAAAAAATACTTTGCACTACCCATCTGTCTTCCATAGCTAGTGATTTCTTAACCTCTTTCTCAGTACTGTTTTGATCACAGGCATTCGCTGTGTACAGTGACCTATGCTTTGGAAGTGAGAGTAGATCCTAATTTTCAGTGGATTTCAGTATCCCTTGTGCCTGCTGTCGCTGACTAGGCCGTGATGTTCGTGAGCACAGCTCACACTCAATACGCCCCAAAGCGCCATTTTGAGCTTAGACCGTGAGGGCATTCTTACCTTACAGCAGGAAGTGTTGTCTGCACAGACGTTATCTGCCATAGAGAGGTCGTAAGAACGCCTTGCACTGCTACAGAGTCAGGTAAAATAAATAAATAAGAGGTAAAATGTTAAAGATAGACATAGTGGCTCGCAGATATAACGAGGAAAATGCAAGTGTGAGCAGTCGTCACTATACTAGCTATTTGCCCTCTAGTAACGTATTACGAAAAACAGTAAAAACACCAAAGCAGTAAGACGTGCGAAGAAGGTAGGCGAGGGAACACAAGAATAGAAGTTTGAATTAGTGGCAGCGAACAGAAGACTGGCAAGGGAACATCAGAAATGAAACTTGGATCAGTGGCATCGCAAAGAAGTTTGGGAAGGCAACACCAGGAATCAGACTTGGATCATTGGCAGTGTGTTGACTTACCTGACGAGTCCTTGACGTATCTGACTCCTGATGATCATTGTAATAGAGAGTGCACATTTCGCGCGTGCTGTCCCACCCGATCAGCATCGAGCTGGATGTTTTGTTACTTTATTTCGAAGTACTAACGGATGCTGTCCGCCATTAACGTGTTTGGCACTCAGCCAGTTAGGCCGCAGCATATTTTCAGGTGACTACCACTGGTACAATATGTAAACACCATATTGTATTTCATTCTGAGATCTTATCTAACTGGGAAGTGATTCTACTATCGAAATTTATGAAGTGCTAGTACATTCAAAGCGATGAGTGGTATTCAATTTTTTAATTAATTCAGATGAGCTTAATGGCTGGACTGTAATTATCACAAAGAGAAATTAGTAAACAATTCCATAAAGTTGTTTAGTAAGTGGTAGTATAACCTAGGCCCGTTTTCTTAATTTAAAACATTGCTTTCCGGGAACAAGACGCACTATCGTACACTAGAGGTTAGGTTTGTAGGAAGTGTGCACACATAAATGATCTTAAACAGCTATGTCTTAATAGATATTAATAATTTATTCTAATCCATTGTGGCGCAGTTGTACAGCAATCTTCCGTTGTAATTAATATTAAAAGAGAGCCCTAGGTTGCAGAAAGATCTTTATTGGTTCATCAAGCGTTGATCGGCCACCAGCAGTTTTGTCTCGGGCTATGTTTACAGTTTTTGAGCGAGACCTTACTCTGTGCTGCTATGACTGACGGCCCACGTTGCAAGACATAGTCTGATGACTCACTGCCAGGGTGAAACACGTCGTTTTTGAGCCAATAAAGAGCTTGAGTCAATAAAGACCTTTCTGCAATCTAGCACTGTTTTTAATATCAATCGATGATAATAATGCCTCCGCCCTAATTCATCATTCAGGTGACAAAAATCTGTAATTTTTACCTAAAACAGGAAATTATAGGAAAAAGAGACATATTATATACATTTAGAAATAGCTAAGTAATCAATGTATCAGTGGAGTTGGAGGAAATATTTCCACTGAAAAGTTATTAACACATTTTTAATGTAAGCTTACATTATCAAGTAAAGATGTTTTGAATCATAGTGAGACACAAACATTACAAACGTCAACGTATGACGAAGTCAAGTAGAAAAACGTCAACATCTTACGAAGTCAAGTAGAAAAACAGAAAAATGTTAACAAATATGAAATAACTTGAAAGTATTTAATCGTAACAGACCTTTTGAAAAATGTTACATATTCAGTTTATAGGTAACATTTTACGAATAATTACGAAGCTGTGGCTGCTGGGTCACCGTCGATCTGTCTCATTCGTCGATTAAATGTTGTCTTTATCTGTATCTTACAGTTAGCTGGTGCGCTGGTTCAATAAATTACCTCTATTTTTTCTTTAAGTGCCTGATATTTGCAAATCTAAACCCATGGATCAACGAAATATTTATTGAGTTAAATATTAAATGTATTATGGTTTAAGAAATGAGTAAAAATATGAAAATTACAAATATAATGTTCATATGATGTCAGTATCACTTCGCAATATGAGTAAAACTTACACTCCTCTCACTGTTCTCTCGGTATTATTTGTGTCCAAACGCATGAGTTATACTTATTAGCAACAACTCTCCAAAGGTTCGTGACCGATTTACAAGATTTTAACACGATGCTCTAAGAAATAATCACGAAAACTTTCAAACATTAATATACCGGTTGTCTGTAAAAACGGATTACGAAAAAGAATATCTTGTGTTGTATTGAGAAAATTAGCATTTCTGTCTGGTGTCTCGCAGCTGATTTCAGCTGCAAACATATATATTAAGGAAGTTGTGGACGTAACTGACATCAAAGTTTGTGGCTGATGTAACATGACATGACACATCAGCTAGGCAAATAGGATTGTTGGAAAGTACGAACGAAGAATTTTCTACGCATGGAATCACCAAACCTGGGAATCATGATCAGCCGACATAATCCCCCAAAAAACATATCCGTCTGGAGAGGAATAAGTTCGTCAGCTGGCTCGCTGGTCGCCCTCAGGAGCATTGATAATTGCGGTGAGGTGTCACACACTCACATGAAAGGCTTATCAGCTTTGGTATTAGAATTTTACTACACTACCAAAATCGTCCGAAACTTTATAGTGCATCTGTACTAAACAATTCTATTTTGGAAAAACAAATAGAACAATACAAGGAATACCAGCCACCAAGAAACCTAGACCTTACCGTTAGTGGGGTGGCTTGCGTGCCCCAGCGATACATACAGCCGTACCGTAGGTGCCAGCACAACGGAAGATCTGTTGAGAGGCCAGACAGACGTGTGGTTCCTGAAGGGGCAGCAGCCATCTTTTCAGTAGTTTCAGAGCAGCAATCAGGATGACTGACTAATCTGACCTTGTAACATCAACCAAAACGGCCTTGCTGTGCCGGTACTGCAAACAGCGGATAGCAAGGGGAAACTACAGCCGTAATTTTTTCCGGGGATATACAGCTCTGCTGTATGGTTAAATGATGATGTCCTTTTGAGTAAAATATTCCGGACGTACAATAGTCCCCCATTCGGATCTTGGGGAAGAGACAACTCAGGATAATTTCATCAGGCGAAAAAAAAATGGCTCTGAGCACTATGGGACTTAACTTCTGAGGCCTGAGTCCCCTAGAACTTAGAACTACTTAAACCTAACTAACCTAAGGACATCACACACATTCATGCCCAAGACAGGATTCGAACCTGCGACCGTAGCGGTCGCGCGGTTCCAGACTGTAGCGCCTAGAACCGCTCGGCCAATTAGGAGAAACAAAGCTGTCACTCTACGCATCGTAGTTTGGGATATTATATCCCTTAATCGAGAAGGTAGGCCAGAAAATTTAAAAAGGGAAATGGATAGTGTGATGTTAGATATAGTGAACATTAGTGTAGATCGGTGGATGGAGGAACACGACTTCCGGTCAGGTGAATACAGCGTTACAGATACAAAGCCAAAAAGCGGTAATGCAAGTTTAATAATGAATAAGAAAGCAGAAATTCGGATAAGCTACTATGAACAACATAGCGAAGGAATTATGGTAGCTAATGTAGACAGGAAATCGATGCCTACCACAGTCGTACGTGTTTACATGCCAACTAGCCCCACAGATGATAAAGAGATGGAAGGAATGTATTATGAGATGAAAGAATTCATTCAAATAGTTAAAAGAGCCGAAAATTTTGTTGTCATGGGGGACTGAAATGCGATAGTAGGAAAAGGAAAGAAGGAAAAATAGTACGTGAATATGGACTGGGGGAAAGGAATGAAAGAGGAAGCCACTTGCTAGAAATTTTGCAAAAGGCGTGATTTAATTATCGCTAACACTTGGTTTAAGAATCATAAAAGAGGGTTGTATTTCTGAAAGAGACCTGGAGTCACCGGAAGATTTCAGACTGATTATATACTGGTTAGAGATTTAGGAACCGTATTTGAAATTGTAAGATGTTTCCAGGGGCAGATGTGAACTCCGACCACGATTTATTGGTCACGAACTGTAGATTAAAACTGAAGAAATTGGGAAATGGTAGGAAATTACGGAGATGGGATCTGGATAAGTTGAAAGATCGAGAGATTGTGAGAGTTTCGGAGGGAGCGTTTGGCTAGAACAGGGGAAATGAATACAGTAGAAGACGAATGGGTAGCTTTAAGAGACGAAATAGTGAATGAAGCAGAGGATCATATTGTTAAATAGACAAGGAAATAGACAAGGCGTAGTAGAAATCTTTGGACAAGATATAATTAATTTAATTGATGAAAGGAGAAAAATTAAAACTGTGGCAGACGAAGCAGGCGAAAGGGATTACAAACGTCTAAAAAATGAGACTGACAGGAAGAGCAAAATGGCTAAGCAGAAATGGCTAGAGGACAAATGTAATGTTTACTATTAAAAACCGTATTGATCACAATTTATTAATTACGGTGACTACTTAGTAGTAATTCTCCAACAGAAGGAGGTTCTTACTCATTGGTCTGAATATGACCACAGTAGTGGTCGAAACCGGTCACCTTGATAAAGAAATTGTGATCAAGACTGTTTTTAATAGCAAATATTTGTAACACGGTGATCGCTGTCACTCCCATAATGTATTCAAAAGTAACAAATGTAATGATTTTCAAGCATATTTCACAAGGTAAAAGGTAGATAACGCCTGCAGGAAAATTACAGAGGCCTTTGTAGAAAAGAGGAGCAGCGGTATCAATTACAAGAGCTCAGATGTGAAACCAGCTGAAGGAAAGCTGACCGGGGGAAGAAGTATATGGATGGTTTATACAAGAGATATGAACCTGAAGGCAAAATCATAGAAAGGGAAGTGGACGTAGATTATGAGATGGGGGATATAAAACTGCGAGAAGAATTTGACAGAGCTCTGAAAGATCTAAGTCTGAGCAAGGCCTCGAGAGTACACGAAATTCCGTCAGAGCTACTAACAGCCGTGGGAGAGCCAGCCACAACAAAACTCTTCTATCTGTTGTGGAAGATGTATGAGACAGGAGAAATTCCTTCACACTTCAAGAATAATGTAGCAACTCCAATTTCAAAAAAAGCAATTCCTGACTGGTGAGAAAATTATCGAAACATCGGTTTAATAAGCCATGGTTACAAAATACTAACACTTATTCGTTACATAAGAATGGAAAAATACACGTGAGACAATACTGACCCTACGAATTATCTTAGAACGTAGATGTTAAACCAGCTGAAGGAAAGCTGACCGGGGGAAGGGGTATATAGAGGGTCTATACAAGAGATATGAACCCTGGTTTGACGATGTTGAATGGAATATCAGCTTTGAAACTCTCAAGGTAGCAGGAGTAAAATACAAGGAAAGAAATGCTATTTACAACTTGACAGAAACCAGATCTTGCCTCAAGTGATTTTCACATGTTGCCCAAACTCGAAGGTCATCTTGAAGGTAAGCGCTTCAGCACCGACGATGAGGTCATATCAGCACTGAACAGCTGTTTACGAGTAGTTTAGAAAAACTTGTGTCACATTACCAAAAATGTTTGGAAAAATATGACGGCTCTGTAGGAAAGTAACAGAAGGGCTGTACAATGTCAGTAAAATTATGTCAATACGAAAAATTGTGTGTTATGTTTCATATGTATTATTCATAAGACTCCACGCTTCACTAAAAAAGACGAAGCAAATATTTCAGAATTCGAATCAAGAACAGCTTTCAATATAAGTAACTTAAAAGTAAATATCCTCTGAATAGTGAAGCGACTTAAATCAAGTAGTTACGTTTACCGGTCGAGACAATATATCAATTAGGTTACTTTCAGAGTATGCTGATGCTGTTGCTCCTTACCTAACAATCATATGCAACAGCTCTCTCAGCTCGAAAGTTGCACAGGTCACATCAGTATTCAAGAGAGGCAATAGGAGTAATCCACTAAATTACAGGCCCATATCATTAACGTCGATATGCAGTAGAATTTTGGAACATAGATTGTGGTCGAACATTATTAAGTACCTCGAAGAGAACGGTCTATTGACACAAAGTCAACACGGATTTAAAAAATATCGTTCTTCTGAAACACAGCTGGCTGTTTACTCATACCAAGTTTTGAATAGTGTCGGCATGGGATTTCAAATTGAATCCATATTTCTAGGTTTCCAGAAGGCTTTTGACACTGTACTTCAAAATCGACTTGTAATGAAATTGCATACTTATGGAATATCGCCTAAGTTATGCGACTGGATTCGTGATTTTTTATCAGAGAGACCACAGTTCGCAGTAATTGAAGGAAAGTCATCGTGTAAACCATAAGTGATTTGTGGCTCTCCCCAACGTAATGTTATAGCTCTCTGCTATTCCTGCTAGGAGACTACATAAGCAGCAGTCTCAGGTTGTTCTTAGATGATGCTGTCAATTATCATCTAGTAACATCATCATAAGATCGAAAACAATCGCAAACTGATTTACGTAAGATATCTGTATGGCGGTAAAATTGACTGTTAACCCCAAATAACGAAGATTGTGAGGTCATCCATATGAGCGCTGAGAGGAATCCGTTAAACATCGGTTACACATTAAATCTATCAAACCTAAAAGCCGCAAATTCCACTCACCATCTAGGAATTACAATTAGGAACAACTTAAATTGGAAAGAACACGCAGAAACTACCAGGAAGGTGAACCAAAGACTGAGTTTTATTGGCAGAACAAATCTACTAGAGAGACTGCCTAAATTACGCTTGTATGTCTCTTTTGCAGTACCGCTTCGCGGTGTTAGATCCTTAGCAGACAGTATTAAGAGAGTACATCGAGAAAGTTTAAAGGACGGTAGCTCGTTTTGTATTATCAAGAAATAGGGGAGAGAGTATCAAGGACGTGATACACGAATTCGGGTGGAAACCATTAAAACAAAGGCATATATCGTTGCGGAGTGTTCTTCTCACGAAATTTCAATCCCCAACATTCTTTCCAGAATGTGAAATGTTTTGTTGACGCCAGACCTATATAGGGAGAAGCAATCATCATATTAAAATAAGGGAAATCAGAGTTCTCACAGACAGATACAGGAGTTCATTTCTCCAGCGCGCTGTTCGAGAATTTGTGAAGGAGTTCCGTTGAACCGTAGTTGTGTCCGGCTCTTCGAAAAGCGCGCCTGGTGGAGTGCTTTCGCTTCGCGTCTAGTGTTTGCGGTGGCGCTTTCGGTTTGGCGCGCTGTTTGGATCGCTACAGCCCTCTGGCAGGAGGTGCAGCAAGTGTACAGTCGCGTGACGGTCTATGCAGTACGTACTGGGCGGTGACCGAGAGAGGTGGTGGCGCGAGAGGGTCCCTGTTGTTGGGGATCGTCAACTGCTCGACACATGCTTTGCCCGACCTCTTGGCTGTCAGGGGTTAAGTCTGCCGTACCTGCTTGTACGTGGTTCTAGTGAAGTGTATGAATTTCTTCACCAGTGGTTTTGTTGGGGTCTTCCCACCACAGTTTTCGTTTGCTTGGCCGCGGGAATTGCTTCTTGGTCGGGCTGTTTCATTCACACGTCGATTGGGTGACTTAGGGTCGGTGTCGCGTGTCTTTGTGGTTTGAAATCTGTGCAGGCACCGCCCTTGATACATCTTCTGGTTTTGGGTAACTCGGGGAGGTGGAGGCTCGTAATGGAAGTTTTGGGGCTGATCTGCTGTGGCCCTGTAGACCACCAATAATTATTCCGCCTATTGTGATTTGGGCCCCTTTCCATGTGTCATTCCCTTACCGAGCTAAGGAAATTTTTGGGGGGGAAGTGCCTTCAATGTGAAGGTTTGTGTGCTGGCTTATTCACATTTATCTTGTAACAACTGACAGGTGCAATATAAGTTGCTTAACTGGCGAGAGACAACTATTTTAGCTTTAGTACAAACTAGCTACTTAAAGGTGTTTTTTTTTTTTAAAAAAAAAAGGAATCGTTCTCTCATAGATGTAACAAGTTTAAAATCTTATTATTGGGAAGTTGTTAACGTCATACCTTGCAATATCCTTTACATAGAGAAAATTTGCCAGCTAATTGAAAGAGGGTTTTTTAATTGTTGTCATATATAGGTAAAATCAATCTTACTATTGGGAAGTTGTTAACGTCATACCTGGCAATCTCCTTCTCATAAAGAAAATTTGTCAGCTATTCGAAATTGTTTTTGAAATTTTTTTTTTAATGCCAGACTTAAAAATCTATTATTGAGAAAGCCGTTTAAAATAAAAAGATAACCTTAGCAGTGTGTGTTATGTCCCCAGCACCTCCTGGCCCCTACTTCCACGATAACGTTTTTGGAATAACATGTGTACTTGAGTTGTAGTTTGTGAATCGCCCTAATTGACGGTTCATCCATGAACCCTCTGCCAGGCACTTAAGTGTGATTTGCGGAGTATACATGTAGATGTAGTTGCAGATCAACTCATGACGTACAAAGAAGGTACTGACTGGACAAAATCGAGCAGTAAATGTGGGGTGTTCACCGACCGACGTAGACTCCGTAGAAAAGCGTTGTACAGATCCAAGTAAATTATTTCGACATGATAAATTGTGTGTAATTTTTTATACAACAGGGTAACTCACTTATTAGGGGCCAGTGGTGTGGATAGTTTAAATGCAGCTCATATTACGGTTACATGTACACCGTGTTACGGTCGTGACCGAGTGCACTTACCTGCAGGTCCAGGAAGATGTCCAGCGGCTGTCGGTACACGTTGCCCCAGGAGAGGCTGTGCCGCAGCATGTCGGCCACGGAGTCCAGGGGCGCCTCGTAGGCGGGCGCGGCCAGCGACCCCACGAGGGCGCTGCAGAAGGCGGTGGCCAGCAGCAGCGCCGACAGCCGCCACGCCGCCTCCAGCGCGCGCCGCGCCGCGCCCCGGGTCTGCGCCGCGGGCTGCCCCAGCAGGCCCGCCACCGACCCCAGCAGCGCCGCAGCCAGCACCCGGGCTGAGCGCCGCGCTGCGGCGTCGACCAGCCGTCTGCACTTCTCTCGTCTCGGCCGTCGCTTGTCTCCTCTCCAGTCACGATTTGCGCAGCTGACAACGGGACCTTACAGACCAGACAAGCCCTCATCGATTTCTTCAGACTTGCAGCATTTCAAGGACAGCAACCGAAAATCACTCTCAGGGTGCAGTACGTTGTAACATTATATACAGACTGTCCGTAGAAAACACAGGTTCCTTAAGGGGAAACAACGAAAATCACATGTAGTAAGATGGGGTCTAAAACGCATACTTTATAGGAGCTACGAGTACTTGTACGCCTTTGCTTGTGGGTAACACATCTCTTCTTCTGAATAAGCGCTCACAGCTTTTAAAGTACACATTTTAAAGCCCCTGTGTTCTACTTTTTTTTCCTTCCTCTTCCCAAAATAGCCAGTCATTGTGGCCGAGCGGTTCTAGGCGCTTCAGCCTGGAACTGCGCTCCTGCTGTGGTCGCAGGTTCGAATCCTGCCCCGGCCGTAGATGTGTGTGATGTCCTTAGGTTAGTTAGGTTTAAGTAGTTCTAGGGGACTGATGACCTCAGATGTTAAGTCCCAAAGTCCCATAGTACTTAGAGCCATTTGAACCCAAAATATGAAAATATGGAACATACAGTCCTTGCAATATATATTATCTGTGTGTATGTGTTTGTATGGTGCTTTAAATTCCCCCTAGACAATTGTAGGACTTGTTGAGTCGACTGCGTAGACAATATTGGAAATGTACTGTGCTACTGCCGTGTGAAAACATGTTTGCTAGGTAGGTATCCAACACGATACTCATAGTGCGGGGTGTTTGTGCCATATGATGTCTATCCTACCTCTCTCATGTGGTTCGACCCTCATTCGTATACCTGTGAGTGTTAAACCAACATGATCGAGTACATGTTTGCAGGATGTATGGACATAATCCTTCTGTAAAAGTGGTCGCCTTAACAAGATGTTGTTAAATGGTTATGTGCGGAAACAGTACGTTACCTGACTTGGGTTCCAGTTCAAAATATTACGAGGGCTCTTCAGAAAGTAAGGTCCGATGAGGCCTGAAATGGAAACCACAGTGAAAATCTGTTAAAGCTTTGCACAGATGCTTTGGACGGTAGCCTCTAGTATGTCTGTCAAGCGCGTCACGTCGCTTATTTTCAGTTTTGAGCAAACAGTGAGCTCATAAAGATTCTTAGAACAATAATGTCTCCCGCCAAGTATGCAGGCGTGGTGTGAGATTTCGCCTGATGTCATGCATCCCACATAACGAAGCTGTCATGTGTTTCCTTCTGGATAACAATGCTCGGCCGCACTCTGCAAAGGCAATGAAGATGCTCATGCAGCGTTTTCGATGGAACGTGTCTGTTCGCCCGTAATAGAGTCCGCAACTGACTCTCTCTGAGTTTCATCTCTGCTCACATTAACCGCTGCCCATGAAGGCAATGTTCTGACACAGACAACAACCTGTAGACCTGCGTAGAGAATTGGGAAGAAGTACAGGCGGCTACCTTCTATGACGAGGGTACTGGAAAGTTGGTATAACGCTATGACAAATGTCTAAATCGGAGCGGCGACTATACAGAGAAGTAGCTGGAAGGTGTAGCTCACTATTGCAAATAAAACGTTTTAGGTTTTCCTAGTGGTTTCCATTTTGCGACAGATCGGGCCTTACTTCCGAATAGGGCTCGTAGCTACTCAGTCCTCTTCCAAGTCATAGAAGTTTGTAAGGCTAGTTTTAGAGCACTCTATTTGTACATTGAAACGCCAAAGAAACTGGTATAAGCAAGCCTACTCAAGTACATAGATATGTAAACAGCCAGAATACGTCGCTGTGGTCGGAAACGCAACTAGTGTCTGGCGCAGTCGTTCGATCGATTACTACTGCTACAATGGCACGTTATCAGGGTTTAAGTGAGTTTGAACGTGGTGTTATGGTTGGCGAACGAGCGATGGGACACAGCATCTCCGACGTAGTGATGAAGTGGAGATTTTTTTCCGTACGACCATTTCAAGATTGTACTGTGAGTAACATCAAATCTCCGACATTGCTGCGGCCGGAAAAAAAATCCTGAAAGAACGGGACCAACGAAGACTGAACGTGACAGAAGTGCAACTGTTTCGCAAATTACTGCAGATTTCAGTGCTGAACCATCCACATGTGTCAGCGTGCGAACCATTCGACGAATCATCGATATGGGCTTTCAGAGCCGAAGGCCCACTCGTATATCCTTGATGACTTTACGACACAAGGCTTTACGCCTGGCTTGTGCAACTCCGACATTGAACTTCTAATGACTGGAATCATGTTGCCTGGTCGGACAAGTCTCATTTCAAATTGTATCGAGTGGGTGGACGCGAACGGGTAAGGAGACAATTCATCCGATCGATCATGAAATACAAATTACAGTAAAAATCCAATGAAGCTTCATAGTGATGTGTTGGACAGTGTCTCTAGTATGACCATCGATCGCGTCAAGTCGCTCTTTTCAATTCTGATTGCACAGTGAGCGCCTAAAGACGCCTGGAAAACTTGTGTACCGCCACGTATGAGCGCCTGTGGGAGATTTCGCCTGATTTCATGCAGCTCACACAATGTAACTGTCATGCAATTCCTTCTTCATGAAAACCCTCGGCCCCACACTGGAGGGGCAATGAGCTGGCTCCTACAGCGTTTTCAATGGGTAGTGTTTCGTCACTCACTATCGAGCCCGGACTTGGCACCCTCAGAGTTCCTGTCTGCTCAAATGAACTGCTGTAAAAGAAGACAACATTTTGGCACAGACATCAAGCTGTAGACCAACGTAGAAAGTTGAGAGCAAGTATGGGCGGTTGCATTCTGTGACTAGATTATTGGAAAGTTGGTATAATGCTATGACAAATGTCCCAGTCAGAGCGGAGACTACGTAAAAAAGTTGTTGGAAGGTATAGCTATTGTATTTTATGGAACTGGGGACCTAGAAACGATGAACGATGGAGAGGCTTCGTCCCTGCCGTAGCCTTCAGTAGTTCACAACCTTGCAACAGGCTACAGCAGTCCACTCACCTCAGCACCGCCCCACACCGAACCTAGAGCTCTTGTGCGGTTCGGCCCCCAGTGGACTCTCCGGGAACGCCTCACATCAAACGAGTCTTACACTAGTGTTTGCGTGGTAGAATAATCATGGTGTACGCGTACGTGGAGATAGTGTTTGCGCAGCAATCGCCGACGTAGTGTAGCTGAGGTGGAGTAAAGGGAAGCAGCCAGCATTCGCCAAGACAGATGGAAAACTGCCTTAAAAACCATCCACAGAGTGACCGACACACCGGACCTCGACACTAATCCGCCGAGCGGATTCGTACCGGGGGCCGGCACGCCTTCCCGCCCGCAAAGCAGTGCGTTAGACCGAACGGCTAACCGGGCGGGCCAGGTGTAGGTAACTCTTGCAAATAAAACATTTTTTATTTTCCATTTCTCGACCAATCGGACCTTACTTTCCTAACCGCCCTCGTAACTAAGTTATTGTGTGAAATACGCTGCCCAATCAGATTAATGTTTGACTGTTGAAAGCGTATAGATTATCCACTACTGGCTTGCATGGCGTATCGTGGCTCCACCAGGGACCTTACACCGTCACTTTTCGGGGTTTCTGTAGGGCCATTTCGGGGTTTCTTCACAGCTACCGCAGAGGTCCCCGGGCGCAGACAGTCCACACTGTACTTCGCCGTCTCCCACGACGTAGACGAGGGTTTGGAGTCGCAGCAGTTAACCTAAATTGTCTTGCCACATCGGAGATCCCTACAGAGGGGGGCGGCAACCAGTGAGGTACTTCGAGGACATGTGCAATCTACATGGGACATGCATGCCTCACTATCGCGAGCTCTTCGTGCCTCAGTCACGGCCGAAGCAACAGTATCAGCGTTGTCAGAGGCCGTCACTTCCGAGGGACCTATACGTGTCCTCACACCACATGACATTAGAATAGTATTACGATTATTCTGCCGCTGGCAGCTATAAAGACCGGTGCAAGAACTACAACAACATTTTCTTCCAGCCCCGAGAGCCTCTCCTGGCATCTGAGCGGGTGCTACTCACCCCATAGTCTCAGAACGCTCTCGAAGCCCATCGTAGGGAACGATGCAGATGTTCAGAGCGTGCATCGTTACTTCGTCTGTGGACTTAAGCACAGAAAAGTCTGTCCTTAATGCAGTATATGTTGGGATTAATCTACATCTACATCTACATGATTACTCTGCAATTCGCATTTAAGTGCTTGTCAGAGGTTTCATCGAACCACAATCATACTATCTCCCTTCCATTCCACTCCCGAACAGCGCGCGGTATAAACGAACACCTAAACCTTCCTGTTCGAGCTTTGATTTCTCTTATTTTATTTTGATGATCATTTCTACCTATGTAAGTTGGGCTCAACAAAATATTTTCGCATTCGGAAGAGAAAGTTGGTGACTGAAATTTCGTAAATAGATGTCGCCGCGACGAAAACCGTCTTTGCTTTAATGACTTCCATCCCAACTCGCGTATCCTATCTGCCACATTATTTCCCCTATTACGTGATAATACAAAATAAGCTGCCCTTTTTTGCACTCTTTCGATGTCCTCCGTCAATCCACCTGGCTCGGATACCACACCGCGCAGCAATATTCTAACACAGAACGAACGAGTGTAGTGTAAGCTGTCTCTTTAGTGGACTTGTTGCATCTTCTAAGTGTCCTGCCAATGAAACGCAACCTTTGGCCCGCCTTCCCCACAATATTATGTATGTGGTCTTTCCAACTGAAGTTGCTCATAATGTTAACACCCAGGTACTTAGTTGTATTGACAGCCTTGAGAATTGTACTATTTATTGAGTAATCGAATTCCAACGGATTTCTTGTGGACCTCATGTGGATCACCTCACACTTTTCATTATTTAGCGTCAACTGCCACCTGCCACACCATACAGCAATCTTTCCTAATCGCTTTGCAACTGATGCTGGTTTCGGGTGACCTTACTAGACGGTAAATTACAGCATCATATGCGAACAAGCTACGAGAACTGCTCAGAATGTCACCCAAGTAATTTATATAGATCAGGAACAGCAGAGGTGCCAGGACGCTTCCCTGGGGTAGGCAGGACGACATTTTCGAACTTCGGTTGTTTCCTTTTAAGTGTATTTTCCTACGAAGCTCCTAGTGGTGTTACTACGTGCTAGAGACCATTGGGCAATGTTAGATAGCAGCTCTGTCGAGCCACAGCACCAGAACCCAGTGAGACGCTGTATTTTGTGCCTTTTGTTCTGCTGTCGAAGCAGACGTATTTCATTGTCAATAAATTGTTAAAAGTTAGTCACTGTGTTCTCTGTGCCCCCGAGAAGGATACTTCAGATTTGGTCACATTAAAAGAATGGCAACAGAAAGATTCCGAAAAGAATCATAGATTCTGGATGAAGACCTATTGGAAGACAACGAGCAAGATGGAGAGACCACGTGAAGGATAATGTGAACTGAAGAGGACAGCACAGTGCGAAGACGTTAAATGATAGACTGTAGTAGAAACGAGAAGCTAGTTAGGCGCTCTGTGAACGACCTGCGTAGGCAGAAACGTTTCAGGAATAAGAAGTGGAGTCACATGAATGTGACCACATATGAAAACCCTGAATGTCCACCTTTGGCGTGTTCTGGAATGTACAGGAAGAGATGTGGGCCATGCCGATTATAACCCTATCGACGTGGTCCCACAGATTCTCGATTGAGCTTAAATCGGGGAAGTGTGATGGACAAGGAAGTACGATAAATTCATCCTGGTGTTCTTTGAACCTCTAGCATACACTGCGCGCTGTGTGATACGTTGCACTATCCTGCTGGTAGATGAGATCGTACCTTGGAACAATAAATTGCGTGTAGGGGTAGACATGGTCCCCGGCGACAGATTCATACTTTAGTTGTCCATTGTGCATTCCGGAATGAGAAAATCACCTACGGAATGCCACGAGAATGTTACCCAGAGCGTAATGCACTCTCCTCGGACCTGGACCCTTTCGATATTTGTTGCAGGTTGTTTTCTTTCTGTTAGGTGGAGCATAAAGCGTAATACATCTCAAAAGGCCACCTGTCGCCACTCAGTGGACGCCCATTTACGGTACTGGCGTGAAAATTCCAGCCTTCGTCGCCAATGTACAGCAGTCAGCATGGTCGCGTGAACCAGACGCTTGCTGTGTGGGCCCATACGCTGCAATGTTGGCTTACCGGACGGTTGCGGATAGTGCCATTTTGCCATGTACTGTTTGCTTTAAGCACAGCGGCAAGAAAATAGTTTACAAACTTAACCATTCGGAAATCACAAACTTAACCGTTTCGGAAATGTTTCTACCGTTCGTCCGATATCCATTGATAATACCCTTCTGGGGTTTTCCACATTATGACGATGACTTCACTGTTATCCACATCCCCCTGTCACAGTTTATATATCCTCCACAGATAGTGCTGCCACCGGCTGTCTGTCAGTCGTTATTGCAGGTTGACGTAGAACATAGGTGGTGCTCACGTTTATGTGAATGGACCGTATATTTTACGTCAAGTGCATGACCGAAAAAAAGTTTAGGACAGGTTTGAAATTACGCTTAAAGTTTGTTCTAGATCGCTAAATGCTCTCATGATGAAACGCTGGATGAGTGTAGTCTGGATAATTTGCGCACCAGTTTTTCACGCTTCTAAATACCCATAACGTCTTTTTTCCTCAACTGTGTGTCCTACAAGGATTTACATTTCCAGATACATTCAGTGGTTCATGAAGATACTGTCTGAAAACTGTCCAGTGAATAGTTAGTAGTAAAGAAGTAATATATTAAAAGTCTTGCTTGTCTGATGCAGAAGTTCGACAGCATAACCAGCGAAAATATACTAAGTGATGAATTTCTTTTCCTTCATCAAGTTGTTGGGGTAGGGAGAAGGGGTAGTCAGCGAGAAATAGGTTCGTAAAGTTTGAAATTATGTGTAAAGTTTGTTGATAGTCGCTGCTAACTGCTCTCGTTCACAAATATTGGAGCAATGAAATCCGGGTAACAATACGCCTTCACTTAGGGTTACTCAAGACAAATACACAACAGCTTCTAACTGTAATACTTGTCTTACTGTGTTAAACGTTTCACGGGTGATTATACCTCTTCATGAGTAGAGCATGACAGCAGTTTAAATTTTTATATTCGATCAATGATTTCGCGAAATAATGAAATTCTAAATTTTGTTCTCCCTCTGCCGCAACTGTTACTGGATTCCGGGGTAGTATTTAAGTGCTATACTGGTTCTATTCCCGCTGCATCGGATTTTTTTATTGTTATTGCCAAAAGGAAACGTTAATTAATAAAAACTGAATCATTATCCTCTACAAAATACATATTGTATCTTTAATTATAATTGCATTAAGTTAAATTAACATTTCATACAGGGGCACGAAAGACCTTACTGTTAAATGAAAATTGTAGCCATAGTTATTACTATGGTATCTTAAAAAATAAAAAGGCATTATATATTCTCTTTGATGCTCTGCATGATGCTCTACCAAATTTCAGTTTGCTATGAATATTTTAATTTCCATGCCATTAGTAATTAAACTTAAAACGGTGTTATTTGTACTAAGAAAATATGTTACAACTTTTGTTGTTTAACATTTACGTTTGATAATAATAAAATTCAAACAAATGTTGCTACTAGCAAGAATCAGTCATGTTGGTTCAGCAACTGAACTCATTTAAGTTTGTTAAATGGTTTGTACTTTACTCCTCTCATCTCCAAAGCTCCTTTTTTCGCATGTTCCTTTGTTTTTATTTTTTAAAGAATTTTGTTGTAGTGCTCTAGGAAACTGATGTCCCAGCTGTCATCTTCAAATTGTGTAGGTTAAAGAAAATCCCAGAGAACCAGACCTTACGGTTCCCTCATGAGACTTACATCTCCGGCTAACGTCCTCAATCACCAGCATGCATATATCTCATATTTTGCCTTCCCATAAAATTTTTGCCCTCTCAGACCTCTTCTGAGATCATGGAAGCTTTTTACTGGCGTAATAAAGAATGTTCTGTCATCCTGTTCCTTCTTCTAGTAAGCCTTTAGCAAATATCCCTTTCCTCGCCAATTCTGCCAACATCCCTCATATTGCATGTTGTGATGTCACATTCTCAACGACTTTAAAATTTCATCTTTAATGAAATTAAAGAATACAAATCACTCGAAGCTATAAAGTAATTCAGAAACTTCGGTCATTAATTAACGTGTGAAGTGGCAAATCATCTTTAAATGTGATATGAGGGCAGTCGAGAGATTATAAACAGATAATGATGCCAGATACAGGAATTTTAGCATTATAGATCATTAAAACGGCTTATACACATGCTTGAAGGCGCGTCGAATTTGGTGGTCACTATAGCCGTTCTTCTGGAACACATCCTTGAGTTGATCTAGTTCCAGTTTTAAGTTTTCTTCGTCGGAGATCACACGGGCTCTGTGAACCAATGTATTTAGTACTCCTTCTCTTTGTGGCGGGTGATGACAGCTGGAGGCGTGAAGGTATAGATCTGTGTGGGTTGTCTTCCGGTAGACGCTGTGTCCTAGTGTTCCATCAGGCTTTTTCCGTACCAGAACATCCAAGAATGGTAGCTGCCTGTTTTTCACCACCTCCATGGTGAACTGAATTTGGGGGTGGATAGAGTTCAGATGTTGTAAGAACAGTTGGAGCATCTCTTCCCCGTGAGGCCAAATGACGAAAGTGTCGTCAACATATCTGTAGAAGACAGTTTGTTTTAGTGGTGCTGATTCTAACGCTTTCTCCTCAAATTCTTCCATGAACATGTTGGCCACCACAGGTGACAGAGGGCTACCCATAGGTACGCCGTCTGCCTGTTCGTAGTAATGTCCGTCAAAAAGAAAACATGTTGACATGAGCTCAAAGTTAAATACTTTCGTGAATGTGGGCCCAAATTTCTTCTCAATAAGAGAATCCTTGAGTGGAACTCTCGTGAAAAGTGATACAACATCGAAACTGACCATAAGATCTGAGCTGGCCAACTTGAGTTTCGCCAAACGTTCAACAAACTGAGCCGAGTTTTTGATGTGGTGTTCACATTTGCCAACCAATGGACTCAATACTGCGGTCGAGTGCTTGGCAAGCTGGTATGTTGGCGCTCCTATACTGCTCACTATCGGTCTCAGAGGAGTGCCCATCTTGTGTACCTTTGGAAGTCCGTAGAGTCTTGGTGGTGCAGCAGCACCCGGCCGAAGTTTCTTCGCTGTCTCTTCTGTAAAGGTACTTCGAAGAAGTTCAATCGTCTTGCGCTGTATCCGACTGGTTGGATCCGTCGTCATCTTCCTGTAAGCAGGGTCGTCCTTGTACATTTTCTCTTTGTATTCTACCACCGTTAGTAGAACGGTTATGTTCCCCTTATCCGCTGGGAGGACGACAATGTCTGGATCGTCACGCAGAGAACGCAGCGTGACCCTTTCCCGTCTAGAGATGATGTATTTCGGCGGCGCGGCCCTGACGAGTGTGCGGCACGTTTCCCGTCGTATCTCCTCCGCCGCGTTGGGTGGCAGCTTGGAGGCGACTTGTTCCAATCTGCAGTTGCTTTCTGCGACAGGGATTGCTACTGGTGTTGGAGCAAAGTTGAAGTCTTTTTCTAGGACGGACAACGCAGCGTTGTCGATGGTTTTGCCTGTAAGATTCATAACCGTGCGTTTAGTCTCCAGTTTGGGCTGTTGTGATGCAAGCCGAACAAATTTAGATGACTGTTTCGTAGTTGCATTTCGTTGAGTCCTCTCGGCTTGCGCCCAGGAGGAAGATTCAACCCATTCCTAGGTGACAGGAGAGAGCACGGACGCCAATTCTAGATGTAGGGCAAAAAGTTGGCGCCCTATGGAGTCGAGCTGGCGGCGTGTGTCTCTGATACGTTCACGTACTAGCGCCAGGCTAGCTCTTCGTCGCAGGTGTCTGGATATGGTGTACGATCTTGGAAAAGGTTGGCACAATGCGGACGTCACGGCATCTCTTTAAGAAGACGATTGCACTCAGAACCCGTTGTTTCTTGTTCCGAAGCTTATCAAGCTTCTTCACTTGCTGTACCATTTCCTCCCCATAGAGGAATCTTATGTGTTCGTAGATTTTCCCGGCGAATGATATGCTTGAAGGTCTCTCGGGCATGCACCAGGGTTGACTGCTCTTTATTGAACGAATTACACAATTAAAATAACCAGTAAAAGGCAATGTAGAAAAATCTTACATTGTGCTTGTTTATTTACTAGAGTGTAGACAAACAATGGGCCAATTTACGTTAAACTGGTGTTGTATTGTAGTTTGTAAGTAGGCTGTTCAGGTTTTTATATTGGTAACGCCACGTAGCGCTCTATATGAAAATCACTGGCTGTGCAGTGTGCAGTCTGTGGCTGGTTTGCATTGTTGTTGGCCATTGTAGTGTTGGGCAGTTGGCTTTTAACAGCGCGTAGCATTGCGTAGTTGGAGGTGAGCCGCCAGCAGTGGTGGATGTGAGGAGAGAAATGTCGGAGTTTAGAAATTTGTAAGACTGGATGTCATGAACTGCTATATATATTGTGACTTTTGATGAGTATTAAGGTAAATACATTGTTTGTTCTCTATTAAAATCTTTCATTTGCTAACTATGCCTATCAGTAGTTAGTGCCTTCCGTAGTTTGAATCTTTTACTTAGCTGGCAGTAGTGGCGCTCGCTGTATTGCAGTAGTTCGACCAACCAAGATTTTTGTGAGGTAAGTGATTTGTGAAACGTATAGGTTAATGTTATGGCTCTGAGCACTATGCGACTTAACTTCTGAGGTCATCAGTCGCCTAGAACTTAGAACTAATTAATCCTAACTAACCTAAGAACATCACACACATCCATGCCCGAGGCAGGATTCGAACCTGCGACCGTAGCGGTCGCTCGGTTCCAGACTGCAGCGCCTAGAACCGCACGGCCACTCCAGCCGGCAGGTTAATGATAGTCAGGATCATTCTTTTGTAGGGACTTTTGGAAAGTCAGATTGCGTTGCGCTAAAAATATTGTGTGTCTGTTTAAGCACAGTCATGCATAATTTTTCCAAGGGGACGTTTGAAGTTTTACAGTAACTTTAAATTTTGATGCAGTGCTAATTCAGCTTTACAGTAAAATGAAAATGTTTTTCGCGAAAGCCTGTCCTTTATAATCTCACATTTTCTTATTGGTTGTACATAACAACGAAATATTTTTGTAAGTTTTCTAGAGCCATATTGAGTCACCTGTCATATAGTAAAACATTTTTCCTCGGAGAGAATGAGCTCTCTTAAAATTTATAGAATAACTAGAGCAAGTCTAAAACACTGAGGTAATGTAAGGTCTGTTTCTATTGCAATATAATTGTAAAATTGTTGAATTCTTAGAACGTTTCTAAGTTTGTCAAGGTCACGTTGATTCGGAAACACCAACTGACACTTTTCCTTAGCTTCTTAATCCCATTTCCTGCGAATACTCTCCAATATTTGAACTAAGATGACTTCGTCAAAGGCTGCCCCATTTCTTGGAGCTGGTAGATCACAAGTGTCAGGGAACCGAACTCGACCAAAATGAAACTTAAGTCATTTGTCATTGTCTAATATTCGAGAAGTTTCTTTGCTGCTACAACTGAAAATGCTTCATCTTCAGTTGTGCTCGGAAAATTTGAAGCATAGTATACTGCTGCTAAAATCTATAGCCTCCAGTCTCGTTACGATAAGTTGACGGCGCACAGGTACGTTTTGTGCAGTGTCGTCAATTGTCTGAATGCTTGGCGGGACTGTGAAAAAGGTCTTAATAATGGTGATCAATATCTCGAAATCCAGAAACAAGTTTCGTGTTTCTTCTGACACCTAATGAAAACCATCTGCTATGTATCTTTGGAAATATCATTTTTAAAATTGTCGCAGTCTTTTTCAGATATGGTGCAACATATGAGATGAAGTGTCACACAATGAATATGAAATTTTTTCTGAAAACTGTAACAGTAATAAATAACTGTGTCTTAGTTGAATTGTTAACTTCTTCGAGATGTTCTGCTTTAAGCAGGAATGTTTATATTGGTTTATCTTCTGAAGGGTCTAGTAGTTCCACAGAGGTACTGGAAACAAAACCAGCTGTATGATCAGTTAATTCGTAGATAGAAATCGAGATCTGTCTATTTTTTGCGTTATCTTCATTATTTTCATAACATTCACTTACGCAACATTTTTCATTTCTCACCTCTTTCTCAGAATTTCGAACCCCTTCCACCATTTGATATAGTCAATAGCTTTTTCCGGGTCGACAGATCCTCCTATTAACTTGTCTCCATTTTTGTAAAGACAAATTGGTGGTAATTTAACACATCCTCAATTTTCTTTTCCATTCTTATGCATATTATCCTTATCAGGAGCTTGGATACCGTAGTTCTCGCACTTGTCTGCTCTTCCATTCTTCGGAATTATGTGGATGACATTGTTCCGACAATCAGATTATATATCGACAGATTCATACATTCTGCACACCAACGTTGATAGTCGTTATGTTGCCACTTGTCCCAATGATTTCAGAAATTCTGATGGAACCTTATCTATCCCTTGTGCCTTATTTCATCTTAAGTCTTCCAAAACTCATTTAAATTCTGATTGTAGTACCGGATCCCCTATCTCTTCTATATTGATTCCTGTTTCTATTTCTATCATTTCTGACTAGTCTTCCCCCACCTAGAGGCCTTCAGTGTACTCTTTCCACCCATCCGCTCCCTCCTCTGCATTTAACAGTGAGATTCCTATTGCCTTCTTAACGGTACCTTCGTTGCTTTTAACTTCACCTAAGGTTGATTTGACTTTTCGGTATGCTGAGTCAGTTCTTCCGACAGTTATTTGTTTTCCGATATCTTCAAGTTTTTCATTCAGCCACATTTTCCTCGCTTTCCTACATTTCCTATTTATTCATTTCCTAAGCGAATTTTATTTCTGTATTCCTGAATATCCCTTAAAATTTTTTTCATTTCTTTCATTCATCGATCAAATGAAGTATGTCTTCTCTTACCCATGGTTTCTTTCGAGTTACATTCTTTGTACCTATGTTTCTCTTAACAACTTCCGTGATTGTTCTTTTTAGAGATGTCCATTCCTCTTCAACTGTTCTGCTTATTGAGCTATTTCTTATCGCAGCATCTATAGCCTTAGAGAACTTCAAGCAAATTTCTTCATTCCTTAGTACTTACGTACCGACTTCTTTGCTTACCGATTCGTCATGATTAGTCTCAGGCTACTCTTCATCACTACTGAATTGTGATCTGAATCTATATCTGCACCTGGATACGCCTTACAATCCAACATCTATTAGATTTTCATTTCCCTTCATATACTGGATTATCCGTTCAATATCCTCGTATAATTTCTCTATCTCTTGGTCTTTTGATTACGACGTCGGTCTTATATCTCAACCACTGTTGTCGATGTTGCTTTGCTGTCGATTCTGATGAGAACAACCCTATCACTGCTGTTCCCAGCAACTCTCTGTCTGCCCTAACGTCCTATTCATAACGAATCCTGCTCCCATTATACCATTTTCTGCTGATGTTGCCGGCCGCTGTGACTGAGTGGTTCTAGAGGTTTCAGTCCAGAATATACTCGTCTGACCACAAATCCCAGTCTTCTTTTCACTTCACTGTATCTAGACTGAGCCTTAGGATAACCCTTTTCCTGTTTCCTAGCTGCCCTACCACATTCAAACATAGCGTTTCCCTTTCGTTGGTTATTCAGTATCTTCCTTGTGGTCACTGCCCCTTGGCAGACTCATCCCGGAGACCGAAAGGGGGACTTTTCCGGAATCTTTTGCCATTTTAGGGCTCACCATGACACTTTTCAATTACAAGCTATATGCCCTGTGGATACACAAAATGTGTCTTTCATGCAGTGGTTTCCACTGTCTCCTGCATCCTCACACCGTTGACCATTGCTGATTCTTCCACTTTTTGAGCCAGTTTCCCATCCCAAGGACAAGAGAGTGCCCTGATCCTCAATCCGCTCCACCGGCCTCTTTGACAAGGCCGTTGGCAGAATGAGGGTGACTTTTCATGTCGGAAGTTTCGGCGGTCATTGCTTATGATTTTTATACAAAATGTAAGTGGGGAAGAGGTTTGAACCCGGGACCGACGATGTTTTGATTAGTAATCACAGACGCTACCGCTAGTCCATGGGTACTGCTTTTTTTACCTGCTCTAGGCCAGGCAAACCGCGTTCGACACAATATTAGGAGACATCCCACGATTTCATTGTGTACATGGATTTCTGTATGTGACAAACGTAAGTGGTTAAGCGAGAGGTGAAGTATGAGAGGAAGCTGATGTTTGGGTCAGAATCAGGACAGGATGCTGCAAGGCAAGTGATTATTTTAGGAAGAGAAGAGAGCGCCAGGTGATGGACTGTTCAACATCTGACCCCTTAACCTGTGCATCCTTCCGTAATACTACATTTTAAATGATTCGTTTCTCTTCGTTTCCATTTTTTCCACAGTCCATGATTCTTTTCAACACAATTCCTTGTTCAGATCCAATCATGTATTTGAGACTGTTACATCTCATTTGTTTTGAGGATCTCATTTTCCATTTCGTTTTTCCTTCTAGCTTTGTACATTATACGTGATTTTGTTTCTGAAGTGCCAGAATTACTTCGTCTCCTAAGTGGTCCTCGCTTTCGTCCTTGCCACTACTTAATGCTTTCATCTGTTTTGACTTAACTTTCAGTACTTATCCTGTGACTAGTAGACTGCCATCTTTCTTTGGCGTACTGTCAGTTCATACTCTGTGAGCAGCATTCGTTATATTCACGGAGGATAACAATAACATCATTGAATGTTATCACTGATGTCGTTTCCCTGCGTGTTTTAATCCCAGTTCTTAGACACACTTATTTTCTTCATTGCTGCTTCGATAAACAGCATGTAACAAAAAGGCGTCTTTTACTTCGGAGGGTGGTAGAGTGTGTCTTAAAGAATAAATTATAAACAAGTACCTATGTCTAGAATTATCACTCCACTACGTTACATACCATAGAGGTGAATGTGGACAAAGTCTGCCACAAAGCCAGCTATTGAGCAGGACACGCGAGTATTGCGTTGACGGAAGCCGGACGATGTTTCTCTCAGCGTGTTCGGTACTGTTCAGGCGGTTAGCCAGATGACGTTGAACGCGATCGCAACCGACAACAACACTGCAGAGATTTCTAAGGGGGGCGTTAGCTCATAAATTCGCACCTAGCGACTCTTGTGTTCCTCGATGTTTTCCGGACATGAGTTGTTATCCTCAATTTGTTGCCTTAGGCACGCCTACGGTTCATCGAAGTTTGTATGGTTTTGTTACTCCCCATAGAGACTAAACAGCAGAAGAGAAAGACTGCCTCTCTAGCTTCCGTTCCTTTTCATTCGATTACTTTTCTCTTCGATGTTTATTCCTATTGTTCCCTCTTGGTTCTCGTACATGCCTACTTTGTCAGACGTCTTAACCATTTCATACTGTCGAATGAATTTTCTGTGTCGAGATATACTATTAATTGTTTTGGAAACAAGGAAATTTTTGTCAAAGAATATGACTGTCTAAATTGTTAATATTTAATGTTCGTTTGATACGATGACAAAGTGCTTCAAAGCATTTACCGGTCATCAAAGTCACCATAATGTGAAAGAAGCACTTGGCAATGATGGTTAACATTGTGAAGATTTTTAATTGTATTAAGTGAACATAATGTGCCACAGAATCCAACTAAGGATATTAATTTTTCACAAGACTTGTTTCCCTTCCATAGGTGCGTCACCTGTGCCTCTCTTATGCCATTTCCTTACCTTAGGTTAGAGTGATCGTTATCTCACATATCATCGACTTTATTTCCCATTTTTGAATATTTTCAAATGCACATTAGGACACTAAGGACGCTACCAAGTGGTCCAGCGTTACCCAAGTCGGAAAGAACAGAATTACATTGTCGGGGGCTCTGAACAGTACCTACAACTATAAAAAGAAAGGAAAAAAGAAGACCGTGGTGAATAGCCCGGAAAGACATCTGCGTTAATAGTGTGAGAATCTGTAGAACGCATAGAGGAGATGGGTCAATATTCACCACTCTTTCAATACACAGCATCTCAACAAGGATCGCCCACAGATTTTCTTGTTAGGTGAAAGATTTTCCCCACAACTACGATTTAGAAATTTTGAGGACATTTGCTAACTGATCACCTTTTCTCTTATTGGTTCCTACAGTGTACATTCTGTATCTGGTCAATGTTATAAACATAAAAATGCTAACAGTATATTTACAGTAAAACCAATTTTACATCGCCAGATTTTACGTTTTCTCACCATTTACACTATTTTCTGTAGGTATTGTCGTAAGCCCAATTCTCTCGACTAACTGTTTTCCTGAATTTAATTTAGTATGGATAACATTTCCCAAATTTGCAC
This sequence comes from Schistocerca gregaria, assembly GCF_023897955.1. Lineage (NCBI taxonomy): Eukaryota > Metazoa > Arthropoda > Insecta > Orthoptera > Acrididae > Schistocerca > Schistocerca gregaria. The sequence goes on from NC_064924.1 coordinate 453,525,545, forward strand.
CTTTGACCCACTACCACAAGATTCAACATAGGTCTTCACACTAATTTATGTGGAAACTACATCGTGCTTCAACTCACGCACAACCTGTGGGATAATACACTCCTGGAAATGGAAAAAAGAACACATTGACACCGGTGTGTCAGACCCACCGTACTTGCTCCGGACACTGCGAGAGGGCTGTAAAAGCAATGATCACACGCACGGCACAGCGGATACACCAGGAACCGCGATGTTGGCCGTCGAATGGCGCTAGCTGCGCAGCATTTGTGCACCGCCGCCGTCAGTGTCAGCCAGTTTGCCGTGGCATACGGAGCTCCATCGCAGTCTTTAACACTGGTAGCATGCCGCGACAGCGTGGACGTGAACCGTATGTGCAGTTGACGGACTTTGAGCGAGGGTGTATAGTGGGCATGCGGGAGGCCGGGTGGACGTACCGTCGAATTACTCAACACGTGGGGCGTGAGGTCTCCACAGTACATCGATGTTGTCGCCAGTGGTCGGCGGAAGGTGCACGTGCCCGTCGACCTGGGACCGGACCGCAGCGACGCACGGATGCACGCCAAGACCGTAGGGTCCTACGCAGTGCCGTAGGGGACCGCACCGCCACTTCCCAGCAAATTAGGGACACTGTTGCTCCTGGGGTATCGGCGAGGGCCATTCGCAACCGTCTCCATGAAGCTGGGCTACGGTCCCGCACACCGTTAGGCCGTCCTCCGCTCACGCCCCAACATCGCGCAGCCCGCCTCCAGTGGTGTCGCGACAGGCGTGAATGGAGGGACGAATGGAGACGTGTCGTCTTCAGCGATGAGAGTCGCTTCTGCCTTGGTGCCAATGATGGTCGTATGCGTGTTTGGCGTGCAGGTGAGCGCCACAATCAGGACTGCATACGACCGAGGCACACATGGCCAACACCCGGCATTACGGTGTGGGGAGCGATCTCCTACACTGGCTGTACACCTCTGGTGATCGTCGAGGGGACACTGAATAGTGCACGGTACATCCAAACCGTCATCGAACCCATCGTTCTATCATTCCTAGACCGGCAAGGGAACTTGCTGTTCCAACAGGACAATGCACGTCCGCATGTATCCCATGCCACCCAACGTGCTCTAGAAGGTGTAAGTCAACTACCCTGGCCAGCAAGATTTCCGGATCTGTCCCCCATTGAGCATGTTTGGGACTGGATGAAGCGTCTTCTCACGTGGTCTGCACGTCCAGCACGAACGCTGGTCCAACTGAGGCGCCAGGTGGAAATGGCATGGCAAGCCGTTCCACAGGACTACATCCAGCATCTCTACGATCGTCTCCATGGGAGAATAGCAGCCTGTATTGCTGCGAAAGGTGGATATACACTGTACTAGTGCCGACATTGTGCATGCTCTGTTGCCTGTGTCTATGTGCCTGTGGTTCTGTCAGTGTGATCATGTGATGTATCTGACCCCAGGAATGTGTCAATAAAGTTTCCCCTTCCTGGGACAATTAATTTACGGTGTTCTTATTTCAATTACCAGGAGTGTAGATAACATGTAACTGTGCAGTTTGTTTCAGAAGCTAAATCATTTCGGGTATTATGAGAAATATAGATGTCTGTTTTAGCGGCACTGCCAAGAGTTTCCCGCAATGTTTCGGCACCTGATTGTCTTCTGAACTGCAATAAACCACGATAAACGGCATTTGGAATTGTTTTTCCTCTTAAAGGCATGGCATACAATCGACAACTAGGTACAAAGTTATTCACTACCTATATCTGTCTTATGCCACACACAACAGAGCGCACCATTTGCAGCCAGGGCGCCGCTAGACTGGCAGGCGTGACCAGTAAAGGAAAGACGCTGGCAGCTGGACCGACAAGTGTCGCGCTAGTGTTACGTGTATATTTATTCTTAAAGTAATTTGTGATTACATTACAGTGTGCTACCTAACTGCATGTTCACAAATTATTGCCCATTATTAATTAAGGCAGACTTAAAAAGTTATTAATTGTACAATGTACCTATGTAAAACTGAATGCGTATTTGGTAAAGTTACCGCAAACTGATATACAATAGATTACTTAGCACAGAATTTCATAGTTTACAAAAACCACAAATACATGTAAAAATCTATTAAAATGTTTTTAAAAAATTAAAAATTTTACAAATGTTAAGAAAATGAGGGGTACACACTACAATCTGGGCTTCTAGATTGCAGTGTGAACTGTGGTTGCATTCAAAGTAACGACAATGTACTCAAATGATAACATAGTAAAATTTTTCTATTATAAACTGCAGAAATATAACTCTCAGTAGAGCTTACACAAAGCCATTTGGGTAATCTGGGCTTCTCCAATATTACTTAAGTATCATGGCACGTTATGGTTACCAACAAAGTAACAACATTCATGTACCTATATATGGGATGGATTGACTTTTGATACAGTTACCAGAAATGATATACAATTTATTACCCCACACAATTTTAGTAATTTATAAGATCCACGGATACAAATATACAGACGTCAAAAATGTATGAGAAATTTTATAAGTTTCCCACTCCAGAAATTTCAGAGGAAATGTTACAAACCTGCCAGTTCGTGAGAAAGATTACTCTAACTGGTATTTTAAAAAATATGCAATAATCTGTCTGTCGAGGTAGGTAGTATTTGTGGTTTTTGTTTTTTCTTTTATATTGTACCTAATACCGTATATTACAATTGGTTTGTACATAGTTACACTGTATAAATGGTTTCACGATCTGAAGATGATAACATTGATTACCGAAACCGGTTTTTAAGAATAAAGGTTATTATTAGCTGTACCTCGTCGTAATAGCATTTCGTGAATTTACTGTGAAATTTCGAGACGTAGGCTCAGTGTCAAGTACCGGACGAATTGGAAGACCTCTTAAACTAAACAAACAGAAGTTGTTGGATATTTCTGACTGTATGAAACAGTGTATACCAAAATCACCGCGCAAGTCGCCTCAGCAAACAGATTTCGCTGTCGCAAACGCACGTAAAGCGGTTAGGCAAACTCGGAAATTGTTCCCATATAAAATGACTGCACGAGTTGAACGATGCAGATAATGAAAATAATATCTGTTATTGCAAATGATGAACATCATTTGTTCAGAGGAATACCACTGATATTCTTGATGTCACTTTCTAGACGACAAGGTCTTGATCCGCCTTTTTGATCAAGATACGACACAAAACACACGATTATGGACAGCGGAGATATCTCTTACTGTGCTTGAAACTGCATTTCATGATCATATAGTTGATGTGTGACTAACAACATCTACACGGCTCAATATTGGACCTTTGTTCCTTGAAGAACCCTTGAACAGCGAACGTTATTGTTTAATGATACGTCACTTAATTAACCAGCTAAAGAATGAGAAAATCAGCTACACGTGGTTTCAACAATACGGTGCCACTGTGAACACAGCTAACCACACCATGCGTCATTTGGGCGAACGTGTCATCTCAAAAACCTATGTCCGCCTCATTCAGCGACGTTACTTCACTAGACGTTTTTCTTTGACTAGCAGCAAAATCTATAGTTTATCGCAAGCACCAACACAGGCTTTGTGACTTAAAAACGGAAATAACTATGTACTTGAGAAACATATCACAACCGGACGTCCAAAAATTGTTTGCAAATAAAATTAAGCTGTTTCATAGTTTTACAGCCACCCGTTGACGTCATTGAAAATATATGTTGTAGCTGTACAACAATTTTTCGAGAATAGCAGATCACAGCTTTTACTCTAGCGAATGTACTCGTATCAGTATCTACTATGCATTCCCCTTTAATGCATCTACTGGCAGAATACAAGATGCAGAAACGCTGACAGAGAAATTGATCAGAGTGGCTATCTTCTTTTCGGGCAGTCAGTCCACTGGCAGTAGGCAGATGCGAGGCAGAAATGAGCGAGGTGTAGTACTCGTTCCATTCACACTGCCTCACCTCTCACAGGCATATACAGCGTGATACACCTACCCCTACCAATGGATTTTATGCAACCTGCAACGCTTTCAGAGAGATGAGATTTTCATATTCTCTCATTCAATGTGCGCAAACTATTATTCTTAGGAGCAAAAATGAACAGAACTTTTTGTAGGAAATTTAATGTAGTTAAATTTTGTGCTGGGATATGTCTTCGCTAGAGGCCACGGCTATAGTATTCATCAAGATAAACTCGTTTGGAGGTCACGTTGTTTATTTTTCTTGAATAATTCGATAACTACGGCCTCTAGCGAAAATGTATCCCAGTACAAAATTTAACTCCATTTAATTTTCAACCAAAAAGACTGGTCATTTTTTCTGTAGGACATATAGTGAGCTGGAGAATACGAAAATTTCTAGTGTGGTATACGAAAATCTTGAGTGTGTTGCGGGTTGCATAAATCCCATCGGTAGGGGCAGCTGACTCACCCTGTATAGCGACCTCACTCGTAGCATTTTGCGACGTCTGTGTGTGTCCATAAAAAATCTTACAGTGTGACTAACCATCTAAGATGGCAGCAGCCGCAGCATGCAGCAGCAAACAGATGGCGACGGCGGCCCAGACGGCGGGCTGCAGCGGCCTCCAGAGGGTGGAAAGCTGACCCACCAGTGGACGGGGACGCGGCACCAGGAACGTCACACACACCTGCGCCCACACCGGCGCCGGATGCGTCACTTTCAGCGTCTTCTGAAGACAACACCAACACGCAGGCTGAGCACCTGCTACTTATTGCAGGAGCAACAGTGTCCCTAATTTGCTGGGAAGTGGCGGTGCGGTCCCCTGCGGCACTGCGTAGGATCCTACGGTCTTGGCGTGCATCCGTGCGTCGCTGCGGTCCGGTCCCAGGTCGTCGGGCACGTGCACCTTCGGCCGACCACTGGCGACAACATCGATGTACTGTGGAGACCTCACGCCCCACGTGTTGAGCAATTCGGCGGTACGTCCACCCGGCCTCCCGCATGCCCACTATACGCCCTCGCTCAAAGTCCGACAAAATAGGAAAGGCCGCTGAACCTGTGGGATACCAGTTCGATTTTACCCAGAGTACGCAAAAGAACTTGCCCCCTTCCTGCAGCGGTGTACCGTAGGTCTCTAGAAGAGCGAAGCGTTCCAAAGGATTGGAAAAGGGCACAGGTCATCCCCGTTTTCAAGAAGGGACGTCGAACAGATGTGCAGAACTATAGACCTATATCTCTAACGTCGATCGGTTGTAGAATTTTGGAACACGTGTTCGAGTATAATGACTTTTCTGGAGGCTAGAAATCTACTCTCTAGGAATCAGCATGGGTTTCTAAAAAGACGGTCGTGTGAAACCCATCTCGCGCTATTCGTCCACGAGACTCAGAGGGACATAGACACGGGTTCACAGGCAGATGCCGTGTTTCTTGACTTCCGCAAGGCGTTTGACACAGATCCCCACAGTTGTTTAATGAACAACGTAAGAGCATACGGAATATCAGACCAATTGTGTGATTGGATTGAGGAGTTCCTAGATAACAGAACGCAGCATGTCATTCTCAATGGAGAGAAGTCTTCCGAAGTAAGAGTGATTTCAGGTGTACCGCAGGGGAGTTGCTATTCACAATATACATAAATGACCTGGTGGATGACATCGGAAGTTCACTGAGGCTTTTTGCAGATGATGCTGTGGTGTATCGAGAGGTTCCAACAATGAAAAATTGTACTGAAATGCAGGATGATCTGCAGCGAATTGACGCTTGGTGCAGGGAATGGAAATTGAATCTCAATGTAGACAAGTGTAATGTGCTGCGAATACATAGAAGGATAGATCCCTTATCATTTAGCTACAAAATAGCAGGTCAGCAGTTAATGCCATAAATTATCTGGGAGTACGCATTAGGAGTGATTTAAAATGGAATGATCATATAAAGTTGATCGTCGGTAAAGCAGATGCCAGACTGAGATTCATTGGAAGAATCCTAAGGAAATGCAATCCGAAAACAAAGGAAGTAGGTTACAGTACGCTTGTTCGCCCACTGCGTGAATACTGCTCAACAGTGTGGGGTCCGTACCAGATAGGGTTGATAGAAGAGATAGAGAAGACCCAACGGAGAGCAGCGCGCTTTGTTACAGGATCATTTAGTAATCGCGAAAGCGTTACGGAGATGACAGATAAACTCCAGTGGAAGACTCTGCAGGAGAGACGCTCAGTAGCTCGGTGCGGGCTTTTGTTAAAGTTTCGAGAGCATACCTTCACCGAAGAGTCAAGCAGTATATTGCTGCCTCCTACGTATATCTCGCGAAGAGACCATGGGGATAAAATCAGAGAGATTAGAGCCCACACAGAAGCATACCGACAATCCTTCTTTCCACGAACAATACGAGACTGGAATAGAAGGGAGAACCGATAGAGGTACTCAGGGTACCCTCCGCCACGCACCGTCAGGTGGCTTGCGGAGTATGGATGTGGATGTGGGTGGGTGGATGTAATACATGCAGAAACAACGTCGAATATGATTGTCTGGTGGTCCAGATGTTTGGGGAGGCATAATCTTACATAGGCATACCAACTTCCACAACTTTGAGCGTGTTACACTCGCCGTTCAACGGTATTGTGACACTGTCCTTTTTCGGCACTGGCTTCAACTCAGAGCTGCATTCGGCCTGGGCATCGTTATTACGGATGAGCATGCGTGACCACATCAAAGAGCACATACGGTGCAACTCTTGGAACGAGACGATATTTGGCTAATGGTGTGGTCCGCCGGTTCCTCCGGTTTAAACTCTATCTAGCTCATGCGCAACGTTTTGGGGAGACGTTTGGCCGCACGTCCACGTGCATCAGTATCACCCAGCAGTTGTCAACCGTGCTGGTGGAGGACGGTGTGGTCAGGGTGGGATCACGTTGCAGAACATGGATTACCGTCTGTGGTGACCCCACACCCTGTTAATGATCAAGTCCTTCCTTTTGTAACGTTCAGGGGGACGCCATAAATAGCCGTGACTTCAGTGTAATTATTAGCTTTGAATAAAAGTGTAGTGCGCGTTTCTTTCAGTTACCTTCTGTGCCATATTGTTAGCAGTTCCTCCTGCGTATGGTCCAAGACTCATTGCGTTATATTCCTTGGCAGTAACACATTCTACAATTGTTACTTAAGTCCTTAGTTTTCATAGTAGGTTATTATAGATGCACTGAAATTTCAAGTGAAGCTTTATTTTTTTTAAAAGTTGTCTATCACTATTTATCAGTCCTCGTAAAGCACCGATACTCTTAGTTTCTCAGAGCCAAAGAAATTGGCACACCTGCCTAACATTGTGTAGGGTCCCTGTCAGCACGCAGAAGTATTGCAACATGACGTGACATGGACTGGACTAATCTCTGAAGTAGTGCTGGAGGGAATTGACACCATGAATCCAGCAGGGCTCTCCATAAATCCGTAAGATTACGAGGAGGTTGAGATCTATTCTGAACAGCACCTTGCAAGGCGTCCCAGATATGCTCAATAATGTTCATGCCTGGAAGTTTGGTGGCCAGCGGGAGTGTTTAAATTCAGAAGAGTGTTTCTGGAGCTACTCTGTATCCATTCTGGACGTGTGACGTGTCGCTTTGCTTTGTCCGGCTGGAATGGTCCAATCTGTCGGAATGCATAATGGACATGAATGGATGCAGGTAATCAGACAGGATGCTAACGTACCTGTCACTGGTCAGAGTCCTATCTAGACCTATCAGGGGTCCCATATCACTCCAAGTGCACACGCACCACACCCTTACAGAGCCTCTACCAGTTTGAACAGTCCCCTGCTGACATTCAGGGTCCATGGATTCGTGAAGTTATCTCCATACCTGCACACGTCCACCCGCTGGATACAATTTGAAACGAGACTCGTCCGACCAGGCAACATGTTTCCAATCATCTACAGTCCAATGTCGGTACTGAAGGGCCTGAGCGAGGTGTAAAGCTTTGTGTCATGCAGTCATAAAGAGTACGCGAGAGGCTGTTCAGCTCCGAAAGCCCATATCGATTTTGTTTCATTGAATGGTTCTCATGCTGACACTTGTTGATGGACCAGATCTGAAATCTGCAGCAGTTTGCGAAAGGGCTGAGCTTCTGTCTCGTTGAACTATTCTCTTCAGTTGTCGTTGGTCTCATTCATTCATGAGCTTTTTCCGGCTGCAGAGATGTCGGCGGTTTGATGTTTTAGAGGATTCCTGATATTCTCGGTACACTCGTGAATCCCCATTTCATCGCTTCCTCTGTGATGCTTTGTCGCAAAGCTCGTGCGCAACTATAACAACAAGTTAAAACTCACTTAAATCTTGATAATCAGCAGTAACTGGTCTAACAACGGCGCCAGACTCTTGTCGTCTTAAGTAGGCGTTGCCGAACGCAGCGGCGTATTCTGCCTGTTTACATATTTCTGAAGTGGAATACACATGCCTGTACCAGTTTCTTTGGCTGTTCAGTGTACGATAGCACTTAAGGAGTCCTGCCCGTTTTATTAGGTTAAACAGGATCAAAGTGCGAAAAATATCACAAAAATTCGATAAAGAGTAGTAATATTTGTAATTAAATACCATCAATATTTAGAGGAAACTTCTTTAAATATGATTTCCTCTCACTTTCACTATGTTTAGGAATATGTTCGACATAGGTACATTCCAGTTAAAGGTAGTGTGCGATTTTATCTCTGGGTCGTGCTTGTAAAGTACGAGTGGAAAATGTGCTGATGTGAGGACTTTCTGTTAACGTCAATATATTTATTGACGCTGAGAAAGATAAAGTAGAGACAATGCCGACGAGGAAGGTGATTAAACGTCCAATCGAAATGTTGAAGCTGAGTAAGCCAATTATGTGAAAATTATGCATGAAGAAACCGATGCCGATCGACTTTTGATTCAAGAATGTGCCACACTGTAGGACAAGGTAAGTCCTCATAATAAATGTTCAATGGACGAAATCGATAATATGTTCCTAGGCGACAGTTTCTAAAATGAAAGGAAATATTACTGTACTTCATAGCATTTGTTGCACAGAACTGGACCTCAAGGATGGCCTGGAAGTATTGAGGAATACCGTTCTATGAACATAACGGGTGTCATGTGACGTCCGCCCCGACCAAAAGCAACGAAAAAAAAACGGGGGGGAGGGGGGATAGGGGGGGAGGGGGGGGAGGCGGAGCGGGTATCATCTCTTATTACAAACTGAAATGTTTCGGTCCACCACGGCTAAAATTCTGAATAAAAATCATCACTAATGGCGGCCGAACACTTCCGACATAAGAAGTCGCCCTCATTCTTCCAACGGCCTTGTCAAGGCAGGCGGAGGAGCAGCAGAGGTTGAGGGCACTGTCTTGCTCTTGATATAGAAAACCATACCTAAAGGCGAAAGAATCAGTAACGATCACCGGCAGGAGGATTCAAAGGGCAGTGGACAACACCACATTAAAGACACTAGCGTGTATCCACAGGACATGTCACCTGTAATTGAAAAGTGTCATGATGATCTCTTCGTTGACAAAAGATTCTGGAATACTCCTCCACTTAGACCTCAGGGATGGGACTGTCAAGAGGGATGTGACCATGAGAAGAAGATTGAATAATCAACGAATGTACGAGGGCAGTTCAAAAAGTAAGGAGACTTTTTAAATTTCGTGGGCAACGTAATTCGATTATCGATTTTTTTGTTATGTTGTATACGTATGTTCACAGTTTCAAATATACAACATTACTTCGTTTGTCTTTATTGTACTGAAAGGTTAGACGTGTTTTAGTGTGCTCGGCGAGTTTCGATTTTTATAAAAAATGGAGCAAAGAATTTGCATCATATTTTGTGTGAAAAATGGAATCAAGTGCTTTGAAACATTTGAAATGTTGACTGTGGCATACGATGACTCTGTTCTACGTAAAAAGAATGTTTACAAGTGGTACAAGGACTTCCAAGATGGCCGAGAAGACGGCAATGACGTACCTCGCTCTGGACGCCCCAGCACATCAACAACAGATGATAACGTCGAAGCTGTGAAGAAAATTGTTTTGGAAAATAGTAGAATTACAGTAAAAGAAGTTTCTGAGGATGTTGGTATATCAGTCGCCTGGCGTTATCCAATTTTTTCGGATATTTTCTGCATGAGACGTGTGTCAGCGAAGTTTCTTCCAAAACTTCTGAGTTTTGACCAGAAGAACCGTCGCATAAGCATCGTTCAGGAGCTCTTGAATGACGTCAGCGATGAACCTGATTTGCTCAAAAGGGTCATAACTGGTGACGAAATATGGGTTTACGGTTATGACGTCGAAACCAAAGCAGAACCATCGCAATGGAAAAATCCCGTAGAGCCAAGACCGGATAAAACACGCCAAGTTCGATTTAATGTCAAATTTTTGCTCACTGTGGCGTAATGAATCACGAATGTTTTCCTCCATGCCGTACGTTCAATGAGGACTATTACCTTGACGTTTTGCGCCGTTTGCGAGAAGTAGTACGCAGAAAACGGCCGGAATTGTGGAAAAACAGTTGATGGCTCTTGCATCGTGACAATGCACCTGTTCATTCATCGTTGCTTCTGAGAGACTTTGTGACCAAAAACCAGCCACTATATTCACCGGATTTGGCCCCCTGCGACTCTTTCCTGTTCCAAAAACTGAAGAGACTTATGAAATGTCGAACATTTTCATGTATTGATCAAATAAAAACTGTATTGCTGGAAGTAATCAAGGATGTACAAAAATGTGCTTGTGAGAAGTGCTTTGAGGATTGGAAGAAGCGCTGGCACAAATGTATTGTATCCGACGGGGATTACTTTGAAGGGTACAACATGAATATTGATAAATAAATAAATATTTTTCATAAAAATATAAAGACACCTTACGTTTTGTACACACGTTGTATAAAGCCCTACCAGAAGAGCCGTGAAGTGTCAGAAGATTGAACGTGGAAAAGATGCTAGAAAATCTGGATCAATCTAGATACGGCGGGGTCAGTGAAGTGCCTCGGAAAGAAGTCAAAGATTTATGGTCAGATGAGTATAGGATAACATCCGCAGCAGCAGAAAATGGTATAATCAGAGCAGGAAGGTAGGGCAGAGAGTGAGTTAGTGTCAGCTGTTCAGTGACAGGGTCGTTCTCATCACAATCGACAGCAAACCAACCCCGACAACGACGTAAGGTATACAGGGTGTTACAAAAAGGTACGGCCAAACTTTCAGGAAACATTCCTCACATACAAATAAAGAAAAGATGCTTAATTTACCTGTTAGAGCTCATTTTAGTTTCGTCAGTATGTACCTTACATCCTCGATTCACCGCCAGTTGGCCCAATTGAAGGAAGGTAATGTCGACTTCGGTGCTTGTGTTGACATGCGACTCATTGTTCTACAGTACTAGCATCAAGCACATCAGTACGTAGCACCAGCAGGTTAGTGTTCATCACGAACGTAGTTTTGCAGCCAGTGCAATGTTTACAAATGCGGAGTTGGCAGATGCCCATTTGATGTATGGATTAGCACGGGGCAATAGCCGTGGCGCGGCACGTGTGTATCGAGACAGATTTCCAGAACGAAGGTGTCCCGACAGGAAGACGTTCGAAGCAATAGATCGGTGTCTTAGGGAGCACGGAACATTCCAGCCTATGACTCGCGACTGGAGAAGACCTAGAACGACGAGGACACCTGCAATGGACGAGGCAATTCTTCGTGCAGTTGACGATAACCGTAATGTCAGCGTCAGAGAAGTTGCTACTGTACAAGGTAACGTTGACCACGTCATTGTATGGAAAGTGCTACGGGAGAACCAGTTGTTTTCGTACCATGTACAGCGTGTGAAGGTACTATCAGGAATTGATTGGCCTCCACGGGTACAATTTTGCGAATGGTTCATCCAACAATGTGTAAATCCTCATTTCAGTGCAAATGTTTTATTTACGGATGAGGCTTCATTCCAACGTGATCAAATTGTAAATTTTCACAATCAACATGTGTGGGCTGACGAGAATCCGCACGCAATTGTGCAATCACGTCATCAACACAGATTTTCTGTGAACGTTTGGGCAGGCATTGTTGGTGATGTCTTGATTGGGCCCCATGTTCTTCCACCTACGCTCAATGGAGCACGTTATCATCATTTCATACGGGATACTCTACCTGTGCTGCTAGAACATGTGCCTTTACACGTACGATACAACATGTGGTTCATGGACGTTGGAGCTCTTGCACATTTCAGTCGACGTGTTCGTACGCTTCTCAACAACAGATTCGGTGACCGATGGATTGGTAGAGGCGGACCAATTCCATGGCCTCCACGCTCTCCTGACCTCAACCCTCTTGACTTTCATTTATGGGGGCATTTGAAAGCTCTTGTCTACGCAACCTCGGTACCAAATGTAGAGACTCTCCGTGCTCGTATTGTGGACGGCTGTGATACAATACGCCACTCCCCAGGGCTGCATCAGCGCATCAGGGATTCCATGCGACGGAGGGTGGATGCATGTAACCTCACTAACAGAGGACATTTTCAACATTTCCTGTAAAAAAGTGTTTGAAGTCACGCTGGTACGTTCTGTATTGCTATGTGTTTCCATTTCATGATTAATGTGATTTGAAGAGAAGTAATAAAATGAGCTCTAACATGCAAGGTAAGCGTTTCCGGACACATGTCCACATAACATATTTTCTTTCTTTGTGTGTGAGGAATGTTTTCTGAAAGTTTGTCCGTACTTCTTTGTAACACCGTGTATACACGCTGACGTCTACCGCGGAAGAACAAGACACAGAGAAAGTGTATGAGGATATTGAAAGGATAATTCGTTACATAAAGGGAGACGAAAATCTAATAGTCATTGAGGACTGGAATGCGGTTGTAAGGAAGGGTTACGGGAGATTATAGGTTTGGAGCTAGGGATGAGAGAGGAGAAAGACTAATTAAGTTCTGCAATAAATTTCAGCCGGTAGGTGAATAATCCGTTCAAGACTCAGAAGAGGAGGAAGTATCCTCGGAAAGGCCGGGAGATAAAGGAAAATTTCAGGTAGATTACATCATGGTCAGTAGAGACTCTAAAATCAGTTACTGGATTTCATGGCGTGCCCAGGAGCAGGTATAAACTCAGATTACAATATAGTGGTGACGAAAAATAGGCTTAAGTTAAGGAGACTAGGTAGACGGAAAGAATCAATGATCAATGTAGTGGGACATAGAAGAAAGAAGGAACGAAGAGATGTGCTTGAAGGTCTCTAAAGTTGTAGATACAGCAATAAGGAATAGCTCAGCAGGCAATACATTTGAAGAGGAATGGACATCTCTCAAAAGGGCAGTCACGCAAGTAGGAAGGAAAACGTATGTACAATGAAGGTAACAGTGAAGAAGTCGTAGGTAATAGAAGAAATACTTAATCTGATCAATGATAGAACATCCAGGATTGCAGAAATACAAGTCTTTAGAAATGAAATCAGTAGAAAGTTCAGGGAAGCTAAGGCGAAACGGCTGTATGAAAATGTGAAGAAATGAAAAAGGAAGGATTGTCGGACGAAGTTGTTCAAGATACAGACAAGTCAGGACAACTTTCGATGAGATTAAGGCAAGGGTGGTAACGTTAAAAGGGCAGAGGGAATTCCAGTGTTAAATGCAGAGGAGAGAGCGGTTAGGATGGCAGCTTGAAGGTGCCTATGAGAGGGAAGATTGTCTGATGTGATAGAAGAAGAAATAGGAGTCGATTTAGAAGAGATAGAGGATCCAGTATTAGAAGCATAATTTAAAAGAGCATTTTTATACTTAAGCTCAAATAAGGCAGAGGAGATAAGTAACATTCAATCACAACTTCTAAAATCATTGGGGTAAAATGGCAACAAAACGAAATTTCACGCTGGTGTGTAGAATGTATGAGTTTCGTGACATTCCATCTGGCATTCGGAAAATCATCATCCACACGATTCCGAAGACTAAAACAGCTGTCAAAAAGAATTATGGCACATTCAGTTAACTGCCCGTGCATCCTAGTTACTGACAAGAATCGTATACGGAAGAATGGAAAAGAAAACTGAGGATCTGTTAGACGACGATTAGTTTGGATTTCGGAAAGGCAAAGGCACGAGAAAAGCGGTTCTGACGTTGCGGTTGATAATAGAAGCAAGACTAAAGAAATATCAGGAAACGTTCATACCGCTTTTAAGATGTTCTAAATAGCCGTAAACTACACTCCTGGAAATTGAAATAAGGACACCGTGAATTCATTGTCCCAGGAAGGGGAAACTTTATTGACACATTCCTGGGGTCAGATACATCACATGATCACACTGACAGATCCACAGGCACATAGACACAGGCAACAGAGCATGCACTATGTCGGCACTAGTACAGTCTATATCCACCTTTCGCAGCAATGCACGCTGCTATTCTCCCATGGAGACGATCGTAGAGATGCTGGATGTAGTCCTGTAGAACGGCTTGCCATGCCATTTCCACCTGGCGCCTCAGTTGGACCAGTGTTCTTGCTGGACGTGCAGACTGCGTGAGACAACGCTTCAACCACTCCCAAACATGATCAATGGGGGACAGATCCGGAGATCTTGCTGGCCAGGGTAGTTGACTTACACCTTCTAAAGCACGTTGGGTGGCACGGGATACATGCGGACGTGCCTTGTCCTGTTGGAACAGCAAGTTCCCTTGCCGGTCTAGGAATGGTAGAAGGATGGGTTCGATGACGGTTTGGATGTACCGTGCACTATTCAGTGTCCCCTCGACGATCACCAGAGGTGTACGGCCAGTGTAGGAGATCGCTCCCCACACCATGATGCCGGGTGTTGACCCTGTGTGCCTCGGTCGTATGCAGTCCTGATTGTGGCGCTCACCTGCACGGCGCCGAACACGCATACGACCATTATTGGCACCAAGGCAGAAGCGACTCTCATCGCTGAAGACGACACGTCTCCATTCGTCCCTCCATTCACGCCTATCGCGACACCACTGGAGGCGGGCTGCACGATGTTGGGGCGTGAGCGGAAGACGGCCTAACGGTGTGCGGGACCGTAGCCCAGCTTCATGGAGACGGTTGAGAATGGTCCTTGCCGATACCCCAGGAGCAACTGTGTCCCTAATTTGCTGGGAAGTGGCGGTGCGGTCCCCTACGGCACTGCGTAGGATCCTACAGTCTTGGCGTTCATCCGTGCGTCGCTGTGGTCCGGTCCCAGGTCGACGGGCACGTGCACCTTCCGCCGACCACTGGCGACAACATGGATGTACTGTGGAGACCTCACGCCCCACGTGTTGAGTAATTCTGCGGTACGTCCACCCGGCCTCCCGCATGCCCACTATACGCCCTCGCTCAATGTCCGTCAACTGCACATACGGTTCACGTCCACGCTGTCGCGGCATGCTACCAGTGTTAAAGACTGCGATGGAGCTCCGTATGCCACGGCAAACTGGCTGACACTGACGGCGGCGGTGCACAAATGCTGCGCAGCTAGCGCCATTCGACGGCCAACACCGCGGTTCCTGGTGTGTCCGCTGTGCCGTGCGTGTGATCAATGCTTGTACAGCCCTCTCGCAGTGTCCGGAGCAAGTATGGTGGGTCTGACACACCGGTGTCAATGTGTTCTTTTTTCCATTTCCAGGAGTGTATATGGAAAGACGGGTAATATATTATACGTACAAGAGCCAAGAGCGAACAACAACAGTGGAAGATCAAGAACAAAGTGCTTGGATTAAAATCAATGTAAGACAGAGAAATAGTCTTTCGTCCCTTCTGTTCAACATACACATCAAGCAAAGCAATAACGGAAATAAAAGAAAGGTTCAAGAGGGAATCAAAATTCAAGGTGGACGGATAGCTATCCTCATTGAAAGTGAGGAAGTATTATAGCATCTGCTGAATGGAATGAACAGTTTTGTAAGTACAAATATGGATTGAAAGGCAACCGAAGAAAGACAAACGTAATAGGAAGTAGCAGAAATGAGAATAGGGAGAAACTTAAAGTCAGGGCTGATGATCACAAAGAAGAGGTATGGGATTTCTGCTATCTAAGCAGCAAAATAAACCATGGCCGACGGAGCAATGTTGGCATACAAACGAGACTAGTACTGAGAAAATGTCACTTCTGGCGGAGTCTACTAGTATCAAACGCATGCCTTTATCGAGGAGTAAATTTCTGAGAATGTACATTTGGGGCACGCATTGTTTGGTAGTGAAACATGTACTGTGGGAAAACAGGAAGAGAAAAGTATCGAAGCAATTGAGACGTGAATGTTGAAAATTAGGCGGACTGATAAGGTAAGGAATGAGGAGGTTCTCCGCTGAATCGGCGAGGAAAGGAGTATAAGGAAAACACTGGCAAGAAGAAAGGACAGGATGGAGGACATCTGTAAAGACATGACGGAATAACTTCCATGGTACTACAGAAGTAAGGGATGACACAGATTGGAATACATCCCTCAAATAATTGAAGACGTTGGTTGTAAGTGCTATTCTGTGATGAAGACGTTGGCACAGGAGAGGAATTCGAAGAGGGCCGCATCAAACGAGTCAGAAGACTGATGAATAAAGACAGCGGAACGAAAGGAAGCAGTTGCAAAAATGGCATTTTATATTTGATTTTTACGATAATATGAAACAACCTATTACAGAGGCCTGTGTTTATTTAGACGAAACGTGGATACATTTACATTACACTGGGAATAATTGTTAGGAGAGTAGCAGTACTCAAGCAGTAATGTGAAACAGAAATGTAAGGGGACCTTTAATTGCTGGCAAGTAGGCAGTGACACTCGTTTTATACTAGGTTCACATATTATACATAACTGAAAATCTGAAATTTCGGACTGTCTTTGGGAAACTGCCAGAAAAAGATTAAAATATTAGTTACAGACCAACCTTACTCCAGATTTATCTTCTAGAACTATCCTCTTTTTATTGATCCTCTGTATCGCAACAAGCAGGGAAATATACCACCTTCCTCTAATTGGGTAAAAACCGAAATACGGTCATCACTAGGTAGTAATGACATATATTAAGAGCCAGATCCAAGGAAAGCCGAATATATAGCATTTGTTAAGTAGTGCCAAGCTTTTCCTGCTTATTTCATTCAGAAAATTTGGCAAGGAAACTGGATTGTTTCACTCTGTAGGGGCTTGGGATTCGCTAGTGGATAAGAGAGGACAAATACAGCCACGTTCAGCTTGGTATCAGCTGATGTATTTATTTAGTTCCAACTACAATACAAATGTTCTGCCAATGTCACGTCTACACCTAGTGTGCGGAGGCGATTGTCACCATCGAATTGTCAAGGGCGATTGGCCTCCTTCAGCTGTGGTGAATGACAAAAGTGTAGACATTCGAGGTGCGAAATACAGTGTCTAGGTCCTACTAACGGCATCCATTGACGGTGGTTTGCACAGCCAGTCGGCCCTGGGAAGGTGTCAGTTCGACCATTGGCCCACTGGTGTCGAATTTGGATCCCCAAGGCAGGCAACTGTCACAAAAACCCCATGTCGCAGTGCTGCTGTAGCATCCTGGATCTGGTTAAAACCACTAGTCATCGGCCGAGTGATTATGCTGGTGTACTGTGGTGGGCATAGTGGCAAAAAATTTAGGACTAGTTCGTTATTTCAGGCAGCTGATTACATCAACGAGAGTTCCTGTCCATCAATGACCATTACACTTCGAGACTCCCTTCTCCCCTATAACATCCAGACATAAATCCTATAGTACTGATCCGTAATCTTGCGAAGAATTAGATCTTTGACAATAATATGGCAAGTACCTTACTCTTGGAGATGAAAAATTTTATGGCCATTGTTTTGCTGACATGGGATTATAAGAGGGGAAGAAAGTAGAAAGTCACCTTAAAAATGCAAGTGGTGCTTACTCTGGATGACACATATTTCTTTGGATGAGGAAAGTAAAAATATATTATCAGGCAAAAACACAACACCTTGAAATAATTATCTGAATGGGACGAAATCGGAAGAGTTCAAGTACATGTACAGACAAACCAATGAATACAATTTCAGAAAATCTGTATTATTTATTCAAGAGAAAGAGCTTCACAAATTGGGTAAGTAACTGAAGCATTGGTCCACCTCTGGCCTTGTGCAAGCAGTTATATGGCTTAGTGTTGACTGATAGAGTTGTTGGATGTCCTCCTGAGGGATATCGTGCCAAATTATATCCAATTGGCTCATCAGATCCCGGGCTGGCTATATGTCCCTGTCTGTAATGCCGAAAGTGCTGTAAACTGGGGAGAGCTCTGGGGACATTGCTGGCCCAGGTAGGGTTTGCCAGGACGAGGAAAAGTTTTAGAAACCCTCGCCGTGCGCGGACGGACATTATCTGGCTGAAATTTAAGCCTGGGATGGCTTTCCATGAAGGGCAACAAGACGGGTGCTGAATACGACGACGCATCGTTGTGCTGTAAGAGTGCTGCAGATGACAACCCACGGTGTCCTGCTATGAAATTAAATGGCATTCCAGACCATCGGTCCTGGTTGTGAGGCTGTATGGCTGGCGGCAATGAGGTTGGCATCCCACCGCCGTCTTTGACGTCTCCAGACACGTCTTCGCTGGTCATTGGGGCTCAATTCGAAGGCTCGCTGAAGACAATTCTCATTCAGTCAATGAAATTCCAGGACGAATGTGCCCGACACCACTGCAAATCGGCTTTTCGGCGTTCAGAGTTCAATAGCAGTCCGCGCAGGGGGCGCTATGAGCTCAGCCTCTTTCTCTGAGCCATCTATTAATGGTTTTTGTGGTCACTGAAACACCAACTGCAAGTGATATCAATGACAATGATGGATCCGGCGCTCTGAGTGCGTCTCTGACGATTGCTCGGTGCTCGCATTCTGCCATCTCTTGAGGTCGACCGCTACCTTCTTAATGCTGTGTTGACCCATGGTTGACCCATTCCAACCAACATCCATCGAATAGTGACATCGCTCCTTTTCAAATGTCGAGTAATCAGCCGATTAGTCTAGCCACTTTCTAGGCGCTTCAGTCTGGAACCGCGCTTCCGCTGTGGTCGCAGGTTCGTATCGTGCCTCGGTCATGGATGTGTGTGATGTCCTTACGTTAGTTAGGTTTAAGTAGTTATTAGTTCTAGGGGACTGATAACCTCAGATGTTAAGTCCCAAAGTGCTCACAGCCATTTTAGCCAGCCACTTTCTTTGAGCCAACTACACGACCTGTCTCGAATACTGACATCTACATATATTGTTCACGCGCTTCTCTGCGAAGCATAGCTACTGTTCAGCTGAGTACACGGAATGAAATTCGTAAAGATTTTGTTCCCTAATATCGACATCTCCCCTGTTTACTTTCCTTGCCACCTGCAAGGTAAAACCGCTTAGGTGCGTCACACGTTCATCCATAAGCTTTCAGAGCCTACAGTTTTGCAGTTTCCGCCGATAGTTGTATGAACATCAATTTTTGACCATTTCTCGTAGCTCCTTCGTGGCGCGTCGGTTATTTCTTTCGTGCAGTGTATACTACGTGTAAGGTGCTGTGAGTTTCAGCGAAGGTTCGGTACTATCGTCCGCAACTAAAAAGGCAGATGACGAATCGACAGACACAGCTGAGGATGACAGCACTATCTGTGTGTAACATATTTAATTCCTTGGCATTTGTAGACATTTGTGACCGAGCTACATTTGTAGGACCACTGAATTGTAAGTTATTACCACTATCTCCATGCCGGTCGAAGTCTTAACAATTTATAAGTACAAATACCTTAAGGGTACGTCGTCGACAAACGCCGATATTTCTACAGGCGCACGCTCTTTCAGTTTCAAGGAAAAAACAGTTCCTCAGCGCAAAAGGTAGTTTTGCCTATAAAATGGTGAGGTGTGCACCAGTCGAAATATCGCAGGCAATCAACGACGTCACACTGCTGCACTCCCGTATATTATTTGAATGTTGTATACGGCGGAAGAAATACAAGTCTCTGCTCATATGTATACCAACTAGCAATGGCACTGCAGCCTGCATACCTATATTTCCCCAGTTACCACTCTAAATATGAGTCGGCTGATGGTTACCACTAGGTCTTCCCTAATTGAGTGGTGCTTACTTACAAGGTACTTTGAATGATTTAGTTAGTAAGTTACATGTTCGATAGATCATTTGAATGATGCTGAGCCGTGCTACGGTTCGCCTTCGAGCCATTGACAGGTTGGCGTCGTGTATTGGGATTTGTCTCCTCTCGTTTTCTTAGTCTGTTCACTGGCGCCACTACGTTTTCTCGCTTTCTCTGTCTGTGAGTGGCAGCAGCGGCGTTTATCGATAGCGAGCACTGTGGTACTATCTTTGGAGCGACCTCTAGTTTTCCGTGTCGTGGTGGGTCAGGGCAGTTCAGTTGGGACGGAGCAACAGCGAGATCTGCAGAGCGCCAGTACTCGAAGAGACAGCTGGCGATACATGCACTGCCCGATGGACGGATGTGGTTGCGAGAGTTCACGACCACGTCGAGGTCCGGATTCAGCGAGTTTAAGTTGAATGGATCGTTACATTCGAGTAGTGAAACCTTCACTGGTGTGTGTGGTGTGTCCGTCCGTCGAGGTGACCTCATAGGATAAGCTGTCAGTCGACGATTCATACTGGGACGTTTGTCTTGCCTGAATTGATCGAGAGCGACCGTTGGTTGGTCGCTCTGTCGCTCGTCTCAGTGGACGACATGTATTTGGTCTTCCCACCCCTTCTGGGTTCTCCGTGTTTGTGTCGACTTGTAATTCGTCCTTCTTGCTCCACAGTGACTGGTTTTTAGTATTGTTTGAGTTTTTTGTGGTATTGTTTCCGCGGTCCGTGTGTATATAGTATAGTTTTGAACGAGCAGTCATTTTAACGCTACCTGTGTACTGGATTCGTGGAGGCAACTTGTTGTGATCACCTATGATTACTCTTGCGTTTGAACATGTTCTCTTGTATAATGTTTGTCGTTTAACGATCTCAAGAGTGTAGTCCCCCCGTCTGCTTGGCATGGGTTATTCTATCGTGTATTGGGCATCGGATGTTAGGTAGATTTTGCGAGGGTGTTGGTCTTGCGTTTAGCTGTGACTGGTTTGAGTTGCCATCCTGTTAAGTGAGTATAACACTGGGCTGCCTGTCTCACCTTACTTACGTTTGAGGGACTTTCCCAGGTCGTTCCTTGGAGCACTGTCTGTGGACCACTCCCTTCTTTATTTGGTCTGATTTTGTGTATTGTTTAAAAATAATATTTTGTTTAAGTTATTCCTATTGTTTGTGGCCTTTAGCCGACAAATAATTTGAATTTTTCTTAATAAGGCCTTCAGTCGTCATTGTAGCTCGTGTTACAGTCAATTTTTTTTAAATGATTGTTTTAAAAAATGATTTTGGTATTTTCAACGTGTAATTGTCTTGCTCGTTTGTAATTTAGGTCTTCAGCCGTTAATTGTTCTGAAGTATTGCACGTACCCTTCAGCCGACAAATAATTTGAATTTTTTCCTGATAAGGCTTTCAGCCGTGAGTGTAGCTTGTGTTACAGTCAATTTTTTAATGACTGTTTTAAAAAAAATTATTGCCTTAAAGAGAGTGTACGTGTTTACTGTGCAACCAACGTTAACTGATTAGGCGCCGTCCACACCTTTTCTTGCTTCCCCTACGTCCCATGTCTCAGATTCCTTAATCGAAATGATATGAAACAAGTTATGTTACAGGAAGTGTAAACATGATCAGTGTTAATATGAATGAACCGATTATCATTTTATTCCTACCCACGCAACTAGATTTAAAAAAGCATTTTTCTGGCTTACAGAAGTTGTCAATGGAACAGAAGGAATTGCCCAAATCAAATGATTGTAAATTACATTTAAAACCTGCTTCGCTATCTGTCAGACATTTTATGTAACTGGGCTAATGATCAAAACTCTTTATTGCTGCACATTGAACTCTTCTCCGAGACACTGACAGATATAGCAGTGGGTAACAAAGGTAATTTTTCTCTCTGGTATTGCATGTACATCGCTGTACTTCTCAAATTTGCAATGGATCACTTATGAGAGCCGGCCAGGGTGGCCGAGCGATTCTAGGCGCTACAGTGTGGAACCGCGCGACCGCTACGGTCGCAGGTTCGAATCCTGCCTCGGGCATGGATGTGTGTGCTGTCCTTAGGTTAGTTAGGTTTAAGTAGCTCTAAGTTCTAGGGGACTGATGACCTCAGAAGTTAAGTCCGATAGTGCCCAGAGCCATTTGAACCATTCTGAACTTACGAGATCGCAAAAAATACCCAGAGGCCGTAAATTATTTAAGGCTTGTGCTGTTTGATGAGTGAATGTGTAAATAGCATTCTCAGTCGAGCAACTATTTTATAATCCAAACTATGCTTTGCTAAGTAAATTGTTTCCAATTACCTGTGTGACTACACTTTCTCTCTCTCTCTCTCTCTCTCTCTCTCTCTCTCTCTCACACACACACACAGACACACACACACACACACACACACACACACACACACACACACACACACACAAGAAAAAAGAATCACGAACACCTCTGAAAGATTCAAAACAATCGCCAGGAACACCTTCAACTGTTCCACTGTCAGCCATCTTGTTTTTACACCTTCAATTGTTCCACTGCCCGCCATATATGATTTTACAGCTCGTAAAGCAGTGAAACAGTTGGAGTGACAGTCACAGTGACAACTCAATATGTAGTGTTCAACAGTGATGAGGATGATAGAAAGGAAAACGTAAGTGAAAGATTATGTAAATAGACACACTCATAGAGTTAAATAATTTCAGACATAGAAATAACAGGTTTTCATATCGTAATTTTGGCTTAAACAATTTGTCTACTTTAAGGTATAAGTGATTGAAGATGACAACCTGTTTAAAATAACGGTCACTGTATAAACACAACACATCAGAAAAACCACACCATGTGGTAAATAGGTATGAATTCGTAATTTATGTGAGTTTTTTTCTTCAAATATCTGTAATTACGATTTAAAAACTAACAGCTACATGAATACAAACAGCAAACAACACTCTTTATGTTTAACAGATGGAAAATAAAAGCCCACTGACGATGCTGCAACTGCATTTAAACATGTTCGGGTTAAAAAAACATACATATTTACCTTGCGTTTTACACCTGTAATATCAGCTGTCACGTAGTGTGACAATAGGGCGTCATCTTGTACGCGGTGTGTAAACACGACAGATCTCCTAGCCCGGCCAGGTCACTTTCTCAGCTAATGGTGTTGTGGTACGGTAGGGCGGTACCGGTACTTACGGTGCTGAGCCAGACAGAGGCGAAGCCCACGTCGGCGGTTCCGTCCACGAGGAACTGGACGATGCCGCCGCTGACGCTGCCGTTGCCGGAGAAGTTGCCGTAGCGGTTGTCGACGTCGGGCTCCCGCACGCTGAACGTGCAGCGGAGCCTGCGCGCCGCCTCCAGCCAGATGAGCATCTCGACGCCGCCCATTGCGCCCGTCGCTGCCATTATTCAGACAGAAACAAACGCCTGTAGATCAGAAACCTCCGGGGGCGCCTTCGGAGACTATACAGTCTCCAGTAAGGGCAGTGTCTCTCAAGAACCTAGAGGGAGCAATTATTTTGTGAACTTCCTATGTGCCACCAGTTTCGGCATTACATTGATGCCACCTTCAGGCCCCACACGACATAGTCGTAAAATCGCTATACACAGTGTCGATTTTCCGACTATGTAGCGTGGGGCCTGAAGATGGCATCAATGTAATGCCGAAACTGGTAGCACATAAGTTCATAAAATAAATTTTTACAATACATACGGCTGTTGGTAAATTATTGCATCAAGACATATTTGCCAGCCGTTGTCCAATTGTCCATAACGGATCAACGAATAACAGACAAATAGTAGGATTAAAAAGGGAGTCCGGTGGGAATGCAGCCTTCAACCTGTGGCACAATGTAACATTGACAGAAACACAAGAAAGGTCCTCGAATGGGACTAAAGTTCAAAGTGAAATGATATCCGTTACATGATCCGCTGATGTCACTGGACCCCTCAGTGAAACCGAGGAAGAGTTACACGACTTCTTGAGTGGCATCAGTAGCATAATGAGTACACAATATGGACTAAGTGTAAACCAAAGAAAGACGAAACTGATGAAGGGTACCATAAATGAGACTAGCGATAAAATCAAACTGTTGACTAGGTAGTAGATGAAGAGAAGGAATTCCCATATCTTCGAAGCAAAATCACGTATTGCCAGTGGACCAAGGACGATATAGGAAGCAGATCAACTCAAAGAGGACATTTCTTGCTAAAAGAAGGCTACTAGTATCTAATGCACACTGTAATTTGAGGAAGAACTTTATAAGAATGTACGTCTGGAATTCTGGAGTGTGGCAAAAACGGGAAATGATAGAATCCAAGCGTTTGAGATGCAATGCTGCAGAGAAACGTTGAAAATTAAGTTGTTTGATAAAATTCTAAATGTAGACATTCTCCAAGAATCGTGGAAGAAAGAAGAATGTGGAGAACATTGATTTGGAGAATAGATAGGATAATAAAACGTGTGTTAAGACATCAATGAAACATTTTCATGGTACTGAAGGAAGCAGCAGGCAGTAAAAATTGTAGGGGGAGACAAAGACTATCGTACATCCAATAAGTAACTGAGGATGTAGGATGCGGGTGGTACTGAGATGTGATGGGTCGCATCAAGCCACAGAATTCATACATAAATAAAGCCTATCCTATTTGTCGTTCAAGCATACCAAATATTAAATTATGATGTTAGCGACAGCTCGTTGTGATGTGGAGCGTGACAGCCGGTTTACATAATTTCGGAGTGAAAATGTGGCTACATGCCAGAAATTTACATAATTGTGTTGTCTAATGTTAATGTACATTAAACCTCCATAAATACTTCCTATTTACATAATGATATGATCTACATCTATCTCCATACCTATACAAACGACTTCACGGTGTGCGGAGGAGTGCACATCTGAGAGCAAAATTACTTCCCCATTTCATTTTCAGTCGCAGGTGCATGAGAAGAATGGCTGTTGCTAAGCGTGTATATAATTTCGATTCTCTCTGACACTCGATGTGATGATTTGAGTGGTGTATATTGGAGGAAGCAGCATGTTGCCTGAATCTTTCTGTAGCGTTCACTCCATGACTGTGGTGGTCAGTTGTTATGGTGCCTGCACACTTCGTGTCCCCGCGGCAACAATAAAGTTAACAAGTGAAAAATAGTGGCAATTTTCGTACGTACTATTATTTGCTGTTATTTACTACTATTTCTTCTTACATAACTGGGGGCTGCCATTGGTATTACTGGCTCTTCTAGCAGTGTAGCAAGGTTCGAGGACTGACACCACGTATCATCCTCGCAGCACGTTTCTCTGCATTGTTGATTACTCTGGGTTTGAGTGTTAAACTGACACATCAAATTATTCTGTGTGACACTGAAGAATGAAAGTATCAAAAGTAAGACACTCTCTGATGCAGTCACACTTTGGGAAAATATTGTTGAACTCTAAAGTTTAAGAAGATTTACAATATAAGATTTCAAGTTAAAGGTTTTATCAATACTGAAAGTTTCCCATTTAATTAGATATAACCTAATTCAGAATTTTAGCGTTATTCTAAATACGGGACGCGCATTTCGCCATATCTAATGGACTTGGTGGAGCTATTGTGTTTCCTATCAAGAGAAGGTAGTGCGTCTCCATTCGTAAAAATGAAGCGGACGTTCCAACGCTTTCACAACATGCAACATCACTAAGCTAACCGTGATTAGGTTACGGGTAAGGATAACGTAGGATGCTGATACTAGATAAAAGGAAATAAAATCGATAAAGTTGGATTCTTCTGACAGGCATTGTTGTGTGACAAGCCAATGGCAGGAAAGCAGTCCGGTGAACTAGGTGAAGCCAAGTTAACCGCCTGTAATAATGCTTTCATGAAAGATGTTGAGACAGGACACTCACAGATGAAAACCCATGAATTTTTAACTCATCCTTTCCCGTGTGTATGCTGGTAGAAAAGTTTATTACGAATGCCAGCTGAAATAGACATTTGCTGCCAAAGAAATGTGACTGCTTGTAGCACAATGATTCATACACAGCATCGAAATGAGTAGGAAATTTTACCAAAATATGTATTTTTTACTGAGGTGACAAAAGGAACGGGGTAGCGATATGCACGTATGCTTACGCAAAATATAAAAGTGTAGTGCATACGCCATTTGTAGTCTGTTGATTGATGTGAAAATGTTTCCAACATGATTATGGCCGCACGAGAGACTCTGAGTGCGGAATGGTAGTTGAAGCTAGACGCATGGGGCATTTCATTTCGGAAATCGTTAGCGAATTCAATATTCAGAGACCCACAGTCTCAAGAGCGTGTCGAGAATACCAAATTTCAGGAACTCCCCCTCACCACGGACATTGCAGTGGCATACGTCCTTCACTTAACGACCGAGAGCAGCGGCGTTAGCGTAGAGTTGTAGGCGCTAACGGACAAGCAACATGGCTTTCAACAATAGCAGAAATGAGTGTGGGACCTACAAAAAACGTATCCGTCTGGACAGTGCGACGAAATTTGGCGTTAATGGGCTATGGCAGAAGAGGACCGATGCGAGTGCCTTTGCTAACGCACGACATCGCCTGCAGCGCCTCTGATGGCCTCGTGGCCATGTCTGTTGGACCCCAGACGACTGGAAAACCGTGGCTTGATCACATCAGTCCCAGTTTCCGTTGGCAAGGGCTTGGTGGTAGGGTTCTTGTGTAGCGCAAACCCCACAAAACTATGGACTCTAGTTGTCAACAAGACACTGTGGAAGCTGATGGTGGCTCGACAATGGTGTGTGTTCTATCCTACATAATCGTTGAATGTGGAGTGCCTAGGAAACCTGCTTCTTGGATCGCTAGACAACAATTGAAGCAAATCGTATTAAAGAATGCTCATATATGCTGACGATGCAGCAGTGACCACACAGGATAAAACCTTTGAACAAGTGGAGGAAAATCTCACAGGAGCCTTAACAGAACTTGCTACCTATTACGACGGCAATAATCTCAAACCAAACCCTAGTAAATCTCAAGTATCCGCCTTCCATCTTAGGAACAAACAAGCCAAACGGAAACTCCGAGTCATGTGGCAAGGGGAAGAGCTGAAACATACAAACAGCCCAAAATACCTGGGAGTAACATTGGACAGAGCACTTACTTTTAAGCAGCACTGTCACAACACTAAAAAAAAGGTCTGCGCCAGGAACAACATACTGCGGAAGATAACAGGTTCATCGTGGGGAGCTCAACCACATGCTTTGCGCACCACGGATCTGGTGCTGAGTATCTCAGCAGCGGAATTTGCGGCGCCAGTTTGGAGGAACTCTGCTCACACTAAGCAAGTTGACGTCGCCGTAAACGAAACTGTACGTATTGCCACAGGATGCCTCAAACCAACTCCCACAGACATCATTTATCCCATCATAGGCATAGCACCACCCACTATCAGCAGACAAGTAGCCGCCGAGATAGAAAGATCAAAACAAATGAATGATCCCCGACACCCGTTGCATATGCACCGAAAACAACGTGTCCGGCTGAAATCCCGCAGGAATTTCATTGAAACTACTGAAGAGTTTGCCACCAAGCCCGCCGCAAGGCGGCTATCTCTTTGGGAAGAAATGATGCCACACTCCACAATGGAACTACTTGAGGAGGTATCTGCAGGATTTCAACTACCTTTTACAACTTGGAGGTGATTAAACCGGCTGCGTACTGGAGTAACTGGGTGCAAATCAAACCTATTTAAATTGGGTTACAGTGATAGCGATAGGTGTGAATGCGGAGCAATACAGGACTTGGACCACCTACTGATTTGCCCAGATACGTCTATAACATGCACCAAAGATGATATGTTGAAAGTCAATGACAAAGCAAACTACGTTGCTAATTACTGGGAAGGGAAGATATAATTGGTGCATCCGGATACGGAAGAAGAAGAAGAAGATTACAATTAAATAAATGACAGTACTTAACTTCGTGTTAAACAGATGTGTTACAAGCAATGGGGTGTCAGATAAAATAAGAAAACCCTTCAGTATAGGCAATGATATGTAGTACAAGCGAAATGACTAAAATAATTATTAAATCAAGACCTTAAGCTGTCGACAGGCTTTGACGTACATCAGCGGGAACAGTTGAAATTGTGTGCCCCGACCGAACTCGAACCCGGGATCTCCTACTTACATGGCAGAAGCTTAATCTATCTTTTTTTTCAATTATTTCCCCGACACAGAAAACACACCGAAATTATACACTCAAATGGCAGTGTATTCCTTCAAAAAACGAAAATATTCACTCTTGTTTTTCCAAGGTATTTATTGAAGGCAATCAATTAAAATAAAATAAAATAAGTCACTTTGACAAAAACAAAGGGGTGAAATCAGAAAAACGTATAGGAAGGAATGGGGCGTCAATTTTAACGTGCCCACATATTCTTTCTTCCTTCACTTCTACACGTTGTAACACGTCCATAGAAGTGTCCACAAGAAAAAGGGGGGGGGGGGGGGAGGCATGGCAACTCATCCAACGCCTTGTCGATGAAACACAAGATACAACATATTAGAAAAAAATTCTCGATAACGGGGCATCCTGAGCCACGACCAATGTGCGGTGGCCATATATTGGGAAAAGGCACACGGATCTGCGTCATATCCACTCACTATCACGTAGTGGACATAATTACCTACAAGCCACATTATGGTATTGTTCTTCGATAGAGGAAAGAAGGTTGAATCAGGACGCACGAGAATCTCTCCCGAGATAGCCGCCTCCGCCGTCCGGAGGAGAAAAGCCAGTTGTCTGCGAAGCCATCTCCAGTGGTCATGACAGCAGCCAATCAACCGATGAGATAATCTATAGGTTTCATGGCAACGATTGCAGCGATCCGTTACACTGAGGCCAATACGAAAAAATCGCACGTTGGTAGGTACAATATCATGACCAACTTGGTACCAGGAGATCCATCGAGAAGATCGGGAGGCTGATGTTAGACCAAACAATCTTCCAGTTAGTTTCTGGCGACAGGGCTTCCACAGAGAGAAGGCTAAGGAACAGGCCGGCGGCTTAAGAGCATTTTTAGGGAGAGATTCGCTTGGGAAAGGTTATTTACTCCTAAATAACTGACCTCAAGAAAAAGTTCCTTGACGTGCCGTAATTTATAACTAATCCTACCATTATCTACTGGATGTGTTAAACTCGCCGGCCGGATACACTCATAAAGGCGAGCTGTAAGTGACTGGGGAGTGCGTTGACACGTTAACACGTGCGACGGATGAATAAGGCAGAAGTCTTAACCCGAATGTCAGGGAGGCCCAAACCTCCCTGTAAACGGGGCCGCGCCATGACCCCATAACGCACGCGAAATACAGAGTGGCGCCAGATAAACCTGCCAGTTAAACTTTGCAACTTGCGGGACATCATCGCAGGAAGTGTAAAGATTTGTGCAATACATTAAGCCTTACTTAACACATTCGTTTCCATGGCCCGAACCCAATGAAGAAGTGAGAGGGCGTGACGCTCGTGTTCAGTGATTGCAAAAAAAATTGTTCAAATGGCTCTGAGCACTATGGGTCATCAGTCCCCTAGAACTTAGAACTACATAAACCTAACTAACCTAAGGACATCACACACATCCATGCCCGAGGCAAGATTCGAACCAGCGACAGTAGCGGTCGCGCGGTTCCAGACTGTAGCGCCTCGAACCGCTCGGCCACCCCAGCCGGCTCAATGATTGCACCCTCAATCTTATCCGTGACAGTTTATCGTAGCCATCTTTAGCGGACAGCTGTCAAGTATAACACCCAACGACCGATATCGGGTGACCTTCTAAGCCCATGGAATTTCAACGACGTTAAATCCTCGCAAAGTGAGTAAACGACATTTCTGGTCACTAAACCGCGCTTCCGTAAGACGACAAAAGGCATCCAAAACTTCCTTCAGCTGTGGTATATCATCATGGGTACGGAGAAGAAACATAACGTCATCAGCATATGGACGAACGGTAAACCTTTCTCCCAGCAGCTATAGTTTACAATAATGGTTCCAGAAACAGCACGTAGAGCGACATTGAAATGGACTCCCTGGAAGGACGCCCTGACACACCGTGATGGGGGAAGTAAGACGGTCATTTACGTCAATGAACGCCCGAATACTAGTGATGAGACAGCTAAGCAGCCGTCGTGCTGCATTGTTAAAACCAACAGTCGTCAATACTCGCATAAGGAATCCATGATTGACGCGGTCGAACGCTTGGTGGAAATCAATGAAAAGCAAAGCGCTTGGCACGGGAATGGTGGAAGCAATCGAAATTAAATCTCACCATTCAGCAAGGGGAGTCAGAAGAGTACGACCCGGAAGACAACTTTGATGGCTCGCGATGATAGTAGTCAACAATACCGATAGTCGGCTATTGATCAGACATGGTAATTGGATGTCTCTATAGGCCCCCGGGCTCAGCAGCTGTTGTGGCTCAGCACCTGAAGAATAATTTGGAAAATATTTCGAGTAGATTTCCCCACCATGTTATAGTTCTGGATGGAGATTTTAATTTGCCGGATATAGACTGGGAGACTCAAACGTTCATAACGGGTGGCAGGGACAAAGAATCCAGTGAAATATTTTTATGTGCTTTATCTGAAAACTACCTTGAGCAGTTAAACAGAAAACCGACTCGTGGCGATAACATATTAGACCTTCTGGTGACAAACAGACCCGAACTATTTGAATCAGTTAATGCAGAACAGGGAATCAGCGATCATAAAGCGGTTACTGCATCGATGATTTCAGCCGTAAATAGAAATATTAAAAAAGGTAGGAAGATTTTTCTGTTTAGCAAAAGTGACAAAAGCAGATTTCAGAGTACTTGGTGGCTCAACACAAAAGTTTTGTCTCAAGTACAGACAGTGTTGAGGATCAGTGGACAAAGTTCAAAACCATGGTACAATATGCGTTAGATGAGTATGTGCAAAGCAAGATCGTAAGAGATGGAAAAGAGCCACCGTGGTACAACAACCGAGTTAGAAAACTGCTGCGGAAGCAAAGGGAACTTCACAGCAAACATAAACATAGCCAAAGCCTTGCAGACAAACAAAAATTACGCGAAGCGAAATGCAGTGTGAGGAGGGCTATGCGAGAGGCTTTCAATGAATTCGAAAGTAAAGTTCTATGTACTGACTTGGCAGAAAATCCTAAGAAATTTGGGTCCTATGTCAAAGCGGTAGGTGGATCAAAACAAAATGTCCAGACACTCTGTGACCAAATTGGTACTGGAACAGAGGATGACAGACTAAAGGCCGAATTACTAAATGTCTTCTTCCAAAGCTGTTTCACAGAGGAAGACTGCACTGTGCTTCCTTCTCTAGATTGTCGCACAGTTGACAAAATGGTAGATATCGAAATAGACGACACAGGGATAGAGAAACAATTAAAATTGCTCAAAATAGGAAAGGCCGCTGAACCTGTGGGATACCAGTTCAATTTTACCGAGAGTACGCGAAAGAACTTGCCCCCTTCTTGCAGCGGTGTACCGTAGCTTTCTAGGACAGCGAAGCGTTCCAAAGGATTGGAAAAGGGCACAGGTCATCCCCGTTTTCAAGAAGGAACGTCGAACAGATGTGCAGAACTATAGACCTATATCTCTAACGTCGATCAGTTGTAGAATTTTGGAACACGTATTATTTTCGAGTATAATGTCTTTTCTAGAGACTAGAAATCTACTCTGTAGGAATCAGCATGGGTTTCGAAAAAGACGGTCGTGTGAAACCCAGCTCGCGCTATTCGTCCACGAGACTCAGAGGGCCTTAGACACGGGTTCACAGGTAGATGCCGTGTTTCTTGACTTCCGCAAGGCGTTTGACACAGTTCCCCACAGTCGTTTAATGAACTAAGTAAGAGCATACGGACTATCAGATCAATTGTGTGATTGGATTGAGGAGTTCCTAGATAACAGAACGCAGCATGTCATTCTCAATGGAGAGAAGTCTTCCGAAGTAAGAGTGATTTCAGGTGTGCCGCAGGGGAGTGTCATAGGACCGTTGCTATTCACAATATACATAAATGACCTGGTGGATGACATCGGAAGTTCACTGAGGCTTTTTGCAGATGATGCTGCGGTGTATCGAGAGGTTGTAACAATGGAAAATTGTACTGAAATGCAGGAGGATCTGCAGCGAATTGACGCATGGTGCACGGAATGGCAATTGAATCTCAATGTAGACAAGTGTAATGTGATGCGAATGCATAGAAAGATAGGTCCCTTATCATTTAGCTACAAAATAGCAGGTCAGCAACTGCAAGCAGTTAATTCCATAAATTATCTGGGAGTACTCATTAGGAGTGATTTAAAATGGAATGATCATATAAAGTTGATCGTCGGTAAAGCAGATGCCAGACTGAGATTCATTGGAAGAATCCTAAGGAAATGCAATCCGACAACAAAGGAAGTAGGTTACAGTACGCTTGTTCGCCCAATGCTTGAATACTGCTCAGCAGTGTGGGATCCGCACCAGGTAGGGTTGATAGAAGAGATAGAGAAGATCCAACGGAGAGCAGCGCGCTTCGTTACAGGATCATTTAGTAATTGCGAAAGCGTTACAGAGATGATAGATAAACTCCAGTGGAAGACTCTGCAGGAGAGACGCTCAGTAGCTCGGTACGGGCTTTTGTTAAAGTTTCGAGAACATACCTTCACCGAAGAGTCAAGCAGTATATTGCTCCCTCCTACGTATATCTCGCGAAGAGACCATGAGGATAAAATCAGAGAGATTAGAGCCCACACAGAAGCATACCGACAATCCTTCTTTCCACGTACAATACGAGACTGGAATAGAAGGGAGAACCGATAGAGGTACTCAGGGTACCCTCCGCCACACACCGTCAGGTGGCTTGCGGAGTATGGATGTAGATGTAGATGTAGATGTAGATCGCCCGCGCCACTATTTTTTAATCATAGTTGGAGAAGGTTATCGGGCGGACCTGATCTACACGCAAACGTCCCGCTTTTTGGGAATCAGGACTATTTTAGCAACCTTAAGGCTGGGTGGGAGAAGGCCTCCGTGTAACACTTCATTCACCATGGAAGTTATCGTATCTCCTATTAGGGGCCAAAATCGAATACAAAATTCTTTGGGAAGGCCATCGGGGCCAGGTGATTAATGGGAGGGGGAACGAGCCATACTATCAAGTATATCATTGCGATGGAATACAGAGAAAAACTCTTCCTGGAGAGCTGGTGTAACAACACGATCAAGAAGGGAGGTGAAATCAACAGACGGTGGACCGTCTGGATCCACTTCAGCATAAAGCTGGGAATAGTACTGGTGAAGTCCACGCATGATATCAGATTGGGAGGACCACTCACGCCCATCTAGAGAACGAATGGTAGAAAGACACGTCCTTTGAGATCGCTTATGGAGCCGGAGAAGATGATAGAGGTCAACTCATCCTGTACGATTAAACTAGGCTGGGAACGCAATCCGACCCCATCCATTTGCCTACGTTTGAGTTGGAGAAGTTTTGCCTTCACACGGTGGACGTCGACGACCCTCAAGGGGCTTCACGAGCATCATCGTAAAGATCGCGAAAGACTGCATAATAAAATTCCCTAGTGCACCTTATTTCAGCCGCTTTTTCAGCGCCAACATACTTGAGTGTATTTCGAATCCGGAGTTTAGCAAAGGTAACCCACCATTCGAGAAGTTAGGAATAACGCGTCTGGGACTGGGTTTTCCGCCGCAATACGTCTGCGATGATGTCTTCCAGAGTGGGGTCCGTGGGATGTAGAGTGTTTAGCTTCCATAAAGAGCGCGAAAAGATGGACCCGCTGCGGGACGTGGTTAAAAGTCATGGAAACAGCAGAGTGATCGTTGAAACTGGCAGGAATTACATCAATCGATAGAAGCTGACTGCATATGGGGGCACATAAATAAAAGACGTCCAATCGGCTACTTGAAGTAGCTGTAAAAACTTAAACCGCACCAATGTAGGATATCTGCAAACCCTTGCATCCTCGAGATACAACGACGTCACCATATCGTTAAGTTCACGACAATATTTATAATGGGGGCTCGGATCAACATGGCGTAAGACGCAGTTCAAATCGACCCCTAACAAAACCTTGCGCGGCTTCCGTCGGAGTAAATTAACAACTCCTTCCTTATAAAACCGCGCGCGATCGGATGAACGACCGGATCCAGACGGAGAGCAAAGAAAAATTAAGGCGAGGTCATAAAAACTACAGCCTATACCGTGACCATCATCGAGCGTTTCGAAGTCTGTCATCGGGATTCCATCTCGATAAAGCAAAGCCATACCGGTAGAATTTTCAGGTGCGACATCGAAAAACATAAAATATCCAGGAAGACAAAACACATCAAATAATACCTCTTGTAAACGCACGATATCGGCATGGGAATCGTAAATAAACTGGCGTAACGCAGCAAGCCGTAATTGGGAACGTCTCCTATTAACATTGAGAGTTAGAAAGGTATACGCCTGCATCTATTAACACATATAAGGTCAATAAAACAACATTAAGGAAAAAGAACTATCATGTCCGTCTCTCCTAACGTCCGGAGGTGGGGAAAAGAAGGTATTATGCTAGTCCTCCACACCTGACGACGAGGAATCCTCGCTTTTCTTTTTACGACGCGCCGCGGCACGGGCAGGTTGGAACACCACTCCGTGAAAACATACACTCTTCATGTGGAGGGGTCGGGGGCACGTCAAGCTCCGATTTGGCAGAGGAGCCAGCGTCACCGCACTTATCGGAAATCGAGGAACACAACTCAGAACGACCAACAGCAACAGGTAATGCAGTAGCGGTGTCGGGTGGCATCCCTTGAACATCAGGAAGGGAACCCGTAGAATCCTGTTGCTCGACCGTCTCAGCGTGGAGGAGGGGTGGTACTGCACTAGAACACTGCAAAGGCTGGCCAGCAAGCGACGTCTCTGCGGGAACAAGGGAACCCACGAGAACCGTCACGTCGACGGGTGAAGTTGGGAATGCAGATTTAACGCACCTTTTAACATCAGCAGAAGCACCTACAGCCTCTCTGGTAATACTGGAATCACAATTAACATCAGTAGACAACGCATCACCGCCAGAATGTGCACACCCTGTCAACGCCGTGTCAGAAGAACGAGACTGGAGTGGGGCGTCCTCGATATCTGTACCGTCCTCAGTCCGCCGGTGTTTGAGGAGCACTGCAGGAGCCGTCGTCCCCTCGTGGACAGAGGCCGCACTGTTACGCGTCGGTAACGGTGGAAATTCGCGAGGAGTAAGGGGTAATGTTGCCCTACATCGCTTAAAGCTGGAGACTGGCTGACAACTGACTGCAAAGTTACTAGGTCTGCTAAGGTTAAAGTAAGACGTTTTTGATAAGACGACGTCGGAACAGTAGTACGACGAGGGGAATCAGATCTGAGATGACCGCTTTCGTTACAGAGAAAACAAGTTCCTTCTTGCCCTGTATAAGTAATATGGATTCGGTAACGACAAACAGGTAAGTGGGAAGGAATATTCTTTTTAACGCACATGTCCACAGTGCGGATACCATTATAACACTGGAAGCAATGTTGTGCTGACCAGCGTTCCCAAAGGATATGCCGTATGACTCCAAACGGAAGCAACGTTGTTTTAAGAAATGAATCGTCCACTTCAGGAGGAAGGTTATAAATTCTAACCGGAGTATACTCGAGTGCCGCATTTTCAAGGAGGACATGACTAACGGAACCATCGCGATGTGTAAACAACACTTTAGAACCAACCCGGGAGAGAAGTCTATCTACTTGAACGGGATCATAAAACTTCACAAAAAATGAATAAAAATCAGAATCAAAGTAAGCAGTGTCAAACCTGATCAGGTGTAACACGGGTAACATCATCCAACCAATGGTGAATTCCTAGGGAACCAGGTTGAACACGATGCGTACTCTGGTCAAAACTGAAACGAACAGTAGCTCGACGAGGAACAGATTTAGGAGACTCGACAGACAGCATGGAGCGGGCAGAAAACACCGCCGCCAAGAGGAAAACGACAACAATCTCCGCTACGCAACTACGATGTGACACCGGCCGATACACCAACAAGACTGAGTAGCTCCGACGCAAGCTACGCTGTGGCACAGGTGGATGTTAACGACTACCTACTCGCTCGACTCGCAAGGCGACACTGGGAATGAGCGTTTAGCGAAATTATCTGAGCCACTGAGGGCACAGAGGATATTGCGACTGCAGGGATTTATTCCTTGCACGGTCCCCGTGAGATCCACATTCCCAACTTAATGTCTACACACTACATTCGTAGTGTCCCTGCCCATTACACTCATTACTCGCGGCAGACAATCTTACCGAGTCCCGTAAGAGTTCGGGCAATGCGGATGCATCCAGCACAGAAGAAGAAGTTCAATGGCCGGTTACCCGCAACTATATGAAGATGGTATCTGTTGGCGAAATGACTTGTCATGATGCTATTCTTGTACTCGCCGCTGTAGAACTCGTAGCACTGGCTAGTCTTCAACTGGGCCGCGGTCAGGCGGCGTGGCAGTTATATCCTCTTAGTGTAGAGGGCGCTGTCGTAGCGTTGTCGTCTTGGGATGGTCGCGTGCAATGATTTACTGTCTTCTTCATAGCCGTCTCTGCTGTAATCTTCCTGACCGGCGACCCGGCGGTTGACTTTATGCCGGAACTGTGTGCGCTTTATCAACATTTAATGGGTTCTCTGGTCCTACTGAATCGATCATTGACTGTGAGTGGTTACGTTCGGCAACTTGGAGACTGTTAGCAGCCATTCATAGGCTTCATGTTCCACAACAACGATGGAACTGTTATGGACGACAGTGTCCATGCCAATGGGCAACAACTGTTCGCGATTGGTTTGAAGAAAATATGGAAAATTCTTGCGAATGATTTGGCCGCGCAGATCACTTGACATGAATTCTATCTAACATAGGACATAATCGGGAGATTACGTCGTGAGCAAGAACTCCCACCGACAACACTTTCGCAATTGTGGGTGGTGGTGGTTAGTGTTTAACGTCCCGTCGACAACGAGGTCATTAGAGATGGAGCGCATGCTCGGGTTGGGGAAGGATTGGGAAGGAAATCGGCCGTGCCCTGTCAAAGGAACCATCCCGGCATTTGCCTGAAACGATGTAGGGAAATCACGGAAAACCTAAATCAGGATGGCAGGAGACGGGATTGAACCGTCGTCCTCCCGAATGCGAGTCCAGATTTTCGCAATTACGGACGGCTATACTTCTGAACAGGAGTTCCAACGACTTGTTGGGTTAATGCCACGTCGAGCTACTGCACTGTGCCGGCGTAAAGGAGGTCCAACCCTAGATTAGGAGGTATCTCAAGAGCTTTGTCACCTCAGTATATAATGCTGAAATGGAAATATGAGACCATGACGACCGAATCTATTGTCACACTCCATTTAAAGTGCAGTCCAGATTTTTGCACATCGCCTAGAGTGAAAGACGACGGTTACCGCCTTTGTAACCGAAGTAAGTAAATTATTCTTATGTACACTACTGCCAATCAAAATTGCTACACCAAGAAAAAATGCAGATGATAAATGGGTATTCATTGGACAAATACATTATACTAGAACTGCCATGTGATTACATTTTCACGCAATTTGAGTGCACAGATCCTGAGATATCAGTACCCAAAACAACCATCTCTGACCGTAATAACGGCCTTGATACGCCTGAGTATTGAATGAAACAGAGCTTGGATGGCGTGTACACTTACAGCTGCCCATACAGCTTCAACACGATACCACAGTTCATCAATAGTAGTGACTGGCGTATTGTGACGGGCCAGTTGCTCGGCCACCATTGACAAGACGTTTTCAATTGGTGAGAGATCTGGAAATGTGCTGGCCAGGGCAGCAGTCGAACATTTTCTGTATCCAGAAAGGCCCATACAGGATCTGCAACATGCGGTCGTGCATTATCCTGCTGAAATGTAGGGTTTCGCACTGATCGAATGAAGGGTAGAACCAAGGGTAGTAACACATGTGAATTGTAACGTCTACTGTTCAAAGTGCAGTCAATGCGAACAAGAGGTGACCGAGACGTTTAACCAACGACACATCATACCATCACACCGGGTGATACGCCAGTATGGCGATGACAAATACACACTTCCAAAGTGCGTTCACCGCTATGCCACGAATCACAGATGCGACCATTATGATGCTGTAAACAGAACCTGGATCCATCCAAAAAAACGAGGTTTTGCCATTCGTGCACCCAGATTCGTCGTTGAGTACACCATCGCAGGCGCTCCTGTCTGTGATGCAGCGTCAAGGGTAACCGCAGCCATGGTCTCCGAGCTGATAGTCCATGCTGCTGCAAATATCGTCGAACTGTTCGTGCAGATGGTTGTTGTCCTGCAAACGTCCCCATCTGTTGACTCAGGGATCGAGACGTCGCTGCACGATCCGTTACAGCCATGTGGAGAAGATGCCTGTCATCTCGAATGCTAGTGATACGTGGCCGTTGGGATCCAGCACGGCGTTCCGTGTTACCCTCCTGAACCCACCGATTCCATATTCTGCTAACAGTCACTGGATCCCGACCAACGAGAGCAGGAATGTCACGATACGATAAACCGCAATCGCAATAGGCAACACTCCGATGTGTATCAAAGTCAGAAACGTGATGGTACGCATTTGTCCTCCTTTTAATGAGGCACCACACCAGGCAACGCCGGTCAACTACTGTTTGTGGGTGAGAAATCGGTTGGAAACTTTCCTCACGTCAGTACGTTGTAGGTGTCGCCACTGGCGCCACCTTTGTGTGAATACTTTGAAAAGGTAATCAGTTGCACATCACAGCACCTTCTTCCTGTCGGTTAATTTTCGCGTCTGTAGCACGTCATCTTCGTGGTGTAGCAATTTTAATGTCCAGTAGTGTATTAGCGTTGGTTGGAAAGTGGCCAGTTCAGACCCTATCGGAGAAAATTATTTTATCTGTCTAACAAGAGACTTAAAACTGACACTGATTCATCATCGTTCCACATCTGAACACTATCTAAGAGTCAAAACGTAGTACTTAGTGTTTCCAAATGGCGTCAAGTTCAAGAATAATAGTAGTTGAATGGAAACTAACCGTTGTCGTAGGTGCTGAAAGGATGGTAGGGGAATGTGGCGACGACCAAGGATGCGCCCTGCAGGTCCGGCGTGGGCGGCAAGCCGCTGCGCTGAGCTCCCAGAGGGCGCTGCCAGGGCCTGGCGGTGTGCTGGCTGGAGGGCGTCGCGAGCGGCCGCCACGACAGCGGCTGAGCGCCGCACGCCAGCAGCAGCACCAGCGCGGCGCCGCGGCGCCACCCCCAGCGCGGGGGCGGGCAGCTGCCTCCCACCGCCAGCAGCAGCCGCTGCTCGGCGCGGAACCTGCCGGCGCGCCGCCTGGTTTTCAAACGGCACTGCGTGGCAGCTGCGTCTCATCCTATTTTTAAATACACACTTACAGCGAACAAACTGACATGTATTTATACTGTTTTTATGATCTCCTTGACGTCTTATATGCTGTCCACCGCTTTCTGTAACAAGTTGAAATTGAGAAACAGCATGTTCCACAACTGATCGAAGTGTTTCCGCGGTCACGTTCTGTATGTGTTGCGCAATGCGTACCTTCAATGCAGCTAAGTTTGTCATCGGAACACTGAACTCAACATCTACATCTACATTTATACTCCGCAAGCCACCCAACGGTGTGTGGCGGAGGGCACTTTACGTGCCACTGTCTTTACCTCCCTTTTCTGTTCTAGTCGCGTATGGTTCGCGGGAAGAACGACTGTCTGAAAGCCTCCATGCGCGCTCGAATCTCTCTAATTTTACATTCGTGATCTCCTCGGGAGGTACAAATAGGGGGAAGCAATATATTCGATACCTCATCCAGAAACGCACCCTCTCGAAACCAGGCGAGCAAACTACACCACGATGCAGAGAGCCTCTCTTGCAGAGTCTGCCACTTAAGTTTGCAAGCATCTGCGTAACGCTATCACGGTTACCAAATAACCCTGTGACGAAACGCGCTGCTCTTCTTTGGATCTTCTCTATCTCCTCCGTCAACCCGATCTGGTACGGATCCCACACTGATGTACAATACTCTAGTATAGGTCGAACGAGTGTTTTGCAAGCCACCTCTATTGTTGATGGACTACATTTTCTAAGGACTCTCCCAATGAATCTCAACCTGGTACTCGCCTTACCAACAATTAATTTTATATGATCATTCCACTTCAAATCTTTCCGCACGCATACTCCCAGATATTTTACAGAAGTAACTGCTACCAGTGTTTGTTACGCTATCATATAATCATACAATAAAGGATCCTTCTTTCTATGTATTCGCAATACATTACATTTGTCTAAGTTAAGGGTCAGTTGCCACTCCCTGCACCAAGTGCCTATCCGCTGCAGACCTCCCTGCATTTCGCTACAATTTTCTAATGCTGCAACTTCTCTGTATACTACAGCATCATCTGCGAACAGCCGCATGGCACTTCCGACACTTCTTTGAGACAGCCCAACAGGCATAAGTCACACGGATTAATGTCAGGTGACCAGGACGGCCAGACTGTAAAGAAT
Source organism: Schistocerca gregaria (assembly GCF_023897955.1). Lineage (NCBI taxonomy): Eukaryota > Metazoa > Arthropoda > Insecta > Orthoptera > Acrididae > Schistocerca > Schistocerca gregaria. Next base: position 453,566,100 of record NC_064924.1, read on the forward strand.
TTTTTTTTTGGTCATCAGTCTACTGACTGGTTTGATGCGGCCCGCCACGAATTCCTTTCCTGTGCTAACCTCTTCATCTCAGAGTAGCACTTGCAACCTACGTCCTCAATTATTTGCTTGACGTATTCCAATCTCTGTCTTCCTCTACAGTTTTTGCCCTCTACAGCTCCCTCTAGTACCATGGAAGTCATTCCCTCATGTCTTAGCAGATGTCCTGTCATCCTGTCCCTTCTCCTTATCAGTGTTTTCCACATATTCCTTTCCTCTCTGATTCTGCCTAGAACCTCCTCATTCCTTACCTTATCAGTCCACCTAATTTTCAACATTCGTCTATAGCACCACATCTCAAATGCTTCGATTCTCTTCTGTTCCGGTTTTCCCACAGTCCATGTTTCACTACCATACAATGCTGTATTCCAGCCGTACATACTCAGAAATTTCTTCCTCAAATTATGGCCGGTATTTGATATTAGTAGACTTCTCTTGGCCAGAAATGCCTTTTTTGCCATAGCGAGTCTGCTTTTGATGTCCTCCTTGCTCCGTCCGTCATTGGTTATTTTACTGCCTAGGTAGCAGAATTCCTTAACTTCATTGACTTTGTGACCATCAATCCTGATGTTAAGTTTCTCGCTGTTCTCATGTCTACTACTTCTCATTACCTTCGTCTTTCTCCGATTTACTCTCAAACCATACTGTTTACTCATTAGACTGCTCATTCCGTTCAGCAGATAATTTAATTCTTCTTCACTTTCACTCAGGATAGCAATGTTATCAGCGAATCGTATCATTGATATCCTTTCACCTTGTATTTTAATTCCACTCCTGAACCTTTCTTTTATTTCCATCATTGCTTCCTCGATGTACAGATTGAGGAGTAGGGGCGAAAGGCAACAGCCTTGTCTTACACCCTTCTTAATACGAGCACTTCGTTCTTTATCGTCCACTCTTATTATTCCCTCATGGTTGTTGTACATATTGTATATGACCCGTCTCTCCCTATAGCTTACCCCTACTTTTTTCAGAATTTCGAACAGCTTGCACCATTTTATATTGTTGAACGCTTTTTCCAGGTCGACAAATGCTATGAGCGTGTCTTGATTTTTCTGTAGCCTTGCTCCCATTAATAGCCGTAACGTCAGAATTGCCTCTCTCGTGCCTTTACTTTTCCTAAAGCCAAACTGATCGTCACCTAGGGCATTCTCAATTTTCTTTTCCATTCTTCTGTATATTATTCTTGTAGGCAGCTGCGATGCATGAGCTGTTAACGTGATTGTGCGATAATTCTCGCACTTGTCAGCTCTTGCCGTCTTCGGAATTGTGTGGATGATGCTTTTCCGAAAGTCAGTTGGTATGTCGTCAGACTCATATATTCTACACAACAACGTGAATAGTCGTTTTGTTGCCAATTCCCCTAATGATTTTAGAAATTTTGATGGAATGTTACCTATCCCTTCTGCCTTTTTTAACCCTAAGTCCTCCAAAGCTCGTTTAAATTCCGATTCTAATACTGGATCCCCTATCTCTTCTAAATCAAATCCTGTTTCTTCTTCTATCACATCAGACAAATCTTTACCCTCATAGAGGCTTTCAATGTATTCTTTCCACATATCTGCTCTCTCCTCTGCATTTAACAGTGGAATTCCCGTTGCACTCTTAATGTTACCACCGTTGCTTTCAATGTCACCAAATGTTGTTTTGACTTTCCTGTATGCTGTGTCTGTCCTTCCGACAATCATATCTTTTACTATGTCTTCACATTTTTCCTGCGGCCATTTCGTCTAAGCTTCCCTGCACTTCCTGTTTATTTCATTTTTCACCGACTTGTATTTCTGTACTCCTGATTTTCCCGGAACATGTTTGTACTTCCTCCTTTCATCAATCAACTGAAGTATTTCTTCTGTTACCCATGGTTTCTTTGCAGCTACCTTCTTTGTACCTATGTTTTTCCTTCCCAACTTCTGTGATGGCCCTTTTTAGAGATGTGCATTTCTCTTCAACTGTGCTGCCTACTGCGCTATTCCTTACTGCTGTACCTATAGCGTTAGAGAACTTCAAACGTATCTCGTCATTTCTTAGAACTTCTGTATCCCACTTTTTCGAGTATTGATTCTTCCTGACTAATGTCTTGAACTTCAGCCTACTCTTCATCACTACTATATTGTGATCTGAGTCTATATCTGCTCCTGGGTATGGCTTACAATCCAGTATCTGATTTCGGAATCTCTGTCTGACCATGATGTAATCTAATGGAAATCTTCCCGTATCTCCCGGCCTTTTCCAAGTATACCTCCTTATCTTGTGATTCTTGAACAGGGTGTTCGCTATTACTAGCTGAAACTTGTTACAGAACTCAATTAGTCTTTCTCCTCTTTCATTCCTTGTCCCAAGCCCATATTCTCTCGTAACCTTTTCTTCTACTCCTTCCCCTACAACTGCATGCCAGTCGCCCATGAATATTAGATTTTAGTCCCCCTTTACATACTGCATTACCCTTTCAATATCCTCACACACTTTCTCTATCTGTTCATCTTCAGCTTGCGAGTCGACATGTATACCTGAACTATTGTTGTCGGTGTTGGCCTGCTGTCGATTCTGATTAGAATAACCTGGTCACTGAACTGTTCACAGTAACACACCCTCTGCCCTACCTTCCTATTCATAACGAACCCTACACCTGTTATACCATTTTCTGCTGCTGTTGATATTACCCGATACTCATCTGACCAGAAATCCTTGTCTTCCTTCCACTTCACTTCACTGACCCCTACTATATCTAGATTGAGCCTTTGCATTTCCCTTTTCAGATTTTCTAGTTTCCCTACCACGTTCAAGCTTCTGACATTCCACGCCCCGACTCGTAGAACATTATCCTTTCGTTGATTATTCAATCTTTTTCTCATGGTAACCTCCACCTTGGCAGTCCCCTCCCAGAGATCCGAATGGGGGACTATTCCGGAATCTTTTGCCAATGGAGAGATCACGACACTTCTTCAACTACAGGCCACATGTCCTGTGGATACACGTTATGTGTCTTTAATGCAGTGGTCACCATTGCCTTCTGCATCCTCATGTAGTTGATCATTGCTGATTCTTCCGCCTTTAGGGGCAATTTCCCCACCCCTAGGACAAGAGAGTGCCCTGAACCTCTATCCGCTCCTCCGCCCTCTTTGACAAGGCCGTTGGCAGAATGAGGCTGACTTCTTATGCCGGAAGTCTTCGGCCGCCAATGCTCATTATTTATCAAAATTTAGGCAGTGGTGGTGATCGAACCCGGGACCGAAGACGTTTTGATTATGAATCAAAGACGCTACCCCTAGACCACTGCTAGAAGAATTAGCGGCTGATTATTCTAGCATTTCCGAAATAGCGCTTCAGCGGCTGCTTAACTGTATTTGCAACGTGCGGAGGAGCGCTATCTCGCATAAAAATGATCCCATCCACACATCCACGCTGTTGGAGAGCTGGATTGACATGGTTGCGCAAAAGACACTCGTGGCGCATACCAGTGACTGTACAGGTAACGGGACCGGAAGCACATGACTGTTCGAAGAACTATGGCCCTGTGATAAATGGTGCTACACTCAGGAACCGCGCTACCGTTACGGTCGTAGGTTCGATTCCTGCTTCGGGCATGGATGTGTGTGATGTCCTTATGTTAGTTAGGTTTAAGTAGTTATTAGTTCTAGGGGACTGATGACCTCAGAAGTTACGTCCCATAGTGCTCAGAGCCATCTGAACCATCTGATAAATGATGCCGTAAGCACCACACAGTGACCTTTTCAGGATGAAGTGGTACTGGCTGATTTGTGTGTGGATATTTTTCGTTGCCCATATTCGACAGTTCTGTGTATTGACATAACCTGTCAGATGGAAGCGGGCTTCGTGTGTCCACAAAATCGCCCACTGCCAGTCATTGTCCACTTTCATGCGAGGAAAAGGTTCTAAAGCAAAGGCATATCTTACTGGCAGGTCAACAGGAAGCAACTCGTGCGCTTGGGTAATTTTGAATGGATGCCATCCGAGGGTGTTTCGTAGGATTTTACCCACCGTGCTCGCGGGTATGTCCAGTGCTTGGGCAATTCTCCATGCACTACATGTTTGCACACCACCATACGTCTCCTCCCGCACTGCTGTGGCCACTACTTCCACTAACGTCGAATCAATTCGTTTCGTTCCTCTACCAGGTTGCACACCAAAAGAACCCGTCTTTTCGAATTTCCGAATCATTTTCTCCAGACCCACGGCTGTCATCTGACTAACACTTCAGTGTCCGGAACTTCTGCAGAGCGACGTGTGCACAGTCATCATTCTTGTAATACAACTTTACAAGCTGAGCGCGATCCTGCATAGAGACAGTCACATACTTGAAAGTAGGAAAAGCCGTGTACCCAGCGTGTTTACACTAACTTCAGTGGGTCGTGCGCATGACAAGTGTTTTCATTTACGTATTCTCACACAGACAGCGCCATCTATTGATCAATGTTCACACTTTTTCTCATCTACGATAATATTTCGTTTCAATTTGACGTCATTCTGACCAGTGGTATTATTTCTTCAGCGTTCTGAAAGTTGAGCTTTAATCGTAATCTCCCTGTAAATGCTACATGCAATCGTGATGTACCACGTACTGAACCCAGCACTCAGCAGAGCAGCTCTTGAAGAATACAGCTCTCCATTTCTACACTTGTAAGAAATAAGCAGGCAAGGAAGAAAATCCGCTAAGACGTCAATTCAAGCCAGAGACTAGAAACATTTTGTAGCGAAAATAACGCATCTGTTTGCGAATATACAGGGTAGAAAATTTAGTCTATAATGAGCAATAACTCAGAATTGAGTGAGATACGGAATAAAGTTTTGGATAAAGCTGTAGAAGGCAAAGAGGGTCACGCATTGCTACTAATGCCCGTGACTTTCAACGTGATTTTAAGGTGATTCTGGGGTTAAAGTGATTTTTGTAAAAGAGAGCTTTAATAATTAAATCGAGTTTAAAAGGACGACAGATTTCACGTACAAAATCATGTATTAATCGAGGTCAAGGCCAACCCATTGAAGGTCAAATAAGCAAATATGCTTTCAGTTCTATTAGGGATTAACTTAGAATGCACAAAGGATAAAGCAAAGTACAATGTTAGATTCAAATTGGAAGGGGCATCCCATGGAATGAGGGGCGAGGGGACTCATTCAGCAACTTTAAATCAATGATCTACGTTTTATTTATGTTTGTCCAGTCTTGCACGTATCAAAATAACATTTACACTCTGTGATGTGTTTATGTTTGTCAATAAACACCTCAAGTAGGACTTAAAGTTCCAATCTATGTTTGCTCTTTTCAAATCCGAAGTCAGAGATAGGAATTTTGATTAAACAAAACTCAAAGTTTGAATGACCTGTGCCGGTCGCTGTGGCCTTGCGGTTCTAGGCGCTACAGTCTGGAACCGAGCACCCGCTACGGCCGCAGGTACGAATCCTGCCTCGGGCGTGGATGTGTGTGATGTCCTTAGGTTAGTTATGTTTCATTAGTTCTAAGTTCTAGGCGACTGATGACCTCAGAAGTTAAGTCGCATAGTGCTCAGAGCAATTTTGAATGACCTTTGACAATTAGCTTTAACATCATGGTCATTGTTATTGATACCTGACCCTTTACACCCCTCCCAATCTGCTTCTAACATTGTATTTTGCTCTACCCGTCCTCTATTCCGAGTTAATCTCTACTAAACTAAAAACATATTTGCTTGTTTGACCTTCACTTAACCTTGCCATGACCTTGAATATTGTGTCATTTTACACACAAAATTTGCCCTCTCTTCCGATCTTGAATAAAATATTAGGGTTCTCATTATAAAAATAAATAAATAAAAGAACATATTTAAAAAAAAGACACTTTAACCTCCATATCAATTTGAAAATCACGTTCAAGGTCACGGACATTAGTAACAGTGGGTGACCCTCTTTGTTACCTACAACTTTTATCCAAAGAAATTTGCTGTATCTCGTCTCTATCCCGATTTATTCCCACTTATGGATTAAAATGGTCCACCCTGTATAGGACCAACGTGAGACGATTCTTGGTGTATCATGAACAATGGAATTATGTGTGAATGATTATGGTATTGTAAGTCCTAAGTAAATTTCTTTATGTTCCGTAAATAATGAAGTATATGTGAGAAACAAAATTGTTTAGTAAAAATAATTGTAGTTCGACGACAAATCTGTCCTCAAAAGGTACGTTAAGTTTTCTCAACAAAAAAAAAAAAGTTGTGTTGCGTCACACTGCTTCAGCGTTCATTTTCCATAAACGAATAAGTATGCAATGCAATCCGCCAAGACGATGAAACTCCTTCCTCTGGCTTGATAAAGAAATTTTACAATAGTAAACATTGAAACTGCTTGTATTAAAATTTATCAGTCGACATATGAGATTAAACTCCAAGGTAGGGAGATTATCAGTTATAAAACATTGTTTACAGAAAGCTCTCCGGAAATGTGGACACTGTTTACTCACAATCTTACAAACAGAAGAAAGAAAGGCACTCATAGTTGCGTCATCAACGTAGCAATAAATGAACTGTAAAGTACTTATGGACCTGTGAAATACGGCATATGTCCTTACGTGCTCTGATAGGAACCGTTGCGAAAACTCAGTGTCTGTAATTATGACTCACTTAGCAGTGCAGTACGCTAATACGGTACTTCCTAACAGAACAAAACTGGGTATCGGACAGGAAATGGAACCCAATGGCTCGACTCCATTGGGAAATGCTCTTCAACAATGAGATAGCCAGGCATGCCTCATGCCTTGAATTAAAGCCTGGCCCTTTCAATACAAATCCTCTCCTATTTCATTTTGCCGATTTTTGACCAGGCACCTTTCAGGAGATAGAAAATGAACAGTCAGCATTACCGTAGAAAACGACGTGCAGCTAGTGGCTGAAGTTTCTATCGGATCCGAGAACATACACTCCTGGAAATGGAAAAGAGAACACATTGACACCGGTGTGTCAGGCCCACCATACTTGCTCCGGACACTGCGAGAGGGCTGTACAAGCAATGATCACACGCACGGCACAGCGGACACACCAGGAACCGCGGTGTTGGCCGTCGAATGGCGCTAGCAGCGCAGCATTTGTGCACCGCCGCCGTCAGTGTCAGCTTGTTTGCCGTGGCATACGGAGCTCCATCGCAGTCTTTAACACTGGTAGCATGCCGCGACAGCGTGGACGTGAACCGTATGTGCAGTTGACGGACTTTGAGCGAGGGCGTACAGTGGGCATGCGGGAGGCCGGGTGGACGTACCGCCGAATTGCTCAACACGTGGGGCGTGAGATCATCGATGTTGTCGCCAGTGGTCGGCGGAAGGTGCACGTGCCCGTCGACCTGGGACCGGACCGCAGCGACGCACGGATGCACGCCAAGACCGTAGGATTCTACGCAGTGCCGTAGGGGACCACACCGCCACTTCCCAGCAAATTAGGGACACTGTTGCTCCTGGGGTATTGGCGAGGACCATTCGCAACCGTCTCCATGAAGCTGGGCTACGGTCCCGCACACCGTTAGGCCGTCTTCCGCTCACGCCCCAACATCGTGCAGCCCGCCTCCAGTGGTGTCGCGACAGGTGTGAATGGAGGGACGAATGGAGACGTGTCGTCTTCAGCGATGAGAGTCGCTTCTGCCTTGGTGCCAATGATGGTCGTATGCGTGTTTGGCGCCCTGCAGGTGAGCGCCACAATCAGGACTGCATACGACCGAGGCACACAGGGCCAACACCCGGCATCATGGTGTGGGGAGCGATCTCCTACACTGGCCGTACACCTCTGGTGATCGTCGAGGGGACACTGAATAGTGCACGGTACATCCAAACCGTCATCGAACCCATCGTTCTACCATTCCTAGACCGGCAAGGGAACTTGCTGTTCCAACAGGACAATGAACGTCCGCATGTATCCCGTGCCACCCAACGTGCTCTAGAAGGTGTAAGTCAACTACCCTGGCCAGCAAGATCTCCGGATCTGTCCCCCATTGAGCATGTTTGGGACTTGATGAAGCGTCGTCTCACGCGGTCTGCACGTCCAGCACGAACGCTGGTCCAACTGAGGCGGCAGGTGGAAATGGCATGGCAAGCCGTTCCACAGGACTACATCCAGCATCTCTACGATCGTCTCCATGGGAAAATAGCAGCCTGCATTGCTGCGAAAGGTGGATATACACTGTACTAGTGCCGACATTGTGCATGCTCTATTGCCTGTGTCTATGTGCCAGTGGCTCTGTCAGTGTGATCATGTGATGTATCTGACCCCAGGAATGTGTCAATAAAGTTTCCCCTTCCTGGTACAATGAATTCACGATGTTCTTATTTCAATTTCCAAGAGTGTATCACCTGATGACCGATAATTTCAGCTTTCAACAGTTGTCAGTCTGCTGATGTGTCGCTTCTAGCTATGGTCAGCTCTCTTATATTATATAGATTATTAGATCCAACTCAAGTTACGTAAAAACGCGCCACAGCCAGCCGAGACATGCTGAAGGATCCACCTGTTGCATAGAGTATCGCAATACTACCACTGGCAATCGAATAACATCAGTTGTTGCACTCTTCGATGTGAAACAGCCTTTTGATGTCAGATTTCTACAGGTAAGGCCTGAGGTGGTAATCATGTGGCTTGGACATTGTCTTATATGTACATTGACGGAACAAACTACAGCACCAAAAATAATTAATGCAGAGTGATGCAATTACAACAGATAAGCCATAGCAAATGTGAAATGCTGGTACATTAAAAACGAGTGTAACTGTTAGAATATTGTATGCAAGCACACAAACATTCATGCATTGTGTTGTACAGGAGCTGTATGTTGCTTCGCCATATAGAAAATGTCAGTTGCACTTGGGCGTTCAGTACAGGAACGGATAATGATGTTTGTTGATTAACTGAAGTTGTCGTCCGATGGTGTCCCATACGAGCTCGATTGGAGACAGATCTGGTGATCGAGCAGGTCAAGGCACCATGTCGACACTCTGCATAGGATGTTACCTTACAAAAGCGGTACGCGGACGAGCGTTATCCTGTTGGAAAATATCCCTGGAATGCTGTTCATGGATGGCAGCAAAACACATCGAATTACGAGACTCAGATTAGGGTGCGTGGGATAACCACGAGAGTGCTTCTGCTGTCGTAGGGAGTATCACCCCAGACTATAGCTCCAAATGTAGATCTAGCGAGTCTAACATGCATATAGATTTATTGCAGGTCCTCAACTGGCCTCCGCCTAACCCACACATCTACATCTACATGTTTACTATGCTATTCACAATAAAGTGCCTGGCACAAGATTCATGAACCACCTTCAAGCTGTCTCTCTACCGTTCCACACTCGAAAACCGCGCGGGAAAAACAAGCGCTTAAATTTTTCTGTGCAAGCCCTGTGTTGTGTACATAGTTCCGCACAACAGTGCAGGCGCAGTGCTCGTCCGTCTCCGCACTACGAGATGGCGCTACCTTAGAGACGGACCAAATTCTGCTTCCGCCGATCCGCGTATTAATATGTAATGCAGCCAGTGCGATTACTGCTAACGTAAAACCATTTCTCCTTGCAGATCGCACTCGCGCAGTGATACCTGAATGCGCGAGGTATTATAACGAGTGTACAGACCTACGATTAGTCAGTCTGCATTAGTCTGTGCGAGTCTGCATTTGTCGGCACCAGTCTGTACCAGTCTGCATTAGTCTCTACCAGTCTATAGTAAAGTTTCAGTCTGCACCTAAAAGATTACCATATTCCTGTACATAGCCATGAAGGTAAATGAATAGACACTTTGTTAAGTATCAGAGATATGTGAGAATGAGATTAACGTACCAAGATCAAAGGAACTTCAGAGTGTCAATTTTAAATAGCATCCAGCATCAAGTTACGTAAGGTTTATGCTTGTTACTGTTTTAATAAATGTGTGTGAAAATTAATCAAGTTCTGTTTAAAGTTGGTCACCGCCAATCTGCTACTCTAAGGGTGTAAGTGTCGTTTCTATCGTCTGACCAAACGGCAGAAGATAAACACGCCACGATAAGACCACGAGACATATTGCTGACACTCGCCCACTTCGTTAGAGCGACAAGTCAAATAATCTGATGGTGTGTGTACCGAAGGTCTTACAGTACGCACACCACAGCGAGCTGTTGATAATGGCATCTTTGCCGCTTAAAGGCGTTCTTGACTAACATAAATTCACCATTTCCAGTCTCAAGGTAAATAACGCTCACCAACAGTACAGCGTGTTATTTAATGCAAAGTTGTATTGCTTCTTTGCAGTGGCGCCACTAACGCAATAATAACGCGAGTGGTGTGAAATTTGAAAGACGTCGTCTTTCAGAAGCAGAAATACGCCTACCATCTTCGTGCCGTCGCACTACTTTCCAAATGGATCATATCATGTTCATTGAGGGTGACATGATGTCCGTCAAGAAAGGTGGATCGTCCAGAAGGCGCCAGCAGAGTCAAAGGCCGTCAATGGAGTCGTCCTGTGGCTCATCGCACTGTCAACTATCGTTTTCGATCGCGAAATGTGTCGGAATCAATGCCCCAAAGATAGCGATGCTTCCATTGTCACTGTTATGCCACTGTCTGAGGACTTTTCTTGTCGAGGCTGAGCGGCAGTGTGTGTGTGGAATGTTTTCCCCCCCCCCCCCATAAAAAAACAGCGTGATTTCAGCGTTGAGCGTTGCGGTTTTGCCTTCATCGTAGAGGCTTCAAAACAAGGAATGAAATGTTTGCGTAGGATGGTCGTGACGACCTTCCCATCGTGCGACATGTTAACGGAGACGTTGGCCAGAATTGTGGTTAAATTTGATGCGAATGTGACATATTAACTCACTTTAGACGTCACATATTCTGAGCTCTGGTCTCCTTTTCCTTACTGTTTGAAGCGTTGTCGAGTGAAAAAGTCGGCGCCCTCTCAACGCGATTTTCATCTCTGAGAACAGGTAGCAGTCGCACGCGGTTACATATTGTGAGATGGGAGTCAGGGAGACCGATGGCATTTCTTTTTTCCCCGGAAATTCCTTCACAACGAGCGAGGTGTGCACGGGTGCGTTGTCTTGGTGCAGCACACAGTCTTCGTCTTTCAACCACTTTGGTCATTTGCGCGAAACATTTTCCCTCAGTCGCCTCAAAACCTCGGAGTAAAACTGCCTGTTGACAGTCGGACCAGATGGAATAAACTCCTTGCGCACTATTCCCCAAACATCGAAAGAAATGATCAGCATTGATTTTTGTTGCTGCGGACTTGTCGAGCTTTTTTCGGCCTTTTGAGAAGGTGGCGTTTCCCATTGTCATGGTAGTTGCTTGATTTCAGTCATAACCGTAGACCTAAGGACAAGAATGTTGGACAATCTGGAACTCGTTGTTGCAGCTTAGTGCACGTCTGAATCCTGGGCTTCCATTGGTCGATACTGAGAAGGCGAAGGACAATCTTAGCTGCATTTCGTCTCATTTTCAGTTCACAGGCTAGAATTCGTTGATATGTGCCGTACGACAGCCCTAGTCTATCATAAATGTCGTCAATTGGCTGCCTTCAGTCCTCGTGAATCACATCACGCACTTTCATGACCATTTCTGGTGTTCCTCATTTTGACTGTCGACAAGAAAGTATATCAACAGATTCTCGGCTTTGCTTGAAGCTTTTGAACAGCTCAAATGTTCTTGTTTGACCCAGTGCACTCTGTCAGCATGTGGTGTATTTTAGCAGCAGCTTTCTTCAATATGAAGCAAAATTTGATGAAAATCCGTTGTTCCTTCACATTACCAGTTTCATAGTTCTCAGAAGCAGTGAAATACACCCTGACACGCACCACTACAACTCACAACTGCGAGCGCCTGCAGTGGCTAAGACTAAAGCACTATATATGGAAAGTTCGGACAACTCGCCAGTGTCCGCCATTTTGGACCCTCTGCGCCGCTGGTGATATTTTGACTCCTGCAGCACATTTAGCCGTGTATATTAAAGAAGTGCACTCAACCATCTAATGTACTGCTAAAACTGGTCTGTGGCTTCAAACGGAACATGTCGGATATTTAGCAACAAAGATATCTCAACAAATTTAAGCTAAATGAGTGGACAAGCATTTGTTATGGCGAGCATGAAACATATTTGCTTCCCTGTTATCCTTTATTAAAAGCGACAGCAGATTTTGCAGTTCTTGTTGCGGTATCGAGTTTGAACACCTGTTTTCTTAATCAGCGGTAAATTGGTCCTATCCATTAGTCAGCAGGACATAAAATCCATCACTAATTTAAAGCTCTATATCAACTTATTTCTTGTTCCTGCTACTCGGTACTAACAAAATTCGCCAAATGTCTCTTTTGTTTTATGAAATAATGCATTGGATTATAATACGTATCCACTGTACGTTTGTAAATAGAAATGATAAACGTGCCTATATGATTACGCATGCTTTATATTTTTGTCAGATCTATCCCATAAAATAATGTATGCGAATTGTTTTATGACATTAGGAGAATGATTACGAACGTACAAGACAACAGAATATTTTTCAAATGTATTCGGATAAAACTAGACCTACGATCAAAATTAGGCTATAGGTAACAGTAACAACTGTGTATATATTAATACATAGTGTACATATTAATAAGTAGTAATACATCTTGTTGGAATCTCTCCTTTCGGAAGCAATTCTGTTCACTGCTTTATTTTAACTAATTTGTGCCTGATTTTATTCTGAGAAGCTCAGTAATGAATGAAAATACCGTAAATATAAATGTGATTCAAAAAGTACTTGAAGTGAAGGAAGCGCAGTTGGACAGCGAGAAACTATTTAGCGCGCAATCCACGCAACGACAGTAGCTGTGAATCTTTGAGTATGGACTAAAAAAAAAAAGACAATTGATTTATTAAAAAAGAGGACTGTTAATCTGTATCTGGTGGAAAGAGGGCGTGTTGCGAGGCCGTCACTCAGAATGTATTGTTACATTTAATAGATTTTGATATTTTAGTGATAAAACCGAGTAAAGTATGTGTAAGAGTTGCCAAACATTAAGAACACAAATTTTCTTTAAGTGAAGACTAGAAATACCTTGTTTTTGTAAAAGGAGGAGAACTTCATTGTCGTCGCCGTCTATCAATCGATAGAACTGCAAGTGCACAAATTTCACTAAAATACAGGAAAAGAAATGCATTCTCTATAGTTTTCATTCAATAAGTAACAACCTCTCATAATTTTTTAATTACAGTAATTGTATTATGTTCTTGTACAATACTATGGTGCTGAACTCCACTGAGCCGGCCGGTGTGGCCGAACGGTTCTAGGCGCTACAGTTTGGAGTCGCGCGACCGCTACAGTCGCAGGTTCGAATCCTGCCTCGGGCATGAATATGTGTGTTGTCCTTAGGTTCGTTAGGTTTAAGTATTTCTAAGTTCTAGTTGGCTGATGACCACAGAAGTTAACTCCCATAGTTCTCACAGCCATTTGAATCATTTGAACTCCACTGACCAATTTTGGTGTAGCAGGACGTGTAGTTTGAAGCAAGTTTGTGTGCCAAGCAATCTCCATTTCTCACGAAAAGCAGATTGCTGTCTGATCTTATTTATTTACAACAGTGGCCCCTTAGGTATGAAAAGCTACGAAAACTTGGGCTCAAAGCTATCCGCAACACTGCGAAGTAACTAACAGAGTCATATTTTAAACCTTAAAGCGCAGCATTGAGGCATTATTCTAATTAAAACTTGGAAGACACACGATACTTCCTATGCTTCGCACGTAACGCTTGGCTTCACAGTGGGTGCTAATGTCAGGCGACGCTGTTTCAGCCAATCCTGAACTGCAGACGGCGGCAAGCACAGGTGTAAAGGATGGCCGTACTTTCCTTTATAGAGAGCTTTAGCTAAGACGTGTACCTCGAGACATCTAGCGGTGCAATGTCCTACTGATAGTATTTTGACCATCAAAATGAAATTCTCTGATATTTTGGGTAGCGCCTCGTATGTACATACATATAGTGAGCATTAATGAAACCGACAAACGTCAAGGACGGATTGCTGACTGGAAGTGAAAGAGAAAAAGATCCTATGAACATGTGTCCCGAAATGTATTGTTGCCGCCGTAGATGGCGCTGATGAATGGCAGGTCCTCTAACCATTTGCCGTGTGTTCTTTGCGTATTGCAGGCTGTGTGACTGACGCAGCATGCTGTATGCAATATGGTCCCGTATTAATGTCGAGAGCGAGCCAAGATGATGTTTGTGTATGGGCAAGCGGACGGAAACGGTCGATATGCCCGGCTGTACCAAGACGATTACCCTCACAGACACCAACCGCATCACACAACATTTCAAGCCCTTTTTGGGCGTTTGTATGATCAAAGGTCCTTGCAGACAGTTGAACGTGGAAGGAGGCGGCGGACTATGCGTACACCAGACTTGGAGGACCGGATTCTACAGCATATAGAGACGAACCCTAGTGCAAGCTTCAGGTAAGTTGGTCCACCAACATGGTGTAAGCCAAAGTGCGACTATACGCATTTTGCATCACCTGAAATCCCATGAAGGCCACTTTGAACATTTGTTGTGATGTGCATGCGTTACAGTTCTGTACCGCGTTTCGAAACGAATTGTTTCCGTTGCGCGCACGCCGTCCATTTACGGACACATGTTCATAGGACCTCTTTTCCTCCATTTCCAGTCAGGAATCCGTCCCTGCAGTTTGTCGATTTTATTAATGTCCACCCTGTATATGTATGTGTATTACCAAGTCCACTCAGCCTCAGGTTCTTCTTCTTTCCTTCAACCAGCGTACGGTCTTTTCTTCTCATATTCTGCTCCAAATCGGCCATATCTCGAGTTCTTCGTGCCAAAGACCTTAAATTCAACTGGACGCCAAACTTTCTTCTTGCAACTCTAATGATTTGAGGCTGTGTGTGACATAAATGTAAACCTTGGTAAAAATGTGGGAATGCGCTTCCTGGCATTTCCTGTTAAGGAATTCTGGTTGGTATTGTTGTGGTCTTAAGTCCTGAGACTGGTTTGATGCAGCTCTCCACGCTACTCTATCCTCTGCAAATTTCTTCATCTCCCAGTACCTACTGCAACCTACATCCTTCTGAATCTACTTAGCGTATTCATCTCTTGGTCTCCCTGTACGATTTTTACCCTTCACACTGCCCTCCAATATTAAATTGGTGATACCTTGATGCATCATAACATGTCTTACCAAACGATCACTTCTTCTAGTCAAGTTGTGCCAAAACTCCTCTTTTCCCCAATTTTATTCAGTCCCTCCTCAGTAGTCATGTGATCTACCCATCTAATCTTCAGCATTCTTCTGTAGCACCACATTTCGAAAGCTTGTATTCTCTTCGTGTCCAGACTATTTATCGTCCATCTTTCACTTCCGTACATGGCTACACTCCGTACAAATACTTTCAGATACCACTTCCTGACACTTAAATCTATACTCGATGTCAACAAATTTCTCTTCTTCAGAAACGCTTTCTTTGCCATTGCCAGTCAACATTTTATATCCTCTTTACTTCGACCACCATCAGTTATTTTGCTTCTCAAATAGCAAAACTCCTTTACTACTTTAAGTGTCCCATTTCCGAATCTAATTCTCTCAGCATCACCCGACTTAATTAGACTATATTCCATTCTCCACGTTTTGCTTTTGTTGATGTCCATCGTATATCCTCCTTTCAAGACACTGCCCATTCCGTTCAACTGCTCTTCCAAGTCATTTGCTGTCTCTGACAGAATTACAATGTCATCGGGAAACCTCAAAGTTTTTATTTCTTCTCCATGGATTTTAATACCTACTCCAAATTTTTCTTTTGTTTCCTTTACTGCTTCCTCAGTACACAGATTGAATAACGTTGAGAATAGGCTACAGCCCTGTCTCACTCCCTTCCCAACCACCTCTTCTCTTTCATGTCCCACGACTCTTAAAACTGCCATCTGGTTTCTGTGCAAATTGTAAATAGCATTTCGCTCCCTGTATTTTACCCCTGCCACCTTCAGAATTTGAAAGAGACTATGCCAGTGAATATTGTCAAAAGCTTTGTCTCAGTCTACAAATGCTAGAAACGTAGGTTCACCTCTCCTTAATCTATTTTCCAAAATAAGTCGTAGAGTCAGTATTGCCTCACGTGTTCCAACATTTCTACGGAATCCAAACTTATCTTCCCCGTGCTCGGCTTCTACCAGTTTCTCTATTCGTCTGTAAAGAATTCGCGTTAGTATTTTGTAGCTGTGACATATTAAACTGATAGTTCGGTAACTTTCACATGTCAACACCTGCTTTATTTGGTATTGGAATTATTATATTCTTCTTGAGAATTCGGGTAATATTAGAAAAATTATCAGCTACTTACTCCTTGATGTCGGATACCCTTCAGATGATTGAAAGCAGGATGCCCTAACTATGAATGAGAAGTTCACAGGGTTGTTCAGTAAAAGAACTGGAGAAGATGTATACGAGTGGTGCAATAGCAGTAAGGCGTAAGATTAATAGCCACTTTCCCATCTAGAGGCTCGTAAGAGACCACGTGAAGCACATTGAGATTGCAGCGATAAGCGACGTTGCCTTCATTTTATCGCCGATGTGTAGCGTGTGTAATATTAATATCAGAATAGACGCTAAAAAATGGGGTGTCTGGCTGAAAATTATGATGTAGCCTTCGCATGACTGTGAGTTAATTGAAATGTCAAATGTCGCTCTTTCACCTAGCAACATGGCCTAAAATGTTATGAGGTCATTCCGCTTTTGCACACAGGATGAATGATACCTACGAAGAACTTGTTCAGGCATGTTCTTATTAATACGCTACACTAAAATGTCATGTTATTTGTGTAAAGCTTTATAAGGTTCGTGGGCCAGTCCAGAGCTCGCATTCATGTACGAACGGCTTTGGCTGAGTCTTGTGTGGCAAAATTGTAATGGCAGCAATGTTTTTATACAGATATGAAGGGCGAACAGCTGCAGAAAAAGTAATGCGAGTAACTCACAAAATATTTAACATCTATTTAGCGCAGCCCGACGTTTCGTGAGTAAATCAACCAGATCTCTTCTTCTTTAATTTACTCTGTAATTATGTGGTGCGGGTTACCACTTTCATTTTCAGTATTATATTTCATTTCGTTAAGCATTGAAGATTCTGTGGTTGTCTAGTTTATGCAAATTACTATGCTTTGTAGTGGGACGTGAAATTAAAGCGTCACCCATTCACCAGTGTCAGCCCAGTTTGCAGGTGAATGTAAGTTTAATTTAGTGTTTTGCTTAGGTATTTTGTAATATTTATAATTGTTGTGAATTATCTAAAGTTTTGTATTTATTTTTACGTTTCATGTACGGAGAGGGCGGCGCAACGAACGGAGACAGCATCTTCGCAGCCGGACCAGAGAGAAAATTGCTGGCCACTATACGTCGCGGGTCGACAGCCAAACAGCAGCAGAAGATCCTGAAACCGAGTTGTTGCGTCGTGCTTCTGAAAACTGAAAAAGTAAGAATTTGTAATGTTTCTACAACAATGACGTCATAGAAAGTTTAATCATGTTGTAAAAGTTCAGTCCTATCTTGCCAAGGCTCAGGTTCACGTATATATGTAGTATATAGGAAGATAATAAACTAGTGTATTCTACAAAAGTTTAAATACGTGTTGCGAAAATTTATTTATGAAGAATTATTGATTTATTTGACAAGATTATTAATTTTAGCAACGTTCATCGCGAGTTTGAGTCTTAAAAGTTTATTCAATGTGGTTTTAATATTTATTAAAGCAGATTCTTGCGTTAATATAATGTCTGAGAAAAAACAAATATGGGAGCCTTTATATTTTATGAAGTAACAGCTTATTCATGAGATGAGAAAACATTTTATTTTTTAAGGACGGATCAAAAACTAACAAGAATAAACAACTCGTAACCAAGCCGATTACAGCAAAGATAAATATCTATCAGCTGCAGCTTTCACCCGTTGTTTTTGGCGCAGTGGATAAATGACGTCGCCACATCAGCCCCCTTCCTTTTGAAACCGGGTGCACCACGTATGTGGGGAAACTTGCACTTGATTTTTCTACCAGCTCTCGTGAAAACATCTGGTGCAGGCAAAGGCTGCTCCTGTTCTGCACTTGCTGCTTCATTGTCCTCTTCTGAAACCGAGGGCTCGGCGAGACTATCTGTTGTTTCTTTGGCCTCCACGTTTGAGGGTGATTTTGCAGACAGAGGAAAGAGTGTACCCTCTTCGGTGTAAGCAGGTTTAAGCCGCTCAATTGAGACTGTCTCTTCTTTGCCATCCTTATCGATTTTGAAGCTGTGGCTTCCTCTTGTGATTACCCTGTATGGTCCAGAACAAGGCCAAACAAGCGGCGGGCGCACCGTATCATCCCCAAGCCGCACGTGGGACGTTGCTTGCACGTCTTTATGTAAAAACACTCTCCGGTCTCCATGTCTGACAGGGTTAGTGGGTTTGATGTTTCTCATTCTAACGCTGAGTTGTCTCGCGAATTGCGTGCATAGCTCAGGGGCGAACGGCTGTGTAGATGCTGGAACGATAAATTCTCCAGGAACCCTCAACTGCTCGCCATAAACCAATTCTGCGGAAGAGCATTGTATGTCCCCCTTCACGGCCGTTCTCAATCCGAGTAGGACCAGCGGTAGTGCTTCAGGCCATGAAGTGGAACTACACATTAATGCAGCTTTGAGCGTGCGGTGTAGTCATTCTACCATTCCATTACTAGATGGATGATAGCTTGTGGTGCGTAGATGGTTGCACCCGCACAGTAGTAAAAGTTCATTGAAAAGTTGGCTTTCAAACTGCCTTCCACGATCTGTTGTTATGTTTTGCGGAACGCCAAACCTGGAGAACCATGAATGCAACAGTGCTTTTGCAACCGACTCCGCAGAAATGTCTTGTATTACAACTACTTCTGGCCACCTGGTAAAACGATCAATGATTGTGAGCAAATAGCGTTGTTCTGAAGAGCATGATAGCGGGCCCACAATGTCCACACGTATATGTGAAAATCTTGCAGATGGCGTCGGGAAGTCAGCAATAGGTCCAAAGACATGTCTGCTAATTTTATTACGCTGGCATGTTAGGCATGCACGCGCCCATGCACGACAATCTTTTTGTATTCCAGGCCACACTACTTTGGAGGAAACTAACTTGGCTGTAGCTCGTACTCTTGGATGTGATAGGTTATGTACTGCATTATAAATCTCGCGACGATATTGTTCTGGTATGTAAGGTCGCTCCTTTCCTTTTGCTACATCACACCGAATTCCGTCTGGAACATTTGGGACAGAGACACGTCTGAGCTGCAGCGCAGTTCTCTGTTCCTCTATTAGACGGCGCAAGAAAGGATCTTCTCATTGTTTAGACGCTAACTCGGTCGAACGAACTGAATTTAAACTGGCACAATTCCTAGACAGGCAATCTGCGACCAGGTTGTCTTTTCCTGAAATGTGACGCACGTCAGTTGTGAACTGTGCAATGTACTCGACTTGCCAGCACTGACGTGGCGAATTGAGCTCTGTGTCTCGTAGAAATATAGCTACTAACTGCTTGTGATCGGTAAAAATTGCAAAGTGCCTCCCTTCGACAGACGTGCGAAAATGCTTTATGGCTAAGTAAATAGCAAGCAACTCTCGGTCAATAGCACTCCATTTTTGCTGCTGTCGAGTCAGATTTTTAGAGAAAAATGCGAGCGGCTGCCATCTGCCATCAACTCGCATCAACCATGACCGCTAAAGGAGCGCTCAATCTTGGATGTCCCAGTAGTGTTGCCCGAGAAAGACATCTCTTTAAGTCATGGAAAGCTGCTTCAGCATCTGGACTCCATGTGATTTTACAGTTTCCTGTTGTATTTTTACCTGCAAGTAACGTTGTGAGTGGCTCTTGGGCGGCAGCTAATTTAGGTAAGTGACGTCTGTAATAGTTAAGCATGCCTAAAAATCTGCGAAGTCCTTTGTAAGTTGTGGGAAGGGGCATCTGTTGTACTGCTTCAACCCGTTCAGGCAAAGGTGACAGGCCTGCTGCTGAAACCAAATATCCCAGGAACTTAATATCGCGTTTTCCAAACGTGAACTTTGTTTCGTTAATAATTATGCCATACTCTGTCAGACGGCGGAAAAGCTGCCGCAGATGTTCGACATGCTGATATACAGAACCAGAGAATACTAAAATGTCGTCCATATAACAAAATACGAATGGTAATTCTCGAAGCACCTCATGCATGAATCTTTGCCATGTTTGGGCAGGGTTTCCGAGGCCAAATGGCATAAAATTGTACTCAAACAAACCGAATGGTGTGATAACTGCTGTTTTTTTAATGTCAGATGGAGCCATGGGAATCTGAGAAAATGCTTTGGCGCAATCAATCACACTAAATATTTTGGCATTGCTAATCGTACTGTTAAAATCAGTCACATTGGGTACTCGGTAGTGGTCGGGAATCGTGCGGGCATTGAGCGCCCTGTAGTCTCCACATACTCTCCATGAATTGGAGATGCCCATGAACTATCAGACCTACTTACAATACCTGTTTTTAGAAGTCTGTCGAACTCAGCTAGCGCCGCGAGCAGCTTCTCTGGAGGCAGACGCCGCGAGCGGAAGGCAACGGGTTGACCTTGTGTCGTGCTGATGTGATGTTGAGTATTGTGTCTGCATTTCCTGGTTGCGTTGACGGGTTTGTAAGTGCTGGAAAGTCTTGAAGCAGTTTACGAAAAAGTGATTCCTCCGACAGTGCTCTGATATCACCTACAGTATACGAATCGTTACGACAGTCGGGTGTCTTCTTGCGTGACGCTTAGTTGCGGGTACGAAATCGTATCACAATATCCCGACGCGGATGACGCGGTAGAGGAGCCGGAAATCTTCGTGCGGAAAGACACGGGCACATCGCACTGCACTTGAACCGACGCGGAAGACGCAGTAGGCAATATCCCTTCTGTGGGAACTGTCACCAAACGACGGTCAACCAGGTCGGGCATAAGTCGGAAGTTCCGTAAAAAGTCCGCTCAAATTATAGGACTCGGCACATCAGCAAGCACAAAACTCCATTTTGGATGGAAGTTAGAATTCAGATGTAATGCCAACTGTTTCTCACCATAGGTAGGTATTCTGGAATTGTTTGCCGCAGTCAGCACATGTTGCGTTGTTGTCGTGAGTATATCACCTCTCTTTCTTGGATAAACACTGACTTCTGAACCTGTGTCAATCAGAAACTTCTCATCTGAAGAGAGATCCAACACCAGTTGGACTGAGTGATGTAATTATGCGCATACGACTTAAATTATGATGTTTTAATTACAGTTTCGTTCAAGAACCATTCAGCGACCACTTATAAAAAGATTTTAAATAATTCTGAAGTGTTTTGTAACTGATTGGTGACTGTGATTGGTTGACTGCAGATATCGTGGCGTTTTCACCTCTTTGAATCACGCTATGACTCGGGCGTCTATGTTGATGTTGACGAACGTTAGCGCCCTTTAACGCCCGCCTTTTAAGTTTGGGTAGCTGCAGGGTTGAATACGTTGACGGGCAGTGTTAACGAAGCGTCTGTGGTACCAGCACCATTGATCTGTCAAATACTGTTGGATAGCATTTCTTCGTCTTTTCCAACTGCGACTTCGTAGCTGATGCTGGTGTGAAGTTACTTGCACGTTGAGTTTTGCCACTTGTGCTGCCAGTTGCTGTATGGTGGGCTCGGTCGATGAGCACTGCTGTTGGGAAGTATTATTGCATGTTCCTTGCTCACTGGCGCTAGATTCCATCACACTACACGTTCTTGAGCCTCTATCCTGGCTGTAGTTGAATTCGGAACACGCAGAAACTTCGGTAAAGGTGTTAGGTGTTAGCGATGGTGTCTGCCTTTTTGCTAAGACTTGCAATAGTAAGTCTGTTTCTGCTGTAATTATAGCAGGGATGTTTGCAGGAAGTTTACGAAACCATATTAGACGTAAAGACTCTTCAGGTAGCAGTTCCGGGCCAGCTAATGTACGTAAGGCTTTGAGTACTTGTGACGGAGTCTTGTCGCCCAA
The DNA here is from genome assembly GCF_023897955.1 of Schistocerca gregaria. NCBI lineage: Eukaryota > Metazoa > Arthropoda > Insecta > Orthoptera > Acrididae > Schistocerca > Schistocerca gregaria. The sequence goes on from NC_064924.1 coordinate 453,588,138, forward strand.
ATCTTCGTATGCGAAAATTTTTTGTACTCGCAAATCTGGTGACAACGTATAATGCTGTATGAGAGCTTCCTTTAGCACAAAGTAATTTTGTTGCGACAAGGTTTCTTCTACTTGCTCTATCACTTCTAAATTTAGAAGTGAAACCACTATATTAAATTTGTCAATGTTGTTAGGCATCCCACGCTGTCGAAATATGCATTCAGGCTGCGTAAAACGAAGCTGGGGGCGCGTCGGCCAGAACGCTGAAAGCTTAACATTTCCGTGTCGCGCCTAGGTACTCCCATCTTTTGCGTTAACATCTGTCGTTCCATTTTGTGGCGAATCACAGGGCGTGGACTGCGATCCTTGGTCGAACAGACTGTAGTCTTCAATCTTGATTTCACTACCCCATGCTTTTGTCTCTGAATTCGTTATTCTCGTCGATACATATATATGTTCTCTATGCTTCTGCTACGATTTTTCGGGGTCACCACTACGGGAACCTTTATATTTTATGAAGTAACAGCTTTTTCATGAGATGAGAAAACATTTAATTTTTTAAGCACAGATCAAAAACTAACAACAATAAACAACTCGTAACCAAGCCGACTACGGCAAAGATAAATATCTGTCAGCTGCAGCTTTCACCCGCTGTTTTTGGCGCAGTGGATAAATGACGTCGTCACACAAATGATATCTAAATTGAAAATAGGTTTGGCTCAAACCAGTTGGACTGAGTGATGTAATTATGCGCATACGACTTAAATTATGATGTTTTAATTACAGTTTCGTTCAAGAACCATTCAGCGACCACTTATAAAAAGATTTTAAATAATTCTGAAGTGTTTTGTAACTGACGTTGGTGACGAAGTCTGCACATGGTCATATTTCAAAAGAAAATCATTTATACAAAACTTACGTCGTTACACTACAGCTTCTATTAACGGGAATATAATTTCAGTACGACCACTAATATATGACACTTCAAAAGCGTTGTATTATTGTGTATGCATTACTTATTTTAGTTGACTTATTGGGCAATTTATACTAATGTCCTAAAATATTCCACCTCTTGTTTAAAATTATGATCTTTGAATGAACAACAGTACGGTCTGACTGCTGTTGATGAAATATTGGGTAGTAAGTACACTTTCACAGCGCAACAGAGTATACGAAAGAGACTTTAAGATATGTTAAAGTAATGTAAAATTATAACCAATAAGTTCAAACATTCTAACACAACCTGTAAAAGTAGCTGATAATTACTTAATTAGTTCCATGTTCCATAGGTCATTTGTATGATAAATCGTAGAGATGTGGAACGATTAATTTTACTTTCAAATAACAAATCAAACTGTAAATGTCGCTATATGCTGACCATTTCTCATTTTTTTTAATACACAGGCAGATACGAGTTAGAAATCCAACTCACCGCCTTTACACGTAACAAAAATATATATTTTTCTATGGAACAGAAAGAACCACCAAGAAGAAATTGGTTTTCAAATTGGACTTTGACTATCAGACATTTTATATCATTGGGTAAATGGTCAAAAGTTTTGGTTATGGCACTCTGCACACCGGTTTGTGCTAAAGTATACCGTAATGTGAACTAACGAATGTCATTTTTCCCTCTGGTATTGTAATTACGTACAGTATGTTCCTTTAGAATTTAAGTGCATTATTCACAACAAACTTCAAGAAGGAATAAATATATTTTGAAACAGTAGTTAAAATTCCCACTTCTTAAACAAATGTCTACAAGAAGATCGTGGCTGACCAGCACATACCATTCATGCAATAAGTTTGTAAACAATGATGACTGTTTCTGAAAGACGAGTACGCCAGATCATTGTTACGGATGACATAATTGAATGAAAACATTCAAAATGTGTCAACTTATTGATTCGTTCTCCCCAAGATCTGAAATGAATCTAAGTGCTAATGTAACTGAATGAAGTTGTTTCAATAGTTCCAAAATAGACTTTCTCCAGTTTACACTATCATCAGTATGAACAGCTAAATATTTCGTTAACAAGTATGAGAAACAACAATGGATCTAAAATTGAGCCTGATGGAAGACCGTAAGTAATTTCTCCCCAGACAGAAGAATCTCCCATTCTTATGTTGGTTCACTTATTAAGTAGAACTTACTTCATCTCTTTGGTTAGATATGACATTATCCACTGGTTGTCTGTACTACCACTTGCACAAAACTTCAATTTATCTTGGAGAATATGATGATCCACACAGTCAGATGCCTTGGATAGGTCGCAGAAAATATCAGCCGGTGCTGTTTTGTTATTTAATGCTTGCAAAATTAGGTCAGTGAACGTATTAGCGGCATTCTCAGTTGAGAAGTTCTTCTGAAATCTAAACTTTAATTTACTGAGATTATTATTGTTTCTGAGGTGTGGTAGTATTATAGACAACATTACCAACTCAAAGATTTTAGAAAATGTCAGTAGTGAAACAGGCGAGTAGTAATTGATATCTCTCCTACCACCTCCCTTATTCATGGGTTCAACGACGGCACATTTCAAACTCTCTGGAAAAATACCCTGAGTTTGTGATGCAGTACATATTTCGTATAATAAAGGGCTTATTCACACCGTCAAAACCAGATAAGATTTTATTTTTGAATGAATATACAATTCTCTTAATTTCAGGCAGAGAGGTTGGTTCATACAATTCTCTTGTAGAGAAAACGCGTTCAGTGCAGATGTAAACTGCGCGTTCGTTTCTAACTCCTCACAAAAAGAAGTACAAGTGACAATAGCCAAGTCTCGATTTATTCAGTGCAACACATGTCTCGAAATTCTCTGCAGTTCCAATCCACATTACGCTAACTGGCAAATTCGTGCAAAGAACAAAATATTAGCTACCGAAGGCAGTATACAACACTATTAATTCTGATGAAGGCAGCTTGTTTTATGTAATGCATTCCTCACATCGGCTACTGACGTTAATAAGGTATAAAAGAGCACATGTAGACTGAACATAAAAGTCGTAAGATGAGAAATAATGTCAAGAAGAAAAGAATTACAGATAAACTTGAGATGGATTCCAATTATTATTCAATTTGTATGCGTGAAGGTTCATGAATAGCAGATACGCAAGTCCTGAAAGGGTCCACACCGGGCGAGGTGGCGCAGTGGTTAGCACACTGGACTCGCATTCGTAAGAACGACCGTTCAAACTAGCGTCCAGCCATCCACATTTAGGTTTTCCGCGATTTCCCTAAATCGCTGCAGCTAAATGCCAGTATCGCTTCTTTGAAAGGACACGGCAGATTTCCTTCCCCATCCTTGACACAATCCGAGGTTGTGCGCCATCTCTAATGAGCTCGATGACCACGTAACGTTAAGCCCAATATTACTTCCTTTCTTCCTTCGTAAAGAGACTGCGTGGAAATACAGTAGAACATAATCTGAAAAAAATGAAAAAAATGGAGCATTTGCTTTGAAGTCACCGTAATGTCAGGAGGTTACACCTGCAGTTCCAAGATTAGCAGTTATACGAAGAGCAAAAGTATCTGAACTTAACTGCTTGAGAAGCTCAGTAACATACTTCTTCCAGTTCACGTTTTCATCAGTATGTACACCCAAATGTTTGGGGCTTTCTACTCTAGTTACTGACTCCTGTTCATGTGGTATATCAATTGTTGGTGTCCGTGTCACTAAAATTTTCCATCTTCCCGACACTGTATTATTCAGCGGAACCTTCTGCATTTTGTTTGTGGAGTATGATTCGAATCAGCTAAGTGTAAAGCCATCAATTCCATAAAACTAGAATTTTTATAAGAGAACATCATGGTCCACACAATCGAAGGCCTTGCAGAGATCACGAAGAATACCAGCAGGCGATATATTATCATTTAAGGTTTGTACCGTTTGACGAGTGAATCTGTAAATACCATTCACAGTCTACGAGCCTTCCTGGAAACAAAGCTGTGCTATGTTAAGTAAATTTTTTCCCGTGAAGTATGCGACTACTCTTGAGTACACTACTTTTTCGAATATTCTGGAAAGAGATGACAGTAAGGAAACTGACAAATAATTCCTGATGTCTGTCTTGTTACCTTTCTTATGCAGTGATTTGATAATTGTATATTTTAACCTTCCTGGAAAATTCGCTGTGTAAGTGATGCATTGCGTATATCACTAAGGACATTACTTATTAAGGAGGAACAGCTTTTCAGAATTCTGCTTGAAATACCATCTATCCTACAAGAACTTTTGCTTTTTTTCGAATTTTTATAACTATATTAATTTCAGTGAAGGATGTTGGTGCTACTTCCAGTTGCTGAAACTTTTGTGGAAAGACATTTTAATACATTCTCTTGTACCTTCAACCGAACCATTTAATCCTATATTTGCTGGTACCTTTGGAAAGTGATTGTTCAAAGTAATGGAAACTTGTGAGTTATCAGTCACAACATTGTCATTCAGTTGAATTGTTTTGGAATCTTGTACACTGACTGGCTATCCTGTCTCCCATTTGACAACGTCCCATATACTTTCAATTTTATTATCTGCTTTATTGTGTCAGGACATGCACACTTCTGAGCTTAAAATACTATTGCATTTTTTTGCAGTATGCAGGTAATGTTGGATCTTGACTTACTTTGGCATTTGCATAAATTTCCCTCTTCTTCTCACACGACATTTTAATTCCCTTAGTTACCCACGGTTTACTGGCTTCTTAATGGGTCCTTTGGATAGTTTTTAGGACAACATCTTTCAAATATTGACACAAATTTCCTATGGAATAAATTGAATTTTACATTGGTACTGCTTCCTACATATTCCTCATTCCACACTACCCCTTTCAGCTTTCTCCTAAAACTTTGCATCCTGTTTACATTAATAAACCTTACTGCTTTGTATGAAGCTGCATCCTAGTAGTAAGGTGCCATCATGATCAGACAGTCCATTAGCATTTTGATAGACATTAGTTGTTTTAGCCTTTAGCGCTGTCTATAAAAATGTTATCAGTCACTGCTCCTCAAGAGTTGGAAAAGTGACTACTGAAATTTGATTGAAAAATGCAAGTAATAATTCTACATCATTTTCCTTGTCCACATGTTTTAATAAACCTACATTGAAATCTCCACACACAACTAACTGTTTCTTCTTGACTGACGGGTAGCTCAAACAGATAGTCTTTGTTGATGTTACGACTTTTATGGTCGTGCATGGGTAAGCACTTATCCAGGTGAACAGCAAGGACTTTTAGAATCAGCGCCACGCACAATCACTACAGCACAAGGAGTGTCAAAGCGCTAGTAAGCAGTCAGTCAGAATGTTTTGGCTTATTAGCACAAGTTGCATAACTTGTTGAAGGCAGTAATCTTCATCTGGTGCTGTTTCTCGCAGCCGATCAAATTTTCAGAATATTTCGTCTCATCATCTCCTCAATGTTGGAATAACGTCAGTGTAATGTACTGCTAGCTATAAATGCCGTAAAGTCACCCCGGGCACACCGTCTGAACGTAAAATAAAGCGTCGACCCATATTGGCAGACTGACTTGTGTCATTACACAAGGAACACTGTCCCATTTACGACTGTAGGCAAATCATGCTCTAATACATTGCACTTCGAATGCAGATTTACTTTGTATTATGTTATGCCACTTTGATCAATGTAGAGTGGTGTGGCGAGACGTGACTCTAATCTCTGAACTAACAACAGCCCTACCTTCAAGACTAGACACACCTCACCAAACTGTTAATATAAATCGTTAAATTTTAGTCCAAGACGTTTAATTGTATGAATGCAATAGGAACTGTGCACGAACTATGCATCCGACTAAAACAGAAATACACAGGTTACATAACGCTACTACATCGTACACACTCTGTCAATGCTACACTCGTTGATAGTGTTGCAGTGTGGTGAAGTTGTGAACGGTCAACACATTTTAGTATCGATATTTCTTGTTATAATAATTAGGACTTGATTAAATCTTGTGAACACTGCTCGTTATCTGAAACATAAATACGCTGGTTCAGTATGCCGTAACGTGGGCTACTATTGACAACAACGGTTCTACAAGCCTCAGTAAAACTGCGTACATTGTAATCCGTAACTTACACCAACTACGACGTTATTATTCATAATTTAAATGATTTTTAAAACCTCTTAATGACAGCAAACAATTTTATAACAAGAAATATCTTAGATATCGCTGGATATTTATGTTATTCATGCTAACTCCCTGTACAGTTTACTACGTGAAATCTTTTACTCACTACTATAAGACCAAATCACCTGAAAGCGCGTTATCAATATTTACCGTGAACAACGTTTCACGTACGGTAAATCTCAGTTTCATACACCCTTGTGCGGTTAGATTTAATAAACCGTTTCTTATTACGATAAATCCGAACGTACCAACCAAAGTTATAATCTCATTGGAAACCAGCGATACAGCGATAGCTATCTATGCGAAACTATTAATCCTCTTATGATCTGTAAACTTTGTACACGAAGTTGCTGCTTTGTTTGGGCTCAACTCTTCCTTTCTTTTTCTTACATTGGCATGAAGACACCATTTCTCCTCACCAGTAGCGGTACAAGACAAGAGTGGTCGGTGCTGTTCAAGAGATAATTGATGTTGAGCAAGCTATGATGCACATATGCCCATCTCCTGTGTTTTGTGATTTTGGCGCTACCCATCCACCTGATTTTTCAACCTTCCGTTCTGCACAGAAATGTTTCACAATGCTGGATTGATCACAGTTCATCAAATTTGCCATTTCTCGAGTATACTGACATGGATCCCTGAGGATTACTGATTTTAAACGACCTTCATCAAACCCCGAAGGTCTTCCAGGACGTGGGGAGTCACTAATGTCAAAACGATACTCCTTCAAACGAGGAAACCATCTACTGGACAGAAGACAATGCCGGAAAAGCTCCGATTTCTCCTCTTTGTACTCCATTTTCTAGTGTCCACAGGTCCACTCACTATCTCCAAATGAGAAAAAGACAGTATGTAAACTCAAATAGCAACAGGGAACTACACATAAAATATGGCAATCGACACATAAACTTGTAGCAACTGGAATACTAACAAGAAAAGCAAAAACGCTATGAACTAATATTATGTCAAAGCAGCTTTGGAATTTTTCGACAGCTACTTTCGTGGACTCAGAACTGCATCATATTAAACTTGCTGATTAACATTAAATCGCTCACTGACTTAATAAACCCTTCGACTTTCCAGAATTGTTAACAGAGTAATGTGACATGGATGTGGTTATCACATTAAGGCAAACGTAGCCAACAAACATTTCAGGGGTCACGCACTTAACTATACCTTTGAATTGCTAGAACAATTAAAAGAGAATGTGACAGGAATATCGTCATCACCTTGATGTAAACGTAACCAAGGAACATTAAATTGGTCACACACTGAACAAAGACTTTGAACTAGTAGAACAATTAGCAGAGTGATGTGACAAGAATGTGGTCATCATCCTGATGTGAACAAAGCCATCGAACATTTAATGATTCACACACTTAACACACCCTTTGATTTGCCAGAACAATTAACAGAGTAATGTGACAGGGGTGTAGACATCACCATGATGCAAACGTAGTCAACAAAGATAAATGAGCCGTGTGTGGCTCGCGTTCTTGCCATTCATAACTTGGCGTCTTGTAAATGCGGTAGTGGTGTCTCGTTTCTTTCTTGTGCTAAAGGCGCCACTGAGTTTGCTAGTATTATTTGTCTGCGAGTGGCAGCAGTAGCGGTTATCGATAGCCAGTACTGTGGTACTATCTTTGGTACGACTGCTTATATTTCCGGGTCGTCGTCTGTGTCAGGCTGTTCGGATGGAGCAATGAGGAGGTCCGCAGCACGCGGGCAGGCCGGGACCGCTGGCGGCGTGCAGATACTGTCGGACGAAGGGCTGTAGCCGACGACCGAACCCAGGATGTTTGAAGTTGAGCGAACCTTATACAGTAGTGAAACCTCCACTCTTTGAGATCTCGCTGTTGTTTGTGTGTTGCTGCTCCCCGGCTCGGTGAGACCAACCGCAACAAGTGGAGTCTGACAGGTCGACGGAAGCTATTAGCCACCTTCTACTGCTTGATATTAGTTTGAATTTGGTGTTATTATTGGTGAAGTGCAACTAGCGGTATCTTACTGCCTAGTGGCCGCTAACGCCCCGTTACCTGCCTTGGAGGTTGGCGCAATTTGCGACAGTGTACTTTTCCTCGTCTTGCCGATGCTGTCTGGCATGGCGTGTAATTTGAATGCTTCCATGATTGGGTTATGAATAATTGTTTTCCTTGTCTACCTTGGTTATAGGGGTTCCTTCTGCCTTTTGGTGTTTTAAACACTGGAATTTGGAGATGCAGTGCTATCTGTCACTTCGCTCTCACCTGAATAATTCCATCTTTGTACTGGTTATCTGGCGTTAGGTGGATTTGGTAAGAGGGTTGACGCCGTTTAAAGCATGTCTAGCTTTAGATGCCCTCCTCAGGTGAACATTACTCTTGGCTGCCAGTCTCACCGCTTGCACAGCTGTAGTGACCTTCCTCAGGTCGATCCGTGGTGCACTGCCTGTGGATTACTCCATCTTACTTGGTCAAGTTGTCATAACTGTTTGAAATTTACCTTAATGTTTTAACATGTAATTACTGTCCTCACTTGTAATTCAGGCCTTCAGCCATTAATTGTTTGTAACATTGCTTGTGGCCTTCACCTGACAAATAATTTTGAATTATTTTTTCGTAAGGCCTTCATCCGTCACTGTAGTGAATTCCTTTAAAATGATTGTTGAAAGTTATTTCCCCAAATAAAGTCTATGTGTTTGCTGTAACCAACGGTAGCTGATTACGACCCCATCCACAGTCGTTGCCTTATCCTGCCTCTCCCTGACTACCAGGTCACAATAAAATTAGTCGTACACTTAATAGACACTTTCAACTGTCATAACAAGTAATACAGTAATGCGACAACAGTATGATGACACAAACATAGCCAACTACATCTACATCTACATACATATTCCGCAATCCAACATACGGTGGGTGGCGGAGGGTACCTCGTACCACAACTAGCATCTTCTCTCCCTGTTCCATTCCCAAACAAAACGAGGGAAAAATGACTGCCTATATGGCTCTGTACGAGCCCTAATCTCTCTAATCTTATCTTTGTGGTCTTTCCGCGAAATGTAAGTTGGCGTCAGTAAAATTGTACTGCAGTCAGCCTCAAATGCTGGTTCTCTAAATTTCCTCAATAGGGATACACGAAAAGAACGCCTCCTTTCCTCCAGAGACTCCCGCCCGAGTTCCTGAAGCATTTCCGTAACACTCACGTGATGATCAAACCTACCACTAACAAATCTAGCAGCCCGCCTCTGAATTGCTTCTATGTCCTCCCTCAATCCGACCTGATACGGGTCCCAAATGCTCGAGCAGCACTCAAGAATAGGTCGTATTAGTGTTTTATAAGCGGTCTCATTCACAGATGAACCACATCTTCCCAAAATTCTACAAATGAACCGAAGACGACTATCCGCCTTCCCATTACATGCTTGTCCCACCTTCATATCGCTCTGCAGTGTTACGCCCAAATATTCAATCGACGTGACTGTGTCAAGAGCTACGCTACTAATGGAGTATTCTAACATTATGGGATTCTTTTTCTGTTCATCTGCATTAATTTACATTTATCTATTTATAGAGTGAGCTGCCATTCTTTACACCAATCACAAATCCTGTCCAAGTCAACTAACATGTGGTCGGTCACACACTTACAAAATCTCTGACTTGGCAGTAGTCTAAGGAGTGGGTGCGGGCAAGCATCTACATCTACATCCATACTCCCTAAGCCGCCTGACGGTGTGTGGCGGAGGGTAACCTGAGTACCTCTATCGGCTGTGCCTTCTATTCCAATCTCGTATTGTTCGTGGAAAGAAGAATTGTCGGTATGCTTCGGTGTGGGCTCTTATCTCTCTGATTTTATCCCCATGGTCTCTTCGCGAGATATACGTAGGAGGGAGCAATATACTGCTTGACTCTTCGGTGAACGTATGTTCTCGAAACTTTAACAAAAGCCCGTACCGAGCTACTGAACGTCTCTCCTGCAGAGTCTTTCATTGGAGTTTATCTATCATCTCCGTAACGCTTTCGCGATTACTAAATGATCCTGTAACGAAGCGCGCTGCTCTCCGTTGGATCTTATCTATCTCTTCTATCAACTCTATCTGGTACGGATCTCACACTGCTGAGCAGTATCCAAACAGTGGACGAACAAGCGTACTGGAACCTACTTCGTTTGTTTTCGGATTGCATTTCCTTTGGATTTTTCCCGTGAATCTCAGTCTGGCATCTGCTTTACAGACGATCAGCTTTATATGATCATTCCATTTTAAATCACTCCTAATGCGTACTCACAGATAATTTATGCAATTAGCTGCTTCCAGTCGCTGACCTGCTATTTTGCAGCTAAATGATAATAAATCTATCTTTCTATGTATTTGCAGCACATCACACCTGTCTACATTCAGAGTGAATTGCCATTCCCAGCAGCATGCGCCAATTCGCTGCAGATCCTCCTGCATTCCAGTACAATTTTACAGTGTTACAACCTCTCGATACACCACAGCATCATCTGCAAAAAGCCTCAGTGAACTTCCGATGTCATCCACAAGGTCATTTATGTATATTGTGAATAGCAACGGACCTACGACACTCCCCTGCGGCACACCTGAAATCACTCTTACTTAGGAAGACTTCTCTCCATTGAGAATGACATGCTCCTTTCTGTTATCTAGGAATTCCTCAATCCAATCACACAATTGGTCTGATAGTCCATATGCTCTTACTTTGTTCATTAAACGACTGTGGCGAACTGTATCGAACGCCTTGCGAAAGTCAAGGAACACGGCATCTACCTGTTTACCCGTGTCCATGGCCCTCTGTGTCTCGTGAACGAATAGCACGAGCAGGGTTTCACACGACCGTCTTTTGCGAAACCCATCCTGATTCCTGCAGAGTAGATTCCTAGTCTCCAGAAAAGTCATTATACTCGAACATAATATGTCGCCAAACGAGTATTTAATCAAGAGAGAGAAATGCTACAAGGACGATGGGGAGCGGAAACTACCTCCTGCCTCTCAGCATCTGCAGCAGGTGGTCGCAGGAAGCGGCAGCGTACACGGAGACGTCGCAGAAGGTGCTGCGGGGGCCAGCAGCGAGCACCACGGAGTGTCCGGCGCGCTGGTGCAGCAGTCTGGAGACCTCAGCTAACGGAGGACCGCCGTCGACGGGCCCGACCACCAGGTGCACGCACGTCGCCGGCGGTCCCAGCGCGTCCAAGGCGGCGTCCAGCGCCTCGTGGAGGTGAGCGCAGCTGCCTGGTGGGCGCCGGGGATGCGGTGGGAACAGGGCAGCGGCTGCCGCGGCTGCGCAGCACCACGCCAACGCCAGCAGCAACGTCATACGGCCTGCAGAGCAGGTGCACAACATCGCTCTGCACTAAGGTGCCACAGCAGTAGGCGGCTGAACCACGTCACACAGTAAACTTCTCGGTAAGGGCAGCTGATGTAACATGTGATGGAGGAAGAATGAGATTTTTACTCTGCAGCGGAGTGTGTGCCGACATGAAACTTCTTGGCAGATTAAAACTGTGTGCCGTACTGTGACTCGAACTCGGGACTTTCCCTTTCGCCGGCAACTGCTCTACCAACTGAGCTACCCAAGCACGACTCACGCCCCGTCCTCACAGCTTTACTTCTGCCAGTATCTGTCTCCTACCTTCCAAACTTTGCAGAAGCTCTCCTGCGAAACCTGCAGAACTAGCACTCCTGAAAGAAAGGATATTGCGGAGAGATGGCTTAGCCGCAGCTTGGGTGATGTTTCCAGAATGAGATTTTCACTCTGCAGCGGAGTGTGCGCCGATATGAAACTTCCTGGCACATTAAAACTATCTGCCAGACCGAGACTCGAACTCGGGACCTTTGCCTTTCGAAAGCAAGTGCTGTGCCCGCGAAAGGCAAAGGTTCCGAGTTCGAGTCTCTGTCCAGCAGACAGTTTTAATCTGCCAGGAAGTATGATGGAGTCGTCTTCTCCGCTGTTGTGACACCAGAATCGGTTGAGGCGTCATGTGGAAGTTTCCTTTGCCCGATACAGAAACGATGGGTCGCTCATTACATAAAACGACGTAGCATTTTCTCATCAGCACCTAGGGGACAGTATTAAGGGCTGAAGACTTTCCCATGGAGACTCGTAGTTTCCAGTTCCTGTGAGAAAGGAGCATTTGATATGTCCTAAGAGGAAGTAGGAATTGATTACGCAATAGTTGTAACAGTGCAGCTGCGCAAATAATTAAAGAGGGCCAGCCATAAACTGTTTCTAACACATCAAGAGGGAGAGGTACCCCTGCTCTAGTGTGGTATGCTGCGCACCGATGGGTGTATGCGAATTCTGGTGGTGCCCATTATTGAGACGTCTCGAAATGTCACGATCTGTCTGAGAATCTAATGAATGTTTAACTAAATTTGGACCAGATCAGACACAGAGAAAATCATCTTCTTGTAGGACACGTTTCCTCTCAGCATTCTCTCCTTTCTTTAGTATTGTTTTAAATTTCTGGAAAAGTTATTTTGAGTTTGTCCTTTACAGCGACTATTGCCGATAAAGATAGTTTTGTGGGAAGATATGGGGTTCAGACAGGAGGAATTGGTTAGAGTTCCGTGTACATTTAGTAATTGACAGAGACACATTAGGATTATGGTTCGTTGCGTTGTTTTGGGGGAAGAGACCAAACAGCGAGGTCATCGGTCTCATCAGATTAGGAAAGGACGGGAAAGGAAGTCGGCCGTGCCCTTTCAAAGGAACCATCCCAGCATTTGCCTGGAGCGATTTAGGGAAATCACGCAAAACCTAAATCAAAAGGGCCGGAGGCGGGATTGAACCGTCGTCCTCCCGAACGCGGGTCCAGTGTGCTAACCACTGCGCCACGTCGCTCGGTAGATTATGGTTCGCAAGTAGGTGGGATGTACACAATCTCAAGATCAGTTCTAAGAATTTGAGCTGAAACGTGGAATTTGATGTTGAGAATTCAACAGTTTCAGATAATGAAGAGAACTGTGAATGGCAAAGATGCAAACAACACGGGCAGTGACAAAAATAGGACAGAAGAAACTAATGTAGGTGTGAATAGCAGTGGAATGGAGTAGTTCCCAAAGGCATTGAGAATAGGCCTGAAGAAATTAATATAAATTAAGTGATGGTGGAAGGATGTAATCTCCATATTCTTTCTGTCGATATTTTTAGTCTAGTATGGTCGTTCCGTTTGAAAGTTACTAAGTGGGGTTTCGAGATTAATTTAGATTTGACAGATAGCCTGATGTGTTTTAATATTTTAGTATGTCGAACTGGATGGTTCTGTATCATGAGGTAGAAATCTGGAGCTATCACTGACAAGTGGTACGTCTCATTATGCCCTATGTTTTTATGCACATGAGTTGACTGAGGATACACCTTGTCACGAAGTTATGGAGGTTCAGTAAAGGTGGTCTAAGGGAGACTGAGTGAAGTAAGATGGTGTCGTTGGCATTTTGAGGTAGGTAAGCTTGTGGTGTTGGTTTCAGCATGTAACCTGTGTAGAAAATTGTATACTGATGGGATAGAGTGGAAGCCAGAGAATTTCTTCAGATGAATATAAGTTGTAGGCTTGGGTGTGGCTGACAGTAGCATAGGAAAGGCGATGAGAATAAAATTAGGTGACCAAGTATAATTTGACCGGAACTGCGTAAATTTGGAAAATAAATTGACGACGCCAAATTCTGTCGAAACTTACTTCATTCTCTGTAGGAACCAATAAACTACCGGTGTTCATTCTGTTGCTTGGCTAAGAGATGCGTGACTCTGAGGACTTGGTCGCCGGCAGGGTATTGTTTACAAGGAGTCCTGGGCTTCCAGTGCACATTTCTGCCTGGAGCTAGGGATGCCTCTCAGTGAGCTTGCGTAAGCCTAAAGTGTGGAAGTAGGGCTGGGGTAGGCCTTGTGTTTTGGGTTCAGTAGTCTCTACACTTGGAGAGAACATATCCTCATCCAAACAGGCGTATATCTGATGACAGATTGTGAACAAATCTCAGAGATCTTACACTTTGAAGGCTAGCCATAAATGAGGATGTATCCGATGCGGTAATAAATGATATCAGGTGACGGGGGTTTAGCAGTGGCGTTGCCTCTGACGCTTGCCCGAAACCTCTTAGCGTCAGTGATACTGAAACAGCCTCTTTGATGAACGGTAACAGGGTAAACAATTTCATCCTGCTAGTTGTAGGTGTGGCCCACCTATTACGAACACAATAGGTAGTTAAGTGGGAGCGGTAATAAGTTCATATCCCTTCTGGACACTGGAAATCTCAGATAAGCACGCTTTTATGCTCAGGTACCCGAAGTCATAAAAACTAGTAGTCTTGGTGTCAGTTTGGGTGTAGAAATCTAATTCTTGACGTGGGTAAATCTGGCCAGTTTGGAACTACGGCCGCGCACGCTCTGCTTACAGCAGGCTGTGTAACGCACCGAGAGTTGAACTCCTCGAACGGGCGCTGTAGTCGCCTCGTTTACAGTAAGTGACGGCCGCGCCACCTGTGCGTGTTCCTAAGTGTACACTTACTGGCAGTTTACTAAACTCGCTGTCTAATAGCCCTCATCGGAAAGGACGACCTTCCTTTAAAAGGATATTCATCTTAGATTTGTTCTGGTGGCATTACGGAGAACTGTTCACCGTTCAGCGGATCGAAAAGTGGAGTTGACTCGATTACGTCGGTTGCAGCCATAAATCGTCCGCCTAATCTACGTTTCTGACAACGTAAAGACGCAATTGCAGAAGTTGCTTAACCGTTATAGCGAAAAACAGCTTAATCGCCATAAACTGACTTCAAAAGATACGAACATAAAATGATTTCTCAATTTTCACACTGAATTTGACATTGTGTGATGGCGCCCATCGTTAATACATTGCCAAATTTGCCACTATCACTGTTTCAACTCTTAGTCGAAGAGAAGCAGCTCGGAAAATAAATGAGATATTGAAAATGTGAAATTATTTGGTTACTGGGGATGTAGTGTTACTGTAGGTGGCGGAGGAGAAAAGTATTTACGTCCAGTCAACAACAAGGTCACAAGAGACGGAGCACAAGCTCAGATTGTGGAATGATGGGGTAGGAAATCAGCCATGTCTTTTCAAAGGAACCATTCCGACGTTTGCCTGAAGCGGTTTAGGAAAATCACGGGAAACGTAGATCATGATCACCAAACGCGGGTTTGAACCATAGTCCTCTCGAATACGAGTCCAGTGTGTGTAATAACCACTGCGCCATCGGTGCAGTTTTACTAAAAGCACCCCCTTATCACGCTTAGTGGCCGCAGAAAGCAGAAAGTCTAGTGAAATTTTTCATATTGGGCTTATAACTGCCATATTATTTCTGAAACTCAATCTCCAATTTACTCTTCCGTTCGTTGTCTGCTTTCTATCCATTACTTTCTATTATTCATGGGTTTAGCACAGTTTCTATTCTATCTTCATCAGGAAAGTGTACTGCGAAAATAAAAACAGTTTACTGCGGTAAATTGCGAAATGAGAAAAGTCGAAAGAAAATGAGAACGACAACCGCAAGTGTCAGTCGAAAATTCCTCACATACATGGCAACTGGGTCCAACATCACGACGAAGAGGGGTTAGAGCTGTGAGGGACGGTGGTCATATTTCGTGAGTCTACCAGAGATCAGGAATTTGTCTTATTTCAGAAAAATCACGGTAAATATACGTCTGGATCGCCGAGTCATCATTTGAGTTCTCTTCCTGAATATGGCTCCAGTATTTATTATTCTGTAACACTTAGATTGGTGCGGAAAACATGAAGACGGAAATCACTCAACACATTTGAAAATAGTTAGTTATATGTTTGAGAGAACGTTTTCATTATTTCTACCCAAATGATGTGGAACGAGTGTGTCTTAATAGGAAATTTCAGTAGGGTTAATTTATCTATGATACAGAAAACTAGTTTTGATAATGGAATGTATCGAAAAAGGTGGAAGAACATTTTTTTTAAAGTTAGGTATGCATGTATGAATCAAGGATAGAGATCGCTATTTTCCATTAGTACAAGATCTCCATTTATTTCGTAAATAGTAGTCTACGCCGTTCGGGATTAGCTGAGCGGTCTAGGGCGCTGCAGTCATGGACTGTGCGGCTGGTGCCGGCGGAGGTTCAAGTCCTCCCTCGGGCATGGGTGTGTGTGTTTATCCTTAGGATAATTTGCGTTAAGTAGTGTGTAAGTTTAGAGACTGATGCCCTTAGCAGTTAGGTCCCATAAGATTTCACACACATCAGAACATTTTTGTCTAGGACTTCATATTTTAGGCACAAAGGAAAATCCGTGTAACATACCTAATTTGGAAGTTCTAGTAGATAATTCCTTGCTCACACCAAGCTATGGATTCACTATAGTGCCATAGAAACTGTGTAGGCATGGGTATTCAAATACAGAGACATGTAAAGGGGCAGAATACGGCGCTGCGGACGGCAACGCCTACGTAAAACAAGTGTCTGGAACAGTTGTTAGATCGCTCACTGCTGCTACAATCGAAGGTTACCCACATTTAAATGAGTTTCAACATGCTGTTGTAATCGGCGCACGAGCTATGAGACACAGCGTCTCCGAGGCAGTCATGAAGTGGGGAGTTTCCCGTGTGACCATTTCACAAGTGTTCCGTGAATATAAGGAATCCGATAAAACATCAAATCTCTGACATCGGCCGGAAAAAGATCCTGAAATAACGGGAACAAGGACGACTGAAGAGAATCGTTCAACGTGACAGAAGTGCAGCCCTTCCGCAAATTGCTGCAGATTTCAACGCTGGGCCACCGCAAGTGTCAGTGTGTGAACCATTCAACGAAACATCATCGATATGGGCTTACGGAGCCGAAGGCCCACTAGTGTACCCTTCATGACTGCACGACACAAAGCTTTGTGCCTCGCCTGGGCCCGTAAACACCAACATTGGACTGATCATGACTGGAAACATGTTGCCTGGTCGGAAGAGTCTCATTTCAAATTGTATCGAGGTAATGGACGTGTACGGGTATGGAGACAACCTCATGAATCCATGGGACCCTGCCTATCAGCAGGTGACTGTTCAAACTGGTGTAGGCTCTGTAATGGCGTGGGGCGTGTGCTGTTGGAGTGATATGGGATCTCCGACAGGTGACACACACGTATGCACCCTGTTTAGTCACCTGCAGCCATTCATGTCCATTGTGCATTCCGACGGACTTGGGCAATTCGAGCAGCACACGTCAAGAATTGCTAAAGAGTGGTTCC
The DNA here is from genome assembly GCF_023897955.1 of Schistocerca gregaria. Taxonomy (NCBI): domain Eukaryota; kingdom Metazoa; phylum Arthropoda; class Insecta; order Orthoptera; family Acrididae; genus Schistocerca; species Schistocerca gregaria. The sequence continues at coordinate 453,605,476 of NC_064924.1, forward strand.
AGGAACACTCTTCTGAGTTTAGACACTTCCGCTGGCCACCAAATTCCATAGATGTGAACATTATTGAGCATATCTGGGATGCTTTGCAACATGCTGTTCAGCAGAGATCTGCTCCCCCTCGTACTCTTACGGATTTAAGGAGAGCCCTGCGGGATACATGACGTCAGTTCCCTCCAGGGCTACTTCGGATAGTGCTCGAGACCATGCCATGTTGTGTTGCGGCACTTCTGCGTGCTTGCTGGGGCCCTACACTATGTTAGACAGGTGTATTAGTTTCTTTGGCTCTTCGGTGCATAAACGATACCATTAACAACTACATAAATGTTTGTTAGTTCCTTTACCCGAACATATTTGTAACTGTTTTCAGGTGGTACTATCTTGTGTATTGCTCGTCAGCATCGAAAACTCGAAAAAATATAGAAAACGCCTTATTAAATGTATTAGCGTTTTGTGTATGAACTTTCTAGATTTCTAGTCCCTTCAGAAGCTTTAGAAATGAATGTCAGACTGAAACATTAAAGTAATAATAATATCCCCACAAAAAAGTTCCATCACGTCGCATTCACAATAAACCCAGGAAAATTGTGATTATGACAAGCTGTTGTGTCTATTGCGTTACCCAAATACTTACAACACATTGACTTAGGACCTTGCCAGCTGGATAAATGTGTTTCTCTTGTTAGAGATATTACTGGCGCTGTTTGCACTGCAGGGTCTCTGCTCAGTGTACTTATTACTTAACAACTGATTACAGAATGGACGTAGCAGTGATCACCATAGGTACAGATGTGGTCTTCGTCAAGTCTTGAGTGTTTTGTCAATAGATTCTCCTTTCATATCCGTCTACACTGCAATCGATGGTCTGTTGTTAAGAAATTCAGGACGACTGTAATCATCACATCAATTAGACCAGAAACATTCCGAACTCTGTCAAACATTGCAATTACGTTCCGGCTTTGGGGGGGGGGGGGGGGGGAGTTTCACTTTCCGCACAGCTCCATATTGTCAGCTAATGGGACTAACAACACAAACTATGGTACGAGTTCCACTCTGAACTGTAATTTTCCCGACTATTAACTCAGTTTGCTAGATTTATACTCTGGAGTCGTATTTAGTAAAGTGTTTAGCAAAGCACTATGTTGGCAAGATCTTTTGGTACTGGTACAGTACAGAAAAATTTTAGAGGAACGTGCTTGCAGACCTCACATCTCTGCTGTAAAACAACATATAATGATAAAAAAAGAAACAGGCGATAAAATCTACCACTAACAGTACGTCAACCGAATAAAACTACACGCATATATTGACAAAAAAGGCTATTTTAGCAACTGTATACACAGTACCAGTATTAATAAACTATTAATACAGCAGTCACTAATATCATGTATATAGAAATGGACAATTTGAAGATATTCCAGAAGCATCAGTATGCTGAATATGTGAGCAGAACTGATATATTTACTTCTCATAACTCCCGAATCTTGTGGTCGTGCGGTAGCGTTCTCGCTTCCCACGCCCGGGTTCCAGGGTTCGATTCCCGGCGGGGTCAGGGATTTCCTCTGCCTCGTGATGGCTGGGTGTTGTGTGATGTCCTTAGGTTAGTTAGGTTTAAGTAGTTCTAAGCTCTAGGGGACTGATGACCATAGATGTTAAGTCCCATCGTGCTCAGAGCCATTTGAACCATTTTTCTGATAAATCTCATCAAGCCAGTCACAATTAATATACTGACGTAACTGGATTCACGAAAAATTTATAGAACAACGCTAACGATTCAGTACTGTGAGGGCTAAGATATTTCATTTAACTGAGTATAACCATTTTCATGTACTCACAGACTTGGTCTCAAATGCAAAGAAATAAATGAAGGCTCATTTTTTAACAAGACGAGGTGCGAATATCTGTCGCAGGAAAAGAGGTGCAGATGAAATACAAGTAGTGAAGAGTACACGATCTGTCGCAAGGAATGTTCATTGCATATCCAGACTTCGTTGCCTCCTTAGCTGGTAAGGTCGCAGGTTCGAATCCTCCCACGGGCATGGATGTGTGTGATGTCCTTAGGTTAGTTAGGTTTAAGCAGTTCTAAGTTCTAGGGGACGGATGACCTCAGACGTTAAGTCCCATAGTGCTCAGAGCCATTTGAACCATTTGAGTTCACAATGAGGCCGCTGTTTACATTAAGAATAAAACTGTTTTCTGTGTCATTCCTCTCTACAAAGCCCTTCTTTATGTGTGAAGGATTTACTACAGTATTAACTTTATTTCGCAATTCGTATATTTTATCATTTCATTATTTTATACTTCTTAAAAATTCTAAAAATTCTAAATTAACTGGTGCAAGTCTCAACGTGATTAAACAAATATTTTAGTCAGAATCCGTGTTTTTAAGAAAAATGGAAGGCACTAAATACTAGACTTAAAAACATGAAAATTTGTATGAAGCTTCAGTTCAACATAAAAATATTAATTATGTAACTCCATTTAACTACCTCTAATAGTTTTCGAGTAATTTGCAGAGAACTGAATTTGGAACTAAAACGTACTTATTTGTAGTAAACTAAGTATCTGTTATATTCATGGTAGAAGTTTTGGTTACAGCACGTGATGGAACCTATTAAATAATAGAGCTATAACACGTTTCAGTGCCTGGATGTAAATAATAACAAATATATGGTTTCTTAAAGTTGTAGTTCAGAGGTCAGGTTCTACTATCAGTTCCGTTCTGAATGTTCTAAACGGCAAAGTTTAAATGCAGGAGAGCTAAAACGTTTTCTGTGATTTTAGCCAACTTAACTACGTGCATACAAAAATTGCGAAGATGCTAAATTAATACAGAACAGTGTTAGATAATGTTATGTGGCAGAGAAAACGGCCATTAGGGGCTGCTAACGTGGTCATAGGGTGAATGACAGCAGGTGTTACCATGGCCGTCCGCTGAGCCATATTTATAAATACAACCCGAGAGACAAGACGAGACTTCACTTTGCATCCAGCCACTGTACGATCCACGTCAGTCAAACGCCGGACTGAACGCTGCCTCGGATGACGTTAGAGACAGGCTGTTACCAAACGTACATTTTCAGTAATAATAGGAAGTGAACTTGCGAGGACTGTATACCCTCCTGGATCGCTTAGACTTCGTGGAAGTAACTGTTAGTCAGCCGCCCGTAAGGTTAACAAATCCGAGAGAAAGTGGTGACAATTATTTTCCATTTTTGTGGGGAGCAATCATTTTGATTAGAAGAAGTCAGGGCGAAAGACAATTTAATAGGAACTTACAGTAGAGGTAGCCTCTGAACTGCTCATAGTGCTGTTTAGGATAGAGGGATTTACTGTCAGTATGAACATAATGAATATTACAATGTTGTGCATGTGAAACTTTACCAAATATGTGTATCAATTATAGCTCAAAATCTTCATTTGTAATCATAGTCCTGATGCCGCTGAGCAAATAGAGAAGAGAACCATTTCTTTCAGTGGGACGGACAAGGATTTGGACTTGCAGACTGGGTACTATGGTCAGTATGTCCTCCATCGTTCTCTGGCTGACCACAGAAATAGTTTCCAGGCTCTTGTGAAAGACGGCAAAAAATTTTTACAGCAATTCAACAATAATTCTTCCCAATTCCTTAACACTGACTTAATATAAATTTAATTATCATTACTAACCCGCGCCCCACAACCTTACTTAAAGCACCTAAGTCGATAGTTTCTATTACTAAAACGATGTTAGGTATTGAGCACAGATGAAAAAACTGGAACAGAGGAGAATGCTGTTGTAAGGTATAGTATGTCAAAAGAATCAGAAGTATTTCTGCTGTAAGATGTCCTCTCACATAAAAATACATTACACACAGTTTGGCGTTAAGAGTGTAGGGGTCGTCACTTCACTGGCTAAAAACCGCTACTTTTGCCAATATGGAAGCCAAGGTACCTGTGACCAGACTCAATAAAACGAGATTAAATATTACTTGATTTACATCTCTGAATACATCTCATCGTGGTATCTCCGGCGTTAACTTAGAAAGCCGGCAAGGAGTCTACTGAACCCATGATGGGTGTTGCTGCATTCTCCTTAGCTCTCCTTACATAAAGTAACAAGAATAATGGAGGCAGTGTGGTCTGAACTCATCCAACACTTTTTTGCTAACTCGGTTGCACTCACACATACTTTATTTGACTGACTAACTATGTCTTAATGTATACGCCTAGCAGCTGCCATTCTGTTTCGACTTTTTTCCTAGCTTGCTTCGTCATACGTAGTATTTTCTAAAAACTCGTATTTACTATTACGGATCCATAACATTTGAATTTTCTGAAGTGAGTGTTGTTCCTTCTTACACGAGGAAGAAAAGTGCACAATTAAGTGGCAGTATTCTGATAAAACTAGCAGTGGATACACTGATAGCAATGAACTGAGTTCTAGCTACACTATATGATCAAACGTATCCGAGCACCTGGTTGAAAATGACTTACAAGTTAGTGGCGCCCTCAATCGGTAATGCCGTAATTCAATTTGGTGTTGACCCACCCTTAGCCTTGATGACAGCTTTCGCTCTCGCGGGCATTCGTTCAATCAGGTGCTGGAAGGTATGGCAGCTAATTCTTCACGGAGAGCTGCACTGAGGAGAGGTGTCGATGTCAGCCTGACACCAAGTCGGCGTTCCAAACATCCCAAAGGTGTTCTATAGGATTCCGGTCAGGATTCTGTGCAGGCCAGTCCGTTACAGGGATGTTATTGTGAACAGGTGCTCGATCGTTTTAAAGATGCAATCGCTATCTCCTAATTGTTCTTCAACAGTGGGAAGCAAGAAGGTGCTTCAAACATCAATGTAGTCCTGTACTGTGATAGGGCCACGCAAAACAACAAAGGGTGGAAGCCCTCTACATGGAAAACACGACCACACCACAACATAACCGCCTCGAAATTTTACTGTTAGCACTACACAGGCAGGCAGATGAGGTTCACTGGACATTCGCCATACCCACGCCGTGCTATCGGATCGCCACATTGTGTACCGTGGTTCGTCACTCCACACAACGTGTTTCCACTGTTCAATCGTCATATGTTTACGCTTCTTATACCAAACAAGGCGTCGTTTGGTATTTACCGACGTAAGGTGTGGCTTACGAGCAGCCGGTCGACCATGAAATCGAAATTACCTCACCTCCCGCCTAACTGTCATAGTACTTGCAGTGGATGCTGATGCAGTTTGGAATCCCTGTGTGATGGTCTGGATAGATGTCTGCCTATTACACATTACGACCTCTTCAACTGTTGGCGGTCTCTGTCAGTCAACAGACGAGGTCGGCCAGTACGCTTTTGTGCTGTACGTGTCCCTGCACGTTTCCACTTCACTATCACATCGGAAACAGTGGACCTACGGATGTTTAGGAGAGTTTAAATGTTGTATACAGACATACGACACAAGTGATACCCAGTCACCTGACCACGTTCGAAGTCCGTGAGTTCCGCGGAGCTCCCCATCCTGCTCTCTCCCGATCTCTAATAACTAATGGGGTCGCTGATATGGAATACCTGGCAGTAGGTGGCAGCACAATGCACCTAATATGAAAAACATATGTTTTTGGGGGTGTCCGGATATTTTGATCACATAGTGTATCTAGACGTATCAGGGGTCCGACATCACTCCAGCTGCACACATCCCAAACCATTTCAGATTCTCCACCAGCTTGAACAGTCCCCTGCTGACATGTAAAGTCCATGGATTGATGAGATTGTCTCCATACCAGTCACGTCCATCCACTCGATACAATTCGAAACAAGACTCGTCCGACCTGGCAACATGTTTCCATTCATCTTGTTGACGTGCCCAGGCGAGAAGTAATGCTTTGTATCGTCCAGTCATCAAAGGTACAAGATATAGCCTTCGGCTCCGAAAGCCCATATCAATAATGTTTCACTGAATGGCTCGTACGCTGACACTTGTTGATTGCCCAGCATTGAAATCTGCAGAAATTTGCGGAAGGTTTGCGATTCTGTCACGTTAAACAATTCTCTTTAGTCGTTGTTGGTTACGTTCTTGCAGGATGTTTTTCCGGCAGGAGCGATGTCCGAGATTTGATATTTTACCGGATTCCTGACATTCACGGTACACTCATGAAATGATCGACCGCGAAAATCCTCACTTCGTCATCACCTCAGAGAAGCTGTGTCCAATCGCTCGTGCGCCAACTTTAACACCTCGTCCAAACTCGCTTAAATCAAGGTAACCTGCCATTGCAGAAGCAGACACCGATCTAACAACTGAGCCAGACACTTGTTATCTCATATGGGCGTTGCCGACAACACCGCAGTATTCTACGTTTTACGTATCTGTGTATTTGAATTCGCATGCCTATACCAGTTTCTTTGTCGCTTCAGTGTATGTGAGCTAGACAAATGGTGGCTAACTCATTGACACAACTGTTAAGTTTTTTTTACTGACATAACAACATATGCATCCCTTTGTTTCGAAACAGGTAACACTTGACCACTTTGAAATTGAATACACTTACTCATAACATTCCATTTGACTGAATCTTAATTACATCTCACATGTGTGCAAAAACAATGTACATGTGATAATATATTTCGCCATAATCGTCGACGCCATCTAGAAGGAAGGAGTTGCCATGAATCCTCTCACTCGTTGGGATGAAGCTGTAGCTCACCGAAAACTACACATACAAGAAGAAACTGAATACAGTAACATTTACCTAGATAATCCAACATAACACTAAACGCTATATACTGTTATTCTAGCATTTATCCATAGACCCAGGTCCATAAGGTACATAGTGTGCTACTGTTGTTCTACAAGGTAACTTCTCTTGGGGTAATGGTGAAGGTAATCATGGCAATGGAAAGGAGGTTTATTCAACTAATGTATACCATTGATGTTTTCATTGGCAACTTAAGCGTAACATACACTCCTGGAAATGGAAAAAAGAACACATTGACACCGGTGTGTCAGACCCACCATACTTGCTCCGGACACTGCGAGAGGGCTGTACAAGCAATTATCACACGCACGGCACAACGGACACACCAGGAACCGCGGTGTTGACCGTCGAATGGCGCTAGCTGCGCAGCATTTGTGCACCGCCGCCGTCAGTGTCAGCCAGTTTGCCGTGGCATACGGAGCTCCATCGCAGTCTTTAACACTGGTAGCATGCCGCGACAGCGTGGACGTGAACCGTATGTGCAGTTGTCGGACTTTGAGCGAGGGAGTATAGTGGGCATGCGGGAGGCCGGGTGGACGTACCGCCGAATTGCTCAACACGTGGGGCGTGAGATCATCGATGTTGTCGCCAGTGGTCGGCGGAAGGTGCACGTGCCCGTCGACCTGGGACCGGACCGCAGCGACGCACGGATGCACGCCAAGACCGTAGGATTCTACGCAGTGCCGCAGGGGACCGCACCGCCACTTCCCAGCAAATTAGGGACACTGTTGCTCCTGGGGTATCGGCGAGGACCATTCGCAACCGTCTCCATGAAGCTGGGCTACGGTCCCGCACACCGTTAGGCCGTTTTCCGCTCACGCCCCAACATCGTGCAGCCCGCCTCCAGTGGTGTCGCGACAGGCGTGAATGGAGGGACGAATGGAGACGTGTCGTCTTCAGCGATGAGAGTCGCTTCTGCCTTGGTGCCAATGATGGTCGTATGCGTGTTTGGCGCCGTGCAGGTGAGCGCTACAATGAGGACTGCATACGGCCGAGGCACATAGGGCCAACACCCGGCATCATGGTGTGAGAAGCGATCTCCTACACTGGCCGTACACCTCTGGTGATCGTCGAGGGGACACTGAATAGTACACGGTACATCCAAACCGTCATCGAACTCATCGTTCTACCATTCATAGACCGGCAAGGGAACTTGCTGTTCCAACAGGATAATGCACGTCCGCATGTATCCCGTGCCACCCAACGTGCTCTAGAAGGTGTAAGTCAACTACCCTGGCCAGCAAGATCTCCGGATCTGTCCCCCATTGAGCATGTTTGGGACTGGATGAAGCGTCATCTCACGCGGTCTGCAGGTCCAGCACGAACGCTGGTCCAACTGAGGCGCCAGGTGGAAATGGCATGGCAAGCCGTTCCACAGGACTGCATCCAGCAACTCTACGATCGTCTCCATGGGAGAATAGCAGCCTGCATTGCTGCGAAAGGTGGATATACACTGTACTAGTGCCGACATTGTGCATGCTCTGTTGCCTGTGTCTATGTGCCTGTGGTTCTGTCAGTGTGATCATGTGATGTATCTGACCCCAGGAATGTGTCAATAAAGTTTCCCCTTCCTGGGACAATGAATTCACGGTGTTCTTATTTCAATTTCCAGGAGTGTATTTGGGCTAAGTCAACTCTGTCAAGAATTTCTTGGTCTCACCCTTTGGTGTATAAGTATTGGCCCTTAGGATCCACTGTAGTACTCTTTCCTGAGGTGACTTACTCTAACACTCTCCAATGCATTCTTGTTGCTCAAATGCTTTTGTATTAGCACGTTTTATCCATTGCCGTGTTTCTTTGAACGTTTTCAAGAATTGCTTTTACATATTTGCTCCATGTACCCATCTTTGGCTGGACAGTGTCAAAAGGCCATGGAGTCTTTCGCCATACACTACTTTTTACGGTGAAAGTAACATGCCTGTGTGGATTTTTACAGTTGTACGCGCTCATCACATACCTTAAATACATATTCCAGTTTAAGTGTTGGCTGCTCACGGCTCGCCCGTGATCTAGGCGTAGCGATTTTGATTAGTAATAAAAAACGTCCGTGATCTTGGGTTAGAAGAAAACCGCCGCTAAAATTTTGAATCCACCACCGCTTAAATTTAGAATAATAATCAGCACTGGCGGCGTGAGACATTCGGCATAAGACGTCACCAGAAGTTTGCCAATGGCTTTGACAACGACAGCGGAGGAGCGGACCGAGGTTCAGGGCAATTTGTGTTGGGAGACTGCCCCTAAAGGCGGAAAAATCAGTGAAGAATCAGCAAGGCTAAACGGCATGAGGATGCAGAAGGCAATGGAAACCACTGCGTTAAAGACACCTAATGTGTATCCACAAGACATGTGGCCTGTAATTGAAAAAATGACATGATGATTTCTTTATTGGCAAAAGATTTCGGAATCAAGACATGATCATGGGATCTGTCGACCTGGAAAAATCGTTCGACATTATCAAAAATGACAGATGGTGCAAGATGTTTGAAATACTGAGGAAAACATTGGTAAGCTATAGAAGAGACGAGTAGTATACAACATTTACAAGAGCCAAGATGGAATAATGAGTGTGGACGACCAAGAACAAAGTGCTCATCTTCAAAAAGGAGTAAGACAAGAACGAAGTTTTTCGCCTACTGTTCAAGCTATTCAGCGAAGAAACAATGACAGAAAAAAGCCAGTTTCAGGAGTAGAATTAAAATTCCAGGTGAAAGGATATCAGTGACAAGATTCACTGAAGACATTTCTATCCTGAGTGACAGTGAACAAGAGTTACGTGATCTGCTGAATGGAATGAACAGTGCCGAATATGGCCTGAGAATAAATCGAAGAAAGGCGAAAATAATGAGAAGTAGCAGAAATGAGAACAGCGAGAAACTTAACATCAGGTTTGAAAGTCACGAAGTAGATGAAGATCACGAATTGTGCTACCTTGCAAGCAAAATAACCCATGATGGACCGAACAAGGGAACATAAAAAGCAGTCTAGCACTGGTAGAAAGGTCATTACTGGGTAACAAACATAGGCCGTAATTTGAGGAAGAAATTTCTGAGATGTAGATTTGGGGCACAGCATTGTACGGTTGGCAAACATCGAATGGGAATACCGGAGCACAAGAGATTCGAGGTATTTGAGATGTGGCGCTACAGATGAATGTTGAAAATTAAGTGGACTGATAAGGTAAGGAATGACGAGTTTCTGTCCAGCATCGAAGAAGGCACAGAATGCGAGGACACCTGTTAAGACATCAGGGAATAACTTCCATGGTACTAGAGGGAGCTATAGAGAGTAGCACCAGCAGAGGAAGACAAAGATTGTAAAGCATCCAACAAATAAATGAGGACTTACATTGCAAGTGCTACTCTGAGATGAAAATGTTGTCACAGAAAAGGAAATCGTGTCGTACTGCATCAAGCCAGAAGACTGGTGACTTTCTTTTTTTTTTTTAAAAAAAAAAGATCGGCTACTGTCTCAATATTGTCTTTAAGGTACGATGGGTTGGCTGCATAAACCATTGGCTCGTGTGTTGAGTGGACTGGTTTACAAGTGCTTCCTTTCAATGGCGACATAACTGCTTCATCAGATCAGATACAATGCTCGCTTTTTTGATTTGGTATCGCAATCATTATCTCGAAAAATGATCGCTCATAATTCAAGCTTGTTGCCTGATAAACTTCAACTGGTACTGAGTGGTCCCATGTTAATATCTCTTTCAAATTTTGTAATGCTGTCTGATAGATTGATGTCCAATTAAATGTGACTCCTTTTTTCACGAATGTAGTCAAAGCTGCACAATTTCTGCAAACCCTTTGTCGAATTCTTAGGAAATGATTTTAACAGTTTTACTGTCGGTGTGAACGCAAAATAACACACAGCTGACGTGAGATGAGGATCTGTCCTCCATATTGGCTAATAATATGCACAAGGTAATTAGTTTGTAAATGTGCAAAAATAATGACGTTTGTCAGTGTTCAGTATGAGGTGAACTGTTGTTAATCTATTAAGAAACTCTCTTGGGCTTTCGACATGATCATCTAAATCTTGAACAAAAATTATGACATCACCCAAATATACCAACGAGTTTTTCAGCTTTAAACCTAAAAGGACTCTTTCTAACAAGAGGTGGAATATTCCGGGGGTGTTCTTTAACGAAAGGGCATTGTGCAGTACTGGTAGAGGAACGGATGATACTGTAAATGTTCTATTATGCCTATCTTCGAAACATAATTCAGCTTAGTGATAACCACTCCTCCAATCTATTGAGGAAAAGAATTTACACTGTCCCAGGTTATCCAAAACTTCGGTTATATTAGGAATCAGACACACATCGGTTACTGTGAGTTATTTAAAAATCTGTACACACAACAGGATTGATATTTCTTTGTTCTGTCAAATGGCTTTTTCAATAAAATTACTATAATTTTTGGAACACGTGAGGCTATACTGACCTTACTACTAATCTTAGAAGAAAGATTAAGGAAAGGCAAACCTACGTTTCTAGCATTTGTAGACTTAGAGATAGCTTTTGACAACGTTGACTGGAAAACTCTCTATCAAATTCTGAAGGTGGCAGGGGTAAAATACAGGGAGCGAAAGGCTATTTACAATTTGTACAGAAACCAGATGGCAGTCATAAGGGTCGAGGGGCATGAAAGGGAAGCAGTGGTTGGGAAAGGAGTGAGACAGGGTTGTAGCCTCTCCCCGATGTTATTCAATCTGTATATTGAGGAAGCAGTAAAGGAAACAAAAGAAAAGTGCAGAGAAGAAATAAAAACTTTGAGGTTTGCCGATGACATTGTAATTCTGTCAGAGACAGCAAAGGACTTGGAAGAGCAGTTGAACGGAATGGACAGTGTCTTGAAAGGAGGATATAAGATGAACATCAACAAAAGCAAAACGAGGATAATGGAATGTAGTCGAATTAAGTCGGGTGATGCTAAGGGAATTAGATTAGGAAATGAGACATTTAATGTAGTAAGGGAGTTTTTCTGTTTGGAGAGCAAATTAACTGATGATGGTCGAAGTAGAGAGTATATAAAATTTAGACTGGCAATGGCATGGAAAGCGTTTTGTTTTGAAGTTAGCATTTAAAATCAGTACTTGTTATCCATAGTATAGGAAAAACCAATTAGCTTACTAATTATTTTCTTATTGTTAGTTGAAATTTTCCTGTCCCACCAACAACAATTCATGCACCCAATTACCTTTCTGCTTTATTGTAATCTGTATTTTACTTCTGTATTAACCAAGCCGTTTTTGTCGGTACATACCCCTATATATTTTTTCAGTCTGTCTCATAACTACTCCGTCTTTGATGTGTACTTCAAATGTAGTGTCTTTACGCACTATCAGATGTACTATTTTTATTAGAATTACCTGTTGTTCCAGTTTGTCATATTCCAAGTATAAATGTTATACCATAAACTCAAGACCGGGTTCAGCATGAGCAGGAATGGCTTTATCGTCACTAAAACCATACAGCATAAGAATGACTTTCATTCCTCAACAGCTGTTCTTCCATCCTCGAAGAGCCACGTCTATATATACATTGAAAAAGAAAGTTGACATTCTGCAACGTTGTTTCAACTCTTTCGTGACATTAATAGCTTCTGATAAAATTGAACCTCTTTTAAGTTGTAACTTATAATCTCTCTACATTTCAGTAGTAATCTTTTAACGATGGTCATCCGCAGAACTTTTTTCTAGGAACTGTGTCATAGACTTTGCTAATGTATAGCTTCTTCCTTACTACTGTGAATTTCTCCACTGGCTGTTGTAAAATAAAGAAGCTATATGCACAGGATCAGTTCTGCGTAAGAGAAAACAAAAAGGAATATAGTCATTTAAATGGTACCGTTATTCCGGTTTTTTATTAGATATACTGTTTCACGTGTTGAATTATGACCATCTGCAAAGAAGTCACAGCAGGAATGATTGTAATTACAATAATTGTCCAGTTTTTAATTACAATGATTTTGCAGCTAGTATTTATGCTATTCTCTACGCTCAAGTACACTGGTAAATTACAGATAAATGTTTTATTTAACTTTCATGGAAATTTCCTTGCAAACTATATTTAAAAATTTCGCTTTCAAAATCGGATTAGATACGCAAAGAGATGCTAAGCTCTGAAGACTTGTCGATAATTACGTTCGTCGTCTCTTTCACGTCAGTTCCATCGCAATGGTCACAGTTTTCACTTCCGTCGGACACTCGAAGTTTCAGCGTCTCTCGAAAAAGCAAATTTTAAATATGTTCATAGTCATGTGTCAAACCAGTTCATTTTGATTTCTCAATACTGTTTTTTTTATGGGCGTACATTATTAATTTGGTATTACAAATAACAGAGTACACCGAAAATTGCTTACTACTACTGAATAAAAGATCTTACGAGACGTCAGGCAAAAGTGTTGTATGACAGCACTAAAAATAGGAGTCTAGAGAAGTCAGTTTCACAAATCAGGCGAGCGACTGCCAGACATATACCATGATACCACATGAATTACGAATTAATTCGTGTGATATCTTGATATATGTCTGTCTGTTGCAAGGATCTCAAAATAGATAACCTATTCATTCCATCTTTGGCAATACTGCGCCACTGTGTCTCCTCGAATGATCTCACTATTTATCCGACGTTCAATCCTTTAATAATAAAGAAAAACATAGTTCGGTATTCCGCCCTTCTGAGCTGCAGATTACGTCATTTATGTGACCTCACTTAAGCAGACAGGCCTCCTTAATTGCAGAGTACGGAATTTACTTTAAGGTCAATAATCCCCCCCGGAGGCCGCGCTCGTTTGTTCTCGCTAGCACAACGCCAATTACATAAGCATCGCCGGCGGCGTCCAAGGCTCCACTATCGATCTTCCAGTCACATTCCAGACAAGACCCGCGCTTCGCCTGACCTTCGGCGGCGCCACTGCCTGCAGCAAGTGCGGGAGGCTTTGCATCTTTCCAGTATCTCTCTTTCTCACGGCTTATGGGTGCACTCCTGCTCAATGAAGTAGATTAGCAAATGCAAGAACGTCTTCATCTTTTACTTTAGTTTTATCGTAAAGACGGTCCGAAAGAAGAAGTTTTCAGAAGCTGCGATTACAATAGCGACAGACACACTGTAAGAGGTCCATGATTAAAGAATTTGTTGCTAGCGCAATCGGGCAGATGTAATTTGGATGGATTGCTCACGCACTGCCTGCGATATGTAAGGTATAAGAGAATCTCAGACCAGAGACCAGTGTTGTATGCAGTAGGAGTAAGTAGTTGCTTGCTAGCAGTCTGGTGTATCGTGTTGGCTGGGCCGGTCGTGGTTGAGAGATGGCGGAGCCTGTGCGTTGTAGTATAAGGTAAAAGCAGCCTCGCGCATATGTAGTATTGTTATATCAAGTCCCATGTAAATGTTCTAAAAATCTCTTAATAATAATCTTTATCATAGAAAGTAACTTTTGACAACCATTCATTTCAATTTAAAGAATTTACTGATTTATCCAATCCTTGGTCATCCCGACTATTGAAAGGAAAAATCAGTTGTTTCTTTTTATACATGACAAATCTATCGGGCACCATTGCACAGAGCTGCGCCAGAAAAGTTTCTTATAGGCGCAGATAATTATGCGTTATCCGGCGACTAGACTGAGGTAAGAGTTTTCAATTTATTCAGAATGAATTTTCAGGGCCATGACGCAGCACTACTGACGTCCTAAATTTACCAGTTTAAATTCAGAGTTTTTGCTTTGTCTTTGTTTGATTTTGTGCTTAACTTTAAGTTGAGAAATTGCCGCGAAAACTGCTAACAGTACATCGCGATCCGTGATGAGAGAAAAAGCCGACTTTAATAATTTGACTGACAATACTAGCGACACTCAGTGTCTTGATGATAATCCTCCAGTTTCAGACAATCAGTGCGTACCGACCACCAGTAATGATTCTAATCTAAATGATGAGCAAACAAATTCAATTGAGCCACTGTAAATTTAACGACAGTTGATGACGCTGCACTTGCCGTTACAATGAACGCTGCCCAGTTTGGCACGCCTGATTTGCAAAATTTACATAGCGAACAGATAATTGTTTCTAACGAAGGTGAACAACATACACAAAACACGTCAGATTTATTTGATTCCGCTGTAGTGGCCAACAGTGCACATCCGATTAGCGAACCTTTTCGTTAATCAGACAATGACCAAATGGTTATTCAAAATGTGTCACATGCAGATACACCATCACATATCATAAGAAATAGAGTCGCTACTTTTGGCATGGATCAAGTTATGGCAGTATTGCTACAACTTGATGAAAAACATAGACAGTCGAATGAAAAACAAGACAACAATTACGAACAACTTAATGAAAAACTAGACAACAATTAAAAACAGTCGAATGAAAAACAAGACAACAATTACAAACAACTTAATGAAAATCTCAAAAAGGTTAATGAAAAACTTGACACCTCTACTGAACAGCTCTCTGAATAGATTACAGCCGTTGCAGAGCAGTGTAACGAAACTAAAAAACAGTTATGTGAGGAAATTAAGGCTAGTGCTAGGAATAGTAGTGAAGAAATTAGATCCGTTGCACAAGAAATATGTAATACACATGCAGCCACAACCAAATTACTTCGAGATGAAATTAGTGCAGTCGCTAAACAATGTTCTGAAAACGCAACACAGTTACGTGACGAATTTAAATTAATGTCAGCAGAACTTTCACACACGCTGGACGCGAAAGTCGACAAGAAATTTGAACAATAAAACAGCCTAATTGCCGAACGTTTTAATCAGCACCTACACAACAGTGAAACGCGTTACCGTAAATTTATACAGGAACAGAATAAAGTAAAGAAACAAGTCACAGAAACAATTACGGCACAGAGACTGGAAGATAAGCGTAAGTTATTTACGAAAGTAAAAAGATACGTAGACAAAAACATTGCTACAGTATCAGACGAAATCAAACAGTTGAACACCGAATTGCATTATGAAATCTCCGATCTTGAAACAAAAACAGATACACACACAGTAGACTTACAGACAGTGACCTGCAGACTTGAACAATTGGAATTAATACAGGATCCCGATGCTATTAAGGCAGATGTTAAGAAATAAAACAAAACGACACGTAAAATTCAAAAACAAATTAATGCTTGTGATACTAAAAACGATGATCAGGTTAAAGCATTGACTGAAAAATTTGTTGATTTGGCCAGTCGTATTGACGTTATCGAAAATAACAGTGACACCAAATCAGACGTTACATCACCAATTTCGTTCAATCAGACACCAGAATTCCAAAATTTACAGCAGACAATCAGTGAGATGAGTTCGACCAATAATACATTGCGTAGAAAAGTGTCGTCTTTACAGCAAGAAGTGACAGAGATGAAAAATGTTTCAGCCTCTAACGCGTCATAGCATACGCCACATTCCGTACATTTCTCACACTCACACAGCCAGTATAATTTAGGTAATTTACAGAGAGTAAGTGACTTAGATTTCGAACAGTCACAGACAAACAGATTAGCATACAATCCTGAACCTGTTCAGACATTCCGAGACGATAGTTTTGATTATAAGCACTTTCTATCAGTGAGAAAATGTTAGGTATTTAAAAATGACAAAACACAAATACAACCTTTGGACTGGAT
Organism: Schistocerca gregaria; assembly: GCF_023897955.1. NCBI lineage: Eukaryota > Metazoa > Arthropoda > Insecta > Orthoptera > Acrididae > Schistocerca > Schistocerca gregaria. Next base: position 453,621,839 of record NC_064924.1, read on the forward strand.
ACGACAATTCGTTTTTGTACTTTCAACAGCTTGGCCTGTAATGCAGAAACTAGAATTTGAATGGATACAAGAATTTGCTTTTGAATTTTCACCGGCATTGCTTGTAACGCAGAAACTAAAATTTATTCGCAGCGCGTAAGAGATCTCTGGGGATTCATTACACTTCGATGAATATGTGCCGTAGCGTGCACAGGGCCCCGAGCCGTAGTAGTGCTATTTCATCTTTAGTTTTCTGCACTGCTGCCTTCTCTTTTACTATCCTTTATATCTATCAAAACAGCTCTTCAACTATCTATCTAGGATTAAGGATGTGTAAAGGTAACCTGATATGACAAGTTTTACCGAAAGTGACAATTTTCATTAGACACTCCAGAACTACCAGCGTAATTTTCATAACAGACAAAATTTTAATTATCAGTATCCTCATAGTTATCAGCAACAGCAAAGACAGTTTGGCAACAATAGAGGCTTTTCCTCACAATAGCAACAAAACCAGCCGGTTAGCATACCTAACCAACAATGTAATGTGCGAGGTCAACCAAGCTTTAATGTTTCGCCGCCTACACGTATAGCGTCGGCTCCACCAAATAGTAACGCACAGTAACAAAGAAATCAGTATGTACAGAAAACACATCGTTTTAACTCCTATCGCAACGTGCCGTATAGGGATGCCTATCATGCCAGACGTAAAAGTAATGAGCACAGTCTTCAACGTACATTTAATAACAGTTGGCCCTACCAGCAGCAGAGTCAACCACAACAACAGACTATTATGAATGAACCAGACAGTTGGTATCATCCCGAACCTAATACGTCAGGAAGAAATGACAGAACAGCACAAATAGTTGAAATGCCACAGCACCCTCTCGCAAATACTAGAACGTCAGAAAGAATTTGACTAGATACAGTACAGGTTGCATCTTCCAACAACGTAAGCACTACTTTTGACACGCAGAATGTTGTTCACGAAAATGTTATTACTTTTGACGACATCCGAGACTTTTGCACGAAAAACCAGCTATTCAAAAAACCATTTCCCTCCCTGTCGTTGAAGTAAGGATTGGATCATCCACATTTTTGGCAGTAATAGACTCTGGATCACCTATGTCAGTTATAAATGAGGAAACTTTCAACGAATGTAAGAAAGAGAATACCTATCTTACGTTACCATTAGGCAAAACTAAAGTTGCAGGTCATACGTTCCACTCAAATTTTTGGATTGTTCCCTTATTGACAACAGACGTTATTTTAGGTACGAATTTTTTGGTACAACACGACGCAGTTATTGACTTTCAAAATTCCTATTTAATGTTAAAGGATGAAAATATATAGCTGGCATTAGAATTTCAGCACTCTTTATCTGCAGAAGGACAAACAATTAATCGGACAGAGATCATTTCTGTATCCCGTAACGTAGACTGTCGTTCCACATTGTTCACAGATACGTATGTTCACAACTACAATACACCAGACGAAGCCGACTATGACGTTATGAAAATGATTTCTGATAAAGTTACACAGAGCAGTGCAAATACAGACGACGAACGTACAGAGCTACGCAAAATTCTTTCACAGCAAGCTCCAGTTTTTGACAACTTCTCTGGTACTATGTCCGGTTTTTTGTATGAGTTTCAAGTTAAACAGCACGACACATTTAAAGCCAAACATTATCCCATTCCATATATTCACAGAGAACAAGTTAAGAAAGAATTGCAAGCTATGCTTGACCAAGGAATTATTGAACCGGCAGTTAGTCCGTACATAAACCCGCTCCATATTGTTAAGAAAAAGGATGGCTCACTTCGCCTCGTACTTGATTCGCGCCACATCAATGACATTATTATTAATGAAACAGATCCCCCACAAACACTAGAAGAACTTCTACGGAAGTTTCATGCTACTGCTGTTTATTCCACAATAGATTTCAAATCGGGATTTTGGCAAATTCAGCTTCATCCGAACTGCAGAAAGTACACAGCATTTCTCTGATTTGGTGACGTTATCAATTTTTGAAAATTACCGTTCGGTTTAAAAATTTCTTCAGCAGCATTTATTCGCGGTTTGAATAGTATACTTCTGACAGAACTAAACGACAGAAACACAACGTCTGCAAACGACATTCTTATTGCAGAAGCTAACTGGTGTGAACATAATCTGATTCTGGAACAACTGTTGCAAACCTTTCGTGCACAAGGACTCACAGTTAATCTTAACAAATCGCACTTTGGCAAAACTTCCATAAAATTTCTTGGACATGTAATTTCAGCAGAAGGCATTGCGCCTGACCCGGAAAAACTTCAAGATTTACGTGACATTACTGTTCCAACGACAAAGAAACAATTACGCAGCTTTCTGGCATTAATTAACTTTTTCCGTAAATGTATTCATTACTCTGCTTTAGACACCCCTAGATTATGCCAATTGACGGGAAAAAACACTATTTAGTCCTGGGATAGCCAAGCACAGTCTGCGTTTGTTAATTTGGAACATGCCTTGTTGAATGCACCACTTTTATCACACCCAGATCCTACCAGAAATTTTTCCATTGCCACCGACAATTCTAACACCGCTTTAGGCGTACACATTTTTAAGGAAATTGAAGAAGATGGTACTACAGTAATTAAAAACATCGCCTTTGCAAGTCGCATTCTGTCACCTGCTGAACGCAATTATTCTGTTATCGAACATGAAACATTATGTGTTGTATGGGCATTTACAGATTTAGACATTTTCTTTATGGAAGACATACTACCGTTTACACAGACCATAGAACTATACAGTTTTTATTTTCAGCTAAATTTACACATGAGAGGTTAAGCAGATGGAAACTTTATTTACAGGAATTTAATTTTACAATTGATCACATTCCAGGTACACAAAATGTTGTAGCAGACGCACTATTCCGTTCTCTCAGCAACAATCAGCAAGACATCGCAACCAACTTCTGCCAAGCAAATTTTAACGTCATGTATATTCAACAAGTTGTATTCGAAAATTTTATTTCGGCATCATTACGAGCCATAGCACAAGAGCAGAGCAAAAACAACGTGTGGAAAGAAATCAAACACCTTTGGCAAGATAGGAATAATGTTACCATCACAAACCATTACACTGTACGCAGTAACATTCTGTTTCGCCGCTCTCACCCTGACAGCATCAACTGGTTATTATGCATTCCTGACTAACTTGTTAACAAATTAATTTGGTATACTCATTTAAGTTACGCACATTATGGAGCCAAAAAATGTTTTCTTATACTGAGACAGATCTGTTATTTTGCGAACATGGAGAAACGAATTCGACGAGTTTTAGCGTCATGTAAAATCTGCCAGAAAGCTAAATCAGACACGACTTCACATATTCCTCCGTTACATCCCATTGTACCCGTTAAATTGAGACACATGGCTGCTGTAGACATTTTTGGACCGATTCCCAGAACTAATAGAGGTTTTTGTTACATCTTTGTCACTGTTGAACTCACTTCGAAATTTGTTACCTTCACTCCGTTACGCAAAGCTACTGCTAAAACTATTTCGAATGCATTTGTAAAAGATTTTTTATTTCATGTAGAGCATGTATTGAAAGTAATTTCCGACAATGGACCACAATTTTTGATCTGCGATATGGACACGTATGTTACGAGCTAGAACATTTCTCCGATCTATATATCCAAGTATCACGCTTCTTCGAACCCTTGTGAACGACTAATGAAAGAAATTTATAAACTATGTAGAATATACTGCCATAAAAACATATTGATTGGGATACACACATACTCTCATTCCAGGATGTAATTAACTCCATACCAAATGAATCTACTATGCTATCCCCGACTGTTATATTGAAAAATGTTGAACCACCTAACAAAATTAAAAAAAATTGTGCTTTTTCCAACATCTCGTCGACTTCGTCACCATGAAATAATTGAAATTGAGCTCAACATCGTCAAACGTGCCGCAGAGCGCCGGAGAAGACAGCAAAAACAGGTTCGTACACGCTGTGACTTTCACATAGGACAGAAGATATTAGTACGTACACACTATTTATCCAACAGAGGAAATAGTACATGCAGTAAATTTGATCTTCTATACGTAGGTCCATACAGAATTCGCAGCATTCCTCACCCCAATGTAGTACATGTTGAAACTTTGAGAACCAGAAAAAGCAAAGGCAATCACCGTATTTCCAATATTAAACCCTTTATTGAATGAATATACTTTACGATTTATCACACTGTAATGCCATTTCCAGATATTTATATGACTACTTACTGATGATTATTATATTTTTCCTGGCAAATGACCGGCAAGGTAAGGTTAGCAGGTCGCTTTTGTTGTCGTCTTATATCAGACAGTGCACATTCTCCATTTTTTTGTGTATGTATGATTGTTTTCCTATCGAAAATAGAATTTGTGTCTGTATGCACAATGTAATCTTTAAGATGTAACAAACACCAGATGACTTTGACATTTTTCCTTATATATATCTTGACTATTCTACATTTTTTGCTAATGCATTATGAGGCTGTCTGTACATTTTTTTCACCTGAACACTCTCTATGTTTTTGATATAATACGTTTCCTGTCGTGCTATGCTTAATTATATCCCTAGAAAGAAGTTTTCTTTTAATGAGTATGTGATTTAAATGCAATATATTAATCCTTATTCGTCATTTTCAGAAAGCAATACCATGTAAGGGAAATAAATTATACAACGACAGTGGTTTACTATGAAATAGAAATTTCACCATCGGAACGAACGAAAGAAAATGCAATATCTTGTCATGAAGAATAAATGGATCAGAATTAACAAGCATTAACCAGAATATACTATTCACATCGTATGATAGCATTCTTCACTAATTATTTTTTTTTTTCAGAATACGAGGTGACTGATGCAGGCTGTCAGACAGAACTACACATGTTAATTTTAGTGATGAAATATGCTAGAAGTAAGAAACTCTGTACTATGAACAGTTGTATGAAGTAAATGGTAATATGAATGTGAATAATAAAGTGTCTATTTCTTGCAGATGATAATAAATGATGATGAATAGTTATATGAAGAATATGCTAATATGAATAATGAAGTTTTTCGTTGCAGGTGATGATAGCGATGAAGTGATGGTAATATGAATAATGAAGTTTTTCTTTGCAGATGATGATAATGATGACGTTTATATATTTACTGTTAGTTAAGAAATGCTATGTAGTTATTTAAGTATTTGCTGCAGTTCCTTTTGACAGTATGTCTTATGTTGCATTGTATAATGACTGAATATTTTGGGGAAGACAGCTAGAGAACATACATCTTAAGTACACGTTTCATTAACTGTTAATTTGAAGTTCACTACTTTTCAGCATAATGTGCATTTCTTCTTTCAGCTCAATAATCCATTTTGTATTTTTTCCAGGAGAAGTTTTTCATGATATTAATATGCTATAAACACTTAGTTATGAAACCTGTTCTAATCCTTGCATTTTTTTTACCTATTTGTGTGTATCATTCATGAATGTGATCACATATACTCTACTTGTTTCATAACCTTGCTACAGCTGACTCTTGACGAATGACGTTATCAATCCTTATTTCCAGCAATAAGTCAAAAGCTAAAATTTTCATGCCCCAGTAACTGTTGACCCCAATGAAATGCAATGCTAGCACAAAAAAAAAATTACCAGTCCCAACTATTACCAGTAAACAACTAAATAATGCTACCAGTTTAAGATATATTTTTAGTCCTAAATATAATGCAAATTTTTCTGTGTATTGATTCCATTATCTCTATGTATTATTGGACTACAGACCTTGAGTAATAGTTACAGTGTGTTACATCTGAAATATGTCCTATGTCACTTGAATGATGAGTTCTGAGTAATACTGAATGATGTTTTGTAATAATGCATAAATGCTATACCAATGATTACTGTTATAAGATGACTTATGCATAAATGCAATGTCAATGATTAGTGTAATGAGATGACATGATGTGAATGATTACTCTAAGGAGATGACATATTCATAAATGAATGCCAATAATTACTGCAATCAGATGAGTTATGAATAGTGTTTTGTAATACTCAATACTTGCTACATGTTTAGTAACTCGCCAATGAATGCCACTGATTACTGTAATGAGATGTCTTATGATGCTAATGATTACTATAATGAGATGACATGATGCCAATAATTATTGTAATGAGATGAGTTATGAATGGTATTTTGTGATTCTGCATAAATGGTATGCCAGTGATTATTATAATGAATGACTTATGCATAAATGCTATGCCACTAATTACCCCATTTTGAATGATGACTTATGAATAATGCATAAAACAGTGCTTTGTAATTGGCCAATTAGTGCCAATAATTACTGTATTGAGATGACTTATGAACTATGTTCTGTAATACTCCATACATACTACTTAAATGCTTTGTAAATAGCCAGTGAATGCCAATAATTATTCAGATTGGTTGTTACACTAGTGTAATTCTATGATGGCTAGCATAAGACGTAATGTATCCTTCATCTTCTGACCTAATTACCAGCAATTACTGCAATATCCGTATGTCCTGTCCATCCTCATGATCATGGAGCACTATATTTGGTTTTTGCACTAATTCTCTGTTGATGTGAGAGTATGGATTCTACAAGAATGTGCTGTTGACATATCAAGCTGTCCACCACCTTGAACTATGGAGATGTCATTATGGTCCTACTATTTGGTGTACCGAATGTACTACCAAAATGATAACATACAATATTAATACAACATTTCAGTGTCTTGGCTACAATGATGAATACTTCAGGGAAGAGAACTTCAGATTGTCTCACTTGGTGTTGTGCTTCAGTAGAAAGATATGGACTTTCAGCACAGCTACGTGCACCCCACTGTGCTACAACCATGATGCTATCCTTCCCATTCCTTTCCTAGTTCTTGTAAAATGATAAAGACATTTACAGTGTGTGTGCACTTCATTTCACTTGTTAATATAATCAGTTGTCCTAAATATGCTAAAGACTTTTACAGTGTGTGTGCACTTTATTTTATTTGTTAATATGATCAGTTGTCCTAAGTATGCTACAGACATATACAGTGTGTGTGCACTTTATTTCATTTGTTAATGTTTTCAGTTCTTGTAAAAAATGCTAAAGAGTTATACAGTGTGTGTGCACTTTGTCATTTGTTAATATATTTTGTACCCATTAGGTATATACTTTGTCATTTCTGAATATGTTTTGTACTCAGGGCATGTCACTCTATTTAATTTCTTAATATGTTCTGCACTTATCAATAATGTATATACTCTGTGCTGTAGCCTTAGTAAACCAAATAGATTATAGAAAAATTTGTTGCTCATGGAAAGTCCAATTGACTCACCATCGCTGCCAAATTTTTGCCCCCCCCCCCCCCCCTAAGTGGAGGGTTATACAAGAGGTCTATGATTAAAGAATTTGTTGCTAGCGCAGTCGAGCAGATGTAATTTGGATGGATTGCTCATGCGCTGCCCGCGATATGTAAGGTATAAGAGAGTCTCAGACCAGAGAGCAGTGTTGTATGCAGTACGAGTAAGTAGTTGCTTGCTAGCAGTCTGGGGTATCGTGTTGGCTGGGCCGGTCGTGGTGGAGCGATGGTGGAGCCTGAGCGTTGTAGTATAAGGTAAAAGCAGCCTCGTGCATATGTAGTATTGTTATATCAAGTCCCATGTAAATGTTCTAAAATCTCTTAATAATAATCTTTATCATACAAAGTAACTTTTGACAACCATTCATTTCAATTTAAAGAATTTACTAATTTATCCAATCCTTGGTCATCCCGACTATTGAAAGGAAAAATCAGTTATTTCTTTTTATACATGACAAATATATCGGGCAGCATTGCACAGAGCTGCGCCAGAAAAAAATCTTATAGGCGCAGATATATATGCGTTATCCGGCGACTAGACTGAGGTAAGAGTTTTCAATTTATTCAGAATGAATTTTTAGGGCCATGACGCAGCACTGCTGACGTCCTAAATTTACCAGTTTAAATTCAGAGTCATTATTGAAAGGTTATAAATGAGTGACAATTTTATTGAGAGGTTTATCACATTGTATTATTGGTAGGTTACGGAATTTATCTGTTGGTAGGTTACGCTAAATGCCAATGTTATGGTTATATATTTTACTTTTGGGAGGTTTCGGAACTTATCTGTTGGGCAGTTACACTGAATGTGAATTATAGAATAATATTTCTACTGTTGGGAGGTTATTATACATAATAATTTTTTGTGGGGAGGTTACAACACTTTCAGCAAGGCTTGACATTTCTCTCTCGGCCGACACTGTCCCAGAAACTAATTTAAAACACCTCCAATCCTCTGATCGACAGAGGTTTTCTGAAGGTTTCTTTGCTCCGTTGTAAACAACCAAGAATTCCACAGTGTCATCACGGTAGAACGCAAAAATTTCAAAAAGTGAAGCGTTTAAAAGTTGCTTTTATCATTAATGAATTCAATATGATGGATATTCAATTTGCCCCAGAATTGCTAGGTTATTTTAAAAAATTATCTTGAATTCTCGTCAAATGATGAAAAAAAGTATTGCACAAACAGCAAATAGATTTCATGCGATTATTTATGAAAGCCATCCACAATGCTCCACGATCTCTGTCTCCTAATACTGGGTGTTTCAAAAAGAATATGCGTGTTACAAAGTATTATTTTGTCCAAACTATCGATCTCTGCTCCTAGGCTCGGCTATTGGAGAAACCAATACATAGTGTAGTTTATATTAATAGCCGCTAGATGTCAATTATCTTCTGTTTTGCTTGGTAATCGTCATATGTTTGATATGGCTACTCTGCAGCAGAAATCGTTTTGTGTCCTCGAGTTTACAAAGTGCAATTCCGTGATTACAGTGCAAAGACGTTTCATGTTGAGGAACCAAATTGATCGTCCGAATGAATGGAACATTCGCAGATGGTATCGACAGTTTCTAGATACAGGGTTTGTATGCAAAGGATAGAGTCTTCGCCGCCGTCATGTTCCTGACGAAAATTTTGCACGAATTCAAACTGCTATGCAACGTAGTCCTTCTCAATCAACTAATCGTGTCAGTCGGGAGTTACAACTGCCTACAAGAACAATTTGGCGTGTTTTGGGACGTCGGTTGATTATGAAGCCGTACAAATTATTGAGCAGGTAAACAAACACAATGTTAGAATTTGGGGCCTGTAGAACCCGCATGCAGCAGTTGAATATGTACGAGATTCGCCTAAAGGCAATATCTTTTGTGCGATATCCCGATCATCTGTTAACGGCCCTGTCTTCTTTGATGGAAACACGGTCAATGGTCAGCAGTATCTCGCTATGTTACAAAACTGATTGTTTCCGAGGCTGTAGGAAGACAACTTCATTTTTTAACAAGACGGGAAACCCCGTACTGGAGTCACCAAGTGCGTGAATACCTGAATGAAACTCTACCGAACCGTTGGATTGGTCGTCTAGGAGCTGGCAACTTACCGTGTCTCAGCTGGGCTCCACAGTCACAGGATTTGAAACCCTCTGACTTCTTCCTGTGGGGTGTCGTTAAAGACAACTTTTATGTACTACCACTCCCACAGAACCCGGAAGAGTTGAAGAACCGGATTCGTACTGCCATAACATCAGTGACAAAGGACATGCTTGCCTGAGTATGGGAAGAATTTGAGTATCGATGTGATATTGTTAGTGTCGCTGATGGAGGACATATTGAACATCTGTAATATGAACTTGAGAGGTTCGTAAACGTGTGTGTAAAATTCCATATTCGTATGTCTTGAAGTTTAATAAATACATGTATTCGAAATGCGTACATTCTTTTTGAAACACCCTGTACATTATGTCTGCCTGGTTTTGGTTTAGGTGTAGTTGTTCCTTCGCCTTTCCGCCTTGCAGTCACATCAACAATAGACGACATGAGCATCTTTAAAAAGGTCGAAATGTCCGTGGTGGATTTGTTACACAGATCAAATACTGACCGACCCATTTTTGCTTCTACTGCTTCTCTGCTGAAGTCAAAATAATCCCCATCTCTCTTTATGCTGGCGGGTCCGCCTCTGGTGACATCTTTTGGTCACTTCCTCAGCACATAGGGGTGTCCGGATACTAATGATCAGTTGGCGTACGTGAATGTGAATGTTGGGGGAGAATCTTGTAACCAACTGCGCAACGAAAATCGCTAGCCAGAACTGCTATCTAGGATAATGCTTAAAGTTACTGCCCTGAATTATACTCAAATTAACAGTAGAGGGAGTTCATTTAAATGTATATAATTTCGGCTCTTATCTGACATGTACGCAGCGTTATCTAAATGCGCTGAACTTATTCCCTCAAAAGATTTAACTTTAACTTGAATGTGATGACAGAATTATGCTCTTAAGCTAAAAATGTTCTCGTTTGACCTGAAAATTCGCACAACAGACAATTTGTGTTCTGTGTGTCCTACATCCTGTAAGTAGTGTAGTCACAAACGTAGCTCATGAAAAGCAAATAATAGTTCTATTCAAACGTGTTAATCAAAGTTAATGTGGCCAATAGCTGAAGACGCACGATGCATGACCACCGGTAACTGAAGATACAACCATCACCAAATTATACGATAGTTCTAATTAATAAAGGCACCGAGAAAAGCACATAGAGAGTATTGGATGCTATGAATAACGAAGAAGAAAGGAAGAACATCCATGTGGATCACAACAAATGTTGAATTACAATTTGCTGTTATAGACCTTATGATTTAGGAGCAGTTTCTTTGGAAACCAACTAATCGAAATTCTGCGAGTAACAATAAGGCCGAATTGTGACTTTAATTTTGACTTTTATTTAACGCAAATAAAGAGGATTATAGTTCCCTGAAACATATAGACTATTTCTGCTATATAGTATCACATATTTCCCCTAAAGTTTCTTCTGACAAGTCTGTAGTGGTACTATGGATTGTTCAAAAACTCATCGTTCATCCACTCCTATTCAAGAGGTAACCTGTAATCTTTTAGAAACATATTTTACGATAGCGAAGGTTTTGTCTCACCAACTGCAGAGCTCTAACGAACGATATTACAAAACGTGACACGCAAATTGTAAATATAAATTGACTTCAGCTGCACAATTTATCGGTGCTATATGAAATTATGTCCCGGACCAGGACTCGAATTCGTATCTACCACTTCACTCCAGGGGCCACTATACAGCTTCGGCTATCTGACCACGCCTCAAGACTGTGGCACACACTATGTGATTCCCACGAAATAAAGGGTGACTTAATGACACCTCAACACTAGTGCCAAGCTAAGATCCAATTACATAACATGACAGAACCACTTACATAAAAAAATGCAACAGAAACACTGATCTTTAAAAATGAATGTTGATGTGCTCCTACGTGTTAATAAAAGACCACTAAAAAGAACTGCGCAAGGAACTATCAGATTCTATGCTATCTAAAATTTAGCCAGTTGTTAGTAGCTAATATTTAAGGAAACAGGTTCGTATCAGAACAGGTTACACACAATACAGTTTTATATATCCACAACGAAGATAAATACTAAGCTTTGGAAGGCGGTATGTGAACAACTCTCGGTAGTGGCCAGTTTCTTAAACACTGTCAGGCCTAGACCTCGGATGACATTTCACTTCCCGCCAAGGCGCTGACACAATCAAAGGTTTTTGCGCAAATGACAAAGACATTACAATTACTTTGAAAGATTGAAACACTCGGCAGAATCTTTGACTCGATATATGGGTAAGCGTGTAACGGAAAACGTTACACTACTGACAAATTCGCCACTTCGACCTTAAGCATTTTACACATGGACAACTGTATTAATAGAGAGGAGGCTTTGAAAACGCCAACATAAAATGATTTGATTACAAGAAACACACACCTCTAGTAAAACTTTTGAGAAACCTTTCACATAACGGTCGCCATTTAACTAGGCCAACTGAACTCTTACACACCATCTTATAGTTCGACTGTGAAAGTCCTACAGTAATAATAAAATTTAAATGCCTCTGCGTGCGTCGGTCAACAAAACACAATTACGGCCACTTACTCATATTACGTACATAATACGAAGAAGCGGGTTCTACAGGTTCACAGCTGCGCTTCAAATTTTGTTCCAAGCGAAGTCATAGAACTTGTATCTCCAAGAGTCCCATATCGCCAAAACGCCCGAACAAGTCTACATCATCACATATAACCGTCATCACGCTCGTTCGGCAGCCGTTGACACTCATCTCCCAGCGAATGTCGCGAGATCTCGAGGGTTACCCCTCGAAGGCTAACAACCAACTCGCTTCACTCGCGAACAGGGAAGATAAGACACGCGAAAAGCAAAGATAGCTCAGCTCAACCACAATTGACCTCAACGATACATGAACAAAATAACAATGGCGCCAGCTCGCGACGGCTCAGCTTCGCCCTCCTAAGCGATACGACACCGCCCGGGGATGGCACAGACCCTACCTACTCATCCCAGCTTAACCTGGCTGAGATGTACCCTAAACAGCTTGCCCAACGCGATCTCCCCTAACTGCAAGTTAACGGGGCTTAAGATTTTGCACATGCGACAAGGGCCCCTATATCTCAGTTTTAATTTTCCATTTGTATCTTGGCTAGACGGAGCCGCCAAGTTACGGATAAAAGCCAGGTCCCCCATATTTCCCGATAATGGTTCGTTGACCCTGCTGTCGCCAGTGGGCTGCATGGATATTCTGTCTGGCCCTTTGCCAATTCTCACGGAGACTTTGAGGGGTAATGGACGTTGGTAAGAGGTCACTTATACTCCACAAATTTCATAACGGAGAATTACTGGTATAGACAAAAGTTAACGCAGCATGTGTCATGTCGGTTGCCTCATATTTGGCACCATTAAACGCCTGTTTCAGCCAGGGCAAGGTGATATCTACCATGTGACCGGGCTTGGTAGATGGTTAGGGTTGTTTTCAAATTCCGATTAACTCTTAAGGCCAATGACACTGAGCCGTGTGTGGCTCGTGTCCATGCCATATTTATTTAACATCCTATTTTTGCCGTACTTCCAGCTCGTTATGTTAGTTTCAATTACCTGTGTTACTGAGTTGCTGCTTTCCCTGCCCGTGAGTGGCAGCAGCAGCGCTTATCGATATAAGCCCTGTCGTTTTATCTTTGCGGACTCATATTACTTTCCGGTCAACGTGTGACGTGAAGTCAGTTGGAAAGCGCTAGCAGTGGGGTTCGGACCTGGCAGTCTGACAGTTGGTACACGGCAGAAGATCGGTCAGATTGGAGCGGCAGTGAGGGTCAGGTAGCCATGACCCACCCGACCGTTGCCGGCACACATGGCTTGAATGGGGACGGTCTTGGTTGATAGTCGGTTGGTCGTCTTACCGGACGACGCGTATCTGCTCGCCGATCGCTTATGGGTTGACCGTATCTGTCTCAACCCGTGGTTCGTCCTTGTGATTGCACAGTCACTGCTTTTAGCATTGGTCGCGTTCTTGTTGTAAGTGTTTGTTAAATAGTGTGTAGCCTGTGATGTCGGCTGCCCAGTTGTTTTAGTGTTGTCTCCGTGCTGATGTGCAGCGATCGTTCGCTTTGTGGAGCAGCGAGGAATTGTTAGTGGACCGAAGTTTGGCCAGGCCCGCTGGCGATATCTATGCGATGTCGGGGTGTGTGGCGCTGTTCCCATTGCCACGAGTTCCGTGGATCACCGACCCTGGACACGAAAGTTGAGTTTTGATTTAACCCACCAGCAAGTCAAGACTGTTTGGAGTTCGTTGCCGGCTGTCGGAATATTCCCACGAGCAACAACGTGGTTTTTAAGTTGGAAAATTCTAGCCACCATCCAGTGGAGTTTCACTGTATTCGGTTAAATTCTTCAAATGTGTGTGAAATCTTATGGGACTTAACTGCTAAGGTCATCAGTCCCTTAGCTTACACACTACTTAACCTAAATTATCCTAAGGACAAACACACACCCACGCCCGAGGGAGGACTCGACCTCCGCCGGGACCAGCCGCACAGTCCATAAATGCAGTGCCCCAGACCGCTTGGCTAATCCCGCGCGGTGCATTTGGTTATTTTAATTGAAGAGCACCAGCGGAATCTTCTGCCTTGTGGCCGTTAACGTTCTGGTTAGCTGCCCTGGCCGTTGACGTAAATTTCAGACAGTGCAGTTTCTTCATTGTGTTGTTGCTGTCCAGCATGGTGTGTAGTTTGACAGCACCATGTATGATTGGTTGTGGACGCCAATATCTTCTACGTTGTTCCGTTGAACTCCCTGTTGTGCCCTGGTCGGGTGAAGTGGAAGTTATCTTGTCGATGGGTCTGTTGACTATTGGTTGGTTGGGTTGTCGCCGGATCGTGAATGGTTGGACCAACTGCCTGTCTCATCTAAGCAAGCGTTAGTGTTTGAATTCCAGGGCGACCTTCGAACAGCTGAGTGCCGTTGGGTGTACTGCCCTATTTTCTTTTAAATTTCTTCTTGTTGTTTGTACTTGTATGGCTTCTAGCCGATTTATTTTTTTAACTACAGTTGTTTTGCTCTTAAGGCCTTCAGCCTAAATTAAAGAACTGTTTCACCTAAGGCTTTTGGTATTTAAAAAGAATTAATGTTATCGAGTTTTAAGTGTTAGGTCTTCAACCGATTTGAAATTAACTTGTTTACTTTAGCGTAGCTAAAGAACTGTTTTAAGGTAAGACGTGCCGGTTAAATTTTTTATTATGCTTGTGTTTTAAATTATTGGCCATCAGGCGTTTTTAAATTAAAGTTGCTTTCAGTTGTAAATTAAGTCTCAAAGACTAAAGCTGTGTGTTAAAAAAAAAATATTTTCGACAGTTGTAATCTTTGATCAAATAATAAATTTGTATGTTCGAATGTAACTGACAGCCTCTTATTTTGGCCCCTTTCCACAATTTATGCTATCTGCTCTGTCCTGCGGGATTAGCAGGGCGTATCAGACTCCTTAGGATAATAGGGCGTGGTGGTAATATGTCTAATATCCTGATTGAAACAGAAGGCCCTAAACACACGAGACAAAAGAAGGGTGCATTGTCGCTTACTAATGATTTCGGCAGTCCGGACCAGGATATGACTTTATTATATACGAATTGGATTTTCAGGTCTAATTATATCATATACCGAAAATTCGTGGTCAATAATTACTGGGTGGTGATTTCCGCAGTGACCCCCCGGGTAGGAAGCACCCATGTAAACCGGGAGAAAGCACCCACACAACCAAGGTGTAACGGTTGCCTTTCTTTGTCCGTTGTATGGTCCATTATAGTCGATAAAAACTTTATCAAGGGATTAGTGCTCCCTCTGCGACTGTAGAAGCCCACGAGAGACCCGGGAATCAGGCTTCGCCATTTTGCAGAGATCACACTGCCCAACCAGTCGCCTAATGTCGCGGTATCGAGAGGGAAACACAAAATGTACGTGGATCTTAGCCAAGGTCTTATACTGGCCCGAATGGCCGCCAAGAACAGAATCGTGATGATGCCGGAAGACCATCGGTACTAAGTTGGCGAACACACCCTCCAATGTTGATCGCCACTACCCTGCTTACACAGCACCCCTTGTTGGAGGCAATAACCCGACACCGAAACCCCAGCCATGACCCTTTCTCTGATTGGACCACAACACGGGCCTGCGCCTGTTTCTCCTTAAGCCCACAAAACAAGTTAGGAAGGTCAGACAAAATCGCCTCAACGCTAATGTCCTTTTCTCCTTGCTCCTTCCTGGGAGTCGGGTTTAAACATACGACTCAGAGCATCGGCAGTTGCATTATCCGAGCCTTTAATATGTCTGACATGAAAGCCATGTACGGACTGCCCAACGTGCAATTCAGCCAGTCTTCCTCGGCCTAGGCGAGACCCAACTTAATGCTTGGTTGGCCGTCTCTAATACAAATTCTTTATGCTCCAAATAGAAACAAAATTTTTCCAAGCCTAAGACAACGGCCAGAGCTTCTAATACATATACCGAATAGTTGGATTCAGGAGTAGTCAGTCACCATGAGGCAGAGGCCAGAGGTCGCCTCTCCCCTTAATGTTCTTGAAGTAAAACTGCCTGTTACGCCGGTATGACAGGCGTCGGTCAGTACCACAAACGTACTATTAAAGTCCGCCACAGCCAACAACGGGTGATTAATGATTGCAGTCTTAACCTGTGCGAAGGCCCACTGATGATTTTCTCTCCATACGATTTCGCTACTCTTCTTCAGAAGATCATTAAGGGGTGCTGCCAAATGGGTGGAATTGGCAATGAATTCAGCGAAGAAATTCCCCTTGCCAATGAAGCGAGTGTCATCTTTCTTATTCTGGGGAGGGGGAAAATCCCGTAAGGCCTTACTTCTATCCTGGTCGATGCTTACGCCTTTTGCAGATACCAAATCTGGTGTTAACACAAGGTGATCTTAGATGGGTTGACGGTGAGGCCAGCCGAACGCAGCCATAGGAAAACCTGCTCCAGGTGAACAAGGCGTTCCTCAAAGGTGCGACTGTAGATAACTACGTCATCTCAATACTTGTAGCTCCAGTGGCCAACAGAAAAGGGATCCGGCTGAACTCAAATAAATTCCAATCTGTGTGAAACGCTGTCATAGGCTTGGATGACTCGGCAAGGGGGATCTGGTAATATGCCTGATTGAGATCTAAGATGGTGAACACATTAGCTCCTGCAAACCAGGTAAAACAATTGTGCAATTCGGGCAAGGAAACTGACTCCAACACCACTTTTTTGTTAAGCCTCCGATAATCAACTACCATACGAAAATCGCTACCATCGTCTTTGGGGACTAGAACTGGAGGCGAAGCATACATCGAAGTTGATGGTCTAATCACATCCTCTTGTAGCATCTTATCGATTTTGGCTCTCAAAATCTTCATCTTCGTTGGAGACAGCCTATAAGGGACCTGATGGACTGCCACACTATCCGTTAATTGGATGTCATACTTAAGAATTTCTATCTCCCCCAACTTATCCGATAAGACCTCAGGATAGCGCTCCCAGACTTGGTTGATAGCATGCACTTGATGCGCCGTAATACAACCCGTGTCAACTTGCACATTGCACACATAGCTCACATACCCTGCACAAGACTGCTGGCACGAACACAAAGAGATATGGTGGTGAGGCGCAAACTTAAAATAAAAGACACTCCCGTCATAATAGAATATCAAACTGGCACGCTGAATGAAATCACACCCGAGCAACAAAAGGACCCTCCAGTTCTTAGCTGTGAAAAATCTATGAGGCCATGAGAATTTATCGACATGCAACCACCCCCGTACCGCCCCTACTATAGGTAACTCTCGGCCCTCAGCGATCCGACATCTCTGAACCGGAGACTGCGCAGACGAAAACCTGCACAAATGTCTATATTCTATGTACCTGTCATAATCAACTAAGGATACGGTACCCGAATCCAGCAATGCACACACTGATTCCTGCTCTACCCTAAGCGCTACAGTCTGGAACCGCGCGACCACTACGGTCGCATGTTCGAATCCTGCCTCGAGCATGGATGTGTGTGATCTCCTTAGGTTAGTTAGGTTTAAGTAGTCCTACGTTCTAGGGAACTGATGACCTCAGCAGTTAAGTCCCAAAGTGTTCAGAGCCATTTGAACAATTTTTCTCTTCTCTGGCACAGACAAAAGGGAGCGCTGGAACATGCGTCGCCTGAATGGCTTTGCAATTCACTGGCCAGTTGGTAAAATCACCCTCTTTCCCTATCCTCTGGCGTCATCTATTTGAGCAAGGGCTTCTAAGTACTGGACAATACCGTACTAAATGATGGACCCCCTCGCAACGGTAACAACGCCGAACTACTGAATTAAAAGTGGTATTAATAGAGTTACTTCATGTTGGTACCTCAGATATTACTTTCCCTTGAGCGACGGAACGCTGTTCATCCGCCCAAGAAATAGCACGAACAGAATCACCCAAATTTTGAAACTGTTCCATAGAGCGAGGGCGCTGTACAAGGATCAACCTGGCTCCATCCTCTACCCGCATGCCTTCCAACATATGTTCGATACAATCAAGATCGGACACACGAATATCCAACGCCACTACGGCCGTGCGAACCCACTAAATATACTGCGCTGTGGGTTCGTTACACGCTTGGACCTTCCGATATCATTCCCGAGAGCATTCTATTAATAATACGCTGACGGAGCTGAAATAAGGTACACTGTTGTACCAATTACTCGACTATCATGCTATTAAGCACACCCTCAGCCATCGGATATAATAATGCTAATACGACAGACTGTGCAACTTGCAACGAATCAGTGTGAATCTGGAGACGGACTAACAACCACAGGAAGGATTGAATCTGGCTCAAATTTTCAATAGACAAGACAGATATATCTTTCAAAATATCCATAAGAGGATTAGGTAACTTGGAAAATAAATTCAGACATTCTACGTTACATTTAACGCGCGTGACCTCACTCACATTTTCAGGCTCAGAATTAGTACTTAAACCTCCCGCGCTTAAAGCAAGCGCTACCGAGCGTGACTGCAAACCTCCGGCAACACCAACCAACTAATGACGGAGAGCACCCATTGCATCATTGAGATCGAATGAAGCGATATCCGATAAACAATTACAGTAATGGGCTAAATGCTTCTGCACGCGACAAATTTGTTTATGCGTCGGCTGAGTAAATGCCAGAAATTCAATTGTCCGACCTGCATCACTTAAAGCTGTTTCGATATTCGACAACATGTCACCTACCTCGCTAATGATGTCTGTCGATAGGGCAATGGGAGTGTCGATCGCTGCACGAAGCCTGGCCACCAAATCAGACCCATTTCCGTCTACCGGCAGCCCGCACACACGGAGTTCATACATCAACTGCTCTCTCCGTAAATAAGTTATACCGGGACAAGCTCGGAGAATCATGTTTCGTAACTTCCTGAAACAGGCAGACAAGTCTCAAAACACATATGACAATTTTACAACTTAGTAAGCAACGACAACCAACTACAGGAGAGGATCAAAAAAGCAGCCCCCCCCCCCCCCAACCCCTTCTGTCTCCGCTACCAAGCGGTACATAGGTTCCCTTATTCGTAGCACAACTACCCACCATATCTTAGATACCATAAAAGAGGAAGCGGGAATGGAACCATGGTAGGTAGTAACAATATATAATTCAGACAGTTTAACCGGCCGATGTGGCCGAGCGGTTCTAGGCGCTTCAGTCTGGAACCATGCGACCGCTACGGTCACAGGTTCCAATCCTGCTTCGGGTATGAATGTGTGTGATGTACTTAGGTTAGTTAGGTTTAAGTAGTCCTACGTTCTAGGGAAGTGATGACCTCAGATGTTAAGTCCCATAATGCTCAGAGCCATTTGAACCATTTTTAAGACAGTTTATTGACATTACGCCTTGTAAGGAATTTGACAATTACGAATTGTGGACAAGCCACTAGATAAAGCTTTGTAAATACAGTTAAAAACCCAACGTACTCAGTACTCAAATAAACAGTCCCTTAAGAGAAAGTTATAAAAAAACTTTATGTGCCAGGTATTTATAGAAACCTTAAGCATAGCATTTATCAATTACTTCACATAGCCGCTTCCTCAAACTCCTCAAAACCAGTTATTACATTAAGATGGCCACACTTAAAACATTCGTCACTAAAATACCCTTATGAACTTACTATTTCAATCCGTTAAAGAATCACTTGTTAAAAGGTAAATTACAAACTTAACGTTTCCGGGCACTAATACCCTTCGCTTTGTTTTCCCTTATCAAGACAACAGAATTACTGACAAACTTCAGAAGTTCAGACTCCCATATAGGATTTCTCTCGAAATACATATAATAGAAACAGTTACCAATAAAGGGTGACTTACTGACATTTCAACCATAGTGCCAACCTAAGATCCAATTACATAACATGATAGAACCACTTACATAAAAAAACCATAACATAAACACTGATCTTAAAAAATGAATATTGACGTGCTCAGGCGTGTTAACAAAAGACTACTAGAAAGATTTGCGCAATTAACTCAGCAGATGCTATGCAAATTAAAGTTTAGGCAGTTGTCAATAGCTAATATTTAAGGAAACAGACCCATATAAGAATAGGTTACATACAATACAAGGTGGAAGGAATATAAATATTAAGCTTTGGAAAGCGGTTTGTAAAAAACACCCGGTAGCGGCCAGTTTCTTGAACACTGTCAGGCCTAGACCTCGGATGACATTTCACTCCCCGCCAAAGCGCTTCCAAAGTCAAAGGTTTTTGCGCAAATCACAAAGACATTCCAATACCTTTGAAACATTGAAACACTCGGCAGAATGTTTGACTCGATATATGGGTAAGAGCGTAACGGAACACGTTACACTACTGACAAATTCGCCACTTTGACCTTAAGCATTTTACACATAGACAACTGTATTAATAAGAGAGCAGGCTTTGAAAAGGCCAACGAAATATCATTTGATTACCAAAAACACAGATCACTAGTAAGACTTTTGAAAAAGCTTTCAAATAACGGCCACCATTTAACTAGGCCAACTGAACTCTTCCACGCCATCTTATAGTTCGACTGTGAAAGTCTCACCACAATAATGAAATTTAAATGCCTCTGAGTACGTCGGTCACCATACACAATTATGACCACTTACTCATATCACGCTCATTCGGCAGCCTTTGACACTCGTCTCCCAGCGAATGTCACGAGATTTCAAGGGTTTCCCCTAGAAGGCTAACAACCAACTCAGCTCAACCGAAATTGATCTCAACAAGGTAGCACTGGCGCCAGCTCACCGCGTCTCAGGTATTTTCCCGTATGACCATTTCACGAGTGTACCTTGAATATGAGGAATGCGTTAAAACATCAAATCTCTGACATGGCTGCGGCCGGAAAAGGATCCTGCAAGAACGGGAGTAACGACGACTGAAGAGAATCTCTCAATGTGACAGATGTGCAACTCTTCCGCAAATTGCTGCAGATTTCAGTGTTGGGCCATCAACAAGTGTCAGCGTGCGAACAATGCAACGAAACGTCATCGATATAGTCATTTGGAGCCGAAGGCGCACTCGGGAACCTTGATGACTGCACTAAACAAAGCTGTACGCCTTGTCTGGCCCCCTCAACACCGACATTAGACTGTTGCCTGGAAACATGTTGCTTGGTCGGGCAAGTCTCGTTTCAAATTGTATCGAGCAGATGGTTGGGTAAGGGTATGGAAGCAATCTTATGAATCTATGGATCCTGCATGTCAGCAAGGTACTGTTGAAACTGGTGAAGGCTCTGTATTGGTGCGGGGCGTGTGTAGTTGAAGTGATATGGGAGACCCCTGATGCGCCTAGATACGACCCTGACATTTGATACGTACGTGAGCATCCTGTCTGTGCATTGTGCATTCCAACGGACTTGGGCAATTCCAGCAGAACAATGTGACACTCGACAAGTAGAACTGCTACAGAGTGGATCCAGAAACACTCTTCTGAGTTTAAAAACTTCCGATGCCCAGCAAACTCCCTACAAATGAAAATTGTTGAGCATATCTTATACGTTCGTGGTGTCAGTTCACTTCTGCACTACGTCAGATGTTAGTCGAGTCGGGGTTTATGGAAATCCCTGCAGGATTAATGGTGTCAGTTCCATCCAGCTCTACGTCAAATATTAGTCGAGTCCATGCCACGTCGTGTTGCGGCACTTCTGCGTGCTCGCAGGGGCCCTACAAGATATTTCCTCTTCAGTGTAATGGTACATTGTCAGTATTGAAAATCCCACCAACGTCTGTGTTGATAGTTCCTTCACATAAGCATGCACTTCTGGGGTTATATTGTATACCGCAAACTACGAACACAGAAATATACAATTACACAATAAGCCTCCAAAGCGAGGCTTCTCATCGCCCCAGTCCTTATCGAGGTATCACCTGTTCACACAAAGACTTAACCAGCCGGTTCTAGCAATGGAAACTGACTTCGCATTCCCTAACGACCTTCACAGAAGGAAACAATGTGATTTGATCATGTCCTGGGCCCAAACACTTCCCTGCCTCAGGTATATCCATAGCGTCAGACTACCTTTCATTCGACCATCTCGCTTTCTGACAGTCAGACGAGAGATGGTGTTCCGAAACTTTATTTCCGTATATTCAGGCACTATCCACCAACCCCTGAATGACTGATTTTACTTCATTTAGTAAGTCTTTCACAGTTCACTTGTGTAAAAACGTTTAATGTATAGGAATCGCCCCCCATCAATCCATCTATAGGGAGAACACATATTTCCTCCAACGGCCAGCTGCTTAGCTGACCACCTCGTGGCTGCTGTCCACCTTCTGTTGTTTTTCTGATGAGCTCTATATGCAAGCAGGCCTCACAAGGCCCTCCACGGTCCCTCGCGATGTACGGCATGCCTTGACACGACGATCGTAGACAACATAAAAGGGGAATTTAGTACCAGATGACCAATGCAAAAGTCGGCTGCTTGTGAAACAAGAAGCCCTTCCTGCCTAAAGCGAGCTCTGCCTCACGCCAGCATCCCTCAGAACCATAATAGAGACTGCTATCACGACCAAGGCAGAGCCACTGACTCGTAGGGAACTCGACTGCAGCAGCCTGCCATTCTGCGCTCGACTATTAAACATCAACAAGACTCCAATAATAAAGCAACTACTAAATAACAAAAACAAAATAGCGCCCATAATAAATGCTCTCTTTCCACAAAAATAGGCAAAGCCCATTTTCTTTTAGTTTTATGGGCACAAATAGTACAGTTATTATGTTCAACTGTAGATTACAATTCACATTCTGTGGCACCCTAGCCATGTCTTCCATCCACCAGGCGGCAAGTCATTGATATCAATTTGATAGGGTAAGTAATAAAACTGATCATGAGAGTCAGTTTGCATGGAGAGTAATATTTTTTTCAAAAGTTGGATTACACTCAGTAGGTAGGTCAAGTGGGAATTCTTGGAGGTGAGACGAAGTTCTTTTCGAGGAACACTATTGGGAAATGACATGTGAAGCTGGCCACAGAGGGATTCTACAACCGACAACATACATTTCGCGTAAAGTGTGCGCTACTAAAAACACGATCATAAAGCCTATGTTGCCATCATCCTGCATAAAGAAGCGGTGTTAAATATAGAGCCACACACGAGTTGCTGATATTGTTTCACTTTCCGACAGAAATGCTGTCCGCGGTTTGGAATCAAGTCTATCCATTTAACCACATATTTATGTTGAATCCGGTGTAGATGTCTTTTAATATTTACAGCCACTGGTGAATCATATTCGCACCACTCTCCTGCCTCAAGATCAGTCATCTTTTTTAAAAAGTATCTGCTATGGATCCCATACACCAAGACCTCCAGCGCTGTTTTTTAGACAGTCCCTCTGCATCTTGTAACTGCTGCTATGTCTCTGCCCCACTCTCCACGCAGCTTCGCCCATGTGATTGCCCCAATTTAGGTCAGACATGAACGGAAGTTGAAGAGTGCTATATAAAAAACCCTGTGCACCCCGTGGACAAACAGGACAAGCTGAGTTAATGCGACATGAGCGCGTTTTGATCACTCGGTGGAAATGCAAACATGTTGTCGTAGCTCCACCAAACATGTACAGTGTGTAAGGTCAGCGCCAAACGAAATTAGGGAGACTCCTCATACATGGCATAGAGGAAGGACGAAAATTTTGTAACTGCATTGTGACACATCTCCAAGCTACATACGGGTACTGCTGTCCGAAGGAGATTTGTGTCTCTCAGGGTGCATGCATGTTTATCCCCCAAACATATGTGGCGATACTATTAATACTATTGGTTCATTGGAGCAGATGGTTCTTGATCGAACTCGCTTGCACAGACTGATGTAAGGTATCGTCACCTGTAGTGTAGGGTGACCAAATCCAACAGACTATCAGTCTCACGGAAGGGTTCCTTTATATTTCCTTCATAAGCAATTTAATACACTGTTATTCCGGTTATAATACACTTAATCATTGTACACCATCATACACTTTGCTTTTTCAGCCATGACATAGATATCTGTGTCAGCTGTTGCTAAACTTACATTAATACGTTCAATCCTCTGGCTCTCACAGAAAGCTGACCATCGCATGGCATAAACTATACAGCTACCACGACACAGGCTGGTATAAATAAAACACAGAGGTGATGTTTCTCATTGACAGAAGTGTGGAAGACACCGCAACATGAGCCAACTGGAAGAGTTTGCGATATTGTAGAACGCTTCCAACAACTATTCGAAGGTGGTGACCTGCACAGTAAAGCTCATATTCGTCATTGACAGGGTAGCGAATGTCTCGTTGATCCATTTTGAAAAGCATTATTTCTTCATTTTGCAGTCCTGTACATGATTACTGTTCCAGTGTTGATCATCGCTGCAAGGAGCTGTTCACAACAGGCATGGGGTAGTAAAAATAAAAAGAGCTACTGCCACCTTATTGGCGAAAAAAATAAAAATCATGTAGAGAGGATCTCTGGAGATGGAGAAATGCTCCAAACAACTGTAAGGAGGTGAGTTTTTACTTATAAGTTGGAAGAGAGCCACATCTACCACTTTCTGCGACCCGTGTGGAAACGGAGTGAGCTGAGTTAATGCTATAGGACCATGTTTTGACCACTCGGTGTAAATGGGAACATGTTGTCGTAGCTCTGCCACCCCTGAACGATGTGTAAGTTCAGCGTCAAATGAAGCGTGCCCCTGCAACTTGACATGTGTAAAAGACAGTAGTCGATCTGTCATTACCTAGCGCAAATGCACTATTTTTCTCGATGGACGGCATAGAATTGCACTATACTCGAATGTAATCGGTCTCCTCCAGCCGCATATTCTACAGTTGAAGCACATTTTCTGTGTTTTCTGTTGTGGTTGGCAGGAGAGCCAACCATGTTTTTCTAAAGGAAGCCGAAATGCACGCGTTTAGCTCACGCAGGCTGGCGTGAGGTCTGGAACATGTCAAGGGAATTAGAATTGAGAAAAACGGACGTAGCTGGTGAAAAACTTAACTTTAATCCATTAATGGAGAACGTCGCTCTTCATGCTACATGATTCACAATATCAATAGTACGGATACTGGCGCCTTGCTAGGTGGTAGCAAATAACGTAGCTGAAGGCTATGCTAACTATCGTCTCGGCAAATGAGAGCTTAGAAGTCAGTGAACCATCGCTAGCAAAGTCGGCTGTACAACTGGGGACGAGTGCTAGGAAGTCTCTCTAGACCTGCCGTGTGGCGGCGCTGGGTCTGCAATCACTGATAGTGGCGACACGCGGGTCCGACGTATACTACCGGACCGCGGCCGATTTAAAGGCTACCACCTAGCAAGTGTGGTGTCTGGCGGTGACACCACATTTTTTTTTTTTTTGTCATCAGTCTACTGACTGGTTTGATGCGGCCCGCCACGAATTCCTTTCCTGTGCTAACCTCTTCATCTCAGAGTAGCACTTGCAACCTACGTCCTCAATTATTAGCTTGACGTATTCCAATCTCTGTCTTCCTCTACAGTTTTTGCCCTCTACAGCTCCCTCTAGTACCATGGAAGTCATTCCCTCATGTCATAGCAGCTGTCCTATCATCCTGTCCCTTCCCCTTATCAGTGTTTTCCACATATTCCTTTCCCCTCCGATTCTGCGTAGAACCTCCTCATTCCTTACCTTATCAGTCCACCTAATTTTCAACTTTCGTCTTTAGCACCACATCTCAAATGCTTCGATTCTCTTCTGTTCCGGTTTTCCCACAGTCCATGTTTCACTACCATACAATGCTGTACTCCAGACGTACATCCTCAGAGATTTCTTCCTCAAATTAAGGCCGGTATTTGATATTAGTAGACTTCTCTTGGCCAGAAATGCCTTTTTGCCATAGCGAGTCTGCTTTTGATGTCCTTCTTGCTCCGTCCGTCATTGGTTATTTTACTGCTTGGTAGTAGAATTCCTTAACTTCACTGACTTCGTGACCATCAATCCTGATGTTAAGTTTCTCGCTGTACTCATTTCTACTTCTCATTACCTTCGCCTTTCTCCGATTTACTCTTAAACCATTCTGTGTACTCATTAGACTGTTCGTTCCGTTCAGCAGATCATTTAATTCTTCTTCACTTTCACTCAGGATAGCAATGTCATCAGCGAATCGTATCATGGATATCCTTTCACCCTGTATTTTAATTCCACTCCTCAACCTTTCTTTTATTTCCATCATTGCTTCCTCGATGTACAGATTGAAGGGTAGGGGCGAAAGGCTACAGCCTTGCCTTACTCCATTCTTAATACGAGCACTTCGTTCTTGATCGTCCACTCTTATTATTCCCTCTTGGTTGTTGTACATATTGTATATGACCCGTCTCTCCCTATAGCTTACCCCTACTTTTTTCAGTATTTCGAACAGCTTGCACCATTTTATATTGTCGAACGCTTTTTCCAGGTCGACAAATCCTATGAACGTGTCTTGATTTTTCTTTAGCCTTGCTTCCATTATTAGCTGCAACGTCAGAATTGCCTCTCTCGTGCCTTTACTTCTTCTGATCGTCACCTAGCGCATTCTCAATTGTCTTTTCCATTCTTCTGTATATTATTCTTGTAAGCAGCTTCGATGCATGAGCTGTCAAGCTGATTGTGCGATAATTCTCGCACTTGTCAGCTCTTGCCGTCTTCGGAATTGTGTGGATGATGCTTTTCCGAAAGTCAGATGGTATGTCGCCAGTCTCATATATTCTACATACCAACGTGAATAGTCGTTTTGTTGCCACTTCCCCTAATGATTTTAGAAATTCTGATGAAATGTTATCTATCCCTTTTGCCTTATTTGACCGTAAGTCCTCCAAACCTCTTTTAAATTCCGATTCTAATACTGGATGCCCTATCTCTTCTAAATCGACTCCTGTTTCTTCTTCTATCACATCAGACAAATCTTCACCCTAATAGAGGCTTTCAATGTATTCTTTCCACCTATCTACTCTCTCCTCTGCATTTAACAGTGGAATTCCCGTTGCACTCTTAATGTTACCACCGTTGCATCTAATGTCACCAAATGTTGTTTTGACTTTCCTGTATGCTGAGTCTGTCCTTCCGACAATCATATCTTTTTCGATGTCTTCACATTTTTCCTGCAGCCATTTCGTCTTAGCTTCCCTGCACTTCCTATTTATTTCATTCCTCAGCGACTTGTATTTCTGTACTTCTGAGTTTCCCGGAACATGTTTGTACTTCCTCCTTTCATCAATCAACTGAAGTATTTCTTCTGTTACCCATGGTTTCTTTGCAGCTACCTTCTTTGTACCAATGTTTTCCTTCCCAACTTCTGTGATGGCCCTTTTTAGAGACGTCCATTCCTCTTCAACTGTGTTGCTTTCTGTGCTATTCCTTATTGCTGTATCTATACCGTTATAGAACTTCAAACGTATCTCGTCATTCCTTAGAACTTCCGTATCCCACTTCTTAGCGTATTGATTCTTCCTGACTAATGTCTTGAACTTCAGCCTACTCTTCATCACTACTATATAGTGATCTGAGTCTATATCTGCTCCTGGGTACGCCTTACAATCCCGTATCTGGATACACGTTACGTGTCTTTAATGCAGTGGTTTCCATTGCCTTCTGCATCCTCATGTAGTTGATCATTGCTGATTCTTCCGCCTTTAGGGGCAATTCCCCCCCCCCCCCCCCCCCTAGGACAAGAGAGTGCCCTGAACCTCTATCCGCTCTTCCGCCCTCTTGACAAATGCCGTTGGCAGAATGAGGCTGACTTCATATGCCAGAGGTCTTCAGCCGCTAATGCTGATTATTTATCTAAATTTAGGCAATGGCGGGGATCGAACCCTGGACCGAAGACCTTTTGATTATGAATCAAAGACGCTACCCCTAGACCACGGGTATCACATTTTCTATATGACTGCAACTGTGCATGTGTCGTAGATGGCTGCCAGGCCCTACAGTTGCTCCGAGTGAGCGTTCGACTGAGGATGCGCTGAGTGTTATATCTGGAGTGATGTCGGGATGCACATCCACAATATATCAAGTCCAGAACAGGAGCTGAAGGTGGATCCGCCAAGCTTTATATCCTGAGCTATGTTCTGATGCTGATTCACAACACGTCACATGTGGGAGAGGGCTCGAAGGTGGAACAATCACGTGTTACATCGGGAGATGAGTTCTATGTTCGAAGTTGGATCCACCAGCGGGAAGAGGATGTCATGGGAGCCTTAGACACACAAAGCAGAGAAAACGTGCTGCAACTGAAGAATATGAGATTGGAGATGACTGATTGCAATTTAGTGCAGGCTATATTATGCCGCCTGACCAGAAAAACTGTGCATTTGTGCTGGGTGTTGGCAGCTGTACTACATTTACAAGCAATTTTAGAAAACGGAACTAAAAGTGATGTCGTTATTGCATCGATAGAAGTGACATAAAATCTGTCAAGTGACAGAAAATACGTATAAATTGTGGAAAAATACGCCAAATGGGGGAATTCGAGAAAGTACTTGCATGACTTCTGATTGGTGCAGAACAGTTGTTGTACATGGGAACGAGTATACGACAGCAAGAGGAATATGAAAAAATGTTGAGATGGAATCAGTGGGAACCGGGGAAACAATCTTTTATTTTTCGTCGAGGCAGCATTCTACTTTATGTCTGTCGAGGTAATAGTGACACACACGAGTTGCCTGCTGTCTTTCATGCTTTGGAAAAAAGAGAACCAACTGCCTCTAAACTTACTTGCATATGCGTTGTTGGATGAGAGAGAGTGGAAGGAGTGATGGTTGAGATGGAGTTGTAACAAGGTAGGATTTAATGGTAGATCGATGATGCATTCTAGAGAGAGAGAGAGAGAGAGACATGTCGCTGTAGGTCATTTGACTATCTTTTCCAGTGTTCTGTCGGCGTGAATCACATGTGTGACATAACCAGCGTTTGTCTCGCTTACAACTGCGTGTTCTGTGTGTGACTTAGAGTACTATCTACTTGCGATGGTTAACAGCAAACCTCTCGGTCATCAGAGGACTTCCATCCTGTTTCGACACATTCCTCCAGGCTGGCCGACACACCAACCGGTGTCGTTAAGCCGCTGGACGGATTCGATCTGGGGCCAGCGCGCCTACCCGAGTCCATGAAGAAGCGCATTACCGCACTTGGCTAACATGAGGTCCAATGTTTAAGGAAGTATTTTTTTCATTTTACAGTTTATCACCATAGTTTATCGTAGAGAAACCTGCAGTCGAGGAAGTAGCGCATTAGCACTCTCAGCTACACTGGCAAGCTCAATGTTCTAAGTAAGTTTAATAATTTTTTCATAATACACGGCCACAGTCATAATATATTTCCTTAAAGTCAGTACCGCCATTAGATTGTTGTTTTTTTATAGTGTTACGTTTACACTTACACTATCATGATTTCGGCTTCCATCTTAGACAATTTATAACAGTTAAAACACTTGATAATGACACTTTGAAGCCGAAATCATGGTTGTGTAAGTCTAAATGTAACACTGCTAATAAAAAACAGTCTAATGGCAGTACTGACTTTGAAGCTTAAAGGAAGTATTTTTTTAATCATATAGTTTCTCACCATAGTTTATCATAGAGAAACCTCCAGTCAAGGAAGCAGCACATTAGCACTCTCGGCTAACCTAGTGGGTTCAAATTTTTAAGGAAGTATTTTTTCATTTCAAAGTTTATCACCATAGTTTATCATAGAGAAACCTGCAAGAAGAATGTATGTCACACACTGAAAATATATTTCTTACACTGGAATAGTAACATCATTGCATAGCATATGACTAATAGGTCAGAAACCGCAACGACCTGTTATAATGATTGACTGACATAACTTGTTTGAAATGGAGAAAGAGTCATTAGCACTCTCGGCTAACCTAGTGGGTTCAAATTTTTAAGGAAGTATTTTTTCATTTCAAAGTTTATTACCATAGTTTATCATAGAGAAACCTGCAAGAAGAATGTATGTCACACACTGAAAATATATTTCTTACACTGGAATAGTAACATCATTGCATAGCGTATGGCTAATAGGTCAGAAACCGCAACGATCTGTTATAATGATTGACTGACATAACTTGTTTGAAATGGAGAAAGAGTCATTAGCACTCTCGGCTAACCTAGTGGGTACAAATTTTTAAGGAAGTATTTTTTCATTTCAAAGTTTATCACCATAGTTTATCATAGAGAAACCTGCAAGAAGAATGTGTGTCACACACTGAAAATATATTTCTTACACTGGAATAGTAACATCATTGCATAGCATATGACTAATAGGTCACAAACCGCTACGATCTGTTATAATGACTGACTGACATCACTTGTTTGATATGGAGAAAGAGTCTTGGTGGAGGAGGCACAGCTTCCAGGAATGGCTGACACTGAAACAGTGATCGCGTGAATGGCAACAGTATGAGGAATCAATCAAACGGAACACAGCACCATCAGCTACTCTGTCAGTGTGAATGATGAGTTTAAATGTAGAGGTCGTCAGTCACGTTGAGATAGCAGTTTGGAAACGCTCCACAAGGCCTCAAACCTCTTCCAGGTTACTTATGTTGTGGCTATGTCTTATTTAAATTGCCCAATGTGTGGGTGTGTAGTGGGATCAGCAGCACCAACAATATTTACACCGCGAGATGTCTAGCTTTCTGGGGGGGAACCAATGGATCAAAACGTGTTATTGTTAGTGCAGAATCTGATACACACGTTGAAGTCGTGGGAGAAAAAAAATGTATTGCAATGTACAAAGCGTGTTACAGCAGAAAAAGCAGTGTTTCAAACAACGAAACAGAGACCCTCTCCTGCCACTGATAGCGTGTGGGAGATGGTTCTCGTACAGCACAGCGATGAAACATTACACTGGTCTGTACAAGCGACATTGATCACTGGCCACCTGCTCCTCGTATTTAATAGGATCGTCGCATATGCTTGATGCCGCCACATTGACAGTATACGTTTTCGATATACAGCAAGAGGGAGATGTGATATAACCGGTTTCGGTTCATTCAGAACCATCTTAAGATCTGATATTTCAGTTACAGGAGTAACCCGTCCAAATCCAGCAATTTTCACATGCTACGTCACTTTTTATGTGATGTAGCATGTGAAAATTGCTGGATTTGGACGGGTTACTCCTGTAACTGAAATATCAGATCGGAAGATGGTTCTGAATGAACCGAAACCGGTCATATGAATAAAAAAAAATTTGCAATCAAGACGGTTTTTAAGTAACATTATAAAATCACTGATTGCTGTTATCCCATAACATATTATGTCTGTTTTTGCAAAACATACGCCACTTTGATGAACTGAGGAGAAGGCGTAATCCTGCGCAGAATGAATTGTTATTTATTTATTTATTTACATGCCAAGTTTCGTGGGACTAAACTGATGAACAAATCTCCAAGGTCATGGAATGTGTCAGTACATGAAATTACAACATAAAAGTAATAACAGATGAAAATAACTGTTTATGAACCCGAAAACGTCAAGCCATTAGTTTGAGGAAATGCAATCAACAAATTAACATAAGATCAGCTTAATTTTTTAATTCTTGTTGTAGCTTATTGAAAATGGATGCATCAGTAAACTGCACACTTTTTTGCACCAAAGTTAAGGAAGTCCGATCCAAATTCAGCT
The DNA here is from genome assembly GCF_023897955.1 of Schistocerca gregaria. Lineage (NCBI taxonomy): Eukaryota > Metazoa > Arthropoda > Insecta > Orthoptera > Acrididae > Schistocerca > Schistocerca gregaria. Next base: position 453,653,480 of record NC_064924.1, read on the forward strand.
TGGATTTCTGCAGAGTATTAACCAAGTGAAGGCTGCTTATTCTTGGGAATAAGCTGATATTGTTAACAATAAACGACAGTAAAGAGTATATATATTGAGAGGCCAATGTCAAAATACCCAGACACGTGAACAGGGGTTGACAAGAGGTTCGCAAACTTACACCACTTATTGCCTGAACCGCCCATTTCTGAACCAAAAATATCCTTTTAGAACGAGAAGAGTTACCGCAAAATATAATATGATGAGATATAAGCGAATGAAAAACCCGCCAGGATAGCCGAGAGCGCTAACCCGCTACTTCCTGGACTCGGGTAGGAGCGCCGGCCCCGTATCGAATCCGTCCAGCGGATTAACGACGACGGCCGGTGTACCGGCCAGCCTCCATGTGGTTTTTAGGCGATTTTCCACATCCTACTTGGCGGATACCAGGCTGGTCCCCACGTCCCGCCTCAGTTACACGACTCACACGCATTTGAAACACATTCTCACTATTTCACGATTTACACTAGACGCAGACAGCTGGGATACATACACTATTTCCGTCCTGGAGGGTACGGGGTGGCTGCAGGAAGGGCTTCCGGCCACCCCTTAACATTACCATGCCATATCCGGTTCACCATGCCCGACCCTGCGTAACCGCGGGACAAGGCGCAAGCGATACATAGAATATAAGCGAATGAAAATAAACAAAATACGAGGGCTAATCAGAAAGTAGGGACCGTTTCCGTCTGACGCCGCTAGCCGTGTGCCAAACGTGTATATTTTGGTATGTGCGTCCTCGGCAGCTCAGTCGGCATCAATCCGTGACAGCGGTAATGTCTCTGCGCGCTTGGTTTTTTCCGATATTCGAAGTTGCCATGTGCGCTGTAATCGAAAACCCCACCAGTTGTGAGGTGCAATCTGTGATATGGTTTTTGCTGGCAAAAAACCTAAAACCTAGAGAAATTTATCGTGAACTGTGCGAAGCGTGCGGAAATAACGTAATGAGTGAATGTTCTGTCCGGAAATAGCGCGTCCGGTTTAAAAATGGCGGAACCAACGTTCATGATGAAGAGAGGAGTGGAAGCCCGAGCATTGTGACTGACGATATTGTCACTAAAGTTGATGAAACCACTCGTGAAAACCGTAGCTTCACAATAACGGAGCTTTTACTTTCTTTACCAAACGTTTCAAGGACTTTATTGTTTGAAATTGTCTCTCGAAAGATAGGCTACCACAAATCTTGTGTACTATGGTTGTCCAAAATGCTTACAGAGCACCACAAAAAACTGCGAATGGGGGCAACGTTAACATTTCTAGAGGCCTACCACAAATATGGTGATTCAGTACCGGATCGAATCGTAACCGGTGACGAGACTTGAGTGAAACACGTCAATTTCAAGACAAAATTATAGTCCATGGAGTGGGGGCATACAAGGTACCCCCAAAAAACAAGAAAATGTGTGCAAACCTTGTCTGCAAGGAAGTTGATGGCGACAGTGTTTTGGGATAGGCAAAGTGTGCTTCTTATTGATTTTCTCGAACGTGGACCTACCATAAATTCTGCCCGATACCGTCAAACTTTGCACAGCCTCAGAAGAGCAGTTCAAAACAAACGCCGAGGAAAGCTGACATCTAAAATTGTCTTTTTGCACGACAATGCTCGACTTCACACGGCAAACCGCACTAAAGAACTCCTTAATTCATTCAAATGTGAAATTTTCGCTCATCCGCCCTACAGCCCCGACCTTGCACCAAGAGACCTCCACTTGTTTCCCAAGATGAAGAACTGGCTTGCAATGCAGCGCTTTCATGACGACGCGGAACTCCGGCGGGCGTGACTCACTGGCTGAAGTCTTAGGCGGTAGAATTTTACGACAAGGGTCTTTCAAAGCTTGTCCACCGCTATGGTAAAAAGCCTTATTTAAATTAAAAAATATCTCTATCGTTCTAAGCCTTTTTTTAACGCATCCAGTACCTCACAGAGCAAGGAGGATATATCATTTTCAGTTGTTAAATGACTTCTAAGGCCGAACTGTGCATTTGATAGCAAATTATATAATATAAAATTATCAATTATCCTTACATACACAGACTTTTCAATAACTTTAGCAAACACTGATTGTCTTCATTATCCCTTTCTCCCTTTTTTATAAAGCGGCTTTACTATTGAGCACTTTAGTCTTTCAGGAAACTTGTAAATTGTGAAGGTGGTTCGATGAACCCTGTGCCAGGCACTTGAATATAATTTGCAGAGTATTCATGTAGATGTAGATGTAGAATCTGGCCATTCCCAAAGGAAAAATACAAATATGGCTAAATACAGGGCTAACATGTGCAGCACAGTACTTTAACGTTCTGCTAGGCACTCCAACACATCCACGAAAGTCCTTAGTCTTCAGTGATTTAATTATTGACTCAATCTCCCCCTTGTCAGTATTACAGATTATTATTTCAGGCATCAATCTTGGAAACTCCTTTGACAAAAGTTATATGATTTCCTGTAGAAATTAAATATTTCTTTAATTGTCTTTCTACAAGCAGAGCTGTTCGCTCAATGTTAAGTTTTTCAGAGTTTGCGTCTTCGGCAGGCAGTTTCAGAGGAAGGTAAGGGCATGAGAAGACAGTAATGAGCGATCTCTGTACTTTCTCATGGGAAGGCACGCGATTGTGTTTGTTAAGGAATTTTTTCCTCTCTTTGTAGTTGCATGACATGCCAGTGCCCGAGGTTTGTAGCAAGTGAGGTGAACTGCTTCTGTTCGTTTAAAAAGTGGGAAGCAGGCTCGTTGTCTGATTTCATTAAAATCTAATAGGCTGGGAGTGAGCATGCGAGCTTCTGAAATTCACAGCTGTAGCTTACAGCAGATTGACCGAAGGAGCAACAATCTCAGGGAATAGTGATTTGATACTGAATCTCTTGAGAAATTGTAAACTGTCTATGAAGGAAGGTAGACGATTCGATACAATGTAAAAATTTTACTGGGATGGGAGGCGGACAGTTTGTTAAAAATAATGTCTTTGGGCAACTTTTGGTGAAGACGTCTGATTGCCAGAGAAAATTTTTTACAGACTTGTGGAGATGGAAAGAGAGCAGTGCGATAGGGAAAACACTTAGGCTTCCGCTGGAGAAGAGAACAGTGCTTATAGGCAGTTGAGGAAAACCGACCACGCCACTCCTCACACTCCGCTCTCCAGCATGAGAACTCGCAGCGTTGGCAGACGGGAAATGAGAGTTATTAACCTTCGGTAGGCACGTTTTGTGGGCAGAATTAGGTTCCGTGATTTAACTCGTCAGAGCTTAACGAGGACCAGGTCATTTCTGCTGTTTGCGTGTGGTTATCATACACCCTTCTGGTAATATCAGCTTTCTGGCAAAAGCATTGCAATCACTGCGTATTCATTGCGGTTTACATCTATATTCTGCAAACCGCTGTGAGGTGCATGGCAAAGAGTATGTCCCATAGTACCAGCTATTAGGTTTTCTTCCCTTTCCATTCACGTATGGCACGCGAGAAGAATGAATGTCTCTCTGTGGATGCAGTAATTATTCTAATCTTATCCTCACGATCCCTACGTGTGCGAAAAGTAGAGGGTTGTATTATACTCCTAGAGTAATCATTTAAAGCAGTTTCTGGAAACTTTGTTAACAGACTTTCTCGGTACAGCCTACGTCTGTCTTGAAGAGTCTTCCAGCTCAGTTCCTACAGTATCTCTGTAATAGTCTCCCGCTCGTTAAACAAACCTGTGACCACTCGTGCTGTCCTTTTCTGTATATGTTCAGTATCCCGTGTTAGTATTATCTGGTACGGGTCCCAGATACTTTAGCAGTACTCTAGAACCGGTCGCACGAGTGATTTGTAAGAAATCTCCTTTGTACACAGATTGCACTCTCCCAGTATTCTACTAATAAACCGAAGTCTACGACCTGCTTTACCCACGACTGAACCTATGTGATCGTTCCATGCTTCTTCAAAGTATTACACCTAGGTATTTATGTGAGTTGGCTGATTCCCACAGTGACTCATGACGTAGGATACTACGTTTTTCACAGTTCTGGAAGTTTAGAACAAGTTGCCAATCTCTGCACAACTTTGAAATCTTATCAAGTTCTGACTTAATATCTATGCAGATTCTCTCAGAAAATACTTCATTATGGATAAATGCGTTATGTGCAAAGAGCCTAATTTTGCTGTTGATATTGTCTGCAAGGTCATTAATATACAACAGGAATAGCAAGGGTCCCTACACACTTCCCTGGGGCACACCCTAAGTTACTTCTATATCTAACAATGAGTCTCCATTGACGATAACACGTTGTGTCCTCCCAGCCAAGTCATCACTCCCGTCACACATTTCGCTTGGTACCTCACATGATCGTACTTCTGTGCAAAAGCGTAGGTACTGTACTGAGTCGAATTCTTTTCGGATATCAAAACATACTGTAGCTACCTAGTTGCCTTGATAAATCAGTCTAATCTAAAGGCCGTAAATTCAGCTAAATACCTAGGAATTACAATTACAGACGCTTTAAACTGAAAAGAACACACAGAAAATGTTGTGGGGAAGGCAAACCAAAGACTGCGTTTTATTGGCAGAACACTTACAAAATGCAACAGACCTACTAAAGACACTGCCGACACTGCGCTTCTCCGTCCTCCTTTGGAGTACTGGTGCGCGTTCTGGGATCCTTACCAGATAGGGTTATCAGAGTACGCCGGGCAAGTTCAAAGAAGAGCAGTACGTTTTTATATTCGCGAAATAGAGGAGAGAATGTCAGTGACATTCTACATGATTTGGAATGGACTCAATTAAAACACAGGCGTTTCTCGTTGCGGCGGAATCTTCTCACCAACATTCTTCTCCAAATGCGAAAGAATTTTGGTGACACCGAGCTACGTAGATAGAAACGATCAATATAATAAAATAAGGAAAATCAGAGCTCACACCGAAAGATAAAGATGTTCGTTTCCTCCGCGCGCTGTTCGAGCGTGGAATGATACAGAATTAATGTGAAGGTGGTTCGATGAAACCTCCGCCAGGTACTTAAGTGTGATTTGCAGAGAATCTATGTAGATGTAGATCTCTCTCTAAACACGACTATTGTCATCTTGGACGATTTAAGTGCACAAAGCACACTACTCTTGAAGGTGCTGAGGAAAGAGAATGTTGAAATAATTGTGGGTCATGTTCATGGAAACCTAAATGAGTAGACCCAAGCGATGGTACGTAAAGCATGTCCCAAAATTTACAGAACCACATCCACGCTGAGCTACACTCTCCATAGACTGCGCATTAAACGCCTCTCTGGTCCGTCGGTGCTGTAGGCGTCTCACATGACTTGCAAAGAGGAAAAATCGTGACTAGTCGGACCACACTGTATGCCTCTTATCTCCATCCCTAAATTTTCTGTGTCGTTTGTCCCACTGAAAACGAGTAGTTTAAAATACTGCTGTAGGCACTGGCGTTTTGAGAGGTACCCTACTCCAAATGCAGACTGCATCGCAACTAACTTCCCAATAACAGTCCGAAAACCGATTTACATGCGACTGCATTTACCTATGACACTCAAGTCGTGTTTGAAACCGATTGTCATTGACAAGGCGAGATACTCGTTACCGCCCCTGTCAGCGAGGGTATTTTCAGGAGCATTTACCTTAACCCGTATTACATGGCTGCTAGTGGTCACTATTCCTTACAGAGAACAGTGGACGGTCCACGTTGATACACTAACAAATCGAGGAACTTCTTTCACGGTGTGGCTATGGGTACGTCCAGACACGAGAGCTCGTCTCTTCCATTATGTCACCTCTCCATGTCAATCCATCTGACGGCAGCGACTCCACGAAACCTGCTGACGCATACACACCACTGCCCCACGTTACATGACCGCGTGTAACCTGTTCTGTGCTGTCCACAGCATTCCAAAGTGAGCGGCTCCCAAATATTTGGTCCGCTGAGATTAATTCCATCAATTCTTGTTGCAACTGAATTGCTTATTTGTAAAAGGAGACATCTCAAATTTGATAAATTTTTCTGGAGGAAGGTAAAATATTCTACAAGCATGCCTGTTTGACGGCAAATCTCTTTCTGCTGTGTGAAATAATTCACTTGTTGGAATGTGTAAGGCTAAATTACCTACCTCGAAAAATATTTTTAGATCCTCTGGTGATTCTTATCATATGGACTTGTCGCCTTATAGCAATAAATGATGAAAGAAATATATTTTAATGTACTTATTTAAATTACATGACAAATAAAAACTAATATTTTATTGAAAGAGCATTTCGAGTGCAATAAATGTAAATTACAGTAAATATGTTGGTCTGTAACACATTATTAAACCGAAAAATTATCATATGTAATCATGATATGAAGTACACTTAAATGATAGCCAAATAACTTACTATTTCTCAATTATTTAAACCTAAGCTAATGATTAAGTTTAACATAATCTTTATAACTCTACAGGTTGAAGCTCTTCTTCCGTGTTTGATTACAAATAGGTTTGTGTTTGGAAAGGTCCGCATTGAGGAAAACACAACTTTTGTTTTTATTTCGCAGATATGTTTCGCTGAAGTTTCAACATCATCAGTGGGTTTTCTTTACTATCTCTCCATAAAACAGAATAAATGCTTTAGCCACTTGTACGTATACAAATTTGAGTTTGCATATTTGAGAAACAAAGCTTTGTACATGTAGCTTTTTAGAAAATTGTGGATTTCCTTGAGTTTGCGTTATTTAATGCAACTGTTTTGTTTCCCAGTTCGTCATCTGCAACCATGTAGAGCAAACACAGAACACAGAAGAAATTAAACATAGCGAGTGTCATTCAACACTGGCTGATCACCTCATGAACTTGAAACGCAGCTAAAGAAACGTCAACACTGACGCAAATATTCTCAAATGCACCGACAGACAAAAACTAATAATTGAAGGAAACTATCAAATACAAAAGACCGTAACTGAAGGGAAACATATAATAAATGAACACAGGTCTTTGTTCTCAAAGAACAATCAGACATCACGAACATCCCAAACCCCCTTTTCTAAACAAACAAACAAACGCACACACACGCACACACACACACACAGACACACACACACAACAAATAAATAAATAGTTTTATAGAATAAAATTAATTAACAAATATAATAATTAAATAAATAAAACTCACACCCATTTAGCTACAGGGACGCACACACAAAATGGCAGATACTCTCCACAAGGATTCAAAAGTCCCATTCCAGAAACATTCAACTGTTCATCTCGCCGCCATCTTATTTCTGTTTACAGAGGTCCTCAATCTATACAAAAATGAATACAAATACATATTACACACTTTTCAATCGTCTTCATTCACTTGTATTATAGGCAAAGTTTTCAGCTTATTACAAATAGATGATTCTGTCGATCTGTGACATACTTCAGTAATTTGTCAGTTATTGCTTCTTCTTCTTGTTTATGGGAACCTCCCTATCATATGCTTGTGTTTGAGGAAACTAGATGTTATCGCTGGGAAAATATGTGCCGCCTTTCACTTACTTAGATATACGGACATCGAGTTCTTCGATAAAAGACTAAGCAACTATTTGCATTTCCTTTTTTCAAGTGTACTCATAGGACAGAAACTAATAGTGAGCAAGTCCTGTTTTCTAGTGCCTCTTCCCTTGTTCCATTTACGATGATGACCTTTTCGTATAAAAGAATCCATTAAACATTAAAATTACTCTTGATTTTGTGCATAACACTTAAAATGAACAAGGGGGCTGGATTCGGTGATAAGCGACATATATTAATCTGGAATAAGTACTCGGTCTCACGGTCGTAACTTCTTTTTCTCGAACCTAACTCATGGTGAGATAGTTCATGATTACATGGTAGGTAATAGTGTCCTCCAATGGAGGAACAGTGATAGATTTTGTCACATCTTCCACTTCCTGTTAAGAACAATAAGATTATTATAAGCGTTTGACTGAGATTTTGTCCACCACATGCATTGCTGAACCTCAATAGAACTTTCCTTACCTCGCCCCTCATTAAAAGAATAAGATGTAGCTCCATACAGTATTTTCGTGCAGTGTCTTTCAAAAAACCCGTCACATGCTAAACAGAAATCAAGTTTTCTTGTTTTCTTTTGGTCATTATTTGAAACTTCAGACTATGGACTGCTCATCTTAATAATGTAGGTATAATTATTGAAGTTTTCAACAAAAACCTCGGCCTGGTTCTACATGATTCCAGGCCAGCCAAAAGTTTATTTCTAAAACGTGACAAGTTCTACAGTTGTCCTCCATTAGAAACAACTGAAAATCGTATCACTACAATCAGGAAGGCACTGACGGCTTCCCATTTTAACTCCGATCAATTTATCTATGTCCCAAGAAACCGAAACTGGCAAAATCTTCATTTTGAATTTTTGGGAAGCTATGCCCTTTTAGTAATAAGCGATTCAATTCTGTGGCTCTTTCCCTCACTTATTTTAAACAGTACCTTATGTATGCTTCTTAGATACAGGATTTATCGCTACTTGAGTTTTTGTTCTCCATCATAATGGAACTTCGATGTGCAGCCTGGCTTAAATACCAGTATACGAGTATCACTTGATTCTTTCTCCTATGTCGTTAGCTTGCATAAACAAATTGTGGACTCTTTGTGGGCTCGTTTGTTTTTATTTGTTCTCACAAGCCCTCAGCACAACATTTTTAATATCATTTAAACGAATGGCTGCAGCTTTCATTGAATTTACTTTTGCCATGAACTGCTAAAAGATAGTCGGACCTAGCGTATAATTTCAGTATATTCATTAACTCGGTTATTTGTCATTCGCTTAGTTCTCGTTTGGTTTATTCTAAGCTATTTGCTATCGGAGTTATGCAAAACAATACACAGGACAACAAACATCCCGCACTTGCTAAGAAAAAGAAAAATAATTACAGTGCACGCTGTCTTGCTATTTTGTAATTGACTGCTGGCTTCGAACATGCCTTTCTATTACATGATGAACAAACTGCGGTTTAACAAACAGAATTCCGTGTATTATTATCATTATTACATACAGTTTTAACGAGTTGTTTTCTGTGCACAAATATAGAAATCACATTATTTCGTATGCAAACGCTGAGACACGAACGCTCTTTGTTTAGCCAATGGCCTTGCTGTCATTCATAACTAATGTACTCCATCAGATATTCCAGTCCCTGCTGCCTCCTCCGCCAGGACACTTGATTAATCGCCGTCATTGTACGCCTTACAGAAACAATCTAAAGGTGAAGGAGTGGAACCCGCTCAGTTTTGTGTCAATAATTATTAACCTGTAGAGTGGCCCTTATTCTGTTAAGAAATTTACCTGTCTCGGTAACACCCAATCTGATTGATGTTAGTCGATTTTGTTCCCCAATTCTTTTAAAGAAGTTCAAATGATAAATGCTACGCGATAAACCACGAAGCATCGTGAGCATCTGGCATTTTAGAGCACAGGTAGAGGCTGATTTATAGTGCAGTTTCTGTATCAAAGAGCAAGGTCACGAGACCAAAAAAGAAGTGAAAGGTAGGAAAACAAAAATTGTAGGACACAGTAAGGCAAATGCCAGGAGAATGTCGCTCTTTATTTATTTGCTCGTAAGATTTACGGCTGCTGAAAACGTATCTAGTGAACACCACCTGAATTGGCCCGCATGTCAAATGTAACTGTTTCGTGTACGTGACTGCTATGTGTACCTTCGTGTAAACTAATGATGAAGGGGAGAGAAAGAAGAGGAAATGGGACGAACAATTGATGTTAACTGCGTAAGAACTTTATGCGGAATCAGCAGCGACAAGTGAAATTGTGCGCTGCACCTGGATTCGAACCCAGGATCTCCTGCTTAATAGGCAGTTGTGTTAACCACTGCGTCGTTTTTTTTATTTTTTATTTTTTTACTGTGAGTTAGCACTGTCGCTGGACACTGATATCTCTCGGTACACGCTCCACAATGTTATTACTTACTTGAATGTATGCACTGACATGCTGCTGCTCTTTACAGTCGCTTATAGTTACGTAAGAGAGCGTAGTAGCCGTTACCGGTAAAATATAAATGGGAGTGCCACGATACAACGGTTTGTTAATGTTTTTTGCAGTAAGAGTTCTACGAAAACAACAAAAATGTGAGTTTCAGTACAATAGTTCCTAAATCTATCAAGATGTAAATATAATGATATCCATTTTCTAATGAGGCACTCGGCTGAACGGAAGACATTGAAGCAAGTGAGAGGTGCGCAGGTGTTTTATTTGTAAAATATTATTGAGAAATTTGTAGGAAGGTTTTTTGCCAGTGAAATCAAGTATAGTTACTAGATAACTCGATAGAACAGATACATACACGGGTAGTACCAAAAATTTATGTCAGACTTTCGTAAAATATTCCTCACTTTTAGAGGAAAAATAATAATAATCGTATGGCTAGGCAAAAAGCCTCAGCTGCAGCGTGGCCGGCTGCCTCGAGCAAGTCTCTTTCGTTGACGCTACTTCGGCGACTTGCATGTCGATGTTGATGAAATGATGATGAAGACAACACAACAGCCAGGCTCCGAGCGGAGAGAACCACCAACACGGGCGGGAATCGAACCCAGTTCCCTTGCAACAGTGAGCTTCAGGCTGTCCAGGCTGGGTGGAGACAAGGTGTGCTGGCCACAATGCCCGCCCCTCTCGCCTGTCTCTCAGCTGGTTCCTCACATGTACGTGGTACTAGGTTAGCTTTTTTTAATTTTTTACGTTTTATCATTTTTATATTTTTCATTTTTTTATGAAAATAAAACTTGATAGACATAAATTCCCCAATTACGGTGCGCAAAAGAAAAGACAGAGAGAAGGCTCCAGAACAAGGAAAACGTAGAGAAAACGAAGCTGTGCTATACCTTCACGATTGTCGGCCGGAGTGGCCGAGCGGTTCTAGGTGCTACAGTCTGGAGCCGAGCGACCACTACGGTCGCAGGTTCGAATCCTGCCTCGGCCATGGATGTGTGTGATGTCCTTAGCCTAGTTAGGTTTAAGTAGTTCTAAGTTCTAGGGGACTGATGACCTTAGCAGTTATGTCCCATAGTGCTCAGAGCCATTTGGAATATTTATGAGCCTTGGCGATTAAAGACTAGGTTCAGCAAATTTGAAAATAAAGCTCGGTAACGTTGAAGCCTCTGTCTCTCCCAATGAGCGTTCACCATACATAGGCGAAAAACACGGGAGTCAGGATCGTTGTCACACCCGACTACATAGCCGGCGTAATGTCCGAGGAACGATACGATCGAATTAGTCGTCGTCTGAGGGAAAACGGAGATATTAGGACAGAGAAAGTAGTTTGTCCCGCTCAAGGTCACGCTACACCTAGCACATAACCAAGCTCTAAAAGCTTACGTAAGTGATTTGTTTTTAAAACATGGGAGAGATAAGGTAATGAGATAAGGAGTTTTTACTGTCTATAATAGAGCATACAGTCACCAGTAATTTTACAATTGTTTTTCCCTGCTTTGGCCCAAATAAACAGATACTCGACAGCATTCAGCTTCTTCTTTCTTCTAGTAGACAAAGTAAAGGGCTTATCTGGCATCAAAGTCCCATACGGAACCTTAGCAAGCAGTCCTGAACTCTCCGTTATACTCCATGTCTTCCAAGCCAAAATGTTTGCATCAGCGCGTTCACTGGGTGTTGGCTTGCTACGTTCACTGTGCGTTAACGTGCCTCAGCAATGCCTTTGCGACGTGGGTATCGTCGCCATTGGCGGCGCAGTTCTCCTAGGCAAAAGTCATTGAGAGCAATAGAGATTGACTTGGCCGGACAATTTAATAAGCAGTAGCTAATGGTTGGTCCAAATGTTTTCCGTGGACTACGAATGCAGTTCACATGTGATGTTTCTGCTGTGTTTGGAGGAAGTGCACGGCTGACCTTGGCTGTCGTATGGGGAAACCGTGCTGACTGTGGTGGCCTTGAAGAGTTCCCTGATGCAAACACTTTGGCTTGGAAGACATGGAGTATAACGGAGAGTGCAGAACTGCTTGCTAAGGTTCCCTATGGGAATTTGTTGCCAGATAAGCCTTGTCTACAAGAAGAGAGAAGAAGCTGAATGAAGACGAGTATCTGTTTATTTGGGCCAAAGTAGGGAACAACAACTGTAGAGTTGTCTGGGAATCGAATACCAGTGGTCTCGTGCGCAAGAGACAAGCCCATTGGGTAATTTATGAGATTTATGACATGACTCGCAAAGACCATCCGATGGAGGCGTTCGATGGTCGGGATCAGATTGTGAATGACTCTACACCTCAATGAGGCAGCTTCCATCGGGTGGATAGGAAGATCAACAAGAAACCACACTGTTTCCCAGGTTGTCAATGGCGCGGTCATTTCAGCTTTGGAGAGGGATGATTGTACTCCTCAACGAGAAAGCAAAGATCTTGAGGTAAGGCTTCTCACTGATAAAATGTAGGCTCCCAGAAAACTTATTATAATATAAAATTCATACGTGTGTCGCAGTTTAGAATTGATCCAGCCAACATTGGCAGGGGGAGTCACACTGACCGATCGAAGACATATAAGTAAGCGAGATGTAATGTAATGAGTAACAATATTCAAAAATAAACTTTGCTATTGGGGAGTCCCGGCCCTTCAAGGGCACGGGGCCCCGCACCCGCTTCACACCGAAGTCAACAAATACGACTTTTCCAAAGGAAATGGCCGGATGATTGCATCAATTTGCGAGACATCATCTCCGTGGATTGGAACATTTCTGCAACGTAGTACATCTTGTAAGAAATGTAGGAATCTAAGCTCCTCACTTATGAAGAAGACTAAGGAAACTGAGTTCTTGTACTCGAATTGCCGCTTGAATATTCGTCAACTCCCGCCATTTCAGTGCAGTCCTTTCGATTGGGCAACGAGCCACGGTAATCCCTAACAATTTGTGGCGAGCAACCATGGTTGCCCATTCAATAATAACAGGGTACATTTCCTTTCATTAATGTGGACCTCGGAGAGAGAACAAAAGGAATCCAATAAGTCCTTCAACAAGAACATTTAATCGATATGACGCATCAAAAGAATAAAATTATCTGCGCACACTCGTACCTAGAAGAACTCTCTCAATATCTTCCAGCTACGTAATTGGTCAGCAGTACTGCGAAGCAGAGGTTCTGGGGACAAGACAAAAAGGGACATAGAGAGTGGGCTGCCCAGTCGGATGGTGGTCTTGGGAGTATGTTGTCTATTCACTACGGCAGATGCTTCAGTATCAAGAAAAATTGGGCTAATAACTGACACGGAGCATGATTGACACCAGTCGCCGTAAGAACCTGCATCGATGTACCGTGACTGGCCCGGTGAAATGCCTTATTAAAATCAGTAAAAAGCAATGTCGCAGTAAGTAAAAAGTAAACTTACATCCATATCGGCAGATAAGCTATAGTCATGGCGATACCTTAAAGTGTGTTCCATCTTTTGGTCGTAGAGCCAGCACCCAGCATTATGCTAGCAATAATGATGCAATTTCCTGAAACCACCTGAAGATGAAACTGAAAAGGTTCTAAAACCGGTTCATGGAATAAAGCATAATTATTCAAAAAAAGTGACTGGATGCAGTTTTGTATAACTTATTTACATTCAGTATACAGTCACGGTTCTAAAATATCCGTAATGGATAAGCTTAATAAAAAGTAAGGTTCCAGAGACAGAAGTCGCTGCAGCCATCGAGACGACGTCCAGGCATTCAACTGTAGAAATCAGAATCGTGCTCCGAGCAAACAGCTTCGGTGGACAGTAAGAATTCTCTCTAGCAATATCGGCAAATTGCTATTAAACGCCCGACGACAGATTTGTAATCGAAATTAAGTAGTATGATGCGGCAGAAGATATCAATGTCTCAATGTCCAGTTATGTTCGCAATTAGAACAACCACTCCCTCACATAAAGATCCGAGCCTAAAGACTGGAAAATTGCTCAAGTCCCAGCAATATCCAAGAAGGGAAATAGGAATTAGAGGCCCATATCACTAACGTCGATTTGCAGTAGGGTTTTTGGATCATAAAGTGTGTTCGAACATTGTGAATTACCTTGAAGAAAATGATTTATTGACACATAGTCAGCACTGATTCAGAAAATATCGTTCTTGTGAAACACAAATAGCTCTTCATGAAGTAATGAGTGCTATCGACGGGGGATGTCAAATTGATTCCACATTTTTAGTTTTCCAGAAGGCTTTCGACACCGTTCCTCACAAGCGTCTTCTAACCAAACTGCGTGCCTATGGAATATCGTCTGAGCTACGCTACTGGAATCGTGACTTCCTGTTAGAAAGAACAGATCGCAGTAATAGACGCAAACCATTGAGTAAAACAAATGTAATATCAGCGTTCCCCAAGGAAGTTTTATAGGCTTTCTGTTGTCCCTGATCTATGTTAACGAGATAGGAGACAACCTCAGTAGCCGTCTTGGATTTTTTGCAGATGATGGTGTCATTTACCTTCTTGTAAAGTCATCAGATGACCAAAACGAATTGCAAAATAATTTAGGTAAGACAGATACCTGTACGGTGCGAAAAGTGGCAGTGGACCCTAAATAAAGAAAAGTGTAAAGTTGGTCCCTTGAGTACTAAAAGAAATCCGCTAAATTTCGATTACGTGATAAGTCACCCCTATCTTAGGAACTACAATTACAAATAACCTAAATTGGAACGATAACATAGATAGTGTTCTGGGTAGTGCCAACCAAAAACTGCGATTCATTGGCAGAACACATAGAGGGTGCAACAAGTCTACTAAAGAGACTGCTTATACCACGCTTTTCCGCCCTATTCTGGAGTACTGCTGCGCGGTGTTGGATCCGCATCAGGTGGGACTGACTGATGACATCAAAAAAGTTGAAAGAAGGGCAGCTCGTTTTGTATTATCGCGAAAAAGGAAGACAGTGCCACAGACATCATACGTGAATTGAAGTGGCAATCATTAGAATAAAGGCGTTTCCCGCTCGCCGTTCCAGAGTGGAACGGTAGAGAGACAGCTTGAAGGTGGTTCAGTGAACCCTCTACCAGGCACTATATTGTGAATAGCAGTGTAATCACGTAGATGTAGAGCAATTTTACCATCCTTGAAGGGGTGAGATCACCAAATTTAGCAATCACGTAAAGGTGTCACCTATGAAAGGCCGAAAATGTACATAAAATTCTTTAACAATACCGTCGAGTCCTGGCGATTTTTTGATAGTGAACCAACAATGTGGTGACATGTACCATCTCGAGGAAAGTCACTTAGGAATGCACCATTTAATGTGGGAGTAACCATGCAATCCGGGAGAGAAGTAAAGCCATCAGGGACAATCGTATCAGTAGCAGGGACATGATAAATGTCGTTAAATATCGCTCTGGAAATGTCACGGCAGTATGTGACCACTGCTGTGAGTGAGGGAGTGATACGTGCTCTTTTTCGACGCGTCCGCGAGTGGAGAAGGTGATATGAAGAGGTCACTTCCCCTGTAGGAATGAGCGACATTCTGATCGCAACCTGAGTCCTTCCACTTGTTGTCTCTTTAACTGAAGAAGCTCCGCCTTAACATGGCGCACATGCGTAATCCTTTAGGAAGCTTGTCCGGCACCTTCATAAATTTGTCGCAAGACGAAAGAATTATAATACTTTTGTATTATCAGTAATACACAAGAGTTGATCATAAAAAATAAAATTATTAACCTAAAATCCGATCCAACAGACAGATTCCAAACGGAGTTGAGAAACACTCGGGAAGACATTGATTATACAATAGAAAACAATGAAAAAGGAAAACTGCTACAAACTGATAGCAGTGCACTTTCCCTCCGATGCCACCCAAAGCTACTCAAGAAAGGATTACCCGTTAGCGTTATTGTGAATTATAGAACGCTCACACTTACCAACTTCCGAGATAGATGTTGAAATCTTATAAGAAAACTACAAATTACAAGAAGACATGAGTATAGGAGACACCACTCAATTGATTCAGTACATGATAGACATACAAGATCCACACAAAGCCACCGTTCTGTCATTTGACCAATAACTGAAACAATAAACATCATAAAACAAAATTTTGAAATGCACTATAGAACTCCATATGAATACATCAAAGAAACAGTTAGGCTTCTAGAGCTAATAACAGAACTATTTTCAGTTCAATAACGAATTCTACTTACAAAGTGAAGGATTACCAATGGTATCCTCAGTGTCTGGAACCATAGCAAACATGTTTATGAACCATGTAGAATCGACCCTATTTACCAAAATAGTGCCAAATAGGTTAAACGTCCTATGCTGGATTAGATATGCGGATGACATCTTATGCTTGATAGAAGAACCAAACAATAAAATTGACCAGCTACACACAGTCAAAAATTCTGTTCAAGTACGATACATTTTACAATAGAGAAAGAGCAAAATAGACATCACCCCAAAGATACAAAACAACCAACACACATTTGACATATAACAAAAAGCGAAAACAAGAGACATAATTACGCATGAGACATCACAACATCCCAATTCTCAAAATCAAGCAGCACTTAGGTTCATGCTGTGCAGACTAAACACAGTGCCGTTAGATACAGACAATTACAAAAAAAGAAAGAAATGAGTACTATAATACAAATAGCAAGAAACAATGGATACAAAGAGAACTTAGTAGCAAAGCTGAGCAAGGAAATCAAGAAACAGAAAAGAACAAACACCCAGCTGTCACCAACACCAGGAGAAAATCACCAACAACCAAATAAAAGCGGGGCAAGGGATGTGATGACTGGGTGTTGTGTGATGTCCTTAGGTTAGTTAGCTTTAAGTAGTTCTAAGTTCTAGGGGACTGATGACCATAGATGTTAAGTCCCATAGAGCTCAGAGCTATTTGAACCATGCATAAAAATAGCACTCCAAAACAACATCTCAATTCAGAAGTACTTCCCAAAAACAATAGGAAAAATTGATCTATATCAGAAATCAGGAATATACCAACTGAAATGCAATACATGAGCTGGAAATACATAGGTCAAACAAGGAGGACGTTTGACACCAGAAACAAAGAACATGTAAGAGCATCGAAGTATAGGACAAATCATTCACCATCTGCAGAACACTTACACGAGCACCATCATAAAATTACAACCAGAGACACAGACATGGAAATCATAAGCATTAACAACAACAAAAACACATCCCCACCTTACAAGAAAGCTACAGCATCCAAAAATCCTAACAGAAAAGAAAGAACTCATAAATAAACAGACCAGCTTGGCAAACCACACACACTCTTGAAATTGATTGACCACTCAATATAACATTAAACGTACACATATAACCACAAGCTCCATTTATCGCTACCATCT
This sequence comes from Schistocerca gregaria, assembly GCF_023897955.1. NCBI lineage: Eukaryota > Metazoa > Arthropoda > Insecta > Orthoptera > Acrididae > Schistocerca > Schistocerca gregaria. The sequence goes on from NC_064924.1 coordinate 453,670,817, forward strand.
CCTCCCATATTCTGTCTCATAACCACTTTCCAGGCCCATCCCTGTCTCACCACCCACAACCAGAAAAAAATACACTCCACTCACGTCTCTAACGTTCTCTCTCTCTTTCTCTCTCTCTCTCAAACACACACACACACACATACACACACACACACACACACACACACACAGAAAAATCATTTCACATGGTGGCAACACTCACAGCGTGAACGGAATCAAATGAACACACATAAATACTGCGGCAGTGCAGAAAAGATAAACGGTTTAAGAAAGTGAATTTTAAATAGTGCTGCGCAGGAAGTACTGCAGAACGCCAAAAACTGCCAAGTGCAGATTTGAAATGAAGTCTTTCGACACCAACCGCTGCTAGCAAGGAGAGAAGGAGCAAAATATGTAAAGAAACACCTTAAGTAACTTGCCGACCAACTTTATAAAGAAAACGGTGTTTTTAACATAAAATAATAAAAAATGTACAAAAGTACGTATCCAATTTACAGAAAAAACGGAAGATGTTTCATAAATAAAAGCGTTACGCGTCTTGTGTAATTCGTCGTCATTAGGTTGCTGTCAGCTGAAGACGGATAACCTGTGGTAACAGTCGAAACTGGGTCCGATGGTGATCCTCCGCCCTCTCAGTGGCGTAACGCATTAACACTTTCCGGAGCAATGGTTTTGCGTGCCCTGACCACCATTCCGTAAGAGTGAAAAATTTCCGTCTACCAGAAGAGTTTCACGAAATAAAATAAACTACATCCCCCTTATAAAAAGGCGCGCGATCTGTTGAACGGCCGGATCCCGAAAGGGCACTGAGAAAAATTAAAGGAAGGTCACAAAAAGTGCAGCCTATTCCTCAGCCGTTATCAGACTTTATTCGAAATCAGTCCCTCTGCGAAATGACGCAGTTCCCGTAGACAGAACAGGAACCATGTAAAAGAAAGTAGAAAATCCGGGAGTAGAAAAACGGTCAAATAACACTTATTGCAAAAATAAAACGTCTGCACTTGAATCGTAAATAAACTGTCGCAGTTCCGCAAGTCCAAACTAGGAACTAATTCTGCTCACATGTTCGCATTCATGGTAAGAACGATGCATGCGTGTATTTATTACTAGAAGAATGAGGCTGATTGCTTGCAGCTGACCTTTAAAGTCGTGTATCATAGTCCATGGCAGTGTCGAGGATGAATCGCAATGTAAAGAGGTGGATGCCTCTGTTCCACTCTCTCTCTCTGTTTTTTCTTCCTTCGAGAGGCCGCACGCTGACTTTGAAAACGCAGTTCATTGCGGATTTTCGAAAGACGACTGTCACAAGGGGAAACGTTGAGAGCTTCCTAGGGAAATTGTGTTTCCGTTGCAGAGGATACACCCCAGTCTTACACAGGTGGGCGGTGAAGATTCTGGGAATTAGCGTAAACTAAAACTGATAGTCCGATGTTTACCGCCATTGTGTGTTCCACTGGCACACTTGTTCTCAGCTGGATCTGATCAGCAGCTGCCTATGGCTTCCTTTTCCCATCGGGGGGCCCAAAACAAAGGTGGAAATACGTTACAGACCAACGGATGCCCAGCAAATCTGTCATTATAGTACGGAACTCCAGAACAGGTCTATTCTCATATGATTCCGAAGAGGCGGTCTCGGTCTCGGGATGCTGGACGCCTTAGAATCTTGAATAGCAGCTGACGTTGTAATCAGTTCTGAACTCTGCAAAGGTTGTGGCCTTCCCAAACTGAATCTTTCTTAGTAGAGCGGAGAAGGGAAGAGGAATCGTCAGAGTCCTCGACATCTTGCGTTTGTCTGCGCTTGTTTTGAAGTGGAGGCGGTAGCGACGGCGAAGATACAGTGGCAGTCCCTATACGTGGCTAACGGAGGAAAAGCGCTCGAGCGATTACACAATGGCTCGCGTTGCCCCTCAGAAACTTGTATAGGCACAATGGCTGTCACTTGGGGAACTGGGCTCGCTAAAGATAGCCTTTTACGATGTTCGATTGTAAGGCAGTGACGCGGGTAATTTTTGCTGAGACGTCCAGTCTCATTACAAGAAAAACAGGTCCCTTCTTCCTGTGTGTAAATTATATGTGCCTGGTGTTCACACACTTGCACATGAGAGAGATTATTCCGTTTGCTGACCATGTCAACGTATCGAACCCCAGTATAAATTTCTAAACGATGTTGAATAGACCGGCGTTACCGCCATATATCCCATATGTCCGCAGACGAAAGCAGGACGGTCTTGAGGAGACTGTCATAAACTTCGGGTGGCAGGTTAAACACCCTGACGTTCGTATAATTCAACACTGCGCACGCCAGAATAATCATACTATTATAGCCATCGCAATGGGTGAAAGGGACTTTTTGTCCGTGCCGCAAATAGAAGACTGTAAACCTGAAGCGGGTCTAGAAACTTGACATAAAACTCGTGTGATTCAGAATCGAAGTAAGCTTTGTGAGAGTTTTCTCAAGTTATCATAACTGTATCTACAAGCCAATCATGAATTTCTGATTAAGTTGGCTCCACATGTCGCGTGGACCTGTAAAAACTAAAACTGAGGGCACCTGTACGTGGAATGTTCCTGGGAGCCATCGCCATCCGAACACAGAGTTTATCGAAACTGCGCGGACTATCTCGGTACGCACCCTAGCCTGCCGACATTCACACTTACCTCCGCCTATCCTCAGTCCCCGTCCATTGACATCCATGCTCGCTAGTTTGAGGTTTCCGCAGGAGGTCGAATGTAAGTGTGCATTCGCACTGAAGGTGGTGGATTCATTGCCCATCTAGGCGACTCAATTATATGACTGTCCGAAAGGACCATGAGAAATCCGCAATTGTGTTACATATTACGTAAATATAAGGTGGTCATCATCTCAAAGCAGTGAGCTCGGAGGACTTGGACGGGGACTACGGGTAGGTAGCGCTAGGTGAGTCGGCTGGGAAGCAAGCCGAGATACTCCACGCAGTTACTATAAACACTGTGTCTGGATGGTGCAGTGGATAAAGCAGCTGCCTAGTAAGCAGCAGATCCTGGTCTAGAATCCCAATCGGGTACACATTTTCACTCGTAGGTGCTACCTCCAAGTAAAGTCCTGATGCACCTGATATCAATGATTCCCTCCCTTTCCTCCAGCTTCAATTTGCGTAATATATATCACAGCTGCGAGTTCCACATAATGTCTGAGCTTCTGGGCATGTCCGAAAGAACAGGCACTATATATATATATATATGAGTATCTTTTTAGTGCTCCACCATAATTATGTTGTTCTTGTTTTTGTTGTTGTTGTTGTTGTTGTTGCTGATGCTGTTGCTGTTGACGATAGTAATAAAAAAACGAACAATATGAGGTGTACAGTTTCCTTCTCTTAATAGAAGCAAGAGGGCTGGAAAGCTTAATATCTCCATCTGTCAGCTCAAAAATGTTCAAATGGCTGTGAATATCTAAGGGACCAATCTGCTTAGGTCATCGGTCCTTATACTTACACACTTCTTAAACTACTTAAACTAACCTATGCTAAGAACAACACACAGACACCCATGCCCGAGAGAGGAACTGGAATTCGACAGTAGGAAAAGGAAGAGAGGGAAAAGTAATAGGTGAATATGGCGTGGCGGAGAGGAACGAAACAGGAAACCGCCTGATAGAAATTTGTATAGAGCATAATTTAATCCCTGCTGACACTTTGTTTAAGAATCATTAAATAAGATTGTGTACGTGGAAGAGACCTGGAGACACCGGGAGGTTTCAGGTTGATTCTACAATGGTAAGACAGAGATTTCGGGACCAGGTTTGAAATTATAAGACATTTCCAGGGGCAGATGTGGACTCTCACCAAAATTTATTGGTCATGAACTGCAGATTAAAACTAAATGAAACAGCAGAAAGGCTAGAATTTAAGAAGATAGGACCTGAATAAACTGAAAGAACTAGAGGTTGAAGGGAGATTCATAGGGAACATTAGGGAACGACTGACAAGATCAGGGGAAACGAATACAGTAGAAGAAGAAGGCGTAGCTTTGAGAGACGAAATAGTAAAGGCAGCAGAGGAACAAGTAGGTAAACACACGAGGGCTAGCAGAAATTCTTGGGTAACACAAGAGTTATTGAATTTAAACGCTGAAAGGAGAACATGTAAAAATGCAATAAATGAGGCTGGGGAAAGGGAATACAAACGTCTAAAATATGAGAAATGTAAAATGGCTAAACAGGAATGGTTAGAGGACAATGTCAGGGTGTAGATGCGGATTTCAATGGTGGTAATGAAGATGCTGCATACAAGAAAATTAAAGTGACCTTTGAAGCAAAGAGAACTACCCTTATGAATATCAAGACATCAGATGGAAAACCAGTCCTATGCAAAGAAGGAAAAGCAGAAAGGTGGAAGGAGTACACAGAGGATCGGTGCAAGGGAGATGTCCTTGAAGGCAATATTATAGAAAAGGAAGTGGACGTAGATGAAGATGAGAAGGGAGATACGATACTGCGTGAAGAATTTGACAAAGGCCCCGGGAGTAGACAACATTCCGTTAGAGCTACTGATAGCCTTGGGAGAGCCAGCCATTACAAAACCCTTGTATCTGGTGAGCAAGATGTATGAGAGACGTGAAATACCCGTAGACTTCAAACAGAATATAATAATTCCAATTCCAAATAACGCAGGAGCTGACAGGTGCGAAAACTACCAAACTATCAGTGTAATAAGTTACAGTTGAAAAATTATAGCACGAATTTCTTACAGTAGAATGGAATAACTGGTAGAAGCCGACCCCGGGAAAGATGAGTTTGGATTCCGAAGAAATGTAGGAACACGTGAGGCAATGCTGATCCTACGACTTCTCACAGAGGATAGTTTAAGGGAATATAAACCTACGTTTGTAGCATATGTAGTGTTAGAGAAAGCTTTCGACAATGTTGATTGGAATACTCTCTTTCAAATTCTAATGATGGCAGGGGTAAAATACAGGGGATGAAAGGCTATTTACAATTTGTTCAGAAGCCAGATGGCAGTTATACGAGTCGAGGGGCACTAAATAGAGTGAGACATGGTTGTAGCCTATCCTCGATGTTATTCAATTTGTATGTTGAACAAGTAGTAAAGGAAACAAAAGAAAAATTTGGTGTAGGGATTAAAATCCATGGATAAGGAATTGCCGATGACACTGTAATTCTGTCAGAGACATCTAATGACCTTGAAGAGCAGCTGAACGGAAAGGACAGTGTCTTGAAAAGAGGATATAAGATAAACATCAATAAAAATCAAAACGAGGATAATGGAATGTAGTCGAATTAAATCAAGTGACGCTGAGGGAATTAGATTAGGAATTGAGACACTTAAAATAATATACGAGTGTTGCTATTGTGGAAGCAAAGTAAGTGATGTTGGTCGAAGTAGGGAGGATATAAAATGACAATGGCAAGAAAAGCGTTTCTGAAAAAGAGAAAAGTGGTAACATCGGGTATAGATTTAGGTGTCAGGAAGTGCGTCCTGAAAGTATTTGCAAGCAGTATAGCCATGTATGGAAGTGAAACATTGACGCCAGACAACTTAGACAAGAAGAGAATAAAAGCTTTTGAGACATGGGGCTACAGAAGAATGTTGAAGATTAGGTGGGTAGATCACATAGCTAATGAGGAAGTACTGACAAGGAGAGGACACCTACTCGTCACCGCCGAATTCGTCCAGATTCAAGGTACATGTAGAGCGTGGTGAGACATGAAAGTGTCCCATATGGGAACTTCAGTTGGTCAAGTGTTTAGGACATAAAAGGAATTTGAAACGGATCTATTACCATGTGTACCTTATCAATTGTCCCTTGTGACAATGTGTTTAACAAGCACTGTTTGGCTCAGCAGTAAGAAAACGCATTCGTACTGAAGGGGTCGCAGGGCTCGACTCCGCCCATCAGCGATTATTTCTGTGCTCCTTCTTCAAAATCCGGTAAACTGCTGTGATGAAGCACTACGTGCAAGAGAATGGATGTCTTCTGTTGACTTACTCGTGGGGAGGATAGACAAATCCACAAATATACGACGAACTGTTCCAAGATGAAGACGGATTGCCAACGTTCAGTATCAAAATAATTCCCCCCAAATGTACGCCACTAGTGCAAACCTGCGATGTATATTTTTAACGTCAGGTAAAAAGTCTAACAAAAATGTCAAAACTGCACTTACCCCATCGAGAAAGAAGTAGAAATCACTTCCTGAGAAGCTTGCATCAAACTACATTCCATTAGACATAGCTATCCTCGCACGTATTCAGCGACATGCTGTGTTACGCGTGATTTGTTGTTAGACTCTGCGATGAAAGAGGCTGTTTTCAGAATGTCAATTAAGTGTTTTTTTTTCTATGGAGAAATTAAAAAAAAACATGTCACTGCAAAAAGGAAGCGTTTATAACGTGTGCAAGATGCTTTCAAAATTATTGCTTCCCCTGTTTCTTTTATGAATATTACCCCGGTAAATGTAACTGATCAACTGTAAAAGAGTGAAAGTATCGATTTACATACACGACGTCCCAGTGTACACGTTAACTGCAATCCCTTTTTAAATGTTTGCAGTCCCGCATTTCATCCTATGCCTATACTTTTTGTTCTTATATTAATTAATACAATAACCTGTATGACGTTGCGGTTAATTGTGATGTCAGTAGTGTACGCATTGCCAAGGAGCACAAAAATATTTACTACCAGACGGTGTTGAATCTGCAACGCTTTCAATGCGAATCTGCTCGCTTACCGCTGAGCCAAACACCGTTTCGTAAGCACACACTCGCAGGGACAGTTCATAAGATCCACACGGTGCTAGATCCGTATCAAAATTCCTTTATTTCCTAAACGCTTGGCCATCTGGAGTTTCCACTTGAGGCATTTCCTTGTCTCACGAAGCCCTACATGTAGTATAAATTTGGACGAATTCTGTGAAGACGAGTAGGCGTCCCTTAGTTGTGAGTACAATTGGCGAGGAGAGAAATTTGTGGTACAACCTTACTATAAGAAGGGAGTGGTTGGTGGGACCACCAGTTTAGTACTAGAGGGAAGTGTGGGCGGGGAGGGGGTGGGGTTAAAATCGTAGAGGGAGACCAAGAGATGGATACAGTAAGCAGACTCCGAAGAATTTAGATTGTAGTAGTTACTCGCAGATGAAGAGGCCTGCGGAACTAAGCTGTCCTCAGGACTACCGCCCGCCACCGCCATCGACGTACTTGTCTTCCACTAGGACAACTCGTGGAAATGGAGAAGTCCCATGCATTATCCAACTGTAACCTACTAACATGGTTCACAATATTTTCCGTCAGCTTATTTCCAAAGATTTCTTTAATAACAGAGTTCCTGACAGATGTTGCAACGGCTAAAATAATTGTTTTATCATACACCATGAATGTCTGGTGGCGAGACAGTGATGAGGAAGAACAGACATGAATGGCTGGGAAAGGTGAGCGTAGCGTTGGTGTTCGGTGCAGCATGCTAGCAAGGTGAGCGTTATCTGGCCTATTTAAGCCTTACCACATAGATGAGGTATCCTTAAGTCAAAGAAAACAAAAGCTACTGCTTACAAACAGCCGTACTGTCACTATAAACGCAAAGCGCTAACTGTAGTTAAAATGATCATGGCTCAAGGACATAAATAATGGGGATCACAATATTTCAGTTCTAATGATGAAGCGTGACATGGTCAGGGAGGAGACCACTCTCTTAAAGTAGTTCATTAATTAATTTTTTTAGAGTAAAATCTTTTAATGCCTTGGCCGAAATTTTCCTATCACAGTTAAAGTTTCGCATCTAGTTTCGGTTGCTATCTTCAGTCATCTTCATATTGTTCAAAATATGAAAAGGCCGTGAATAAGCATTCTAAAGCATCGTTACGCGTAACCGTGAAACAACATGCATTCGTTAAGTACCAAAACAAATACAATACGTTGTTGAGAATGTCGCCGCGGGCAAGCCACGCTGTACACAGTAATTTTAGAGGTTGACGGTTATATAGGAAACTATCCAATTGTCTGAGTAGAAACTGGATCAAAAGCTCATTACTTGCAACAGTGTAACAGTTATTATCGACAGGACAGCACATCCAACAGTTGCAAAAACTGTCAGCTGTTCCGGAGCCTGACTTGTACAAGAACTATCCTGCATGGCGTATAATGGAGTCATCTTTATGAAAAATGGTTCAAATGGCTCTGAGCACTATAGGACTTAACATCTATGGTCGTCAGTCCCCTATAACGTGGAACTACTTAAACCTAACTAACCGAAGGACATCACACAACACCCAGCCATCACCAGGCCGAGAAAATCCCTGACCCCGCCGGGAATCGAACCCGGGAACCCGGACGCGGGAAGCGAGAACGCTACCGCACGACCACGAGATGCGGGCTCTTTATGAAATGCGTACAGATTGAAGGATAATATGACAACGCTGAACTCCGACCAGTCTGAAAAGTCACGTCAAAACGACTTCGTTTTGTTATTGTTTTGGTACTTACTAATGCACGTTGTTGCATAACTGCAGCTAACGGAGTTTTCCCATGCTTATTCACCACCTTTCCATATTCTGAAAGATCAGAAGATAGTAGCAGATAGCAACAGAAACTAGTTATCGAACTTTAGTTGTGATAGGACAATTGCTTTACTTTAAAAAAATATTGTTTAATTAATCAGTTATATTGTACGTAAAACTTTCCTGTTATGTTGTTAACCAGCCGAATGATCTACTCTAAAAGAGTAATTGCAACATTTTCCATATGTAATGACGATATAATTTTTTGTAATACACATTTTTACATCCATCAGTCACGATCAGTGCTCCGCCACAATCGGGCAACAGCACGGATGTGCCCGTAGCAGCTACAGTTGTGTTTATACGCAAAATTTGTTTCATTTTACGTTCTTTTATGGAAAAATGAATTTTATCTGTGTGTTTTACTGCCTTGAGTAGTGTACATTAACTTAGTCTATGTTTTTGCTTAAACTTCAGTGGATTTGCATCGCGTGAGCTGACTGGAGTATAGTAAAAACCGGAAGTAGCATAGGTACAGTACTAACAGTACTTACACTGCTAGGGCTAACAAATTAAAGATGAATAGGGACTGCACCCGCTGTGTATATATGCTGTGGGAACTGGCCACTGTTTGTTAACAGCTCGATGCTGTGTTGGTCATAATCGACAAATTTTAGGCTGCTGCTCTGGGCTGCGGTGACTTTCGGGGACCTGAGATGAACATTATAGTGTCGCTCTGGATTCCTGGTGTCGCAGCAAATCCTACTCGCTTGCCATGGTCAGTCTACACTAACTTGATGGTGAGTGGCGGACAGTGGCAGGGTCGCGAGCCTCTGGCTGGAAAACGAAATTGAGTAGTGGCCGCTTCCTTTACGCCTAGGAAACAGGTATGAGGTACTGTCCACTGCTGAAAATGTTGCGTAGGGTTTCCGACAGTGGAGTTTGCGATCCCTGTTGTCAGTGGGGTGTTTCCGATGACAAATACACTCCTGGAAATTGAAATAAGAACACCGTGAATTCATTGTCCCAGGAAGGGGAAACTTTATTGACACATTCCTGGGGTCAGATACATCACATGATTACACTGACAGAACCATAGGCACATAGACACAGGCAACAGAGCATGCACAATGTCGGCACTAGTACAGTGTATATCCACCTTTCGCAGCAATGTAGGCTGCTATTCTCCCATGGAGACGATCGTAGAGATGCTGGATGTAGTCCTGTGGAACGAATTGCCATTCCATTTCCACCTGGCGCCTCAGTTGGACCTGCATTCGTGCTGTACGTGCAGACCGCGTGAGACGACGCTTCATCCAGTCCCAAACATGCTCAATGGGGAACAGATCCGGAGATCTTGCTGGCCAGGGTAGTTGACTTACACCTTCTAGAGCACATTGGGTGGCACGGGATACATGCGGACGCGCATTGTCCTGTTGGAACAGCAAGTTCCCTTGCCGGTCTAGGAATGGTAGAACGATGGCTTCGATGACGGTTTGGATGTACCGTGCACTATTCAGTGTCCCCTCGACGATCACCAGAGGTGTACGGCCAGTGTAGGAGATCGCTCCCCACACCATGATGCTGGGTGTTGGCCCTGTGTGCCTCAGTCGTATGCAGTTCTGATTGTGGCGCTCACCTGCAAGGCGCCAAACACGCATACGACCATCATTGGCACCAAGGCAGAAGCGACTCTCATCGCTGAAGACGACACGTCTCCATTCGTCCCTCCATTCACGCCTGTCGCGACACCACTGGAGGCGGGCTGCACGATGTTGGGGCGTGAGCGGAAGACGGCCTAACGATGTGCGGGACAGTAGCCCAGCTTCATGGAGACGGTTGCGAATGGTCCTCGCCGATACCCCAGGAGCAACAGTGTCCCTAATTTGCTGGGAAGTGGCGGTGCGGTCCCCTACTGCACTGCGTAGGATCCTACGGCCTTGGCGTGCATCCGTGCGTCGCTGCGGTCTGGTCCCAGGTCGACGGGCACGTGCACCTTCCGCCGACCACTGGCGACAACATCGATGTACTGTGGAGACCTCACGCCCCACGTGTTGAGCAATTCGGCGGTACGTCCTTCCGGCCTTCCGCATGCCCACTATACGCCCTCGCTCAAAGTCCGTCAACTGCACATACGGTTCACGTCCACGCTGTCGCGGCATGCTACCAGTGTTAAAGACTGCGATGGAGCGCCGTATGCCACGGCAAACTGGCTGACACTGACGGCGGCGGTGCACAAATGCTGCGCAGCTAGCGCCATTCGACGGCCAACACAGCGGTTTCTGATGTGTCCGCTGTGCCGTGCGTGTGATCATTGCTTGTACAGCCCTCTCGCAGTGTCCGGAGCAAGTATGGTGGGTCTGACACACCGGTGTCAATGTGTTCTTTTTTCCATTTCCAGGAGTGTATTTTAGCTGTAGCTTTTCTGACCGTCAAAGATAGTCATAGCAATGGGGAGGCTCTTATAATGTCTTTTAACTTTTAGTCTGAATCTATGTATCTTTTTCTTCTTGTTTGAAGAGGGAGGCTAATGGAATCTTTTTTAATTTCCTCCTTCAGCTTATTTATCAGAAGGTATGTTCGGATGTTCTTGATTTTTTGAAAAGTTTAGCTTTCTTTGACAGCATTTGTTGTCCTATGCCACTGGTTAAAAACATGCCATATCTCGGTTGATCCTAGATTTTTTCCTCCACTGATTGTCCGTATAGTCTACGAATTTTGTGGCCTTTTCACCATTGGGAATTTCGTCCATTATTATCGTCCACGCCCAGTCAATACTGTTTGATGGAAGATGTGCCTCGTTGCACATATGCAGCATAACAGTTAGACGTCTTCTCTGTCCCTGTATCCCTTTCCGCTATTAATCCCACTTCTTGCATTTTCCTCCACAGACTGGTTGAAGTGAAAACTGAAATCGGAAAAACAGGCTTACGGGAGCAGCTTTCGTCGACTAACCAGGCACCTTATTTTTTAGTCCAGGAAAAACTCATTCATAAATATTCTGAAATGTCAAGGAGTAGCGGCACTGTTGTTTGCACTGTTCGAAAAACTGTCAAATGTTCTGCCCTTAACAATAGTTCCATTTTGACACAGGATTCTCTTCGCTTCTTCACAATCGAACACCATGATTCTTCTGTCGAGAACAGATCCATCCTCTAGACTCTTTCCTTGCATTTATGCACCAGTTTCTTAATCTGCACATCTACTTCGTCAGGTGGGCAAGACTGTTTTTATTCAGTCATAATGCTGCCATTTGCAGTTTTTAAACAGCCTGGACAGTTACTTCTTTCAGAATTCAGGCACAACCCGTTCGCATACCAACCATATTTTGTGCGTACTCCCATAGTGTTGACCATTGTGATTATTTCCAATCCTCGCAGTTTATAGAAGTAGCTTAGGCCTACGAAACCATATGGAAATGAAGACTGTCGGAGAGGGCACTATCTGACTGACAGTGACAACACACCCATCCACTGCTGGAGAACGACTACCGTAAATCAGTAGTGGAGGAGGATCAAGTCGGAAGACCCATGGTGCAAAACTGCTTGGTTGGGAGTCTCACTTTACCACAGGGACCAACAAAAGGGTCGTAAGCACGATGGTCGGGAAGGTCACGTAGCCAGTGAAAAGTACACCTGAGTGAGCAAGGGATGCCTCGTTTGATTGGACTGAGGTCGGTCATCCTGAAAGGTCCGAACAAGTCCAGAGGGTAAGACTGGTAGTTATTGGTAGCTCCAACATTAGGCGGGCCATGGAGCCCTTCAGAGAAACTGCGGGTACCTCGCGAAGGAAGGCCGGCTGCAAGAGGTCGGTTGAACCTTGACCATATCGCTATTGTGTACGTGGTATTGGCAGGATCTAGCAAGAACCACTACACTCCCTGTTACTACATTACGTAATTACTTTGTACAACTTTGTAGGTGTACTGTACGAGAATATCGGGTCTGCGTGTACACATTGTCAATTCACTCACCAGATCAAGGGAAGTGCAATTTTATGAAAGTCGGGAAGTCCGAGGATTTCAACATTTATCGAAGTGCAGTTTACATACACTAAATGTGATTCGTAGTACTATTCCCTGCACACTTCCTCTTCATTGCACGAGTAAACATAGGGCTCAAAACAATACAGCAATTAATCATTCACGCTTTTGACAAAGGATCGCAAATGGCAAAGGGTCCGTTGTGTGGCTTGAATGCAAACTTACATTCATGTAGAATAACTGCTGCTATAAATCTGGAGATGGGAGTGGGCTGGAGGAGGGGGGGGGGGGCTGTCGGAACATTAAAGAAACACCACGAAAATAGGGACTTCTTAACCTTGAGGTAAATGTGAGCGATCTCACAAAATCCCAACAAAAATAAGAAAGGGATCGAACGTGACGATTCAGTATCCACAACTCACGTGACATACAAATCTACGTCGTGTCACGTGTGGCTGATTGACAAAAGAATTTCAGTAAGATTTAAAATAGTGCACGAAAAAACGTATAGAATAAATTTTAGACTGAGGTTGTAATCAGTTTAAGCAAGCAGAGAGTCGGTGGGAGACCTACGTTGTACGGTAAGCAAAAAGCAATCTGAAGTAACATGTGCTGCCAAGTGTAACTAATCACAAAGGAAGTACGTCTTTTCCACGAATTTACGGATGCAAATCACAGAAAGCACAATTGAAGTAATTTAACTTGTGCCTGAAACACGGTGAGGTTATTTAACGGAATTGCGTGAGTAACTGTCTAGCTCCACATGAAATCATACAACAAAGAAGACTTCGTTGAAACAAAAAAATCAGATAGCGAAACATCAGAAATGTTGTACAAACGTTAGTTAAATGAGTATATCCAATGTGAAGCGCCGGCCGCGGTGGTCACGCGGTTCTAGGCGCGCAGTCCGGAACCGCGCGACTGCTACGGTCGCAGGTTCGAATCCTGCCTCGGGCATGGATGTGTGCGATGTCCTTAGGTTAGTTAGGTTTAAGTAGTTCTAAGTTCTAGGGGACTGATGACCACAGCTGTTAAGTCCCATAGTGCTCAGAACCATTTGAACCTATGTGAAGCAACCCTACGCCTATTTGAAAATACCAGACATCACAAAGCCCGCCTGGCCATATATAGTTGCAATCACAAAGACTCACCAAAAATACTAAGAATGAACAATCGAGAAATGCGAATAAATATCGGCAAACAGTGTCAAATGTTTTGAAGCAGAGAAGACTACTAGGTCATTGACCGCACCCATCTAACCTCACGTCCTAACATTCTCAACTCTGATGAACGTTCGCATCGGAGCACCAACTTACCTACTTCATCCTACCTCGACAAAGGAAGCATCCCGACATTTTCCTGGAGAGCTTTAGAGAAATCACGGAAAACCTAAATCAGGATGGCCGGATGTGGGATTGAACTGTCGTCCTCTCGAATGCGAGTCCAGTGTGGTAACCACGGCGTCACCTCGCTCGGTAGGACCTACAGGAAATCAGCATGTAATTGGAAAGGTACCCACTAAACGTCTCAATTTGTCGTGTGCCACACAGAGATTGCACGCATTTAAACTTGCAGTCAATTATTAAACTCGTCTGAAATAGTTACTCACTCCTTGCCAGAGACGACTGATGGCGCTCGTAACATCTGCAGTGTCGCGTGCTGTGACGATCGCACCAGAGCCTGTGTCTCCCGTGTGCCTCCCCTGAAACTGATATGTCGCACTCAATAGGCGCAGAGCAGAATGTTTACATTTTTACTGCTTTCGTTGGCTGTACTGCCCGGCGAGTCCAGTACAGCGCTGAATGTTATCTGCTCTTACTGATGCCTGTGCCTGTGCCAGGCGGTGGCCGAAATGAATCAGTCTGTTTTTTGTGATCCAGAATGTGCCTTTAAATCAGCGCGTTTTTCGTGTTCGAGAATGTGCCTTTTAGCGTTAGGTCTGGCCGTTAAGAGTTTTGAGACATGACACAGGCATGTTTGAGCCACTTTCTGTGAATAAATTACGAAGACTGTTGGTAATCTTTCAATGCGAGTTGAATACAGCGTTTTTCCTCTGTTATGTTATGTAAATGATTTAGTGCCTTCCAGCCTAATCTTTGTCTCGTTGAAGTGCACGTCATGGGAACATATTAATTTAGATCGAAAATACTTTGAATTCAAAACCATTCTTATTTGAACAAGTGCTGCTCATACTGTTGTTAACATGTAGGTTTCTAAGTCGCATGGAGTAACCAGTATCACCTCAAACAACAAGATTCCGCGTTTGTGTGGTAAGCTATTCAACAAATCGAATTGTAAATTTAACCGTAGCGCAGACTCAGAGACATGATGTGTGACACTGGTGGTCTCTGAGACATGTCTAGGGGCCGGCCGCGGTGGCCGAGCGGTTCTAGGCGCTTCAGTCCGGAACCGCGCGACTGCTACGGTCGCAGGTTAGAATCCTGCCTCGGGCATGGACGTGATGTCCTTAGGTTAGTTAGGTTTAAGTAGTTCTGGGTTCTAGGGGACTGACGGCCTCAGAAATCAAGTCTCACACCGGTCAGAGCCATTTGAACCACTTTGAACCATGTCTAGGGATTTATCTAAACATGTCTATAGACGAACCACTCGGAAGTATCCGGATAATCGACAAAAAATTGGATGTCTGCACGTCATCGTACGTCCACATTAACGCTAAAAATGTAGATTGTGGGGGCGCATCACGTTTCCAGTCATTTTCTTCTAACATAGTCGACGTTGCGATCCTACTGATGGGATGGTTTTCAGGGCCAGACGTTCCTGAAGAATATCCGATCAGAGTGATCGATGCTTGGTGTTTGAACAAATTGAAAGAGAACGCCATGGATACTAAAAATGTAGAACACTTCGCTTTAAGAAAAAAATTGCGAGTTTAAGAGAATGGGAGATGAAGTGAAACCGCAACATGTTGCGTAAAATTTCGACTGAGGACACGTTCCCAGAGAGGTGAAGCCTGCCTTTTCTGCGCTTCTGGAAGCTCTCGCCGTGCATTCGGGTTTTCCGTCGTAAAGCGACAAAGTGTCAGTTTGAAACTTATGACGCCGTGCTTTGCCTTTGTAATAACGAAAATTACTTAAAATGTCATCTACTCGAACTGTTGGCTCTGAAACAACGTGTAATAGTATCACAGACTCCAATAATAACGTCAAAATCTAATCGGAAATGTAAAAAGAAAGAAAAAATTAATTGCTTGCGAACAGCAACTCTGTTGACAAGTACCACCTCTTTTGCGCATGATTACATGCTATAGGATGTTAAATCATACCCGGATTTCCAGAAGTTTTATACCCGGGTTCCAGGGTTCGATTCCCGGCGGGGGCAGGGATTGTCTCTGCCTCGTGATGGCTGGATGTTGTGTGATTTTCTTAGGTTAGTTAGGTTTAAGTGGTTCTAAGTTATAGGGGACTGATGACCATAGATGTTAAGTCCCATAGTGCTCAGAGCCATTTGAACCATTTTTGTTAAATCATACAGCTGACGGAGAACAGACGGTAACAGTTACGAGACACAAAGTGGGAGAAGTTGCCTTCACATACGAAGAAACACAAATGACCTGCCAGAAGATGTTAAGTCGAGATTCTTTCCTTCAGTCTTATAACTACTTCGATGAAAACTGGAAATGAGTACGCAGTGAGCACACATTCCGTGCATAACAACGTCGACCGTAATGAAAAAGCGAAGTGTGGACACTCAACCCAAGCAATGGAGAGTCTTGTCAGTACACCATCAATGGATAAATCTCTAGTCAACATACACTATGCGGACCACCAACAAAAACATACTTTTTCATATTAGGTGAAATGTGCTGCCACCTAATGCCAGATACTCCATATCAGCGGCCTCAGCAGTCAATAGACATCGTCAGAGAGCAGAATGGGGCGCTCCGCGGAACTTACGGACTTCGAGGGTGGTCAGGTGATTGGGTGTCACTTGTGCCATACGTCTGTACGCGAGATTTCCACCCGCCTATACGTCCCCAGTCACACTGTTTCCGATATGATAGTGAAGTGGAAATGTGAAGGGACACGTACAGCGGAAAAGCGTGCATGCTGACCTCGTCTGTTGACAGAGACCGCCGACAGTTGGTCGTAATTGTAATAGGCAGACATCTATCCAAACCATCACACAATAAGTCCAAAGTGCATCAGGATTTACTACAAGTACTATGACAGTTAGGAAGTAGGTGAGAAAACTTGGATTTCGTGGTCGAACGGCTGCTCAGAAGCCACACATAACGCCGATAAATGCCAAACGACGCCTTGCTTGGTGTAAGGAGTGTAAACATTGGACGACTGAACAGTGGAAGAACGTTGTGTGGACTGACGAATCGCGGTACACAATGTGGCGATCCGATGGCAGGATGTGGGTATGGCTAATACCCGGTAAACGTGTGTAGTGCCAACAGTAAAATTCGGAGGCGGTAGTGTTATGGTGGGGTCGTGTTTTCCATGTAGGGGGCTTGCACCCCTTGTTGTTTTGCGTGGCCCTATAACAGAACAGGCCTACATTAAAGTTTTAAGCACCTGCTTGCTTCCCACTGTTGAAGACCAATTCGGGGATGGCGATTGCATCTTTCAACACGATGGTGCACTTCCTCATAATGCACGGCCTGTGGCCGAGTAGTTACACGACTATAACATCCCTGTTATAGACTGTCTGCACAGAGTCCTGACCTGAAGCCTATAGAACACCTTTGGGATGTTTTCGGACGCCAGCTTCGCTCCAGGCCTTACCGACCGACATCGATACCTCTCTTCAGAACAGCACTCTGTGGAGAATAGGCTGCCATTCCCCAAGAAACGTTCCAGCACCTGATTGAACGTATGTCTGCGAGAGTGGACGTTATCATCAAGGCTAAGAGTGGGTCAACACCATACTGCATTCCAGCATTACCGATGGAGGACGCCACGAACTTGTAAGTCTTTTTCAGCCAGGTGTCCCGATACTTTTGATCACAAAGTGTATAGACTCTCCAGAAACCGTATAGTTCAACACGCCTGTTTGTGCGAACTATACTTCACGTTGACAACGAAAGTGTCTAACAAGTATGCAGACACCACTGAAAGACCGACTTTCTACATCTACATCTACATCCATACTCTGCAAGCCACCTGCCATCCTTGCGATAGGATATCCTTCAGGTCACTATTTAGAAGCAGGTGGCACAGCAGAAGCAGTATACCATAAATCAGCCGAAAAGTCATGTTTTCCGTAGCCCGATCGTTCTACCCATTTAGAACTCATCTACATTGCGTCCTTGCATAACGAGGCAACCGGATACATGACTTGACCCTCCCACTTCTTGTGACAGCTCTTTCCTGGATGTATGTGGTGTAACACTGACCTTTCTGGTAAACAAAGACGGCAGACTTGTCCGCGAACTCCATGTAACGTTAATCATTCATTGCTGTACGCTACTGTATACATCCTTCGAGTTTGGATTCTATTTGGAGATCCACCCTGTTCGTTGCAATGTTCGAATGTTGATTTATTTTCATGTACTTAATGTTTTGTTAGGGAACGAGTGTATCTTGGAAAAGTACCGCCAGGAACTAAGTAATGCCAAGTTGTTGTTTGGCTGAAGCGGTAGCCGTGAGTCAGCCACATTGAGCAAGCAGCGGGCAGGAGCGTGGAGGCGGCAGCCGCCGCCGCCCCCGCCCTCGCTAGCAGCCGCCACGGGCGACGAGCGAGGTCGCTACGCCTGACATAGGTCAAGGCCGGCTGTAGCCGCAGCCGCAGCCGCAGCAGCAGCGCGCTGCTCCTCGCCCCGCATTCCACCTGCCCACTCGCGGCTGCCCGCGCCCTTCGCCCTTCCTCACCCAGTGACACCGAGACTCACCCGGCGACGTTGCTCAAGAAGAGGCACTGCGAGCTCTCCCCGTTCACACCTGCAGCAAGCGCTGTGGAGTACTGACACTGATGACGAACTAAGTCAAGTGGGTCTTTCAAGTATGACGGCGCCCCTGTCCCCACGAAGTGTAAAATACACTGCAGCCCTTTGTAGGTTCCCCATTCTCTCAAGATTTATAGTTGCAACAGTGGATATGGAGCACATGAAATTATAATTTTAATTAATTATTGTGTTTATACTGGTTGCTGGTGAGGAAGAAAGTTAGTTATTAGTATTGTACACTACTGGCCATTAAAATTGCTACACCACGAAGATGACGTGCTAGAGACGCGAAATTTAACCGACAGGAAGAAGATGCTGTGGTATGCAACTGATTAGCTTTTCAGACCATTCACTCAAGGTTGCCGCCGGTGGCGACACTTAACAACGTGCTGACATGAGGAAAGTTTCCAACCGAGTTCTCGTACACAAACAGCAGTTGACCGGCGTTGCCTGGTGAAACGTTGTTGTGATGCCTCGTATAAGGAGGAGAAATGCATACCATCACGTTTCCGACTCGGATTTTACAGTATCGTGTTTGCGGTTTATCGTATCGGACAATGCTGCTCGCGTTGGTCGAGATCCAATGACTGTTAGCAGAATATGGAATCGGTGGCCTCAGGAGGGTAATACGGAACGCCGTGATGCATCCCACCGGCCTAGTATCACTAAGCAGTGGAGATGACAGGCATCTTATCCGCACGGCTGTAACGGATCGTGCAGCCTCTTCTCGATCCCTGAGTCTAAAGATGAGGACGTTTGCAAGACAACAACCATGTGCACGAACAGTTCGACGTCGTTTGCAGCAGCATGGACGATAAGCTCGGAGACAGTGTCAGCGGGTACGCTTGACGCTGCATCACAGACAGGAGCGCCTGCGATGGTGTACTCAACGACAAACCTGGGTGCACGAATGGCAAAACGTCATATTTCAGATGAATCCAGGTTGTGTTTACAGCATCGTGACGCTCGCATTCGTGTTTGGCGACATCGTGGTGAACGCACATTGGAAACGTGTATTCGTCATCGCCATACTGGCGATACACCCTGCGTGATGGTACGGGGTGTCATTGGTTACACTTCTCGGTCAACTCTTGTTCGCTCTGACGGCACTTTGAACAGTGGACGCTACATTTCAGGTGTGTTACGACCCGTGGCTCTACCCTTCATTCGATCCCTGCGAAACCCTACATTTCAGCAAGATGAGGCACGACCGCATGTTGCACGTCCCGTACGGCCCTTTCTGGATACAGAAAATGTTCGACTGCTGCGCTGACTAGCACATTCTCCAGATATCTCCAATTGATGAACTGTTGTATCGTGTTGAAGCTGTATGGCCAGCTGTACCTGTACACGCCATCCAAGCTCAGTTTGACTCAATGCCCTGGTGTATCAAGGCCGTTATTACGGCCAGAGATGGTTGAACTGGGTACTGATTTCTCAGGATCCATGCACCCAAGTTGCATGAAAATGTAATCACATGTCAGTTATAGTAAAATATCGGTGGAATAGTTGTTGTCATGGTATATTCTCTCAGAGGTGTTAATAATTCTCAAGTAATGTTGCTTAATGTAGGCGTCGCATCCGTCTTAGGTCCTTCAGAATGCTGATAAGTTCTGCTCTTAATATCGCATCCTCTACCTCATCTTGTGTTAATACTTCTTCCCATCGTAAATATCGTTTTCGGCGAGCGTGAACATTGCCTAGCTACACTGCCGAAACGAATTAGTACGCCTGGAAACATGAAGCCGATTTTGATCCGATGACAGCGTACACCAGACGGAGGATATTAGACCTACTGATAATGGTTTCAACTTCGTCCACCAACTGATTGCATAGTGGCAAAGCTACCAGAGAGCCATCTGCGTCTACCCTTTAATAGGGAATGCTCACAGCCAGAAGGCTCAGTGTGATGCAGACGTGTTAGGCAAGAATGCATTCACGCTGCGGAGACGCACTCGTATTTCCTATAGCCAAATAAGCGAGTTTTAGAAGCATCAAATTGTGACCTTCCGATGGCGGGATGAGCCTTTCCGATAATTAAGACACAATCTGGACGTATGCGCCAGTTGTGCGACGATGGTGGTATCTGTGGTCACGTGAACTTTCTCACACCCATAGATGAGGTTACGCAGCACAGATGCCCTCCACGATCGTCGTACTGTAAGGGGAGCTGTCACAGCACAGATATGAGAAATATATTGAAAAATCCTCCTCAGTTGCGAAAATTTTCTGGTCTTCACTCAGGTTTCGGTTAGAATGATCTAGCCTTCTTCAGAAACATAAAATTAGTGTAACATGCCAGAGTAAGGCACAGTCAACACTAAAAATAAAAACCTATAGTACCGTGGTACCAGTCGAATTAAAACTACATAACTGAAGTCCAGCTCTGGCATCACTTCACCACGCGGTCGGTTGGCAGCGGCAACTACGTTGGCCCTGACTGTTGCACGCGGAATTGTACTGAGCACACAGCAACTCGTGCGCGTGCGCATACAGAGAGTCAAGGCTGTATATCATTGGCTGTCTGTATATAGCGTGTTTGGAGATGATAACCGTAATTGTAAGCAAACTAAGCATTTTGTTGACGAAGTCCCTATGTGTATTAACTATACGCAAATTGTATTAAATGGCACGAAATTCACTTGGTTGCCTATATAAAGTTAAAGGATTACTTTTACGACTTTAAGCACATATGGTCATGGTGTGAAGTATCGCCACCGAACTTGGGTAATAGTAAGCACCTTCCTTGTCTCACTTATTTAAAACCTTAATCATTATCTTTAATTTAATTAGGATGTAACTGGGTGTACAACGCTCCTGTCATCACACTTAACTACTACTGACCGACATAGGTCAAGCATATTAATTAAAGTTTGGCGGGGGTTACAACGTCTCCGTCACCACGTTTACGTGCTATTGAACGACATAAGTATGCTAAAAATGATCTACGATGTACATTAGACGGGAAATATTGTCAATAGGTAACATTGTAAGTAACGCGATACACGTGTAACGTTATCGTTATCATTAAAAGGGGAAATATTTAGAGCAGGTAAAGCTCTACTTCACTTTGTTCCATAATTGTTACATTCATCTATGCTATTGCCCGACGTAGGTAACGCATATTAATTAAAGTGTGGCTGAGGGTGCAACATCTCCGTCATCACGCTTATGTGATATTGACCGACATAGGTCAATCGTACTGACATATAATCTACAATGTACCTTTGACGGGAATAATCGCCGGCCTTTGTGGCCGTGCGGTTCTAGGCGCTTCAGTCTGGAACCGCGTGACCGCTACGGTCGCAGGTTCGAATACTGCCTCGGGCATGGATGTGTGTGATGTCCTTAAGTCAGTTAAGTCTAAGTAGTTCTAAGTTCTAGGGGACTGATGACCAAAGATGTTAAGTCCCATAGTGCTCAGAGCCATTTGAACCATTTTGAACGGGAATAATCTTCCACAGGCAACATTGTAAGTAACGCGATATGCGTTATCATTGGAAGGGGAAGTATTAAAAGCAGCTAAGTCTTACTTTACTGTGCTGCATCATTGTTAAATTAATGGTGGGTCAAAATTAAATTAAAAAGGGGAACGCGAGGCTTGATGTTTGAACGTGGTATGCGGTTACCAAGAGAGAAATGTGGTGGTCGATGTAACAGGGAAAAATGAAACCAAACGTAACAAAGATTGGAAACCTTCGAAAAAGTTTTTATTTCTCAGCAGCAGCTGATCGTTCAGAAGAATTTTTTTTATCGGAGAGCAAGTGTTTAAAAATCTGCATCTACTCTAGAATATATAGCCTTGTTGCTTTTACCTCACAGTGCAACAGCTCAGTATTAGTTGGAGGATTGCGTGCATGGGCCAATTGGACGTGTTCGGCGAAAGTCGAACCCCGTGTGCCGTCACCACTTCTCGTTGGAATATGTTCTTTATATCTTGCTCCCTGTTAGCCCGGTTCTGCAGTATGCTAAAAATTCACAGATAAGAGAGCTTGAGAGCCCAGACGTGTCAACGAGAACTATTGCGAACTGGCTGTTAGCAGTGGGCTACGGTCATGCACACCTCTAGCACGTCTTCCACTCACGCCACACCATCGACGTCCACAGGTCGACTTGTGCTGTCAAAGGATCACTTGGAAGATGGGTTGGCGCGCTGTGGCCTCCAGCGATGAAAGCAGATTCCATATGCACGCAAGTGATGCGAGTACGACATAGACCTCGTGTGTTGTCTCTTAGAGGGCACTCGCAAAAGACCTACTGGCCCCACACCAGGCCTTATATGCTCATCTTTGGTTTTTCTGGAGGGGAAGATAATGAGCGCTAGGTATGTGCAAAATGTTGTTAGACCCATTCTTGCAACAGGTAGGTGATGTGTTGTTTCAGCAGTATAATGCCCACCCCACACACTGCCCCAGAAACTCATGGTGCTGGCCAGAACGATATCTAGTCTTGTCTTCAAACGAGCACGTGCGGAATATGATTAGCGAGAAGCGATGCGGGCGTCCTCTCAACCAATAATTCTTACAGAAATATGTTACGTGAACATACTGTATTCAGGTGCCAGAGTTCATCGCACTCACGTGTGGCAAAGTATAGGCTGTGGTTGTCTGTTAAAGTTACACCTATTTTCTTGAACAAGAATGTCAATCATACTCTTGCGTAATTAGGACGGTGGGCGTTTCCTTTATTCTTTGAACAATGTAGATAGGCAAAATATTGTTTGTTTTGTTTAAATATTTACATAATTCTGAATTTCACTTCCGATAAGCCACCTCCGTTAGGTACAACACGGTCAACATAACAAAATTCCTCTCAGGCTATAACATTGCTCTGTTGCTTTATACCACAATTGCTTTATCAAGTTAGTTTTACTTCACGACCTGCTATAGAGTTTCCCAGACCGCAGCGCCATCTGTTGTTGACAATTTTAACTACTGTAATTTCGAAAGTTTGTGTGCCTGAAAATGTACTGTTGTCCCAAGCATGTTGCAACAAACGGTATATTTCTATCGCTGCTCGTTTAGTTTGTATTGCCGTTTCAAATATACCGGTCATTTTGGAAACACCCTCTATTTGTCCTTAGGATAATTTAGGTTAAGTAATGTGTAAGCTTCGGGATTGATGACCTTAGCAGTCAAGTCTGATAACGTTTTACACACATTTGAACATTTGAACTTACGCCATCATATCAGCACTCTTCCCCATTATTCATAATCACACCCACATATACAACAGTTACAAAACTTAATAAATGTAATACAAGTATGAAGTACTTCAGTAATTGGTAGATAATGTGCAATGTTGCAATTAAAGTTGTTATGTAAGTGGCTACTTAGTATGCTGTCTCATCCAGACGACACGCAACACAGTCACACATGCAAGAGAGCGAGCTGCCTAGTAGTCAGGTACAACTGAATTAAGGTAACCTCCAAAGGAAGGTGTCCACAGCTCGTGGCCTAGTGGCCTAGTGTGAGTCAACGTTTAACTGCTGCCACACCTCATCTTCGAACCACTATTAAAGATCTGTAAAGGTTCTATTAATAAATTATTGTAAACTGTCGCTAATGTGTGTTGACACCATTATCCCGTAGCTGTTTGCTGACCCTTCTTGGCACCGTGACGACGCTGTATAATTGTTGGGTGCAAGCGAGCCACCTCACAACAGCCACTACTTTCGGTGGTGCGGGGTCCTCTTGTTGCCACATATTTATGTTTGACACCAAGAGCAGTTGGTGAACACAACACTGTATCATGCATCCCAAAATGTCGTTAGCAGTTTTATAACGTTTACTAATATACATTTATCCTTATCTAGCAGTTATTAATGTTTAAATAATTCATGAGAACAGAGGAACTATCTGTTGTAATGAAAAAAAAAAAAAAACATTCTACTCGAACGTAAGTTTTAGTTTCATAAACTTACCTCACATATTAGCTCCAGTCTTTTCTGTGGAAACGAGTGCCCACGTTCAAACCAAATGTGATGACCGTCCTGGAAGCAGTATGGAGACGCCGCCGTTACTGCTATTTATATTACATATATTTTGCTGTGAAGAAATTGTGGTCCACGCAGTCATCCACACGACTGAGAGTGAACTACAACTCGTCTGGTCTCATCTCCGCCTTCATCTGGTTGGACTTCTGCTCAGAGCAGCAACAGGTTAGACACGAGGCCATCCCAGCTCATGTAAACGGCATGTAACAGGTCGACTAGCGACGTACTCGATCTCAGCTCCTTCGGCATGATGAGAATACTGTATACAAGAGGCGTCCAGTAAGTAATATATCAGTTTTTTCTGCCGATTGTGGTTGAAAATAATGTGGAATTTGTTGTGGGACATTGTGGAATATTCCAGCTTCAGCCCCAACGGTTTCACAAAGTTCCGACTGGTAGCGGTACTACGCTCAGGCTTCGGAATCGCGACTGTAGCGGAGATGCGTTCCAGGCAGAGAGCTGTCATTGAGTTTCTTTTGGCGGGAAACCACAGCGCCGCAGATATTCATAGACACTTGCAGAATCCCTGCGGAGACCTGGCAGTGAACGAAAGCACTGTGAGTCGTTGGGCAAGGCATCTGTCATCTCGCAACAAGGTCGCTCAAACATGTCCGATCTCCCGTGTGCCGGCGGGCCGCACACGGCTGTGACTGCTGCGATGTTGGAACGTGAGGACACTCTCATTCGAGGTGATAGACGGGTACAATCAGACACATCGCTGCACAGTTGTACGTGCCTGTTGGTATCGCTGACACACTCGTCCATCCGTTGGAGACTCAAAGGTATGTGCCGGCTGGCTTTCCTGCCACCTAACAAACCATATACACCAACGAAAGACCATCTGTGCATAGTTGCTTGCGCGTTAAGATGGCAATCGCGACAATATTTTGTCTATCATCTTCACAGCCGATGAAACATGGGTTCACCACTTCTAACTCGAAACAAAACGGCAATTTATGGAGTGTTGCCATACCAAGTCAGGAAACTGAAGAAGAAACTACAGCGTGTTCTTCGGCACAAAAATCCAGACGAACTTCTCCTTCTCCGATAACAACGCAAGGTCTCTCACAAGTCTGGGCATCCGAGAGAAGCTCACAGAACTTCACTGGGCTGTTCTCCTAATCCACCCTGCATCTCTCACCTTCCGACTAGTATCTGAATGGCCCAATGCAGGATATACTACACGGGAAGCAGTACTTGGATGATAGGTTACTGATGCAGCAAGACGTTGCCTTCGACGTCGACAAGTAGAGTATTACCATTCGAGCACACAAGCCCTTCCAGTAAGGATGGTGCAAGGCCGTCGCATTGAACAGAGATAAGGTTAAAAATAGTTTAATACAGTTTTTTTCTATGGTTCAGAGTACCAACATTCATAAAAAGGCTATGAACATCTTACCTCCCGCAATAACCTATTTCATAACAAGTCGTTCAAATGGCTCTGAGAACTATGGGACTTAACTGCTGTGGCCATCAGTCCCCTAGAACTTAGAACTACTTAAACCTAACTAACATAAGGACATCACACACATCCATGCCCGAGGCAGGATTCGAACCTGCGACCGTAGCGGCCGCGCGGTTCCAGACTATAGCGCCAAAAACCGCTCGACCACTCCGGCCGGCTATTTCATAACATCTCTAAATGTCACTCATTAACGAAAACATGGAATCCCCAGTCTAGGGGTAGTGTCTGTCACTAATAATCAAAACATTTTAGGTCTCGGGTTCGAAAACCGTCACTGTTCAAATTTTTAGTAAAAATCATCAGAAATGGCAGCAAATAAAAAGTAACCCTCATTCTGCCAACGGCCTTGTCAAAGAGGGCGGAGGAGCTGACAGGGGTTCATGGAACTTTCTTGTCCTTGGGGTGGGAAACAGCCCTTACAAGGCGGAAGAAACAGCAATGATCAATGGCATGAGGATGCAGAAGTCAATGTAAACGTTTGCATTAAAAACACATAATGTGTATCCACAAAACATGTAGCCTGTATCTGAAAAACAGTCATGATTATCTCTCCATTGGCGAAAGGTTCCGGACTAGTCTCAGCCAAGGGGAGGTGACCGTGAGAAAAAGATAGAATAACCAACAAAAGGATAACGTTCTAAGAGTCAGTGAGTGGGTTGTTGGACGTTTAACTAGGCAGAGAAACTAGAAACTCTGAAAGAGGGGAGGGGGGGGGGAAGAGGACGGGATGTCACCGAAATGAAGTGGAAAGAAGACAAGGATTTCTGGTCAAATAAGTATAGGATAATCTCAAACTCACCAGAAAATGGTATGACGCGAGTAGGACTCGTTATGAATAGAAAGATAAGGTAAAGAGTGAGTTGCTGCAAACAGTTCACTGACGGGTTTGTTCTCATCAAAACTGATAGCAAATGAACACCGACAACAATAGTTCAGGTGTACATTCCGATGTCGGAAATAGAAGATGAAGACATACCGAAAGTATACGAGAAAACTGAGCGGGTGGCACAGGACGTAAAGCAAGATGGAAATCTAATAGTCATGGGGGTTGGAATGTGGTTCCCGGAAAGGATTAGAAGGATGCGTTGCAGGAGACAGAAGAAAGATTGGGTTCAGCAATAAGTTTCAGCTAGTAATAGCGAATACTCTGTTCAAGAAATGGCAATAAGAAGAGGTATAATTGCAAGAGACCGGGAGATACAGGACGATTTCTGTTAGATTACATCACGATCGGGCAGAGATTTCTAAATCAGATATTGAACAGGAAGGCCTATCCAGCAGTAGACATAGACTCAGATCACAACTTGGCAACGATGAAGAGCAGCCTGAAGTTTAAGAGACTAGTCATGCAGGATTCTAGCTGTGAAATTGTATGGATTGATTCCGACATTTAGTTCGATTTTCTGCTTTCTTGTTAGCATTAGGTGTTTTAAAAAATGTACGACTAATTATTTGTTATCTGATGATTGACAGAGCCCGAAACATGTCATTTGGGATAAATGCACCAGACAGCAACTAATACCTGTTTGCTTGAGAAACTCAGCTTTTCTAAAATCCAGTCAAATGTAGTAATAATAGTGGTCGCATACCTCTACCGGCAGTCTCAGGCCGACATACGTAAAATAACACCTAGTTGGGCAAAACAGGAGGTGAATAATTACTACCAGGCGAAAAAAGTCCATGACGCAAAATAAAATTAAAATCTTGTTCCAAGAGATGTGTTTAAAAAGTGAAATGATACCAGTCTATGCAAGAATTAAGTGGCAAAATCGATCGTGTAGTGCACAAAGTGTAAAACATACGGTGGAAAAGTTCTGGATTAAAAGTGAAATTAGGGTGGCCTACAAAGCAAAGTATTTGCCCAGCCGTAAAGCAAAAACCTCCCGTCTTCGACTCCGCAGCCATTTTAATAGTGTGTGCTTCAAAAAATTGCTAATCTTGTTTCGCACTACGTAAACTGGGAATGAGATATTATACACCGTAAACAATGGAGTAAATCGAATCGCTTAATCATATGTTCAGGGGAATTCAGGAATACAGAAATACAAGTCACTTAGGAATGAAATAAATAGGAAGTGCAGGGAAACAAGGCGAAATGTCTGCATGAAAAATTTGAAGAAATCGAAAAAGAAATGATTGTCTGAAAAACTGACTCAGAGCATACAAAAACCAAAATTACTTTCGGTTAAATTAAAAGCAAGGGTGGTGACATTGAGAGTGCAATGGGAATTCCATTGCTATATGCAGAGGAGAGAGGGGATAGGTGGGAAGAATACATTGAGGGTCTGTACGAGGGGGAAGACTTGTCTGATGACGTAGTATAAGAAGCTACAGGAGTCGATATAGAAGATATAGGATATCGAGTATTAGATCAAGATTTAAAAGAGCTTCTAAAGACTTAAGATTAAATATGGCAGGAAGGACTGATAACACTCCATCAGCATTTCTAAAATCATTAGGAGAACTGCCAACAGATACTCACGTTGGTGGGTAGAATGTACAGGTCTGGCGAAATGCCATTTGAATTTCGGAAAAACATCATCACCACAATTCCGAAAATTGCAGGAGCCGAAAAATGCGAGAATAATCGCACAATCAGCTTAACTGCTCATGCATCCAAGTTGCTGCTCCTTAGAAAGGTGTGCATACTGAGAGTAGAATTTCTCTGTACCACCTATTTAAATTTAGCAAAGTTAAAATTTGTGCACTACAGTTGGGTGCTTGTGTGCTTGGATAGCTCAGTTGAAGCCGGCACGGTAGCTCAACGTGTTCGGTCAGAGCTGGCTGGTCTCTGGAATAGAAAAAACTGAGTGAAGAGCTCAACAACGAACCTCAACGGGTCATGTGACGTCCACTACGATCAAATACCACGAATAAAATGAGGAGTTGGTGGAGCACTTGCCCGCTCTCGGCCCAGCATACATTTTTAATCTGCCAAGGAATTTCATTATACTTATTGTTTGTAAATCGCTTAATTGCCGGACATCTTACTGCTGAACTGGCAGAAATCGGAACTTCAGGCCTCCAGCTCTTTGTATATCATCACTTTATTAGTAATAATAATACTAACAACACTTATAATATGCCGGCCGTACAGCTGTGAAGTAGCATTGTATGGTTACTCTTACATCGTATTATCAGATAGTTCATTTATCTCTGCGAAGACAATAATGAAGCAATTTATTGTCTACTGCAAGAATTACCTATAGATCAGATATGGCATAATCATGAAATATTTAAGCAAATGTGATATACATGTTTCATTTTCCTGTCATAATTGCGTGGTACAAACGACACGGTATTTGCAGTTCGTCAACTATGTGAATAAGATGTCCCTGGATTCGTTTCACATGCTGTAACCCTCACCACACTGTGTCACACGTTATTTCTCGCATTTGAAATAAAAAAAATTGTAAATCCTGGTAGCTGCTGAGCTCAGTATTACGCTGTCACGAAGTAGTGATAACAGTAACGGTCTTTTAAAAATCATTTAGTTTCGTGACTGAAACCCAATTCAACCCTCTTCGTTTTACCTCAGAAAATTTTATTTTACTCCTCAGGTGGTAACTGCTGCTGCAGAAGGAGACACTGGAATACATGCAGCAAATAACTCAGGGCCTAGACTGCAAAAGCTACTCTGAGATGAAGAGTTTGCTACGAGAGAGGAATTCCTGGCGGTTCAGTAACAAAACTGAAAGAGAAAGCTGATCAGATATCATCGTGATTGGATCTTCAGTACAGTCTATTACAGAGGTGTTAGTTGAATCAAAGCGAATTTGTCGTAATGGCATTTATCAGACAAACGATGTAAATGTTCTGGATTACTGAGTTATTAAAATGTATTGATGTACCCATCTGTTCCAAAGTGATAGAGCAATATCATACAATAGAACTCTGATCAACCTGCAAAAGCACGGTAGATTATCTAGTGATAGTTTCTCACTATGATAACTGCAGACAAAAGTTCGTAATAAATAATATTACGTTTCGTTCGCTCTAGTATCAACGGAACTACTGAGAGTTCTACGTGTTCGTCAGATTCAGGAACAAAAGCTGCAACGTGGGCTTCTTCGCAGCGGGAGTTATTCACGTCAGCTGATAGATAACAAGCACTATATTAATGCGCAAATTTTTTATAATGTATTACTCAAAATATACATTTTTACAACTAGCCAAAAATTGGTTTGAACACGACAGAGGGTTGCGAGGCGTGGTCGTTTTGTAAATGGTATACCCTTGTCTTATTTGAAAAAGTTGAAGTGATTTATGTATCAAGTTACAGGCAAATCTACAACTTAACAATGGCTCCAAAACACGGTGCAGTTTATCGTTTTCTACATACACGAACCATTACGAGAGGTGAAATAGTCAGAACAGAAACCTCAGGAATCTTAGGACAATGAATTTGTAGTATTGCGATTAGCTGACATTCAACAGTCATTAAGTAACTGAAAAAAGAAGCATTTTAACTATCCGGTTCAAAGTCGAGAACGTCGTAACAGGCATAAGAAAAGAACACAGCACGTTCCACAAAAGTCTAATAGAGATGTGCTCAATGTAATAACAGTTAACGTAATGAACATTATACACTCCTGGAAATGGAAAAAAGAACACATTGACACCGGTGTGTCAGACCCACCATACTTGCTCCGGACACTGCGAGAGGGCTGTACAAGCAATGATCACACGCACGGCACAGCGGACACACCAGGAACCGCGGTGTTGGCCGTCGAATGACGCTAGCTGATCAGCATTTGTGCACCGCCGCCGTCAGTGTCAGCCAGTTTGCCGTGGCATACGAAGCTCCATAGCAGTCTTTAACACTGGTAGCATGCCGCGACAGCGTGGACGTGAACCGTATGTGCAGTTGACGGACTTTGAGCGAGGGCGTATAGTGGGCATGCGGGAGGCCGGAAGGACGTACCGCCGAATTGCTCAACACGTGGGGCGTTTGGTCTCCACAGTACATCGATGTTGTCGCCAGTGGTCGGCGGAAGGTGCACGTGCCCGTCGACCTGGGACCGTACCGCAGCGACGCACGGATGCACGCCAAGACCGTAGGATCCAACGCAGTGCCGTAGGGGACCGCACCGCCACTTCCCAGCAAATTAGGGACACTGTTGCTCCTGGGGTATCGGCGAGGACCATTCGCAACCGTCTCCATGAAGCTGGGCTACGGTCCCGCACACCGTTAGGCCGTCTTCCGCTCACGCCCCAACATCGTGCAGCCCGCCTCCAGTGGTGTCGCGACAGGCGTGAATGGAGGGACGAATGGAGACGTGTCGTCTTCAGCGATGAGAGTCGCTTCTGCCTTGGTGCCAATGATGGTCGTATGAGTGTTTGGCACCGTGCAGGTGAGCGCCACAATCAGGACTGCATACGACCGAGGCACACAGGGCCAACACCCGGCATCATGGTGTGGGGAGCGATCT
Source organism: Schistocerca gregaria (assembly GCF_023897955.1). Classification (NCBI taxonomy): domain Eukaryota; kingdom Metazoa; phylum Arthropoda; class Insecta; order Orthoptera; family Acrididae; genus Schistocerca; species Schistocerca gregaria. Next base: position 453,702,093 of record NC_064924.1, read on the forward strand.
CCTACACTGGCCGTACACCTCTGGTGATCGTCGAGGGGACACTGAAGAGTGCACGGTACATCCAAACCGTCAGCGAACCCATCGTTCTACCATTCCTAGACCGGCAAGGGAACTTGTTGTTCCAACAGGACAATGCACATCCGCATGTATCTCGTGCCACCCAACGTGCTCTACAAGGTGTAAGTCAACTACCCTGGCCAGCAAGATCTCCGGATCTGTCCCCCATTGAGCATGTTTGGGACTGGATGAAGCGTCGTCTCACGCGGTCTGCACGTCCAGCACGAACGCTGGTCCAAGTGAGGCGCCAGGTGGGAATGGCATGGCAAGCCGTTCCACAGGACTACATCCAGCATCTCTACGATCGTCTCCATGGGAGAATAGCAGCCTGCATTGCTGCGAAAGGTGGATATACACTGTACTAGTGCCGACATTGTGCATGCTCTGTTGCCTGTGTCTATGAGCCTGTGGTTCTGTCAGTGTGATCATGTGATGTATCTGACCCCAGGAATGTGTCAATAAAGTTTCCTCTTCCTGGGACAATGAATTCATGGTGTTCTTATTTCAATTTCCAGGAGTGTATTAAATGGTGTTACTCTGAGCACATAGCTATTAATGTTTTGTAAAATATGTTAAGCTATTTTCTGTTATGATGTTTCGGATTTTCTGTCAGCGAGAAAAGGAAATGGTCTACGTGTTCACCAGATCTGTTTTCGCCTTATACCATGTGCAAATGGTCCAAGACAGAAACAATTACAAGTAGATATTAAGTTTCAATTAAAGATAGCCGAGCGTTTAAATGCGTTTTATCAATGAATTTGTAGGTTGCCAATTACCTGCTTAGCAGCACATTTTGTTTCATAGGGCAGTGTTGGATTTTCTGCAGCACACTTTTACACATTTAAGACATGGAGAAATGCAATACGCACGCTGTATTCCCCGCCTACAAAATGAACACGGTATGTGCTCACACTACTCATCCCTACTGGCTAAGCTAAACTGCGTTCGTAAAAAATATCTGTTCCACGATGTCTCAGTGCGCAAAGACAGGTTACATTTCTGATTAAGCAGTTGAAGCAGTGGCTCTGAGTCTTCTTTTCTCTAGCGATTGTCCCGTCCAGTAATTGGAAAATTTCATTTCATTACTTCGCTTTGTTGCCCGGCGCCCTCCTTGACACTACAGTCGTCATGGTAACATAAGGGATGGAAGTAGTATGCTCCATCTGCCTGTTAATCGGGTATGCTGTGTTCTGTGCGTTCTCGTATTTTAATTATTTGCGTGTCGTATCCTCTGAGGCAGAATTTGGAGGCCAACGCAGCATTTGCCTAAACGAGCGCGGTAAACCGCCTGTATTACAATCCAGGCAGGTTGGCTAGTGAGCCAGCTAGTGGCTGTTAATACGCCGCACTGCACATTGCGAACCGGGTTTGGCTGGGATCCCTGTTCCGCAAACCAGCGACCTGCACGTTACGCTATCCGAGCGACCCAACCAACCATTCTGGGTGTATCATGTAGTAATTCCAACCGAATTTACTTCAGTGAAATAACAGTACTGCCAAATGGACGAATTAAATGTAAGGACCATTTGTGGGGATGAGGTGTTTTGGCGTAACTTCGTCCTCCAGCACAGAAAGTAAGGCAGCTGCAGAATATGAAGCAGTGCGGACTTACGTAGACCCTATCATCTAGTCAGGCGAGCTCTTCGCGTTGCACAACAGACGCCCCCTCTCTCTGCACGCCCACTAAGCGGTGAGTCTCCCGGCCCACAAAGTCCGTCGAAGTATTCATTCAGTGGGAGTGCCTCCATACGTCACCCTCATTGTAAACGCATTTGCGCAAGTGCGGAGGATGGAGATTTCTCACCGATGACACGCTTTCACTTTATTCCACAGTGCAGCTGATGCAGATGACCTGCAATATGAAACTGGGACATTGCAAGTATTCCCCACTTGTACCGAACCTCCAGAAATGTCTCAGTTTAGCTAGTGAATACGTAGAGGATGCTATAAGGGGCGTACAGTATGAATGGCCGTGCTTTTCCATCCCACTGTAGCGGAGATTATAACAATCCGCCCATACACTATCTAGTGAGCCGCCGCGTAGGATTCTTTCTACGTGTTTTGCCGAAAAAGCTGTCGAAAACAATTCTGCTTCCTGTGATTATAAATGATGAATCAGAAAGTTATATTATTCGGAATAACGTTCAAAATGTATGTTTTTATGATTTATTTGTTTACTAAACACCACAAACTGATAGTATCGTCAATTAAAAATGTTTAAGTGAAAACTAACAATGTTTTGAGAGTATGGTCTTTTGACAGAACGCATCCTATCGGAGACTGACGCGCAGCTGTACCTCGTACTTACTCTTGTTATTACCCGTAGCCATTCGTACATTTTCGTTAACTTAAACGTTATTCATTTCTTTATTAAGATGATCCCTTTCTTGGATTGTAATATTGTTATAAGAATGTACTTCTGACACGTTGGCTTCTGCTAATACTGGTTTTGGAAAAACCAGCTTTTATTAGCAAACATTTATTAAGCAAGTTTACTTGCTTCGCGCCAGAGGAAGTGTGCTTTCCCTGCGAGCGTCGCTGCTGACATAAGGGACGTCCTCATGTCTAGCCACAGGGCCTCACACCAGCGATCACTGTCAAAGCCATATGGTCCACTGGGTCTTTCAGGTAGCGTGGGAACAAAAATCCCACTCCCTACCACGCATTCTGCAGTACCGTTTTAGCAAATGTATGCTACATGTTATCTGCAGACGCCATATAAAATTGTAAAACTGGAAAATAATGAAAATAAAATGTGGCTTCGACAGAAGTGGTGCCTCACAACATGCCCTCCTCGGCAGGGAACATTGCAGGTATCGTGGTTTTCTATGCGAAAAATCGTCTCCAAGATAAAACAAATCTTATCCTCTAATTATCTGTTCATATTTCAGTAGTCGTCCTATAATGTTACTACTAAATTCGGAATGTGTACTGATGATTCTGTTTTATCTTTTGCGGGTAGAGAAATCTTTGGCGTCCCCTATACTGAGCTCCAATTTCTTATTTAAACTACGTACTCCACTAGCGTCAGTCATTTGTTGTGTACACATTCGTACATTCCGTACAATATTTCTCAATTTTTTTTCCCGAATCGGCATTCTTGCGTTCCTGTGACCGGGCAATTTCTTCGCGAGCGTTCGTTGTTTGAAACCTTCTGTCTCATATAGTATTCTGCTGTTTACTGCCCAGTCGCGTTATAAATTTCTGCCGTATCTTCCGTTAGTTCCTTCAGCTAGTTGATTTCAGCCCTCCTGCTTTCCATGCGCTCCTGGGCACTGTTAGCTGTTCTCTTCTACGCCATTCTATTGACGTGCCCATGCTCACGTTATTCGCTTTTCAATTGTTATAATTTCTTATTTCTTGTAACTTAGTATCCTCTTAGTCTGTCTTCAGAAATGTTAAACGTTATTCATTTCTTCATGAAGGTGATCCATTTCTGGGACTGTAATATTGTTGCAAGAAAGCTTTAGTATTTACAAGCCCTCCAGCAGACTCTTGTGATCGGTAGCACACAATCAGTCTTTCTGGTTCTATCAGAGCTGCTTAGTGCTTATATGAAATTGAATGTCTAATTAGCAAAGTACATATATTTCAGGTGACAAAGAGCCGGCGGCTGTGTTAGACTTAGTGTTATAAATTGTATTAATCGGTGAATGTCGCAATTACAGTTGCGATTACAGCCAAATTCCCGATATAGCAGCCATCTTTGTGTTTTACATTTTGTTTCTTTTATTCTTTAATGCACCATAATATTACAATTACAAGAATTGTGATAGTCGCCTTCACTGGTCTGTAAATACCCTGGCGTGCAAAACTTGAGAACGAAAGTAACTTTCGTCTGACGTGACACTGCCAAGTAACTGAGCTCGATAAAACATGGAACATACATAGGAAGAACTGCTACAGCATAGTACATATGGTAAATGAAACATATGCGCAACGAGAACGTCAGAAAGGAAACTTTTATTCAAAGACAATAGTTCGAAAGAAGTCGTCACTATTCATGATGGTCCCCGTGACATTACAAAAGGAGGGACATTGTTTCTCAATGGGTTGTGTGCTCTGCGCAGCAAAGCCATGATGGCCTCAAGGCTGGTAAGGACTATTTGTGGTAAGGCAATCCATTAGTCCATCAGCGCGTCTAACAACTGTTGGAAAATCGTTGCTACATGTGGATGTACTGCAATACCTCCCCTCATCCCATACCATAAATCGGAGGAACGAGTAGGCCATCCGTTGTCAGAAATCCTCTCGTCCCAATAGTCATTCCACATGTATCTACACCTGCGTAGTTCGACGCGGTCGTGCGTTGTCATCCATTAAAAGGAAGTCATGACCGAATGAGCTCCTGAAATGAAGCTCACAAGCTCGTGGGGAAGGAGTACAGTACCACTGTAACCAAAATTTAGAGGTCAGTCGCACATGTAACATTATGCCCCCCCCCCCCCCCCCCCCCACCCCACCCCACCTCACAACAACTTGACCACCAAAACGACCATGTTTGACAGTGCTGCACCTACTCTCTTATGGCAAGAGGTGGGCACACTTAATTCACCCAGGAATATTATATCCCTTTCCCATGTGCGTCTTTTAAGGAGTATATTTGACATGGGAAAGGCCTCTGTAAGTTTATATCCTTGGGAGTCACGTAACCGAAAAGACGATAGATGACTAGATTGGTCTAAAGAAAGTGGGCAATTTTCCTTCTAAATCTCAACTATAGTCGACGATCGATCTGTGAGATTATTCTGAAAGGCTTTACGACGACGATTAGCGTTGAGTTCAGGAACCTTAACTTGTGACAGTGGGGCAATGGCGACAAATACACTCCTGGAAATGAAAAAAAGAACACATTGACACCGGTGTGTCAGACCAACCATACTTGCTCCAGACACTGCGAGAGGGCTGTACAAGCAATGATCACACGCACGGCACAGCGGACACACCAGGAACCGCGGTGTTGGCCGTCGAATGGCGCTAGCTGCGCAGCATTTGTGCACCGCCGCCGTCAGTGTCAGCCAGTTTGCCGTGGCATACGGAGCTCCATCGCAGTCTTTAACACTGGTAGCATGCCGCGACAGCGTGGACGTGAACCGTATGTGCAGTTGACGGACTTTGAGCGAGGGCGTATAGTGGGCATGCGGGAGGCCGGGTGGACGTACCGCCGAATTGCTCATCGATGTTGTCGCCAGTGGTCGGCGGAAGGTCCACCTGGGACCGGACCACAGCGACGCACGGATGCACGCCAAGACCGTAGGATCCTACGCAGTGCCGTAGGGGACCGCACCGCCACTTCCCAGCAAATTAGGGACACTGTTGCTCCTGGGGTATCGGCGAGGACCATTCGCAACCGTCTCCATGAAGCTGGGCTACGGTCCCGCACACCGTTAGGCCGTCTTCCGCTCACGCCCCAACATCGTGCAGCCCGCCTCCAGTGGTGTTGCGACAGGCGTGAATGGAGGGACGAATGGAGACGTGTCGTCTTCAGCGATGAGAGTCGCTTCTGCCTTGGTGCCAATGATGGTCGTATGCGTGTCTGACGCCGTGCAGGTGAGCGCCACAATCAGGACTGCATACGACCGAGGCACACAGGGCCAACACCCGGCATCATGGTGTGGGGAGCGATCTCCTACACTGGCCGTACACCTCTGGTGATCGTCGAGGGGACACTGAATAGTGTACGGTACATCTAAACCGTCATCGAACCCATCGTTCTACCATTCCTAGACCGGCAAGGGAACTTGCTGTTCCAACAGGACAATGCACGTCCGCATGTATCCCGTGCCACCCAACGTGCTCTAGAAGGTGTAAGTCAACTACCCTGGTCAGCAAGATCTCCGGATCTGTCCCCCATTGAGCATGTTTGGGACTGGATGAAGCGTCGTCTCACGCGTTCTGCACGTCGAGCACGAACGCTGGTCCAGCTGAGGCGCCAGGTGGAAATGGCATGGCAAGCCGTTCCACAGGACTACATCCAGCATCTCTACGATCGTCTCCATGGGAGAATAGCAGCCTGCATTGCTGCGAAAGGTGGATATACACTGTACTAGTGCCGACATTGTGCATGCTCTGTTGCCTGTGTCTATGTGCCTGTGGTTCTGTCAGTGTGATCATGTGATGTATCTGACCCCAGGAATGCGTCAATAAAGTTTCCCCTTCCTGGGACAATGAATTCACGGTGTTCTTATTTCAATTTCCAGGAGTGTATATGCGTTGCCGTCCGCAGCGCCGTATTCTACCTGTTAACGTATCTCTGTATTTGAATACGTGTTCCCATACCAGTTTGTTTGGCGCCTCAGTATACATTTCTTCTCCAGCCTAGGGGGTGAAATGATACAGCGGAGGCAATAATCAGTAAAAATGGGTACTCAAAACATCAAATTCAGAGGGCTCTGCATACGCAAATTCCATGTCAGCCAAAGAATACCAAGAAGAAAGTGATATAAAGTCTATGGCCTTTCTACCGTGTGTGGTTAACGTTTCTTCAAAAATTGTTACAATAATGAAGAAGCATAAAGTATAAGCGATATTCTTCACTTCAGACAGGGCGACAGCTTTTCTAGGATATGTGAAATAAAATTTGTTTTTACGAAAGATGGATATGTATGAAATTCGTTGTGAGGGGGGTGAATGGTATATAGGATAAATAATGAACACTGTACAAGGAAGGTGAATCGAACGCCGGCGTCATATCAGCTTTTCTCTGCCCCAAAAATCTGCAGTGGCTGAACACTGTATTTCCATTGGATTACAGGAAAGTTACGATACTGGCCACAGCCTCTCCTTATTGAGATTTAGTGGTCAAGGTAGCTGTGAAAAACCAATTAGCAGTCACCCTGCACAAGCGAGACGAGTGTTTCAAGCACAATAAATCACAGACTCGGTTCATTTCACGTCTGGTGTTTAAACACATGCTATCCATTTTAATAATTAATTATATAATTCGTAAGTACTGTCCGTTTGGTATCCATGCACTTCTTATATTTTATTTTGGACGCTTATATTTTTATGTATGACTTGCGCTCTTTTTTGTCAAGTCTCTTAAGCAAGTGCATTTACTCCACACTAATGAGTCAAGTGACTTTAATTCTGCTACCGAAGACTTGAAGATGACTTTGGTAGATATAATACTGTCCCAGAGGCACTCCCGAAACATGATGAAATATAAGATTTATATTGTGTATCTTGACTCCCATAAAACCTCCGCAACTGTTCCGTACTATCGACTAGTAGACAATATGCTTTCATACGGAATATCGGACTAGATGTGCGATGTAATTGAAGATTTTCTAAGAAACAAGTTTAGCAGATTAGGAGGCATGATCAGGATCGAAGGCTGTGTCCTGAGAATGTAAACACAGTCTGATGGGCCGCTACTGTTTATTTTATCCACATACAGGATCTTGTCGGTGGGTAACGTCTGTAGCCTTGCAGGCTATGCGTTATAGTACATGGAGACGATGAAGTTAGAAATCTTCCCCCCAATAAAGTGAGACTCACAGATAAGCAGCGCTTAGTCCAAAATCTTCAGGTCACTATAAGTTAAGCAAATGTAATTTGATGTGTGAACAGACGGAAACATCTGATATCGTTTGACTTCACGGTTGCCGATCAAGTCCTATTGTCAAGAGGATATACACTCCTGGAAATGAAAAAAAGAACACATTGACACCGGTGTGTCAGACCCACCATACTTGCTCCGGACACTGTGAGAGGGCTGTACATGCAATGATCACACGCACGGCACAGCGGACACACCAGAAACCGCGGTGTTGGCCGTCGAATGGCGCTAGCTGCGCAGCATTTGTGCACCGCCGCCGTCAGTGTCAGCCAGTTTGCCGTGGCATACGGAGCTCGATCGCAGTCTTTAACACTGGTAGCATTCCGCGACAGCGTGGACGTGAACCGTATGTGCAGTTGACGGACTTTGAGCGAGGGCGTATAGTGGGCATGCAGGAGGCCGGGTGGAAGTACCGCCGAATTGCTCAACACGTGGGGCGTGAGGTCTCCACAGTACATCGATGTTGTCGCCATTGGTCGGCGGAAGGTGCACGTGCCCGTCGACCTGGGACCGGACCGCAGCAACGCACGGATGCACGCCAAGACTGTAGGATCCTACGCAGCGCCGTAGGGGACCGCACCGCCACTTCCCAGCAAATTAGGGACACTGTTGCTCCTGGGGTATCGGCGAGCACCATTCGCAACCGTCTCCATGAAGCTGGGCTACGGTCCCGCACACCGTTAGGCCGTCTTCCGCTCACGCCCCAACATCGTGCAGCCCGCCTCCAGTGGTGTCGCGACAGGCGTGAATGGAGGGACGAATGGAGACGTGTCGTCTTCAGCGATGAGAGTCGCTTCTGCCTTGGTGCCAATGATGGTCATATGCGTGTTTGGCGCCGTGCAGGTGAGCGCCACAATAAGGACTGCATACGACCGAGGCACACAGGGCCAACACCCGGCATCATGGTGTGGGGAGCGATATCCTACACTGGCCGTACACCTCTGGTGATCGTCGAGGGGACACTGAATAGTGCACGGTACATCTAAACCGTCATCGAACCCATCGTTCTACCATTCCTAGACCGGCAAGGGAACTTGCTGTTCCAACAGGACAATGCACGTCCGCATGTATCCCGTGCCACCCAACGTGCTCTACAAGGTGTAAGTCAACTACCCTGGCCAGCAAGATCTCCGGATCTGTCCCCCATTGAGCATGTTTGGGACTGGATGAAGCGTCGTCTCACGCGGTCTGTACGTCCAGCACGAACGCTGGTCCAACTGAGGCGCCAGGTGTAAATGGCATAGCAAGCCGTTCCACAGGACTACATCCAGCATCTCTACGATCGTCTCCATGGGAGAATAGCAGCCTGCATTGCTGCGAAAGGTGGATATACACTGTACTAGTGCCGACATTGTGCATGCTCTGTTGCCTGTGTCTATGTGCCTGTGGTTCTGTCAGTGTGATCATGTGATGTATCTGACCCCAGGAATGTGTCAATAAAGTTCCCCCTTCCTGGGACAATGAATTCACGGTGTTCTTATTTCAATTTCCAGGAGTGTATCCTAGCTTCATGCGCTTGACCCTGAATGTGACCATTCCGAGAAAGCTTTCTATATATCTTCAGTCTCAAGAATTTAGTATTTTTGACTTCAGTCTTTGTAACAATGAAGCATCTGTTCTACGAGTGTTCCACATCAAAAATTCTAAGCACTGAATTTTGTTGGAGTTAAGCATCAGATTATTTCATGTAGGTCATGAGCTCATTTCACCTAGTACCGTACTTTCTCAATCATTTAAAGTCATTCACGATGCCACTGCGCCATTTTCAAGACTAAAAATATATAAATTGTTACTATTTTACGATATAACTGACCCAATTTAGAGAGGTCTCGAGAGATTTACGTCAAACACGAAAGAGAAGTGAAGGTATTGAGCCTTCACTCTGTGCAGTGACGCATAGCCGAACCGTTGCGTCACTTGCTGAATGTTTGGCTTCAGGCTCTGAGTGTAGGCAGGAGCAGTCCAGAAATCGCTCTCCCATGCCACACGGAACGCATGTGCATAGCGACGTACGGCGAGTGTTTGCTCACGTAAAGTATTGGGTCAACCTCTCGACTCCACGAAAGCCTCTTGCAGAATAGAAGGTAACAGATCTCCTATACTGTCTTCTTGTGTCTGCAAACTGTCCGCCTTGCAGACGCAGCCGGCAGTCGCAATGTCAACCAATAACGTAGCCAACACTCGTGGCTCTCCGAAGCGTTACCAAGAACTGTGCAAACCGGAAGACCTGCGTTACGTGTCTGAATTCGCCTGTATGCGGTTTGCACATCCTACTGGCCCGATTTCCACGTTCTGTCCACCTCACTCCATTCCTCCGTTCATGTTCACGTACAATACTTTGCTTCAGCATTCAACTACAGAATAACGTGTAACGTTAACATTAGCTCTCATAATGTAATTATAAAGACTAATATATCTGCAAAATCATAAAATTATGGGCTAATAATATATTCCACACCATAAAATCATTCTAAAAAATTTCATAAAAATAAAATACAAGTTACTTCGTTTCAAAAATTAGTGATCACACTTCCAGAGTGTACATATAAGGTTGGTAGAAGAAATCATAGAACCAAAATAGATAAAAATCACTGCATTTCTATCCGTGGGGACCGTACAGTATATTAGGTAGGTATACCAGTTTCTTTGCCTCTTCAATGTAATAGCCACGGATGCACTCCCGAAAGATGATGAGGGTGAGCTTCTATCTAGCTGCTCGACAGAATATCCGAAGAAGCTCTGGTCTGATGTTAAATCAGTAAACGGGTCGAAGCCATCCATCCAGAAATTACGTGACTATAATGGCATTGAAACGCAGAAAAGTCCGAAATACTAAATGTCTGCTTCCACAATTTTATCACTGCAGTTCCTACTTTAAATCGTCACAACAAAATGACAGATAACGAAATAAGGGATTGAAAAGAGACAGAAAAATAACTGAAATCGCTCAGCAGAGCAAAGGCCACAGGATCCGACAGGATACCAGTTCGACTCTACACGGAACATGAGCAAAAACTTGCCACTCTTCTATCAACAGTGTTTATACGTCTCTAAAGGAGTGGAGCGTTCCTAATGATTGGAGAAAAAGCACAAGTCATTCCCGTTTTCCAGAAGGGTCGTCCAAAAGATGCACAAAGCTGTATGCTTATGTCTCTAACTTCGGTCTGGTTCAAATGGCTCTGAGCACTATGGGACTTAACATCTATGGTCATCAGTCCCCTAGAACTTAGAACTACTTAAACCTAACTAACCTAACACAACATCCAGCCATCACGAGGCAGAGATAATCGCTGACCCCGCCGGGAATCGAACCCGGGAACCCGGGCGCGGGAAGCGAGAACGCTACCGCACGACCACGAGATGCGGGCCTAACGTCGGTCTGTTGTACAGTTTTGGAACATGTTTTATGCTCGTGTATTATGACATTTCTGGAGACCGAAATTGCCTCTGAAGGAGCCAACATAAGATCCAAAACGACAATACCATGAAAGCAACTAATGCAGGTTGTTGCCGTGTCCCTTGACTTCCGGAAAGCGGGCGACACACTTCCGCTTTGTTGCCTAGTGAAAAAAAATATAAACATTCGGAATACCAACACAACTGCGTGTTTGGACTGGAGAGCTTCTAGCGAACAAAACACAGCATATCGTTCTGAACTGAGATAAGTCTTCAGACGTAAAAGTAACTTCGGGTGTGCCCCGGGGGAGTGTTATGTGGCCATTACTTTTCACAATATATATAAATGAAGTATTATGTTATGTCGAAAGCTCCATGAGGCTTTTCGCGGATGGTACTTTTGTAAACAGATAAATCGGAACGCTTCAAAATTGTAGCAGAGAAATAACGGTTCAGAAAGTGGCAGCTAGCCCTCAGCATAAACAAATGTGACCTAGAGCCAATACCTAGGCAGAAAGACCCTGTATTGAATGATTACACAATTGCAGGACAAAATACTGGAATTAGATACCTCCATAAAGTAGCTAGGGTTATGTGTACGTATCGATTTGAACGACAACATAACATTAACTGCGAGTAAGGCAGATGTCAGACTCAAATTCTTTGGAAGAATCTTCAGGAAATGTAGTCCATCAACAAAGCAAGTAGCTTACAAAACACTCATTCGACCAGCACTTGAATATTGTTCATCAGAATGAGACACGTACTAGTCGGGACTGATAAAGGAAATAGAGAAGATCCGAAGAAGATAAATAAGTTTCGTTACAGATTCATTTCGTAAGCACGAAAACGTCGCGGAGAGGCCCAGACAACTCCAGCTAGAAGACTCAACCACTGTACTGCTTCCTCCTACCTACGTCTCACCAAAAGACCAACAAGATAAAATTAGTTCAAATGGTTCAAATGGCTTTGAGCACCATGGGACTTAACTGCTGAGGTCATCAGTACCCTAGAACTTAGAACTACTAGAACATAACTAACCTAAGGACAGCACACACATCCATGCCCGAGGAAGGATTCGAACCTGCGACCGTAGTGGTCGCGCGGTTCCAGACTGCAGCGCTTAGAACCCCTCGGCCACTCTGGCCGGCGATAAAATTAATGATTCGAGCCCACACTGAGGCTTACCAGCAACTGTTCCTCCTGCGGACCGTACGCGACTGGAACAAGAAAAGGGCAAGTGTTGTTGGTACAGCCGGCCGAGGTGGCCGAGAGGTTCTAGGCGCTTTAGTCTGGAATTGCGCGACAGCTACGATCGCAGGTTCGTATCCTGCCTCGGGTATGGATGCGTGTGTTGCCCTTAGGTTACTTAGGTTTAAGTAGTTATCAGTTCTAGGGGACTGATGACATCAGTGCTCGGAGCCATTTGAACCATTTTTAACGTTGGTACACACAGTACCTGCCACCTCACATGATAAGGTTGAAAGGTCTCTGTTGGATTCCTTTCACGTTAATTTCTTAAATCTGTTGTCATTTATGGCATAAATTCCTCCTCTAAATTTACTGTGGTGTTTCTGACTATCTGGGAGGAAACTGAGCAGCGAAATGTGTTACTTTTACACATAAACAAGAACGATCTTTCGCACTACTACACTTTAAAACACAGTTTATATGTAATTCATGTCACAGCCCCATACGGTACCTACATCCGCTCTCTTTTATATACTGTATATGATAAGAAAATGTCATCCCCCTTCCCTTCTGTGTGAGAGGATGAATGAGCAAATGTATTTCTAGTTGCATGCTTGATTGTAGCAGACAAGCCTGTCTGCTTGAGAACAGTAGGACCAACGTTGGAACAGGTAGCTACGCTTTCTAAAAGCAGAGAGGTTTCTATTCTTAGTATGGTCCTGTCCATCCCTTGTCATGTTGGTATAGGGAGCTGCCTCTCTGGTCACTTCCATTTGTATCTGTTACGCACGCTCGGTAGGGGCCCAGGTCAGTCTGTCCGCGGCAAGCGTCTGAAGTAGTAAGATCTCTGGCGAAGCGCGTCTCTGCTAAGTCCGTAGGACAATGGATTTCTTAAGTTCAGCCTAACTGAAAATTTAATCACCTTTATTTCAGGGTTAGTTCTAAAATACCTAATGTTATCTTAAATTGCAACGCAGTGTAACTCGAGTGTGAAGTTCAGAATATCTTCCGGTATTTGCTTTGTCACTACTTTGTGAGTGAAGTGGAACCACGCGTTGAACAGTAACTCTAACTAAGATCATTAATCTTAAATGGGAGTGTGCGTGAGATTATAACATCTCGTCTTGACAATATTTTTTAATATAGCAACTTTTCTTTATGTTCAACCCACGCGGGGTGTCCTTTGTGAGACCAGTACAACGTGCTTATACAATTTTTTGACCCATCAGGTTAATAGTAAGACGATAGTAACCAGTTCGAGGTTTTTCTTTTGTAAATTGCGTTTCGATGTAATTTATTTTAATTATCAAAAAATTTGTGGAGTTACAATCTTTGTGTAAACCAAGTTGACCACGTGAAGCATGTGGAGTAAGCATCAATGTAGCCCTCAGCTTTTCTTTTCGGGAAGATTTCACAGAGAGTTAGTATGAATTTAGTAAACCAGAATGTGGTAATTTCATGACGGACAGGATTGCTCTACGAACGTAACTTCTTTGGGTGAACATTGAATCGGTTGGTTGTGGTTGATTTCCTCTTGGATATGTTTCAATGTTCTTCGTGTGTTATTTTATGAATGCAGTGTTGTATGTAGTCTTCCAATCTTGGCTCCCTATTTGATGTGTTCCGTAAGATTACAAACTCACATTTTCACAATCCTAAATAAGGTACCAGTTTAGTTATGAATCAAGTCTGATATGCTGAAATTTTAATGGAACAATGACCAATGTTAAAATAAATGTCTAAATATAAACTGGTTTATTTCAATTGTCTTTTATATATATATATCACCGGTTATCGTAAGATGAGAACTAAAAGATTATAATTAATGTTAGTCTGATTGGGAATTTAGTAAGGTAGACTGGATACCTGGTGAAACAGTTGCGCAGTAATGCAAGGTTAACTTCCTAACATAGCTCACAGCTTTTAACCCACTTTTATGGTCTTGAATATCAGCACCGCTTTCAGAACAAATTAACGCAACAACATTACACATGGCAACCCTGTTCTGTGATTCCGCTAGACTGTGTAATCTCTGAAACGTTAGATCGCGAGCGTTGTATAATCTTAATTTTGTTTTCCCTGCAGCGCTCAAACAACTTCTGCGTTGTTTCTGAGCAGACTTTCAAAAGATTCACGGCCTTGTTGAGCGGCTTTGTGTTGTCTTGTTTTGTTTTCTATATTTGTGTGTTTTATATGTATGTGTTTTTTCCCTCGTTTGTAAATTGCACTGTCTTCGATCAAAGATATAAATTTGTTTTGCGTGTGAAAAAGTGCGTACTTGGTTGGGTACCTTTCGTGTGACTGTCGTAATTTTTGGCTGACACATTTATTGTGATCAGTGTGTTGCGTACCAGGTATAAATTGAACTAATGCAGACACGTAACAAAGCTAAAAGTAGGCGGTCCAGGAACTTAAGCAACATGGGCCAGGGGGATAACTTGATTTCGAATATTAACACGTTGAACGGTTCCGAAAATGCAATGGGGAATACTTCAGAGGAAATGCAAAACAGGACGAGCGGGCTCACAGCAGAGCCAGAAATTAATTTGCCTCCAGCTAACAAAATTGATTTGGCAGAACTCATAAAAGCCTTATTGCATCAAAATAATGAAAACGCAGAGCAATCAGAAAAATCGATCCGAGAACAAAAAGAATCATCCAAAAAATCGATCCGTGAGCTAGGCGAACAAATGACGCAGAAATCTGAAAAATCGATGCGCGAGCTAGGCGAACAAATAGACGAAAACTAATCCAGCACACAAATTAAATCGACAAGTCGATTCAGAGAGTTTCGGATGATATCTCACAACGAACAAACAATCTGGCAAGTAAAATAAAAAGTGATATTATAAAAGAATTAGGCTATACATTTTAAGAAATCGATGATCGTCTGCAAGCCTTAGAACAGGGCAAGCGGAGTCGCGATGCCGAATCGAAAGAGAGCGAGGAACAGCTACTTAGGAATTTCCAAGCGCTGAGAGAAGAATGCCAAAGGGAATACCAGCAGGTACTCTCCAGGGTCCAGGAGGCGGAAACGCATTGTCCCGCGTCCGTTAGCAACACAGTAGCGGACAACAGTCAAGCGATTCAAGCACTCGAACAGCAAGTAGAACAATTGAAGCAGACTGGGGCGGAGGACCACAGACAAATACATGATAATATTGCGGCATTAGCGGACATCGTAGGCATGATGAAGGTGAAGGAGAGCGATAACAATACTACACCGGTAGCGGTCGTAGAGACAGAAGAAGTGCGTTCGCTTCTTAGATTTCAGAAGGGATAGTTCGAAGTGAACAGGCGGCACAAAGCGATAACAGGCGAATTACAAGAACGCGTGGCGATTCTGGAAAGTCGCATGGGGTGTGATTCCGAACTCGCCAATAGCACTAAAAATAGCTGTACGAACAGTGCACAGAGGGACTCCGGCCACATGGGAGATTTTGACTACAGGGAATAATGTATTTTGAGGGGCAGATATGAGAAAAATAGAAACATTCAAGGGCCTCGCCGGGAGGAAGTGCGGGGATTTGATTTCAAACATTTCTTTACGGTGAGAAAGTTTGAGATGTTTCGAAATTCGCAAAAAGGAATACATCCACGAGCATGGCTCGAGCAATTTGAGTTCTGTCTTCCCCCCGACTGGACAAGTTCACATAAGATAGAATATATGTGTGGCTATTTGGAAGGCAAACCGGCAATTCGCATGAGGTCAGCAGCGCGTCACTGCAACTCCAGTTTCGACAAGCCTTTCCGTCCGCCTATTGGTCAGATGCGGCACAAGATAGGGTCAAGGTGGATATACACTGTACTAGTGCCGACATCGTGCATGCTCTGTTGCCTGTGTCTATGTGCCTGTGGTTCTGTCAGTGTGATCATGTGATGTATCTGACCCTAGGAATGTGTCACTAAAGTTTCCCCTTCCTGGGACAATGAATTCACGGTGTTCTTATTTCAATTTCCAGGAGTATATATATATATATATATATATATATATATATATATATATATATATATAATGTAAACCGTCCGAAATAGTTAGGCTTCATGCATCAGCAAATAAGAGATCGATATTGCGTAACGTGCTGTGAGCACCGTTCTTAAACATTTAATCTGAGTTGAATTCTGTCTTTTAAAGTAGATTCGGGAGCACCGGTGCACATTTATTTCCATTCATTTATATCTAACAACATTTATGTTTGTTAAAATTATCGATTCAAAACTGCTGCAGAAATAGTTTTGCTAAGATGGCGGCAGAGAGACGATAGTCAATTTGTCTATTGTTATTCTCGATTCCTTTTATATCAAGTTAATATATTTAGATAAAAGTCTTTAAGCCTTTCGCTCTCTATTCTTTAGCATTAAAATTATTCTCAATGAAAAATACTTCTTATTTTTTATTCCAGCGACTAGTAAACTCCGCTGTAAGTTACTAGCGCTAATGGCTGCGCTCCTAATTGCGGAGCTGAAAATTAACACTTAAAAACATTAATTAGATTGGATTACAATTGAAATAAATACAAATCCACATCTAGACAATAGCGACTCATTCTGGAGTAGCGACTCTAGTTTTCAAATAATAATTAACAATATAGTTACCGGCTTTCTCTTTACAGACCTCACAAGTCTCACGTCTGAAGAGTACATCAGTTAGCACAGGAAGACCAACTGAACCACAATTGTCAGTGATAACAAAAACGATTATAATTGTCATTTTCTATAAATGTAGTTATCTGATAATAGTTTTAATTCACACACAAATGAAATTTTTACAGAAATAATGAAATAATTATCGTCATTTTTACAGGATACAGTCTTTTTATACGTAGTATGATAATATATGTTCACGTTTGTGCATTTAATTCATTTTAACATCTTGTGGCTAGATCATAGTGTCGTTGATATTACATTGCCCCTTGGGCTGAGAAAAAAAATTAGTTTGTATATATATATATATATATATATATTTTTATCAGACCACCATATCCAAGTAGGTTCATTGTTCTCATGATGCAAATGTTAAGATACAATATTGTTTAATACATACATGACACAAATAGTGTTGAGTATTTAAATTGCTTCAGTAACTGTATAGTCTCGGAAAAGCGGCGGATATTTCCCGGATTAACTTATCCCTCCCCCCTCCAATTTAGGTTCACTGGACTCGAAAAATCTGGAGTAAAACCGTCCAAAGGGCTTCAAAAAATACAGTTGCCTACTCTTAATTATCAGTCATGACATGAAGATAACATGTAATAAGTTCAAAATGCAAATTTTATACTTCGGTTAATTGTATCTGAGGTAGAAATGTATTTTATGGTGGTGTTTCATCAAGGCTTACAGTTCATGTAATTCAGATAAGAATGTCAAATAACAATTATAACAATTCACCGATTCGCTGATGACGTCACAGGCAAAATCGGCAGTCTTGTTATTTGCGTTACCTTTTGCAGAAATGTGTATTAATTACTGATACGCTTGCACCTGTGTCGAGGAGAATAAGAGTTGCTGCACCATTGATGGATCCAGTGACACTTGCTTGAATATTCTCTTTTTCTTTTGTATCAAGAACAGCAGATTCTTGATGGGGTTCATCTTCGTTCCTCTTACCATCCTGATAGCGAATCATATTTATTTTCTGTTTTATTGACCTATCGCCTTCATTCTTGGTCTCGGTCACCTGCCGAAGGCGTACAGGGACCGCGATTTTTTGTAGGCTTCTGTATATTCAGCTTTGGTTCCGATGGTACCTCCACTATTTTCACATTTTGTGAGTCTACAGTCTGAGGTAGAATACTTGGGGCCCACCATTGTGGATACTGAATATTTTTGATGGGTACAGCTTGTATATAATTTATTAGCTGACCTGGATTCATAGAATTTTGTTGCGGCTACCAATGACTTGGCCTTGGTTGTCGCCAATACTCATGGTCACCTCGCATGTTTTTAGGTTTATCCTTGTACGGACTGTCGTCTTTTACAATTACTATTGTTGTTATTATTATTAGAATTTTCGTTATTATACTACCTCTGATTACCTTTCGGATGCTGGTAGTCATTGGATTTCTGCTAATTATTGTTATTATTGAAATAGTCAGAATTTTGGTTGTAGGAATTTCTACTATTATTATATTTCCCGTTATTATAAGTCTTGCTTTTGTTTTTCTTGAGACTACCTTGGCCCCTATTCCCACTGTTTCCGTTCCAGGAAGCTTTTCCACCAGGACTGCTGGTACTGCTTGCCACATCAGAATTCTTTCTGGCATCCTCTCGAACTAAATCTAGGGAATCGATCACAGATAAAAATTCCTTCAAATCGGTATCTCTAATATGTATTGGCGATCTAGCCTTCAATACAAGTAACAAGTCCCGTGAGGTTACTGGTTCATTGCAGTACCGTGTCACATTAATATATTTTTCGAAGTATTTTCTTAAGGAACCTGTCTTCGGGTTATATATTTCTGCATTATAGACAATTTTTCGCAGTCGTTCTTGAGTAGACGCTGACCAGAAATGATCCAGAAACGCCTTCTCAAACTCATTGAAAGTCTTGCAGGTTCCTGTTGAATTTAACGCCCAGAGCGATGCATCACCAGAAATGTATTCCCGTATTTTCTGATCCTCCGTTCAGGACTTTGGAAGAACACTTTTGAAGTTCCGAATAAAAACTACTGAATGAGTATTTTTCTTACTCTCTTCGTTAAATACTTGGAACTGTCGATGCTTAATCAAGCATTTTTCATGCATTAAGGTAGTTAAGTTCAAAATGGCTCTGAGCACTATGCGACTTAACTTCTGAGGTCATCAGTCGCCTAGAACTTAGAACTAATTAAACCTAACTAACCTAATGACACAAAACACATCCATGCCCAAGGCAGGATTTGAACCTGCACCGGAGCGGTCGCTCGGTTCCAGACTGTAGCGCCTAGAACCGCACGGCCAGTCCGGCCGGCGGTAGTTAAGTCCCTGGCGTTATTGTCCTTAGCAGAGGGTATATGAACTCTATTACAAATACACTGCTTTATAGTTCGAGTTCCTTGGTGATGCATAATGCTGGGGTGTTATGGGGTTGATTACCAAAACTTGGTCTGCATATAACGCAGTGAAGTTCATTTGCAGATTTTCAATAATCTTTTCCCTGTCAGTACCAGTGTTTTCATTACTGTGTGCTGACATTGTTTCAAAATTTTGATTTTCAAACTTCAATACCTTGGCTACTTCCGTTCGGACTTGGTTTTGAATTGTTGTGGAAATGTCATCCTGCATTGACTCCACAGTAGTAGCCAAAGCTTTGAACTGGTTTTCTAATTCATCGATTTCAGTTTGAAGACTACTGACTTGAACTGGTATGGTTGTTAATGGTTCGATAGTAGTTTTTATAGCACTGATCTCTTTGTTAAAATGAGTAGTGATAGCTTTATCGCGATCGACCAATACCTTATATATTCTATGAACAATCACCTTATCTCTCTCTACGAAAATACTGTTTATGTGTTTCATAAATTTCTTCTCACGCTCCTGGTCCCTGAGCACGCATTGCTTTTCACGCTCTTGCTCCCTTCGCTACTGTTCCTGTGTTTCTATAGCCCTTTCTTGCTGCTGCTTGATAGTATGCCTTTCACAGAGTGACGATAGCATATCCTGTTGTGACACAGTTTGAGGATTGCTAACTTGTGGCCCTTGCCCTGTAGAAATAATATCATTAATTTCTAATTGTTTGACAGCGGGAATGTCTGCTTGTTTTGAAAACTCCTCAGTTTCACTTTCGCTTGGGACATCAGTTAATGGATTGTCATCATCAATTATTAGATTTTCTAGCAACTGCCCAGATGTGTGCGTAGATCGATCTACTTGAGTATCTGATGCCGTTTCTGCATCAGCCTGCTTATTCGGTTCTATCTGGTTCTTTGGCCTAACCATTTTATCACTAATCTTGCGCAGTATATAGAGATATCACTGACAATGACAATACTGACACAAAATAATCTTATATATAAATAGATACAATAACTAAAATGGTTCAAATGTCTGCACAAAATTTTACCAGATAACTATACTTGAAAACATTTCACTCGCAGCAGGAATACAAAAGAAGTACTATTTAAAGCTGCAGTTACTGAATACCGGGAGCCAGTGTGGCGAAATCGGATTCAATTATTTCGTGACTTTAATCACTTATGGAGGATATTTTAGGTAGATCTATAAAATATATAACCAGTTGCCTATTGTCAGTGTAACAATTCGTTTGATCTCAATTCGGGCTAATATTTGTAACTCTGCTAAGGAAATCTCCAGTTGACGTTGTGTAGAAATGTGGTCTGAAAAGTCGTGTTGGTGGCACTTTAATTGCATATCATTTATCAGATTTCCTGTAGCAAAAGGAACATTGAGTCACAAAATACTACCCGCGCACCACACTGATTTACGTCTCCTATTAAAATATCCCCCCCCCCCCCCCCCCATGAACCATGGACTTTACCGTTGGTGGGGAGGCTTGCTTGCCTCAGTGATACATATAGCCGTACCGTAGGTACAACTACAACGGAGGGGTATCTGTTGAGAGGCCAGACAAACGTGTGGCTCCTGAAGAGGGGCAGCAGCCTTTTCAGTAGTTGCAAGGTCAACAGTCTGGATGATTGACTGATCTGGCCTTGTAACAATAACCAAAACGGCCTTGCTGTGCTGGTACTGCGAACGGCTGAAAGCAAGGGGAAACTACAGCAGTAATTTTTCCCGAGGGCATGCAGCTTTACTGTATGATTAAATGATGATGGCGTCCTCTTGGGTAAAATATTCTGGAGGTAAAATAGTCCCCCATTCGGATCTCCGGGCGGGGACTACTCAAGAGGATGTCGTTACCAGGAGAAAGACAACTGGCGTTCTACGGATCGGAGCGTGGAATGTCAGATTCCTTAATCGGGCAGGCAGGTTAGAAAATTTAAAAAGGGAAATGGATAGGTTAAAGATAGATATAGTGTGAATTAGTGAAGTTCGGTGGCAGGAGGAACACGACTTCTGGTCAGGTGACTACAGGGCTATAAACACAAAATCAAATAGGGGTAATGCAGGAGTAGGTTTAATAATGAATAGGAAAATAGGAATGCGGGTAAGCTACTACAAACAGCATAGTGAACGCATTATTGTGGCCAAGATAGACACAAGCCCATGCCTACTGCAGTAGTACAAGTTCATATGCCAACTAGCTCTGCAGATGACGAAGAAATTGAAGAAATGTATGATGAAATAAAAGAAATTATTCAGATAGTGAAGGGAGATGAAAATTTAATAGTCTTGGGTGACTGGAATTCGCGAGTAGGAAAAGGGAGAGAAGGAAACATAGTAGGTGGATATGGATTGGGAATAAGAAATGAAAGAGGAAGCCGCCTGGTGGAATTTTGCACAGAGCATAACTTAATCTGCATCAAACCAGTCTCAGGACTGAAGACCACAACAACAACAACATTCAAATATTTCACGTAAACTGTCCGAAATAGTTAGGCTTCATGCATCAGCGAATAAGAGATCGATATTACGTAACGTTCTGTGAGCACCGTTTTTAAACATTCAATCTGAGTTGTATTCTGTCTTTCAAAGTAGATTCGGGACCACCGGTGCGCATTTATTTCCATTCATTTATATCTAACAACATTTATGTTTGTTAAAATTATCGATTCAAAACTGTCACAGAGAGACGATAGTCAGTTTGTCCATTGTTATTCTCGATTCCTTTTATATCAAGTCAATATATTTAGATAAAAGTCTTTAAGCCTTTTGCTCTCTATTCTTTAGCATTAAAATTATTCTCAATGAAAAATACTCCATATTTTTTATTCCAGCTACTAGTAAACTCTGCTGTAAGTTACTAGCACTAATGGCTGCGCTCCTAATTACGAAGCTAAAAATTAACACTTAAAACATTAATTAGATTGGATTACAATTGAAATAAATACAAATTCTCATTTAGACAACAGCGACTCTATTTTTCAAATAATAATGAACAATATAGTTAGAGGCTTTCTCTTTACAGACCTCACACATCTAACGTCCGAACAGTACATCGGTTAGCACAGGAAGACCAACTGAACCACAACTATCAGAGATAACAAAAAAGATTGTAATTGTCGTTGTCGGTGAATGTAGTTCTCTGATAATAGTTTTAATTCGCACAGAAATGAAATTATTACAGAAATAATTATAGTCATTTTTATACGATACAGTAGTTTAGATAATGTTTGTTTGTTGTTTGTACATTTAAATAATTTTATCCTCTTTTGGCTCTGGCATTTGTTCAGTGAAAATACGCTCCCAGCGCATATAATGGTATACATTATTTAATATCCTGACCTCCGTGAATAGGAATTCTCAAGTAAAAATAGTTGTAACTTAACCATTGCTGAAGCGCAGCCATGTTCAATAAGATGATTTGTTATCAATTATATTTTCTGACGGGAGTCAGGCGAAGTGAGTCACCGGCACTCCTGCAGAATGAAACAGAATTGCCATGATATTACGAGCAAACGTATACATGACATTAAGAGTAAAAAGGTTAACGCCAGCTGTTAAATTTACATACCATATAAAATGTCTTAATATATAGTATTGTGTCACATAATTACATTTTCATCATCTGAGCTCAACTAATGGCTGGCTGCCATTACCAAAACTGCTAATGCCCCTCACCAGATTGCACAGCACCATGTTTGGAGCGGCGTTAAAAGCGTACATTAAAAGTAGACTGACAAATTAATTATAAGAAATGTAAAAATGCAAAAGTACGTCAATGAAACACATGATTCATTTGAGAGGCGACGGTAAGTTGTAAGAAAGTACACAGCGTAGTACATTGGAACAGTCACAGACGAACTGTAATTTATATAGATAAGAAACAATAACATACAGCCTTATCGAATCCATCACCTTAGAAGAGGGAATCACCTAAGAATATTTGCGAAGCACTGTGCCGATATCGTGTATTCATAACGCTCTCCAATATGTGTGATTGTTTCCAGTGTTTAAACCAACAGGATAGGTACGTGAATTACTGGAACATATCAGACAATTTACGCTCACCGTTCGCCACAGCAGGAGTATATAAAAATCCTTGCAAATGCGGTCAAGTGTATATAAGAACCATACTGAAGATCCAAAGAAACTGCCTAATATGGAGTAGGGCCCCCGTGAGTACGCGGCAGTGTCGCAAACCACGTGGCATGGACTCGACTAATGTCTGAAGTAGTGCTGGAGGAAAATGACACCATGAATTCTGCAGGGCTGTCCACAAATCCGTAAGAGTACGAGGATGTGGTCTCTACTGAACAGATATGCTCAATAATGTTCATGTCTGGGGAGCTTGGTGGCCAGCGAAAGTGTTTAAACTCAGAAGAGTCTTCCTGGAGCCACTCTGTAACAATTCTGGACGTGTGGGAGGTCGCATTGTCCTGATGGAATTGCCAAAGTCCGTCAGAATACACAATGGACACGAATGGATGTAGGTGATCAATCAGGATGCTTACGTACGTATCACCTGTCAGAGTCGTATCTACAAGTATCAAAGGTTCCACATTACTCCAACTAAACACGTCCCGCACCAATACACAGCCTCCGCCAGCTTGAACACTCCACTGCTGACATACAGGGACCATGAATTCATGAGGTTGTCTCCATACCCGTACACGTCTATCAGCTCGATACAATTTGAAACGAGACTCGTCCGACGAGGTAACATGTTT
This sequence comes from Schistocerca gregaria, assembly GCF_023897955.1. NCBI lineage: Eukaryota > Metazoa > Arthropoda > Insecta > Orthoptera > Acrididae > Schistocerca > Schistocerca gregaria. The sequence goes on from NC_064924.1 coordinate 453,726,024, forward strand.
CCAGTCATCAACAGTCTAATACCATTTTTGACGGGCCACGAAGAGACGTAAAGCTTTGTGTCGTCATCAAGAGTGCACGAACCGCCTCCGGCTCCGAAAGCCAAAGTCGCTGATGTTTCGTTGAATGGTTCGCACGCTAACACTTGTTGACGGCCCCATTGGAATCCGCAGCAACATGCGGACGGGTTGCACTTCTGTCGCGGTGATCGATTCTCTTTAGTCGTCGTTGGTCCCGTTCTTGAATGGTCTTTTTTCGGCCACACAGATGTCGGAGATTTGATATTTTAACGTATTCCTGTTTTTCACGTATACTCGTGAAATGGTCATACGGGAAAATCCCCAGTTCATCGCTACCTCGGCGATGCTGTCTCCCATCGCTCGTACGCCGACTATTACAACACGTCCAAACTCACTTAAATCTTGATAACCTGTCATTGTAGCAGCAGTAACCGATCTAGCAAGTGCAGGATTAACACTTATTTTCTTATACTGGTGTTGCCTACGGCAAAGCTGTATTCTGCCTCTTTACATATTTCTATCTTTGAATACGCATGCGTATACCAGTTTCTTTGGCTCTTCAGTGTACAAAAAAGAGCATTAACGACCGGCTTAAACTAACACAAGGGCAATTTTGGTCTGGGACACAAGAAAAATTGTCAGCAGCAGTTAATGCATTGGGACCGGGTAAGCACCACACTCGATTCACTAAGGTCACGGTTATATCAAGACCCTCATCAGGTTACCTTTCATTCGGAAAGTGGATGCACTCAGCGACTGTATGTGACTTATAGATCATAGAGTACAGCAATCAGTCTTCCTCTTTAGATTTTATTATGCATATCTAGATTTAGGCTAGTAGCTAGCCATTCTCAATGCGCTATTTTTTATTCTCAATGAATGTAAGTCCCTGTTGTTCGGGAGTCAGTCAAAGTTCTTTGAATACTACTCAATATATATCAAGATCCAATCATTTCTATGCTAGGATGTACAGGAAGGCCATAGAAATTCAAGAGCACAGAAACTTTTCTAAAATAAAACAAGGGCTTGCTACTAAATAAAGCAAACAGCGTCAAGTCTTCCTCACTACACTCTCCGTAATACGGGGCGGTGTGAATCCACCAACAGCCGTCGATCTGATGACGTCACAAACCTACCGTTACCTGGGTAGATATAAACAGTTCGACTGGTCGAGCTTGTTTAAGTTTACACTGCTATCGGAGTTCCTATAATCACTCAGTCTTCACCTCTGGAAGATGAAACTGAGGCAGAGAAATATGTCTTGAACCACGTCCTACTCCCAAAAGAAATTTCCAAGGACACCACTGTTAGTCGTTTAGTTCTCATTTCTGGCGTACAAAACTCTCAAATTTCCCTTACGTAGTTGAATGATACTTTTACTTTTCTGTAGTACCGATACGTTAATCTCAGAGGACCTCCTGACAGCGTGTTGCTACTTCTGATGGGCTTACTATTGCTGTCAGTGTTTCAGGTCAAACACGGTGAAATTTCCACGAAGAAAACTTATGTGAAAAATGGAAAAGGGGGAACGAAGGAAGATCGTGTTTAATGTTCCGTCGACATCGCAGTCATTAACGACGGAACACAAGCCCGGCTTCTGTTAAGGATGGGGAAGGAAATCGGCCGTGCCCTTTCAAAGGAATCATCCCAGCCTTTGCCTGGAACCATTTAACGAAATCACGGGAAACCTAAGTCTTCTAAACATTTATGGTGGTGTCTGTTTGTTCTATATCGTGTCTCCCTACCACTTTCGCGCAACGACGCTCTGAGCGTGTTTTTTAGGGAATTGACTTGTTTGAACCTGGGACCTGTTGCTGGTAAGGAGACGCCAGACCACACATGACATGTAGAATTCAGAAGAGTTCAGTGAGACTAGTGATGATATAACCAAATACTAAATGATCTCAGCGTCAGCTCCACTGAACTCTCTGTAAAAGAATCTTAATACTAACTAAATTTAGTGGAAGGGGTTCAAGGCTTTCCAATTTTTAGTTAGCTGGTAGAATAACGTCGAAAAAGCAGTTAAGTTTACCATTGGAAATTTTATTCTACTCACAAAACATCGTTTATAAATTGCACTATTGATAAAAGGAAATGTTTTAATACAGGATAGTAAAAACCAACTGCGATCAACAAAAATGTGAACGAATATTCCCTGAATGGGTTTCCAAGTTCTACAATGGATCGAAGGATGACCTATGCCATATCACATCTATAATCTAGGTTTAAATTAAGTTTCACAAAAGAGAAAACTATCAAAATGGTCTACAGTGACCCTCAGTTATCTTTAATTACTTATCTAACTTGTCGTAAATTAAAGTGGTTGATGTCGCTTCTCAATAACTATATAACAGAGCAATTATCGCGTTTGAGATTTTTACTTCAAGTGGCATATGTGAACACCATGAGTTTTAATTAACGATCGACACTAGTATTACACAAAAAGGGGGTGTAACAGATGAGAATTCTGCAGTTCTGAGTGAAGCCTTATGCGCTCAAAAACGCGGCATCGCGTGCGTTCATTACCTTGTCGGTGTTTAGGCAGCGTCAGGGCAGTGGCGGGCAGCACAGCTCCACTCACCTCGCCATCTCGGAAGCAACTCTTCTCCTTACTACAATTTACCGAAGTTGGTTTAAAAAAAACTATCTGGCTATGTTTTCATCTGACCAATCAGCGTCTCAATGTTAACCATAAGCTCCGCCTACAAAAATTCTGTCTATCCAATGAGAAACGTTATACTTTTCGTGGTGGGGCAATGTTTTTAAAGTTTGCAACGTAACAGAGACGCGAAAAAGTCTCACGCTAAAAACTGCAGCTGGTGTGGTCCTTCTAGAGTTATCGTAAGATCTATACTGTTCTTCTGGAGGACTCTTTCTTTTAACATGGGCTGAAGGATGGTCCTAATGTAACAGACACGCGAAAAAGTCTCACGCTAAAACTTGCGGGTGGTAGTGGCCCTTTTTGTGTGGTCGTAAGATCTATACTGTTTTACTGGAGGGCTCTAGCTTTTAACATGGGCTGGGGGGTGGTCCTTGACGTAACAGAGACGCAAAAAAAGTCTCACGCTAAAACGTGCGGGTGGTAGTCTTAGAGGTAGGCTGGCGACGTGGGTGTCCAGTCCGTCCCTTATCGTAGGGCCTTCTGGCTTAACACGGTTCTGCTCTCGGCTTCTGTTCTCGTTTCTCCTCTCGGAACTACGTTGGTCTCACGGTGGGAAGGTACGACATGCATTTAGGCATTCTTGTGTTAGTCTGTGATATTCCATTTGCTCACTCGTTACTCGTATTACTTTGGTTAATTTAATGTCACGATTTATTCGGAGCTATGTGGCATACTACTGGATTTGCTTATCATGTCAGGGTTTTCATGGAAGGTGTTGGATTTGCCTGACACCTTACAATCTGGATGGCTGGACTTGGGATTGAACCGTCGTCCTCCTAAAGGCAAACTGCATTGTGCCCATAACTTCACGTAACTAGTGCTGTTAGTAGGCAGACCCTCCCCAATAAGAGAAGAAATTGAGGATTTTTTTTAAATAGTCTTAAGAATTTGTGCTGTGTCAAAACGCAAGGGGTACGTTCTCCCTTAGTGGTGGTTAGCGTCCAGCGTGATAAATCACTGATAACACCTGGTGGCCACGATCATATACGTGTATGATGTGGTAAAACCAAAATCAAATTGTGTTCTAGAGGATATGAGAGCGTCTACGGAATAGCAAGTGGCGATCATACGCGACTGCAGCGATATACCATATCGCCCTCGCTGCGTCCAGAGATGCTACCTGATCGATGCGCAGCAGCCGGCCGCAACTCCGAAGAATCGACAGCATCGATGATTATTACATTAATTGTTAAAATATGGCATGGCGTTGCGTGTTTGTTCGTTTTAAATGGTTCCTATTGTACAACGGAAAGGGTTAGTTAGTTCCCGGATAGACCTCTAACCGACCAATTGGTGATAGTGGTGTATATGAGGTCTGATCTTATAGCGTTTCACTGCGTGGTGTAGTGAGGCTACTCAATTGACACCTAAGTCTTGGGAGAGTGCACGGAATTTTGTTGGTTATAGGTGTGGGAACAGTTTCTTTCGTAAAATTTGCTGGGGTGAGTCCCGCGTGAGCCTGATTTAATTGAGAGATTGCTTTGCTAGGTGCTGAGTTTTGTGGAATCGGTGTGACCGATAACCCGTCTGCATTGTATGTTGAGAGGTCGCTACGCGCCCAGAGGTAATTGGGTTGAAAAAAAATGGTTCAAATGGCTCTGAGCACTATGGGACTCAACTGCTGTGGTCATCAGTCCCCTAGAACTTAGAACTACTTAAACCTAACTAACCTAAGGACATCACACACATCCATGCCCGAGGCAGGATTCGAACCTGCGACCGTAGCAGTCGCACGGTTCCGGACTGCGCGCCTAGAACCGCGAGACCACCGCGGCCGGCAATTGGGTCGCTTGTCGTTTTTATTGAGGTGATTTGGGTATTGTGCGTGTGTGTATCGAGAAGGAAAAGCCTCGAACACGTGTTGGTAGTTGTATTTTCAAGACCACTAGCTTACAGCAGACAGCGAATTGGCTCATAGAACGACGAACTGTTTCACTATACGGTGATGGGGTGCACGTATCACTGAGTATACAAGCGATAGTAAATTGAAGGAAACGTTTAACGAGCTACACTAGCTAAACCAAAACTTGATTCAAGGTGACGAGTGGCCGATTTAAATGTTAGAGAACTTAGCGGGTCGCCTGTGGTCACCGCCTGAAGAGGTCAAGATAGGCTTTTAAATTGTAACTTAAGGTTAGTTGAAAAGTGGCGGTGACATTTAGGACTTTTGTTTAATTTTTTTTATTACTTTTTTCCGTATTGTGGGGACTGATAATATATTTGCTGGCACTCGTTCACTGGTGATAACCAATGTCTATTGAGATACCTAGAAGCAAAATAAATCCAATTTTACTGGGGTTAAAGTAAATTTCCCGGTCTATTCATTTGGTATCTAGTGCGAATATATCTATATCATTTTCGGAAGTATAAAGGAGTGTAATTTAGACATATTGATACAGTGGAGTCGATATCAGGTATGCTGTGGTATTTTTAAATGTATTTGGTAAAAGGTTCTTGAACGAATGAAATTATAAATAAGCAACTGAAATTAGATCTTCTCAATATCAAAGAAAAGATTTCTATTAAGGGAAAAACTTTTCTACAATAATGAATAAGTTTAATTTAAGTAATTGAATTATTTACGGAAAGGCCAAAGATTTTGCTACTAACAAAGATTCATTATTCTGTGACGCATGCGAAGTCTCATCACTTACATATTATAGCTGCGCCGAGTTGGAAAAATATTTAAGGGAGAATTAAAAATTTTTAATTCCTGGCAGTAGTGATGGAAGTGCCCATAAACAGAATAATCATTTCAAGACTGTAGACAGATTGGTATTTTAGTACAAGTAATAAAATAGTTCCGAGTATATGTCAGAGAGTATGTACTGCGTTGTGAAAAGCTCGTTGCGAAAGATAACAACTGCTAGTTGGATGTCGCATTTATCATCAGGCAAGATAATCAAGTACTGAAATTAAAGTAATTTGTTGCTCTGACAAGATCAGTATCGTAGACAACGAGAGTGGTTCATTAAATAGGCCCATTTATTCACTACTGCTTAATTTCAGTAATCACTGGCGTGTGAATATTGTTAAGTGATTATTCGCAGTTCTGTCGTGGCTTGGTACGATTTCTCGTGTCTAGGCAGGGTATGGTTCCCATTATATGGCAGATGGGCTGTTTGCATGGTCATCACTTGAGGTGGCTGCAATATTACTTGTACTAAGGCTGATTTCGTGTCCGATTGGTTCGTTGCCAGTGTGATTGCGGCGCGGGCTAGATTCTTGTCGTCATCAGAGGCTCCTCTCCAACTGGAATCTTATGCAATTAGATAGCGTTCTGCACTCTTAACATCTAGTTAAAAATAAGAAACTGTACCTAATTAAAGGTGTGGTAGCCGAATGGTGGCCTAAGTACTTTGCGCAACAGGATACTCTGCAGTAACGGCATAGAGACGTTGGTACAGTACGATCCCTTGTCGTTGTCAATCGATCTTGGGTACTGCCAGTCACGGACCAGTACAAATTATGATCTTTAATGTGAAGGAAAGTAGCGGTGACTCTCCCTAACCAGAAGTTCAGGGTAGGGGGAGTTGCAACTGAGCACCACAAACGGTTGCTATTTGCGTAGATTGTCATCGACATACTTTTTAAATACCTTTCCCTCATATATTATTGTTATGATTATTATGTTAAGGTCAACAGCAGCTATATTTATTAGTTAGTTCCTCTTATAATGACGTCGACACACTAACAAAAGAATGCAATTCGGTACCGTATACTGACCAGCAATACCAAATATTAAATATCATAAATTGTCCAGTACTACCAAAGATTAAGTACCATAAATTGATCGAAATTAATCTGAAATTGTTTTGTCTAGACACGCACGTAAGAACTGTTGTATAATAGAAATAATTTAATTTTCTTACTCATAACCTTTTAGAGTAGCCAAGAATCACTACTACCAATTCATACATCATACTGCACTTCAACAAAGGTCACAGACCTTAAATGCACTCATTCCCTACCGAGCTTTAAGTAAACTCACAGTAAAGATTGATATTTGCTACCTTCTTACTTACGGGTGCTACCTTCACCAAAATTTTTAAATATGTCTGAAATGCTTCATATTGGCAGATACCGTCAAGATGCATTTTGCTTCTACGACAACGCCCGTCTCTGTCTTTATCTTACGAAACTATCTTCTTAAACTTTCAACTTTAGATAAAAAATAAAGCAGTCTTTCGTATTTTCTGTATTTTTAAATAGATAACTCACTCTTACATCCATTTAAACAAAAATAGTAGCCCTAATTATTTTAATATGATTTTACCAATTAAATCATCTCAAAGTGTAAATTCTTTAACTTGTAAGAATCTTGGATGAATATATCTTGCGTTCATTTGTCACTCAAAAATCTCTCACTTCGTCAGACCTTTATCTCAAATAGCAAATATGTAGTTAATTCGGTCTAAATGTGGAACCAGAAAAAAATTACAATTTATTTCTTTCTCTTTACTAACTACGTACAGAGACCAACACCAATAGGTTATCGAGAGGCAAACAAAACTGAATGCCCACTCGAAGCGCAATGAAGTAATACAAAAAAGTGAAAGAAAAATCCTCGTGTACTCCCAGCATTTTTTAACTCAATTAAAAAAAGTGAAATTCTCAGTGACTTCAGATGATAGCGATCCACCACCTCACCAATAAAACCTCAATGAAATTGTCACTTGTAATCATTAACTACCGGAATAAAGGTTGCAGTGGAATTCCGATTTGATGTTGTTTACCTTGGGTCTGGATCAACACGAAATGTTACTATCGCAATTCTGAATGAGGTAAAGTTTATATATATATATATATATATATATATATATATATATATATATATATATATATATATATATACATTTTTTTAAAGAAAAGGAAAAAAACACACACCGGTCTCGGTGTTCCGATTTAAATTTTCATATCACTATAAAAATCGATATCTCCGCTCGACAATAAAATAATTCAGTATCCAAAAAATCTTACTTACCTCCCACCGGAAACACCAGATCCATCCAATACATTCACGGCCGTTACTCTGTATCTCAGAGACGCCTTCGTCAGCTCTTGCAATTAATCACAGTATCCACTTTATAGGGGTGCTACATATACACCATAAACGGAACCCCACTCAAATACCTTTTGTCTTATCGCTTAAGTCGATCAATATTTCTTCGATTCATGATTTACAGTCCTCAGAACACTCGTAACCACGTTACAAGTACAAAACTTAAACCCACACTGTGCTAATTGAATAATGCGTCACTGCGAAAATTCTTCAAAATAAACGAAGGAGCGCACTTAAATTTAATTATTTCCAATCTTTGATATCCAGCCCTATTACCGTTGCTGCAATCTTTCGCCGGAATACAGAGACTTTCAGACATACTTCTAAAATTGCGGAAAGTTCCCGCCTGTAGAATAAGTCGATACATCCGCCCTATAAATTTATATCGATAGCTAATAGCAAGACCAAAGACAGTAGGACAAAATAACTCGTAGTTAGCAGGGAAAATGATGACAGACTCCGGAAGGTGGAGGACAATGTCTTAGAAAGGGTAAGAGACTTTAAATGTCTTGGGGCTATACTCAATGAGAGGAACGAGATTGACCAGGAAATTACCGCACGAATACAAGCAGGAAACAGGTCAAGGTCTGGTCTGGGAAAGCTGCTAAAGTCCACGCTTGTATCGAGATCCTCAAAGACCAAGATCTACAAGGCAATAATACAACCTGTAGTCTTACACGGAGCACAGACCTGGAACACCACCCAGAAGATAGAAAGCAAAATCTTGACATTTGAGAATGCCATCCTCAGATGCCAGATTTTTGGGTCAGTGAAGGAAAGAACTGTGAATTGCAGGAGCTATACAATCCAATGGACATCGTGGCAGTGATCAAAGGAAGAAAACTGAAGTGGTATGGACACGTAATGCGTCGAGAAGACCAGATCATCAGACAGATAGTGGAGGAAGATAGTACAAGTGAAAGACCACGAGGAAGAGCACGGCTACGATGGACTGATCAGATCAGAGAGGATATGAAAATGTTGGGGCTGTCTGAAGAAGAATACATGGACCGAGGATGCTGGGGAAGGCTGACTGGTGATGCCAGAGACCGACTGCGGTTTCTGTGGCCAACGCAGTAAGTAAGTAAGTAAGCTAACAGCATCAACTCAAATTAACGATCAACCAAACAGCGAGGCCATCGGTTCCATCGGATTAGAGAAGGATGTGGAAGGAAGTCGGCCGTGCCCTGTCAAAGGAACCATACCGTCATTTGCTTGAAGAGATTTAGGGAAATCACGGAAAACTTAAATCAGGATGGCCGAACGCGGATTGAAACCTTTGCCTCCTAAATGCGTGTCCCATGTGGTGCACCATAGACCTTGACTCAAGCGCTCTGCGGCTGTGTCTGGGCTGGTGGATGGAAAGAGTCGACTTGAGAACAACTACAAAAATGAGGAGTAAAGCACCTAAGACTACAGTAAAATAAAAGCGTAAATAAAAGCAAAACGCGTAGTTTGCAAAATACTCTTAAGCAGCGAAAGGTCTAGATTTCGTTATAACTTCACACTTTCATTGCAGTTCGCCTAAGACGAAAAACTTTAATAATTGATGTAGTAGATTCAATTGAAGACTATTTATTTTTATTTTATGTGACACGTATAGAATAGCTGAATTTCAGAATGGTGTGGGATTAATGGTAGATAACAACCGGTTTGCTTTATCTGATGTCACTATCAACGAAAGAGATATTACGGGCCTGAGTTTGAGGTCCTTGAAATACAGTCAAAATTCAATAACAGCAGTGGATGACTGTTATTTTTGCCTCATCGGCTGGGATAACTAGCTATTATACCGTGCAATTTTCTCTGAAAACGACGGTAAACAAGTATCCCGAAAATTACTTTAAACTGCCCACCCAGCACTCTTCACGAGACCGAAGACCCTACGACTATCCTGCCGCTTCTCAATCGTGATAGAACAGGCACCGCAAGCCATTGACCGACAAGGTTAATCTGAAAATAAATCGCAAAAGGCTTAGCTAGCAGATATTATCACATCGAGTATCTACAGAAACGTGTGACTGACTTGAAAAATTTTTCACTTTTCCAAGGAGGCTAATACGACAGCATTTTTCTCTTTTGACACAAATCATTTACCACATATTGTTTTATCATATAGTGGATGCCAAAGTATAACAGAAAACATAAGACTGGGATCCGCAGGCTTTACACACAAAAGGAACTCCTGAGTGCTTGTTGATGGCATCTGGATACCCTTCCTCGAGATTCGAGCGACAGTCAAGGCGGACCTCTGGTTCTTTCAAATTATACAGGTCTCATCTCCTTAGTCTCTCACCTTTCTGATATTTTATCAGCAGCAATCTATATTTCATAACCAATAAACTGTGTTCAGACTCCACATCAGCCCCAGGAAATCTTTGTCTTACTGTTATACAATCAGTCTGAAACCTTCCAAGATCTCCACGTCTCTTCCACGTATACAACGCTTTTTTATTTTTATTTTTTTATCTTGTCTTACTATTATACAATCAGTCTGAAACCTTCCAAGATCTCCACGTCTCTTCCACGTATACAACCCTTTTTTATTTTATTTTTGTATCTTTTTTTATTATTTTCTGTGAAAAATTCTTTCATTTCCCTCAGTCCATAATGACATACAATTTTTTCCTCTTTTCGCACTATCGAATTCCAGTCTATCACAATTAAATTTTCCTATCCATTTACTATTTGAAAAATTTATTTTATTTCATCATACGTTTCTTCGATGTATTCATAATTTGCAGAGCTAGATGGCATACAGACTTGTACTACTACGGTGAGTGAGGGCTTCGATAATGCATTCACTATGCTGTTTCTTCCCGCGCCCTGGTTCGATTCCCGGCGGGGTCGGGGATTTTCTCTGCCTCGTGATGGCTGGGTGTTGTGTGTTGTCCTTAGGTTAGTTAGGTTTAAGTAGTTCTAAGTTCTAGGGGACTGATGACCATAGATGTTAAGTCCCATAGTGCTCAGAGCCATTTGAACCATCACTATGCTGTTTATTGTAGCTTATCCGCAATCCTATTTTCTTATCCATTATTAAATCCACTCTCGCATTATCCCTATTTATATTTACAGCCCTGTATTCACCTGGTAATTCGTCCGCCCCCAGGAGCTGAGTGGTCAACACGACGGACTGTCAATCCTAAGGGCCCGGGTTCGATTCCCGGCCTAGTCGGAGACTTTCTCCGGTCAGGGACTTGTTGTTGTGTTGTCCTAATCATCATCATTTCATCCCCATCTTCGCGCAAGTCACCAAAGTGGCATCAAATTGAAACGATCTACCCGACGGGAAGCTCTAGTCAAACGACATTTACATTTACCTGGTCAGACGTCCTGCTCATCCTGCCACTCAGTTTCACTAATTCCAGCTATATACGGGGTGAATCACCTAACGTTACCGCTGGATATATTTCGTAAACCACATCAAATACTGACGAACCGATTCCACAGACCGAACGTGAGGAGAGGGGCTAGTGTAATTGTTTAATACAAACCATACAAAAATGCACGGAAGTATGTTTTTTAACACAAACTTACATTTTTTTTAAAACGGAACCACGTTAGTTTTGTTAGCACATCTGAACATATAAACAAACACGTAATCAGTGCCGTTTGTTGCATTGTAAAACGTTAATTACATCCGGATATATTGTAACCTAAAGTTGACGCTTGGGTACCACTCCTCCGCTGTTCGATCGTGTGTATCGGAGAGCACCGAATTACGTAGGGATCCTAAGGGAACGGCGATGGACATTAGGTACAGAAGAGACTGGAACAGCACATTACGTCCACATGCTAACACCTGTTTATTGGTCTTTTCCACTGACGCACAAGTACATTACCATGAGGAGTGAGGTACACGTACACACGTGGTTTCCGTTTTCAATTACGGAGTGGAATAGAGTGTGTCCCGACATGTCAGGCCAATAGATGTTCAATGTGGTGACCATCATTTGCTGCACACAATTGCAATCTCTGGCGTAATGAATGTTGTACACGCCGCAATACATCCGATGTAATGTGGCCGCAGGCTGCCACAATATGTTGTTTCATATCCTCTGGGGTTGTAGGCACATCACGGTACACATTCTCCTTTAACGTACCCCACAGAAAGAAGTCCAGAGGTATAAGATCAGGAGAACGGTAATTGAAAACGGAAACCACGTGTGTACGTGTACCTCACTCCTCATGGTAATGTACTTGTGCGTCAGTGGAAAAGACCAATAAACAGGTGTTAGCATGTGGACGTAATGTGCTGTTCCAGTCTCTTCTGTACCTAATGTCCATCGCCGTTCCCTTAGGATCCCTACGTAATTCGGTGCTCTCCGATACACACGATCGAACAGCGGAGGAGTGGTACCCAAGCGTCAACTTCGTCAACTTTAGGTTACAATATATCCGGATGTAATTAACGTTTTACAATGCAACAAACGGCACTGATTACGTATTTGTTTATATGTTCAGATGTGCTAACAAAACTAACGTGGTTCCATTTAAAAAAACGTAGGTTTATGTTAAAAAACATTCTTCCGTTCATTTTTGTATGGTTTGTATTAAACAGTTACACTAGCCCCTCTGCTCAAGTTCGGTCTGTGGAATCGGTTCGTCAGTATTTGATGTGGTTTACGAAATATATCCAGCGGTAACGCTAGGTGACTCACCCTGTTTAACTTCAACGTATCTATGTGTATAAAATCTATAATACAAAATTGTAAAACATGTTCCTACTTGGCTGGGATCGGTCGCCGGAGTTTACGTTTTATGGTAAACAGTACAAACTTACAGGAGTGTGAGCAGCACTTGAGAGTTATTCATTGAGGATGTATCGCTACTGGATGGCGAAAAGCAAATACAGAACATATTGGAGAGCATTTTTGCTTGACTCTCGTTAAGCGGAAAGAAATGAAAGACATTTCCCATAAGAGAGAGACATAATTTGATTTCAGGAATAGTGGCGTACTTCTGTAGCCAAGTCACATAGTTTAAACACAGAATGGGTAGCAAGTAAAGAAATTCATTATAGTAGGAAGAATGAATTATTAAACTTGAAGCTGGGGAATTTAGAGCTCCCACCTCTAGCATTAACAACGTGTCTAAACCGGCTGGTCATCGAGTCGAACTGAGCTTAAATGGCAAACGGGGCTACGTCATTCCATGTTGTTTCAGTTCTATGCCAGAATTCATCTGTTGCACAATATGGTGAGTGGAGACGTGTCTGCCTCTCGGCGACCAGTTACCAGATGTTTCCAGTCCGTGAGAGATCTTATGAGCCTATTGGCCACGGCAACAGAGGAACACCTTCCGTATCGAGGTAAATCTTGACACAACGAGGAACAAGCGGTTCTACTTCATCTTCTCAAAATATGGCAAGATCACGAATATAGGGCTCTGCCACCGGCGTCGACACGTTAGAAATGCAGCACCTTCATTGCAAATTAGCCTACCGGCTATGTCATCCAGAAGTCACTGTGTTGTGTAGTCAGTGCCTCCCCGTATTGCCACGCTACATATTGGGTGCGTATGACGATGAAGGATTCAATCTGTCAACGCTCTATCACAGAGGGATACGTCAACCGTGTTGCTATGCACAGAACCGGAACTCGTCTGGAAAGAGGACTGAGTGTCACCGCTGCGTCCAGCGTTCTCGCTGGACGCACCGCTGCCGGCTTACGTGTCTTCGCTACCGCGTCAAGTGAGGCCTCAACAATCATCGCCCTGCTGACAGTCTATGGTACTCCGGAGGTCGGCGCACTTTCCTTCCTTAAAACAAGTTCATTATCTCATTCAGGATAGGTCTTGTGATTGTACGATCCGGTACGGCCGATACCGGTATTTTAGTTCTGAATAATAAGTATTTTCGCTTTTTAATGTCAAATCAAACACCTTTCAGCCGTGTAAATTTCCTAATTGTTATTTTATTGAGCTACTTGTCTCGGCGATATATTACGCCATCTTCAGGCCCCCTGGCCGACGTATAGGATGTTTCTCACCTTTGGTCCAGTCAAAACAGTGGCCAGCATTCAATGAGTGGTATACGTAGATTTTTGAGACAGTGATCACTTCGAACGCCAACCGCCGATTGTTCCAGCAGCCGCTGTCTCAGAAATCTGTGGATACCAGTCACTGAATGCTTTCTCCTGTTTTGACTGGACAAAAGGTGGGAAGCTTCCTACAAGTCGGGCAGGGGTCCTGAAAATGGCATACTACATCGCCGAGATTGGTAGCGCAATAAAATAACAACTCGGAAATTGAGACTGTTGAAAGGTGTTTGAATTAACATTCTCTACTGAACATCCTAGATACTCCAACCATGATGAGAAGATGGACATACAGACTCTTTTCGGTATTTGTTTGGTCTCGGTTATAGGAAGTGTTTTTAATTGTTACTAATAACCAGGTAGAAAACTAAAATATCAATTAGCTATAGAATCAGCACTAAAATTTTTCGTTTTTAAATAAACCTTTTTAAGTAAAGAGCAGCAAAATCTGCGTTGATTTGAAATATTGCGTTATTGCAGAAAATGGAAAAAGCGATCCGTGATATTTTAATAAAAATGACGACAGAAACGTGCCACAAACAGATAACGTAAGAATTGAGACAGCATTGCTCAACAATAAGGTACCTGTTATCATGGGGAGTGGGTCATTAGAAGGTAAGCATGTACATTCAATGTGCAAGACATACCCTACCTGGTCTACGTGAGGTGTGATCGAAAACTAAGGGAAATTTCTTTTTTCTTAAAGAATCTTTATTTATTCATCAACATAGTCAACTCAGATACAATATGCTTGTGCCAGTGCGTTTTCCAATCTCTGAAGCACTTCTGGAGCTCACTGTCTGTTGTGGCAGTCAGCTCCTTCAGCGATTCTGTTTTTATCCCATCGATGGTGCTAAAATGACGTAATTTCATGGTTCTCTTCAGCCTCGGCATAGAAAGACGTAGCAGGGGGCCATGTCCGGCGAATACAGTAGCTGTGAGACAACATAACGGTTTGTTTTTTTTTATTTTTGCCAAAAATCACGAACAGGCATTGAGGTATGAGCGGGGGCGTTATTGTGATTCAACTTCCATGAGTGGTTACGCCACATTTCTAGGAATTTTCTTCGGATTGCTTCACGCAAACAGCGCGTAACTGCCAAGCAGCATCCCTTATTAATCGCACGACCACAACGCAGGAGCTCATGATGCACTACGCCATTGTAATAGAAGAAAACACTGAGATGAACCTTCATATGTGATCGAAATTGTCGACTATTTTCCGGTCTTGGATCCTGAAGTATTTTCCATTATGAGGACTAAGGCTTGGTTTCATTGTTGCACCCGTATACCCACGTCTCTTCATCTGTTTTAACCTTGCTTAGAAGTTCTGGATCGTTGTCGACTTCATTTAGCAGTTTGTGGCATGTGTCTATGCAACGTCGTTTTTGATCGAAATTAACAGTTTCGGAACAAATTTCGATGCTACACGTTTCCTGCCCAAAACATCTGAAAAATTGCTTGGTTTGGACCCAAGGATAGGCCGATATCATTATCAACGTCGACGGTGGTGATTCGGCGATTTACCAGAACCACTTCCTTTACTTCTTTCACATTGTCGTCAGTAGTTGATGTGCCAGAGCGTCCAGGTCGGTCGTCGTCTTAAGCGTATTCTCGGCCCTCTTTGAAATCTTTGTGTTATTCATAAATTTACTGACAGCTGATTCGACAAAACCCACAGTTAACATTTAGAATGCGATGCTGTACTCTATTCGATTTTTAAAGCAAAATTTAATGGAAATTGTTTGATGCACATTTGTAGAAAGCATAAATTTTTAACACTCGAAAACGTATCTAACACAATAAACTATATATTCGAAACCTTTGAAAATACAAAACATAAATCAGGAATATGTGTACCAGCAAGATGAAAAAAATTGAAAATCGGATGTATGAAACCAGTGAAATCAAAAAGTTTCCGTTACTTTTTTATCACACCTCGTATGGTAGTTTGTCGTCGGACGTCAGATGGATTATAGAATAGCACCATACTTAGTGTGGAAGTACGTATTAAACGAAGTACGGTATACTCGATTTGCTTTAAAAGATTGAAAACAGAAGAAACCACAACAAACGTGTGACGTAATATAACGATAAAACTTAAAAGTTAACAGTTCATTCATAGTTACAATGGGAACAGAAATCTGCTGATCTGCTACACCTGTGTCTACATAAAATGCCTTTATGTTCATGTAGCCCTTGAAAACCGATAAAACAACACGAAAAATTGAGTTCTTCAACCTCCGTTTTCGTTCTTGAATACCGATTATTCGTAATATCCAAATAGTGATATGATTCCCGATTACAACATGATTTTAAGCAGAGTTTCAAAAAATTGGATCTAATAGGAAATACTAGCGATTTTTTTGTAATATTCAACCACTTACCACTTTTCGAGAAAAGCGGCGAACGATGAACTAAGTTTCCTTTCATTTGCTTATTTTATTTAATCTTTTCATTCTGTGTATCCTGAAACTGAGGGATTCAATATTTTTCAATCTTTGTTCGATTTCTACTTTCTTTACACGATATAACAGGAACAAATAACGAAAATCAGTTATTTCAGAAACTGGTTACTCGAAGTTGTGTTAACAGTCCGGAAAAAATTGATTTGAAGAGAAAACGATAAAACCAAAAACTGGTTGTTTAAGCGATAATCGCCATCCCTAGACCAAGCAGTCGATATGTTTGTCCTCCCGAGCGCTAGTCGCGCTGGGCCACTGTGATCTGCACAGCGTTGAGTATGGCTTTCCTGAATCAATCGATTCTATATTCGAATGGCAGTGGGATATCGACCAACGGGAGCAGCAACTTCGCGCAACGATTAGTCACAGTCTCGGTAAACGACGATCCTGCCGTTCTCGTAAACTACTGTACTGTGAATATTACCTATATTATCTTATCTAACTTCTTTGTCTGTTTTTACTTAATGTGACTTCATATCACCAAGCTCCTTGACGTAACTTCTTTGTAAATGTTGATTTCATTATTTATGTCCATTTATGTCAATGCAGTTAATCTTTGGATGTAATTTTAAAAGTGGTTTTCTGCGAAATAATAGAAATGTTAAAACTTCACTGGTAATACTGGTTTATTTAGGTTTCTAATGATGTAAAAGTTGGAGCGAAGTCCCTACCTAAGGGAATGTCTTGGTGGGAATAGAAAAGGTGGGTTTGGCGATCGAAATGAAAGGCTCCTTTGCAGAAAAAGTTAGTTGGCAGCTAGCATGAAGACTTTTCGTATCTTCTGAGCGAGCTGAAGCAAGAAGAGGAGATAGATTATTTTACATAGCTTCGGATGTAGAAGAAATTGGATTTTATTGTTCATGGCCTTTATTGGTTAAGTCTGAAATACGGAAGCAGAACGCTAAAAAGAAAAATTTCAAATTTGTTATACAGCAAGAGCCATGGATACTTTTGCCGTCATTTTCCAACAGCCATAGGGGACTGACCCTGCCACCGTCTTCATTTTGGGGAATCAGTTAAGTACTATCTAACTACTTGGAACAATTACCTCTTTTATTATCCAATAATAAGTTTGAGTTCTGTAAACTTTGTGTTAAGCAACCATATTTTTCCTTAATCATTTACCTAGACAGAACCTATCCCAAGTGCTATGATAATTCCGAGTATCCAGATTTTTTTACGCTGAAAAATAAGTGTCTTCTGTCACTAAGTCAATGACCTTTGTGGAGTAGCAAACTTTATAATTGTTCAGTGAGCCTTATATCTGAAGTACTTCACGGAATTTATGTAGAAGGATATTGACTATCCTTCTACGTAAATTCCGTGAAGTACTTCAGATATGAGGCTCACAGAATAATTATCAAATTTACTACTCCACATAGGTCATTGTCTATAGTGAAAGAAGACACTTATTTTTCAGCTTAAAAAAATCTGGATACTCGGAATATAATACAAAGAAGAATGAAAAAGAAAATTGATGATGTGTTAGGTGACGATCAGTTTGGCTTCAAAAAATGGTTCAAATGGCTCTAAGCACTATGGGACTTAACATCTGAGGTATCAGTCCCCTAGACTTGGAACTACGTAAACCTAACTAAGGACATCACACACATCCATGCCTGAGGCACGATGCGAACCTGCGACCGCAGCAGGGGCTCGGTTCCGGACTGAAGCGCCTAGAACCGCTCAGCCACAGAGGCCGGCAGTTTGGCTTTAGGAAAGATAGGCACCAGAGAGGCAATTCTGACCTTGCGGTTGATAAGGGAAGCAGGACTAAAGAAAAATCAAGACACAGTCATAGTAATTGTCGACCTGTAAAAAGCGTTCGGCAATGTAAAATAGTGCAAGATCGAAATTCTGAGAGAAGTAGAGGTAAGCTATACGGAGATATGGGTAAATGGATAAATATACAATATGTATAAGAGCTAAGAGGGAATATAAAAGAATTCTGTATTGTATTGTATTGTGTGTGTGTGTGTGTGTGTGTGTGTGTGTGTGTGTGTGTGTGTGTGTGTGAAACCGGGGACCTAGAAGCGAAGAAGAGGCTTCGTCCCGCCGTGGCCCTCAGTGATTGACAAGCCCACAACAGGCCACAGCAGTCCACTCACCACACCGCCGCCCCACACCGAACCCAGGGTTATTGTGCGGTTAGGCCCCCAGTGGACCACCCCGGGAACGTCTCATACCAGACAAGTGTAACCACAAATGTTTGCGTTGTATGGTAATCATGGTGTACGTTTATGTGGAGACAGTGTTTGCACAGCAATCGCCGACATAGTATAACTGAGGCGGAATAAGAGGAACCGGTCCGCATTCCCCGAGGTAAATGGAAAACCGTTTTAAAAACAATCTACAGGCCGGCCAGCACACCAAGATCGAAGTGCTCGGATTAAAAAGGGTGTAAAGCAGGGGTGCAGTGTTTCGCCCCTTCTGTTTAAATTGTACATGGAAGAAGCAATGATAGAAATGAAAAAAAAGGTTCAGAAATGGAATTAGAATGCAAGGTAAAAGGATATCAAAGATACGATTCGCTGAAAACACTGCTACCCTGAGTGAAAGTGAAGAAGATTTACATGACTTGCTGAACTGAATGGTCTAATGGGTACAGAATATGGATTGAGAGTAAACCGAAGAAAGACGAAAGTAATGAGAAGTAGCAGAAATGAGAACAACGATAAACATAACATCAGTATTGACAGTCACGAAGTAGATGAAGGTATGGAATACCACTATGTAGGCAGCAGCCTAACCAATGACGGACGGAGCAAGAAGGACATGAAAAGCAGACTAGCACTGGCAAAAATAAGGCATCCTTAGCCGAAAGAAGTCTACTAGTAAGAAACACCGCCTTAATTTTATAAAAAAACTTCTGAGTAATTACGTTTGGAGCACAGCATTGTATGGTAGTGCGTCATGGACTGTCGGAAAACCACAAAAGAAGATAATGGAAGAATTTGCATGTGGTGCTACGGACGAATATTGAAAATTAGGTGGATTGATAAGGTACTGAATGAGGAGTTTCTGCGCAGAATCGGAGAAGAAAGTTATAGTTTTATGGTCATATGGGACCAAACTGCTGAGGTCCCTATGCTTACACACTATTTACCCTAAGGACAACACACACACACACACACACCCACACACCCATGTCCGAGGGAGGACTCAAACGACAGACGGGGGGAGCCACGTGGACGGGGACAAGGCGCCTTAGATCTCGCGGCTACCCCGCATGGCTGGAGAGGAAAGAAATATGTGTAAAATACTGACAAGAAGAAGGGGCAGGATGATATAACTTTGTTCAGACATCAGGGAATGACTTCCATGATAGTAGAGGGAGCTGTAGAGCGAAAAGACTGTAGAAGAATAGAGAGAATGGAATACATCCAGCTGGCCGGTGTGGCCGAGCGGTTCTAGGCGCTACAGTCTCTAACCGCGGGACCACTGCGGTCGCAGGTTCGAATCCTACCTCGGCCATGGATGTGTGTGATGTCTGTAGGTTAGTTGGGTTCAAGTAGTTCTAAGTTCTAGGGAACTGATGACCTCAGAAGTTAAGTCCCATAGTGCTCAGAGTCATGTGAGCCATTTTCTAATACATCCAGCAAATAGTCGACGAAGTAGGTTGCAGGTGCAACTGTGAGATGAAGAGGTTGGAACACGACATGAATTCGTGGCGGGCTGCATCAGACCAACCAGAAGAATGATGATTAAAAAAAGAAATAGTGTAAGCGTGCCTCGTCTTTCTGTTTGCCCCTAAACTAAACAGCAATATTTTAACTATATTACGACGCCATAGCTCCATCGAGTGGCGTCTTATTGCAATGCTTAATCATTCAGCACTCCAAAATAATAAGCCGTGATCATACAAGCTACGTTGAGATCGTTTCCCGCGCCTAGCTCGAGTCGCATTCCTTTGTTTGCAGAGCGGCGTAAGACGGCGGCCTTGTGGCGGAAGTCGAGTACCCGTGTGCCTCAGGCGACGCTGCGGGAGGTGTCCCTGTTCCCACAGGACGCCCGCCGCATCATTACGCCTTTTTCGGCGCGAGGATTACGGCAGCCCGCGTTTCGCAAGTGATCTCTAAAAACGACAGCGGCAAGCGCGACGGGCGGGAGCGCTTCGCGCAAGGAGGGGGAGAAACCATTCATCACACGACGGCGGCTCACCTTGGCCTTTGGATAATTCGACCCATCTGCCGTCATCTGCACTCTACTCTGCTCTGCCAGCCGCTTCCGGGATTACCACGTCGCGGCGGACCGCGCGCCGCACGGCGGACTCGCTGCTCCGAAACGCGCAGCATCGCGACGACACTTTATGCAAATGGACCCCGGCGAGAGGCCGCTCTCGGGTTTCTCCTTTATTGTTATTACTTCGGCTAAGTCTCCCCGCGGATCTGGCGTGTGAGGTGGAGCTGACAACGGCTGCGTTTCCGCGGCTTGTCGCGCCGTAAACGAAAGGTTAATGGACGCGGAGTGACGCCGCGACGCCGGCCTCGTTCAGGCAGCGGATAAAATTCGTCTCGGTGAGCGTCCCGTTGGACAGGTACTCCTGGATCTATCCTCACAACTGTAGTCATCGCCGAGGCATTTCTGACGACATAGTCATGTAAAAGTTGGTCCTGGTATGTCACAAGCCGAGAGCGGGATATTACCAGTGTATCAAACAGTCAACCACTTTCGGAAACCTCACCTCGCTAAATCAGTCGATCCTCAGCGTTTACGGGCCACATACGCTGACGGTTCTGTCATAAAAGCGATGAATTTACTGGCAGTAGTGAGCCGATTGTAGTATAAGAACGTAGGTTCTTCAGCGAAGATGGACCTTTCCGTATCGTAAACCATGCTTTCCATCTGCTTCTCTACGTAAGTCATATGGCATTCTGCATTTACAAGATGTGAGACGTAACTATTAGACTTTAAATACGCTTTTCTCCTAAGCTGCTTTAGATAGGAATTTGTGGATACCATAAATGCTATCGCCAGTAACACCCGGACGTTTTTGCCACATTCGCAGTCATCGAAGTTTCGCTAAGTACAGGGTATGTTAAAAAGAATCATCCGATTTATAAAATCATAACTATTATGTTATTTGAGACATGTATATGATCAATGTACTGTTGGAAAGAGCAAACTCCCGAGTTTTACATGGTTCCCGCTAGGTAGCAGCAGTCTGCGCTCACTTCAGTTGTAGTAAAAATGTTGTCGGGACAACAGAGAGCGTTTTGTGTTCTACGGTTTGCGCAGTGCAGGTCAGTAACAAATGTTCAGCGTGACTTTCGTACTGGGTATTGTGTGGATCCTCCTACAGCACAGAGCATTAGAAGATGGCATGAACAATTCCGAGAAACAGGTTGTTTGTGTAAACGCAAATCGCCAGGCCGTCCCCAAGTGTCTGACACATGCATCCGCCATAGTCTCACAAGGAGTCCGCAGATATCCATTTTTCGTGCAGCTCGATAGCTAAACATGTCCCCGATGTCCGTCTAGCGTGTGTTGCGTGGACGTTTACACATGAAATCATACAAAATTCAGCTACTACGAGCTTTTCGTGAAGGTGATAAACAACGACGTGTGGAGCTCTGTGACATCGTTCATGACAAGATGGAAGATAAGAGTTTTCTTGGACGTTTAGTGTTTAGTGACGAGGCAGCATTCCATTTAAATGCAAAGGTGAACCATCATAACATGAGAATCTGGGGTACGCAACAACCACATGAAGCTGTACACATGAGACGGTCTCTCCATTATGTAATGTGTTTTGTGCAGTAACACGGGAAAAGGTGTATGGTTCATTTTTCTTTACCGAGAACACTGTTACAGGAAGCGCATATCTCGACATGCTTGAGCACTTTCTTTTCTCACAGTTGAAGACTGATTCGGACGACTTCATTAACAACAGGATGGGGAACAGCCACAGAGGCATCTCGAAGTGCGGGAATTTTTAAGCCAAAGGATTACTGAACGTTGGATCGATCGCACTGGACCAAATGATCCAGCCTGAGATTACTGGCCTCCAGGTTCAGCGGACCCAACTGTAAGTAATTATGTCTTGTGGGGGCTTACAAAATACTGTTTATGTGGCACCGTTACCAACAACAATGAATGAACTGAGACATCGCATATAGTCAGCTGTGGAAGATGTAACTCAAGACATGCTCGCTGCAGCGTTGAAATCTGAATACCCCATTGACATACGCCGTGCATCTCAAGGGGGTGTGGGAGTATACTGAACACCTTTTAAAAGGTATAAAGAAACACTTTTTGAGTTTTCCGTTCATCAAAAAAATTAATTGTATATGTTTATTAATTTCAGAAATATAGACATGCCAAATCGGATGATTCTTTTTGATACCCTCTACTTTATTCCGTTGAACACTCCGCGGTTCTGAGGTTCGGCTTGCATGCGGCCGTAGTTTTCGTTGCTGAGGGCCGCACTCGTCTTTGAACCTTTGCTGCGGATCAGCGACTGTGTGAACTTCAGTGTCAGTCACATCAAATTTAAAATTATTTCATTCTACATCTATTATTTAATGTTCATGTTTATGGTCTTTCGATGACAAGAAATTTCGTTCCACGTTTTCAGTATTTTGTAGATGGATCTCCTAACATACATTTCGTGGAAGTCGACAGTGACCACGTTTTTATTCGTCTTCGCTGTCGTTTCATGCAATCGCATTCATTGATTGCAAGTAACACGATGTGGATATACACCATCCGTTCAGGTAGATCTGAAACTTATTTTATCCCTGGCATATAAGCGATATCAGCGCAGTAAAACGGTAGCAACTTCCACTGTAAACAGCAGTTGTGCGTTCGACCAATCAGTTGTGAGCTGGCAGTGTTAGTAGTGGACGTGTGAGCGTGTTGTGTTCAAATTATTATGTCACAAATCGCAAAGGAACAACTTCTCTAAATCAGGTGTACTAGACATTCCCCAGAATATTTTGAAGAACAGAAAATTGTGTGGGAAATTTGTCTCTTACACACTGACACCCGACTAAAAACAACAATGCATGAACGCCTGCTACGACGTGACTGGAACACAGAATTCGGACAATTCTTTTCAGGAAATAATCTCATCGGACGACGAGACTTGGTGTGATGCATAAAAACCTATTACAAAATGACAAAATACAGAAATCCACCTTGAAGTGTCGGCGCTTTGATGACACTATGGAGGTCGTGGCAGTGTGACGAGCAGACTGAACAACATCAAAGCAAGGTCTTTTCTGACAGTTTGACATGACTGTATGAACGTTATGGAAATTACGGTCAAGTGAGTGCATGCTATACAGAATACGTGAAACACTAAAACCATCATCTTTTTTTTCTCTATTTCTTATAAATCCAATTTTGAAACTTTTCCGCTGATACACCCATTATGATCTCCATCGACAGGCTAAACCTGTGGTCTGATGTTTCAGACGTCTCTTGAGGTTTCCGGTAGGATATTCTCTTGTAGATTGCTTTTCAGTTTTCGAGAAGTCAAACGAAAACTAAATCTATATTGTAAGCGTGGTGAGGACTGCCTTACCTCGGCAGGAGATGAGAATACCTTGTGCATTCTCATGCGCAAGTACCAGATGTGTCGGTTATGCCCGGTTTACCACTTCTCGTACAAGTCTGTCGTCGGTTCTTTGACCCTCTAACGAAGGAGCTTCTTTCAAGCTGTCCTCAGTCTGTTATGATCGCGCGGTTAAACTTCGCCCATCCTAATCGCCTGATGTGGCATCACAGCTGGGACGTATAACATAGCGGCAGCTGTGTTTAGTCCCTGTTGTGAATGATAGATGTGACTGTAAGCTAGGTTTTCGCAGCGACAGAACGCCTTCGAAGACACTGCTTTCAGTCTTTACACCTGGGTGTGTTCATCTCCGACAGCGGATCATTTTAAAGCTTAAAGATGATCATACCTCCCATCTACCTCTTTTTATTCTTCATCGTCTCTTAACACTATTCTGTGTTGATTCAGGTGTTCTATAGCATTCTCAGTTTTTTTTTTTTTTTTTTTTTTTTTTTTTTTTTTTTTTTTCCACCTGTATATCGATCTTGCATTCGAATGTCCGAATTGAGGAAGCCTTCCTCCTTAATAAAATGGAGATATTTTAATTGCAAGTGACTTGCCTGATGCCTGCATATCCCAAGGAACACTGTGCCGTAATTCTGAACAATACTGTCACTTCAGTATCGTATTTATTAGCCGGCACATGGCAAGCGACTATCAGTTAAAATGTCTACACTCGGGCATGGATTTGTGTGATGTCCTTAGGTTAGTTAGGTTTAATTAGTTCTAAGTTCTAGGCGACTGATAACCTCAGACGTCAAGTCGCATAGTGCTCAGAACCATTTTTTTGTCTACACTGTTTAGGAATATATGAGACTTGAAGCTTTAATAGTGGCAACTATATATTTACAGCTCGTACAAAAGAGATACGTGTTTCAAAGTTTCACTGACCTTCAAAGTAGTCACCAGCATTGTGTATAACCCGTTGCCAGCGATGTGGAAGTCTCAGGATACTCTTAGCAGTGCCAGTTGTGTTGACAGTTCGAGGGGCGCTGTCTATTGCCATACGAATTTGTAGCAGTTCTCAAGCGAATGCCGTGAAGTGTTTCCTTCAGTTTAGATATCGAGCTGAACTCACGAGGGCTTACGTCAGGGGAGTGCAATAGGTGGTATAGCACTTAGTCGCCCCATCACTCGAACGAATTAGTAACAACTTGCACTGTACGTGCTTGAGCATTGTCCTGCAAAATGATGGTCAGGTACTGCAGAAAGTGTGATCACTTGTCTCCAAGCTGGTCGTAGGTTGTGTTCCAAAAATGAACAGCATAGAGACAGAAGTGATGCCACTTTCTGCAGTACCTGACCATCATTTTGCAGGACAATGCTCAAGCATGTACAGTGCAAGCTGTTACTGATTTGTTTGACCGAAGGGGCTGCTAAGTGCTATACCACCTACTGGACTCCCTGACTTAAGCCCTCGTGAGTGAAACTTGATTTCTAAACTGAAGGAAACACTTCACGGTATTCACTTCAGAAATGCTAGAAATTCGTCGGGCAATAGACCGCGTCGCTCGAACTGTCAACACAACTGGCACTGCTAAGAGTATCCTACGACTTGCACATCGCTGGCAACGGGTTATACACAATGCTAGTGACTACTTTGAAGGTCAGTAAAACTTTGAAACATGTATCTATTTTCTACGAGCTGTGAATAAACAGTTGCCACTACTTAAGTTCCAACCTTCGTACATAAATGGATGTACGAGTGCAGGCTGTAGACACATGGTTGATGACATATGGAAGTTTAGGGCCGGCCCTAAAACGTGTTCGGGTGGCCTAACGCAAGGCGACAGCTGCCGATAAGCGCCAAATCCGTGTTCAAGTCCCGGTCCGGCACAAATTTTATTTGTCGGCATTTCATTACACAGCTGATGATTGACCATATTCGCGACTGCGATTACATATCAAGTATTTCATAACAGCTGTAGTCACTACAGTGCCTCTTCTTTCGGACATGCATACGCGTCCGGAAGAAAAATGCGCTGTACTTCTGAACAGCACAGGCACTGCAGTATCGTATATAGAATCTGGGACAACACAGGGTGACGTTGTTACTCGTCTGGCCTTGCAGATTCAGATTCTCCGTGGCTCCCATAAATCCGAGACGAATTCTTGACCTTACTTTTTTTCAGAATATCTTAAGATGAATCTAGAAGAATAGCGGAGTTCTCGGAGAATTTCAATGAAAATATCTTGGATTACGAGGCCGAGTAACACACTCATTTTGAAACATTGTTTCGATAAGTTTCTACCAGTCATTTGCAGGCAATAAAAACATACTGCCTGCCCAGCTACAGCACATGCAAGATTTCCTTAAAAATGCCTTCTCTGATACGGAAAAAAAGTCTCATAGATAGAGAATAAGATGAAGAAGGAGAAGAAGGCGAAAGAAGAGAGCATGGGTCTGGCGTTGTAGATCATGTAGATGAACCACGTAGAGATTATACTCAGCCCATCCCGCTACAGGTAGAAAAGGCTGGGCGCCCTCTAGGACCAACTCCGCCTACCATCACCTGGCGTTTAAAGCTGTGTGTGCGACTGTGGCAGTCATTTGCTTTGCAGTAATGCGTGGATCACTTAAGAGACATTCGCCTGAACCAGCAGCTCCAGAGCACAGTATCAACGCAGGACCCTTGTTTTGTATAAACTGACAGAGTCAGTCTGTAATGTCAGTGAGGTCTGGGACTCTGTGCTCCAGGAGGTGCTGGGTAAAAAAGTAGGCGAAATTTTGTGAACCCGATTAGCGCTTTCCAGCAAATAATCTCATGGGAGGTTGCAGTTAGCAGAGGCCGCTAGAGCGTTCCCGGCTAAGAGCGACGCAGCCAGTTGACTTGAATGGACAGGCATACCGCCAACTGCAAGAGCACACCGCGTCTCCCACCACTCACCAGGACACACTTTTCCGATGGCACGTAATTGGTTCGCCTGATCCTCTTCCAAGAGAGGGAAAGTCTTATTCTCCTTCTTCGACCCTTCGCGGGTTCGGCATTGAGCCTGTTTCGTCTTCGCAGACTGTCCATTTCTTCTTATGTCTCCCAGCAGCTCTTCTTCCTACCGGTTTGTAAACGAAGGCTAGTTTCGGCTGTCGGTTACTGTCAGTCATTTGTACTTGTTAGTTTCAGCTGTTGTGGTATTTGGTCATTCTGCTTTCAATGCACTCTACTTTTATTTCTTGTCGCACGTCTCTCCGACTGTAAACTGGCATTTTCTACTAATAGTAGCTTGAAAATTAATCTGATTCATAATTTGAAACCAATACACTCTCCCTTACAAAACTCAGTTTCCTATAAAATTAGCAATGACACATGTCCAGCTTAGTATAGGACAAACAGGACAAGCAATTTCCTTTAGATATAAATAAATTGAAAAAAAGATACGAATTTATATTACTAGTCCTTTGTTGACCATTTATTAAATACAGACCATAAACCTAAAGAAGTTCATGACGTCAGTATCCTGCACACAGAGAAGATTGGCTTGAGACAACAGCCTCGAATAAAAGGAAATTTTTAAGAACGTGTCTTTTAATGACGGTTTCATCCTGAGTGACCAGTTGCAGCACCGTAATAAAAGTTTCTTCAATGATATAAAACCTTTACTTAGGAACCCTTAAAACTAACAATTTTTCGTTAGGGTAGAAGCTAAAACATGGTCTTCCTCTGTCCTTTATATTATTTACACTTTAATCGTTTTCTTGCAAAATAAATAGAATAATTGTTATTACATTGTCCTGTATAAATTTCACTTTGCTTTAGGCTGGCTACTGGCTTGTGAGATGGGCACTCATACGTTAGGCCGCGCGAGAGTCCTCGGGGTTAGTGGCGCCACGTCACGGATTGCGCTGCCCCTCCCGCTGGCATACCCACATACCCAGTGGGCAAGGCAAAGTACCTAGAACGCCACACATAGTACACTAGAATACCGAAGATATATGTCGTAGCAACTGGAAGCAAATGAATACTTATTTATACAATCAAAGATGGGAGCACAACTCCCCTCCCCCCCAACTGACATGTTTCCCCCCTCTGAAATGTCAGTGTCTGTTGGTGAATCAGTATCTGGATGACTTGGGATGTGTCATTTACCATGACCCAATAGGTTTCTTTTCTGCTATTGTGTAATATTTCTTATTTTTTATTTTCTCAATGAGAGTACAGGTACTTTATGTTAGTTTCTATAGTAATGTGTCACATCACCAACAACTTCAGCCGGCCAGAGTGGCCGTGCGGTTCTAGGCGCTTCCGTCCGGAACCGAGCGACCGCTACGGTCGCAGTTTCGAATCGTGACTCGGGCATGGATGTGAGTGATGTCCTTAGGTTAGTTAGGTATAATTAGTTCTAAGTTCTAAGTGACTGATGACCTCAGAAGTTAAGTCGCATAGTGCTCAGAGCCATTTGAACCATTTGACGCCGGCCGCGATGGTCTCGCGGTTCTAGGCGCGCAGTCCGGAACAGTGCGACTGCTACGGTCGCAGGTTCGAATCCTGCCTCGGGCGTGGATGTGTGTGATGTCCTTAGGTTAGTTAGGTTTAAGTAGTTCTAAGTTCTAGGGGACTGATGACCATAGATGTTAAGTCCCATAGTGCTCAGAGCCATTTGAACCATTTTTTGAACCATTTGAACAACTTCAGTCTTAGCACAATTCAGTGCACCTGTAACCCATACGGACACTGACTCTGATTCATTTACTTTACGACGATTCCTTGTCTTAGAAACCAACGGTATTATAGACATATACTAAGATGAACCACGATCTCTGTTATACATTTCACATTTCTGAAATGTACGATAACCAATACCTCCTCGGCTGTTAAAAGTCTCCAGCCCTGATACAGTCTCCACTTTTCCACCACGAACTAGAGCCACAGTAACCCAAACATTACCTTGTGCACTAGCAGCAGCATGAGTAAGTGTAAAAGTTAGTACGCATCCACAAAACACTGAAGGACCATGAAGAATATATCGAAAAGCAGGGGATCAAAGTTGTAAGTACTGTTGAGTAGTGAGAGTAAATGGGTAGGGGTGTTACATGGAGAATGAGTATCAGAGGTTATGTCATAGTGTGGGAGAAGCACTGTGTCGAAGAAGTATTTCAGCACGATGTGGTGTGTTTGTAGGCTAGAATCGAGAGGTTGAAACATTATACCAGGATTAGAAAATAGAAGCTAGGGAGGAGGAGTGTGGTGACGCTGATTACACGTTCGTGGATGTGTTAAAACACATCGTGTCCTTAAGTAAAGTTTAAGTCTCAAACCTCTGCAGAAAGAGAACCACTACTCAGGATGACGTCAGAATTGGATAGCATAATATTGACGTAGGGGATCACGTCATGGAACCAAAAAATAAAATAAATACACAATTAACAAAAATTAGACCAATAGGTGACTCTGTCAGCGTCGGAATATACACGCCATCAGACTCGCAGCACACGGCTGGCCGGCCGCTGTGACCGAGCGGTTCTAGGCGCTGGAGTCCGGAACCTCACTGCTGCTACGGTCGCAGGTTCGAATCCTGTCTCGGGCATGGATGTGTGTGATGTCCTTAGGTTAGTTAGGTTTAAGTAGTTCTAAGTCTAGGGCACTGATGACCTCAGATGGTAAATCTCATAGTGCTTAGAGCCATTTGAAATTTTTTTTCACACGGTTGTTCATCAATTTGCGTCCGAGGCGCCCAACATCACTGTGTCCATGAAGGATTGCGGGCTGCTGGTAAAGCTGTTGTACAAGAACGGTGACTGTGTGCCAATAGCCTTTCAAAGTTCCGAACACTCATGGGTATGAAACAAAGGCTTTTCGCGATACCTGCTTAATGTCTGGAGCAAATGATTACAAAACTCTAAAACACAGATTCTTTTGAAGTGCAATGTGATCCGAGGTCTGTCGAAGGTATGGCCACAGTATTGCAGGAGGGGTCCAACGGAAGTGTGCAAACATGCAGTGCACTGGCAACTGCTTTGGACATGCCTGCGAGTAGTGTGCATAAAATCCTACGAAACGTCCGGCATTGCTATCCATTCAAAATCACTAATGTCCAGGAGGTGCTTCCCGCTGACCTGCCAGCAGAACAAATATTTGCTTTGGAATTTCTTTCTCACGTGGAAGAGGACACTGAATGGCTCAAATGGCACTGAGCACTATGGGACTTAACTTCTGAGGTCATCAGTCCCCTAGAACTTAGAACTACTTAAACCTAACTAACCTAAGGACATCACACACATCCATGCCCGAGGCAGGATTCGAATCTGCGACCGTAGCGGTAGTGCGGTTCCAGACTGTAATGCCTAGAACCGCTCGGCTCCCCCGGCCGGCGACAATGAATGGCCATGGAACTTTCTGTGGACAGACGAAGCCTGTTTCCAAGGACATGTCAATATAAAGAATTGCAGAATATGGGCTATGCAAAATCCGCTACCACGTCAACTGATATCAGTTAATTCTGTAAATTATGTGGTGCATGTTGACGGCATCATTTATAGTAGGGTCATATTTTTTCGAGGAGATGAGCTCTGCAGTTCCTGTTAATTTTACCGTTACTGGTAAACGCCACGAGAGTATTTTGCGCATTAACGTCATTCGATCCGTTCAATAGCATGGATGTACGGGTAGGATCCCTTTTACGCAAGACGGCACTCCTTTGCACATTGCACAGTCAGAGAAGCGGCTGCTAAAGAGATTTTCCGGAAATGCAAAAATTATTAGGGGACACTTCTCTACAGCCTGGCCGTTCAGATCACTTGATCTTAATCCGTGTGACTTCTGGCTGTGGAGTTATATGAAACATGTTGTGTTCAGTGCTCCAATTACGAACGTAGTCTACTTGAGAGTATGCACTAGGCAACGCGATCTGAACGTGACCCTCGAGGCATTCCTATCCATTGTCGAACATGAGGTTTCTCGATTTCAGCTTCTGGCTTGCGCCAGAGTCACGAAAGCTAAAAATAGATGTAATTTAGTTTTTTATGTGGTTTTTAGAGACAGGAAAAATTAAAACACCGTGTTAGTTTGCTTTTTATGTTGTTTTTTTATATCCATGAGATTCCGGAACTCCTGTAAGCCTATTGGAACACAGTCAGCGCTCTTGTAGAAAAGCTTTACAAAATGGTTCAAGTGGCTCTGAGCACTATGGGACTCAACTGCTGTGGTCATTATTCCCCTAGAACTTAGAACTACTTAAACCTAACTAACCTAAGGACATCACACACATCCATGCCCGAGGCAGGATTCTAACCTGCGACCGTAGCAGTCGCACGGTTCCGGACTGTGCGCCTAGAACCGCGAGACCACCGCGGCCGGCCGAAAAGCTTTACAAGCAGCGCAAACTGAGGAAGACACGTTGCGTCGAGCGTCTGTCGGAGTGCATGTTTTGACGCTTACAGCGTCTGTTAGTCAATTAAAAACCGAATTTTGCCGTCCGATATGGTACGACCTTACCGTAGTGGATGGGCTTACCAAACTAACAGTGGCACAACTGTCGACTGCCGAGCTTGTGCAATCATGCACACTGAACAGTACGGATGGTGTAATGTGCATCTCCAGCTATAGCCGTCGTACTGCGGTTCGTCTGTCGTTTGTAGCTAACCCCATTTACGCTAAGATGCTAACTGGCCGACCTTGCATCCCATAATTACGGCATAAGCTGCTGGTACAAGTTTCGTTCTTATTTATTTATTTATTTATTTTGCATCAGTAGTAGACAGTTTAAATTTGACGTAATTGTGAAGAGTGGTTATCTTTCTACAGTGTTTTGAAAGTGGAATTTTTATTATGGACATCCTGTATATAAATGGGCAATGTTGGCGACGATAAATGAAATTATATTGAGCAAGCAGTGAAGGAAACAAAAGAAAAATTCGGAGTAGGTATTAAAATCCATGGAGAAGAAATAAAAACTTTGACACTGCAATTCTGTCAGAGACAGCAAAGGACTTGGAAGAGCAGTTGTACTTAATGGACAGTGTCTTGAAAGGAGGATATAAGATGAACATCAACAAAAGCAAAAAGGAGGATAATGGAATGTAGTCGAATTAAGTCGGGTGATGCTGAGGGAATTAGATGAGGAAATGAGACACTTAAAGTAGTAAAGGAGTTTTGCTATTTGGGGAGCAAAATAACTGATGATGGTCGATGTAGAGAGGATATAAAATGTAGACTGGCAATGGCAAGGAAAGCGTTTCTGAAGAAGAGAAATTTGTTAACATCGAATATAGATTTAAGTGTCAGGAAGTCATTTCTGGAAGTATTTGTATGGGCTGTAGCCATGTATGGAAGTGAAATATGGACGATAAATAGTTTGGACAAGAAGAGAATAGGAGCTTTCGAAATGTTGTGCTACAGAATAATGCTGAAGATTAGATGGGTAGATCACATAACTAATGAGGAAGTATTGAATAGGATTGGGGAGAAGAGAAGTTTGTGGCACAACTTGACCAGAAGAAGGGATCGGTTGTTAGGACGTGTTCTGAGACATCAAGGGATCACCAATTTAGTATTGCAGGGCGGAGTGGAGGGTAAAAATCGTAGAGGGAGACCAAGAGATGAATACACTAAGCAGATTCAGATGGATGTAGGTTGCAGTAGGTACTGGGAGATGAAGAAACTTGCACAGGATAGAGTAGCATGGAGAGCTGTATGAAACCAGTCTCAGTACGGAAGACCACAACAACAACAACGGTGGGAAATAAAACAGCTAAGGTAGGTGAAGCGGGTGTAAAATAGAGGTGGCGAGCACAGTGTTAAAGAACTTGGAGAATGTGCTAGGATCATGAGTGAGAAGAAAGGAAAGATTGGGTTTAAAGTCCCGCCGGCATCGAGGTCATTAGAAACGGAGCACAAGCTCGGGTTGTGTCAAGGAAACCGGCCGTCGCTTTCAAAGAAACCATTTGCCTCGAGTGATTTAGAGAAATCGCGGAAAAACTATATCCGGATGACCGGACGCGGTTTTGAACCCCCCCCCCCCCCCCCCCCAATTCGAGTCCAATGTGCTAACCACTGTGCCATTGAGTCAGAAGAAATGCAACTCATATTCTCATATTTTTGTTTGGGAGAGAAGATAGCAACGCTTCGCAGGTAACAAATTGGCTTACTCGTAGTTTCAATGAATGCTCCAGTGTAAATAGACGTGTCATAGAGCCGTAGGAAATAACTTGCAGTGTACAAAGCGAACACGTCATTTGCAAGAGGGAAGGTGCTCTCGCCGCACGATGCCGTCATCCTAACGGCAGCGATAACGTTCAGAAAAGTGCAGCTAATGGCCACAATTGCGTCAGCTAGGCGAACACTTACATAAACACAAAAACACATTCGTGCGCGCTATTCGTGGCGCCTGTGCCAGCTGTAACCTGTGCGCCAGGAGGGTTGTTTACCTCAGCGCCGTAACGGTCACCTCGGCCTGACTGCAAGCAGAGTTCGCTTCTTCTCTTTTCCTTTGCGTCAACGATTACTCACGGCGCGGCAGATTTCCTTCTGTGGAGAAGGTGACATCACGCCTTGCATAATGCTCCCTTTTTTGCAAGTGCCGAGTTCTCACCTACAGAAAAAAAGCAATAGCACGAGCGCAAGAAAGATCAGGAAGCGTCAGGAGAAAACCTCGGAGGGCAATTACACCTGCGCTGTCAACGCTCGCAATTTCAATTTTGTTTAGTTCATTCTCGCCTGTAGACTTTGTTTAATGTGGACAGCTGTGGCGGAACTGAGGAGAATGAAAGAAGGTTAGGACCGATGAAAAGACTTGAGTAGTCAATTAACCTTTCACATTTTTTCGAACACCAACGCAACTTGTGAAACGCGTATTTTCAGCTCAAGTAACTATACCTTAAATCTACAGCAATAACAAAAGTAACTCTGAATTCAATCCGTACAGGCCTCAGAAGGCTCTACGGTACCGACCGACCGCCGTGTCACCCTCAGTCGATAAGCTTCACTGGATGCGGATTGGAGGGGTCCTGGGCAGGATACTGCTTTCCCAGCTGTTAGCTTTCGTGACAGGCAAGTAGCTCCTCAATTTCTCTCACAAGGACTGGGTGCATCCTCTTGTCAACAGCGCTTGGCAGACAGGTTGGTCACCCATCCAAGCCTGACAGCGCCAAACTTCGGTGATATGACGGAAACAGTTATTACTATTGCGGCAAGGCCGTTGTCACAGCAGAAACAAGATTTGCAAATAATTTTCTCAAGCTTCTCTCTAATACAAACACAGCTCAACAATTTGAAAACACTGTGCAAAAACGAGAGCTTTTTAAAGTATCAGTTAATGGTAACAAAATCAGTGTGTAAACAAAACATGTGAGGAATTTACAGAAGCTGACAAAACAGGCAGTTTCCCTAAACAGAGTTCAATGGTTTTGGGCTTACATGCCAACCTCAAGTTCGCTGGTTTCAAACATCCATCTGGTTTCAGTACAGGTGCTTCATAATTTTAGCTCAACGATCAGTCATGCATCTCGTATAAGCTACCCTACTCAAATGAATTAGTGGAACATGTCTTTCGGAGTCTGCCATACTCCACTGTGAAATAATTGAGAACAGAGTATGTTGCCAAATTACACATTTTCCTTTCGCAAACTAAGTACACTACAAAACATCATTTCACGCTCGATTGTTTACATGAGAAGAAGTGCAGTGTCCGACAGGTGTCGAAAAATAAGTGCAAAAAATCATTCATGCCGTCGTTCCGGGTGCTTTTCATTGAGAGATTCAGTAAACTGTATGCCTTGCGAGAGCATTTATCACTACCCGGCACCTACGTAGAATGCTCCATATGAGTATACGGAGGTCGCCCTGTGCTACCCATTCCCATTCCTCAATGAGATCCTATGAGAATTCTTGGAGAATTAGTTGCGGAACAGTATGACCACAAACAAGCATGTCTTACATGTGCACGATGGGATTTAGGTCGGAACTCAAGGTAGGCCCCTCCATTACGTCAATGTCCAGGCTTCACAAGACATCCCAGCTGACGCCCGAGATTGAGCTCTGGCATTACATGGAATTCAGGGCCACCTCCACATGGTCCAACAGGATCTGTTTGATTTATTGCCTGGCAGTGAGGCGACCATGGACATTGACACTATTTGCATCGTTATCGACAACGATGCCTCTCCATAGAATCACAGAAACTAGGAGCTCTGTCTATTTCCAGGACAACATCTGGAAGCTACCATTCACCATGGGTCTCTACTCACGAATACGGCCATCACCTTGCACCAGAGGACATCTGCACTCGTCAGTGAATAGCAGGTTTAGCCAGTGACAGAGTTGCCAGTTGACATGGGGAAGGCAGTCTTCAAGATGTTGTCGTGTCGGGCGGGTCTGGTCGCACATAGAGGCTCCAGAGGCGGTTTTTCAGTGCTCTGGCGGTATCCTTGTGAAGCCGCAAAGAATATATGGCTGGGCATTGATCTTCACATGGGGTTGTAATGCGTCGGCAACTTCGTCCAACGTGCCTTGTGTACGGACCTTTCTCCTTGTATTATGTCAACAACCTGTGGATGATAGACGGAGAGACATTGACATCTGGAGCAACAGGGCGGAAAGTCCATCTTTTTTGGATCAAATAGCCCGCCCTTGCAACTTAGATTGCATTAAGATGTCGCACTGCATGTACATGGGTGATTGCGACATCCACAGATGACACCAGCTATCTGTGTACCTCATTAGAAAACACTGGGACCTGCTTCTGAGGGATCACCTGACACTGTACTGCATGACACAGCCAGTACTATTCTAACCACTGCAATATGTTTCCAAACATCCGTTCTATACCGTTTCTGGGAGTCTGTAAGCTCCGATAGATAGTACTGTCGCAATTGTCGAATGAAAGAGTACAGCGACTATTGCTTTCTTTTCTTGCTAATAGTAACGAGCCGGTTGCTGTGCAAAGCTTGTTTTAGATGAGCGAGTAAGTAAAAAGGCGCAAGTTTCGTTTCCTAAAATGTGTGCAGAATCGATTCAACCTATTAGGGAACCACCTGAGAAGAAATGAGTATTTGCAGGATAAACTTCCTACAGCATATCGAGTATCTAAATTAGTCACACCATGTCTACATCTACGTCTGCTTACAAACTACGCAAACCACCGTATGGTCCGTGGCGGAGGATTTTTGGTACCAGTACCGGTAATTTTCTTTCCTGTTCCACTTGCAAATAGAGAGTCGGTTACCTTCATGATCCGTATGCGAAAAGTATGTCGCCGCCAGTAGAATCGTTCTGCAGTCAGCTTAAAATGCCGGGTCTCTAAGTTTTCTCAGTAGTGTTGCGCGTAAAGAACGTCGTCTTCCCTCCAGGAATTCTCACTTGTGATCACTAAGTATATCTGTAATACTCGCGTGTTGATCGAATCTACCGGTGAGAAATCAAGCATCCCGCCTCTGAATTCCTTGTATGGCTTCCTTTAATCCAACTAGGTGGGATCCAAATCACTTGAGCAGTACTCAAGAATGGGTCGATCTAGTGTTCTGTATTACAGATGAACCACACTGCCCTAACACTCTCTCAATAAACCGAAGCAAGCATTCGCCTTCCCTATTATCGTCCTTATCTGTCTGTTCTATTTAACACCCGTTAGCAACCTTAGGCCTGTATTACTACTACGATGACTGCTGTTGAAAGCTCAAAAACCAATATCCGTAGGTCTGTTCAGCTTCGTAAGCTGAAAAGCTTTTCTTCATTTTCACTCAAAGACATCTTTCCACGTGGTTGTATCTTGTGTATGTCTTGAGTATACGTGACTGAAATAGCCTGTTGTACAGAGTGATAACATGTATGAATTGTATGATGACTATAGAATGGGGAAGGCGAAACCCAGAGCCGCCACCTCGCCTACTCCCCTCGAATGGTGCCTGACCCCCCAGCACTGCAACGTTTCCTCACATCATGCGACAATGAAGAGAGACTTCAATTTTCAGTCCAGAGACTGGAGCTTAGTCTATTGTTCGAAAACTATATAACTCCACACCTCCACCCTTGCCACCCAAATATTGGTGACGAACGTTTCTTCGATGACCATAATTCAAAACTGGTACGAAGATAGTGTTAAGTTTTTGGAGACCTACTATCACAAGAAACTTAAGTAAGTGAGTGAATTCAAACGTTACACTCAACAAAAAATGCAATTGCGATGTGCATAAACCACAATAAAATTTTAAATTCGAAGTAACTATATGACATAAAAGTTGATTTTATATTACACTGTAAAAACTAACGAACCGACATAGATGACGCTGTTAAAGTAATTTAATATAGGACACACAGGGGCTCAAATATCGAGGAATATCCCAAAAATGAATGAGAAATGTTGATCATGTGACGTCACCAGATGATGTACGTCGTGACGTGTGCAGCTAGCATTCGTGCAAACGGTGTAAACCAATTTCGAACACCTTTTGTAAATGTGATCTGTTATAAGGTAGAATTTACAAAATTATTGTCCTCGCTGTAAAAAAGTAGAAGCTGTTCTTAGTTTGTGTTCCTTTCTTTTCGTCCCTTCTTATTTATTGTTTAGTAAAGGGAACGTAGGTCATTTTCGCAGTTGGGAAGCGTATAATCATTTACTTGTGACGCAGCACAATGTGTTTTTGTTGTACTCCACTTTTCAATAAAGCAGCGGAGACCGTAAGACGGGGCAATGTAAGGAAATAACTGTCTAAAGCACTGAAAAAATAGTGCCTGCCGGTCACAAAATTCGAATCGTGAACCCCACGCCCTGCAGTGGTGCAAGTGGGTCCAGAGCCACAGCGACGTAAATTTACATCTACATCTACATCTACATCCGTACTCCGCAAGCCACCTTACGGTGTGTGGCGGAGGGTACCCTGAGTACCTCTATCGGTTCTCCCTTCTATTCCAGTCTCGTATTGTACGTGGAAAGAAGGATTGTCGGTATGCTTCTGTGTGAGCTCTTATCTCTTCAGTTAAGACGATAAGATGCGACAGACCGATAGTCTCAACCGCTGCACGTGCTGCGAGGTATGCCATGGGGTGACGTCAAACATTCAACGTCTCTCATCCATTTTCTGGGTATCTCCCGACATTTGCGGCCCCATGTCTCTTATGGCTCAAATGGCTCTGTGCACTATGGGACTTAACATCTGTGGTCGTCAGTCCCCTAGAACTTAGAACTACTTAAATGTAACTAACCTAAGGACATCACACACATCCATGCCCGAGGCAGGATTCGAATCTGCGACCGTAGCAGTCGCGCGGTTCCGGACTGAGCGCCTAGAACCGCTAGACCACCGCGGCCGGCCATGTCTCTTATATTAAATTACTTGTCTCAGATGACGATCTATGTCGCTTCGGAGATTTTCAAACGTTGATAACTATTACACTATATATATGCATATGCAATGAAATGACAAAAGCCGGTTGCTGTGACCGTGCGGTTCTAGCCACTTCAGTCCGCAACCGCGGTGCTGCTACGGTCGCAGGCTCGAATCCTGTCTCGGGCATGGATGTGTGTGATGTCCTTAGGTTAGTTAGGTTTAAGTAGTTCTAAGTCTAGGGGACTGATGACCTCAGATGTTAAGTCCCATAGTGCTTAGGCCATTTGACTTAAAATGACAACTGTCATGAAGTACCTCCTAATATTGTGTCGGACTTCCTTTTACCCGGCGTAGTGCAGTAACTCGACCTCACGTGGACTGAGCTAGTCGCCAGAAGTACCCTACAGACGTATTGAGCCATTCTGCGTCTATAGCCGTCAATAATTGCGGAAGTGTTGCTGGTGCAGGATTTTGTGCACGAACTGAGCTGTATATTATGTCCCATAAATGTTCGATACCTTACCAAATAATTCACTCTAACTGTCCAGAGCACTTCTCAGACCAATCACGAACAATTGTCTCCCCGTGACTTGGCGGAAATTCCATAGTTGTCTGGGAACATAAAGCCCATAAATGGCTGCAAATGGCCCTACAGTCCGCTCTTACCAACTAAAATCGGGACCATCTGCGCAAGCCACAACTCTTACCATCCCAGCAAGCCACGTTTTCCCAATTGTCACGAGCCCAGGAAAATCGCTGCAGGCGATGCCGTGTTTGATTTCTCCAGTTATTTCACGTACTGTTGCTTGTCTGTTAACACTGACAACTGTACGGAAACGCCGCTATTCTCGGTTGTTAAGTGAGCGCCTTTTGCCATTGCGTTTTCCAAGGTGAGACGTAACGGCTGAAATATGGTATTGTCGGCACTCTTGACACTGTGCATCTCGAAATTTGCATTCCGTATCGATTTACAAAATGGAATATCTCATGGTCTAGCCGCAAGAACCATTCTGCGCTTAAAGTATGTCACTTCTAGTCGTGCTATCATCAGCCAGCCGAAAACCTTTCTACATGAGTCGCCTGAGTGCAAATGGCAGCTCCGCCAAAACACTGCCCTTTATTCCCTATCTGCGCGATGCTACTGCCACCTGTAAATGTGCACATTGCTGTCAGGCTTTCGTCACCTCAGTGTATGCTGCTCCCTGTGTTATCGGAAAACATCCCACTGGACATAAGGCAATCATTGCGGTACGAATATGACGGATGTCCAGACAGCATCTCAAAAGGCAGACCCCCTTATGAGAACGTTTGGAGAGCATTGGAAAGGTTCTTCAGGAGACGAAAAACGTTCTGCACACGCACCAAACTTAACTCTTCTATACTTTTATCTATGGAAAAAACTAAAGCAAGACATGTATCAGGGAACAGCGGAGACTACCGAAGGCATGAAATGCCTCATAAAATGGGCCTGTGCTGCGCTAAACTTCATAGGAAATTGAACATGCAGTATTGTTACACCGGACACACTTTACATATTCTTAAGGTCAAAATTTTGAGCACATGGTACAACAGCAGTGATTATATATACCACACCTTGATATATTTATTCATTCTGGATAGATTTGGAGCGGCCTGTCTTATCTGCCTCAACCTGTCTGAAACTATTTTCACGTTGTGAGTTCTCTGTTGAACAAGGGAGAGCTGGCGCTTTGTATTTATGTAGACTGAACTTTCAGTGGCTCTCTATAATGATGAGACCGAGCTACGTAGCGCAATGTTCAGCTCGCTTGACTCATTCCTATTCTGGGGAGTGAAGGTTCAAATTGGCGTCCAACCATCCTGATTTAAATGTTTCATGTTTCCCCAAATCACTCTATGCAAATTCCTTTGAAAAGACACAGCCGATTTCCTTCCCCATCCTTGAAAATATCTGAGCTTGTGATCCACCTCTAATGACACCGTTATCGATGGGGCGACAATCCCTATCTTCCTTCCTTTTATAATGAGGAGTACGCATTGTCCAAAAATGTGGTTCATATTCTATTAATCTAATTAGTGATGGATATAAATTCTTTGATTGAATCTGTGACAATTATAATTTCGTTTTGGAATAGTACTGTCTAGACCACTTAATATACCTTTATTTATAGCATAAATACTGTGTTTCTGCTGTTTCCATGGTCTTATCCTGTAATTAACATGAAAGTAACATAAGAACGTTCTACAGGGTAAACCAAAATGAATAGTGAAAACTGACTAGCTGAAATCACACGACAAGGAAAACAAAACACCTTGTGGTTAACATGCATCCTCAAATGTGCTGTTTGCAACATTGCAAGTGTCTTATTATGAGCCACTGCTGACTTCAGAATAAAATATTGTTCTACGTAGTACTCATGTATCTGAAATATAAACTTAGTCGGGGAAAATGGTACATGCGTGACAGGACACGGTCTCTTTATTGTTGATGTGTGACGACAGCTAACACCATACACTGCACACAGACGTTTACAGGTTGTAGCACTTTTTCGCTACCAAGAATACAATTACACCATGTTGCTTGTAACAAGTACATTCCTTAGACGCCATTACGATAATATACTACGGCTCTGTCATCGGTCGGAATTGTTCGATATTTCGCCCATGTGCAGAAGAAACATCAAATTAAAATACCTAAAAGGGCGTTTTCCTGCACACACTACGTGACAAAAGCAGTGAAACGTCCACAAGTGTAGGAGGAAACGAAAGGAAATTTCGTGTGTTGACAGGGTACAAGACGTTATTTCACATATTTTTTCAAGGACAACAAATGGAGTTCATGGAGATATGTGCCATACGTGTCGTTCTGTTGGAAGGTGGTAAACAATAGGTAAGACATGAGGTCGCAAGATGTGCAAGACGTGCCGTACTGCCGTCGAAGGTCACCTCAGTCACTGCCAGCCGCGACACAACGGCGTGACACCGAGTGTAAGACCTCTGTGTCCCTCCACGACATTGCTAGGATCGGACCTGCGACCAGGCAGCCGCCACGCTAGCCGACGATGGTCAAACGGATTAGTGCAGAACGATCACCACTGAAAATAGTTGAAAATTCGATTTCTTTAATTGCGTTTTTTGCAAGGTGTATGTGTCTAGAACGTTGGGAAGATAAGGATTTTTAACCCGTGCGTTTCAAAACTTCCTGCGGTCCAGTGTTCGAAGAAGTGGCACAGCCACCTAGGAACGCTCTCAGCCAGAGACGTCCGGCTTAACTGGAAACTTGACGGGTCGTGGCTCACGTTAATAGAACGGTTTATACTGCAGGAAAAGGTGACGAACAATGTGCGCTGGCTGCCGAATGCACCATATCCACCTCACCCAGATCGGTTTTTATAACCAAGAAAAAAGAGGGAATTGCTCTCCCGGAACAATTCGAGTTAGAGGAAGGGTCGATAAACGGTCCCGGGATTGCAAACTGAATGTAAGTAACTACAACAGTTCTTTGTTAACTTTTGGTCAAAATTAGTCGAAAAATAATATTTTGTCCCGCCATAATGGATTAGCCACTTTGAATTTCGTAAATACAACTTCATATTTGTGTTCAGCGACATCAAAAATATTTAACGACATGTACGTTTCTTGAAAAATGGAGTAATAATACATATAATAATTTTCCATGAACTTTAACAAGTTTTTTCCTGCGAAACGATTTTGTCAGCATCTGCACTATCTGTGTCTGCACAGTGAGGGTACTAATATGTGCCAACTTAGCTTATCACTTAGCTCTCAAATGGACAGAGCATCTGAACTGTGTTCTCAAGCCCACGGTATTAGACAGATATTCTAAATAAATATGAACCTGGCCCTGTAAGGCAGCTAATATTAGGTACAGGTCGTAACAATCCATTAGAAATGCTGCTGTTATCTAACTAGAATTTATGAATTAATAAAAGTGA
Organism: Schistocerca gregaria; assembly: GCF_023897955.1. Lineage (NCBI taxonomy): Eukaryota > Metazoa > Arthropoda > Insecta > Orthoptera > Acrididae > Schistocerca > Schistocerca gregaria. The sequence continues at coordinate 453,768,019 of NC_064924.1, forward strand.
AAGTTTACGACCTATTCTAGAAAGACAAAACAAGTATTCCCTTTTTTATTCTACATATAATTTTTCAACTGTGCTTTCATGGGTCAAGTGATACACAAAAATCATGTTCAATTACTTTTGTCACTCAGTAACAAAATATTTAACTCTTGGATGTATTGAAATTTCGACTATAAACCATTATCTCTACATATGAAAAAAATGATTAAAAATCTTCATCAGCTCATTTCTGTCTACATTATCGTAGCTGGTCAATGCACTGAGTTGGTGGGGAGTAAATTTAGTTTTTGAACCAATGAGAAACTCTCATGTAATCAATTTGATGGTGGGTTAGTATTCAAGCTTTTGGTATTCAATGGTCAAAGCGTACGCAATCTGTAGTGAGAAAAATTCAGCATTTACTGTGGCCTGATGCACGATGATAATTTACTAAGCGGCATCTGCAACAGTGTTGTCTCGGTGCTGGATCTGAAACGCTAATTCCCTATTCTGGACTTGACTGAATTCACTCAGTCTCAACTTTAGTGTGTTCTGTAGAATGTTACTTTTTTCCTTGTTGAAATAATATCTATTGCACACTCGCTGAGGGTTGGAGTGAATTGCACCATTTCTTTGACAACAAAAATACTCACAGGAGTAATTAACTACCTCTTTGTACCTGTCGCCACGAAGCGTATAGTCCACACTTCACAGAAAGCAAAGCTCTCAATGCCCCCACTATTTTCCACACACTTGTGCGGTCCGCCGCAAGACAAGAGAGGTATCTAGCAATTTTTGTTGTGAGAATACTTTTATATTACGGGGATCATCCCACTGTGTCGCCTGTGCATCATCCAGTATGGCTTCAGCAAATCGCCATCTCACTAGAGGTGAATTTTATTTTTCTTGCTCGGTCACAGACTAGCTCTGTAAATGCCATGCAGCCACTTACCGTCGGTCCCAGCCATATTTACATTAAAAGGAATAATGTGTTGTTCTGGCCTTATCCCTTTCTGCACTGAAGCTTGCTGTTCTCTTGTTAAGTGGTTTTTCCAACGCTATTAACCACCTGCTCTGTTTGTTTCCAAAATGCATTTCACTTTAACTTGTTTTCATGCCCCTGTCCATATAATTGTAGCTATTGTTTTGTTAGTCTTCGGTACATGAGATTACTGCAATTACCTTTTGTTGATATAATGTAATTATTTTTTCTGAGGATCTCATACTGTATCATACTGTCATTATGGATCAAGTTCATGTAAGGTCCGTAAAAACTGGACACCTTACGATTTGTCAAAATTGTGTGCAGCATAAAGTAAAAACGGTTCAACCTCTTAACTTCTACCTTTGACCCATGAAAAGTAAACGCTTTTCTTGTAAGCTTATACCACTAATATATGAAATTTTTAAATATTAACTGTCTTTCATAAATCCATAATGAATTATCAAAACCGCTAAAAATCGAGTTAGCAACATATCGTTAGATTTCAGGTTATTTGATTGCGGTTAGGTATAAGCTCGCATAAATTTAATGTAGTATTAATAGTTGTTATCCATTTTTGACTTCAGATAGCTCCTGAGCGGCTACACCGTAAGCAATCTGTTTACTTCAAACTCGCATGGCCTTGATCAAAGCATAATTATGGGCGTCATTTTTTGTATGGAAAATCTTAAACGAATTTCAGAGTATGATCAATCATAGTCCCCAAACAGATCCTTTGCATGTCTTTCCACTGTCTCAAAAAAATTACAAAATTTGGCTGCTTTTTGCTCATTTGAATGAGAGCTTGGCTTTAACACAACGCGACGCCATTCATTAGTAGCCGATGCTTTCCGGCCACGGCACGGCCCAAAATGCGGCAGTTTGTGTAGTAGTGTTAACAGCAACTTACGCATGCACTAATGAGCTGGTCGGGCTACTGATAGTCTGAGAACATGGTGTGGGACGACACAGAATGTTGCAGTAAGTTCTGCACTTCTTCTCCGATGGCAGGCGCAGATGTGAAGTGGTTACAATGTGCTTGCTGCACTATACGACGATCCTGCCACATGGCGGTCAGATTGCTCAATCGGTAATTTGACTATGGGTATGCCTACTCTCGCGTTTCCATGCAGTCCACCATCGGACCTTGTCACATAGGAATGCCCCAGATATTTGCATATTGTCCGATTTCACATGCCGGCAAAGGGAGATCCACAATGAGGTCCTGTTCAAATTCTGCCAGGTGCTAATATCGCTGTCTCACAAGCGTACGCGGAATTTCTGTGTCGTTCACACTGATCACTTCACGTCTGATGCTGTTCCTTCCCTCTATAGACCATACGAAGCTTGGTAACAACACTAATCAGAAGCAACACTGATGCACTTCTGAGGCCGTTCCACCTGTTACAGACAATTGCTGCTCTAATCATTTACATACCCACGCATACAGCGTGAAAAGCATTTAAAGCGACAAACTCTGGGAGGTTGTAGGGGACATCAAAACAGAGATTTCCCCTAATATCATTTTTCCTATGAGGATTATTTAAACCGGTAGAGGCCGAATTACGCTCCTCAGTTGTTAGAGGCCGGATTACGATCTTCAGTTGTTAAAGGGCGTATTACGCTCTTCAGTTGTAGGCAACTGCGGTCCACCCGTGTAGTAGTGCATTGTCTTGTTTACTAATGGGGCGGTACACCTGGAGTCAACACTGATATGGTTGGTGGGTACTACGTAGCGCACCACAACGGACGAGCTGCACAGTGGGTTTATCAACAACAATATCCTAATCGTCGTATCCCGCATCATACGACCTTTGCTGCTGTATACCAACGTCTGCGTGAGACCGGGTCATCTAGCAGATTACCTGGACAGAGAAGCCGTTGCACGGTAAGAACGCTGCAATTTGAGGAAGCTGTCTTGCAGCATGCGGAGCGGGATCCTTCAATCAGCACTCGTGCAACTACACGTAACGTGGGGACGAATCACACGAATGTAAGAACAGTCCTTCGAGAGCAGTTGTTACGTCCATTTTACTTACAGCGTGTCCACAACATGGAACCAGTTGATTATCCACCCAGAGCACAGTTTTCGCAGTGGTACCTGGAACAGTGTGAAATGCATCCTACATTTCCATCCTCTGTGTTGTTTACCGATGAAGCAACGTTCGGGCGTGATGGAGTCTCCAACATAACAGTTCGCATGTTTGGAGTGAGGATAACCCACATGCCAATGTTACTAGTCATCAAGTGCGGTTCTTCGTTATTGTGTGGGTCGGTGTTGTTGGGGACTGTTTAATTGAACCGTATCTGAAACCTAGGCCATTAAATGGCAGACACTATTACAGTTTTCTTTTCTCGCCACAGCATTGCCAGAATTGCTGGAAGACGTCCCGCTCCCTACAAGACAACGCATGTGGTTCCAACATGACGGAGGGCCGGCACATGTCAGTCGTCGTGTGCGTGGATTCCTGGACCGACGGTTCCCAGAAACGTGGATTGGCAGACGTGGTCCTGTACCATGGCCTGCTCGATCCCCAGATATGTCCTCTTTGGACTTTTTTGTGTGGGGAGAGATGCGCAACCTTGTTTACGCAACCCCTTTTACATCAGAAGAGGATCTGGTTGCTCGGATAGTAGCAGAAGCAGGAACAATTCAGGATACTCCTTGAGTTTTTGCCAGTGTCAGACAGAACATGAGCCGACGGTGTAACCTTTGTTTGCATGTCAATGGAAGCATTTTTGAAAATCTAGTGTAACTGAAATTGGGTTGTGCTAAATTGTTGTTTCTTGCTCATAAAAAATGGAAAAGTGTTTGTTGGTTTAATTAATTTTGCCGCCAGAGAAATCTTACTCTACCGGTGTAAGTAATCCTTATAGGAAAAAATGACATTAGGGAAAAATATTTGTTTTGATGTCCCCTACAGCCTCCCAGAGTTTGTCGGTTTAAATACTTTTCACCCTGTAGTGTGTACATGGACGAGGTTGCATCAAAATCCGATGATGTCTTCTGGTGTTCCCCCTTTTTTGTCAGGCAGTCTCTATTAATGGCTGTACGCAACGTATTAAGGAGAAATGTAGATGAGATTTTCACTCTGCAGCGGAGTGTGCGCTGATATGAAACTTCCTGACAGATTAAAACTGTGTGCCCGACCGAGACTCGAACTCGGGACCTTTGCCTTTCGCGGGCAAGTGCTCTACCAACTGAGCTACCGAAGCACGACTCACGTCCGGTACTCACAGCTTCACTTCTGCCAGTATCCGTCTCCTACCTTCCAAACTTTACAGAAGCTCTTCTGCGAACCTTGCAGAACTAGCACTCCTGAAAGAAAGGATATTGCGGAGACATGGCTTAGCCACAGCCTGGGGGATGTTTCCAGAATGAGATTTTCACTCTGCAGCGGAGTGTGCGCTGATATGAAACTTCCTGACAGATTAAAACTGTGTGCGAGTTCGAGTCTCGGTCGGGCACACAGTTTTAATCTGTCAGGAAGTTTCATATCAGCGCACACTCCGCTGCAGAGTGAAAATCTCATTCTGGAAACATCCCCCAGGCTGTGGCTAAGCCATGTCTCCGCAATATCCTTTCTTTCAGGAGTGCTAGTTCTGCAAGGTTCGCAGAAGAGCTTCTGTAAAGTTTGGAAGGTAGGAGACGGATACTGGCAGAAGTGAAGCTGTGAGTACCGGACGTGAGTCGTGCTTCGGTAGCTCAGTTGGTAGAGCACTTGCCCGCGAAAGGCAAAGGTCCCGAGTTCGAGTCTCGGTCGGGCACACAGTTTTAATCTGTCAGGAAGTTTCAGAAATGTAGATGATTAAAAAGCAGTTATAGTGAGTTGTTACACACATCGGACAAAAACTTAGTAATCATGTAATATACGACATGTACAGGAACCAAGAAGGATGAATAAGAATGGAAAACGAAAAGCAAAATACTCGGATTAAAAAGGGGAGTAGAACAGCGATGCAGTTCAAGAGCGGCATTAAAATTCAGGATGAAAAGATATGCTGATGACATCGCTACCCGCAGTGAAAATGATGAAGAATTACGACATTATGAATGAAATGAGGACTCTGAAGCGTAAAGAATGTGAATTGACATCAAAGAGAAGAAATACGGAAATAATGAGGAGTAACATGAATGAGATTGGCGAAAAACTTAGTATAAAAATTTGAGAGTACAAAGTTGACGAAGTCAAGAAATTATTCTACCTTTGAAGCAAAATAACACATGACGGACAAGGTATAACAAACATAAAAGGAATGCAAACAAGGCATCCTGTCCAATGGAAGTCCAGTAGTACAAAACACAGGCCTTAACTAGAGGAAATAGTTTCTGATAATGTACGTTTGGAGCACAAGATGTTACGGTGTCAATCATGCACTGTAGAAAACCGGAAAGTAAAGAATCCAACTTCTATCCTCTCTATCCATCTATCCACTATCTCCTCTGCACTGTAATATGTATCGTGTCCCAGGAGCAATGATAAATACTCAGGGATGTGACAGGAACGAACATTCGAAACAAAAACTCTAGTAAACATAAGCTCTAAAACGCACATCTCAATAGCTGTCAGCTCTTGTTCGTTAAAAGATGGATGGAAAAGTAGCCAAGATGAACAAGTGCTCATACCTCTTAAGGTATGTGTTTCAGAGCCCATGTTCACGCGACTTTTCTGCTTCCAATGCTCGTTCGTGTCACATCCTTGAATATTGATCATTCCTCCTGGGACACTGTATATGCGGAATGTGTCCTTATGTCACGTATAATTCTTACGAGGACCATTTCTTTTTGGATTACTTCACATTTTTCAAGTGTGGTTTCCCTGCACTTTATTCACTGGGTGCGGTGCTACAGAAGGATGTTGAAAGTTCTGTGAATTGATAAGGAATTTCGAGGTTCTCCGCAGAGTAGGCAAAGAATGGAATATAAGGAAAGCACTAGCAAGAAGATGGTGCAGGACGACTGGACATATTTAAGACCCAGGCAATTAACTTCCACGTTACTAGAGGATACGAACTGCAGGGCACGACAGAGATTGGAATACATCCAACGTGTAATTGAGGAATTAGGGTGCGAGTGATGCTCTGAGATGAAAAATAAAATTGTAACAGGACAAGGTCAGGTTCGCAGACAATCTCTTACATAAGAAAAGAGAAGACGTAAAGCACTAAACACCCATCAAACTCCCGTGTGTTCCGAACATTTGTTTTTCCAAAACGAACATCGTAGTATACACGGAATACTTGATACCGATTTGGCGAAAGGCACAAGTTGGCTGTAGAACTGAAGCCTTAACGGCTTGTCTTCTAATAACGTTTCAAAGAATTTCGTATCAGCCACCTTCAGCAGAATTTGAAAGCTTTTTATGGCGGCGTTACCGTTCGGCTGACAATCTTACAAGAAATTCACCATGAAAGCCTGAATTTTCACATAGCAACACTTTATATAGGTTCAAAGATTGTAAGAAGGCTTTTCACTCAATGCCAATAATATCGATACCAACAGCTCTTAAAGAATTTTGATACTGATTTAATCTACGTTACTACGGTTGGGTAGGTCGTTCTGAATCTTGGGGCTACTTGGATAGAAATAACGATATATTCTGTAGCTCAGCGAATATGCGCAACTCGGATATCACTGCGTTAGAGGACCTTCGCTAGACAAGTTGTGCACAAGCGGCAAGAAGCTTTTTCCAGATGTATTTATTCCAGACAGCAACCTACAAGGAAACAGAAGTGGTAAGACGGTATTGTGTATAAACAATGCACCATGCGATAATAAGTCTGTTCAAAATTATGTGTATTGTTGGAATATATGAATGCTTTCCAGTACCAATTGTATAGCATCCACCAGATCGGTCAACAGAACAACTAGAGACATCTGTTTGAGCAACTGCTTACATTTAAAAAATAGTATGGGCACAGTGTTATGTGAATCAATCCTCACGGGGCTTTCTGAATCGGAATATAACGTGTAATATTTCTTCTTTATTGAAGTATTTGTGTATCCAAATTATACACAATAATCAGTTAGCCTCCATAACAAAATTTGTTTTTCGTAGGATTATCGACGTCGTCTAGGGGTGTGGAGCTAATGTAGAAAATGCTGTGTCGAGATTTGAGTGTACGGGAATTTTTCCTTTAAATTCTAGCATAGTACTATCATACAAATTCCTTCCTTCGTCGACATTCATGAATGATGAGCCCTCCTTTGTTACCACAGGATCAGAAGTAAACCCAGGTCTTGCAACTCCTTCTAACACTCCAAGAAAGTAGGGACTTCAGAGGTCAGCAACATCACATTCTTCTATTTTGTTAACCCCAACCAAGCCCACCGGTATTTTACGTGCAAGAATAGATAAAAGTTCAGCTTGCCATCTAACTTTACCATTTCATCTCAATCTTACAAGAGGGGAGAGAAAATTGCATTTTGAAAACTACCAGAGAAAGAAGGTCAACAGTTGCAGAAATGCGCTGGATGCTCAAGAGAATCCTTCAAATAAAGAGGAGGATTCATCTTCATCATCACCTGAAGCTGAGTCGGAGGAATATAACATACCTTGGGGCCTCTGCAGTATAAAATATTACGAACCTAGGTATGCGAAGAAAGCCGAATGGATTGGGTGTAGTAAGCATAAGGTGTGGTTTCGCGAAATTTGTGTGGGGACTGCTGGTGGTAGTCAGTTCCGCTATGGGAAATGCCTGTAACAACTGCCAGAACTGTTAAAAAGCGAATTTTTCCATATTTTGTATAATTGCGTAACATTTAAGGGATTCACGTAGCCCCATTAACGATTCAAATAGCCACTCAAACTTATAACGTTTCCACTGTTTCGACATCAAAGTTCGCTATCTACAATGAAGAAGAATAGATCTGGAAGCAATGTATCTTTATCATAAAAAACATACAGCTATTACAACTACAATCTACTCATCATTACAATTTAACATGCTTAATAAAATATTTACCAATCCTTTGGGGCTCAAAATGTTGAAAAGACTTGTTTAGGCCCCCCTTACTCTATACGCAGAACATGGGCTTCTGTAATGCAGTTTCCATTACAGCTAAATAGGTTACCGCATGTGCAGTCCCTTGATAGCTCTTGAATTTGCAATTTGCAGCTATAAACTTTAATTATTCTGGGCTCCATGACGTATGTAGTTTCTTTTATTTTTCTCCTAGCTGCCGTGGGGGGATCCGACATACACCAGAACTTTTTCTGGTTCAGCACATCTCAAATTACGCCTGCGTGAAAATCCTGTCGTATTGATTCTTGATAGAACACCGATTTTCACTTAACTGTAAAATTTCAGTTAATGTAGCCTTCGTGTTTCGTGTTATCCAACACACTTCGGACTTTTCGAACTTCGCGCTTTTCCCGCCATCAGCTGGCTGCGAGGTGGAAATAGTTCGCCGCTTCAGCGCCAGAGGCGTCAGTTACCGGAGCTGCCTGCAACGCACTCTGGCGCCGGACCAGTGGACTGCGAGTAGACGGGAAATCAAAAGCGAGGCGCTGCAGTTGCATCACTGGAACTTATTCGTCGACACAATGTTAAGACGTAATCTTCTTTGTAAACTGGAGACCACGCGCCACATGACACTGGTGAAACTAAGGAACTCCATTCAGTATCCACGGCATAATGTTTGACAGTTACTCCTTTTATGTCTCTATAACATGAAATGTGGCACCAGTCCGGAATCTTGGAAATGTCTGCTTTCTTATATGTAATCTATATTTTGAATGAAGAGGGGCGACATACGTGGATACAGACATGCTTTGCTGGTAGTTTTTGGCAACAGTCATCTCTGGAAAGACACGGACTTGCGACACTATTTTCGTGAAGAATGTCAAGTGCACAGTTTAAAGATATAGTGCTCCTCTATTTATGAGCGGGTTTCGTTGCTTTCCCGGTAGCCCTCCTTCCGTAGTGATGACGGATGTGTATTATTATTATTCGCTTTATAGTGAAACGTATGAAACTAAATTTGATGTGTTAATGCGAGCTCCCCTATTGTCTTCCACAGTTGTTATTTTTGTGTGGACATAACGCTGTCTAAGACGCCAATATAGCGAATTTAATGAGGCTATTTTGCGTACTCTTGAACGCGAGCTAGCGGAAGCTATGATGACGAATCTCAGAGCTCTATTTTCCCTCTAATAATTGTCACCTCCCTTACGTCTACGTTTCGTGCCACTTGAGTAACAAATGTACTGCCATTAGTTGTTTTTTGTTTAATTGTGTTTCATTCTGATGTAAAAATGCCGCTTGATCAGTGTCCTGCTTAACCCTTCGCTCCCCAGGACATTTTTTTATGACATTCGTCACAAATAGCCATAAAGACTGCATTCACCAATTTCAGTGAAACATTTCAGTTTTTTATGTGACGTTTTATGTCACTATCAGACAAAAAATACATCCAATTAAATTTTAAAGTTAATTTTTACGAAAAAAGTATTTAAACAACGAAAACTGCACAAAATGAACATAATATTACATGGTAATGTTAATGCTATGCAAACTCAAATACTCTGTAGTCCAAATTTTACTTTTACGGTATCTTTATCGTTTATCATACATGTAACAGTAAAAAAACTAAAAATAACCCATAAAACATTTTAAAAAATGAAAATTATTCTAGTACTTTTCAGGTTTTCAGTTTCCTTCTCAGAGTTTTTGTTTGCACTCACTAAACTTTTTTATAGAGAAATCAAGTTAGATTGACTTTTTGCAACAATGAAAAATATAAGGGGCCTTTCTTTTCTTTTTTGGGTCACAGTTGGAGTACGTTTTTCATTTTTTCAATCTTTCTATAACGACTATTACTCTGGATTCTGCAACATCGAAGACACTGTGGATGGTTGCACGTAGTTCGCAGGATATGTGATGGTTTCATCACTTTTTATCTGTGATGTTGCGTATGAGTTTGCAACCTTCTTCAAAAAATTAATGCTGCCCATCTGAGTATCGTCTTTGTAGGAATTATGAAGGACAAACACAGTCACCCTACGTATATCCAACATGTGGAAAAATAATGTCATTGACCATCGTTGGAAGAGGCTTCGACGACCAGCGATATTTGTTTCAACTAAATATATCTGCAGCAGAGCCCTTAGCTGGAAATTCAGTCTCTACATTTCTGTCTTTATCACTTTGATCATGTTTCTTTCAAGCAATTTACAGGCGCCAAGACAAACTCGTCTTCACTTTCGCACTGTTCCTATTCTGACTTACGTTCTCTTTCAATTTCGTTTCATTGTCTAATCCGACATCATTTCCTAAACTGCCCTCAGACCATTTTAAAACAGTCTCCTCAAAGTCAGCAGATAAAGACTTGGCTACTGGAGCTATTCACGAGTATATCGAGAGTATAACGAAAATGAGATTATGCTTACATTGGGTGGCGTAAGATGGAAACTTCGAGTTCCACGTGTTTGTGGAAAGGCAGTGTCCAATAGAAGCCGGTGCATTGAAGAAGTTGAAAAATGAAGTGTAAGTAACAAACGATAGCGTATTATTCAGATACTGAGCTTCATATACAAAACATTCATAAAAAGCAACTGATGGTGAAAAGCAATCGAACAGCAAAGCAATAGAGGAGCTCCAACCCGAAATACCAAACTTCCTAAAAATTTATAGGTTATTTACTACACTTATGAGATTCATAATCGTACCATAAAATTAAGACGATGGAAACAAAAAATGATTTATGTGTTAGGAAATGCATATGATTATCACTAGAGAAGCGTTCAATAGTGGACTGGCTGGAAACGTAAAATCCTAACTACCTCCGGTTCTAGAGAGATAAAAGTAATTTCTCTGCCTCGTGATGACTGGGTGTTGTGTGATGTCCTTAGGTTAGTTAGGTTTAAGTAGTTCTAGGTTCTAGGGGACTAATGACCATAGATGTTTAGTCTCATAGTGCTCAGAGCCATTTGAACCATTTTGATAAATGTAATGTGGAAGCAGGAGAATGGAGAGGAGTGCGTGCAAAATGCAGGCATGTGTTTTATTGGGCACAAAGGCGGTGCAGATTACCATTGTCAGATAATAGGAACAGTGATTTCGAAGCGTTTTTCAAAAGTTACCTGAAACAGCTGCGACACTTCTAGACTAGGCTCCGGTTCGCATTATATTAAATCTGGTATCACGATGTGAATCTTCTCATGGTCTCAAAACGACGTCCGTTTATGCTCTATACATGTAACACCTTTAGCTACGGTTTATCGTATTTATAATGCAGTCATTTATCTCTCCAGGCTTGGTTACTTTTAAGAAAATGAATTGTAGATGTAGCTTCATGAGATTGACGCTATACATTTTATGAGGCGCAGTAATGTGTGTTGGAATCTAAACATCAAATTTACCACAGAGAAAAATTTAACACAAGATCGCATATACAACTATGGCAAAATGAATGGGACACTTACGGCACACTTAAGGAGAACATGCGAATTTCTGCCTAATACCAGGGAGAGACTAAAAAGGGACCGGCCGCTGTGGCCGAGCGGTTCTTGGCGCATCAATCCGGAACCACGCTACTGCAACGGTAGCAGGTTCGAATCCTGCCTCGGGCATGGATGTGTGTGATGTCCTTAGGCTAGTTTGGTTTAAATAGTTCTAAGTTCTAGGGCAGTGATGACCTCAGAAGTTAACTCCCATAGTATTCAGAACCATTTGAACCATTTAATGGCCATCAGGCAGTGAGGATGACGGACCTCAAAGCAGAACTGAGGCCCGACTGGTCTTGGAGCACCTGTAAACGGGACGTTACCAAAAAAACCTCGAAGTAACAGCAAATAAGCACACATAGACAACCTAGTGTAACCTACTGACCAACTTCAAACGACTAGATACATGGCATGGGCTTAAAAAATTAAAATAAAGGCATAAAAGGTGTAAGATGCCAGTCTGTGAACCTCAAAAGTAGCTTACCATGTAAGTGCCCAGCCCGCAGCATTTCGTGGTAGCCGAGCACGACCGGTCAACAGACCGCAGTACGAACCTCAATAAAATGCCTGATTACATATATACTTTGTACTCTGGTTTTGATAATTTCATTTCTTGACACTTTCGTCATACATTTTACCATTTTATTTGTTTATTGTCAATTGTACTACACGTTGTATGTCTTGGTTTTATTGTTTGCTCAGTACTAGGCCTGTCTTATCTAGTGCCATGCATAAGTAAGGTGGTTTTAGCGCTATTTATAGCGGGGTGGCGTATGGGAGGAAGTTTGGGAGCGCGGCCGTGTTGTTGGCTTTGATGTCTTGGGTTTGTCCCTCCCGCCCTCGGTATCAGTTCCAGAGGCGGCACCCTCTGAAATATACGTGTACCCAGGCATCTCACTGCGGTTCGCCCGACAGTCTGTTGACCCATCTAACTGGGCTTCAACGACGTAAGTTGTGAATTTTCAAACCGACCATAGCCCGATGAGAACTCGGGCTAAATCCAAGGGAATCGTAGTAGGCGGTCTAGCCTTTCAGGCATTCTGTCAAATGATGTAGAAATTGCTGTGACTGAAATAGAATTATTAAATGAAAGTACCGAACAATTTGGCCTGCAGATATCGTTTGAAAACCAGAAGTAATGTCTAACATCAAAGATGCGCCTTGCCCAAGGCAAATGTATGGAGAGTCCACTAGAAAAATTAAGTACCTTTGTGAGATAATAACGGATAATGACAGCCGAAACATTATTCGTAAATGCAACCGAGGGACTCCTCGAAGAACTGCTGGTAAAAGAGCGCTATAGTATTAGGGCAATCATAGGACTCAGTTACAAGAATGGCACCCACCAAAAGAAAATCAAGGAAGTCTTTAACAAAATAGAAAAAATTACAGACGCATTCCGCAAAAGAAAGGTACGATTTTACAGTTACCTACAACGAATGGATGGTATCAGGTTGACATAGAAGATTTTATACCTTCTTATACAAATCAAAACCACAATTCCTTGGTTTACAAATGCCAAAGGAGACCTCCATCTCCTACGAATCAAACCCGAAGACGCCTGTGACAGGGATCTCTTCCGTAACACGATGACGACGATCGGACTGCACCGAGATGAAGAACCAAGAAGAAGACACGGTGCTCGTTGGACGGAGGTGTGCAAGCTAGCCCACTCACAAAGAATGAAGAAAATCTGGATTCCAAAGAAAGCAAAGTTCAATGCCAAATGTAACAAGACTTAATGTGATCCTAGATGACCCAAGCGAAATATTAATAACAATATATTACCATTTACTGTTTATGTGATTATACACAATTTGATCGAAAGTATCCTCACCATGAACCATGTATCTTGGGCGCCTCAGCGATATATATAGCCTTTCCGTAGGTACAACCATAACGGCGGGGTATCTGTTGAGATGCCTGACAAATGTGCGGTTCCTGAAGAGGGGCAGCAAACTTTTCAGTAGTTGTAGGGGTAACAGTATGTACGATTGACTTAACTGCTCTTGTAACATCAACAAAAATGGCCTCTCTGTACTCGCACTCCGAACGGCTGAAAGCTAGCGGAAACTATTCCCGTAATTTTTCGGAAGGACGTGCAGCTCTACTGTAGGGTTTATTGATGACGTCCTCTTGGTTAAAATATTCCAGATGTAGAACAGTCTCCCATTAAGATCTCCGGGTGGTGGATACTCAGGAGAATGTTCTCGTCAGGAAAAACAAGACTGACATACTACGGATCAGCGTGTGAATTGTTAGATCCCTAAATCGAGCAGGTAGGTTGGAAAATTTTAAAAGGGAAATGAATAGGTTATAGTTAGAAATAATGGGAATTAGTGAAGTTCGGTGGCAGGAGGAAGAAGACGTCTCGTCAGGAGAATACACATTATAAATTCATAGTCAAATAAGGTTAATGCAGGAGTGGGTTTAAACAAGAAATTTCGAATGTGGGTAATCTACTACAAAGGTAATAGTGAACGCATTATCGTAAACAATACAGATAGGAAACCCCTCCCTACCACAATAGTACATGATTACATGCGAACTACCTCAGCAGGTGATGAAGAGATTGAGGAAATGTACCACCAGGTAAAAAATTATTCAAATACATTCCTGGAAATGGAAAAAAGAACACATTGACACCGGTGTGTCAGACCCACCATACTTGCTCCGGACACTGCGAGAGGGCTGTACAAGCAATGATCACACGCACGGCACAGCGGACACACCAGGAACCGCGATGTTGGCCGTCGAATGGCGCTAGCTGCGCAGCATTTGTGCACCGCCGCCGTCAGTGTCAGCCAGTTTGCCGTGGCGTACGGAGCACCATCGCAGTCTTTAACACAGGTAGCATGCCGCGACAGCGTGGACCTGAACCGTATGTGCAGCTGACGGACTTTGAGCGAGGGCGTATAGTGGGCATGCGGGAGGCCGGGTGGACGTACCGCCGAATTGCTCAACACATGGGGCGTGATGTCTCCACAGTACATCGATGTTGTCGCCAGTGGTCGGCGGAAGGTGCACGTGCCCGTCGACCTGGGACCGGACCGCAGCGACGCACGCATGCACGCCAAGACCGTAGGATCCTACGCAGTGCCGTAGGGGACCGCACCGCCACTTCCCAGCAAATTAGGGACACTGTTGCTCCTGGGGTATCGGCGAGGACCATTCGCAACCGTCTCCATGAAGCTGGGCTACGGTCCCGCACACCGTTAGGCCGTCTTCCGCTCACGCCCCAACATCGTGCAGCCCGCCTCCAGTGGTGTCGCGACAGGCGTGAATGGAGGGACGAATGGAGACGTGTCGTCTTCAGCGATGAGAGTCGCTTCTGCCTTGGTGCCAATGATGGTCGTATGCGTGTTTGGCGCCGTGCAAGTGAGCGCCACAATCAGGACTGCATACGACCGAGGCATACAGGGCCAACACCCGGCATCATGGCGTGGGGAGCGATCTCGTACACTGGCCGTACACCTCTGGTGATCGTCGAGGGGACACTGAATAGTGCACGGTACATCCAAACCGTCATCGAACCCATCGTTCTACCATTCCTAGACCGGCAGGGGAACTTGCTGTTCCAACAGGACAATGCACGTCCGCATGTATCCCGTGCCACCCAATGTGGTCTAGAAGGTGTAAGTCAACTACCCTGGCCAGCAAGATCTCCGGATCTGTCCCCCATTGAGCATGTTTGGGACTGGATGTAGCGTCGTCTCACGCGGTCTGCACGTCCAGCACGAACGCTGGTCCAACTGAGGCGCCAGGTGGAAATGGCATGGCAAGCCGTTCCACAGGACTACATCCAGCATCTCTACGATCGCCTCCACGGGAGAATAGCAGCCTGCATTGCAGCGGAAGGTGGATATACACTGTACTAGTGCCGACATTGTGCATGCTCTGTTGCCTGTGTCTATGTGCCTGTGGTTCTGTCAGTGTGATCATGTGATGTATCTGACCCCAGGAATGTGTCAATAATGTTTCCCCTTCCTGGGACAATGAATTCACGGTGTTCTTATTTAAATTTCCAGGAGTGTAGTTGAAGGAGCCGTAAATTTAATTGTGATGGGAGACTGGGATTAGACAGTAGGAAAGAGAAGAGAAAGAAAAGGGCAGGTGAATATGGACTGGGGGAAAGAAATGAAACAGGAAGCCGTCTGGTACAGTTTTGCATAAAGCATAATTTAATCTTCGCTGACACTTGGTTTAAGAATCATAAATGAAGGCTGTATATGTGGAAGGGACCTGGAGACATCGGAAGGTTTCAGATTGATTATATAAAGGTTAGACAGAGACTTAGGAACCACATTTTAAATTGTAAGACAAACGCAGTGGCATTGTGGACTCTGACTAGAATTTATTGGTTATGAACTGTAGATAAAAACTGAGGACATTGGGAAAAGGTAGAAACTTAAGGAGAAGGGCATGGGATAAGTTAAAAGAACTAGAGATAGCTTCAGAGGGAGCATTAAGCAATGGGTGACTAGAACAGGAAGAAGAAATACACTCGAACCCCAATCGGTAGCTTTAAAAGATGAAATAGTGAAGGCAGCAAAGGATCAAATAGGTAAAAAGGCAAGGTCTAGTAGGAATCCTTCGACAACACTAGAGATATTGAATTTAACTGATCAAAGGAGAAAATTTAAAAATGCAGCAAATGAAGCGGGCGATAGGGAATACAAAGGTCTAAAAAGTGAGTGACAGAAAGAGCAAAAATTGCTAAGCAGGAATGGCTAGAGAACAAACTTGAGGATTTATAATCATATTTCACTACAGGAAAGATAGATAGTGCTTTCAGGAAAATATAAAAGGCCTTTGAGGAAAAGAGAAGCAGCTGTATGACTATCAAGAGTTCAGATGGTAAAGCAGTTCTAAGAAAAGAAGGGCAAGCTGATAGGTGGCAGGAGTATATAGAGGGTCTATACACGAGAGATGAACTTTAAAGCAATATTATAAAAAGGGAAGTGAACGTAGATGAAGATGAGATGGGACATGTGATACTGCGATAAGAGCCAGCTTTGACTGAAATCTTCCATCTGGTGTGCAAGATGTATGAGACAGGGGAAATATCCTCAGACTTCAAGAAGATTGTGGTAATTCGAATTCCAAAGAAAACAGTTTCTGACAAGTAGGAAAATTATCTACCTCTCAGTTTAATGGGTCATGTTTGTATGATACTAATACGAATTACTTACAGGTGAATAGAAATACTGGTACAAGTAGACCTCAGGGAAGATCGGTTTGTTTTCCGGAGAAATGTAGGAATATGCGAGATAGTACTGACGATATGACATATCTCAGAAGATAGGTTAAGGAAAGAAAAGCACATGTTTATACTACTTGTAGACTTAGAGAAAGCCTTTGACAATGTTGACTAAAATAGTCTCTTTGAAATGCTGGGTAGCAGGGCTAGAATACAGGAAGCGAAAGGCTGTTTACAAATTTTCCAGCAATCAGACGGCAATAGAAACAGTAATGAGAGTCAAGGGGCACGATGGGGAAGTAGTGATTGACAATTGAGCGAGACAGGATTATAGCGTAACGCCGATGTTATTCGATCTGTAAATTAAACAAGCAGTAAAGGAAACCAAAGAAAAATTTGGAGTAGGAGTTAAAATTCATCGAAAAGAAATAAAAACTTTACCATTGACATTGTAATTGTATCAGATACGGCACATGATCTTGAAGAGCAGTTTAACGGAATGGACAGTGTTTTGAAAAAACTATATAAGCTGAACAGCATAAAAATCAAAACAGGGGTACTGCGATGTAGTCGGATGAAATGACGTGATGCTAAGGGAACCAGGATAGGAAACGAGACACTGAAAATAGTAGATGAGCTTTTGTATTTGGGCAGCAAAGTAACAGATGATTGTCGAAGTAGAGAGGATATAAAATGTAGACTGTCAGTGGCAAGAAGAGAAATCTGTTAACATCGAATATAGATTGAAGTATTGGGAAGCCTTTTCTGAAGATATTTGTCAGGGGTGCTGCCATGGATGGTAGTGAAACATAGACGATAAACAGAACAGAAGCTTTCGAAATGCTGTGCTACAGAAGAATGCCGAAGGTTATATGGGTCGATCACATAACTAATGACAAAATACTAAATAGAATTTGAGAGACAAGAAATTTGTGGTACCCCTTGACCGGAAGAAGGGATTGGGTGATAGGACATATTTAGTATTTGAGGGAAGTGTGGGGGTAAAAATCGTGGAAGGAGACTGAGAGAAAAATACAGTAAGGGATTCAGAAGGATGAACGTTGCAGTATTTACTCGGCGATGAAGAGGCTTGCAAGCGTAGAGTAGCATGGAGAGTTGCATCAAAGCAGTCTTCACACGGAAGACTGTGACAACAACAGCAAAAACAACATCTATTACTGAACATTAAGGAGAGTTGGAACGCCCTATTCTGACAATGTTAAATGTAGTGACTTGGAATTCCCGTATTTCAGGAACCACTGTAGCCATTGACATAAAAATGTTACAGGACATTAAACTGTATTTTCTGATTTACTGAACTACAATAATTGCATTTCAGCCACTACTTTCGGAAATACAATTTGTTAATAACACAGCTAAAATTTTGTGTACTTTTTTGTACAGTACCCTAAATAATTTTAATTATATATAACAATATCGTCTCCTTTTAGTTCAGTAGATTCAGGATATATATGTTATTACTCTCTGAAAATTTGAATGATATACTCGAAGTGATTTCTGAGATTCACGGAAAAATGCAACAGAAAATGTAAATTTTCAGGAACGGCTTCTAAGGTTTCAAAAGACTGTAACTCACTTAACATATGCTTAATTTTTTGTTTTGTTTTTAGTCACTCAGAAGCACCCTCCACCACACTTTATATCATTCTCTTGATCTTTCTCCAAGTTTTTTTTCTTCTTTTCTTCTTTCTGGACTCTTTAGTGGCCAACTGTGCTACATTGCTTTAACAATGCAAATCTTGTCCATCCGTTCAAGTTCTCTCATGCAGTTAGCTGCAGCTTTAATTCCCATATGCTGTAGCACTTTCACCCTACCAATGTTGCCATCATTAAAAGCAATAACAGCATCATTGACTCCCCCCCCTCCCCACCACCACCACCCCCACCACCGCCAGAAAATCTTCATTATTCGAACTACAGCAATTACAGTAAGCAGCAATTAAAAGCTAAATAAAAATATTCTAACTACTATAGGCTCTAACTATTAATAGGCATGTGATTATCAATGCAAAGATTTTGTTGCAGAGCAAACAATGCATTTAGCAGATTTTACCTTAATCATGTGACATCCAGTTCCGAAAGTTATATAATCGTCAATAATTCCATTACTTAAACATTAGCAAATACGTCCATCATTTTGCAATCCATGTCCAACCGATATTAAATCTCTATGACTGGCACAAGCCCAACTTTTTACACAGAAAATGTAATTTATTTTGGTGTTTCATTTTCTGCTTCATACAAATGTTTTGAAGTAGTGCTGATCATGACGTTAGAAGTGAACGTTAATGTGGCTTCATTATTGTTCCGGAAGCTGTCAAAGATGTATTGGTATGAAGCGCCTATCGCTGGCTGAAGAAAGTGGGTTGTTCCAGTATACTGCTGAATCTCTTTGGCGTCGCTAAGACGTCTGCAAATATAGCGTATCCAGTTCAGATAAGCAAAATTCTCTGAATATTAATATATTAAATATTCCGCTTCAAAGAATAGTTCGACGTACATCAACTGTCTTCAATAAACCAAGAGAAACTGCAAGATCTCGTAAAAATACAAATGTTCCTGCCAACAATGAGCATCCGAATTATTATATGTATTTGGAAGGTGAGGTACACGTTTATTCAAGACTTCAATTTCCACAATGTCTGTACTATGGGTTGACAAATAGTAAAGACAAGTCTAATTTGTTAGGCCAGAACGAAAGACCATATAAAAAGCAGTCAGTGACTGATTCACAAACGCACTCCATTCAGTTGTCGCAGACCATATATTCGACACAGTCTCCGCAAATGTTCCGCTTGGCTGGCAAACAAAATTTTCCGTTGGCTGCACTCGGCATTATACTCTTCTTTCGCTTCTCTCACCCATTAGTTAACAGAGCCCAAGCAGTTCCTCAAAATTCTTCAGACTCGACAAGTTGCCGCTTGCCGTTAGAAAATTCTTGATCTCCTCCCTTCTTCTCCTCCTTCTTGAAATATTTTGGAGTCAGATTAACTCAGCTTCTTCTCCCACTTCTCGATCTACTGTAGGAATCTGATACTCACAGAAATACTTGGGTGTAACAGTAGGGACACGAAGTGGAACGATCACATGGTCTCAGGCGTGGCTAAAGCAGGTTTCAGTATTCGGTTTATTGGTAGAATACTATGGAAATGCAATCAGTCTAGAAGGAGATAGTTTACAAGTGACTCCTGTGACCCATTCTAGAATATTGCTCAAGTTTGTGGAACCCGCACCAAGTAGAACTACAGGCGATACTGAACATATACAGAGAATGGCAGCATGAATGGTCACATCTGCGTCATACCCACGGGAGAGTATCAGTGAGATGTTTAAAGATCTGAACTGGCAGACTCTTCAAGACAGACGAAAACTATCCCGAGAAAGTTTACTAACAAAGTTCTATGAACTGGCTTTGTATGTTGACCTTAGGAATAAGCTACAACCCCATACCATATCCTCTCATAAGGATCGTGAGAATAACATTAGATTAATTACAGCACACACAGAGTCACTTAAAACACTTATTAAACCCCCGCTCCTTTCGTAAATGGAACGGAAAGAATCCCTAACAAACTGTACAGTGGGAAATACCCTCCGCCATGCACTTCACAGTGGTTTGTAGAATATACACGTAACTGTATATGCAGAAACAGCCTCCTCAGTCTTTAAATAAATTCTGCATACGCCTTGTCAAGCTAACAGAAAATCATTTTGCACAAATTCTACGCCATTGCCGTCCACAGCAACTCTCTTCATTACGTCTACAGTTTCTCAAAATAGCTTCACTTTAACTTTTCCTTGTTACAATATTTCCTTCCACACTTCTCTTGACACGACGAAGTCTCGACATTGCTTTGAAATATTTCCTCCTTTCCAGTTCTTCCTTCACTATCATCAATCTCTGTTCACTGTTAACTCAGCGTTAACTATTCCCCTCCTCACTCAGTTAAAAACACAGAGCTGAATCTGTGTGCATCAAAAGGACCCTGTCTTCGCTTACTCTGTTAGGCCATAGTAAGGAAGTCCATCATTAATGAATTTAGCAATTATTAAACTATTTGTTGCCACTTAAGATTTACAATAAATTAAATAGGGTTTAGATGCAGATTCAGAGTCCAACTTGCCCACAGTTAGATTGGCTACGAAACGTCTGTAGCAGAGGCGGCCAAGAATTTGGCTAGTGGACCATGCCTGGGCCCAAGCGCCAAAGCGCTCAGTCTCACTTCACATTTTTTCTGCCACCACACCGAGCTGTCTGAACGCGAGGAAGGGAAAGAGGGAGAAAACAGCGAACGTGCCGAACAGCGAACGTGCCGCACTAAAATGGCAGTACAGTCGTACTGCATATGACTTCATTTTATATTTCACAAGTCAGAACGTAAATCATACACAAAATAAGTTTTCAGAATTAATTAATTATTTTTGGCACGCTGAAGACTTAATACAATTTTTGACTGGTACAAGCTGTCGCCATACGGACAGACACAGACAATTTCACAGAATTTCGCACCCAAGTGAAAATATCATTTCACACAAATATGTCGATTGAGATATTGTAGTACTTTTTCAGCCTCATTATAGAAACCAGGAAGGTCTACCTGAGAGGAGCAATGTAGACGTCCTGGAAAGTCGTGGAGTGAAAAAGATTTGTAATTAAAACTGGAATTCCCTTGGCAGGTCAAGCAGTTACATCTGCACATTAACAGGGGCGCTTGCAACTGAAACGGCAAAGGGTCTCCAAAATGGCTCGAAAATAAATGTAAGATTGACAGCGTCTTCAAAACCTTTTTAAAAGCGTCGTTGTAATTCTCGTAAGGCCACAATGAATTCTTCAAACCTCGCGCTTTCTTTAACGCCAGTGAATTTAAGGTACTGGATTTTCTTTGTCAGGATATATCCCTTCTACAACGCGATTTTCTTTTTAAATGCACCCCCATCAAATCAGAAAGAAGTTACCTTGCAGTGTCTTTACAGTGGGCAAGGTCTGCAATCTATTCAAGACGTTGTAATTTTAGTTCCTGCACTCCTTCATAAATTCAAAAATAACGAGAT
Organism: Schistocerca gregaria; assembly: GCF_023897955.1. Taxonomy (NCBI): domain Eukaryota; kingdom Metazoa; phylum Arthropoda; class Insecta; order Orthoptera; family Acrididae; genus Schistocerca; species Schistocerca gregaria. The sequence goes on from NC_064924.1 coordinate 453,789,698, forward strand.
TTAAATCGAGAAATCCAGGGTTCCCCCTTGACTTAACGAACGCGCTTTGCAGCAATATGTGAAGTTTCTGTATTCTTTGTTCATTTCCATTGAAAAATGTTGGAATTGAAAATGGAGTAGTGGGAGCAACATCAGATTTTTTATCAATTTCTTCAAGTGCTCCATGCTGGCAAATTTAGCACAACGTGCTTCTTGATGTACAGAGCGTTGAGTCCCACCTGTCGATTAATGTACTTTTTTGCTCTTCTATTGTCTTCTTAAAGTGTAAATTCTTTCTGCATGTTACAATAACGTTGTTTCGTAGAAAATAAGCAATACCTATGGCTTAAGCGAATTGAGGATTCTCCTCCATCTCTTTTGTATTCTCATTCATTTTAAAGGTTTGTGACGACAGATCGCTAGACTGCCCCTTTTTATGCAAACGTGATAAGAACGTCCTTTATATCACGAACAAATAGCGAAGGGTAAACTGCGCTGACACCACTATTCTGCCACATTCGGAGGGTTGTGTAGACCGCAAAATATCGCACCGAAGTGCTAAATAAATGACGAGCTGTTGCGGGTACTTCCGAGTAGAAACGAGCAAACCCGAGTAACAGCTCGAGCTTTGGGCAGCACGTGGCCCGCACGTGCTGCATACATGAAGTTCGGCACGCCGTGGTTGACTCTGGCCTACAGAATCCGTCTTTTTATCACCAGAAATCCATATAGGTGATTTGCCAATGTCGGCCATAATCTTTTACAATATGTCAACATAGCAAGAATCAAGGTAATCCTCCCTGAGAGTGGACTCATCGAGAATGTATCGGTTGCAGTATTTCTGTAACAAAAATTTTAAATTCCTGTAGTTTGTTCCAGGATATCTTAGCCTGCAACCAATGAAAACCACAGTCCTTCGTAAAATTCACTATTAGATTATGTAGGCTGTCCCTAGAACTTATTGAGTACAATCTGTTTCGTTGAAGAAATCTGTGCTTATCCCTAATACGTACACAGCTTAATAAATGTTGTTCAGCTGAGATTTCATCGTACATCTTATACGTGTATCGAAAATTAGACGTAGGACTGCTTTACTATCAATGGTTAAAGCACTGCCTATAGAAATCGATGTTGTCAGCTTTAATGGCAAAGAAGAAGCAACCGGTGCCATAGTTAAGTTATGACTACTAAACATTCTAAAGCGTTTGAGAAGAAGAAACGGAAACGTTATAGTTCGTATCGAACTTGCGCAGTTCAGCTTCGAGTGTGACGGGACTGACGACAGTATGAGAAATACAATAATAAAACTTAAGATTTTTTCCTTTCTTGCTATTCTACGAAAATGTGTGATACTTACCAAAATGTATAATAATCCGCAATAATATTAAAATACGTATAATTACGTAGTATATTCGAAATATGTATTATATCTGAAAACTTGTAAAAATATATAGTTTAAAATTTTGAAATGAGGGTGCTTTCAATGTAATTCGTCGAAATTTTAGTTTTTGTTATAACTACATATAAAGAAACAGCATGTATAATTCCCCAAAATCCGGGCTCTGGTGATAAGCATTGTAGGTCATACATGTCTTTTCAGAATACTGCATCCTTGAGAAAAGAGAAAAGCAGGAACACGACTCGGTGGATTAGTATCGTTTTAATATAGGTAAATTAGGTATAATCTTCGAGAATTATCGTTGATTCTTTTTGTTGTATTCACCAAATTTAGATGATATCAAACATGAAAACGTGACAGGAGGAGCCTCCCTTATCACCGAGTAAATGTTGTTATGAGATGGGTTGCATGCACGCAGCAGCTATACAGTCACCATAGGGCCAAATGGGGTAAGATAATGGCTGTGTCAAAAATATGTGGCACACAGGTTAGCAACAATTTACAGTGATTTATTTATATAAATGTCTGCAGTTCTTATTTGAAGTATTGAGGCTGTATAGATCCATTCCACTTGCACTGACCCATGTTTAAACTCAGGTATTGTCCTTAATTCAGTAAACGATGACTAACATCAGTTCTGAAATGTCTGTCAGTCTTGTAACACGTTTACTGACATTACCTCTAATGGTCTCATGTTACTTCTTTCCTGTTTTTATCTCATGTGACTTGTGTATAGCCAAGCTCTTCGGTGTAATGTCCATGTAAATTTTTTATGCATTATTTATGATAATTTATATGTTTGTAATCAACCTAGGGAAGTAATTTCAGAAGTAATGTCTGTAAAAGAATTGAAAAGTTAAAACTTTATTTGTAATACTGGTTCATGCAAAGGGCGCGTAGGTTTGCAATCATGTGAAACATGGGGGCAAGCCCCTCTGCAACAAAACTGGCTTAGAATAGAAAAGGTGGACCTGGCTGTCGAATTGCAGAGCTTCTTTGTGGCACGAGTCAGTCTGTGATTTGTTCTGCTACTGCTTACTTTCCGCAGACATCTTTCCGTTAAGCATGATCACAATCATAGCCGGTAGTGCCATACGTGGCTTTTCCCGTGTCAGGGCTAAGTGGTTCTGTTAGGGGAAAGAGTTACATAGTCGCTACTTTTGCAGCGACTGTAGATGAGTCCTGTGACACTCCCTGTGAAAATATTGTGGTGTAGTAACAGCTGAGTGGAGTTGTGATTCTGCTTGTATTCACTTTTGACGGTTGATGTCCACTTGAGAGCTATTTGTGTGACGTAAGCCGAAGCGCAACATAATCCGTATTCTGTGCACCCTCTCTGGAGTGTGTTGTTAACTGTATTGCATCTAGCCACTCTTCTATGCTTGCTGTTTCCCGTATTTTCTGGAGCACACAGCCGTTCTATTACATGAAACAGTTGTATGGAACGGTATTTAAGAAGAAGAGAGGCTGGGCTTATAGTGTATAAAACAAAGCAGTGTATGGGCTACCCTCTGCCAGGCTGGAAACCTGCACAAATTCCTCAGAATGCAGACTGATAACCTGTGCTGAGTCGTCAGATCCAATAAAACAGTATTCAAAATCATGCAATTTATTACTGGAAAAACAAGTCATTGCTGCTCCTTCTGCGCCAACCTATAGCTGCATAATCCGGAGAGGAATCCTCTGACTTCAGCAGAGGAATCACGGCTACCGGGAATGCTGCATCTTCTTGGGTGGAAAGTCGATGGATACTCTCTAATGCGACGTTTCTGTCGCCCGCTGACGAGGCGACCATGACGTGAGTGTTTCGATTGATACGCAGTTTCGTGAAATCCTCGATCTCTCACTGCCTTCGTTGTCCTCACAGGTGAAATGCGATGAAGCTGAGCTCGCCAGTACGTTAGGCCTTCAGACCCGAGCGAATCTGGAGTTTAGGGCAGCTTCCGCTCAAGACCTGAGAGGTCACCCTCGATCCACCCATCAGTCCTGGCTGCTGTGGTGACATCAGTACTGGCTGCTGCCCTCTGTCAGCCGTGGCTTCGGATCACTGATCCTCTCGTAAGGCAGCAAGTGCAAGACTAATAATAGAAAGATCTCTCACCTAAGATGTAAGCATACTATAACCAGAGAAGTCTCTTTTAAGTATAGCAAGGTGGTTATTTTGCCTGACACAGTAACGATGATGAAATGTTTATGCTTCCCGACTGGCGATTGACGACACTTCCATGTGATTGAGTCATGCCAGCCGGAAAAAAATTTTTGCTCTGGCGTTCTATTAGTAGTTTTGTCGCTTAACAATATCAAATAGGCACCTACCACCAGAGATGAGTGAAATGGCAGCCGAAGAAGCCTCGCTCTAACGCAAGACTTTTGCTTGGTTACAATGTGTCTGAATGTGGGGGAACGTCCGTCCGGAGTCTGTTTTAGCTGTTAATATAATTATCCGAACTAATCAGTTTTCGTTTTGTTAATTTAAAATGTGAAATTAGTTTCGAAACGGTATTTATTGGTCTTCAAATACAAAGACAACGATTTTTACTAGGGTCTTTCTGAAAGTTGGTACTAATAGACATACCATTGCGTGTAAACACAGAATAAACGTTAGTCTTGGTGAGTTTTAACGAAGAACTACCTATGAAAGGCAAATTTGTTGTGCAGACTTTCATGTCACTGTTTGGAGTAAAAGAAAACAAGACTGGTCGTGGTAATTATATTAAAATGCGAAATTGTATTCGAAGACCAGGAGGATCTCTGTAAGTCCTTAAGGAATAAAACTAATTTGTGGTTTGTGTTGAGGTGTGCGACGATAGTCACAGTCGTGGAACCTGTGATCCTGCACATAATACTGCACAGTTGAAGAGTATTCCATGAGTTAAGAAGTTGCTACTGAGGACACTCTACTTGACGTGACAGCTCAGACTTCGGCAGGGGCTCATGGGTCTCGGGTCTGCCGCCGAATCACGTTGTGAAAAATCCACAATCAATCATCGAACTTAGGGCTCAACCTCTTCAGGTGATGCTGTTTGTTACCCCCGGTCAGTAACATCCGCCTGTGTTTTCATTATTACTGTTTTTCAGTTCCTGGAAAGGAAACACGCTGCAAATTGATATAGTAAATAAAACAATTTTAATCAATTGAAGCACATTAAATAACTCTGTATTTAAAATATATGAAGACTACATCTGTACAATTGGAATAGGATTCTTTCTGAATAAGAAGGTAGGGCTGAGAGTGAGTTAGTGTGAGAAGATAAGTAATAGAGCTGTTCTAATCAGACCGGCAGGCAACCGAAGTCAACAACAACTACCAGTTACACATACCGATGTCACTAACAGAAATTAAAGAGGTAGAGAAAGAGTATGAGGATAATGAACAATTAAATCAGTGTGTAAAGAGAGATGATAATCAAACAATTATAAGAGATTGGGACACCATAGTAGTGAAAGGAACAGAAGAATAGTTACGTAAATTTTGGAATGGTAGTAGGAATGAGAGAGGAGGAAAGCTGATTGACTTCTGCAGTGACTTTTAGCTAGTAATGGCAAATACACTGTTCAAAATTCACATTAAGAAGAGGTATACTCGGAGAAAGGCCGAAGACAAGGGAAGGCTTATAACAGAACTTTTCTGTGGGTGCTTAAAGTCACCATTCATCTTCGAAATTATTAAAAATTCTCCACAGCCGACGTCTTGCACCATCCCCTCCCCAAACAGTCATATGGACGCTCTTGTAGATTAAGGTAGTTTTCCTAGTAGCTTTTGTGAGTTAAGACGTATTTGAAACAGAAGGATATTGTACCAAAAATAAACAGTGCATATTGATCATACAGTGCTAGAAAACGCAATTTCATCAACAAAAATGTAAAATAAAAAATCGCAAAACAAGAATATTTCAGACATAGTTTCAATACTTTATCGAACTTATATAAAACTTTTTTCTGTTATTCATAAATAACTTTCGCGTTTTTAGATTATAACAAGAAATTCTTGGCTTTGTTCATGATGCATAACTTTCTACTGAGTATAAAATAACAACAATAATTACATATATTTTTATGTTCGTGTGTGTAAACTATACTTTGTTAAAAATTAATTGATTTCGTTATAACTTTAAACATAGCTGTATGCAACAACCGTGAAAATATTTTTTACAGCAAAGACAGCCCACTGATTGCAATGGATTTTATAGTCGAATTGACCATGGTGTCGACTCCTGAAATAAGAGAGTCTTCATCAGAATTTATATTACTTAAATAAGGGGGATACAAAATTAGTCATGAATAAGAAAAATACAGGACAGTAATAATCAATATTCGTATATAAAGATGTACTTACATACGTAAGAAGTTGTGCATAACAGCTCTCGTCATACAATTTTAACGCCAAAAAGGCCACGTCACATAATAAAACATCCTACGTAAAAGTTTTACTGTAATTTCTAGTTAAAAATTGAAGATTGAACTGGGTGGCGCGTGCGCCGGCTATGCTACGATGTGGACATGAGGTGTCACGCCATCTAGTGATGAAAATTGGTAACATCTGCTTTACGTGACAGAAAGGTTGCAGCAGTTTGTATAGCAGATGTGTCTACAACTTTTGAAAATTTTGTAGAATGAAGGCATATTATAATTTAAAAGTAGTAAGAAATTTTTTTTCAGTAATTTCTTACAGTAAAATACAGTGAGTGATTAAACTGTAATGAGAGTATGGGGAGGAAAACAACATTTCAGAGGAAAAATTAACATCGATGAAAAATATCTTTTAAGGATTCTTCAGTACAGGTTTGAAGCCATTGAAAAAATTCTTGTTACGTAATTGTAACTGATCATTAAGAATAAGGTTATCATTGAGAGAGAAGTGTTTGAATATTACCATTTCATCAAGAGCATCAAGTCTACGACCTTTTTTCTCTGTGTGCAGAATATTAATTTCATTAATTTCCTTAGGTTTGTGGCCTGTGATCAGCAAATGATCAGCGGAAGAAGAATTATGAATGTTAGTACCTTTTTTCCCCAATAGATACTCTTTATATCTGACTGAGGAAGCTCGCCCTGTTTGTCCTGTATAATATGAAGGACATGTGTCGCAAACTATTTTATAGACTCCTGAATGTAAGAAAGGGGAACGTACTGATTTTAAACTGCGAAGGAGATTGGTTTTCAGGTTATCATTAGTGGAGAATGTTACGTTGCAGTTATACCTGTTTTTAAGGAGGCGCTGGATTCTGTAAGAGATAGGCCCTAAAAACGGAATGGAAAAATATTTCTTTTTTTGCTGTTCGGTATTCGAGGAACCGAGATTAGTAACTCTGTTGTTAGTTTCTGCTTGAAGATATCGTCTACTATAGTGGGTTAGTATCCATTATTAACTGCGATAGTTTTAATCAAATTTATCTCAGCATTGAGGTTTTCAATAGATAAGGGCGTAGAAACAGCTGTGTGTATGGAGGAATGAAAAAAGGCATTTTTGTGAGAATGGAAAAATGCTGCGGTTTCGGATTTACTATGGCACTTTACAGTACTTTTGTGAGAGACTTTGATTCTCAGTTGTCAGCGGAATACTTATGAATCAATACTGCATCCTGTGAGTCTGCTATTAGCCTTCTCACAAATAATCCAGTAGGCCTACTGTAATGTAAACGTTTTTGCGCGGAATGTTTCACAAAACATGTTTAAATATAGACAAATATCGACGAATTTTCTTCAGCGCTGTGCTGGGTACATTCAAGTTCACGACGGTTTTCACTGAATATATATAATTCAACGATGGCATCATATATTTTGTAATGCTGTAAAATACTGTGACTTTACCACATTTGTTTTCTTACTGATGCTTTAAGTACACAGATGTTTATGGACTATTGGTGCACCTGTGCATGATGATTTAAACAAATTTGTCACACACTGTCTATGCGTCTGTTCAGAGTGGCTTAAAACAATTTGTCACGGACTATTTGTGCGCCTACACGTGACAATTGAAAACAATTAGTAAATTATGAATCCTGTTATCTATTTGTAGAATTTACAGTTATCGTTTCTTTATTTATACTTATTCATTTTTCGTTTTAATTTCTTTAGTTAATTTTGCAGTCTACTTTTTGTGAAGCTCAAATCTCATCATGCAAAATTCTGGCCGGAGAGTCAAGGGATAATGTTAGTTTTTGTTGGAATTTTTCTTATTTTGGGTATCTAAAATCAGGCTCTCAAAGTTTGAATTGCTTAGACATGCACACACAGACTCGACAGAGATACTGCCCCACACAGAGGTGATCTTTGCTGTGTGAAGATGAATGCTAGATTTACCTGTTGATCGCAAGGAGAGGAGAGAAGACAGTTAGTTGATCTTTGGTTTTAGATGTGCACAGTCGAGTTTTGGTTTAGCAGCAGCAAGGCACAAACAATGGATATTTTTGGAATTATATTATGAAACATTAGAAGACTTATTTTGGAGAGAAGAGGAATTGATTTTTTTTTTACATTTTGAGGTAATATTTGTGAAGAAGGGATTATAGATAATTATCAAGTTGTTAGATTTGCAGCAGCGGTTTGATAATGCACCATTTTTGTTCCATTAGACATCCAGGTCGGAGACTCAAATTTTAACATGGCAACAAGAGAAACGTGTAGGTTTACTCAACGTTCGCCACTCGTGACACTTCTCTGAAAGGTAAAGATGGTTAAAAAGCTGGGTGAAAGTAAATCGCCACATTTTAGGCAGAATTAGTTTTAGGTACTAACGAAATAAGAGGTGACAGATCTTTTTTAATGATCATGATGCAAGTGTGGGCATGGAGGGGCTCCACTTAATATTTACAAAATATGTGAGTGTAGGTTTTGGGTTAGTATGGCACTTCCCCTGCAGCGCTCTGCATTTCCCCTAAAGCGCCTGTCCTCAGCCCCCACCACTACTTCTCTCCCCACACCTGCCCTGTCATCTGCGCATCTACTGGCCACAATATTCAGTGAGGACTCTACCTACAGATTCAGATTCACTTTCAGATTCAGTTTCACTCACTAAAACAAATCAAAACACATAAATTTCATTATTAGGATAATTTATTTGGGAAAACCAAGAATTGCAGGGAGCACAGGACAATCAGCCTCATTTCATATACAACCACTGATGTTAAGAATAATTAATAAGAGACTTGAAAAAGTAATGGAGGAGAATCTTGGCGAGGAGCAGTTTGGCTTTAGATGTAATATGCGCACCAGAGATGCAATAGTGCTCCTTGGGGGAAAGGTTTATTGAAAAAGGAAGAGACCTATATATGTGCTTCATCGATCTAGAAAAGGCATTTGACAATGTGGCTTGGGACAAGCTGGTGATTATAAAGGGGGACAATGGAGTGGACTGAAAAACCAGAAGGCTTGTAAGCTCATTATATCTGAATCAAAAAGCCTTAGTTAATGTGAGAGGAGTAAGTACAAACTGGATCGGAAAACGGAGTAAAACAAAGATGCTGTCTATCACCAACCCTTTTAAATCTCTACTTGGAAAATATGATTGACCAACGCTCGTTAAATGACAAAGCAATAGAAACTGAAAGAAGAAGAGTAGGGTGTATGAGGTTTGCTGATGACATTGTCCTTCTAGCCACAGGGGAAGAAGAATTACAAGATTTGGTGGACAACATTGATGCTAATAGAAAAAAATATGGAATGAAAATTAACACAAAGGAAACAAAAATATTGGCACTAAGAGGAAATAAAGAAATAAAAATTATGCTGAATGGCGAAATATTAGCACAGGTGCCAAATTTTAAGTATCTTGGAAGCAGAACAGACACCGACTGAAAGTGTGGCACATAAATTAAAACACGGATAGCAATGGCGAAAGAGGAATTTTATAAGAAAAGCAGAATTTTCTGTAGCAGTCCGGACAGAGAACAGAGGAAAAGACTCGTAAAATGTTTTGTATGGAGTGTTATTCCGTATGGCACTGAAACATGGAGTTTGAGGAAGAAAGACATAGGAAGGCTGGAGGCTTTTGAGATGTGGACATGGTGGAGGGCGGAAAGAATAATTTGGATGGACGGAGTAAAAAATTAAGGGCTACTGAGAAGAGTGGGATAGAAAAGACAATTACTAAATGTAATAAAAAGAAGAAAAAAAGAATTGGACTGGCCATATATAAAGAAATAATGACGGACTGATAAAAACAATATTAGAAGGTTATACAGAAGGGAAAAGGAAGTGTGGAAGGAAGAGATTTCAGATACTGGATGATGTGATGGACGGTACAACATACAGCAACTTAAGAAGGAAGCAATGGATTGCAGAAAATGGAGAGGCAAAGGACCTGCCAATATAGCAGAAAACTGATGATGATGATTTTGGAATCTATCAGAGGTTTATGTGTTAGAATAATGGTAAAAGAATGTAGACCACAGATGTAGCTTGTTGGTTGTTTTAGCCTGTTTCTGGCTTTGTGCTAGTTCGTAAGCAGGTGTACCTCCAATGTTAGTTTTATATCAAGGATTAGTCCTAAATAGACTATGTTAGTCAAAGGAATGGAATGGTTATAAACTGAGAGGTAGTAATCTGGTCGATGAAAGCGCCGATCGTAAATGGTGGCTTTGCTTTTCTGTATGGTTACTGGCATTGACCAGGAGATTCAAGTAATGCTGGGAGGCAGGGAGCGAGGCATGATGGGACCGTTGTAGATTGTAGTGGATAGCTAGGTTGGAGGTAGTTGATGGGGTGTGGGGGGGGGGGGGGGGTAACAAAATGTTAATGAGGGAAGACAGCAAAGAGTCTGAATGCACGTGAGGAGTAGAGTGAAAGATGATTGACCAGGTGTGGTTGATTGTGACATGCGCAGAACTATGGTAGACGAAGGGTGTTGCAAGGAATATATAACTAACTGGTACTGTATGGGTTTGAAGCCTGAGGAGCAGTTCAAAATTCCATATCCGATCAAAAAGTATATATCAGATTTTAGATTATTTCGTCGATGGGGATGAGTAAGATAAAGAAGTTGGTCATCAATGGAGTCGTTGCGGGGAAACCCACATTGAGTGTTGAAAATAGTATGTTTGTTGTAAGGTAATGTTGCATTCGATGATTTAAGGATAAGATGAAGGATTTTATTGAGGACTGGTGCCAGGCTGATAGATACAGAAGGATTACGCCTGTGAGGAATGTTTATCACGTTTTAGAAAGAGGAGGGCTTTGTATGTTTTCCATTTGGCTGGGCAATAAGTTGTTTAGATAATGCTATTGTAAAGGATGCTAAAGTTTCCGTTACAGACACTGGGACATTCCTTGAGGGGCTTGCAGGTTATTGTATAGTGACTGAGAGCTTTCGCTTTTTAGCGAGTGTCTTCAACTTTATTGGTGTCCTTATTTCTGTTCGTGGAGTGCTCAACATGCACTGAACGATTGGTGTGAGAGCTGGAATACCTAAATTTGGGCATTCATGAAGACAGGGATCCGCGGAGTTATCAAAGTTACGGCTAGTTGGCATGGTAGAAGTATTTTTCAGACAGGACGCAAAATAGTTGGCTTTGGTGCAGTTCTCAGAGAGGAATCTGTTGTGTAGGATGGGTTATGTGGAAGAGGGTTCCTTTCCCTAGAGTGTATAGAAAGCCTTCCATTACAATGTTGAATTTATAGGTGTTTAGTTTAGGCATTATATGTACCTCTTGCGGCGTCGTGGGAAGTTAGAGTACCTACGTGAATATTCTGGGCTGTGTTACTGCAATCGACCATTCATCTCGAACACAAACATAATTGTTTTCATACAGTGTTACCAATATCGTGTCATAACATTAAGAATGTCATTGTCTCTATGTTTTGTAACTATTGGTCAAATTGCTGGCTTGTGCAGTTTTCTTCAAAAAGGACATGGTTCACTTACAGTTGTACTTTGCCATTGTGGAGTAATAAACATTTTTGTCTGAAAATCGGTTACCATCCACTGATAGCTAGCTCTCATAGTGGGGAGTAAAAAAATAATAAGGAAGAAATAGGCAGTGATAATTGCTTCTTACCTGAAAAGATGTGAAACTGTCTGGAGGAAATATTGTGGAATTTACACTACGTGATTCGATGGGAGACCTGTGAGATGGATATGCCCTTTTCTTCGGGTGTCTAATGGTTAATTGGTATTGTAATATAGCGGTCACTATTATAGCAAGCATTATATCGTCTCGAATTGAAATTAAAGACGTAGAATATCTCCATAAAAATTTTTATTCCAGTATAAAAGTACAAAAGTATAAAAAAACATACAAACAAATGCGCGTCTACGAGCTACGAGCACACATGAAGCGATCACACATTGTACAAAATTCATGAACAGCTGTTCGTATTTACACGTGGCTACTGACTAAAACACACACATAGAATGAGCAGGAGAGAACAGTGATTGAGCAGCCGGTTTCAGGGACCGTAGACTATTCTTGCAGCCGGGGTGCTTTCCGCGTCGTTCCAGTCGGCAGGGCCTACTTGCGGAAGCCGTACTGCTGCGGCTGTTGGGCGGGGTAGGCGTCTGAGCCGTACTGCGGCGGCTGCTGCTGCTGCCCCTGGCCGGGGTAGGCCGCCCCCGCGTCGGCGCTGTACTGCGGCTGCTGGCCGGAGTAGGCGGGCGCCGAGTCGCCGCCCCCGGAGTACTGCACGTCGGCCACGTAGCCCGTGGCGTCGTTGGCCGAGTAGCGCACCACCTGGTGGCGGCCGTCGGGAAGCAGCACCTCGTACTGGCCCGTCACAGACTGCCCGTCGCTGCTCTCCTGGTGGCTGTAGTCGTTGCCGCTGGGCGGGTCCTTCACCTCGTAGTGGAAGCTGTACGGCTGCGGCTGCGACACACACACACCAGGCTCACCGTCACAGTTCAGAGAACACACAGGCAGCGCATTGTACCCGCCCAAATACACTACTGGCCATTAAAATTGCTACACCACGATGATGACGTGCTACGGACGCGAAATTTAAGCGACGGGAAGAAGATACTATGATATGCAAATGATTAGCTTTTCAGAGCACTCACACAAGGTTGGCGCCGGTAGCGGCACGTACAACGTGCTGACACGAGGAAAGTTTCCAACCGATTTCTCATACACAAACAGCAGTTGACCGGCGTTGCTTGGTGAAACGTTGTTGTGATGCCTCGTGTAAGGAGGAGAAATGCGTACCATGACGTTTCCGACTCTCACAAACGTCGGATTGTAGCCTATGGCGTTTGCGGTTTATCGTATCGCGACATTGCTGCTCGCGTTGGTCGAGATCCAGTGACTGTTAGCAGAATATAGTATGGGTGGGTTCAGGAGGGTAATACGGAACGCCGTGCTGAATCCCAACGGCCTCGTATCACTAGAAGTCGAGATGACACGAATCTTATCCGCATGGCTGTAACGGATTGTGCAGCCACGTCTCGATCCTTCACTCAACAGATGGGGACGTTTGCAAGACAACTATATGCACGAACAGTTCGACGACATTAGCAGCAGCATGGACTATTAGCTCGGAGACCATGGCTGCGGTTACCCTTGACGCTGCATCACTGGCAGGAACGCCTGCGATGGTGTACTCAACGATGAACCTGGGTGCACGACTGGCAAAACGCCATTTTTTCGGATGTATCCAGGTTCTGTTTACAGCATCATGATGGTCACATCCGTGTTTGGCGACACCGCGGTGAACGCACATTCGAAGCGTGTATTCGTCATCGCCGAACTGGCGTATAACGCGGCGTGATGGTATGGGGTGCCACTGGTTACATGGTCTCGGTCACCTCTTGTTCGCATTGACGGCAATTTGAACAGTGGACGTTACATTTCAGATGTGTTATGATCCGTGGCTCTACCCTTCATTCGATCCGTGCGAAACCCTACATTACAACAGGATAATCCACGACCGCATGTTGCAAGTGCTGTACGGGCCTTTCTGGTTACAGAAAATGTTCGACTGCTGCCCTGGCCAGCACATTCTCCAGATCTCTCACGAATTGAAAACGTCTAGTCAATGGTGGCTGACCAACTGCCTCGTCACAATAAGCCTGTCACTACTGTTGATGAACTGTGATATCGTGTTGAAGCTGCATGGGCAGCTGTACATGTACACGGCATCCCAGCTCTGTTTGACTCAGTGCCCAGGCGTATCAAGGCCGTTGTTACGGCCAGAGGTGGTTGTTCTGGGTACTGATTTCTCAGGATCTATGCACCCAAATTGCGTGAAAATGTAATCACATGTCAGTTCTAGTATAACATATTTGTCCAATGAATACCCGTTTATCATCTACATTTCTTCTTGGTGTAGCAGTTGTAATGGCCAGTAGTGTACAACTCGTGAAATGGTAGTGGTGAAGCAATCAGAGAAATCTGAGTCTGTACCAAGGGTATTATTAAGACTACAAACAACAGAGACAAAATCCTATGAATCGAAGCTTAGAAGGTTGAAAAGGAACTGAAAATAGATGCCGGAAAACGGTTAAGAGTTCTCTTCAGATGGTTACAGCATAATAACAACAGCACCAAAGAAATGGCATCGTCGGTAGATGAAGGGTGTGATAATGTCGTTTATATCAGAGATCTGCGGCTTGTAAAACGACTATGCACATTTGGATTTTCTCCGGCCTACTTATGTCAAGTTCCTGACGACGATATATTGTACCATCGAAACCCGTAGTTTAATAAAGAGTTCAAAATTTAGGGATGAAGGTGTATTGCTCTTTACTTCAGACTGACCAGCCGACGTCCCAGCCCCATCTTCTACAAAGACGGACATAAAAAGCACTGGAGAAAAGTGTAATAGATGCAGGCATCGTTGGGCGACAGACACGTATTCGTATCGACACAGAGAACAAATTACCGTTCTGACGATGAAAACTAACCCAACATAAACCACCGCTGTACTGGTTTGCATGCTTACAGGAAAACCTGATGATGATTAAATAGATAGGATGTATGAAGAAATTGACGAACTGATAAAATTGTGGTTCATGGTGTGGGTTCCTGTAGTCATGTCCTAGTTCATGAACCACGAGCAACGTATGAGTGGCCAAGTAAGTGGTCCCGACAGTCGGGATACCAATTACTTTGGAATAAGGCTCGGCATCTCGGACATATTCTGAGTCGTGGTCACCTTTGTGCTCATACGGCAAAGACTACCAAATCAACCGGTTAGTCCCTCAGCCGTTAGCCGTTAGGGGTAAAACCCAATGGGACTCGGAGCAAGTAAGGCTAGCAACCTGCTTCCCTGGTACTTTAAATATAATGCTGGCAACAATCAGAGAAAATGACTCGGACCTTTGGAGGTGACGGAGTCCCACCTCTAACAGACAAACCAGGGACTCCTAAGATACGACTTGGCAAACAAATGGTAATGAGATGGGGAGCTATTAATATCAATGGGGGCTACTCTGGGAAGAAGGTAGAGCTGGCAGAGGATGCAAGTAAGATGGGGCTGGACGTTTTAGCTGTTAGTGACATTCGGGTAAGAAGAGGAAGTGGGAGAATACAAGGTCTACATGTCAGGAATCAAAGCAGGAATAGCACAATGGGGTGTAGGGCTTTACATCAGGAAAGAAATGGAACCCAGCGTAGTTGCAATAAGGTATGTAAACGAACGACTGATGTGGATAGATTTGACAGTGTCTAGCAAGAAAATTAGGATGGTGTCAGTATATTCGCATTGTGAAGGGACACATCAAGATAAGATGGATAGTTTTTATGAGGCACTAGTGATGTAGTTGTTAGAGCAAAGTACAAGGACAGTGTTGTGCTTATGGGTGATTTTAACGCCAGGATTGGAAATCGAACAGAAGGATATGAAAAGGTTATGGGTAAATTTGGAGAGGATATGGAGGCCAACAGGAACGGGAAACAACTCTTGGATTTCTGTGCCAGTATGGGCTTAGTAATCACAAATTCCTTTTTTAAACATAAGAACATTCACCAGTATACATGGGAAACCAGGGGAACCAGATCTGTCATTGACTATATAATAACAGATCAGGAATTCAGGAAGGCTGTGAGAGACACAGGTGTATTCAGGGGATTCTTTGATGACACCGATCATTATTTAATCTGCAGTGAAATTGGGATTGTGAGGCCGAAAGTGCAGGAGGTCAGGTCCATATGTAGGAGGATAAGAGTGAAGAAACTTCAGGATAAGGAAATCAGGCACAAGTACATAACAGCGATCTCAGAAAGGTACCAGTTAGTTGAATGTAGTCAATTACAGTCATTGGAAAAGGAATGGACAAGGTACAGGGACTCAGTACTAGAAGTGGCTAAAGAATGTCTTGGAACAGTAGTGTGTAAAATTAGGATGAAGCAAACAGCTTGGTGGAATGACACAGCCAAGGCAGCCTGTAAAAGGAAAAAGAAGGCGTATCAAAAAGGCTACACATTAGAATTCAGGTAGACAGAGAAAGTTATGTTTAAGAAAGAAATGAAGCCAAACAGATAATTGCAGAATCCAAGAAGAAATCTTGGGAAGGCTTTGGAAACAGGTTGGGTCAACCTGCTGGAAAACCATTCTGGAGTGTAATTAGCAGTCTTCGAAAGGGAGGTAAGAAGGAAATGACAAGTATTTCGGACAGGTCAGGAAAACTGCTGGTGAATCCTGTGGATGCTTTGGGCAGATGGAGGGAATATTTTGAAGAGTTGCTCAATGTAGGTGAAAATACGATCAGTAACGTTTCAGATTTCGAGGTAGAATGTGATAGGAATGATGATGGAAATAGGATCACATTTGAGGAAGTGGAGAAAATGGTCAATAGATTGCAGTGCAATAAAGCAGCTGGGGTGGATAAAATTAAGTCAGAACTCATCAAATACAGGGGAATGTCAGGTCTTAAATGGCTACACTGGATAATTGAAATGGCCTGGGAGTCGAGACAGGTTCCATCAGACTGGACAAAAGCAGTAATCACACCAATCTTTAAACATGGAAACAGAAAAGATTGTAACAACTACAGAGGTATTTCCTTAATCAGCGTTGTGGGTAAAATCTTCTCAGGTATTGTTGAAAGGAAAGTGTGAGTATTAGTTGAGGACCAATCGGATGAAAATCAGTGTGAGTTTCGGCCTCTTAGAGGTTGTCAGGACCAGATATTTAGCTTACGGCAAATAATGAAGAAGTTTTATGAGTGGAACAGGGAAGTGTATCTATGCTTTATAGATCTAGAAAAGGCATATTACCGGGTTCCTAGGAGGAAGTTATTGTCTGTTCTACGAGATTATGGAATAGGAGGCAATCTTTTGCAAGCAATTAAAAGTCTTTAATGGATAGTCAGGCAGCAGTTAGAGTTGACGGTAAATTGAATTCATGGTTCAGAGTAGTTTAAGGGGTAAGACAAGGCTGCAACCTGTCTCCACTGTTGTTCATATTATTTATGGATCATATCTTGAAAACAATAGACTGGCTGGGTGGGATTAAGATACGTGAACACAAAATAAGCAGTCTTGCATATGCAGATGACTTAGTTGTGACGGCTGATTCGATTGAGAGTTTGCAAAGTAATATTTCAGTGCTAGATCAGAAATTTAAGAACTATGGTATGAAGTTTAGCATCTCCAAAACGACAGTAATGTCAGTGGGAAAGAAATATAAACGGATTGAGTGCCAAATAGGAGGAACAAAGTTAGAACAGGTGGTCAGTTTCAAGTACTTAGGATGCATATTCTCACAGGATGGCAACATAGTGAAAGAACTGGAAGCGAGGTGTACCAAAGCTAATGCAGTGAGCGCTCAGCTACGCTCTACTCTCTTCTGCAAGAAGGAAGTCAGCACCAAGACTAAGGTATCTGTGCACCGTTCAATCTTTCGACCAATTTTGTTGTATGGTAGCGAAAGCTGGGTGGATTCAGGTTACCTTATTAACAAGGTTGAGGTTACGGATATGAAAGTAGCTAGGATGATTGCAGGTACTAGTAGATGGGAACAATGGCAGGAGGGTGTCCACAATGAGGAAATCAAAAAAAAAAAAAACTGGGAATAAAATCTATAGATGTAGCAGTCAGGGCGAACAGGCTCAGATGGTGGGGTCATTTTACACGCATGGGTGAAGCAAGGTTCCCCAAGAGACTCATGGGTTCAGCAGTAGAGGGTAGGAGGAGTCGGGGCAGACCAAGGAGAAGGTACCTGGATTCGGTTAAGACTGATTTTGAAGTAATAGGTTTAACATCAGAAGAGGCACCAATGTTAGCACTGAATAGGGGATCTTGGAAGAATTTTATAAGGGGGGCTATGCTCCAGACTGAACGCTGAAAGGCATAATCAGTCTTAAATGATGACGATAATAAAATTGTAAGTGATTCGGATAAAACTGATGACTCCAGGAGATAGGAAGGCTGATACAAGGATGGAAGAATATCTTCAACAGTTCTGCCTTATGTTCCAACTATTTGGAACGAAAATATTCTTCCACAATTACATACGTTTATGTGTATTTCGAGAAGATTATAAGTCGCTAGGAGATATCGTACATTGTGGTCAGACAAAGTTTAAAACATCAAATTCTTTGCTTCTAAACATACCCAAATGTGAACATTGGCTAATAGAATAATCTAGTAGAGATGAACAGCGAGTTGGAAAAATGGGTATCGATGAAATGCAATACCAAAAATTTAGGAGAGAATGAGACAAAGTGGAAATTCTCTGAGCCATTGACCAAAGTGTAAGAAACCGTGAATGCTTTACTACAGACGTGGGTTATATTAAAGAAGGACGTAGCTACGGTAGGAGACGACAACACAGCAATGGAGAAGGCTGAGACAAAAAACCATGGGTAACAAATTACTCAGTCGTATGAAACGAATAAGAACTTCAAGAATAATAAGAATGAATTTGCAGAGCAACAGTGTACATTGTTATGAGAAAAATGTCTGCAACGTAAGTTTTGGCACCATAGACAGGAAGTTGAAAGACATTGAAGGCACAAAGACGTGGCTAAGATTAGTCGCACAGCATTATCTGAGATTCAGTTGAATTGTATGGGAGACGATTCATGAACAAGTACCCGTCTGAAACTCGTGGTGGGATGATTGTGCTATGGAGCAGTGGGACCAAACTACTTTGCATTCAGATTGAGTTCTGCAACCACTGTAATGTGTGCACTGTTACCAGTGGTCTTCCTTTAGTACATGTCAAATGAATAGTTGCTATAAGGTGCGAGATGTTCGTGTACATAAAAATCCTAAATATGTATCACTGACTTTTAGTTCCTTATCTCTGACTAATTACTTTAAAATCCTGCACAATTTTTGACGCTATGTGATATCGGTATACTACACAGAAGCCAAAACTTCAGGAAAGTGGTGGATGAGAAACTATTGCAAAATTCAGCGTTTACAGTCCATTGCAATGTCCGATGAGTTTTGAGTTACATAACCCTGTTACAGAAGCAGATGCGTGTATATTCTCCTTCAGTTCACTACTGCAAGATTTCACTAACGATCTATAATGAAACTCAGGTATTATGTTACTTTTCCAAACAGCGCATCACAGAAAAACAACAAACAAACCTTTTCGGTGGAAACCACACTGTAATGTTTTGGGGGTGCTTTTCGAACCATCGCAAAGGACCAATCGTTCAGGTCCGTATAAACGTCTATTAGGACGTTTATTTCATCATTCCCGGTGATCAAGTATTTCCCCTTCTTCTGTATTTTCAGGATCGTATACTGCCTTCGAATATAACAACAGGCGTGTTTAAGGGACTGCAGGCATACGTTCCTGGTTTCACGAACACACAGGCCCACTTCGCACCCTGACCGGCCCGTTCAGTGGTGCGATGTTAATCCCATAGAATATGGATGGGACTGTTTAGCACAGTAGTTGGAACACAGCAATCGACATTTCAGGAATTAGATAGCATTAGAGGATACGGTCATCAAACAGTAGAGTCATCTGGATGTGGCATACCTGAAAAAACGTGTCGACTTTCTTGAGGGCCGAAGTGAGCCCATTACAAGATTAGAGAAAGTCTGGGGAGACAAAATTTTGGCCCCACTAAATGAATTCACAATGCGAATAAGGACAACCACCAGCGGTAGTGTGGAATGATGACAAGAAAATGTGTGCCACACTGGGACTTGGACAAGGATTTCCTGCTTATAGCGAGCGGTCGCCTTACAATTTGGCTATCCATGCATGACTCACGGTGAGATCCAAACTTCCATGTCAACCATGTGTCTATGACCTGTACTCGTACATCCGTTATGTATATTCCTATACAGGTGAGACGTTGTACTTGAAACTCGCTGAACCGGTATCGGCAGATAATTTAATTACTATCAGTTTCATAAGTCACAGTTGCAAAATACCAACACGAATTCTTTACAGACGAGTGGTAAAACTGGTAGAAGACGATCTCGGGGAAAATCAGTTTGGATTCCGTAGAAATGTTGGAACACGTGAAGCAATACTGACCCTACGAATTATCTTAGAAGAAAGATTAAGGAAAGGCAAAGCTACGTTTCTAGCATTTGTAGACTTAGAGAAAGCTTTTGACAATATTCACTGGAGTACTCTCTTTCACATTCTGAAGGTGGCAGGGGTAAAATGGAGCGAAAGGCTATTTACAATATTTTGTTCAGAAAGCAGATGGAAGTTATAAGAGTCGAGGGACATGAAAGAGAAGCAGTGGTTGGGAAGGGAGTGAGACAGGGTTGTAGCCTCTCCCCGATGGTATTCAATCTGTATATTGAGCAAGCAGTAAAGGAAACAAAATAAAAGTTCGGAGAAGCTATTAAAATCCATGGAGAGGTTCGCCGATGACATTGTAATCTGTCAGAGACAGCAAAGAACCTGGAAAAGCAGCTGAACGGAATGGCCATGGTCTTGAAAGGAGGATATAAGATGAACATCAATAAAAGCAAAACGAGGATAATGGAATATAGTAAAATTAAGTCGGGTGATGCTGAGGGAATTAGATTAGGAAATGAGACACTTAAAGCAGTAAAGGAGTTTTCCTATTTGGGGAGCAATATAACTGATGATGGTCGAAGAAGAGAGGATATAAAATGTATATTGGCAATGGCAAGGAAAGCATTTCCGAAGAGAAAAAATTTGTTAACATCGAGTATAGATTTAAGTGTCAGGAAGCCATTTCTGAAAGTATTTGTATGGAGTGTAGCCATGTAGGGAAGTGAAACGTGGACGATAAATAGTTCAGACAACAAGAGAATAGAAGCTTTCGAAATGTGGTGCTACAGAAGAATGCTGAAGATTAGATGGGTAGATCACATAACTAATGAGAAGGTACTGAATAGAATTGGGGATAAGAGGAATTTGTGGCACAACTTGACCAGAAGAAGGGATCGGTTGCTAGGACATGTTCTGAGGCATCAAGGGATCACCAATTTAGTACTGGAGGGCAGCGTGGAGGGTAAAAATTGCAGAGGGAGACGAAGAGATGAATATACTAAGCACATTCAGAATGATGTAGGCTGCAGTGGGTACTGGGAGATGAAGAAGTTTACACGGGATAGAGTAGCAAGGGGAGATGCATCAAACCAGTCTCTGGACTGAAGACAACACAGATATGTTATTCTAATTAGATGCAAAGTTCTTTTGGACACGCATAATGCTGCTTAATGTTGTGTGGGGCGGGTCTGGGTGTGTACTCACCGCGCCCGGCTGCTCCTGGCCCTGCGCCTGGTACTGCCCGCCTAGCGCGGCGGCCACCCCCGCGCCCCCAGGGTACGCCTGCGGCTGCTGCGGGGGCGCTCCGTACGCGTCCTGCGCCCGCACTCCTGCCGCCAGCACGGCCACGAGCATCGCCGAAAGTACCTGCAACACAATCACCCAGCTCCGTCGAACAGTTGCTTTCACACTTGGGGAACAAGCAGTTCCCATAAGGCGCATTGAGAGACACTGGGCCGGCCGAGTTGGCCGAGCGGTTGTAGATGCTACAGTCTGGAACCGCGCGACCGCTACAGGTCGCAGATTCGAATCTTGCCTCGAGCATGCATGTGTGTGATGTCCTCAGGTTGGTTAGGTTTAAGTAGTTCTAAGTTCTAGGGGACGGATGACCTCAGATATTAATTCCCATAGTGCTTACAGCCATTTGAAACATTTAAAGACACTTGGCATTCAGCCGCTCAGGCAGCTGTAAACCCTCCGAGCCCTGGAGTTAAGCGAGACGGTGCAGCCTCATTTGACCCTACACAGTGGATGATGCAGCTGCACGGCTATGTCCACATGGAGGAAGGGACCGTCGTCTTTCTCTACAGTGAATATTTGATTGCTGATCATGTGTGTTTTCTACGTTCTTTTGTAAGGCAAGATGACCTCAGATGTAGAAGTTTCGTAAATGAAACAGAAGACCGCCTTAAAGTTCTAAATTCGGGAAATAAGAATTACTGCAATAAAATGCTTTACGACAACTATGTAAAACGTAACACATACCTCATCAGGAAGCTACACTGACACTTCAAAGTAGTTAACAAAATTTTGTGAGTATTCCTTTAATTGATTATACAGGGTGTTACAAAAAGGTACGGCAAAACTTTCAGGAAACATTCGTCACACACAAAGAAAGAAAATATGTTATGTGGACATGTGTCTGGAAACGCTTACTTTCCATGTTAGAGCTCATTTTATTAATTCTCTTAAAAGCACATTAATCATGGAATGGAAACACACAGCAACAGAACGTACCAGCGGGACTTCAAACACTTTGTTACAGGAAATGTTCAAAATGTCCTCCGTTAGCGACGATACATGCATCCACCCTCCGTCGCAAGTTATCCCTGATGCGCTGATGCAGCCCTGGAGAATGGCGTATTGTATCACAGCCGTCCACAATACGAGCACGAAGAGTCTCTACATTTGGTACCGGGATTGCGTAGACAAGAGCTTTCAAAAGCCCCCATAAACGAAAGTCAATAGGGTTGAGGTCAGGAGAGGGTGGAGGCCATTGAATTGGTCCGCCTTTACCAATCCCTCGGTCACCGAATCTGTTGCTGAGAAGCGTACGAACACTTCGACTGAAATGTGCAGGAGCTCCACCGTGCATGAACCACATGTTATGTCGTACTTGTAAATGCACATGTTCTAGCAGCACAGGTAGAGTATCCCGCATGAAATCATGATAACGTGCTCCATTGAGCGTAGGTGGAAGAACATGGGGCCCAATCAAGACATCACCAACAATGCCTGCCCAAATGTTCACAGAAAATCTGTGTTGATGACGTGATTGCACAATTGCGTGCGGATTCTCGTCAGCCCACATATGTTGATTGTGAAAATTTACAATTTGATCACGTTGGAATGAAGCCTCATCCGTAAAGAGAACATTTGCACTGAAGTGATGATTGTTGGATGAACCATTCGCAGAAGTGTACCCGTGGAGGTCAATCAGCTACTGATAGTGCCTGCACACGCTGTACATGGTACCGAAACAACTGGTTCTCCCGTAGCAGTCTCCATACAGGGACGTGGTCAACGTTACCTTGTACAGGAGAAACTTCTCTGACGCTGACATTACGGTTATCGTCAACTGCACGAAGAATTGCCTCGTCCGTTGCAGGTGTCCTCGTCGTTCTAGGTTTTCCCCAGTCGCGAGTCATCGGCTGGAATGTTCCGTGCTCCCTAAGACGCCGATCAGTTGCTTCGAACGTCTTCCTGTCGGGACACCTTCATTCTGGAAATCTGTCTCGATACAAACGTACCGCGCCACGGCTATTGCCCCGTGCTAATCCATACATCAAATGGGCATCTGTCAACGCCGCATCTGTAAACATTGCACTGACTGTAAAACCACGTTCGTGATGAACACTAACCTGTTGATGCTACGTACTGACGTGCTTGATGCTAGTACTGTATAGCAATGAGTCGCATGTCAACACAAGCACTGAAGTCAACATTACCTTCCTTCAATTGGGCCATCTGGCGGTGAATCGTGGAAGTACAGTATATACTGAAGAAACTAAAATGAGCTCTAACATGGAAATTAAGCGTTTCCGGACACATGTCCACCTAAAATTTTTTCTTTATTTGTGTGTGAGGAATGTTTCCTGAAAGTTTGGCCGTACCTTTTAGTAACATGCTGTAATCTGTGAAAAAATATTCGTGTTCATCAAGAGTTGGGGACACTGGTGCATACAGCATGACTTCTGTATTTTATTTTCAGCTACAGTTGGTGTAGCATCTCTTTATATTCTACTAATTACCCCTGCAGAATTCTATGAGTTAGCCGGCCGCGGTGGTCTCGCGGTTCTAGGCGCTCAGTCCGGAACCGCGGGACTTTTACGATCCCAGGTTCGAATCCTGCCTCGGGCATGGCTGTGTGTGATGTCCTTAGGTTAGTTAGGTTTAAGTAGTTCTAAGTTCTAGGGGACTGATGACCACAGATGTTAAGTCTCATAGTGCTCAGAGTCATTTTTTCTATGAGTTAATTACGTTTTCTACTTGACCATCTGTATAGTCGCAGAATCGATTCGCAAAGTAGTACAGTACTATTACTATTCCATGAGCGCATAATTGCTCTTTGTAATATTCTTTCTGGTGTGTTGCGAGGACTTCTAGGATCTTCTCCGTGCCGAATAGCCGCATTGAATAATTGTAATTTTGTTATCGAGATTACTGGAAGAAAGAGATCTAATATATATTGTATGCTACTCAAGGAAATATATACTGAGCATTTACATAAAAGGTGTGTAAGGAATTTCATTATATATGTATTCTCTAATTGGAAATTTGCACGGAGGTGTCGTTTCGTTGGTAATCAGGAGGGAACTTCCAATGAATTGGAAACGACCCTGCAATTATTAGGCCGGTCGGAATGGCCGTGCGGTTTTACGCCCTTCAGTCTGGAACCGCGTGACCGCTACGGTCGCAGGTTCGAATCCTGCCTCGGGCATGGATGGGTGTGGTGTCCTTAGGTTAGTTAGGTTTAAGTAGTTCTAAGTTCTAGGGGACTAATGACCACAAATGTTAAGTCCCATAGTGCTCACAGCCATTTGAACCATTTTTTGCAATTATTAGCTCCAAGAGCTCCATTATTTCATCGGATAATTAAACTCTATCAAAGGAACCTTTCCGCTTGATCTGAGGTTTCCCGACTAACTACGCAACGCAAGAAATCAAGACGTTTTATTTACACAGGATTGCAGATCGCTTCGAATCATCGAGACTGGAGACATGGACAGTCATCGTCCGATTCTGCTTAAACAAGTAAAGCTTAATTATAAGTTTCTTGAGCGACTGTGATACGGCTCCTTATGAATCAGATCATTAATAAAATACTAATAACTGCCTTTCTTCCCTACCAGCAACCACTATAAATACAACATTAATTAATATTTTACTGGTGGAATAGCTGGTATAGCACTAGACGGCGGTCCAGGAGATTCCGGGTACAGTTCTAGTCAGGGGATGGGACCTCTCTTCATTCCAGTCCCTCCAGGATAGCACCAAACCTTCTTAGCCTGCTGTCAGATGTCTACAGAAGATCTTTCCAGCAGGTAAAAGACATCCGAGTCTATGGCCTTGTATCCTTCCCCATCTAGTGCCCCGGTGAATGAGAGGCTGCACTCTACCTGCAGTCAGGCTAGAAGCCCGACATGGTTTATCCGCTGCAGCTTTACTTTTAGTATGGCTGAAGGCAGCCGTTCTTCGTCATAATCCATTTCGTAACTGAGCTGTATATAAGGGTACGCAAATGAAAAAAAAGTTTCTGTGCCTGTTCTGTAGAATGTATGAGTCTATCTGCTGTTTACAAATTACTGGATGATTTCAACATGGTACTCTTGCTACCGAGATCGGCCCCCGGGTTCGCTCACTTCAGCGGGTCAAATGCTTGGGTAAACCACCGCGTTTAAATTTTCATTCTTTAAAAGAGCTGCAACATGCTGTCCATGGTGACGGAAAGCATTGTAGTCCACTACGCTAGGCGACAGTTAGGCAGTCAAGGGGACAGTGACCAGCGCTGAGCCAATTGCTGAGAGAATTTTTTATTTTGTTATTGTAATGTGACGTACCAATTATGACTATATGAACATGAGGGCTACACAATAGTCAGTCCCCTAGCGGAGATAATCTCCGACCCGACCGGGAATCGAAACCTGACCCGTTCGAGTAGCAATCCGCCGCGCTGACGATGCAGTTACCGAGGTGGAAGACAACACATACCGGGCGTGAACTAACGGTCTACTCTCGCTCACTGGCATCGGCAGACGGTTTGCAAGTGATGGAGAGAGCTCTGATTGCGGCAACCAGCTGTAGGTTGTGAAGTGTCAGCTGACAAGTAATTTGGATCAGAGTATCAGTACACGCTCAAGGTGCCTCGTTGGTTGGATGTAGTGTCCCGAGTCATGCATGGGATATGTCTGGATTTCAAAGGAGCTATCATTAAGTATGTGCTCTTTAATTGTCGTATTTGAACTCCTTACAAACTGAGAACTGAGACTTGTAACTCATAAACCAGTGAGCTGCTTATAAAGCTACACAAATGAAAAAAAAAAGTTTCTACCAGGAATTTTGTAGAGTAGATGGTACCGTAGCCCGTTTGCAAATCACTGGACGATTTCATAAGACTGTATTTTGACCATACTTTTAGGTTACATCATATATAGATGACAATAACAGCAGCAATAATACATTAATATCATCCGTAACAGAAAAGGCAAAATTTTGTTTCGAACTCAGTTCGGAAACAAGTGAAAGAGAGACAATGGAGACGGAAGATAGAAAAGAAATGACGCTAGGCTGGGACGTAAGAATATTAGACAGATGTTGAGATGCGTCTTAGAAGCTGACTAGCTATTTAGCAGGAAGAAGACAACTTGGTTTTACCGAGAGGAAGCCACGCCAGTGCTAAAAGGGAAGTTTCAGTCTCTCCTTGAATCCAGCGTGCTTGTGTATCACACACAGATTCCTGGTTACGTGGTGACAAGAACGAACCCTCCAATCTAAAAAGAGGTGCAGGCTGATTCAAATCTACGCATACGTGTACTTAAGACACCGTAAACAGCATGGCGACATTACTGATCGATCAAATATGGCATGTGGGAATATGAAATGTTTTGGGTTTCTATTAGTATTTAGACCCTGATCCAATTCGACACCAAATCGAAACCATACTAACAGTTTTGCGGTGGATGAAAGGGTCGTACTGACAGTACAGATATGTTTGACGAATGCCATGACGTTTCGTCCGGCAGGCCACAGAAATCAATAACCATGCTTTGTGCCGTTCTTAGCGATATATCGGCCACTAAGTGTTCTTCTCCGGTACACCCTGGCATACTTGTGTCTCGATAACTGTGGCCTTAGATAATGGATCAACGCACGCTGTAAGACGAGAAACAGGATTTAATTTCCGACAATATGATACGCACCACACAAGCGTACGAAACGCCGGGAGTTTCTACATCAATTAGTCATCTGCAAAGGCGACGGACTGGTGGTTTCACCGTCGCTCAATTTGGTGAATTTCTTGAGCGTTTCCCTGTAATAATTCGTCAAGTACCCAGTTCACGTCCCTGAAACTGCAGTGACGTCCCTGAACCTGCAGTGACTCTGGGAGAATTGAGAACGCACACTACTACCGCCGTCGAGAATATAAAACCAGACGACTTCAGGGAATCTGCTGAGAATGAGCAGCCAGTAAGTGACCACGTCAAGTATATCATATGTCAGTGCATGAAATTCAAACTTGCTATCTTCAGATATTTATAAAACAATGCATTTGGTGAGAATCCCGCCCCGTGGAAAAAATCAGTAACCTGGGCTACGTGCTATGTGTATCACGTTATTGTAGCCTGTAAAATAGTCTGTATCTATATACTCTATCTGGATTATATGTGGAATGTGCGCAATCGGACTACCTTTCCATAACCAGCAGCAGTTCGGAAGCATTTCATGTCGTTCAACAACAGTCACATACACGAACGTAAAAATAATGATTCTGTAAACCAATACTGCAGAACTGCCTGTTCTAAGAATGCCCTCTTAAATTTGTATTGTTTAATTTTATTTACTTTCTGAGGACACCAAAATTACTACATTTGGTTAAACAGTATTTCGCATCCTAAGATAATTTTTCATTTGCAAGGCTAATAACGTACCTTAACTTTGTCGAAATGACGATCGTCCTCAGAAGATAATTTGGTGCACTTCATACATAGTGACTAACCATGGAAAACCCTGCTTTCATTACGTGCGCAACAGTTTCCTTATCTTCACTCGATTTTTACGATAATGCTAAGTGCTTTTTCAATAGCGTACCGTTTCTGTTTTTATCCTCCAAACTGGGAGATAGATGAGGCATAAAATGTATTACTCTGCGCTGAAGCTGATGTAGTGAGAAGCTTAGCTTCCGCAATGATGCCCCATACAATGCTACATTGCTGCAGCATTGTTTATAGCGTTCTGAGAAAACGGAAGTCTAATTAAGACCTTGTGAACGGCGAAGCTCCTCTTCCCATCTATTCACACAATTTAAAACGGGAACATAGTAAGGAGCCTTCGTAGTTAACAACACATAAAAACTCGTCAGTCAGAGACTAGCAATCGTATCTTAAATGATTGCATCGGAGAAGCTGCGTGCATTCGGCACACCACACTAATTGCTTTGTTATACGTAGAAGATGTTTGCTTGATCATCACAGCAAATAATGAATAATAAGAACGGAAGCAAATGGCGTTTTTGAATTTGTGGTAGATGTGAAGTAAAAAGATGGACCTACACAACATTATCGTTAGTTCAAGGCAGAAATATCAGTGTTTCCCAACCACGATGAAGTCCTTAGAATGGTTCAAATGGCTCTGAACCCTATGGGACTTAACTTCTAAGGTGATAAGTCCCCTAGAACTTCGAACTACTTAAACCTAACTAACCTGAGGACATCACACACATCCATGCCCGAGGCAGGACTCGAACCTGCGACCGTAGCGGCCGCGCGGTTCCAGACTGTAGCGCCTAGAACCGCTCGGCCACCCCGGCCAGCTTATTAATAATTATTGAAGGCGTATCACGGTATAAAATCTGATGGTTTCAGCTAACTGTTTGCAATAACTGAATATGTTTTTCAGTGCTTCAAGTGCGTACTTCGCACGTAAGGTAGACAGCGCTTTTGTGACTGGTATTTGGTAAATGAACTTAAACAGATTTAAAACCTTCCCACCCAGTGTACGACAAATGTCGCCGCTCTACAAATCCGGCCGCTACTGGTAACTTTGAATGTTACATTACAAGACTAGACGGGACTTATGGGCAATTTTTCGTTTCTTTTGGCAGTGTGAGGCGTTTCTACTTGGTGGAATCCTCTATAGATGTTGATTGTACAGTGTAGACAACTACAGTTACACCACTAAACAGTTTACCTTGTCCCTACTACCGCTTAAACAAATTCCCTAGAAAATCAGCTATTATTTTTTGTGAAAAAGTTCTTAATTCCGTGTCGTGATCCTCTGCTACGGTTATCTACAGTCCAAACGTTCCTTAGTGTTTATTCAAGCGTCCGTCAGATAATGGTGCCGTCATTAACTTTACGTTCATGGACCCCTCTGGTATAGTGTTCAACATATTGTACGGTGGACAGAGGAATAGCTGCTAAAAATCACCACAACTTCAAGAAGCGCCTGAAAATATTGCAGTAACAGGGCACTTTCTTCACAGCCCACTGAAACTAGCAACGCCTCGACAATCGTACATTTCCTGCTCCTTGCGCCGGGTCGTAAGACACGGACTGCGGACAGCTTCCACGAACTGGTCAAGCGGCTCCTCAGGCCAGTTTGTCTGGATGGTCACTTCTTTGTCGTGAGCCAGAGGGCGCTGAGGGCATCTCCAGGAATAGCCGGACCATTGTCCGCCCCGGTAGGAATGGCTTTTCACTTTATACGAGCACGCCACAGAACTCTGGAGGTGTACGATTGTTTTGAGAGAGATGCGACGTCTCCTGCTACTGCAGAACAAAGGAAGAACCGAAACAAAGATATGTTCGAGACAAATGCGACCTGCATATCGTTCGGAAACTACTCAGAGGAAGTTTTGGTACCCTCTGAAGTATCTGCACGGTTTGCATTTTCTCCTATTTATGTGCTTTGTTGCTGTCTTCTCTTTCCGTCGGTAGTCGTAAATATCTTCGACACCCTGCCTAATCGTTAGAAATTAGGGTGGACTGAGAGTTTCGAGACAGTCATAACTAATTAAAGTAGAATACGTCTTTTTAAGTACTAGAAAGGCAGGGACAGTAAACTATAACGTCCCACCGTCGACTAGATTTTTATAATAAGGTAAAAACGTAGCTCTGGCTATTCAAAGTTTTTATTGAAACTACACCGGTTTCACAACGATTTAGGTGGATCTTATAAAAATGTGGACCTGTGGCTGCTACTGGCCGCAATTCAAAATAATATGTACAGTATCCACCAGAGACTGAGAATTAGCTCGGACTGGACAATAGTGGGGAAGAAAATAGGCTGTGGTCTGTTAAATGGAATCATCCCCCCTAGCCTGAAATGATTGAGAGAAAACGCGGAAAACATCGGTCATGATGATCTTACATCTATTGCTCTCAAACGAGAGTCCATAGGCGCTCCATTCGTAAATATCACAAGCAATTCAATTTAGCGGAACGCATGTGAAATGCTGTAATTGTAATGTGAACTGTGAACAGTGCTTTATAAGTAATTGTTGGGTGGGTACTATATTCCACAAGCCATAAATGAAAGGTCCGGAGCAACTGAAACTCGAAATCTCAGTGTTTACTGAAAAGTAGAGCCAACTTATCAACTGGCTACAAACTTCCATAGTAAAAAACTGATTAGTCTAGGAGCCAAACTAAGATATTACAGTAGTACCGTAGGACAAGAAGCTTTGTATACCCAATGTACGAATTGATGATTTATTGAAAAGAAAAGCAGTGTACTATGAAGTGGGTTGAGGAGCAGGTTCGAATGAGATACAATAAAAAGTATACAGCAAGATGGAACCATTAACAAAACGTATAAAAAGAGAAGATTTCTGTTTTGTGGGTCTGCCCGGGTTGGCTGAGCGGTTCTAGGCGCTACAGTCTGGAACCACGCGACCGCTGCGGTCGCAGGTTCGAATCTTGCCTCGGGCATGGATGTGGGTGATGTCCATAGGTCAGTTAGGTTTAATTAGTTCCAAGTTCTAAGGGACTGATGTCCTTAGAAGTTAAGTCCCATAGCGCTCAGAGCCATTTGAATTTGTTCTGTGGGGACATGCTCCGTATGGATACTGACCCTCATACACAAAAAAATCTGAGATTTTACAAAACCAAAGTCATTTCACGTAAGATAGTTCTTAGAGTCTGAGAGAAATCTACAAGATACGCCCATTGCTGAAGATAAAATGAATAACAGGGATAGTTTCAAAAGGCTGGTGCACAGCATTCATTGTTTTATGATGGAACAAGAATCCAGTAGAGAGAGGCGAACGAAAGAAAGCGTTCATTAATGGACTCAAGATGTGTTGGTAAGGTGTCGAAGTGGGCCGACGGGCAAAACTGGAAACTGCATATGAGATTGGTTGTTAACATGCAGTCATCAGAGGCTCAATTGAAAATCTTTAAAAAAAATAATCACACTAATTCTAAAATGTAAGTCTGCAGGCTTTCGTGGCCGTTGTCAGTAAGTTAAAATCTTCTGGGTTATTGGGCAGCGTCATGTTTCTTCTAGCAGTAGTGGACTCCAAAAGACCCTGAGGAAGATCCCAGCAGAGGGGTCGAAACGTCGAACATTTTGGAAGAAACATGACGCGGCCTAATAACCCAGAAGATTTGAGCTTCAGTAATTCTAAAATTTTGCAATTACGGTAGTGTTGAAAATCTCTAGATTAAAAAATTACGATGACTTATTCGTTTCAAATATTTGTGAAGCACAAAACGTCTTTCAACCAGGATGTAACTTTAGCATGGTTTTTCTTGTATCGACAGTGGACGACTGCTGCAGTTGGTTACCTTGACGAACGCCATTGCTGCTGAAGCTGAACGGTGAGGCGACCAGAAGGCACTGGCGGTGTGAGTGCGGCCGCGGGCTTAAGTACCCCCGGCCGCGCACACACTCCCCCGTGGGACGCCCACTCTCTCTCCTGCGTTGCGTCACGACGGCGACCGCGCCACCGCCGTGCGTGTGGCGAAGCGAACCGCGCCGCGCACACAAGGCCCCATTAATTGCCGAAACTAATTCAATTATCGGCGGGCGCGCCCGGCTCAGCTACCGCGCGGAGACCCGCTATCTGGGGTTTTCTGGGGCGTCCGACTAATTTTCGGGTCAGGAGATGCACGAGCGAAGTGTGACGCGGCTGGGAGGCCACTGTCTCAAGGGCAAAGCGTGCGAGCAAACACGCTGCATTTTTATTCTGAGAAATACACTGATAAACAAGCAACAGATATGTGGCATTCTATTTACTTTTTCTAAAGTAGCTTTTTTATGCCGATTTAAAATCTCAAAACCAATTTAGCCTACTATCTCAGGTTTTGAATATATCGGCCAAAATTGATTTTCAAGGAAGACCGTTCACCAGTTATTTTTACTCAAACGTTTTTAGTACTACCTCAATCAACTTCATACAATTTTATCTGTGAAAACAATTATACAAGGTGTCAAGGCTAGAGGTATATAAAAAAATTTGTTTATATTTCAGCACGTATAAAGATTTACAACTTTATTCGTCCAACATTAAATCCAGCAGCTCAGTTATTACAGACCAATGTTTGTAGCTCGACAGATATCGAAACGGTACTCCACTGCTCGCCACATGTTCACAAGCATGACAGGCGTTATGGTCTCTACTGTGGCGTAGATCCGTTGTCTCAAATCTACCGCACTGTTCTGTGAAAAATGTCCTTCATAGTAAACCCCCATCCCCCATGCAATGAAATCCAGAGGGTCAGACGGTGGGACCGGAGGGGCGAGGGAGGGGGGGGGGCAATGGGAAATGTGGTAACATCCCTAATGTAGTGGGGTAGTGCAACATCCTGCTTGAAAATGAGTCGGGAGGCATCAGTGGAACTGCATAGTTCGCGAATATGTCGATATAGGTGTATTATGTCACTGGCGCGCATGAGCGCATGAGCGCTATTCATGTGATGACGAACATCACAACTTGAAGAGTGTCTCTGTCGATTGCGTATTTACCCAACAACATAAAATGTCGAGTTCTTTCGTTATAAGAATTTATTTGTTCATACCTCTAGCCCGAACACTCTGTATTTAACGTTTCGTTATTCCGCTGCTAGTCATTCATTAGTTTCTCTTTTATTTTCAGTTTAAAGCGACATTATGGCGTGCAGAGGTTGTATGAATTCACCAGATCTGTTTCTGTATGTTTGCGGCTATCGAACAAACAAACTCCATCGGAAGACTTTTACATTGTTTCTCAAGATAGCATATGAACTATATTTCCATTCAGAGGTGAACACCAGTAAATCGTATGCACCACTGTTCATTTGTTTGACATGTGCATGCAACTTGCGTCGTTGGATAAGGAGGCGAAGAAGAATAACCATGTGGGATTCAATGTTCAAGCAAGCATGCCACAGACTGTTTTGCTGTTTAGAAGATGCCACCGGATTTTCCTACAAAACTCGTAAATTCGTAAATTATCCCGATGTCCCTTCAGCTTCTAAACCAGTTCTACATAAACCCTCGTTTGTCCTACACCAACAGCACGTACAGATTATATAGTTTATGAAGCAACGCAAGATAAAAGTTCTCTTTCATCTTCCAGCAAAGTACCAGACCCTGCCTATGGACCAGCAAAAGATACCCATTTAATGAACAGTATCGATCACACGCAACAATGATAATCGAAGCTGCACGCGCCATATACATTTTGGCATATTTTGCATTATAACTCGCAGTATGCTGTTACATGGTAACGGTTCATTGAAAATCTATAACACACACACATCATTACGCTGTCATAAGGGATAATGTCGTGATTTATGGGGTTAAAGGATGCTACATCCCGGGAATTTTTATGAATGAAATACGAGTATGTTCTGCAATATTCGTTGTTATTTAACAATTGCATCTGATAAGAGAAGGAAGGATGAAGTAAATATTTGGCTGTTTATTACCGAATATGAGATGATTTCCGAGTGTGTAGTTAGCCAGGACAGCTTAAATTCCTAAGAGTGAAACGACGAGCAATAACATTCATATTCTTCCTTGTCACAAAAATTAGGGGCGTAAGGCAAGTCTCACATGATTTACTCAAGTCAGTGGCACTTCCGATTGGTATATTTCTGTACCCATGTCAGAGAGGCCTGCATCGAACGATAACGAAAGTCGATAGCGATTATTTATTGAAATACCAAAAGAAGAACACACTATTACATAAACTTTACCTGAGTTGTGTATATTTGTGTTTTAAAATACACTCCACAATGTAGCACATTAGCGTCCCATCAGAATAACTTGTTCGCATTCTTCTCTCAAAGAGCAAACATCATAAATTGAAGCCACTTTCAGCTTTTGGTGTTTCGCCTAGGAGATGGTAAATGATGGAAAAGCAGCGATATAATAACAAAAGACAACATCCTTTGCCAGAAACAGATCGTGTCATGGCAGTGTTATATCCCGCGAACCTAAACAAAGATTAGTTTTATAGTCAGTGGCAATATACACTGTAAGGAAGTAGAAATCGGTCGGTTGACTTATTATGGCTCTTACAATGTTAGTTTATTAAATTTTATTTTACTTGTGAAAAACTTCCTTCCAGAAAACATGACTCAATACAATACTTAACTCTTACTAAGAATGTTGTTGCTCAAATATATTAAATGATTTTAATTTGTTTTCATTTCACCAGTTATTCCTTACAATACAACAGCCTGACTAGTGATGGTTCTGCGCAAGTGTATTCCAGTTACTGCGTACATATAAAACTGAGAAGTGAATGGATAAACTCATGTGTAAGGACAACATTATTTTCCAGCAACATACTTCAACATACCCCTTACGTTTCGAAAGAGATTTTATTCCTTGCGTACAAGCGATATCAGCGCAGTAGCTATAGTAGCAGCTTGAACTAACAACTGTAAACAACAGCTGTACATTCGACCAGTCAGTTGTGAACATGTAATGGACGTGCAGCCGTATAGTGTTAACGTTGTTGTGTCACAGATTGCAAAGGTGATCTGCAAATCGGGTATTTAAGACATTCTACAGGATTTTTTGTAGAAGAGAAAAGTGTGTTCGAAGTTTGTCCTGCACATCTTTACTTCTGAGCACGCGGCCGCCTGTCGCGACTTGATTTAAATAATATATGTGGGCTGTTATTCTGTGGAAAAAATCGATACAGACAACGGGATTTGGTCTCACCAGTAGGAACCTGATAGAAGACGACAAAGCGCAGAAAGGGTCTCTGATGGTTCGGTAGGACCAGAAAAGTGCGAAGGCGTTGCGTAAATTGAATAACGACTCCAAGCAGGGCTTCTCCGACAGTTACACATGGTTATATGATGAACGTTCTGTGCTGTGTGTGTATGTGTGTGTTTGGAGGGGGGGGGGGGGAACAATGTAGAATACCTGGAGCGTTAAAGCCACCATCTTTATTTTTTATTACTCTAGCTCTGAAAATTTTTGGATTTACGGGTTAAAATAGCGATTATCATTTTTCATTTTTATTCTTCTTTCCACAGTACGTTACAATGTCGAGGTAGTATAAACATGTCTCGTCAGTCGACGTTTTATTGCCTTCAGCCCCAGAATTTGAGCAGTCGTCAAAGGAAAACGGCCCAAATTGGTCAACGGAGCAACATCAACTACTTCATTCATCTTAAGAACAACCATGACTTCACTTGTGGACCAGTTGTTATGGGGCTTCTACTTCACCTTAATTTTCAATCGAACCATCACTCAAACATTAAGAAAAGTTGTATGGAAAGCACAAATATCTAAACAAGCATGCATGAAACTGCTGTTAGCATAGAACGAAATTTCTGTATTAGTATAAGCATGTAACCTGCCACTAGCGTCGTCTGTATTAACTTGCTTGCTTGTACCCAAGGACACGAGCACGCAGGTACCTTCAATATTCGAGCAATTTATGAATGAAATAGTACCTAATCCTAAATCAACATTTTTCTAAAAGAAAATCAGACATTAGTTTGCCCACGCTATATGTTCACCTCTTACCAACTTCGGGTAAACACGTGACTGTGATCGCATGAGGAGAGCTACCTGTCACAATACGCGCGAACAGTTATCCTTATGGCGATATTTAAGTCTATGTGTAGAGCACGATTCGATTTTCCGTTAGTAGACAGTGTCATTTCAGTATAGTTTGTTTGGTCGAGATCAAAGTACACTTCACAGAACACTACTGGCCATTAATCATTAATTTCCAATACCAGGAGCGATTTTTTTTAAAAAAAAAAAAAACATACTGGCCAGAGCACTACCTAACACCCTCGGAATTGATGTAGATCATGACAGCACGGGAAACATACAGTCTCCATTGTCGTGCGAAAATTGAAGGAGATCTCAAAGACTCAAAGATAGGACACAACATTAACACGTCACAAATGCAAAGCCTGCTGTCCAATTTATTGGCCAAGCCAACCACAGGTGATCGTGCTTTGTACCCAACGGTAAACCCTTATTATTACATCGTGCTGGACTAGTCTGACGATGATGAATGCAGTCTGGTATTGGAGCCTACACACACTTATACGTGTGTCGTGATGTTATACACAGAACCATGACTCGCCTGAAGAGATGATACATCCACTATTGCCGTTTGGCCTACCACTGCTAGGGCACCTCTCTATGTTAACGAGTCGAGGGAAGCTTCAACAATAATCGCCATGCTAACAGTTAATGCTACTCCAGACATCATCAACTGTTTGTGGGAAAACTTATATTGCTGCAAACATTCGGTGTTTCATTCGGTGTTTATGATGCAAGTTATTGGTCTGTTTAGAACGTTCCCTAAATGTCCACAATGTACATTTTGCGAAGTGTAATACATACATCCCGCAAAAGGTTGAGCTCTGCAACTCCCGAACACTTATTTTCTGTTACCCTCCTGATGCACATGTTGTCATTAGCAGCAAATAGTTTTCCTGCCATAATTGTGAACGCTTTCAAATGATATTTACAAAAGATTGAACTTGTGACCTCGCACTCAAGGAGTTTCTTGTTAGTAAAATCTGTTTTTTATCGTTCTTGTAAGGTAGAAATATCTTCGGACCGTCTTTTACACTCCTATGTACAGCCGTATTCTGTGATGGTACATCAGCCTTATGATCACTGATTCCCTTTCCCTTTCCTACGTTTACTGACGCTGAGTTCGGGCCTGTTGATAACCAAGAGATCTAATACATTATGTGATCAAAAGTATCCGGACACCCCCAATAACATACGTTTTTCATATTAGGTGCATTGTGTTGCCACCTGCTACCAGGTACTCCATATCAGCGACCTCAGTAGTCATTATACATCGTGAGAGAGCAGAATGGGGCGCTCCACGAAACTAACGAACTTCGAACGTGGTCAAGGGATTGGGTGTCACTTGTGTCATACGTCTATACGCGAAATTTTCACACTCCTAAATATCCCTATGTTTCCGATGTGATACTGAAGTGTAAACGTACAGCACAAAAGCGTACATTTCAATTCGTCTGTTGACTGACAGAGACGGTCGACAGTCGAAGAAGGTAGTAATGTGTAATAGGTAGACATCAATCCAGGCCATCACACTGCATAAGGATCCACTGCAAGTAGTGTGACAGTTGGGCGAGAGGTGAGAAAACTCAGATTTCATGGTAGGGCGGTTGCTCATAAGCCACACATCACCCCGGTAAATGCCAAACGAAGCCTCATTTGGTGTAAGGAGCGTAAACATTCGACGGTTGAACAGTGGTAAAACGTTGTGTGGAGTGACGAATCACGGTACACAATGTGGTCATACGATAGCAGGGTGTGGGTATGATGAATGACCGGTGAAAGTCGTCTACCAGCGTGTGTAGTGCCAAAAGTAAAATTCGGAGGCTGTGGTGTTATGGTGTGGTCGTGTTTTGCATTGAGAGGGCTCACACCCCTTGTTGTGGCACTATCGCAGCACAGGCCCACAATAATGTTTTAATCACCTTCTTGCTTCCCACTGTTGAAGAGCACTCAAGGGGTTTCTTGTTAGTAAAATCTGTTTTGTATCGTTCTTGTAAAGTAGAAATATCTTCGGACCCTTCTTTACACTCCTATGTACAGCCGTATTCTGTGATGGTATATCAGCCTTATGGTGACTGGAATATGTATGTTTTTGGGAGTGTCTGGATACTTTTGATCACACAGTGTAAGTCGAACTCACGAGTCACTTCTAGTGATGATCTGGTGAAAGCAATTGTGAGATAAGGCATTTAAAACAATTTCACCTAATTCACTGTCCCTACTACGTGCCTTAAGCATTTAATGCTCCCAGTCTATAGCTGGGCAGCTTAAATCTCCAACTATTACTAGAGCCGACCAGGAAGTTCAAGCGAAACCTGGTCCAAGTTTTCTCTCGAATTTTCTGGCGCTACTGCTGCTGGGGCATGGGGCTTATAAAAGCATGCGATGACCACATTTGCAACTCGTTTTACACTTCACTCAAATTATTTCGCATTTGAAATGCGCACTAACCTCACTAGATGTGATGGTATTTTTCTAGCTGTAATCACATCTCTAACACTCGCAGTCAGTCCATACTTGCGACATACATTCTAACAAGAATTCGAATGTCACTGCATTGTACATCTGTTCTCTGCCAGCGTCCTGTTCCTCGTTCTATGGGGGCATTTGCCATTCAGAAGCTAGTACAATAGTTCTGCGACTTTTGTCATTGATGCTCCTGCAGGTTACTTAATACAGCAATTATGATCTAATTTTTTCCATTACAAGTGGTTTTTTCGAAAGTCTGTGACTGTGAAAACAACGGATTTGTTTATATATAACTTTTCTGCTACCAGTCACGATTTAATTTTTTTCATATTTTACACGACACGTTTCTGGGAGAGATTCCCATTTTCAAGTGTGTATTTCTTTTTACTATGCTATTTTTAAGTAGTGTTCTCGATGTGTGCGGGTCTGCTTTGTTTAGTTACCTTCAACTTTTCTTACGGTCCGTTCGTGCATAGTGAAACATCACTCACAATTTTCAGTGCACAGTACACATCGAGAACAGCTTACATAAACAAACAGTTACGAAGATATTTATGTAAGTGAAATCAGTCTGAAATATGCAGAAATGGAGTATGGAAATGGAATATGTGAACGCCACACGTACTCTGTTACCCTAGCAGCCACTTCTTGCGTATAGTGCATACCTGATCTGACGGTAGCTATTAAAGAAAATCAAATCTAATAACGCAAGTAATTTTAGCCACCACTTAAAGTTGAGCAAAATCATCTTAGCATTTGCTTATTCACCAAGCTTACATTGAAGTGTACGACTAGAAAATGGGTACTGAAATTCACCATTTTGATGAAATTTACACCATTATATCGACTTTATTTTTCGATTTCCTATTCGTTTTGAAGAAAGAAAATACAGAAATATCTGTTGCTGGAAAATATGGAAAACTTCTAAATTACCTCCACTTCTTCTACTGGTTATTGATCACGGACGCTTGTCATGAGTACATACAAGTGATAATTTGCGCATTGGGTATTTTAACGCTACTGGAGTAGCCTCCAGTAGGAGTACATAAATTCTCATCAATTATGTAAATTGTCATGTGATAACTTACCCGTTTCCTAACTTTATCCTGTGGATACGATAGAATGTTAGGATCAGCCGACAAAAGCTAGTCCCCCTTTTAACGAATAAGTTGTAAAATGTTAACAAGAGACAAGAAAATACTATGCAGGAAAATACTATATGCTGAAGGATCAATGCCGTGATTTTAATACATTTATTCATCATAAAAAACAACTTAAAGAAACTAAGTAAGGATTACAAATCTCAGGTTCTCCCTGTATTAATACTGGCCCTTAAACTGTCTGATTCTGCACTATAATGTACTCGCAATTTTGATTAGGCGCGGAGTATCTGAAATCCCCCGTGTACCAAATAGCAAGAAGGAACTACTATCTCAATGACATGTGTGAAACCTCAGTGCAGAACGGAGTAGAACACGAGCTTCACCAATGTAAATTCACTTTCCCACACGCCGGTGCATAAGAAAGATCACCGTAATGATCAGAACCTATATCTGCAGGGCTTCTCGCCTAATCGAGATAACAGTAAAACTGTGATTCACCAAAGCTACAGCCGAAGACGTCCGTCGACTGCCGTGGACCTCCAAGACGACCCTCCTGCTCCACGACCCCGCAACGACTCTCTCCTTTTTTCTTCTCTCCTCTTTTCACTGCTCAAAGTCTTTTCTCCCCCTTAAATTTGGGTGGCGAATCATCTTTTCGGAAGGCAATCGTTTCTGAACGCCGACCAATCGCAGTTTAGAATCAAGATCGAAGTTTCTGAAATTTCTTTCTACGTCCGTAGGAGAGTACGCGAATACCCGCCTTCCCACGCCTGCCCGCCGGACAAGCGTTTCCTTTTGCAGGTGGTCCAGCTCACGGCCGGGTCCCGGGATTGGAGTAGCGCCGAAAGCGGCTGTGCTGTCTTGTTGTCCGAAGGAATGTGTGAGCTTCCTGTGTCCTTCCGTTCTACCATGGTTTTCACAGGTCTGATTGTCGGCCAGTCACCCAACATGCAGACATTATACAATAAATTAAGTTTACTAGATGATGTCAGTCACATTCATGTTCTTAATGAACGAGCACAAACCTGTCTTTTCTACCACTGAAGGGGCTTACTTATGTAATATTGGATGTAAGTGCGGTTTCTAACTTGTAAAATAACGCCACCCTACAATACTTTCCCGTTCCCAGCAATTTTGTTCTACTATGAGATCACTCTAATACAGTACAAAATTGTATTATGCCCTTATCAATTTAACAATAAATCTGGAGCAGAGGGACGGATAAACACCAATATGTCTTTATTAATTCACCCAACATTCACTCCTGGGATGCTACCAACCTTAATTTATTTTTATTGACGTGGGCGTTATTTACTTCTTTGTTCGTCGGTGTCTTACAGTCTGAATTATATTTGGTTTGTAGCACGCCTATTACACTGTTCATGTGCAAAATAACGCCCGTCACCCAAAGAAAAATGTAAAGAAACAATATAATTTATCTAGTTAATTATGACAAACTGTAGTCTCCCTGTTTAGTTTAAGCTCCTTTCATGCAATCTCTCGTCTTCCCCTAAATGAATATATAATAATACAACACATAAAAAATACACGTTTGATACATATGGCCGTTCGACATTAAAATTTCTTATGTTAGAAGAGGGCAGTCTCGTCTTTATCACTTCAAGAAATAGGACTTCGTCATTTATTCATTTATCAAATTAATTTTCTGGTGTAACTGCATATGGAAGTGTTTCTGTTCCTTGTGGCTGAGTCAGCTGCCGGCCGGTGTGGCCGAGCGGTTCTAGGCGCTTCAGTCTGGACCCGCGCGACCGCTACGGTCGCAGGTTCGAATCCTGCCTGAGGCATGGATGTGTGTGATGTCCTTAGGTTAGTTAGGTTTAAGTAGTTCTAAGTTCTAGGGGACTGATGACCTCAGCAGTTAAGTCCCATAGTGCTCAGAGCCATTTGAACCATTTTGACTGAGTCAGTTAGCTTTACATAATTTATAAACGGTCTGGGTAAGCCCAGTGCTTACTTTTAGTGTACATCCTGTAAATTCAGTAGATGCATGGTTGTAATCATATTGCTTACTTTGACGATCTGCACTGAAAAGAAAATTACATATGTTCGTTTTCGGATCGACTGTTCGATATTAGAGTAACAAAGGGCAATGCACAAATATTCAGCGTGTTCGCTGACGAGAAACATGTAGAAGCAAGATTAGTATGATACATTTTAAATTGATACAGTTACAAAAAATGTTTCAGAAAAGCATCGATGAATTTTATCTGTGGGTGTTGATGAGAGTCTATCAGTTGTGCCACTACTGTTTGTATGATCCTACCATTGTTCACTGACTGACACTTCATTTTCTCTATTGATGATAGTTTATTGACAGGATAACACTGTAACCTGTATGTGGCGGTATGTGGTGTCAACTGATGCGCGTCTCTGTTGTGAATTAACTCTAGTGCGTTTGCAATAAGATCCGTGGGCGCTCAGCTTTCTCGTCGATTGGCACTGATCGCCGAGGTACAGCGACGATGGTGTATGGCTTGTCTGTTCACAAGGTGCGCAGCAAGGTAGTGTGTTGCGCTGATGGGCAGTCTCACCTGGTGTTCTTCGCCGAGACAGATAAATGTTTGATAGGAAGGTAACCCAGATTTTATGTGGCGCAGGCAGTTGATATTGGGAAACCTATAGCTCTTCTGAGTTGACTAAGAATATGTGCAGCTGTCCCTATTTCACTCTCAGCTACAGCTATTAATTTTAGTTCTCCTAATCTTCTTGCTTCGTGATCTTCTTTCTCTTGTACACTATTGTAACTGGGTAAGGAACATGGGTCGTTGTAGGTTAATTTGACTTTTATAATTGGCTTAGGCTTTGCTTCGAAGCGTGAGCTTTTGTAGTTGCGTCGGTTCCTGTTGGACGGTGTCAGAAGACACGAAACTATTGGGTTCGTGACGTACAAGTCACTTTAAGCTTTGACGGTGCTACAAGGTAGCGATAATGGTTTCTTTAGCAGTACACAAACCTCACTTGTGTAAGGCCTGCCTGCGGCGCCTGTGATCCTATCAGTTTATCTGCCATGTCATCTGTTGTCGAAACCAACCACTCTATAGATCCTTAGCAAGCAGCGCGGGCCCAATTGATACCTGAGAGTGCGACGGCATGTGTCCACTCTCCCGTCACCTTTTGTCCGTGATGTGCTCGCCTGAAGCGGTTTTCCCGTCTGCGTCCACACCAGCAGTTCGGCCACCCCAGTAGCTGGCTCCTTTTGTCCAGTGTTACCTCGAACACCTCATCATACTAGTGCCGGTCATCTGAATACCTTTACCCACTAAAGTACACAGTTTAAATCATCGATACCTAGTTCGGATTTTAACATATAGATAAACATCGTACATTACATTGATTGTCTATTGAGGATGCACAACAGCGACGTTTAAGGCAGTTGTTCTTATTTACATTATTAACTAGTTTTAATTTTATAAGTAAATGTTCTTTATGTAGCTCTCCATTCCACCATATCTGTTTTATGTGGGAGAAATATTTTCATTAGGACATACAGTGTATTCCAAAACCAAGGCCCATGATATATGGTAAATATCTGTCTTCGCTACTTGTTAAAATGAAACAAAAAACAAGCACAAAGAAAACGAAACATGCTGACCAGCGTGTCTACTCCACTGTTATTCTACTAAACTCCCTTTTTTGTTTCTATTATCTCAGAAGCATTCTTTAGAGTTTACAAATGCTAATTTCATTATAAATGACGACTGTCTGGATTCTAGTCATATCCTCTATTTGATAATTACCATCCACGGTAGTAGCACTCGAACTAAATGTAGCAAGATTGGATCAAGGCGATGCAAAAGCCCTTATTTATTCATTGGACGTATTCCAATCACTGTCTTCCTCTACAGTTTTTACCCTCCACAACTCCCTCTAGTACCGTGGAAATTTTTCCCTGTTGTCGTAACGCATGTCCTTTCACCAAGTTCCTTCTTCTTTGTTAGTGTTTTCCATACGTTAATTTCTTCGCTGGTTCTGTGGAGAATCTTCTCATTCCTTATCTTACAAGCCACCCGAATTTTCAACACGCATATTTCAAATCGTACAGTCTAAGAAATTTTTCCTTAAAATTAAATCCGGAATTTGATACTAGTAGAAACATTAAAGAGCGAAAAAAGAAATACGTATCGGTAGCCTGTTGACAGGCACAAACTTTGCGTAGTTTAGAAGATATTAGAAATTACAGAAAGATGGAGCCCTCTTTTTGTTCGTGAGATGTATTCGGATATCGCACTTGCCCCCCCCCCCCCCCCCCCCCCCCCCCGCCTCCCCGCAAAGAAAGAAATCCTTCTTCGTGTCACGGTCTGACTCTCAGTATACTGGTGTTCATCGCAACTCCTCTAAAAAGTACAAAAATAACATTCAAGCGAGAAGCTAGTTTTTCGTAGTGACAGTCTTGGATAAATGATTCACGGATTTCAGATGGCGTCAGTTTCCCTTGTATTGTCAAGTTTACGCAGATTCTCTTTCTATTTTCATAGACTCA
Organism: Schistocerca gregaria; assembly: GCF_023897955.1. Taxonomy (NCBI): domain Eukaryota; kingdom Metazoa; phylum Arthropoda; class Insecta; order Orthoptera; family Acrididae; genus Schistocerca; species Schistocerca gregaria. The sequence goes on from NC_064924.1 coordinate 453,833,247, forward strand.
TTTATATTCTGTTTATGAGTGTAGGGGTCCCTTAAGAAATATTGAGATATTTAAGACAAAATTCACCAAGTAAGCTATATTGTTGCTTTATTCCAAAATTTTAAACCCTTTTTAATTCTCAACTGTTTCCTTTTGATTGATACTTCTATGTTCATTCATTTTTCATTAACATCGCCTGTTTTTCATATTCATACTCATGTATTGTCTGATCTCCACTAGAGCAGCTGTCTTCATTGAGTAAATAAACGTTTCAAATGTCTTTTTGTGCTTCTCACTTGAGATCACTCAGTCTGTTCCTTTAGCATACATTTACCAAGTAATAATGTGATGCAACTTCATATCCTCCAAGTCATCATGCTTCTCCCTCTATGTTTTTCTTGATAATAATGTAATCCACGAGAGATCTTAAACCTCTGGCAAATTTATATATTTATTTACATTTTTATTTCAAAACATGTCAGTATTTATAACTGTATTGAAATCCGGAATTCCAGTAACCAGTTGTCATTAATAATATATTCCACTAAATGTGCCACAACACTCATGAGTGGAGACTTCAAAATAGGATATTATGATGTCTGATGTGTCTACTATTGACAAGAATTTTCAACCCAACGTGCTTTGTTCGTTAGTTACTACAAAGAAAAGTATACTGTTGGGATAGCACAGTAGTTATGGTACTCATTGTGGTCTATTACTTATTAATCTATCATTTATGTGTTACCTGCTTATATTCTCTTTAGTGTTATTTTCGTGGAGTGTAAATCATGAAAAGTAGACGTGCACATTCTTGCACTGAAGTTTCCTCTTCGTTCCTGTTGCCAGCTGTAACATTCGAGTTCTTCAATAAGTCTTCACAGTCTATGAACCTAAACCAACCGCTTCAGAAATCCAGTTTTCCTTTTCTTTCTTCTTGGATTACCTCGTCTGTTCCGAAACCTGATCCGACGTACATTTCCAAGTTTATTTTTATTCATATGGGGTGCACCTTGGCACCTGATATGGTTACCCTGCCTCTCATCAGCATTCGATACAAGACCTTACTGCCCAATCATCATGTTCATCTGTTTACTCACTACAGTTCCCAAAAGACAATGAAGCACTCCTCCACTTCTGAATTATGCCAGATTGGTTTGTGATCTTCAGTCTGAAGACTAATTTGATATAGCTCCCCACGCTTGTCTACCCTATACAAGCCTTTTCATCTCTGCTTAATTCGTGCACCCTACATCTACTTTTATCTGTTTACTATAATCACGCCTTCGTCTTCTGCAACTTTTTCCCTGTCCCCTTCCACCCTCTGCGTATTCTACCTCACACTGTCCTCAGTTACCAATCTGACAATTCTTTCAAATCTTTGGTTCTGTAGGATGTCTTATCAATCTACCCCTTCTTTTAGTCTAGTCATCCCATACGTTTCTTAATTAGTTATGCGATATTCCCATCTATCATCATCAATCTTCTCCAGCATTATATTTCAAACACTCCTAATCTCTTTTTGTCCGAACGGTTTGTCGTTCACATTTACATCCGTACTCTGCTACATTCTAGACAAATGCCGTCAGAAAAAACTTACATTTATATGAATTGTTAACAAGTTTCTCTTTTTCAGAAACTTGTTTCTTTTTGTGAGACCTTAACTTTTCCCGGCGAATCGAATGTTCCAATAACTTACGGGTTTGCTGCCGGGTGACGTCGTCGAACACCACCGATATTTCAACAGGAGCACACCCTGCCATTCTCAAGGCACAAATGCAAGGAAGAAAAAATGTGGAAGCAAATTTAATACCTCGGTTCACAGAGGAGAAACAAGGAAGACACCACACACAGAACAAGTGTCAACACAACCAAAGATAACCAACATCAGAAATATCGATAGTTACTATTAATCAACAGGTGAGGTAGCACTAATTCTGTCCTCTGTTTTTTTATGAGAGACAGAGCAGGATTCCAAGCAGCATCCATCATCTCTGTTTATAAGGTTGCTTGATAGTCTGATTTCATAGCTTCCTTCATAACACTATCCCAATAGCAGGATCTCCGTTTTGTTGTATTCCATAGGATAACCGGTGTCAAGACAATGTTCTGCAACAAAACGTTTGTTGAACAAGCACGATTACATTCAAAAGACGCAGTGTCTGCTTTCCGATTCGGCGTATCGAAAAATCGGTGCTGACCCTACTAAGAGTGTTGAGAGAAAGACAAATAACCTCCTGAAGAAAATTTCTTTGTCACAGGAAATTGTCAAGAGCCTTAATTCTTACTGCGCTGTACCACCTAGATTATATGGCCTCCCTAAGGTCCATAATGAGGCTGTCCCGTTGAGGCCTATTGTTTCTAATATTGGTGCTTCGACATATCGTGTAGCTAAACATCTTGCTAGTTTGTTGAGCCGACTAGTAGGTAGGTGCGAACACCACATTAAACTCTGCAGATTTCTTACATCGATTGCAGGGATTACGTTTGAATGACTCTGATATTTTAGTCAGTTTTGATGTGGTTTCTCTTTTCACTCGGGTTCCTCTCTCTGATTCGTTGCCGCTAATTGAGGTTAAGTTTGGTGTCGAGTTAACAAATTTGTTTCGACATGTGCTGACTTCCATTTACTTTTTATTCAATGGTCAGTACTACGAACAGACTGATGGAGTTGCAATGGGAAGCCCGTTGTCACCTATTGTGGCTAATTTGTTTATGGAGAACTTTGAGGAACGTGCATTGGAGTCAGCGACCTTGAAACCTGCGTGCTTTTTTCAGATATGTAGACGATGATTTTGTTGTGTGGCCTCATGGTAGTGAGAATTTAAACCGGTTTTTGGAACATCTAAATTCAATCCACCCGAATATTCAGTTCACTATGGATGTGGAAAAGAATGGGTGCCTTCCCTTCCTTGATGTGTTGGTCAGAAGGAAGACTGATGGTACGCTGTGACATTCTGTTTATAGGAAGCCCACCCACACTGACTTGTATCTGCGAGCTGATAGTTGTCACCATCCAGCTCAGCGTGAAGGAGTAATTCGCACCTTGCTTCACAGGGCCCACGTTATCTCAGACCCTGAACGTTTGGCAGCTGAGCTATCACATCTCGAAGTCACCTTTCGTCAGAATGGTTATAGTGAGAGGCAGATCAAACGTGCGTTGCCCCATCAGCCTTCTGAGCAGCGGGTGAGTGACGATAGCAACGAACTGGCACGCAAGTCTACGGCCTTTTTGCCTTACGCAGGAAGCATTTCCAACAGGATTGGCCGTATTTTGCGGAAATATAACGTGAAATGTGTTTTTCGACCACCTTCTGAGTTTAAGGCCCTGTTGGCGTCCGTAAAAGATGATCTTGGTTTGCGTAAGGCTGGGGTCTATCGTATTCCTTGCAGTTGTGGCTTATCATATATTGGTCAGACAATCAGGACTGTGGAAGACCGGTGTACTGAACATAAACGTCACACACGCTTACAACAGCCGAGCAAATCCGCTGTTGCAAAACATTGTTCGTCGATGTCAGCCGGCAGCAAACCAGTAAGTTATTTGAATGTTTCTTTTTACTGCAAGTCTGTTTTCTTATACACGCTTATCTTCTCTATTTCGGCAACTGACAGTTATTTTGCTGTCTAAATTCAAAAATGCATCTACTTTTTCTATTATCCCATTTCCTAATGTAATTCTCTCAGCATCGCCTGACTTAATGCCACAAGATCTCATTAACTTTGTTTTAGTATTATGTGTTTTCCTCTTATAACCTCTTTTGAAGATACTGTCCACTCAGTTCAGCTATCTTTCAAGACCTTGGCTGTCATTGACAGAGTTACATGATCGCCAGCAGACCTTACGGTTGTTAAGTATTCGCCCTAAACTTAAATCCATTTTTCCAACTTCTGTTTAGTTGTTTTAAAGCTTTCTCTGTTTGTGAGAATCGGCTTCAACCCTGTCTCACTTATTTTTCTTTTACTGTCTCCCTTTAATGTTCGTTGGCTCTTATAATTGCAGTTTCTGTGAAAAATCTCAATAACCTCTGGGCATTTCAAATCATCCAGATCCTGTCTTCTTAATTTTCTGTTTGTCTTTAACACTTTCAGCTTAAGCATGCATTTTATACTTAAAAAATTATGAACATAGTTTCAAATTATCCAAATACACTTTAAAAATCTTCATATTAGCATTATACAATTTATATGAAACCTTCTGGTATCTCCAGGTCTGTTTGCATGTAGGGCCAAAGTTCACGATCCTTAAACCAAGCATTAGCACAAATTAAACACTGTTCTGTGGAAAATTGTACCAGGTTACTTCTCCTTTCTTTCCTTCCCGTCATTCCACGTTGAACCGTTAAACCCTTTCCCTCTTATACCGTTCACTATACTGTCTTTAACAATGAGTCACCTAAATTTCTATTTTTTGTTCATTCTTAGACATACATCTACGTTATGCATACTGTATTTTTTATTGACGAATTTTTACTCGGCTGACCTGAAATCTTGTACTCTCTGTCGCTTTATTCACAAAAACTGATTTTCAGCCAGAGGAGACATGACAACTGTTCGTTAGACCGATTGTGGTTCTCTCTGTTTGGACCTTTTGTGAAGCCGCTTCTCGTATATGTTTTACAATACAATACGATATTACACAGGCATAAATTTGGAAATAAGGAATGGAAAGAAAATAAACAGTTCAGTGGAACGCAATCTAATTTCTCTGCAATAAAAACTAGGACATTGACAAGCAGAGCATCTTAAATAATCCCGCTTTATGCAAATATGAGTACCTCACAACAACATTGGATCTGCACAGGACGCTGCAGTACGTTCTGGAGCCCGGTAAAGTGGAATGGACTGATTCACAGGTGTTTCAGACAGATTGATAAATATTTTAAAACATTTCATGTATAAAATCTCCGGTTTTCATTGGTTTCATAAATACAGCTGTTAGAATATAATCAAAAAAGAACAAAAGTTTCAAGCAGAAAGTATTAAACAAAGGTAAATAAGTATGTTCAAAGTTGATTTTCGTACATTCTACTGCGACTTCAAATCTTTTCGAATGTTTTTGGCAGCACCACTTGTATCTTTTGTGTGATTGTTGTGGACTTCTATTACGAGTGCAGCACTTTCCATGATCTCAAAATCAGTTCGACTGTGTGTTTAATTTCTTTGTAGACTTGCAAGACACCTATTGTCATTTCTATATAACTCAATCTAAATTAGCACCACACAGCTTCACAAAAATGTGCAGCACACGGAAGACACGATCAGATGCCAATGTAACTTTCATACAAGTACACAACTTCGGCGGGTTTGTAAATGATTAGAGTGGCAATTCTATGTGACTGGCAGAAATTTCACCACATTACGTTAGTTTTTCTCACTTTGAATGTTGTCACCAGGCCTGCTATGATGTATAAGAGGCATCAGCATCATCAGATATTGTGTGATAACTGGGAAGGACACGTATATGCCACATAGTTGTGTGAGACAATGTTATTAGCACCTGACCAGGACCTCATTATGATTCTCCATCTGCCTGGATGGTCAGACTGTGCAATATCCAGAGTTGTGGTGAGTTCGGATGACAGAGGCTGCATGATGGACTGCAGGTGAATATGAGGACAGATGTACTCTTCGTCAATGTTTCACTCGAACATGTCTCACCACCACAAGAATAGACAGCCATATCGCACACCAAGTACATCGTATCCACTTCACATCAGCGTCTGCCACTGAGAATAAGTAATGGACAACTTGCAACACAATGCGTCATCTCACACTACTGGTCGGAAATTAGCTGTAGACAGACTAGGGAATTATCATTAAATCCGTATGCTGCTGTTAGCGTCATAACACCTACGGCTGCTTCTGGAGTTGCGCAGTGACAAGGGAGCACGGGCTGTTGATGAATGGCATCGCACCGTGCTCAGTCCTGCATTACTCGGATTGGAGATGTTACATTCCTCCTGTGTTTCAGACAGGCATCACGGTGCTCCTCTTTGTGTTCTGGTATGCAGAGCCATCGGGGGTGACTTCAGGTCATGGCTGATAATGACTGAGGGAGCTCTGAGAGCACAACATTGTGTCAGGGATATCCAGCGACGCTTTGGGGAGCAAGAAAACACTTAGTTTCTGTAGCGGAACTGGGTAGCACATTTTTCTTTCTCACACTTACAGTTCCGCTGCTTTAAGGGCACTTCTCTGTGATGCAGCGTCCAGTCATCTGTTCTAGACCTGGTTTCTTATAGTCTCGTATCAGTTATTCAAAATTTTGTACCTGAAAAATACAGTACGTCTGATCCACCATTCTCAATTTTGTGCACCCTAACTTTACACATATACACTTATCATAATTAGTATTTTATTACTTTTTTCTTCAAATCTAAAGGGAAACTTCCAGAATTTTTATTGTACTCAAAATTTACTGTTCATTTTTACAAAACTCTTTCCCAAGAACATTCAATATTCATTGAAATTCAGCATCTTTTATCAAATAGTCTTATACATTACTAATTATTTTCAGTAAAGAATGAATTAACTGTTATTCAAAAATAACAATAGTGCCCAAATTGGCACTATTACCTTACTCGTTTTCAAAATATCATTATACGCATTTTTTTTTGCGGGAGAATTCCTAAGCAACTTGCTGCTGAAAGCAGTACTTATTTCGATTCAAGTAGGCTGAAAAAACTTTTTTTTAATTTACAAACATTTTCTTTATTAACTTTTACTTTTCAGAACAAGTATTAACCTTACAGTTGCCATTAAATATCCCATGACTTTACATAAAACAATCTATTATACACACAAAAATGCAAAATTACTGGAAATGTTGAAAATACTTACACCAAATTATGTGGCTCTCAAATGAACGTCAGATACATAATTTATTTGCTTACTTCTATAAGGCACTTTCCTTATGCCTCTTACCACAAATATCTTCCAACATCATTTCTAATGTTCTGAAAATGGCTTAGCAACACATATTAAGGAGTCACATTACATTAGTTTTTCAGAGTACCTTTCTACATCACTTTCACTCCACATTCATTCTTGTTAGGCTTTAGTAATCATTCATCTCTAAAGATATCTTTCTTTTACCAGTTCTCTTTTTTTCAGATGGCATTTATTCTCTATGTCCATTTTATGTACATTATTTACTACGATAGGGAAGAAGGAAAGAAAATAGAAAAATGTCCCGAATGATGAAGAGTTTGGTTGACAATTCGAAACGAAAAGGAAATAATATTGCCAACAATTCGAGATGACTGGTGTTCCGTCATACACCTGACGACGCTAGGAATGCTCGTCGCTTGAGGCCTATTAACTACTACTGTCCCTATCATCCTTCTGTGCTTCTGTCAAATCTGATAATCCCTGTACGTTTTCGTTAATTATTATTCAGATGCCTTCTACCTCAGAAGGATCTACTTCGTTCGTTTCGCCATACTCATTATACCCCACAACATGCTCTTTCATTCTGCTGTAACGTATAGGCTTGTAACTTTGCTCGTCGGATTCATATTGTCTTTTACCAATAAAAGGAATAGCTACTATTTTTCCCTGCACCACAATGACTGCTTCATTACATCCAAAATCCACTTTTCATTTGTACTTTTGTAAGACACCTGCTCCCACCAGCATTTCACGGCTTAAGCCATTTACAACCAAAAAATTCTGGTGCAACTGTATTTCATCGATTCTGACAGGTAGCATAACTTCATGATTAACTACTTTCTTACTTTTCTCTGCGACTACAATAATATTTATGCCATTCACGGGCATTATGACCACATACTTACTAGCAGGGAGAGCATTCACTAAACCCTGTGCCACTGCACATAAATAGGAATCACTATCCAGTAAACAAGGAACCTTCTCATTTAAAATAGTAGCTTCTGTTATAGCCTGTCCTGCAGTTTTTTCTCTGATTTAAGAATCAGATTCGTCTAACAAATCTTGCACTACATCACGTCTATTGAATCCTAAACCTTCTGTGGGAATTACGCACATACTGACGGAGTCTTCTTCCTCTTTACCTGTGGCAGCTTAAATTAGTCTGTCCATTACTGACAAATCAGAACACTTCCCCAAACACTCTCCCTCTTTGATAATAACATCGGATTCTGCAAGCCGTCCTATCGTGTGGCCAGAATTATCCAAATAACTCCCTGCTTCCTGCACTTCTCTTCCTTCTTCGTCACTATCAGTCACTACTACTTCTAATCTACGTAAAACTTCCTCTGCCCTTCTATATTCTTCCTCAGGTACTTTTAATACCTTTTCCTCTATTATAGTGCTATTTCCACAGTTCACTGTAAGCTCCTCATCTGCATTGTAGTGCTCACTCACACTAACATCCTGTTCTGAATCGCTATTTTCTAATGGCTGTTCCTCGTGAACGTGGTTCCTGGAATCGCTATTATGATCTTTTCGTGAGCAAAACTCTACTACACTTTCCTGAAAAACACAAATTTTAACAGTGTTCGTCTCCTCCGCAACATTTGTTTCTGCTATACCAACCCCAATATGTTCAGCTGGTGGCTGCCTTACAAAAGGTTTTGCTAGCGGATTTAGGCTATGGCCTGCAAACGTTAGCACCATTAGTTTTCCCTCTCTCCTACGGGTCATTGCCATTGACATTTCTTTCGACTGGCTGTCTACGCCAAACTGCCCAGTCAGCGGACTGTTGCTGTCTATATTCAACGTTTGAGTCTCTGTCATTATGCCTGCTTCCAACAGGACCCCTTCGCCCTTGGTACCCCCCTCTGTAATCACTGGATCTTTGCACTCCTATTCTATTTACATGTGCCTCGGCTCTGTTTTCATTTTGCTTACCGTGAGGCATATAGTCTCTCCTCCCTTACATTTTCTACCCTCTCAAGATAATGAATAAATTTATCAGTATCATTCCTAGGTCCCGAGATTATTTTATTACGCCTACACAAAGGCGACTTATTCCCTACCCTCATTATCATCTGTTCCGTCTCCACTTTAGAGCTCAAATATGACAAAGTTGTGACCCATTTTTGCACACACCTCTTAATAGTATCTTTGTTCGGATCATATTTATCACCCGATCAGAGTTTGTTTAAAACTTCCATCTGATTTCGTTTGCCCCACTATTCCTCCAAAAATGCCTGTTGGAAATCCTCTACCTTGTCATATTTGTCTACTGCCCAGTTTTTAAAAAAATGGTTCAAATGGCTCTGAGCACTATGGGACTTAACATCTATGGTCATCAGTCCCCTAGAACTTAGAACTACTTAAACCTAACTAACCTAAGGACATCGCACAACACCCAGCCATCACGAGGCAGAGAAAATCTCTGACCCCGCCGGGAATCTAAGCCGGAAACCCGGGCGTGGGAAGCGAGAACGCTACCGCACGACGACGAGATGCGAGCACTGCCCAGTTTCCCCACACTCTAGCTTCACCCACCAAATTTGACGCTATGAAGCCAATTTATGGCTTATTCATTGATCTGGGCAAAACGTCTTATAAATCGCCCAAAATTCTTTAGGATATACGTTTTTACTTGGATCAAATCGCAAAAACTGCCGATACGTCACGTAAGCAAAGCAATTTCTAGGGTTCTACCACACCATTAGATATTATGTATCCACTACCGTTAGTAACACTTTGCTCTTTAGTCTCCTATCATAGTTACGCAGATGTTTACTTACAGCTGTACTTCCAGGTTAGTAAATTTAGCAGCCACTTGCACACAAAATTACTCACACACACCCTTTCCTTCCTTGATTTGATTTCGCATTATTGTGTGACTGTCCTCAGATGGTTTTTCCACATTATTTACTTGTTCCTGCATTTCATTTAACTCAGCATTTACTAGTTCCCCTAACTATTTGCTGTCATCACCAAAGTGCTTAATCTTAGATGTCAATTCACTTTTTACTGTTAGAACAGCATTATTACATTCCTGTTTTATTTTACTAATTTCACTTTTTACACTGTCACTAAATAAAACCACATCGTTTCTCCATGAATCTCTTAATTTAGAAATTTGGTTTTCCATTTTGGATTCTATATCTATTGAAATGTTAGTAAACACTTGATTAACTTCGGAACCCAATTCATCCATTTTGATGTTCGTATACCCCATATGTTTCAAAATATTTGCTAACATTTCTGAAACACTATCTTTCTGTTCACAAACAATCGGCAATGGTTCCTGCCTTTTCCCTCTAACAGTAACAGGTGTAAACGTAACATAAACCTCCGATTATGCTTCAGTTTTTTCCACCCGAAGAGGAATAGGTGTGGAGTTTTCAACCTTCCATTCCGTTTTTAGCCTTTGCACACGAAAAGGTGTAAACTTGACGTAGGTTTCCACAGTGTTCTGTTGCTTGTCTGTCCCATAATTAGCATGCACTGAATCAGGCAAGCCACTATCATTTGCTCGTAATGCATCAAAACTAAATTCACCAGCCACTGCATCATCTGCATGTATTTCTTTCTCCAAATTTCCCTCCTAATTCTCGTCAACTATAGCAGGGCTATTATTTTCGGACACGTTCACAAGTTTCTTTCCACACACACACACACACACACACACACACACACACACACACACAAACCACACGAAGTAGAATAGAAGTGAGGTTTTCTCCATCGGCGTCAGCACAGCGAGATGTTTCTGGGTCCACACGCCGTCCACTCCCGCCAACTGCCACAAACTCCCGGCATCTGTTTCTCGTTGTCGTGCAATGTTCAGCTGTAGCCGATGTCCTCAACCGCCTTCTCCACCGATTGTTCTAGCCGCTAAATCCTCCGCTTCGCTATTGCTGTCCTATCTCAATCATCTTTCCCTTGATCACATGTTTCCTCTGTCTTTGTATCAAAGTCTATTTACTGACGTTTGGGTCTTTCTTTTATCGGGTTAGCTACACTATTCCTTTTAAAGTTCGTACTCGCTTGAACTTCACGTTTTTTTTGTTTTTTTTTTCGCTAGCGTTCAGTCAACCTACCTCGATAGGATTCTTGCCGATGTCCCTTCACTTTGTGGTAGCAGATAGATACGTGCTAGGCAGTGTAAAGCAGCGTTTATGAAACCACCACCTAATAGCTAACACACAACCGCGCGTAACTCTAGTTGAGTTACTGGAAGTTCATGATTAAAAAATCGGGTGTCAGGGATCTTAAGTGTACTTGCATAAAAGCGTTTAAAATTAGATTAACTCTGCTTTTTATTAATATTGAAACACATGGAATGGCTATCAAGTCCCTATCATTCTAAGTTCACTGTCAGTACAACAAATATTCACTCGAAAAGCAACCAGAATTTTAGTAAGTCCGACCCGACTAATTTTCATGTTCTGCCAGTCACAGAGCCACAACTATTCGCGAGATAAACATTCGGACGTTTCAGTTGTTACTACGACCAGAAAGTTCACTCGCTCATATCTCTCAAATTATTTAATTTAGAAACACCAAACCTTTATTAAAATGTTTGTAACTCCAGTTGCTTCAGTCACGATATGTTCGAACCGAAATTAACTCACTATTTCCTCATGTTACAGAGTATTTTTAAGGAGTGATCTGACCTCTTGTTATCTGTAGACCGACTCTCAAACGACCCCTCGAGGTACTCTCCTATATGGCCACTCCTCTTTTTTGCGTGGGAACAGCTTAATTCTGATTGGGTGTTGATCTAAACGACGAATCAGAACGTTCCTTCCAGCTCATTGTCGCGGTAAATCTTGCCTTATCCAATCACTAATTTGATAGAAATTAATGTCAACAAAACTTCACATTCTTGTATTTTGTTTAATCAAAATAAACTAAGTGCGAAATATTCTTCAAATTGATAAATAAACTTATTCAGCCTCTAACTTCCATTCTGGCTACTTTTATACAAAAGCAAGCACACACCGACATACGTCAACTGCATCGTGTTTGCAACATAACTTTTTCCATGGTTCGTTTGTACAAGATTCAAAATGGCTCTGAGCACTATGGGACTTAACATCTGAGGTCATCAGTCCCCTATAACTTATAACTACTTAAACCTAACTAACCTAAGGACATCATACACGTCCATGCCTGAGGCAGGACTAGAACCTGCGACCTTAATATTCGCGCGGCTCCGGACTGAAGCGCCTAGAACCACTCGGCCACTGCGGCCGTCTTCGTACAAAGTTTTACGAAAAGTGAAGTACTAAATTTTAACGTATGTCCCACATACACTCTCTCAATCATTCTCACGCACTCACACGGCAAAATATAATCAAATAATAATTTTGACCAATTTTTGTATTAAGTAATGACAAATTTTGAAACGCAAATTCTAAATAATTGATTTTTATGCACTGATAACTTTGGTATGGCTTTAAATGCTAGTGAAAGTCGATCTGTTATTGTTCCTAACTTGGGTTTAAAAACCAAGCGTAGGTTTTTCTCTTTATCTCCATAACTATAATAAATAAAAATCTGAAATTCTGACAGCAACATTCCACTAATAACAAACGGCTGTGTTCCAAATTTTAACAAAATCGGATTATAACTAATATGGATTATTTAGATTCGTAGACGGTATGAATCTTAGTATCGACTGAATGTTACGCTATGCAGTTCTAGCGGCAATCAGCGTCAGCTGTGCTGTGAGCAAAGCGAAGAAAAAACAAAGCCATCCTGCAGCCACGGTATTAGACGGCTGCGTGCCTTACGGCCACGAATGTCATCTCGTAATAACTTGCTGCGTTACAAGACCAAGACACGAAGGTAGGATCTTTGCCTTTCGCCCCGAGCGGTCTTAGGCGCTGCAGTCGTCGACTGTGCGGCTGGTCTCGGCGGAGGTTCGAGTCCTCTCTAGGGCACGAGTGTGTGTGTATTTGTTCAAATGGCTCCGAGCACTATGAGACTTAACTTCTAAGGTCATCAGTCCCCTAGAACTTAGAACTACTTAAACCTAACTAGCCTAAGGACATCACACACATCCATGCCCGAGTCAGGATTCGAACCTGCGATAGTAGCTGTCTCGCGGTTCGAGACTGTAGCCCCTTTAACCACTTGGCCACTCCGGCCGGCAGTGTGTCTGTTTGTCCTTAAGATACTTTAGGTTAAGTAGTGAGTAAGCTTAGGGACTGATGACCTTAGCATTTAAGTCCCGTAAGATTTCACACACATTTGAACATTTATTTATTTATTTATTTGCCCTTCGTGAGCAACTGGTCTGCCGACTGAGCTACCCAAGCACGACTCACGACCCCTCCTCATAGCTTTACTTCTGCCCGTAACTCATCTCCTACCTTCCAAAATTCACAGAAGTTCTCCTACGAAACTTGCAAGGATAGCACTCCTCCTAGAAAGGATATTGCGGAGACATGGCTTAGCCACAGCCTTGGTGATATTTCCAGAATGAAATTTTTACTCTGGAGCAGAGTGTATACTGATACGAAGCTTCCTGGCGGATTAAAATTATGTGCTGGACCGAGACTCTTACTCGTGATCTTTGCTTTCCAAGGGTAAGTGATCTACCTACTGAGCTACCCGAGCACAACGGACAATATCTCCTAAGAGCTGTTATTCTATCTGTACCTCGTCTCCTACCTTATAAACTCGGTCCGGCACACTGTTTTAATCTGTCAGAAAGCTTCATATCAGCACACGCTCAGCTACAGAGTGAAAATTTCAATCCGGAAATGTCATCCAGGCTGTGGCTAAGGTATATGTCCGCAATATCCTTTCTCCCAAGAATGCTAGTCTTGCAAGTTTCGTAGGAGAGCTTCTCTGAAATTCGAAAGGTAACAGACGAGATCCTAGCAGAAATAAAGCTATAAGGGTGGGTCGTGTGTTGTGCTTGGATAGCTCACTCAGCAGAGCACTTGCTTGCGAAAGCAAAGGCCGCGAGTTCGAGTCTCGGTCTGGAAAACACCTTCAACTTGCCAGGAAGTATCATATCAGCGCACACACTGTTGCAAAACGAAAATTTTGTTCTGGAATCGTCCCCCAGGCTGTGGCTAAACCATATCCCTGCATTATTCTTTCTTCCAGAAATGTTGGTGGTTCAAGTTTTGTAGGAGAGCTTCTGTGACGTTTGGAAGGTAGAGACGAGGTACTGGTAGAATGAAGTTGTGCGTACGGATCATGGGTAGCTCAGTCGCCAAGTCCGCCTTCGGCTTCATAGTGGTTGAGACGTATTTCCAGGCGCGCTCCGTTAGAACGAGGTTTATTTACATCCGTGATGCTTCATATTGATCACTACAGATCAAGACGGCTCTTTCGATGCACAATATACAAGACCAAGCGAAATCGAACGTTTCATGCGCGATGTGTCATGCACAATATACTAACAGGAATTCACCTCTCCACAATGTCCAGCGTTGTATACGTCAAACTTACCAACAAGACAGCAGGTGACAGACTCAGTCGTCGATCCAACGACGATTACCGTTTTCGCCAAGCCGTCGGGAACGAGGGCGCAGTTTCTGTTGATCGTGTCGGTCTCGGGGTTAGAACGGTATCAGTATTCGCACTTCCGTTCGAAGTTCCTGTGCGACGGTTATCGCAGCAATTTGCCCACACAGCATGGTCCTTAACCACGCTCCGGAGAAAAGGACCAGCTTCGAGATGTGTCCTGTACTCATTGTGTTACGCCAATAAGAAATGAACTTTGGAAGCACATACAGTCATAGGGGTCAATAGGTGCATGTCAAGCCATTGTCATATACGATATTCAACTAAGGCGGGCAGGGAAGTCACCTCCGAGCTGTCGTCAGCGACGTATAGTACAGGTATCTCGAGACATCCAGCACCCACCACAGCGCATGACAACGCTGCCCATTACATGTGTAGAAGAGCTACTGGACGACGTGCATAATTGGCTGTTGCCCATAGAGTCTGCCATTATCGCCGCCAATCCCACGTCATGGACGACGCAAATGACCTTATCACACCGTCAGCCAGACGCCTCACAACATCTGCGGAGTCAGTGTCCTTCCAAGTTCCCGTAGGTCCCCTCTTCAGACATGGAAGCGGATCCAAAACAGGACCGCACTAAACAGGATCCCTCAATAGACATGGAGGTGCGACTACGAAAACAGGAGAAGCGGGAGAAGCGGCGGCAGTCAACAGACAACAAGCACAACACCCGAGGCTACAAAAAACGTAGTGGGAATGACCGCGATTCGTTTCCACCGATTTTCAAGGACCACTTCACACGGACAATGTCTGTGCTACGTTAGGCGGACGACCAAACAGGATAACGTCCGACCTGTCAGTAGCAGACACGAATGCCCGTGAGCAGCGAGCGTGCCCATCAATTTATTGGGAGACTGGGCACAAGAAAGAGAGCAAATTGACAAGGTGTAGGAGGTTGACGTTCAGTCATTGACTCCCCCCGACAATGAGTCTGGAGGGAAACTTGTTCACGGCTGCCAATGAGGCAATAATGTATAGCTTTAGACCATGAAGAATGTACTGTAGCGAGCTGATTCGTAGTGCATGACGTTCTAGCAGTACACAATTGATATGATGTCCCACGCCCAACGTATTGCTACAGTTGACATCAATGGTATTAGCCCCATCGTGAAGGTCCAAATGCTGCGAGATATGCTGCAAATAGCAGACGTCGACATAGTTCTTCTGCAGTGGACACGAAATGATGGGCCGATAGAGTCTTGTGGTTATTACGTCTGTCGTTTAACCGGTGCCGACGGCAGCCGTGCACAGCCATACTGTTACGGACAGAAATGGTGGCAGAAGATGTGGGATACTTACCACAGACCAGTGGTGTTTGGTGATTGTTTATGCTCCATCTGACTCGATGAAGAGACACGAACGAGCAACCTTGTACACAGAGTAACCGTCACCGCTGTTACGAGGAAATCAGCATTACGTGATCGGCGGTGAATTTAACTGTGTGCTCCAGCCCGGGGACCAACGCCCATTCTTCGTGCTCGGCGTTACAAACGCTGGCCCCGGACTTACTGCATGACACCCGGGAAATGATGCATGGCGACTGCCACGGATATACGTACCTTACGAGGCGTTCAGCAGGTCGATTAGATAGGGTGTATGTATCTCTTACACTAGACATGGCAACTATTGACGCTGAGGTGTGGCCTACGGCCTTTACAGACCACCAGGCTTACATCTGCACCACCTCTCTACCACGACAAAGGCATGGCACAGCACGGATATGTGGCATATCAGCGTTACCCACTTGATGGATGACAACTGTTTCCAGAAGGTTGAAGACAAATGGCGTCAGTGTCAACGGTGTCAGCTTGCATACGATTCAACACTTACATGGTGGCTCTGCTCTGTCAAACTGGCTTTACGCAGATATGGCCAAGGTAAATCACTTTGCTAACGAACGACTTACGAATTTTCTTCAGAGCCCTACGTGAGCTGGCGATGCATCCACCTTCTCCCGATCGCAACAGGCTGTTCAACATGGTCAGAATACAACTGGTGTGTTTTACGGGAGTGAAGATGGAAGGAGTTAAAGTATGTGCGAGGATGCTCAATAGGTTACGCAACGGAGGACCACCATTAACTATATAGTGAGAGAAAGGCGGCATTGGTGGTGTAAACTTATGCAGGTGTTTAAATGGCAAATGGATTGAAGACCACGTTAGAGAAGGGTGTTTTACGTACTTTCACTCACCACTACTGCAGTTTCTATGTGGAGGACCAACTGGACAGAGCAGGGCTGGCAGACGTGTTTCGAGAAATGCCAGCGGCCTAGCATTCCACTGAAATGAACGGCCTTATGGCTGAAATTACATTAGATGATCTGGACGCCGCTCGAAAGTGTGGTGCGTTTAACTAATCTCCCGGTTCGGACGGACTCTTTCTTGATTTCTACTGCACGTGTGCTCCTCTGATGATTTCGACGTAGATGACAATGTACATCGACCTCTTAACACCTATCTTACAGGTCCCTACTGAGTTTGCTGAGGGTGTTATAATACTCATTCCAAAACCAAGTGGTGATCGTAGACTACAAGACTACCGGACTTTGACATTATTGAAAGCAGGCTACAAAATCTTTGCACATACCCTTCGTGCTCCCATCCAAGCGGCAGTAAAAATACATTTAGATCAAACTTGTGTAGGTGGGTAAAGCAAAATACACAAGGCGCTAGGGACATGATGTCAGCACGTACGTTCAAGACGATGTATTTTGGTTACGCTTTCTACCGATTGGACCATGTGTTCCAATGAGGGGCCATGGAACGGATGGGAACCCCTAATACGGATGGACGCGATCTTGCGGTTGATTCACAGTTTTTGCTGAATCGTGCTTACTCAGAGCCTATCACGATCCAGCGCTCAGTGCGGCTAGATTTCCCCCTTTAAGCCATCTTATTTGTTGTCGCCCTGAACCGGTGCTACGCGGCACCTCACTGGGCCTTGAAGGCGTCGAACTACACACCCCGCATCTCCCCATCGCCGCGCACACCATATACTGACGACGTCGTTCTTTTGGTCAAGTCAGGAGACGAAATCCAAATGGCGCTGGGATGGCTTCAGCAACATAAAACGATAGCGGGTAGTGTAACTAACCTATGAAAGACCTAATATATACAAATGGGCAGAGGGCAGCCACCAGCGATAGCAGTGCCTTACCAGGGTCCCCACTCTCAAGTGTTTGGGAGTTGTGTTGTGTGGAAATATGCGACTTTCAGCTGTGGATACTTATCGATGGCTACTGTGGTATGTTTGCACAATAGTATGACCATATGCACAGCGCGCAACGGAATACGTTCCAGCACACACATTATGTCAACCTCTATTTGGCACCAAAAATAGGTCATTTGGCGTATATATTGCCGTTACCCACCACAATCGCGCTCAAAATTACAGTCAGCATTTGTATATTCAGTGAGTGCTGTCCTCCTCTTTAAAATCCCTTCTGACACCCTGACACTAGCACTCGGAATCGGACTGGTAAACATAACGAACAAGGTGCGTGAGATATTTATTAGTATGATTTAAAGCATTTAGAAAACCGTGGACGTCAGCAATATGGGCATGTGTTCGATGAAGTGGCCCTCTGTCCTCCAGACAATGTTGGCCACATCACAACCCCGCTCACAGACTTTCGACTTGTTCGTCGATTAAAGTTACATTCAGGACGGTTTACCAGAGACCAGGTTGCCCACAACGAAAGACGTATATCGAAACTTCCTTCAAAAAGACCATAACAGTGTGTTCGAACAAAAGTACCCGGCAATAAAGCGGCAAAGAATATGGAAAGTGGTTCATCTTCCCTCTTTCCCAAAGGAAGTGCATGCGGCGTGGTATGTAGCGGTGAACGACAAATTCTCAAACAATCAAAGTAAACTTGAAAATATCATAGATAAATTTATCTTTAAAAGTGGAAGTATCTAACCAACATTGTTCTCTTCTTAATTAGTGAAAGTATCAAAGAGAAAATTGTTCCAAATTAATTATTCAACAAACCTGCATCTGACTGCGTCTGCGACCTTGTTTCTTGCACTCCTCCATTTTTGCCCGAAATGAAACATGTATTTGACTCAGCAATCGACTTTAAGAGACTAATCCAATTTGTGCAATGCCATTAAGATGGTACTGAAAATTTAACTTGTGGCCCTGATGTTTACTTAATGAAATTATATCTTGCCTTCAATAATGTCAGTTTTGCAATGGCATAAAATTATTTATTTGAAATAATTTTGCTCTGGTTACTTTAGTTATACCAAAATCGATTTCAAACCATGAACTACACATGTATATTGCATAGAGGCGTCACTTTCTTTACGTTCTTTCATTGGTGGGTAACTTTACTTTACTACTCATTCTCATATTCAATACTAGCAAAGGATGTGGATTCTGATTCAGGCTGTTAGATTTAAACACAATGTTGATCTCAATATATATATTGTTAAAATTTTAAGTCATACACAAAACTACAATTTCCAACATTTTTGTAGCGCGATTCACTCTTACAAAAAAAATTACAAAACATTTATACCTATATTGCACTGATGACAAGCACGTCACAGACTTCTGGTACGTACTGCAAGAGCAACACTTGTGGCGACATGTGAAATATAGAAAATGTTTTCCAGTTGCGAGACTACAATGGACCTGTGGTGTGTGTTGGAAGGCGACAGGCGACAATGAGGTACCATCCTGACAGCAATCACTTTAACTAGTAAATCTTCCACTTGACTACCTGCCCATGCATCTTCTACATTGATTTTGCCCTTTCACTGTGTTTGTTATTGATAGCCTGAATTAGAGATTATCACATTTATCAGAATCTGAATGAACTTGAATGTTGTAGTAGTATTTAAGAAAAGGTGACCCTGTCATTATTTCAGTCAACTGTTAATGGTTGATTAATACATCAATATGGGATTGAAGTTTTATGACAGTTACGGCACAAGTCTATTGAGTAAAAATCGGAGAAAAATACATGTTAAGTGTGATGACAAAAATAAAACATTGTAACTTTCTTTAACAAAATTAGAAAAAAAACTTCACGATTTACGTCTGAATAGTGGAATGGATACTAAACTCGAATTATCGTATAGCGTGTTGTAACTGTAGGTGGTGTGCTTACTCTGTGTTATTGTTAGCAAAATCTTTACATGAATGGACTGGGCAATGCAACTCCCAATACCAATAAAGAAATACAGTCAGTGCAAACTACGTTTAGCCCCTTAGACACTGAATCCTCTGGTCCTGTTCAGAAAGGATAACTTTGGTCCCTGCGCACATAACAAGTGAAAATGTCTTACCTCTAAAGCAGCATGGTGGAACGAGATATATTCTGGTCGCTCATGAAAAAATATGCTAGCCACAGGCTCAGTGATGTGGAATGCTGGCTGTAATACTTTGAAATGTGCATGAAATTCTTTTGGCCGATAAATGAAAACATTTGAGAAATATTCAGCTTCCTAGAAAAACATACGACCTTGGCAGGAAGGCCATACTGATGTGCAAAATTACCAACTCTGATTTTTGGAATTTGGTCAGAATTTGGTGAGAAAATTTGGTCAGAAAACTTGATCATATTTACTAATTGATTCACGAACAATGAGATTTATACAGTAAGTATTATCTAAGCGCACTAAACCAGCGTAAATGCAAATCATCAAATTACATATAGCTCTGTTAACACATCTTAGAAACATTACAAAATTGCAATATCTAACTAGCTTTTTTTATCAAATCTGTTTACGTAGATTCTGGGGTTACATAACAATTGACAGTTAGCCGCCAACTCATCTATACTAACGCGCTGGCAAAACAAAAACAAAAACATAATTATTTAACTTCCTTACTTTGCTTGCATGGAGACTTGTGCATCTATGTTCCACAATATTGACAAACCCATATTAATCTAACACTTGATGCCTCACACAGCACACCACAAAAACTGCCTACTCCATCCTCTTTAACTCACAGACACCTACCTACAACTATGCGTCAAGCACTGTCTTACTCGATCACTACAATCTCAGACCGGAAGCAGCATCTTCGGCTCTGCGGTCGTGCACAGTCAGCGATCTGCATTATGAAGCCTATCAGAGACATACAACGTTTATATTATACCAGTTTCACTTTAATTTACATTAATACTCATATCGTATTCGGGTGCCACATACAGGTGTGCCGCAGTAGACTCCTTTCAACATGATCTGATGGCAGCACAAATATGCAACAAACTTTTAACACTCGCCTGGGTGGAGACTGGCTGGCAACGACTAAGGTTTGTCAGACTGAACTATTTACTCTGGCTCAAAACTTGAATAATGCAGTCAAAAATCATCTAACACTGAATAGACACTGGTGGATTTATTCTACACGGGAGTTGCACTACGGTGGCACAGCTGAGAACAACTGGCGAGAATGAGATTCTACTTTCCCTAGCAAGCCAGAGCAGCAACAGAGTACCCATTTCTCGATGTGTGGCGGTGTCTCAGATTAGTCGTGATTCTAGCGTCAACAGAGCAGCTATGTGCGGCGCCTATAATTCGCCACCGCCGACACGAAATATGAGAAGTCGCGGCTGGCGATATGTTAGACGAATCGCAATCATTCTCTAATAGAGCCCTGAAATCCACGGAGATTCCAGCATGTAACTTTCCCGTTCACATGTCATACCATGGAACAATTTGACTCACCTTCATGGCAGTGCGTGCAAGGAGATCAAACGTCGAAGTGGCAGAGCTGACACAGATAAGATTGCCCTCATTACAGCAAGTTGTCCAATATGACTGAGGTCCAAACTGTCCGTATAGCTAAGTTCTTACCACAGGCTCCCCAGTCAAGACCAGTACTAGTGCAAAATCATGCTCAGGATAAGTGTCCCAAGTGCAAACCACTCATAACAAAAGTTATGACCTCAATCCTCCTCAGACCGGAGTCGGAATCAGAAGACCCTCTTCAGACCGGAGTCTGAACTGGAAGGCCAAGTTTTTCCTCTCCTCCCTTTCCATCAAACCTTGGTAATCTCCAAAAAAGTCACTTCCACAACTGCCAGCACAGGGGCTTCATGCCAATCATGAGGCTCTACGAGATCCATGCCTTCCCTATAACGCACCTGCTCTACTCATCAGCCACTCTTTTAAGGAGAAGCCTCTCTTGTAAGGAGAAGCAGCCAATCCCTGACTCGCAAATTCCCGAAGAGAGTGGAGGAGACATTGAGCTGATACGTTGTTTCTTTTCTCACGGCCATTTTAGGCCGCATTTTTGAGATTCCACACAGCTCTAAAGTAAGTAACACGTTTGTCATGTAGATCATTATGTGGACGGCCCAAACATAACTGTGTGTCCAACCTTGCGCCCCGAGTAAAGTAAGAGAAGTGCATTTGTGTTCCAATGTAGATAATTTCACAGCCGCCACTAACGCTACATTCTTTCTGAAACTCTTTCGAAGGTCTGAGATTCCCTCCCCTCCCCCCCCCCCCTCCCTGTTAAAAAAATACCTCTACATGCTGATGGACGACACCACCACCTGATCACGCCCTCGATATCGTCTGGTCCACGGTGAACTTGGAAATTTCCAAATTTTTATGGTTGCCATTCCCGTTCAGATTGGCCGTTCATGACACGGTTGTAATCCATTGGGTGGGCGATCTAGATTTCTCTCGTGCCTCCTGCCCCTGCAGTGGCAAGAGGCGCCTAATGGCTAGGTCCAGGTAAGCTGTTTTCTGGCTTTTTGACGGAATGCATTGTCTGCACATCGCTACGAGAAATCCTTGGGCCCACCATTCTGTCCCCGGTAAGTGGTTTGATATGTTCCTTTCCCTAATAGCTGCAGATGGCTTTCAAGCTGCAAACGTCCTCTGCAAGATTTTCTGTTAAATTTCCAAAATTTTTGCTTGTTCTCAACGCCGGAAAAAAGTATTCAACCGAGAACCACCATAAAGATCCTGCCTGCATTAACAATTCACATGCTCCCATAAATGCCTGCGCATGCTGATAACTTCCTGTCATCTCACAAATCTATGTCTTGGGAGTAAAATCAACGTTAAGTAGTGCCCCTGAATGTAGAGAATAGTGAGACTGCGATTTATCCTCTCTCACGGTTACTTGGGGCTGTTATTCACAGACCCGCTTTCTAGCTTTGGTATTCTGGGTGCAAGAAGTGAAATGAGAAGATAGATCATGGTTCGGGAACTTAATGTTCATGCCTGATGTACTCAGGGGACTATGTATCATTTTAAAGTTAGCGAGACGCCGGCCTGGATACACATCAACTGGCTCATTGGAGCGTCCTGTTTTTCTTTTGATAGTGAATTCGTTAAATCTAGGTGGCGTATGGAGCCGTTTCACGTTTGGATGTGTTGAATGGCACCTTCAGGTCCTTTATGTTGTATTTTGTACCTATAAATCACAAAAATTAAATAAAAATAAAATGAAAAAATGAAAGGCAAAATATCATTTCATACGCTGGACTACATCCCCTGGAAGTCAAGGAGGAGACGTTTTCTCCATGTCCCGGGTTGCAAGCCTGCACACCCTGCCTAAGCCACCCCACTACCTCATCCCTTACAGACCTCAAAAAAATAAAAATAAAATGTTGGTAGAGCACTTTCCCGCGAAATTTAAAGTTCGAGTCTCGGTCTGGCACATATTTTTAAACCTCCAGGAAGTTTCGGTTTTACATATCAGATGTTTAACAACAATAAAGTCAGATAGTTCTGTGAAATAAAAATATGAAAGGCAAAATACCATTTCATCCGCTGGACTACATCCCCTGGAAGTGGAGGAGGAGATTACTTATCAAAAAGGCCGGTCTCTGCAGGTTAAATTTTCTTCTGGAAAAGAAAGTTCTTTTCAAGGATATATAATTTTTGTCAATTCTTGTCTGACAGCCAAGTGTAACATACTTAATGTTAGCCATTATCTTTTTTATCGGAAACGGTTAAGGTGTTTGACAGATAAGTTTCGTAAGCGATAACATCTTTTTTTAACACAATTTCCTTCGGCATTCGAACAGAATAACACAGCCATAGTGTTGCTGCTTTTTCAACTCACAGAAGGTGCAACTGCAGTGTTCCATCAGCTGCAATTCAAAAACTACGTGTCGATATCCAGATTATGAGTTAAAAACTTGTATGCTATGCACGTATCTTATTTCACTCACAAAGTGAGTAGCTACTTGATCGAGAAGTAGCGGCTCTGGTCTCGTAAACTGATATAGGGCCGGGAGAGCGGTGTGCTGACCACGTGCTCCTCCATATCAGCCTCCCGCGACACCTTCGGGCTGAGGATGACACGGCGACCGCTCGGTACCGTTGGGCCTCCATGGCCTGTTCGGGTGGAGCTTAGTTTAATATCTGCGCTCTTCCTTAGATGTTTGAGTGCCTCTGCATTTAACCTTATATTTAGGAGTTTTTCTAAGACGGTGCTAAGGAAAAATACTGAAGATATATGGGCCACCGAATATCTCACGAAGAGATACTGAATCGAGTTCGGAAGAAAAGGAATTTATGGCACATTTATTGCAATAGCTGATGTGATGTATATTAACATATCATGGCATCTGTTAAGAGCGGTAATGGAATGATTGGAAAAGTATTTTACTGCCATCACCCAACATGATCTACTTCATTAGCATTATCTATTTTTAAACATTTTCCTATTACATTTTCCATAGTCAAAATTGAAAAGGATAGTTATTTATTCAACCCACCACAAGGAGGTAGTACAAATAAAGTATATCATGTAATAGGATTCTATTCATATAATCATAAAAATCTAACATTCCTGTATTTGTAATATACTGTCATTGAATAGAAATAGAAAATAACAAACGCATTTGCTGGATTCTATTTCATATGTACCCGCATGCACGGTCACACAGACGCTGTAGCACATTTGGGATTGCAGTGGAAGTCTTTAGACCGATTCACAAGTTTCACTGAAACTCTTGGTTTCACTGTCGAGGAAGAGCCAACTATTATTAAAAAATTACATCTGAAACTAATAATTTGTACGAAGACATAAATTAAAAGTATCGTTACCACAACTTGTGATTTACATTTACTTTACTCTTTTCAAAAACGATACGCCCATTTCACAGGTACTGACTAATGGATAATCAGTCTGTGGCAATTAACAGATAAAATAGTGTTTTTGGCGTCGTAGCTGTTATAATGCATTAAAATGAATGTGAACCATCCGTTAATATTATTTACGCTGATAATGTGCAACTCAATTACAAATTCTAGTTTCTCCTCACTACTGCAATTTGTGTGCTATTTCGCACTACCCACACACAGAAAACTTATAGAGTTTGTATATTTTGCAGTCTGAAAGGGATGCTGTAAGCACTGTGATAAGAAGAATGATGAGACCGCAAGGAAGTAAAATTACATAGCTGTGCTCCGGTTTAAAATATGTAATGTTGAACAAAACGGGAGTTCATCTTCCGAAACTGGTCAAGTATAACAAAGTAGATTTCAAAACCTAAACTGTAGTTTAAATCTGATACTTGAACAAGGAGGTGCATATAGACAGTAACGTTTATCCACAGTTTCTGTTAAGTTTTTAAGCCTGGCACAACATTACACATAATATGAATAAAGCTAGTAATGGTGAGGTAAAACGTCATTTCTCAGTGACTATGGACTTTTTGTCCAAGTGTGGACTATTGACACTATGCAATGTTCCAAAAAACTTCTCGTATGTTGAAATAACATTAAGTGTCACCCACAGTTACCTTCTTACTTCTGTGCTACAAAGCTCAAAAGGCATATTTGTGTGAACGCCATATGGAGAGTTTTATGTTACACAAACAACTCTGACAGTGCAAATAAATAAAGAAGCATCATGGATTCGAGACAGTGGCTGATCAAACGCCATGTAGATCACAACATAAAATTACGAAGTGCCACAGGTTGCGGCTAAAATTCCACTGAAATTGGGAATGTGTTGCTGGTGTTAAGCTGAAATCGGAAATCAGACAGGCGATGTCCCTCGCTTTCTGCTTCTGAGACGCCATATTGGATTCGCCGTATTTCATTGCTTCCGTATTACACTTACGTGTTGTGGCATACCATTTCAAGGCAACGGCATATTGAAGACTTACGATAAACAACGCCACTATAGGCACGATTTATTGTAATTAAATGCCAGTTTTGTAAAATGAACAGTAGTTATGCTCAAAATTGTGTGCTATTGCGGTGCTCATGCGAGTAGAGATGTGCAGTCACAAAATTGAAGAAATAACTTGCTAATATTTTTTTCCATCTCCTCGTTTGTAACAGATTCTGGGACTTCCTTATTCATGTCACAGAAGTAGTTTTGCAATATTCGCTGTTATTTACATATACAATGAAGGCTAAAGAAATCGCAACAACAAGAAGGAGTTGTGCCGCATAAACGAAGGTTTGTACGCGTGTTTCTACATCTGAAAGATGATGCCTTTTCAAGTTTCGGCCAGCTGCATAAGAGTGGCGCTAGCAGGGTCAATATAAGGATACAAATCAGATTTCCTGTAAATACACGCTGTAATTGTCGTGAGCGTTGGTTACCTTTTGAGAATGGACGTGATGAATTAAAGTTAATCTACAATGCCTTTAAGGCGATAAAAACACAATTATCAACAACTCACTGAATTAGGTCATGTGATTGGGGTACGAGAAGCTGGATGTTCGTTTTGGGATATTGCAGAAAGACGTGGCAGAAATGTAACCACTGTACATGACTGCTGGCAACAGTGGTCAAGAGAACGTACGGTGCAAGAAGACCGGGCTCCGGATGGATACATGACACTATCGAGAAGGAAGACTATCGTGTTTCGCCTATAACTCACGCGCATCATACAGCATCTGCAGCAGCAATTTGAGCAGTAGTTGGCGCCAGAGTCACATAGCAAGCTGTTACAAATCGGTTACTTCAAAAAGCGATCCGAGCCAGACGCCCTGCAGCGTGCATTCCACTGACCCCAAACCCCCACCGCTGTTTGTGGTTTCAGTGGTGTCAAGCAAAAGGTCATTGGAAGGCAAGGTGGAGGTCTGTTATATTTTCTGATGAAAGCTGGTTCTGCCTCGGTGCCAGAGATGGCCATGTGTTGGTTAGAACTGGGGTCTCCAAACTACGGCCAGCGGGCCGAATTCGGCCCGCGAGGGCCGGCAAACCGGCCCGCGTTAGCTGGCCGGACTTCCCCGGTATCCGGCCCGCCAAATAATTGAGATGGTATCTATACTGCCAACAATTGAGTTTAGAGGCCTATCGCGACCAATACACCGCGACATTGTCTCTGCTACTCGCTACAGGACTACATAACTAAACTTATTGTTGCGCCGCTTGAAATAACAATGCGTTGACATACTCCACCTCTGTTACGTCTTGCAGTAATAGTGTTGCTAATAATGATTTTGAGATTTCGTTAATTTTGCAGGACGCTTTCGTGAAGAATGTGCAGTGACATACTTTTTTGTCGGTGAAATTCGCCAGGATGAAATACGCCAGAATTTCGGTCAGGTACGTCCACCAATCAAAATATGTAATTAAATAAAAATCGTAGTTCGTTTCAGTGCTAGCTATTCCCACAACCTTAGATTTTTGAGATTTCATCTTTCCTTTAGCCTTACATTACGGTGATCATGGAGTGCTAGGGTGCTTTAATCCCAGTAGATAGATCTTGGCCCTTATGACTTCGTGGAGGAGTCAATGTGGCCCGCGGACTAAAAAGTTTGGAGACCCCTGGGTTAGAAGGAGGCCAGTTGAAAGCTTGCCACCAATCCAAGACCTGCATCTGGATTTATAGTCTGGGGTGCGATTTCATATGACAGCAGGAGCACTCTTGTGGTTATCTCACGCACCCTGTCGGAAAATTGGTACTTCAGTCAATCGACCTGTTGAGTTACAATTCATGAACAACATTCCAAGGGATGTTTTGCAACAGTGTAACGCTCGCCCACATACTGCTGTTTTAACCCAACGTGCTCCAAAGAGTGTCGACATGTTGCCTTGACCTGCTCGATCATCAGATTTGTCTCAACTCGAGCACATATGGGACACCAGCAGACGATGTCTATAGCAAGGTCCACAACCAGCGATCACCGTCCCTGTATTGACTGGGCAAGTGCAAGAGGCATGGACCTTCATCCCACAAACTAATGTCCAGCACATGTACAACATAATGCATGCACGTTTGTATGCTCACATTCAACATTCTGGAGGTTACACAGGTTATTAACGTACCACCATTTCACATTTGCAATGGCTTATCTCGCGCTTACATTCTACTGTGATCTTTCAATACTAACCACTAAAATACGGCATCTGCACAAATCTATTCCTGATATTTCATTGTTGTTGTTGTGGTCTTTAGTCCTGAGACTGCTTTGATGCAGCTCTCCATGCTACTCTACCCTGTGCAAGCTTCTTGATCTCCCAGTACTTAGGTGCAACCTACATCGTTCTGAATCTTCTTAGTGTATTAATCTCTTGGTCTCCCTCTACGATTTTTGCCCTCCACGCTGCCCTCCAATGCTAAATTTACGATCCCTTGATGCCTGAGAACATGTCCTACCAACCGGTCCCTTCTCCTTGTGAAGTTGTGCCACAAACTCCTCTTCTGTCCAATTCTATTCAATAACTCCTCATTAGTTATGTGATCTACCCATGTAATCTTCAGCATTCTTGCATAGCTCCACATTTCGAAAGCTTCTTTCTCTTCTTGTCCAAACTATTTATCGTCCATGTTTCACTTCCATACATGGCTACACTCCATACAAATACTTTCAGAAACGACTTCCTGACACTTATGTCTAAACTCGATGTTAACAAATTTCTCTTCTTCAGAAACGCTTTCCTTGCCATTGCCAGGCTACATTTTATATCCTATCTACTTTGACCATCATATTTCATTACTCTACATTAATTAATTCTGTTGTGATTCTTTTTTTTTCGTCAGTGTATTTATAGTCTGTCTCGTTACAGATATTTAGCTGTGATCCAATTCTTAACTACGCTTTCGTGAATTTGGTGGTCAAGAGACTTCTTGTGTGGATGACACTACTCATCTACAGAAGACAAACTTGTTTTCGATAACATGCAGGAGCTGCGGAAAGGGCAGTCAGGCGATTCCTTTGTATGCATCTACTACAGCTGTTGCTGCTGAGCGCTGGGAATCGGTGTTTATTACAGAAGCCAGCAGCCGAAGGCGAACTGAAACAAAGGCAGACAGAGAAGCCATTAATCTCACAAAGAGCCTAACCCGGTTTCATAGCGCCGAGGTTCCCATGGCGCCTGTCGGCCCGGGCCCTAGTGTGAAAACAGTTGCCGGCCACTTCTCACAGGGCGGCGGTATTCCCGCTATAATTGGCTGCGTCAACACCGGCGCCCTTCCCGCTTTTCACTACCGCCGCAACGCCGAATGACGTCAGCGGCCACTCATCATTTCTAAACATACATTCTCTTCACAGCGGCTCTACAGAAATATTGTCTCTTGTAGAACAGAAGACCAAGGGGACGGCCGCGACATTTTTGAACAACGAAAGGCGAAAGTGATTTACAAATCCGAAAATCTCTCGTACTTTAAACAGCAAGGTGTATAGTGATATTGGTTCTGCCGTCTTCAACTATCATTTTTTTATATATATGTATATAAAAGCATGCAAACGAGAAAATTTTCTATGTTCGCGGTGGGAAGTGTGCTAAAAATCGACTGTTCTACTGGGAGGAGCACACCACAGAACTGCTGAAGCGTCTTATAAAAAACCTCTTTTTGCTATGCGAATTGTGTCGACATAGGGGGGTATAAAAATTAATAATCTGGCATACTATGCTTACTTTCGTTCCATAATGTCATATGGGATATTTTTTAATGTAATTCATCAAGCTAGTTTAAAGTTTTCCTGGCACGACTGATGTGAACTCAAGTACATTCTGCAGAAGCCAGTTTTGGGAACTAGGGATACTAACTACTGCTTCCCAATATATTTATTCCTTAATGAAATTTGTCGTTAAAAATGTGTCACTTTTTCAAACCAACAGCTCAATTCATGAAATAAATACTACAAATAAGAATAATCTTCACAAGGATTTAAAGTCACTTACTCCTGTACAAAAAGGTGTGCGTTATCCAAGAAAACACATTTTCAATAACTTGCCAGGAGCCATAAAAAGCTTAACAACCAATGAAATTCAGTTTAAGGGAAGCCTAAAGGATTTATTGGTGGTCAACTTCTTTTACTCAATTGATGAATTTCTCAGTCGAATGGAGTGAGACAGAGAGAGAGAGAGAGAGAGAGAGAGAGAGAGAGAGAAGTACAATCTAACTTTGCACCATTTCAGTACAGTAATGTGTTCATTGTAAATAAGCATTGGAGTAGTTATATTACATGTTTATTACCTTATAAATAAAAATATCTTTTTTAAAATCTTAAATTCAATCCATTAATGCGATATTATCAGATAACTGTTTGTAAAATAATTCCTTCATACAGTGTTCATTTAAAAAAATGACGATTATTCCACTTGGGACCTGGGGAAGGTACATTAGCTTATTTGTTTCATTTGTAAATATTTGTCATGTATTATTGCTTTTCTGCCATGTTCTACATCCTGGAGGACCTCCTCACTAAGGATCAATTGGAATCAAAGTAAATCTAATCTAATCTAATAGAAGAAAGCATGGTAATGTAGGAGCCAACAAATTACTGAAGGTGCTTCTCGTAAGCTCAACGCTTTAAGTCCAAGTAAGACTTTTTACAGTCGCAGAAGACGGAAGAACTCCCCTATTACCTGTAAAGCTACGACTGTAGATGAGAGGCCTCAAAAATAAAAAGATGACTCATATTACGTTTGAAAGCGAACGTTGTCTCCTTGTTCACTGGCTATAAAAGCGATCAGTTGATCTTGTCAGCAGTAAATAGAAAGGTAGTGTGATTCAGCATGTGCAACAATTAAAGCCAACGAGTAGAAGAACCAGTTGAATCTTACGTAATACATTTTCATTTCGGTTGCTGTCTTATAGATTAGTTATTGCAGAAAATATTTAGCTTCAGGAACAGAAGACCCTGGAAAGCATTTATTGAGGAGAAAATCGGGAGCGGTTATGTGGATTATGGCTATTGATAATTAATCTCCCTTAGAGAATGCTGTTTTGTGATCCTGTTTTGCTTTTCTTCCAATATTGTCCATTGTAAAAGGGTTTGTGAAAGCCTACGAGTGCAAAGACAATGGGCTTGTTTATAAATAACATTCCTGCTACGTCACGATTTCTTTTACTTATTTTTTGCAGGACGTGATTCGAGAAATGATTCCCATTCTCAAGTGCGTTTTTCTCTGTGCACTATGCCATTTTTACACCATGTTTTTGATGTCTGAGGTTCTGCTTTGTTCTGTTGACTTTACTGCAATATATAAACACGAAAACTGTAAGTACTAGTTTTTCCACACTTCGCCAGTAGGTACGTGTAATGGTTGGCAACCAACTAAAACTTGCCCATTTTTTTTATGTACAGCAGTAATGTCAAAAGAACAAAGCAGAACTTCACACATTAAAAATATTAAGTAAAAATGGTATATTACAAAGAGAAAAACGCATTTGATAATGCGAATAATTTCCTAAAAGCGTGTCGTGTAGAATTGAAATGAAAGGAAATCATGACTGGTAGCAGGAAAAATTTATGTAAACAAACCCCCTTACATTTCTTTCAACGATTTTAAGCTCAGCCAGTGTGCTTTTAACGTAGTTTCTTGCTTACCGTATTTCAATGCAAATCTGTGAAGGTTAGATGAGTGTTTTAATATTTAACCAATTCAAATGCAGTCGTGTACACATACACTACAACCGAATGTCAGTTTCTGTCGGTAAGAATAACGTACTAGATAAGTCTTTTTCCAAACGGTGTATCACCTTGTTTGACCACGTGGCATTTTCTTGTAGAGCGTGCTGCGAAATTTTGTTCTATACGAAGGTCTAATCGTTGCATCATATTACAACATATTTTCGTTATTAAAATGAACTGTAATAAATCATAAACAGTTTCGAGGTAATATGTACAAGACAACGCCAGCAACGGTAGCAACTGTCGGTTCTGCATCCCGGAAGTTTGGAAGTCGGAACAGTGGAATAGTGGTCGTTCCATCTACTGAAAATAAGAAGTAGAACTCTGAACACGTTGTCTTTGTCAGTATACAAATGAACTAAACAGATAGTGACGCTAAAGTTTTATTAGGTTTTTTGACGGAGACATTTTCCATTCGTAAAAGGCAAGCGGGTGCTTAAATTGATAGAATAAAATTTTATTAGGCATTATGGTCCCATTTCATATGGAAGGAAACCAAAAATTTGAGCCTAAACGGGGGGTGGAGAAAAATATGGAAAAATAAGCGACAAATGCATGCTTGAACATAAATGACGATACTACCAAAGCCTGCAGGTTGCACTGTTGTATCTGACCATGAAAGGCAATTGTGCCATGTCCTCGATACGTTGCAAGGGTCAGTAGTGATCAGAAGAGTGTTCTGTGTAGTTGCGAGTCCGTTACGTCGGAGCTAAGCGAATTCGAGTGTTGGCAAATTGTTGGTGCTCATATGGAAGCCAAGGAAGTCGAAGTGTCTGATGTTTCAAGACGCGCCGTATCAAATATTTATATACGCATACAGAAAAACTGGAAGAACATCATTCTCTAAGGCATATCGCGGGTGAAAATATGCGCTGAGTATCTTGAGAGACGTCCACTGAAGAGCAGTATGACGAAAATGAATGGTACGACAGCTGCAAAAGTCACTACAGAGCTGAACTTGTGTCCACTATCAGCATAAAACAATATGCATGGAGAACCATAAGTAGGGCAATGCAGGACGAGCTGAAATTCCAAAACCACTGATCAGTGATACAAGTGCTCGTGACAGGGCAACGTGGTCCTAAGCCATAAAACTGGACTACGGGGCAGTGGAAGGAAGTCAGCTGGTGGGATTGGTCTTGTTTCACACTGTATCTACATTCGGACCGACCTTTAAGTCTCAACACTGAAATGATGGATATTCGGGGATGATTTGGGCAGCCACATCGTGGTATTCCATGGCCCTCATGGTTACTCTGTGGAGTCGCTTACTGCCAAGGGTTATGTAACCATTTTGGCTGTTCAGGTCCATCCCATAGTTCAACGTTTGTACCTCAGTGTTGATTCTGTGTCCCAGGCTGTTCACACAGCTCACATTACTCAGTACTGGTTCTGTGAGAATGAGCATAGACTGTCGCTCCTGCCCTAGCCACAATAGTCGCCAAATTTCAGTATTATTGAGCCTTTGTGTTCTACTTTGGAGAGAAGGGTGCGTGATCGCTATCCACCTTCATCAACGTTAATTGAGCTTGCCACACTTTTTTGCAAAAATAATGGTATAAAATACCCTTGAAAACCATACAGGATCCATCCTTAGTGACGGCAAGCTATTTTAGAATAGAAACCGGTTTCCTACGCCGTGTTAAGCATGATAATGTGTTGTGTCTTTGGTGCTCCATATTTACGTCCATCCCTTCTATACTGCTTCGTAGAGACTCCGCTGTTGATTACAAGCTCCGCGTTACCTTAAACCGGCACTGCATATAATGTCACTAGCAGCCATTGTAAGTGAAGCCGAAAACGACTTTCCAAAGAAAAGAACGATGAATGCCCGACGTGACTTTTAACGTCGGACATATCACAACTATGGAATATTTAAACAAAGGCTTGCTATTAAAGTCATCACTAACGCAAGAAGCTTGTAAGATCACTATTAAATTGCGTTATAAAGAGTGAGGCGAAAGTCTGGATACACCCGCTTAAAAGTCGAACGGTGTGAGAAATTATAATGGCGTCTGGAACTGAGTATCTTTAAGAAGGGCCGCAACTTACAGCAGCTAAGGCTACAGCTGTGGCCATCTTGAAATTCGCCATCTTGGATTTGGGTTACGTGTTTCAAATGGGAATGGGGTCATGTAGCATTTCATTTGGAACTGCCTCTTTCCCATTAATACACATGTTTTAAGGTAGTTTTGTTTGTGTGAGAGTTATGGCCTGTTAAATCTTGAACTTTCAGTGAGGCGATCATTTCTGTTTATTGTTGCTGGTGGTCTATAACGGCACTTACACGACAGGAACGCATTGAAATCGTATTAATGGGTGTTGGACGAAGTACCAAAGTGATTACCGCTGGCTTCGATGACTGGCATTCTGAGAGAATTGACACTTCACATGTGATAGTACCCAAATTATTGGACAAATTTCGTGCAACATGTTCTCGGGTGGACAAGCTACGCAGTGGACGTCCAAGAACAGCCACCGACGAGGAGACTGCAACACAATTGTGGCGTCGTTTGTGAAAAATCCATATCGCAGTACACTCCGGTTCTCAGCTATATCAGGTGCAGTTTGCAGCATTGGTTTTGGATCAGAGCAACAGGAATCCAAACTTGGTATGACAGGTGTTGTTCAGTGACTAAGCTAACTTTGATGTGGAAGAAGAAGTAAACAAAAGATTCATAGTTTCTGGTCAGACGTTAACACTTAGTGGATGGATCCCTGTAAAGGTGCTGCTGGTCAAAAAGTGATGGGCTGGTGTTGAATTTGGGATACAAGAAACGTAGATCCGGTGTTTATTGATCGAACCTTAAGTGGGGCGAGGTATCTTAACTTGCTCCGTGATTAAGCGCCTCCAACGCTGTTGAATTTAGACGGTGATTTCCCAACCTTCTTCCAACAAGACGCCTCACCTCCCCACTATGCTACTAAAGTCAAACAGTTTCCGGATGAACAGTTCGGAGGTCACTGGATACGTAGGAGGGGTCCTATCGAATGGCCACCATGGTCCCCTAATCTTACAAAAAAATGGTTCAAATGGCTCTGAGCACTATGGGACTTAACATCTGTGATCATCAGTCCCCTAGAACTTAGAACTACTTAACCCTAACTAACCTAAGAACATCATACACATCCATGCCCGAGGCAGGATTCGAACCTGCGACCGTAGCAGTCAACGCGGTTCCGGACTGAGCGCATTAACCGCGAGACCACCGCGGCCGGCCCCTAATCTTATACCTCTTGACTTTTATCTATGGGGACAATTGCGTATGAGGTAAAAATCAACAATGTAGCCCATCTTTCCTGGCGTATTGAGAAGGCGTGTGCCTTTGTTGACATACAGATCCTGTGACGCGTGCAGCACGACTTGCAAAAAAGACTCACATTGGGTGTCCAGTGCAATGGAAGTCATATTAAGTATATGCTGTAATGCCGACTCTTGTCAAGTGATCTGAGCTTTAACAGATCACAACTACTACACAAATAAAGATATCTTGAAACGGATTTCATTGTGTGTTCCTGAGAAACAGGCCCCCTTACCATCTGAAGCACGTAACCCAAACCCAACACGACGGATATCAAGGTGGCGGCCACTGTCGCCATACCTCCTTTAAGTTGGGCCCCCACCTACAGACACCCTATAGCAGACGCCATTATGATTCCACACATTTTCTGACTTCTGTAGGGGCGTGTCCAGACTTTTTCCTCACTTTGCATTTACTTTTCAATCATTTGGAGATAGGTAGAAAACATGTTTTTCCTTTTTAGTTTTGCATGCTGGGAAACAATTAGCTACAAGAACCACTATTGTCGAAAATGTTACAGCTACTCAACAATCAGACATGTTGTGACAACCAACTGGCACACTGTCTCATAATGCTTTTAAACTGTTCGCGAACAGCCCCTTGAGTCTGTTATGTCTCGCTAACGACCTTCAGCGTGGTCTCCGACAGTGTCTAGAGAAAAATTCATAGTTCGTAAATATTTTATTTATCTCGTTTCGTTATGTAATCAGGCGTCTCTAACCTAACATAAAATACAAAGGCTATGTTTGCTACATGACAGGTGAACAATAGGGAGCTCGCAAACTGATAGAATATAATAAAGTCATAACAAATATGCATGTAGGAAAGAGTAATCTATCAGCATTTTCTTAAATGTCTAGTAAAACTTTTAGAAAGAAAATTTCTACACAACTTGCATAGGATTTCATTAGAGTCGCCGGCCGCGGTGGTCTCGCGGTTCTAGGCGCGCAGTCCGGAACCGTGCGACTGCTACGGTCGCAGGTTCGAATCCTGCCTCGGGCATGGATGGATTTGAATATCGACAAGATACTTTTTGTACTCATTCTTTTTCCGGAGGCTATTCTATAGCATCATGCGTAGTCTTCACCTCCCACACTAGCATTACCCACAGTAATACCGCGGTACGTGAGTCCTTTGTTGCACAAGGCGCCCTTCTCCGGGAATGACCTTACTTTAGCACAACTAAAATCTCAAACACAGCAGAAATAACACTGAGGATTCTTCTTGCGGCTGAAAGTACTCTAAACGGTAAAAGTAATCGGGACACGTGAACGTGTTCTTTCTGTGGCAACAGAGAGTAGGTAAACGATGTTTATACGCTGCGCTGTTGAAGTCTCAGGTATACTCACTGTGAAACAGCGTTAAAAATTACGCAAATGCGAGTGCGCCGACTATCTAATCGCTATGAGACACTAAAGAACAATCTTAAGGCTGTAACAATAACGCATTGCCACACAGACTTAGTAAGTAAAGATCGTTAAGTTTCGGTGTTGAATTACGTGGTTGGAGTGGATGTCATATACAAAACGTGCCCGTTACAATTAAAAGCTTTCGGTCGTTCTTTCAGTTGTGCTAAGGTGATTTTTATTACTAGTAGATCAGCCAATTTTAATAACTATATAAGTCATGCTATGCTTCGAAAATTAAAATCGACGGAGGTCGTTTTCTTTTCAAGACATGCTGACTGTGAGAATCGAAATTACGGGCAAGGATAACCTTTATGCTACACTTGTAAGTCATGTGTTGTCTGAATACCAGTCCTGCACCCCTTTTCCAGTTGCCACTCAAAATCACAGCATCTTATGTACCCCTCAAGTAAATTATTTCTGCCTCACTGTATAGGTTGCTTCATATTCAACCTACAGGCACAGGCAGTTTTTCTCAGAAACAGCTCATCAGATCTTTTTTGTAATGATGAATTTAGGCAAACTGGTAAGAGAAAATAGTGCACGAGTCTTGTATAGCCTAGTAGCTGCTAGAAAAAGGAGGAAACGAACAAAGGGGAGCACCACCGAAGAAAGCGCTCTGACCTAAACGTTTAGACTAAAAGGTTTCTTGTATTTTGCTTCTTTCGGTGATCAAAACATTCTTCGTGGAAAGGTGCCATGTCACTCAGAAGTAAAGACGGAGCAAGCCAATCACTACAAGTACCATTCATTGGAAACAATGTATTAATCAGGTCTCTCCTCATATCTCCGTCAGATGTGGTTGTACCTACAGTAAGTCTACGAAAGCCAACACCCCACGACAAGATCCGTGGTTCGTACGGGGGAAGACAGTATGCGGAAGCAACTGAGCGAAATAGAGGAAAGGAACAGTCGTACATGTGGCTTAGGGGCGCACAAAGACGAGGTTGTCAGCGCCCATAGAAACAGTGGGAAAGAGTGTGGTCAAAAACGCGAGACGAGAGACAGAAAGCAGTCTCATATAAAAACCCACTCCTCCCTCCCCCCCCCCCCCCTCCAATTATCGCCAATCGTCATTCGCACGACACTAGCTCACGTCGTGGAAGATGAAATTAAAATTATTCAGATGCTCTGAAACTGTTAAAACAATCTAATGAAGACGGAATTTGTGACTGGTTGATATTTTGCGTAAAAACATGGATAAGCTAGCCATCCTGATAACATATGAACAATGTCGCTCAAACATTTTCGAGAGGAAGTCGGGCAACTCACAAAACATTAAATGTCGTACTACATTTGTCTGATTGTCAATAAAAACAGATGGCAACTGTCGGAGAGCGAGCTGCATTCCTTTGGGCTGAATACAAAACACAGTCTTGTAAAATGTGTCGCATAGTGGTCTGTAACCCACCTGGACCACACGTTGTAGAGTCCTCTCGCCGGACGAATAAAGCTTGCGTCATCCTGCGTGCCTTGTTGGAAGGAGGGGCGTCACGGTCCCTTTGCAAACATTACTCGACGCAGCTTACTGTCTGTCACGTCCAGACACTCTTATTCCCTTCGACGTAAGACTCTGTACTTCAAGAGCGAGGAGACATCATGTAAGACGATAACATATTGAAGTATCTGAGGGTCACGACACGTCACCTTGTTGGTATATCAATCCTTTCGTTCCCTACGATACCCATGTGCCCTGACGCTCAGCAGGAAGACCTCAAGGAAAGGAACACTATAGAAAATTGAGGGTTGATTTACTGAAGGTAGCAGAGGATCAAACAGGCATAAAGCGAAGAACCACCAAAATATTTGCACAACGCACGAGACATTTCATTTAATTAGCGAAAGAGTAAAAAATAACAAATATTTAGCAACTGAAGCAGGAAAAAGAGAATGAAAAAATCTAGAAAATGCAATTCCCAGATACGGAAATGGTGAAACAGGAACGGATGCAGGAGAAATTCTAATCTGAAGAGCTTGCCGTTGAGGCCGAGCGGTTCTAGGCGCTTCAGTCTTGAACCACGTGACCGCTACGGTCGCAGGTTCGAATCCTGCCTGGGACATGGATGTGTGCGATGTCCTTAGGTTAGTTAGACTTAAGTACACTACTGGCCATTAAAATTGCTACACTAAGAAGAAATGCAGATAATAAAAGGGGATTCATTGGACAAACATATTATACTAGAACTGACATGTGATTACATTTTCACGCAATTTGGGTGCATAGACCCTGAGAAATCAGTACCCAGACAACCACCTCTGGCCGCAATAACTGCCTTGATATGCCTGGGCATTGAGTCAAACAGACCATGGATGGCGTGTACAGGTACAGCTGCCCATGCAGCTTCAACACGAAACCACAGTTCATCAAGAGTAGTGACTGGCGTATTGTGACGAGCCAGTTGCTGGGCCACCATTGACCAGACGTTTTCAATTGGTGAGAGATCTGGAAAATGTACTTGCCAGGACAGCAGTCGAACGTTTTCTGTATCCAGAAAGGCTCGTACAGGACCGGCAACATGCGGTCGTGCATTATCCTGCTGAAATTTAGGGTTTTGCATGGATCGAATGAAGGGTAGAACCACGGGTCGTAAGCCTTCTGAAATGGAACGTCCACTGTTCAAAATGACGTCAATGCGAACAAGAGGTGAACGAGACGTGTAACTAATGGCACCCCATTCCATGACGCTGGGTGATACGCCAGTGTGGCGATGACGAATACAAGCTTCCAGTGTACGTTCACCGCGATGTCGCCAAACACAGATGCGACCATCATGATGCTGTAAGCAGAACCTGGATTCATCCGAAAAAATGACGTTTTGCCATTCGTGGACCCAGGTTCGTCGTTGAGTACACCATCGCAGGCGCTCCTGTCTGTGATGCAGCGTCAAGGGTAACTGCAGCCATGGTCTCAAAGCTGATAGTCCATGCTGCTGCAAACGTCGTCGAATTATTCGTGCAGATGGTTGTTGTCTTGTAAACGTCCCCATCTGTTGACTCAGGGATCGAGACGTGGCTGCACGATCCGTTACAGCCATGCGGATAAGATGCCTGTCTTCTCGACTGCTAGTGATACGAGGCCGTTGGGATCCAGCATGGCGTTCTGTATTACCCTCCTGAACTCACCGATTCCATATTCCGCTAACAGTCATTGGATCTCGACCAACGCTAGTAGCAATGTCGCGATACGATAAACCGCAATCCCGATGGCCTACAATCCGACCTTTATCAAAGTCGGAAACGTGATGGGATGCACTTCTCCTCCTTACGCGAGGCATCACAACAACGTTTCACCAGGCAACGCCTGTCAACTGCTCTTTGTGTATGAGAAATCGGTTGGAAACTATCCTCATATCAGCACGTTGTAGGTGTCGCCACCGGCTCCAACCTTGTGTGAATGCTTTAAAAAGCTAATAAATAGCATATCACAGCATCTTCTTCCTGTCGGTTAAATTTTGCGTCTGTAGCACGTCATCTTCGTGGTGTAGCAATTTTAATGACCAGTAGTGTAGTTATAAGTTCTAGGGGATTGATGACCTTAGATGTTAAGTCCCATAGTGCTTAGAGCCATTTGAACCATTTCCAATCTGTAGAAGCGTTCATAGCTATCTGAAAGATGGATGCTATGTATAGCAAGGTTAAAGAAACGAATAATAGCTATGAATATTAACAATAAAGAAGACTCGCCGGAACTAAGCAACGAAAGGAAGTCGGAAAGTTGGATGGAATGTGTAGAAGGGCTACACAAAGAAAACTAACTTGAAGACAGTATCACGGAAAGGGAAGCAGAGGTAAGTGAGAAGGAATGAGGAATAGACTACTTCAAGGAGAATTTGGTAACGCATTGAAAGGCCCCTGGAATAGACATTTCCTCAGAATTATTGAGATTCCGGGAAAAACAGACCATGACAAAATAGCCAACTTGTTTGCGAGGTATATGAGACACGCGAACTACCTTCAAGAAGAATGTTGTAATTTCAGTTTTAAAGAAGGTAGGTACTCGCAACTGTGGTTACTACCGAGTCATTAGATTGGCAACGCATGGTTCCAAAATACTAACGTAAATTGTTTACGTAAAAATGAAGGAGAGGAACTTCTATTTGAGTTTTGGACATTGTAGGAACACGCTTGTCAATACTGAGTCAACGATTATCTTAGATTGAAAAACGGCAAGGCAGAATTTACAGCATTTGAAGATTTAGGAAAATGTTTTGAAAATTTTGAATGACATACACTCTTTCAAAATCTGATTGGGGCGAAATGTCAGTCACAAATTCTGTTGAAACCAGGCTGGAAGTGCAAGAGTCGTATGACATAACAGAGAGGCTGTAGTTGAGAAGGAAGCGAGCAAGGCAGAGTTACAACCTATCACCTATGTTATTCCGTCAGTAAACGAGCAAGCAGTTTGGAAAACATACAGAAAGTTGAGAAGGGAACTAAAGTTCATACAACTTGTACATTTTGTCAATTGTATTGTAATTCTGATAGAGACAGCGTAATACTCTAGAAGATCAATAAAATGGAACACACAGTTTCTTGAAAACAGTGATGAATTACAAATGAAGTAAATTCAGCGACGCTTAGGATACCACATTACGAAGAGAGACATTGTAAGAAGTAGGTGAACTTTGCTGTCTGAAGAGACAGGGAAAGTAAAGAAGATGTAAAACTCAGTTGCAATAAGAAGTAGGCTTTTATGGAACAGACAAAAATGTAAGAATTAGGAATTCATCGCTGAACATAAAATCAGCACTTAAGCACAGTTATGCCCCCTCTCCCCTCTTCCCCACACGCACACAGTCTGTGAACTGTGTCTGCATATCATTCATTAGAGAGCTGTGAACGTTCTCAGTAGGTCCAACAAGTTCCTCTTCTCGCCGTTTCTGTAGAGAACCTCGTCATTTCTTATTCTGTGAGTCCACTTAATTTTCAACATCCTTCTATAATACAACACTTCAAATGCTTCGATTTTGTTGTTTTCCTGTTTACTCGCAATTCTTGCTTAATTTGTATGCAATGCTGTTGTACAAATGTACATTATCAGACATTTTCTCCTGAAATTAATGACAATGTTCGACACTGGTAAAGTTACTTTTTGTCAGGTTTCCCCTTTCGCCAGACACAGTCTGTCATTCAGCGCCCTAGTTTCATCTGTCGTGTGTTATTTTGCTTAGAAGATAGCAGAAGCCCTTCACAACGTCCACTTCGCGGTCTCCAGTTTTCTTGTTAAGTTCATGGCTAATCTTATTTTCTCATTTTCGCTCATTATTTACGTCTCTCCTCGGCTTACTCCCAGTCCATAGTGTGTGCATTATAATGTTCATTCTGTTCAATAGGTCATGCAATTTTCAACAGGTCATGCCGTTTTTCCTCGTTTCCGCTGAGGATACCACTGGCATAAGCGAATCTTCGTTACTAATCCAAACAACTTGAATTTAAACCCCACTGCAGAGTCTTTCTTTTATTTACGACTCAGTTTGTTCGATGTATAGATTGAACAGTAGGGGGAAAAGACTATGTTTTTCTTGGGCTTGCATTCTTTTCTTTCTCTCTTGGTTCTTGTAAATATTGTATATTGCCCATGTTGCCTTTAGATCCAACAAATTTTTCTTATAATTTCGAACACCTTTCACCTTTTTACTTTGTAGAACACTTTTGCTAGGTCGACGAAACCTATCTACATATTTTGATTTTTCTTAGATCCCTTTCCCATTGTCAAGTGCTGTGTTAGAACTGTCTTTTAGGAACAATTACGTTTTCAAAATCAGACCTATTGTTTTCTTAACATATCCTGAATTCTTTTCCCCTCTTCCTTGTATCATTCTTGTCGGCAACTTGAAAGCATGAGCTGTCAAGGTGATTCTGCTTGTAGCTCTCTGAACTTGGTGCCTAAAACATAGGACCACGTGATAAGGAGACAAACAATTCCAGGCACGGAAATATCTCTTGATGCAGAACAACTGGGTCCCAGTGATGCTTTGCTCTTGCTGGATATTTAAAACGCCAGATTTTGAAGAAAACTTCCCACTGTGCAGAGAGCTTTACTTTTCATATATATCCTAACTATACTCATTTACACAGGTTTGGGGAGATTGCTAAGTTACTTTAAGTTTCCAGGCCCTGGCTTCTTCTAACGGCCAGATTCGTTTCTCTGACGCCTCTCTGGTGTACGATCTCTGCGCCCCGATAAAGTTCGGCGTGCAAATTGTAAATTTTTTAAAAGTTTTCTTCCGGCCGCTGCCAGGCAATAGAGGATGGCTCAGCCCAGTGCGCTAATTAAATAGGCCACTGGGAATTACTGTTGACACTACTTCAAACATTCCGGCCGGACAGGTTTGCGACATAGCTCAGGGGCGAACCGCAAGAATAGCAGGCGTCGCAATATAGTGCGGCCAAGAGCCAAGTAACAACTTGAAACTCGGAGCACTTGCGTTCTGCAGAAACCTCACACGTTGCAAATATGACCTCGCCTAGCAACACGTGCTCTGTGCTGAGCTCGGGAGTGAGGTAGGAAAAGCTGGGTTGACGAGTAATGTGGAACAATTCCATTCTCCCCCCTTCAGTAGGACTACGACAGAGGCGTAGCAGTAATTGTATAAACAATTGAGGTAGAGGCTCTGGGCATTCAGTCGTGACACCACTGTCTGACTCTTCAACTGTACAGAATGAGGGTCTCTTGACCGCTTGTAGTACTTTGGTGATGAAGATCTGCTGGCCGGCTGCCCACTGATCAACAAGCCAAGTTCAAGCCCAAGGCTTGCCACACCTGTGGCGTAGCACTTGCAGGATTTGGAAACTTCAACGATGCGAGAAGAGTGTCGTGGGGTTTCCTACCGTGGGGTTTCATTCCATGTGGTTTCCTACGAGCAGTGGCACACTAAACCTGTCACAGGCCTGGGCCAGCAAAACAAATCGAGGCTCCCCTTGCTACCCCCTCCCACCCTCCTCACCACAAAGGATTTCTCCGAGAGTTTCAAACGCAAACGGAAGGAAGTCCCACATTGCTTATCATCTTCATTTCGTGTCTTGATAATTTACAAGGTATAACGTTATTTTACGTAACACTGAAAGTGACTGCTCTCGTAATCTCGTTACCATTATTTAATAGCTATGTTGTCGCTTATACGACACAAATTATTACATGGTTTCTGTCGTTCGAAACTATTATTTACGGCCGGCCGAAGTGGCCGAGAGGTTCTAGGCGCTACAGTCTGGGACCGCTCGACCGCTACGGTCGCAGGTTCGAACCCTGCCTCGGGCATGTATGTGTGTGATGTCCTTAGGTTAGTTAGGTTTCAGTAGTTCTAAGTTCTATGGGACTGATGACCTCAGCAGTTAAGTCACGTAGTGCTCAGAGCTATTTGAACCATTTATTATTTATGTTTCACAACTAAGTCGGCATAGAGCGAGCGAGGTGTATAAAAATGAATTTATA
Source organism: Schistocerca gregaria (assembly GCF_023897955.1). Lineage (NCBI taxonomy): Eukaryota > Metazoa > Arthropoda > Insecta > Orthoptera > Acrididae > Schistocerca > Schistocerca gregaria. Next base: position 453,876,616 of record NC_064924.1, read on the forward strand.
TTTCCCAAACCAAGAGGAAGGTCATTATCTACCTAAAAATTGGTTCAGTGCATGGTGGAGGCTACTTTCCTTACGGATCTCAAAAAAGCCGCAGTATTGCTCCGATCTTGATGAAATTTTGTACATTTCTCACCGTGTACGTGAAATTTCATACGGTGTATGGCGGAGGGTGCCTTACAAAGAATTACACACCATTTGACTGATCAGCTTGGGAGTTGGCTCATGTATGTATGTTTTCGTGGTGAAGGCATTTACACAAGCCAACATATGCTGGCTGGTGGATGTTTGGCCTACCTTTAAACAAATGCAACATCGTCTCGTCAATCAGAATGAAAGTTGGCAGATATACGTATTTTTTCATAGACAGGGAAAGAGGAGTTGGCATGATGGAGGCAGAGGAGGAGATATACGGAGAGAGGAGAACGTGATGGGGGCGGGGAGGGAGGAGGAGGTGCATCCAGAGAAGTGAGAGAAGCAGATTAAAAGAGAGAGGGAGCATCAGGTAAACAGAGAAAGGGGGAAGGTGATGAATGACTAATGGGATACTGTAAGAAATACATAAATTAGGGGTGTTATTGTGAATTTGATTTACTACTGGAAAAAGCGGAGGAGGAGGTAGACAGAGACGGGCAGATGGATGGAGAAGGAGAGGAGGATGGAGAGTAGGAGGAGGGCAGATGGAGGAGATGGTAAGAGAGACAGATGGGTGGAAGGAGGAGGTGGATAGAGAGACGAGATAGGACTAAACGCACAGGAGAGATGAGGGAAAAGAGGATAAACTGACATAAAACGGGGATGAATAAAATATCCGGGCAACGCCTGGTTTACAGTTAGTAATTAAATGATGATTTACGCGACAATGGGCGTGTTAATCTGACAGAAATTACAGAATATTTCCCTATGGTTAGATGCGGCGTATAAAGTCTCGATAACTAGAGTGTTGTTCTTGACATCTACATATGATAAAATTCGTTGCTTAATATAGATGACTCCACCAAAGTTCATCTAGTTGGAATTTCATCTTTAAAAAATGAACTACGTGATAATCAGCTGAAAAATGCTCCTGTTGGAGCACAACAAAGGCAAATATGATCGTGTTTAAAAGTCTCTGACAGAAACCAGCTGTCTGAGTCTTCATTCCGCCTTCCTCACCAAAAATTCTGGAAGCTTCGCGGGACGAGTGACTATGTTATGTAAGAAATTTACCAAGTATAATTTCAGTCTTGTTGAGATAAAAATTCAATAAATAGCAGATTGTGAATTAGAACTTTAGAAATAACGTTATAAGCGTACTTTTGTGAATGAGATCCGCCAAATACAAATAATTAGTTTCGTATGATATATATGAGGAAACTCCAGAATCGGCCAATTAACTTTGTGAAATTATTGATGCTGATCGACGACGACACTGTTTGAGAAACGGTGAGAACAGCAGCACTGAAGGTGAGCGATTGGGGTGGACAAGCATTGGAGGAGGCTCAGTTCGCAAACAACTCGTTAGGGAACCGGTTGCTCTGGACAGCTTCGCTACCTGCTGCACTCTTGTAGGAAACCCCACCATAGGAAACCCCACGTAGCCGCGAGAAGTTGATGTGTGGCCACCCGCCGCCCTGTGAAGGCCTTGGGTCGACGGACTACAAGATGTTTACAATGGGGCTTGGGGTACGCACGCCGTCACGGCCTGCTAGCTACCTAGACATCATCGGCCACTGTACTGGTCGACTCCCAGTGGGTGACCGGAACCATTGTTCTCGGCATCAAACATCTAGTGTTGGTTATCGCACCCAAGGGCACGACATGTGGACAATTAGTAAATATGTCTACATCAGTGGCCAAACTCTGGAGGTCATGGGCGGGCCACGCCCATTTCTTCGCCACGCGGCGCCACGGTAGCAGTCGCCTATGACCCGGGACAATGGACGTCACAGGCATCATCAGCGACAGAACATTCCGCAGCCAACAGCGCTGGCACACTTGCTGAGTGGCCTAAAGGATGGCCATCGCATTGTACATTGCTGCTGGAAATAAACACTTGATGGTAGAGCGTAAATTGGGTCTCTTCTGGATCGTTTCTCGCACCCATATTGACACATAGTGGGCACGAATGGGACGGCTCATTACAGACCTTTGCAACTTGGTACAAAGGTCATCCTTCAATAGAAAGCGCCATCTTATTTCGAAGTTAATTGATTGTGTGACCAGTAAAAATTATGGACAAAACCAGTACACTGGGACAACATTTCTATCTGTTTGGTGCCTCTCGTGTACTGTCAGAACACACATAAAATTACGATTCGAATTAAAATCAAAAGTAGTTCCTCAATATAGGAATATCAGTGCTAGGTTCAAAGGCGTGTTAATCTCCAATCAACCTAAATCTTATGTGGTGATAATAATTTGCCACTCCTGTACAGCGTGGTATTATATGGGGTTAGTCCATTTACTCATCTAATCATCAGCATAGTTTCTTAACTCTCTCAGAGAAGGCAATGGACTTGGAAGAGCAGTTGAACGAAGCAGATAGTCTTGGAAAGTGGTTGTCAGATGAGCATCAACCAAAGTAAAACAAGTGTAATGTAATACAGGATAAGCAAATCAAACGGTGCTGTGGCAATTAGAACAAAAGTAGAAATATTGAAAGTATCATAAGAGTTTATTTATCTGTGTACTAAATTAAATAATGATGGCAGAAGTGGAGAGACTATATAAAGGCAGAGTGGCCATAGCAAGAAAAGTATTTCTGCAAAGAAGTTTTTTTAATCTCGTTCATAAATTTAAATCTTGGGATAGTTTTCAGGAAGTGTATGTCTTAGCTGTAGCATTTTACAGAAGAGAAAATTGCGTGATAAATAACTCAGACAGTAAGGGAGTAGAAGCTTTTTAAATGTGGTATTACAGAAGAATGTTGACGATTAAATGAGCAGATCGACTAACTAATGAGAAGGTACTAAGTCGAAATGAGGAAAAAAGTAAGTAATGGGACAAAATGGGATCATTTGGTTAGTCACGTCTCGACACATCAAAGAAACATCAGTTTCCTAACATATGAGTTGTGGGTGGGACTAATAATTCTAAAGGTAGACTAAGGTTCGAACACAATAACCAAGTTCAAATGGATACATTTTGCAGTAGTTATGCAGAGATGAGGAAATTTACACAGACTAGACTAGCGCAGAGAGTTCCGTCTAATCAGCCAGCAGAATAAAAATCGTAACCGTTGTTGCTTTCCTTGCATAGAGTTGAAAGACAGCAGTTCACCTAACGTCTTGATGAAAAGTGCTATACTGTCAGAGCACATCTATTTTGTTAACGTTCTCGTATTTTGGCCAGACCGCAGTAGGGCAGGAATATAGACCTTCCATTATAATTTTCACACGCTTCCAGGACACTTTGTGTATTGTTTCATTCAAGATCAATGAATCATGCATATTTCAGGAACGTTCGCCTCCTTAGCAGAGTGGTCATCACATCGGAGTGCAATGTAACGGGCCCACGTTCGATTCCCGGTTGGATCAGAGATTTTCTCCACTCGGGTACTGGGTGTTGTTTTGTCCTCGTTATCATTTCATCATAATTGATGGGCAAGTCACCCAGTGTGGCGTCAACTGAAAAGACTCGCAACTCGGAGGCAATACTTCCCCGGATGTGGACTCCCTGCTATCTATGTCAGACGACCATCCTTTTAGGAACGTGTTATTCTTAGGCAAAAATTTTAAAGTTATACCAGCGTGTATAGTTTCATTAGATGCCAACGTTTGCTCTGAACATGGTGACCTAAGATGCCAAGAGAGTTCTCACTGCCTCCGAATTACATATACCAGTGTAACGGTGTCGGCAGCGCTAGGTACTATTTTCCCCGTTGGAGGCTGGGGGAGTGGGTGTAAGTTAGTCAAGGTGGCAGATCTGCCCGAGCGTGCTGGTGCACCGATGGGAAGCAGAAGCAAGTTCAGTAATGATTTTGTTGCAATCAGATATATTTATTCGACTCGAACAGCGTCCGCCGACGGTGGTTGTGCAGCACCAGGGGGTGGGAACGGGCAGCACCCACTATTGAGAAAAGCCTGCACGCTCGCTCAGTGACGTCATGCAATTAGTGTGGTGCCTGTTCTCGCAGTCCGTTTGGCCACAGGAATAGACTGTAAAGGGATCAGGACGGCGAAATTTCGTAAAGAATTCTGATATTCCTCTCTCATCAACTACAAGATTTCCTTTCTTAAATGACTCAGCTCATTTGTCTGTAACTTATTTCTGTATACTTTTCTGCCCCGACGTAAAATGTAGCTTTAATAACTTTCACTACCTGAGGCATCGGAACTCCCAAATGAATGGACCGACTTGATTGTAGTTTATTTTATTTTAAAGTTGCTTTAATGAGGATTGTCGCGACTTGTTTGATGACAGTCTGGTTAGCTGTTCAAAGATGGTCAGCTATATAAAGTAAAAGTGTTTGCCGCCAGTGACCTCTTTCCCAATACCATTCCTAAACTGTAAGTGCTACACCATTCGCTGTAGTATAAATTGTAGATCTCTAAAAGACCTACCTAAACGTTTGCAAGAGTATACACGGTGTTACAAAACTTTCAGGAAACATTCCTCACACACAAAGAAAGAAAATATGTTATGTGGACATGTGTCCGGAAACGCTTACTTTCCATGTTAGAGCTCATTTTATTACTTCTCTTCAAATCACATTAATCGTGGAATGGAAACACACAGCAACAGAACGTACCAGCGTGACTTCAAACACTTTGTTACAGGAAATGTTCAAAATGTTCTCCGTTAGCGAGGATATATGCATCCACCCTCCGTCGCATGGAATCCCTGATGCGCAGATGCAGCCCTGGAGAATGACGTATTGTATCACAGCCATCCACAATACGAGCACGAAGAGTCTCTACATTTGGTACCGGGGTTGCGTAGACAAGAGCTTTAAAATGCCCCCACAAATGAAAGTCAAGAGGGTTGAGGTCAGGAGAGCGTGGAGGCCAAGGAATTGGTCCGCCTCTACCAATCCCTCGGTCACCGAATCTGTTGGTGAGAAGCGTACGAACACTTGGACCTAAATGTGCAGGAGCTCCATCGTGCATGAACCACATGTTGTGTCGTACTTGTAAAGGCACATATTCTAGCAGCACAGGTAGAGTATCCCGTATGAAATCATGATAATGTGCCCCATTGAGCGTAGGTGGAAGAACATGGGGCCCAATCAAGATATTACCAACCGTGCCTGCCCAAACGTTCACAGAAAATCTGTGTTGATGACGTGATTGCACAATTGCATGCGGATTCTCGTCAGCCCACACATGTTGATTGTGAAAATTTACAATTTGATCACGTTGGAAAGAAGCCTCATCCGTAAAGAGAACATTTGCACTGAATTGAGGATTGACACGTTGTTGGATGAACCATTCGCAGAAGTGTAGCCTTGGAGGCCAATAAGCTGCTGATAGTGCCTGCACACGCTGTACATGGTACGGAAACAACTGGTACTCCCGTAGCACTCTCCATACAGTGACGTGGTCAACATTACCTTGTACAGGAGAAACTTCTCTGACGCTGACATTAGGGTTATCGTCAACTGCACGAAGAATTGTCTCGTGCATTGCAGGTGTCCTCGTCGTTCTAGGTGGTCCCCAGTCGCGAGTCATAGGGTGGAATATTCCGTGCTCACTAAGACGCCGATTAATTGCTGAGAACGTCTTCCTGTCGGGACACCTTCGTTCGGGAAATCTGTCTCGATACAAACGTACCGCGCCACGGCTATTGCCCCGTGCTAATCCATACATCAAATGGGAATCCGCGAACTCCGCATTTGTAAACATTGCACTGACTGCAAAACCTCGTTCATTAAGAACACTAACCTGTTGATGCTATGTACTGATGTGCTTGATGCTAGTACTGTAGAGCAATGAGTCGCATATCAACACAAGCACCGAAGTCAATATTACCTTCCTTCAATTGGGCCAACTGGCGGTGAATCGAGGAAGTACAGTACATACTGACGAAACTAAAATGAGCTCTAACATGGAAATTAAGCGTTTCCAGACACATGTCCACATATCATCTTTTCTTTATTTGTGTGTGCGGAATGTTTCCTGAAAGTTTGGCCGTACATTTTTGTAAAACCCTGTATACACTACTGGCCATTAAAATTGCTACACCAAGAAGAAATGCAGGTGATACACGGGTATTCATTGGACAAATATATTATACTAGGACTAACATGTGATTACATTTTCACGAAAGCTGGGTGCATAGATCCTGAGAAATCAGTACCCAGAACAACCTCGTCTGGCCGTAATAACGGCCTTGATACGCCGGGGCATTGAGTCAAACAGAGCTTAGACGACGTGCACATGTACAGCTGCCCATACAATACAAGAGTGGTGACTGGCGTATTGTGACGAGCCAGTGGCTCGGCCACCATTGACCAGACGTTTTCAGTTGGTGAGAGATCTGGAGAATGTGCTGGCCAGGGCAGCAGTCGAACATTTTCTGTATCCAGAAAGGCCCGTACACGACCTAAACATGCGGTCGTGTATTATTCTGCTGAAATGTAGGGTTTCGTAGGGATCGAATGAAGGGTAGAACCACGGGTCGTAACAAATCTGAAATGAAACATCTACTGTTCAAAGTACGGTCAATTTGAACAAGTGGTGACCGAGACGTGTAACCAGTGGCAACACATACCATCCTGCCGCGTTATACGCCAGTATGGCGATGACGAATACACGCTTCCATCGTGCGTTCATCGCGATGACACCAAACACGGATGCCACCATATGATGCTGTAAACAGAACCTGGATTCATCCGAAAAATTACGTATTGCCATTCCTGCACCCAGGTTCGTCGTTGAGCACACCATTGCAGGCGCTCCTATCTGTGATGCAGCGTCAAGGGTAGCCGCAGCCAGGGTCTCCGAGCTGATAGTCTATGCTGCTGGAAACGTCGTCGAACTAATGGTGCAGATGGTTGTTGTCTGGCAAACGTCCCCATCTGTTGACTCAGGGATCGAGACGTGGCTGCACGATCAGTTACAGTCTTGCAAATAAGATTCCTGTCATCTCGACTGCTAGTGATACGAGGTCGTTGAGATCCAGCACGGCGTTCCGTATTACCCTACTGAACCCACCGATTCCATATTCTGCTCGTCATTGGATCTCGACCAACGCTAGCAGCAATATCGCGATACGATAAACTGCAATCGCGATAGGCTACAATCCGACCTTTACCAAAGTCGGAAACATGATGGTACGCATTTCTCCTCCTTACACGAGGCATCACAACAACGTTTCACCAGGCAATGCGAGTGAACCGCTCTTTGCGTATGAGAAATCTGTTGGAAACTTTCCTCATGACCTCACGTTGTAGGTGTTGCCACCGGCGCCAACCTTGTGTGAATGCTCTGAAAGCTAATCATTTGCATATCACAGCATCTTCTTCCTGTCGGTTAAATTTCGCGTCTGTAGCACGTCATCTTCGTGGGGGTACAATTTTAATGGCCACTAGTGTATTTATCTTTCCGGTTTGTAGTTGTTGCGAAAGACGAGTTTTAATGACAAAATTTTTTATTGAAGGTCAGCCACGAAAGATTCTCAAATGCTCTCGCGGACTTTCTATTGACTTGTTTTGAGATTTTCCGTTAAATATTGCATCATTTTGATACATGTGTAATGCTGTGGGTGGCGGTTTGCAAAATAGCACACTGGCGGCTAACATTTGTTCACTGTTATAGCCGCTGCTTGTTCCCTGTGTTAGCGAAAGTTGCAAAATCTACTTTAAAACTTAGTCAGAGAATATACCAGTGAAATAAAAAAATAAACACGAGAATTGGTAAAATGATGGTGCAATTATAACAGCACGCCCTATAGAGGGGTATGGTTATAAGTAGTTGTATGAGTCGCTTCAAAAACCGACACTGCCATGAGAGAAATGTTCGACATCCGGTTTTAGGCCACCATTCAGCAAGTTCGTATTGACACAATTTTAATTTGAAGAAATTTCTCCTGTTAATCGTTTTTAAATGAAATTCAGTGCAATAAATGACTCATATGATTTCTCTTTGCAGTTTGTGCACCTTTCCACAAAAAAAAAAAAAATCTCACTGGCTCAAGATTAGTATGTAATGCTATTGCCAGAAAGTTTTGGTAGGCCATTACAGGAATGAATTCCCTTTTCTCCTTAAGTTAACTAAATTCCAATCAATGTATTCAAATAACATTAGCTCTCAAAATACAGATTCCCAGTTAGAATTTCAATGCTGTAAACTGAATGCCTTTGAAGAAATAATGTTCCCTCATTTTTAAGGCTATATTAACAAATATATACTTTTGAAACAAACTGTTTGTGTGAATTACATGTAAATAAATTTCAATTCATCTGTTACGTAGTTTTGCGAAGTACTGTGTCCTGTGGTGAAATAATTGCGAGAAATGAACACTTACCTACAATGGGCATCACATTTGGGCTGTACCGACCAGTGGCTTCAGTATTTCTTCCTTCCATAAGTTGGGGGAAGGACGAATGTGGGTGGTGTTTCAGCTGTCTTCAGTTGCAATACATTATCAGATCATCATCCCAAAACATATATACTGGTAAACTATCAGAAGCTGTTTCATTGTTTAGAAGAGGAACACACATTGCGTCTACTGACCATTCTGATATGAATGAAGGCAAGTGAAAGTAGAAAATCTCTTCGTATGAATTAATTTATTTATTTCTTTTATATCTTCCATATACGCTTGTTGTCAATAATCACTAACAAATGAAATGATAAAAAAATTTATAGTGATCAACACTAGAAAATTATAGATGTACAGCATGAATACTATGAAGGCACAAAATAAGTAAGACTTATGGACACTAAGTCAAAACATGAACAATAAGCACATTCTTTAGACGGAATTTTCATAATTTTAGGAATAACAATGATAAATTTTGAACAACATTAATTAAGAAAATGCTATTTCATAATCTCTAGAGTATTATTAGAAGCTCTTTAAGTAACTGGGACACTAAAAGAATGCAAATAAAACACTTAAGCATAAATTTTTGTGTAGGAGGAATGCATGTGAAAGCACTGCAAGTATTTTAGTGTATGTTAGGTGGCAAAAATGTTTCAACTGATGTTGGAATATGCTCAGTAATACACAAGTTGGATCTGGACACATTATGTAGATTAGGTGAGTGAAAAGCAATTGTGATGGACTTCAGCTTTTTGAATATTCTTTTATAATCAAAAATATTCAAAAAGTGAACAGGAGGGCAAATCTCCCAGTACACCTCAAATGTTTTCCTTCTTAGCATACATGAGCCAGAAAGAAAGCACGTCATGGCACAGAGCAAGAATCTGAATAAAAGCTCAATCATTAGTCAGCCTGAGAATCTTAGTAGCACTAAACAGTGCTTATCATAGAATTGAGAGCTGTTACACAATTACATTACTATTAGATAAGGAGACCTGCCAACTGTCATACACAAAGAAGTCCATAAGAGTATTGTAAAGCCTGCCCCTACCAGCTTCTACATTTCTAGTGCTAGTAAAATATTCACTAACATGATCTACAGAAGAAAATGTTGAGAGAACAACAGTTATAACATCTGCAGAAAAAGTGGTAAACTCAGAAGGAAAAAGAGGAAATTTTCATAGCATGCACAGCTGCACACATTACAATGACCACAGTAGAAGACAGAGGAACACCGCAAACAAGAGGAAACAACAGTGAGTAAAATGTGAAATATAAAATACAATGCCTACACCCTATTTGATGGAATTTTCAATCCATGTAGAGGGAGCCACCATATTAAGTAAAACTAGATTCTTTGCATTCCTTCAGCAAAACATAAAAGCTATTAGTGTTTAACAACTAGATATAGAATCAGAATTGCAAACACTAGTTCAGTTATATGTATAACTGACGACTGGTGCAAAGCAGAGTATATGAAGTTGTATTTTTAACGTTAAACACAAGGGTGGTGCTTCATATATTTTTATGACAGCTATTTTAATTAAACATAGTAACTCCCATACTCCATTAAGTGGAGGTAAACATTTTGATCTATCATCTGTTCATATAACAGGCTGTCAAAAAACTTCATTTTATTTTGGATGTTCCAATACCCTAGTAGTAATTTGACCTTTTTTTTTTTTGAGAACGCAGAATGTAGGCAAGGAAATTCAGCCCAGAAATGAACACACTCATCAGCAGTTACGTTAAACTCAATGCAAGGGATCAGGTGAAGTTAGTAGTATCTACATACGTATTCTGTTGTGACATATCTTAGCAACCCCTAAAGATGGTGCTGCATATCTTCACACACAAGAAACCAAACTAAAGCAGGTGAATCATCTCCTTCAATTAAAACCATTTATCAACAGGTGTTGACTTAGTAATATTTTGTGTACTTGTTCTGACTCTAGGTATGTTAAATAATTTCTGTCAGACATTAGAAGAAAGTTATGTTGTAAATACTGCTAATTTGAATACTTAAAAATGTCAACTCAAAATAAAATTTATGAAAGTTTAAATCCCAGTTAGAACATGGAGAGTGGGACGAGGTGGGAGCAGAAGCAAATGTGAACAAAATGCTTAATAAATTCATGTCAGTATTTGAAGTAAACTTTGAATAAGCTATTCAGAAAAGGCTGTATTCCACTGGATCATAAGAAAGAAAATGTATCAGTGATAAAAAGTATCAAAAATGCTCTGAAACACTTAGTGAGACTGCAGAGTATCTACAGAAAGGTACTGCTACTGAAGGCAAAAGCAAATCAGTTTGGAATATTACCAAATGGTAGACACCAAATATCAGGCAGAAACATCTGAATTCACAAACAAAGAACATATTTAAATAAACCACCCAAAGAAATTAGTGAAATGTATGTCATCAGTGCAGGACTGGAAAGATTTACAGGAGAAATTTCCAGATTCCAGGATCAGATATTGAACAAAATGGTACCTTTTCCAACAATGTAGAAAGATGTGGCATATGTAGTATGATAATTAAAAAACCCACATAACTAGGTGAAAACATAGTTTGTGTACTTAAAGAGTGTGTATATACAATAATAGCTTCCTCAACAGTAACATTGATACATTACAAATCGGCAGATTTCTCACGTAAGTCACAAGCTAAAGTAATAACTTCTTTATACAAAAAGGTGTTGCAGAGAGTGTAGAAAACTACAGACTAATTTCGCTTTTCCATTTCTAGAAGAATGGGAACTGTAATTAGTCACAAAAACAAATTAACTTTGTTTGTGAAAGAAGTGTGTCTGCTGTACCACAGTTTGTGTAAGTTGTTCTCAAAGTAATAAAGGAAGGTGATCAAAATGGTATTTTCTTGGCTTTGTCAAAGGCATATGGCATGTAGGATCATAAAACTTTATTACACAAATTAGAAATACAGTGAATAAGAAATGTGGCAGAGAAGTGGCTTAAGTCATACTTGGAAAACCAGTAAAATGATTTTTAGGTTTCACATACTAGAAAAAGATTATTATGTGACCTGTCTGCCTGCCACACCCCATCAAGCCTCCCCCCTCCCCCCCCCCCATTTCAAAGTAGGCAATCACTGTTGACAGTTGTTAGCAACTGTATATTCAAATATTTATACAAACTCTTAGCTGTAAGTAGCAATTTGGTAAGTTTTATTGCTTGACTAGTTCCTGATTAATCTAAGTAGTTCAGTTAAGAAGTATTTGTTGATGTGGCAATATTACTGATAACAGGTTTTGTATGATTGATTTAAAAAGAAAGTAAGATAAAAATTTCAAAATTACATATTAAGAGTTTGCAATTTTAGCTGTTTTTTGAAATTTTTCCCATTACTATTTCTACAGTAGTTATTTAAAAATATATTGACACCAACCCAAACAACAATTTTCATTATTGCATGGGATGAATGTCCATTGCAGCAAAGCCCATCAAATAAAAAATGTCATTTTCTTGAAGAGTAACAAGCGCTACTGCACAGGCAATAGCATGTTGATTCGTACAGGCAAGAAAATCTCTTTCATGTTCTTTGAGACGTTTGTTGATGACAATATAAATGTAGACAATCATATTTAAAATAGTGTCTGATGTGTATTTTAATACCCCATGGTCATGTCTTTGTATTAAACTTAAATGTTTGTTTATAGGCAACTCCTTTTCAGTCCTAATTTCGTTAAGGCAACTCTCACACTTCAGCTTCTTAATTTTAATTTCTGCATAAGCACAGTAGCATGCAATGAAAGCTGATGTAATATCTTTCACTGAAAGAACATCATCTATATTTACAGCTACTTCTATGTCTAATTTGTCTGTTAATTCAACTTCACAAAACATAAAATTTTCTATGGCCCCTACTGTGATATTTACATAGGAAGGAGAACATAAAACGAAAGGCATTACACTTTGAAAGCGAAGCTTCTTTTCTGATTCATAGACTTGTGTCACTGAAACATTGTATTGGGAACCTGCAAGCAGTCTATACTTTCCAAAACGCCACTCAGACACATCTATTTGAAGATTGGCTGCCAGTAAATAGCTCATATCTAGCTCTTCAGTACAATATCGAGCAATTTCTACAATGGCATATGTTGTATAATGAATAGCAAAAAATGTTTCATTTGTAAGAAACCTACTCGACAGTCCTTTTGCTTTCCACAGAGCAACCTAGTCTAGAAAATTTAGCAAAAACTACATATAAACACTTGTCAATGGATTCACATAAGGATTTTGCATGTGATGCCCCTTAAACACTGATTTCACATTCATGACATCAAACGATTTTGTTATTACTAAAATGTATTCTGCTGTTGCTAGTCCATGTCTCAAATCAAATTTATCACTAGATACCTCAATGCCCTCTGACACACAATAACCGAATATCTGCAACACCAGTTTCATGCTCAGTTTCTCAGATGATGTAGAGCAAAGTGATTTAAGAGAAAAGTATGACCATATTTTACTAAAGAACTGGAATAAATGCCATAAATCTGTTTCAGCGTTTTAAAAGAAGGTACAGAAAACTTATTTTCTTCTACTTCTTTTCTAATTGGAAATGAGGGTAAAACACATCTTTACCATCATTTTTTGGTTCAACCATACATTTCTCATGCATTTAACAGTGTGTATGGCATGAATGAAAAAGAACAGTGGGTGATTATGGTCAGACGGATGTGTAAAAACAATATCAACAGCCTTATCCACAGAAAACATTGGCACAGTTTTTGCCATTATTTTTGTTGTTGTCTTGCATACAAGAGGAAATTACTTCCTTCAAGCCTTTCATGAGATGGATTCACATTAAATCTGCTGCAGATCCTACGCAGAGTGCTTGGATGTGGCATTTTCATTAATGAATTGCTATGTAAAAAATTTATGAGCCTGAGAGGAAACCGAAAATAGCAAACAACACAGTATCACAAATGTAGAACTATATCTATGATTAAATTTCTTGACATTTGTAAGACCAACTTGCTCATATATAAAGTCTACCATCTCCTATTCACACTTCTGTACACTGTCTTCTAGCATTCCTATACTGTCTTTCACTATCTCTACTGTGCTGTCGATACAACTTTCTGAGAGCCCACAATTTGTCTCTGAAAACTCTGTCTTCAAAAAACACACAAAATCTCTGGTTTTTTTTTCAATCACACTCTACTTGTAAGGCAATTCCACTTCCTTGGTATGTAACATCAACTCTTCTAAGGAACTCAAGCTGAAAGCATCTTCATATTCCTTCTGGGAAGCCAAACTACATGGTAATGCTGCAGCTAACTGCTCATTTTTCTCTCCTGGCCCTTCACATATGCTTTCTTCCTTTAAAAGGTGGGAAGGACAGTTAGGGAGTAGTAATGGAACGGCATCTGGTCTCAAATGTGGTTTTCGAAGGGGGCACTTAATAATTGACCAATTCTTTCATCCACAATTTGTGTTTCCCTAATAACATCATCCTTGTGGAAATGAACATTACATACCTGTAATTAAAAATGAATAAAAAAATTTAAAAAGTGCCTTCAAAAAACGTATTGACAATACTAACAGTGTGAAAACCATTTATGTATATAAAGTTAGTTTCTTGTTCTAAAACTCAAATAGACTCCCTACTCAAGTGCAGAGAAATACTCAAGTGATAGATGTGGCCATGACACATTAACCCTATCAGACAGTAACACTACAAAATTACAACACATGCAGTCACATCTCATGGCAGCAAGCTCTTCAACAGATGGTGAAATGAAGAAAATACTTGTCCCATCAATAATTACGATCATTGACTAATGTGGGTAGCATAATTCAATAACAGTAATAATTTTCTTATCATTCTGCCTTGATGCTCTTATATTCACTAGAGCAGTGGGATATTTTGCTCAGTCTCTTGTTCTATTAAAAATCTCTGTTGAGTGTGGTAACACACACACACATACACACACACGCACACACGAACAAACATTCGTTCCCCTCTTCCCCCCCCCCCCCCCCTCCTCCCCCGCCCGCCACATACACCCCACACAGACACGAAAGCATGATGACACCAAACTCACACAGGTATGTTCCATGGAAGCAGCTATTCCCTAGCCTTTCAGCTGCTACTCCCTAGTCGATATATCACTTCATAACTTACCTGAAAACTGACAATATAATGAAGCTAATACATTGACAGTTATGTGCCACCCATTAGGCTAAACATGAGCACACAATTGTTTTCAAGTCCTTTAGTTGTGTATCTATAAGACAGGATTGTAGGCCACTGGCATGTATCTGAAGTTCCAGACCCAGAAAGTAAGAGTTTGTAAAATACACAAGTTTTTAAAAAAATTTTGCATGTGTTTTCACAGTGTCTTCAATTGCATTTTTTGATCGCCTATTAATCCATTCATGTACTCATTCATTTCTTCTTTGTATGATTTTAAAACAAAATATTTATTTGTGCATTGTAAAGTCGGAAGCTTACTATATTCACTAATAGTATCATTCCCTGCACTGAACTTCAAATTTCCATCAATAATTTATTAAAAATAAGTGAATGGTACACTCATTTTACTAAATTTTAAATTTCTGGGTATACCACATACTTTGTTTTTGAACAGGCAACTTCCTGAAGACTGTAACAAATGGCTGGTTCAAATGGTTCTGAGCACTGTGCGATTTAACTTGTGAGGTCCTCAGTCGCCTAGAACTTAGAACTAATTAAACCTAACTAACCTAAGGACATCACACACATCCATGCCCGAGGCAGGATTCGAACCTGCGAACGTAGCGGTCACTCTGCTCCAGACTGTAGTGCCTAGAACCGCACGGCCACTCCGGCCGGCAGAGCGTAACAGCGGAAAAAAACCGAACTGAATACTAGCGTCAGAATACATCCAAACTTGTCTGTATCTCACGTGCATATACTTAATCATAAACCGACTTTTATTCCTGACAACAAACAGCTGAAAGAGAAAGTATAAAGATATACTGAGGTATTAAACTACTGTGTTTAGGCTATACTGCATGAACATGCATACTACAGAATTCATATAACCTAAACCGGCTAAATTTATGCAGTTCGATCTTATATATTAGTCAAAATGTCTCTGACTTTCCACACTGCGTAAGTGCCTATTCCTTGTTAGCACACTTAATCTCTTTCAAGAAGTAAACAAACCAGATACTCACCATTGAACGTGAAGAAGGAGTAACGTCATCTCTTCAAATACTCGACAGCCATTTCTTCCTCACTCCTTCATCCCCTGGAAATTTAAACACGGTTACTTTTGGTCTACCCTCGTAATCTACTTTGCAGTTCGGCACAGAGCAACGAAATCGGATTTTGCAGGCAACGAAATTGTCACAGGCAAGAAAACAAATCACCAGTTTGGTGCGCAGAACGTAGACAACAAAATCACATACACTAAAGCAGGAACACCATACTGTTCCAGTAAACTATTGAAGACTTGTTAGACTGCATGGGAAGCAACGTTATAACGTCACTCACTACGTGGACAGGCTTTCTTTTAGAGGGGGCGCTGGAACGGTGTGGTTGGATTCTCACTTCGACCTCTACGTGCATTGGTGCTGCACGCAGAGCCGTGTAGCAAGCACTCTCTCTGATTGATGCGGACTGATGCTAATGGCTGATACAGTGCCCGGTGATTCATTGTCCCGGATTACGGTAACATCGCTGTTTGCCTAACGTCGCCGTGCCGACGAGTGTCGCAATACGACTTTCAGCAATCGACGGCGATTATGTTGTATAATACACTCCTGGAAATTGAAATAAGAACACCGTGAATTCATTGTCCCAGGAAGGGGAAACTTTATTGACACATTCCTGGGGCAGATACATCACATGATCACACTGACAGAACCACAGGCACATAGACAAAGGCAACAGAGCATGCACAATGTCGGCACTAGTACAGTGTATATCCACCTTTCGCAGCAATGCAGGCTGCTATTCTCCCATGGAGACGATCGTAGATATGCTGGATGTAGTCCTGTGGAACGGCTTGCCATGCCATTTCCACCTGGCGCCTCAGTTGGTCCAGCGTTCGTGCTGGACGTGCAGACCGCGTGAGACGACGCTTCATCCAGTCCCAAACATGCTCAATGGGGGACAGATCCGGAGATCTGGCTGGCCAGGGTAGTTGACTTACACCTTCTAGAGCACGTTGGGTGGCACGGGATACATGCGGACGTGCATTGTCCTGTTGGAACAGCAAGTTCCCTTGCCCGTCTAGGAATGGTAGAACGATGGGTTCGATGACGGTTTGGATGTACCGTGCACTATTCAGTGTCCCCTCGACGATCACCAGAGGTGTACGGCCAGTGTAGGAGATCGCTCCCCACACCATGATGCCGGGTGTTGGCCCTGTGTGCCTCGGTCGTATGCAGTCCTGATTGTGGCGCTCACCTGCACGGCGCCAAACACGCATACGACCATCATTGTCACCAAGGCAGAAGCGACTCTCATCGCTGAAGACGACACGTCTCCATTCGTCCCTCCATTCACGCCTGTCGCGACACCACTGGAGACATGCTGCACGATGTTGGGGCGTGAGCGGAAGACGGCCTAACGGTGTGCGGGACCGTAGTCCAGGTTCATGGAGACGGTTGCGAATGGTCCTCGCCGATACCCCAGGAGCAACAGTGTCCCTAATTTGCTGGGAAGTGGCGGTGCGGTCCCCTACGGCACTGCATAGGATCCTACGGTCTTGGCGTGCATCCGTGCGTCGCTGCGGCCCGGTCCCAGGTCGACGGGCACGTGCACCTTCCGCCGACCACTGGCGACAACATCGATGTACTGTGGAGACCTCACGCCCCACGTGTAGAGCAATTCAGCGGTACGTCCACCCGGCCTCCCGCATGCCCACTATACGCCCTCGCTCAAAGTCCGTCAACTGCACATACGGATCATGTCCACGCTGTCGCGGTATGCTACCAGTGTTAAAGACTGCGATGGAGCTCCGTATGCCACGGCAAACTGGCTGACACTGACGGCGGCGGTGCACAAATGCTGCGCAGCTAGCGCCATTCGACGGCGAACACCGTGGTTCCTGGTGTGTCCGCTGTGCCGTGCGTGTGATCATTGCTTGTGCAGCCCTCTCGCAGTGTCCGGAGCAAGTATGGTGGGTCTGACACACCGGTGTCAATGTGTTCTTTTTTCCATTTCCAGGAGTGTATTTCTGACTCTTGCACCCATGATTGTTTCACTGACATCATAAGAACATTGCGTGTTAGAAAAGGCAACTGATGTAGCACCAACGTATTCATCGATTTTTAGGAACCGAGAGAAACTGCCACGTGTAGGTTAGCACCAGGCCCTACAGTTCGGAGAGCTTCTATTTTCAACTGACGTGGAACCAGCGCAGCATTCCACACCTCGACTGGCTACTAGGGTACGGCTTGCGCACCAAAAGCGATAACTTCATTATGACTTGCGAATTAAAGAAGACACCAAAGAATAATGTACAGACGGGTGACATGCAGGCGGTGAGAGCCGGTATGCACACGCCAAGCAGGAAGCAATCAGGAGCCTGGGTAGCAGTGTTACCGGCAGTAGTGGATTGCATATTGGCGCAAGTTTGGGAACAATGCAGATTCATATTTTTCAGGAGAATCATCTACATGAAAAGTATTCTTCTAGTGTATATGGAATATACACTACTGGCCATTAAAATTGCTACACCACGAAGATGACGTGCTACAGACGCGAAATTTTACCGACAGGAAGAAGATGCTATGATATGCAAATGATTAGCTTGTCAGAGCATTCACACAAGGTCGGCGCCGGTGGTGACACCTACAACGTGCTGACATGAGGAAAGTTTCCAACCGATTTCTTATAGACAAACAGCAGTTGACCGGCGTTGCCTGGTGAAACGTTGTTGTGATGCGTCGTGTAAGGAGGATAAATGCGTACCATCACGTTTCCGACTTTGATAAAGGTCGGATTGTAGCCTATTGCGATTGCGGTTTATCGTATCGCGACATTGCTGCTCGCGTTGGTCGAGATCCAATGACTGTTAGCAGAATATGGAATTGGTTGGTTCAGGAGGGTAATACGGAACGCTGTGCTGGATCCCACAGGCCTCGTATCACTAGCAGTCGATATGACAGGAATCTTATCCGCAAGGCTGTAACGGATCGTGCTGCCACGTCTCGAACCCTGAGTTAACAGATGGGGACGTTTGCTAGACATGAACCATCTGCAGGAACAGTTCGACGACGTTTGCAGCAGCATGGACTAACAGCTCAGAGACCATGACTGCGGTTATCCTTGTCGCTGCCTCAGAGACAGGAGCGCCTGCGATGGTGTACTAAATGACGAACCTGGGTCCACGAATGGCAAAACGTCATTTTTTCGGATGAATCCAGGTTCTGTTTATAGCATCATGATGGTCGTATCCGTGTTTGGCGACATCGCGGTGAACGCACACTGGAAGCGTGTATTCGTCATCGCCATACTGATGTATCATCCGGCGTGATGGTATGGGGTGCGATTGGTTACACGTCTCGGTCACCTCTTGCTCGCATTGACGGCACTTTGAACAGTTCACGTTATATGTCAGATGTGTTACGACCCATGGCTCTACTCTTCATTCGATCCCTACGAAACCCTACATTTCAGCAGGATAATGCACGACCGCATGTTGCAGGACCTGTACGGGCCTTTCCGGATACAGAAAATGTTCGACTGCTGCCCTGACAAGTACATTCTCCAGATCTCCCATCAATTGAAAACGTCTGGTCAATGGTGGCCGAGCAACTGGCTCGTTACAATACACCAGTCACTACTCTTGATGAACCGTGGTATCGTGTTGAAGCTGCATGGGCAGCTGTACCTGTACACGCCATCCAAGCTCTGTTTGACTCAATGCCCAGGCGTATCAAGGCCATTATTATGCCCAGAGGTGGTTGTTTCGGGTACTGATTTCTCAGGATCTATGCACCCAAACTGCATGAAAATGTATTCACATGTGAGTTCTAGTATGATATATCTGTCCAATGAATACCAATTTATCACCTGCATTTCTTCTTGGTGTAGCAATTTTAATGGCCAGTAGTGTATTTCGTCTGGTTGAAGATCTTAAATCTTCGTGAACACACGACCTTCTGATTATGATTTCATTGTTTTCACAGATGCCAACGTCATGAATAAAATGACAGACATCTTTGGTAAGGCACAAACTAGATCACCTGACAGTCTGCCTAACCATTAATATGCGTGTCAAGTATAGTATTATCCATTTCAGAGAAGAGCCGAGGTCAGTACAACTTACACAGGTCTGTGATGCTTCCCGATGCGTTAAGATCCACCTGCGACCTCCTATTCACAATAAAGTGCCTGGTAGAGGGTTCAACGAAGCATCTCTTTACCGTTCCATTCTCTAAGCATGCACGGGAGAAACGAGCACTTAAATTTTTGTGTGCGAGCTCAGATTTCTCTTATCTTACCGTGATGTTCATTTCTTCCTATGTACGTGGGTTCCAACAGAATGTTTTCGCAGTCGGAGGAGAAAACTGGTGATTGAAATTTCAGGAAGAGATACCGTCGCAACGAAAAATGTCTTTGTTTTAATGATTGCCACTCCAATTCATGGATCATGTCCGTGGCACTATCTCCCCTACTTCGCGATAGTGCTAAACGAGCCGACCTCCTCTGAACTTTTTCGATGTCACCCGTCAGTTCCACCTGATGCGGGTCCCACATTGCACAGTAAGAATCCAGAATAAGGCGGGAAAGCATGGTGCAAGCTGTCTCTTTAGTAGACGTGTTGCACCTTCCAAGTGTTCTGCCAATGAATCGCAGTCTTTGGTTTGCTCTATCTACAACACTATCTATGTGATCGGTTATTTGTAACTATAATCCCTAAGCATGTAGGTGAATTTACAGTCTTCAGATTTCTGAGACTTATCGCGAAATCGACATTCAGCGGATTTCTTTTAGTACTCATGTTAATTACTTCACACTTTTCTTTATTCTTCTTCCTTGGAGAACCCCGGAATTTACTTCTGTTTTACTCGATGACTTTCCGTCTATTACTAAGAACTGTGACATTTCTGACAGGAAATCACGAATCCAGTAGCAAAACAGGCAATATTCCATAGGGACGCAGTTTGGTTAGAAGACGCTTGTGAGGAACGGTGTCGAAAGCCTTCTGAAAATCTAAAAATATGGAATCAATATGACATCCCCTGTCGATAGGACTCATTACTTCATGAGTATAAAGAGCTAGTTGTGTTTCACAAGAACGATATTTCCTTAATCCGTGCTGACTATGTGCCAATAAATCGTTTTCTTCGAGGTAATTCATAATGTTCGAATACAGTATATGTTCCAAAATCCTACTGCAAATCGACGTTAGGGATATGGGCCTGTAATATGGCGGATTACATCTATTTCCAGTTTTGTGTCTTGGTGTGACTTGAGCAATTATCTAGTCCTTAGGTACGGAACTTTCTATGAGCGAGTGGTTGTATATAATTGGTAAATATGGAGCTGTTGTATCAGCATACTCTGAAAGGAACCTGACTGGTGTACAATTTGGACCGGAGGTCTTGCCTTTATTAAGTGATTTAAGCTGCTTTGCTACACCGAGGATATCTACTTCTATATTTCTCATCTTGGCAGTTGTTCGTGATTGGAATTCAGGAATATTTACTTCATCTTCCTTGGTGAAGGAGTTTTGGAAAACCGTGTTTAATAACTTTGCTTCAGTGGCTCTGTCATTACCGACTTCTCTGTTGTTATCGCGCAGTGAAAGTATTGATTGCGTACCGCCATTGGTGTGCTTTTTGTAGTACCAGAATCTCTTTGAGTTTCCTGCCAGATTCCAAGACAGAATGTCGTTGTGGAAATTATTAAAAGTATCTCGCATTGAAGTACGCGCTATATTTCGAACATCTGCAAAACTTTGCCAATCTTGGGGATTTTGCATTCTTTTAATTTTGGCATGCTTTTTTCGTTGCCTTTGCAACAGCGATGTGACCCGTTTTTGGTACCATAGGGGATCAGTACAATCACTTATTAATTTATGTGGTATATATCTCTCAACTGCCGTCAATACTATCTATCTGAAATCATTCCACATCTTTTATACCATTATGCAACCAGATCGGAAGGAGAGGAGACTATCTCTTAGAAAGGCACTAAGAGAATTTTTATCAGCTTCTTTAAATAGATGTACTTTGCGTTTCTTTTTGATGGTTGTAGGTGTTACGGTATGCAGCGTAGCAGCAACTGACTTGTGGTCACTAATCCCTGTATTCGTCACGATACTCCCTATTTGTCCAGCATTATTGTTGCTAAGAGGTCACGTATGCTTTGGCAGCCACTTACGCTTCGAGTGAGCTCATGAACTAATTGTTCAAAATAATTTTCTGGGAAAGCATTGAGTACAATTTCGGACGACGTTTTATGCCTGCCGCCAGCTTTAAAAGTATACTTTTTCCAATATACCGAGGGTAGATTGAAGTTACTACCGACTATAATTGTGTGATTGGGGTACCTATTTGAAATGAGACTCAAGTTTTCTTTAACTGTTCAGCAATTGTATTTTCTGAGTCGGGCGATGGGTAAAACGATCCAATTAATCGTTTAGTCCGATTGTCAAGTGTAACATCTAGCTACACTGTTTCGCAGGAACTGTCTACTTCAATTTCACTACAAGGTAAACTACTTCTGACAGGAATAAATACTCCACCACCAACTGCATTTAATCTATGCTTTGTGAACACTGTTAGGTCGTTTGAGAAAATTTCGGTTGAACTTATTTCCGGCTTCAGCCAGATTTCCGTACCCATAACTATTTGAGCCTCAGTGCTTTCTATTAGGGCTTGGAGCTCTGGTTTTTTTCCCAAAACAGCTACGCAATTTTCAGCTACAATACCGATCCTTTGTGCGACTACCTTACTGTATTTTACCTGCCCCCTTATAGGTGGACGCCCTTACTGTGGTTTCCTGTGACCCTCTAACATAAAAAAACAGCCCAATCCATTCCAGACAGCCCCCACTACCCGTGTAGCCGCTTCCTGTGTGAGTGGACTCCAGACCTATTAAGCTTAAACCGGAAACCCACCACCTGATCGAGCAAGTCAAGGGATCTGCAGCCTACACGGTGACAGAACCGACTGAGCCTCTAATTCAGACCCTTCAAACAGCTCTGCACCAAAGGGCCACAATCGGTTCTGTCGACGATGCTGCAGATGGAAGGCTCCGCCTTAATCTCGCAAGCAAGACTGGCAGTCTTTACCATTTGCGCTAACCGCCCAAAACCGAAAGAATCTCCTCCGATCCAAAGCAACACGAAGTGCAAACTGGCTTCCTTCCCCTCCTGGGCAGCCATGTTCCTAAGGGGCCCCACTACCCACCTAATGTTGAAGCTCCCAACCACCAGAAAACCCACCCTCTGTGAATGACCAGACCTTGTGGGCCGAGAAACTTTCTCTGGAACAGGGTGGACGACGGCATCTGGCTCAGAGATTTCGTCAGCCACAGACAACGCCCGAAACCTGTTCGTCAAACGAATCAGGGAGGCCCTAGGATCGACCCCAAGGAAAGTCTTTCGCTGCCTGCCAGACTTTGGGACAATTTCCCACTCAACCAAAGGTGAGGGATTAACCTCAGGGCAGGCAGTATCTGGGGCAGCCACAGCAGTGGATTGATCAGAGGTCACATGGAACGTGCATGACGTCCCTCGCACACCTGCGTCCGACTACCCCCCCCCCCCCCCCACCCCAATAGTGATGCCCCTAGGCAGCATCCTCAAGCTGAGTGACAGAGCTGTGAGCGAAGGGTCAACAAGTCAGCTCGCAACTGTACTCAGAAATCACAATTCCTATCCATTATTGAAATCGCTCCTGTTTCAAACTCGTAAAAATTGGTAATAAATGAAAGGCATACCCCGTTATTAGCAGCAGGAACTCGTGGTGCACTCTCACTGCGGTCTAATCGACACTGTACAGTACAGATGAGGCCAGTACCGTCGACACAGTGGTAATATTTAAAGGTGGAGGGTTTTTTAACATTCAACTGTTGTACGATCATCAACTGGAGACCTCCAAGATCTGTCTAACAGGGACAAACCAGGTATTTGCTGTCAATGAAAATAAGTGCAAGAAGAATCTCTCTGCCTGAAAATCATTTTATTATTCTCGCGAGAAATTTGCAGCTTCTTGGTGGTTATGTGACAGACAGTTCAGTTTGTCCTCCTACCATCTTATTCCAAACCCATATGTTTTAACTTTCGTCTGCTGCCAGACTAACAAATCCGAAATATATTCCAGATAAACTCTGTTGTATCTCACTCCCTTTCTTTCCGTTTCCATTCTACACTGAAGTGCTAAAGAAACTGGAAAAGGCATGCATATTCAAATATAGAGACATGTAAACAGGCAGAATACGGCGCTACGGTCGGCAATGCCTATATAAGACAACAAGTGTCTGGCACAGTCGTTAGATCTTTTACTGCTGCTATGATAGCAGGTTATCAACATTCAAGTGAGTGTGAAGGTGGTTTTACAGTAGTCGGCGCACGAGCGATGGGACACAGCATCTTCGAGGCAACGATGAAGTGGGGATTTTCCCTGGTGATCATTTCACGAGTGTACCGAGCAAAAAGACCTGGCAAGAACGGGACCCACGACGACTGGAGAGAATCGTTAAACGTGACAGAAGTGCAACCCTTCAGCAGATTCCTGCAGTTTTCAATGCTGGACCATCAACAAGAGTCAGCGTGCGAACCATTCAACGAAACATCTTCGTATGGGCTTTCAGAGCCGAAGGCCCACTCATGTACCTTTCATGACTGCACGACACGAAGCTTTATGCCTCGCCTGGGCCCGTCAACACCAACATTGGACTGTTCATGACTGGAAACATGTTGCCTGGTCGGACGAGTTTCATTTCAAATTGTATCGAGCTAATGGACGTGTACGGATATAGAGACAACCTCATGAATCCATGGACCCCACATGTCAGCCGGAGACTGTTCAAGCTCGTGGATGTTCTGTAATGGTGTAGGATGTAGACAGTTGGGGTGATACTACTCTAACAGGTGACACGGGCGTAAGCATCCTGCCTAATCACCTGCATCCATTCATCTCCATTTTGCATTCCAACGGATTTGCGCAGTTCCAGCATGGCAATTCTGAATTGCTACAGAGTGGCTCCAGGAACACTTTTCTGAGTTTAAACACTTCCGCTTCCCATCAAACTCCTCAGAAATGAACATTACTGAGCGTATCTGGGATGCTTTTCAACGTGCTGTTTAGAAGGGATCTCCATCCCATCACTCTCTTGTGGTCAGCCCTGCACTATTCAAGGCGTCAGTTCCCTCCAGCACTACCTCAGACATTAGTCGAGTCCATGTTACGTCGTGCTGCGACACTTTTGCGTGATCGCGTGGGCCCTAGACGATATTAGGCAGACGTACCAGTTTCTCTGGCACTTCAGTGTACAATAAAATGGCTTCATCTGTGTATTTCTAGTTTCTACGAATGTCAGTGATAACGGACATAATATTCGCCCACACTTTCTTACTCACTCCCAGCATCATCTGTCATACATCTCCACATAATAAACAATATTTGTGTCGTCCGTACCACATTATACCACTTCGTATAATAGGTTAGATATACTTCTCTTCCACGAATTCTAAGTGAAACTGTCTTAATGAATATGGAATATGAATGAGTCAAAGAAATGTTACACGCGTTTTCATTAAAAAGGCAACAACAAACTTGTCAAGAAGTGCTAGTTCTGCAAGGTTCACAGGAGAGCTTCTTTAAAGTTTGGAAGGTAGGAGACGAGATCCTGGCAGAAGTAAAGCTGTAAGGACGGGACGTGAGTCGTGCTTGGGGAGCTCAGATGGTAGAGCTCTTGGCCGCTAAAGGCAAAGGTACCGAGTTCAAATCTCGATCCGGCACACAGTTTTAATCTGCCAGGAAATTTCATATCAGCGCACACTCTGCTGTAGATTGAAAATCTCATTCTGGAAAGAAACCCCAGGCTGTGGCTAAGCCATGTCACCGCAATATCATTTCTTTCAGGAGTGCTAGTCCTGCAAGGTTCGCAGGAGAGCGTCTGTAAAGTTTGGAAGGTAGGAGACGAGATACTGGAAGAAATAAAGCTGTGAGAACGGGACGTGAGTCATGATTGGGTATCTCAGGTGGTAGAACACTTGCCCGCGAAAGGGAAAGGTCCTGAGTTCGAGTCTCGGTCTGGCACATAGTTTTAATCTGCCAAGAAGTTTCAAACTGTTTATTATTTCAAAAGTATCGCCATAGCCTTTCGGGCGCTAAGGACTACACTGATGAGGGCCCATAACACCATATGCATATCCATCCATATCCATAGCCCATAATACATTTATCCCACTGTGAAACAAGACAGTTAATGCCTTCATGGAAAAATGTTTGTGCTTACCTTCGGAACCATGATTGCACCCAGCATGCACCTCTTCGTCCGTAGTAAATCGACGGCCACGGAAGTCTCTTTCCAGAGCTCCAAAATTTGGAAATCGCATGGGAAGATATGGAGCCTGGTTAGACGACGTTAAGGGCTTCCCAGTGAAACTTCTGCATCATAGTCGAAACGGCCTTGGCAACATATGAGCGGGCATTTTTGTGTGTTGTTTATGTCTCAGTTTTCCAATGACAGGTTTATTAAACCATATATATGTATAGTGGATGGACTATGTGATAGCGATGGTGTTCATTCGTTCATCTCACAAGCTGTAACCTTCACCATACTGTGACACGCATTACTGCTGGTTTTTGAAAAGAAAAATCATTTACTTTAGTGACTGAAACCGAATTGAGCCATTTTGTTTTTAAGCTTCATAAAATCACATCGTACCCATAATGATGTAATTACTGCAGGTTGTAAACCACTGCTCTACTACCAGTTTATCAAAAACGAAACTGTTTATGTATATTGTAAATATGTAAAAGTTACACTGCATTTTCGACAGCGGTGCGTAATTGGAAGATATACAACACTGGAAACGAAGACAAATATAGCCTGCTTGCTTCACGCCATATGTTTTCAAGCCAAAATGTTTTTTGAAATGTCCTGCCTTTACAAAACCAAGGAGAAAAATGCAACAAAAGTCGTAGATCCATACAGAGTTTTTTATGTTCAAAACACATCGTCAATTGGGGGAATAAAAATGAACGTAATATTACTCGAATGCTACCTTGACGGAACCAGATCTCCATTCGTAAGTTTTTGTAAAAGTGATAAACTTTCAAAGTATTTTCCAATAATATCAGCGTCTTTTGGTTAATTTATTGAAGTTTTGAATGCGTTGCTGATCTCCCTGATAAAATTTGACCCTTTAGAAGTGCAAAAAGTGTTTGCATGAGAATTCCATTGTAAAAATATTTGGATTCATGGAATTCTTTTAGTGCGACATATCTCTTCCGTAACATCTAAATCACAATGGTTATCTGCATACTCTAGCCTAGGTGGAATATCAACCGTTTTTACAGCTTGTCAGAAGCATCACAATAGAAAATTCGCACTGTGGAGTCTATTAAACGTTTATTACTTATGTGTTCAATGGACAATTACTGAATATTAACTGCTGTTTATTTGCCACATCTTTCATGCATTTGCCGCTTATGTGTACGTAAGGAGTACCGTAACATTCCAACATAATGATCGGTGCTGTATCAACACAAAGTACCTCGGATGTGCAGTACTTAACGTCATCAGTCCCCATGTGGCAGCACTCGGTTATAGCACCCGATAGTGACCCAGATGGGTTCCATAGAATTTACATCCTCAAACCACTGTAGCACTGTTCTGGCTCCGAGACGTGGAAAATTGTACTGCTGAAAGATGACATCGCCGTCGGGGAAGACACCAATCACGATGCAGTTGGTTCGCTGCTGTCAGCGTGTCTTCGATTACTACCACGTCCCATGCAAGCCCAGGGGAATGTCTCCCACACGGTGATACTGCTCCCACCAGCCTACGTCCTTGGTGACCTTCCTCTCGATGACGGCGCTTTTGGAGGCGATCATCAACCTACTGTAGCAAAAATGTGATTCACCCGAAGAGCTGATATGTTTCCATTGATCGTTGGTCGAATCCCGATGGTCCTGTGCCCACTGCAATCCTGACTGACGATATCGTTAGGTCTACATGTGAATACATGTGGATGGTCTTCTGTGGAGCTCGATGTTCAACAATGTACAATGAAAGGTGTACTCCGAAACATTTGTGGGTGCAGCAACATTATGATCTTTCGGCAGAGATGCCACAGATCACCATCTGTCCTACTTTATAGAGAACCTTATGTGGACGTACAAACATTTAGCACCTATTGGTAATTTCACCGTCCTACCTCTTTCCGTAGATGCTCACAACAGTAGCACGTGAACATTCGACCAGCTTTGCCAGGCTATGCGTTATAATAATCTGCCTTTGATCAAAGTTATGTCAATGGACTTCCCCATTTGCAGGCCATATCTTCGCTGCGGTGATCCCCGTTCTTGTCTGTTACGCTTCCATACTTTTGTTATTGCGTCACGTGCCCCAACTCCACCCGACAGCACCCAACGACGCGATTTGCAATGGTCATAATGTTTTGGCTTTATCAGTGTATTATAAAATACACTAACGGAAATATATCGCAACATCAAAAAATAATGAATATAAAGCAATGAAAATTCCGGAATGCGTTTGTCTAGGTGACATATTTAAGTGATTAACATTGTAAGATCACAGGATAAAGTAAGTACGAAATAGGCCATTGCAAATATGAAATGCTGGTACATTAATGTCCGGTGTAACAGACAGAATTTTGAATGCAAACGTGCATGCACTGTGTTGTACAGGTAACGGATGTCAGTTTGCGGGATGGAATTCCATGTCTGGTCGATCAACACAGGGATGGCGCTGGAGTTGTCGTCCGATAATGTCCTACATGTGCTTGATTGAAGATATATCAGGTGATCGGTCAGGCGAAGGTAACATGTTGACATACTGAAGAGCATGTTGGGTTTTAACAGCGGTATGTAGTAAGCGTTATCCTGTTGGAAAACACCCTCTGGAATGCTGTTCATGTAGGGCGCACGACAGATAGAATCACTAGACTGA
This sequence comes from Schistocerca gregaria, assembly GCF_023897955.1. Classification (NCBI taxonomy): domain Eukaryota; kingdom Metazoa; phylum Arthropoda; class Insecta; order Orthoptera; family Acrididae; genus Schistocerca; species Schistocerca gregaria. The sequence continues at coordinate 453,905,204 of NC_064924.1, forward strand.
CGTGCAAATTTGCGGTCAGGGTGCTTGGGATAACTAGGAGAGTGTTTCTGCTGTCCTGTAAAATTACACCCCAGACCGTAACTCTAGGTGTATGTCCAGTGTTGCTAGCAAACAGACAGGTTTGCTGCAGGTCCACAACTGTCATTTACGTCGCAGGACTCCGTTTTGTGTCGTGATTTTTTTTCCCTCAGTGCACGGTGCTCTCTCACTGCGTATATTCGTGAATCACACTTTTCTAAACACATACGAAATGTTGGCTTTTATAAAGACACCGCTATCATTTCTTGTGTCCTGGTTACGAGTGTCCTACATTTTCTTTCTTGCTCATATGTATTTGACTTGTACTTACGACAATTTCCTATACTCTTAACTCACAACGCCATTTCGTACGTGCTACCAAGATTGACTGTCAAGCAGAATTTAATCTACAAAAATGAACCACAGATTTAAAAGGACGTAGATACCTGGTAACTAATTATGAGGAAGCCTAATGAAGAAGCTTAGTCAATCGGGAGGACATTAGGAGAAGCACATCGAACACGTAACTAGCGGACAAATTCACACAGGAACAGACAAAAAATGAGCCGCTTACATTTGTTTCTAATAAAATACATACATCTCAAATGCAAGTGAAAGTAAAACGTTCAACTGTTAGGATTGTGTCTCGAACGCTTCGTTAAGCAACACAGCTTTCTAGCATCGCTTAGCAGAGACAATCACGCCTACGTGACAGAAACATAGAAGCCTAGAGGGGAAATACAAGGAATGGGGCCATTAAATCACGTCGTGAAGGGTAACCAGGAAATGGATTCAGTAAGGTCGTGCTTTTCTAGGGATGAACAATTGATCCCGGAAAGGATGGAGGCGGACACACGTCGGGCAGGAGGAGAAAGCGGCTGCTCGCGTGACGTAGGAACGAGGCTCCCTTCGGATGTCGTTACAATGTGTCAGGCGCAGCTGGGACCCCTAATTAGTTCTGTAAATGATGTAGAGACACCACATGTGAAGACAAAAACTATAATTATAAATTTAATCTCTACTGGATCACTGAAAGACTTTCGACAACGTTTCACAGGCACATAGTACCGGATTAAATCAGTAGGTCTAAAAATAACAAGGGAGCAACTCGGCAGAGGATTCTACTTTGTACGGAAACTTCTGGCTCACGTCAAAATAAGAAAAACCAGTCATCTAACATCAGCAACATTGCACTGGGGAGATATAAGATGTCCAAATTTTCTATTACAAATTTTAAGTTAAATTTTGTTTGCCTCAACCGCACAGGTAATCAACTGTATTCAAGGTAAAGTCTAATGAATGTGTTATATGTGAAGAAGTATGTTCTGTGTTTCTTATATTTGTTTCTATTTTACATTGTAGTGGTGGAGATACATGTATTGCAGTACTACAGTGGGGAGGAGGCGATTGGTGGCAATACAGGACCAAGTACCACACGGTGTAAAGGACCGCGCCACTGTCCACGCCAGAATCTGCGGGAAGTGGCAAAGAATAACAATTTGATTGTTAATGGTGGAGTGGAACTCTGCTCATATGCTTAAACAAATGATTCCGATTAATTTAGCATGAGCAGATAGACAGTATCATTTTAATTCGAGTGGAAATCGTATAATTTTGACGCGAAGTCGATATTATTTGGACACGAACTGCAGTTTGTTCTGTCTTAATTCGATCGAAGAGCATGCGATAGTAGAGGGCAGTCGCGAGTTGCCCACTGGATTTGTGCTAACGTGCCAACGATTTTCTTCCCAACTACTGTAGGATGGCCTAAAGGTTTTTCCCGTGAGACTGTTTACGTGATTGTGTGTTAAGATCTGAACATATTGAAGGTTAAAGTGAAAGTTGAGCTACTGGAGGTATTGCAACTATTGTTGACCTTGTTTGTCCGAGGAGAGGTAAATTTGCATGGTTTTATGATATTTTGTTTGGATCGGATATCCGACTGCTCTGCAGTTTATTTAAGTAATGTGCAGGTCGTTCTCGCTCGAGGCTACATGAGTCGTAGCTTTTGAATATTTGCGGGCAATGTGGGAGAAAGTACCTCCATTGTTAGATCCTTTTCGGCAGTCACAACATACGTGTGGGCTTAACTTTAGACGTTTGCAACAATAAAGCAGTCTAATCTACTGAAAAAGGAAAGTTATGAGTGGCAAACGTAAGGCCTTTAGTTCACGCGGTACATCTATCCAGCATCTGATTCAACTCTGTAGTTCACTTTGTTTAAATGTCGAAGGATAAGTAGCGGTGGCCGTTAGTGATTTACGTTTGATTTGTTTTTATATTCAGTCCGCTCAGTAAGGAGTTGTCTGTCCTCGTAACATAACCATGAACCGTACTGTAGAGGCAAATAAAGTATTGTTTTCTACAATGTGGAAAAGAAAGTTTCCTGACTTATCAGTAAACTGAACACCACATACTCATTGCCAAAAGAAAGAAAGAGAGAAAGAAATATCTAAATAAAAATAAGCAGTTTCAGGAAACAGACTTACGTAAAGCAATCCAGAGAGAACTGCAACTTAGTTATAATCTACAACGTTGGGGTAGCAGGTAAAAACATTTTAAGTTTATTACTGATTCAAAAAAAGTAATTATAGTACTCACGAGAAATTAAAAGATAATATTTAATATTCTGTAAAGCAAAAGTTCCGGAATATTTAGTTATAGGATAAAGAAATGTTTTAGGAACAGTTAATATTACGAAACATTGTCTTTGGTGTCAAAGAAAGAGAATATTGATTGTCAGGACGTCAGTAATGGTTATATCGCTGACATGTAGTTACGTTCATCCCTGACGGTAGAGGAAAGATTCACAGTTTACTCTCTAATCGAGAATAATTAGCATAGAATCGTCGCATAATACTGTAATAAAATATTAGTATCGCTTATTTAAAGACCATTGCTGTAAGGGAACTGGACTTTGTAAGTATATAATTCGTGTTTCGGTAAAGTTTCAAGAAATTAGCTATATATTTCTGCGTCGTTAAAAAAGTACGCGACAGAAAGCCATTTAGTACGACTAATACTACATTCTAAATGGAAAAGATTTAATTGTTATTTCGAGTTTTAGTCCCGATACGGGTGTTCTGTATAAAATCCAATATTACTTCCCCATAATAGATTTTACGTTGTGATGACGGAAAGATGTTTAAACAGATTACCATATTGTTAAATTGGTACGTCATTTGTTTGGCATTAGTAATTACTCAAGAGGTATTTCACGAAGGATTTTCGTTATAAAGAAACGAATTTTTTATGAGCTGGTTGATTTTTTCTTGAAAATTATCATTGTCGGATACTATTTTTCCAGGTCTTCGAACGAACTGGGTATACGGAAGATCGCTATAAGCGTGTTAAATAAAATCTAGAAGGTTATGCATAAGTGAAGCTAACGTCAAAGTTACCGTAGGTACTGAAATATTAGGACTGTTGGCACAATTATATTGCAAGGTTCTGCCATCTTCTAATAGAAAAGTAGTCAGTAAAGGTTTGGCGTGTTTTTCTTACAGTGACAGTACAAAATCACTCTACGTTTGAAGTTGGAGTAACTGGTACGCTAGTGCAGTGTTGTAGGCGTGCAGCTGCGTCAGTTAACACGATTCTGGAATCGAATAAACCTCATATCAGTCCTGAAGAGTTTTATCTGCCGTTGCTAAACGTGATTTATTCATGTGTGTGAAAAACAATAACACGAGTAAAACAAGGTTCAACACGAGCTAACATCAGGAGTGTCCGCAAAATGCTACATCCAGAGTAGACGATTTGTTCACTAGATTCTTTTTTAGAATGGTGCTTGTGATAAGAGCAGTGAACTTCACATCGTACTACACGCTGCAGAAGTGTTTATCGACATTTGAATATACACTCCTGGAAATGGAAAAAAGAACACATTGACACCGGTGTGTCAGATCCACCATACTTGCTCCGGACACTGCGAGAGGGCTGTACAAGCAATGATGACACGCACGGCACAGCGGACACACCAGGAACCGCGGTGTTGGCCGTCGAATGGCGCTAGCTGCGCAGCATTTGTGCACCGCCGCCGTCAGTGTCAGCCAGTTTGCCGTGGCATACGGAGCTCCATCGCAGTCTTGAACACTGGTAGCATGCCGCGACAGCGTCGACGTGAACCGTATGTGCAATTGACGGACTTTGAGCGAGGGCGTATAGTGGGTATGCGGGAGGCCGGGTGGACGTACCACCGAATTGCTCAACACGTGGGGCGTGAGGTCTCCACAGTACATCGATGTTGTCGCTAGTGGTCGGCAGAAGGTGTACATTGCCCGTCGACCTGGGACCGGACCGCAGCGACGCACGGATGCACGCCAAGACCGTAGGATCCTACGCAGTGCCGTAGGGGACTGCATAGCCACTTCCCAGCAAATTAGGGACACTGTTGCTCCTGGAGTATCGGCGAGGACCATTCGCAACCGTCTCCATGAAGCTGGGCTACGGTCCCCCACACCGTTAGGCCGTCTTCCGCTCACGCCCCAACATCGTGCAGCCCGCCTCCAGTGGTGTCGCGACAGGCGTGAATGGAGGGACGAATGGAGACGTGTCGTCTTCAGCGATGAGAGTCGCTTCTGCCTTGGTGCCAATGATGGACGTATGCGTGTTTGGCGCCGTGCAGGTGAGCGCCACAAGCAGGACTGCATACGACCGAGGCACACAGGGCCAACACCCGGCATCATGATGTGGGGAGCGATCTCCTACACTGGCCGTACACCTCTGGTGATCGTCGAGGGGACACTGAATAGAGCACGGTACATCCAAACCGTCATCGAACCCATCGTTCCACCATTCCTTGACCGGCAAGGGAACTTGCTGTTCCAACAGGACAATGCACGTCCGCACGTATCCCGTGCCACCCAACGTGCTCTAGAAGGTGTAAGTCAACTACCCTGGCCAGCAAGATCTCCGGTTCAGTCCCCCATTGAGCATGTTTGGGACTGGATGAAGCGACGTCTCACGCGGTCTACACGTCCAGCACGAACGCTGGTCCAACTGAGGCGCCAGGTGGAAATGGCATGGCAAGCCGTTCCACAGGACTACATCCAGCATCTCTACGATCGTCTCCATGTGAGAATAGCAGCCCGCATTGCTGCGAAAGGTGGATATACACTGTACTAGTGCCGACATTGTGCATGCTCTGTTGCCTGTGTCTATGTGCCTGTGGTTCTGTCAGTGTGATCATGTGATGTATCTGACCCCAGGAATGTGTCAATAAAGTTTCCCCTTCCTGGGACAATGAATTCACGGTGTTCTTATTTCAATTTCCAGGAGTGTACCTAACGGAATACGATGTACCGAGCTTTTTAGTGTATGTGTTCATGCATACTTGTTAATTCATTAATACTGTAACCTTGAAACGGAGGACAGCAGGTGTTCATAGTGAATTGTTAACAATCCAGTGGTATAAAGTTGTTCACATTTATTTACTTGACGTTTGAGTACGGCGTTGCTTATGTGGTTAGCGAGTGATTTGTCTATCCATAAATGGCACAGTACAAAGTCTGCCATACAAGCACGATGCGTACCATAATTGATTTGACGTAACTGCTGAATTCTTCTGTGTAATTTATATAATTCGCCGTGAATAAGTGAACAGTTTTCCTAAATTTTAATAAAAGAGCAAACCTATATGAGTTACGTGACCTACAACAAACCAAAGTGGAACGGGCGTCAAACATTAGAAACGATACTCAGTTTCATCTCTGTAAACTCGGTAGTCAACAGTAACAAGGTAAAGTACTTCCTGGCTACAAACTGACGTTTGACCTTTGGCAGGCTAACATTCAGGACCAGGTGTCAGCAGTCTTGACCTTGACTTCAGGAAGTAGTCATGTCCTTCGTCCCTCCCCTCCCCACTACCCCTCTGGTACCACCCCGATCATCATATCCAACCAGTCACAGAGAAATATTAAAAAATGAAAGAGCCAGTCAAAAAATTCAAAATATTGCAAACAGCTCTATTGTGGTTTATAGTCCACACTCTCCCCCTCTTTCCAACAAAAGCATTACAGTGAGACAGCCAGTTAGAATATATTTTTAATAAATAAACAAAATCAATTAAAAGATCTAACTAGCGGAGTTGAGCTTTTTACACCTATCCCTCATTTCCTCTCCACCATTAAAAAGCACTCCCCTTTCCACTTCTCTCCTGTCAATCAGGGTGTGGTGATAAGATGATGAGTAAAAATGACGCCACATTTACACTAATAAACGTACGTGACATTCACGTGAAAGTCAAAGATGCGTATTATTTACGTGAAAGAGAATGGTATTCATTATTTTGGAAAGATACGTACGTGTATAGTTAATAGGCGTAACATTAAAATGATACGAAAAAATGGCGCAAATCTACATTACTTCACTTGGAAGTCAATGATACTTACAAGTACATATTTCTGACAGCATTATAATGATGCATAAAAATTGTGCCTATGTGCTTTATTTACATAAAACGATGTATTATTTACGAAAAATGACTAACTGAATTATGTACACACATATGACAGTATTTCATGAGTCAAATGCTGTACTCCTTGCACACATGATCTCACTCATGCAAAGTAATCATTTCTCTCTGTATTTCACTCATAACATACTGTACTCCTCAAATACGCATATGATTCTGTATCTCAGGAGATAAAAAATTACCTCAACTTTTTATGCCATATCCAGAAAAGACATAAATACGACTAGTCTCGGGTTTATTGGCAGTAACTCACATACAGGCATACAATACTCGTTAAGGAGTGTCAGCACAGTTACACAGTCGCAGCTGCGAGACGCAGAGAGCCAGAGTGAGAAATATCTGTGCACGTATCAGCTATACTAATAAGACATGCTGCTAAGCCGGTTCTGTTAACGTAGAGGGACACCTACTAATATTATGCTGCCTAATATAAACAAATCACACAAGAACGGAAAGGGAAAAAGTACGATTTATATAAAATTTATTATAAAAGTTAATTTCATACAATGTCTTTAGAATAACCGTTTTTTTATTTGTATACCTTATTTACAGTTTTCACGGTACATTACTTACGTTTTCACAGGTATTTACATTGTTTACATTTTACAGCTGTTTACACTTTTATGTATATTTTACAGGTATTACATATTCAACAACAGCAACGAGACTTAGTGTGTTACTAAATGTCCATTAGGGTAAAGCTGCACTCACCTCAGGATACAATTTACAGGTATCATCATTTTTTACAGTTTTACAATATTTGTATTTTTCTAGATTTTTACATAATTTGCAATCCTTATCACTATTACTTTTCATATGATAGTGTATGATAGTGAGTCCATGTCACAGTATTGGATTATCAAGAAGTACGAAACGTTTATCATCTTGTGCGGATCAAGCATAATTATGTTGTCTAATAACAGAAACAAAATGTTTCTTGGATTTTGTCACGTTCTGCACAGTCAGTTTTTCAGTATCATTTAATAAACATTGTCCGTAAAAATTATCGCTATAGGTTCATTTTTCTTTGATAGTTGGTCATGGTTTATGTTTTTCTGAATTGTTTTGTTTATCGAATATTATTTATGAGCGTTTAAGTTAACGAAGATTATTAATTAACAAGTTCTTTACCTAATGAGTGTTCCGTCTCTTTTACTCTATAAGTTATGCGTAGTGTCTCAGTTTCCAGAGTGTACATTTTTATTCTCGCTATGAAATCAGCAATAATGATGTAGTCTGATAAGCCGTTTGTCATTGAACCCACTTTGTTTTTGTGGCCACGTAGTTTGTTATAAATGTTGTTGGCATCGTAATGCAAAGTGTCAAACCACCTATGCACACTATTTTTAATAACATAATAAATATTTAAAGTGCTTTTGTGATATATTATACTATCTGTGTAGGTGTAACACATTTCAACATTTTTTGGTTCACATTTCCTTAACATAAAACCATAATGAAAATCTGTGAGAGTGTCTTTTAAATATCTAGAATAGCCATACATGTGTTAAAAACAATGTTGAGTCTTCTCACTTCAGCTTCAAATAAATTTTTATTAAATAACGCATTGCGCTTGAAACTTGTCCTTGCAACCAGAGCAGCAGCTCCATATGTACCTTTCCAACCCGCTACCAGTTTCACGTGACTCATTTTCCTTACATTTCGAATAGTATGGCCGAATACACTATTAGCCATTAGTTTGAAGAAATTTTATTGGAAATCGTTCTCTGCATTCTGATGTTTCTTGGCATTAATATCCATCTACGATTTCATCCAGTATGATTAAAGCAGTGCTGATGTCCGATGCATATTGCGCAGATTTTTATTGAAATATTGCTTTCAGTTTCAATAGCGTATTAAATAATTTTACTTATCATATAAGATGGAAATAAGCTTTTTTGAAATGCCCAACTTGTTGATGCTAAGTGGTGGTACAGTTTTCTTTCAAAAGAATGGTAGATCAGGTACCCAACATCTGCCACTAAAATACCGTCGAGTTTTGAATCGTCAGGTACACTCATTACATCAGAACACTTCACAGGCAGAGTGCGATAGGCGTTGCATCATGCCCAGTTGTAAAGATTGTTAACTTCTAGGTATGTACACTGAAGAGCCGAAGAAACTGGTACACCGGCCTAATATCGTGTAGGGTCCCCTTGAGCACGCAGCACTGCCGCAACACGACGTGATTTGGCATGGACTCGACTAATGGCTAAAGTAGTGCTGGAGGGAACTGACATCATGAATCCTGCATGGCTGTCCACAAATCCATAAGAGTACGATGGGGGTGGAGATCTTTTATGAACAGCAGATTGCAAGGCATCTCAAATATACTCAATAATGTTCATGTCTGGGGAGTCTGCTGGCAGCGGAAGTGTTTAAACTCAGAACAGGTTTCCTGTAGTCACTCTGTAACAATTCTGGACGTATGGGGTGTCGCAGTGTCCTGCTGGAATCCCCCAAGTCCGTAGGAATGCACAATGGACATGAATGGATGCAGCTGATCAGACAGAATGCTTACATACGCGTCACCTGTCGGAGTTCTATCTCAACGTTTGAGGGGTCCCATATCACTCCAACTGCACTCGTCCCACATCATTACAAAGCATCCACCACTTTGAAGAGCCTCCTGCTGAAGTGCAATCCGACTAGGCGACATGTTTCCAGTTATCAACAATCCAATGTCGGTGCTGACGGGCCCAGGCGAGGCGTAAAACTTTATGTCGTGCAGTCATCAAGGGTACACGAGTGGACGTTCGGCTCCGAAAACCCATATCGACGATGTTTCGTTGAATGGTTCGCACGCTGTCACTTGTTGATGGTCCACCACTGAAGTCTGCAGTAATTTCCGGAAGGGTTGCAGTTCTGTCATGTCGAATGATTTCTTCAGTCGTTGGTCCCTTCTTGCAGAATCTTTTTCCGACTGCAGCGATGTCGGAGATTTGATGTTTTACCGGATTCGTGATATTCGCGGTACACTCGGGAAAATGTCGTACAGGAAAATCCCCTCTTTATCGCTACCTCGGAAATGCTGTGCGCTATCGCTCGTGCACGTTCAAACTCACTTAAATCTTGATAACCTACCATTGTAGCAGCAATAACCAATCTAACAACTGCCCCAGACACTTGTGTTGCCGACCGCAGCGCCGCATTATGCCTGTTTCCATATCTCTGTATTTGAATACGCATGGCCATAACAGTTTCTTTGGTGCTTCAGTGTAGTGTAAGACTTATCCTTAGTTTCATCATGAACCTGATGTTTGCAACTACGCCTCTATTGGAGCCTGAGCAATACCACATATGATGCCTCACTCAACAAATTGTTTTTGCTGTGTATTGGTAATAAGTTGCAATGTTTCTTTAGTGGTTTTCATCAATGTGTCCCAATCCAAGACATATGAGGTCACATAATATGTGGATCTGGTTTGTATGTTTAAGTAAGAGCGTGCAAAAGTTTTCAAATTCATCGGCAAGAAGCAAGACGTTGCTTTCTAAATGCTAGTCACAGTAAACTCACAGATTCTTGTAATCAAATAAGCTCCACACTTTGCTTGCTGTCTGAGAAATAGCCTGTTTATTATTGTCAACTTTTGGGTTTTACATATGAGACACATTTTTCCAATGAGCCGCCACAAAATTCAAGAAATCTATAAAGCGAAAATTTAAGTTGCTACAATATCCCACTGCAATGCATTCAGTGAATCATTTGAATTTTTCCATATTTTCTGCACTCACAGAAAAATGGTCTGCATTTATTTTAGCCGTTTCTTCCTTTCGTCCCCAGATTTTCATTATTATTAAATGTGCATCATAATTCGTTAGATTATGAAACACAATAAGTACTGTAAAATTTGGTCTATAATTTAAATTACTCACACGCGGTTCTATGAAATGTTCATGTAAAATGGCAATGATACCTGTGTTTCTTATCCGTTTTCGTAAAGCATTCCCTGCGGGTGTGGCAAATTTCTGCTGTCCCGAACGCTTCTTCCTCTTCCCCCATAGCGATCACCTGTTTGTTCTGCAGCAGGTAATCTTTTATTCGCTCAGCGGTCAGGCACAATCATTTGATAAACAATTTCATACAATCTGCACCACAGCATAGCTTAAACTCTGTTCGTCACTGCACCTTCAGTGCACATACAAAGCTACGAGGTGCATTCAAGTTCTAAGGTCTTCGATTTTTTTTTTCTAATTAACTACTCACCCGAAATCGATGAAACTGGCGTTACTTTTCGACGTAATCGCCCTGCAGACGTACACATTTTTCACAACGCTGACGTCATGATTCCATGGCAGCGGCGAAGGCTTCTTTAGGAGTCTATTTTGACCATTAGAAAATCGCTGAGGCAATAGCAGCACGGCTGGTGAATGTGCGGACATGGAGAGTGTCTTTCATTTTTGGAAAAAGCCAAAAGTCACTAGGAGCCAGGTCAGGTGAGTAGGGAGCATGAGGAATCACTTCAAAGTTGTTATCACTAAGAAACTGTTGCGTAACGTTAGCTCGATGTGCGGATGCGTTGCCTTGGTGAAACAGCACACGCGCAGCCCTTCCCAGACGCTTTCGTTGCAGTGCAGGAAGGAATTTGTTCTTCAAAACATTTTCGTAGGATGCACCTGTTACCGTAGTGCCCTTTGGAACGCAATGGGTAAGGATTACGCCCTCGCTGTCTCAGAATATGAACGCCATCAATTTTTCAGCACTGGCGCTTAATCGAAATTTTTTTGGTGGCGGTGAATATGTGTGCTTCCATTGAGCTGACTGGCGCTTTGTTTCGGGATTGAAAAATGGCATCCACGTCTCATCCATTGTCACAACCGACGAAAAGAAACTCCCATTATGCTGTCGTTGCGCGTCAACATTGCTTGGCAACATGCCACACGGGCAGCCATGCGGTCGTCCGTCAAAATTCGTGGCACACACCTGAATGACACTTTTCGCATTTTCAGGTCGTCATGCAGGATTGTGTGCACAGAACCCACAGAAATACCAACTCTGGAGGCCATCTGTTCAACAATCATTCGGCGATCCCCCAAAACAATTCTCTCCACTTTCTCGATCAGACCGGCTTGTGGGAGCCCGAGGTTGTTTCGGTTTGTTGTCACACGATGTTCTGCCTTCATTAAACTGTCGCACCCACGAACGCACTTCCGACACATCCATAACTCCATCACCACATGTCTCCTTCAACTGTCGATGAATTTCAATTGGTTTCACACGACGCAAATTCACAAAACGAATGATTGCACGCTGTTCAAGTAAGGAAAAAGTCACCATTTTAAGTATTTAGAACAGTTCTAATTCCCGCCGCTGGCGGTAAAATTCCATCTGACGTACGGTGCTGCCATCTCTGTAACGCATTGACGATGAACGCGGCCTCATTTTAAAACAATGCGCATGTTTCTATCTCTTTCCAGTCCAGAGAAAAAAAACCGGAGGCCTTAGAACTTGAATGCACCTCGTATACTGTGCGGTTTGTGTGCATGGATTTCGTTACTAACATCCGATTGCAGTAAGCATTTAATGTCGTTCGCGTAAATGACAATCTCGAATTTTATGAACTGTTCACCTGCTTGAGACATCATGTTTCTGACTTGTTTTAAGTGTGCGTCAACTAAAAGTGTAGCTAGCTTCTCTTTAGAACGAAAATAGCATAAATGTCGGTCATATACTGCAGCATAACATATTTGTCTCAAAAATTTTTAATGTAGCATAAATGGTAAATTTCTGTGTTTGTGACAGATTGTAAATGATTCACATGCTTTTTTCGTCTGTGATGTTTCGACACTTGCAGTGGAACCACTTGAAATTTTCTTCCTTCCTGTTCTTCTTCCGTCCGTCTTTCAACCATGCACTCGTGCTCAGAGTACTTAATTCCGTGCACATTAATATTTAACATTTACTTTGTTTCTGTCAAATATTCCAACATGATTCAATTAAGGAGGAAATTAAATATTTACAAAGTTTAATATATCTGTATAAAGAAGATATGTAGAGATATGCCACACATTCTTATTCTCTGAGTCCAGACAGCTATAGTTCACCGTTTGAAGCAATAATCACACTTCTTTGAATCAACATTTACGACAGCTATTTTGTCCGTAATTATTTTTTGCAATTTTTTGTATGTACTCGCGTAAAATCCTTAATTTACATGATTCCTTTTAATAGCTAACCGGAATCACTAATTTGGAGAACTTCCAGATTTTTTTTTTTCATTTTTTTTTTTTAAATCGCTCTGAGGCATAGGTTGAATATAGGCCGCAGACGCCATCATATGGCAATATAGTGATCCATTCTTGGTGTTCAGTAGGGGCGAGGCGATCAAAATAAACAGCTAACGTATTAGTATGTTTTAAGTGTAGTAGCAATAGACGGAAATGCACAGAAATGAATGATTATAATCTGCAGCAACTGAAGTATATTATCGAATAGTTTAGTTAGCTTTAGATCAAATTAAATTCTTTAAACAGTCCCATTTTAACGGAATGGCGAAGAGGGCACTTAGTTTTCAGTTGAAAAATAAGGGATGAAAACTTTTGCAGCAAAGAAATAAATATATTTCCTTGTGGAACATGACTCGAAGTAAACTATTTACACTAACTGCAAATGAAAGTCAAACTGTGTTCCTCAACTTCTGTTCATTGTTCATGGTCCCTGAAGAAGCACAACTGGCAGTAAATCCATTGCTCTTCCGGCTCTGAATCTGAACATTTTTCTTCGCAGCACTCTCTGTCTTTATCGTTGTCAAAAAGAGCTCCACCAGTCAATTTCTAGTCATCACACTCTTCGTTGTACTACCTCCTCTTCGGCTGCTTTCGGTTTTTTTAAAATTTTTATTTTCTTTTCCTTGTCTCTCTTTATTTGCCGCTTCTAGGTCACTGTTATTCGGAGTTGCTATAAGTCTCTCCTCTCCTCGGAACACTTTTTCCGACCACTGTTTCCGTGGTTTCCCCCTAAACAAAGCGGTCAGAAGATACCGCCGAGATGGCGAAAAAGAAGAAATTTTTTAGGAACTTATTTATTTACATTAAAAAAACTTTAAAGCTAAATCTTTGAAAACTAGTATTTCAGTTACCCGTCAGATATAAAGAAATGTGTGTTAGGGGATGACATTTTTTGTGGAAATATTTCCATAAGAATGCAAAAGGTAAGAGTAGCAAAGACCTTGGTCTCCAGCTACCAGAATTGTTTCTTGTTCAGAAGTACATCTTACTTATATGGCCTTAGTTAGGATAAAAAGTTTAGAAGGTGTTGCAATTTGTGAACAACATAAAAATACGATTAAAGAAAAACAAACAAAAAACAATAATATGCAGGTCATACAGTCTACGCGAGGGAAGGAACGGGCGTTAAGCCAGTGTTAACAATAATAATAATAACAATTTAAATAGTATTTAACGTTGATAGTATTGTGGACAGGATTTAGAAAGATGATATTAAAAAGAGATTAAATTTGTAATACCTGCAGATCCTCCATCAAGCGCACCAGGTCCTTACATTCCAATGTTCTGTATCACCGGACGATATTTAAGCCTCTGGCCCTTAGATAAAAAGACTCCCACCTACAATCTTACTGAATGTTACAGATGAGGCTGTCACAGGAAGAATATCCAGTTCTTGCCTATACAACTATGACTGGACCTGTTCATCCTAAGGGAACATATTTCAGTTAATTATGGTATGACATGGTAACTAAACTTGTTACCTGATGCTAGTTTTAGACAAAACCTACTCTCCATCTCCAACTTCTGAGACACACATAAGGATGAATTAGTGCAAGCAGTCCGAAATTAGGTAATTTATTTTCTTCATCCATTGCATATTTAGGTAACACCCGAAGGTCCATACTTTTAAAGAGTAACTTTGTGTAGGCAATCTTCTGATGATCGTACACGCAGCTGTTAGGAACTCTCCTAATAGACTCTTAAGAACAATACTTCGTCTAAATTTCTTTAAAAATGCATATTATAGCCTAGTACGATGACAACAAGGTACTAGTTGCGCCCGTTCAATTGAAACTAAATCACTTGCTAGATCAGATGTTTCTCCACATATATGCAGCTCCTATGTTCCTCATGACTATAATTAAATCGCTCTATCATTTAATTCCATGCTGTTTTATAGAAAACAGTTGTAGAGCATACAAAATAGTTACATGAAATACAGAACGACATATAATTAAAATACGCTCTGCGTAGGTCAAACGCAGTTTCCACATACGATATGCAACGCTCCGGCCCAATTAAACCCAGTGTAACGGGATCTGCGACCAGTATCGTGCGTGCGATTTATTCACACTGTGGGTATTAATCGTGCACACAAAGGACTTGATAGAATATCAAGCGTAAAATTAATCTTCTGAGCTAGATTTAATGGATGTTCTTGAACGTCAAAATTTTTTTTCACCAGTTTCGCAGGATGGCTTCCATGTATCACATTGACAGTTAACTTACTTACATAAATGTAGTAGTCTTATCGTTACAACTTGATTGCTTTAAATTTCATTCTCTACTTCAAGAGACAGAGTGAACGGTCCAAGTCTCGCTCGTTAAGAAATCTCGATTCTTTGGTATGAAAAGTGGAAAGGAGCGTACAGTTATATGTAAAGAAAGTATTATCACATTATAATTGCAGATTATGTGGAGCAGTAGAACTGTCCATATCTGCTGATGATACACCGATCCCAGAGTGGAAGTAGGGAGTGAATGGTTTCGATGTAGAAAATCCTGGACTGCTGACAGATCCAGTTTTCCACAGTGTCCTGCACTCGCTTGTCACGATGAAACTCTAATGTTTGAGAGATTATTTAAGGGGCCGAAGATAAGCGAGTCACAATGGGACATATAGGGGATGCAAGGAGGATGTTCCAGGAACTCCCATCGAAATTTTTAAAGGAGTGTCTTCTCGATGACACATCTCGCCTCATAACGCTGAAACTAACGGAATATTAAGCATCGTGCGAGACACTGCACTCCGTACACCTTTTTCAAATTGTGACAAATGCTTGAAGTATTCTTCTGGACGTTCGGTGTGCTGATGGGCAGGAATCTATCATGAACCAAATACGCAAACAATTCTCCAGAAATGAAAAAGTAGCAGCGAAGCCGTTAACTCAACTTGTTCAACAGGGAATACCACCATACTACCTCTTGGTAAAAACATTCTCCCGCTGGGATTACATACAGCAGCACTATAGCGAAATTAACCTGTCAGTTGGGTATGCATTACACAAGGTGAGCTGGCCATGGAGCAAAGAGGAAAAGATCTCAGTTCTACACATTTAAGAGGAAGTTGCTACATTTTCTTTTTTCATTCTCACCTCGTGAGAGCATTGTGAGCTGTTATAGGACACTGCCCTTCTCAAATAAAAATCCTGAGGCTGTGAATGGGGCAGAGGAAATCCAAGCTGGGAATCTGGTCGTGGTGATTTCCATTTCTTGGCTTCGCATGATGAACAAGGGAAACCGACCGATAACCTTGTGCCCACTGGGGGATATGATATATTGAAATTTGTTTGGGGGCCAATGTTGTCCACTGTATGAGGCACAACCTGAAAGTTTGTGTGTGTATGTGTGTGTGTGTGTGTGTGTGTGTGTGTGTGTGTGTGTGTGTGTGTGTTTGTGTGTGTGTTTAGGTTCGTTCGTGTTTACGAATTAAATTAATTGTTGTTGTTGTTGTGGTCTTCAGTCCTGGGACTAGTTTGATGCAGCTCTCCATGCCACTCTATCCTGTGCAAGCTTCTTCATCTCCCAACACCTACTGCAACCTAAATCCTTGTGAATCTGCTTAGTGTATTCATCTCTTGGTCTCCCTCTACGATTTTTACCCTCCACGCTGCCCTCCAATACTAGATTGTTGATCCCTTCATGCCTCAGAACATGTCCAACCAACCGATCCCTTCTTCTGATCAAGTAGTGCCAGAAACTTCTGTTCTCCCCAATCCTATTCAATACTTCCTCATTAGTTATGTGATCTACCCATCTAATCTTCAGCATTCTTCTGTAGCACCACATTTCGAAAGCTTCTATTCCCTTCTTGTCCAAACTATTTATCGTCCATGTTTTCACTTCCATACATGGCTACACTCCATACAAATACTTTCAGAAATGACTTCCTCACACTTAAATCTAGACTCGATGTTAACAAATTTCTCTTCTTCAGAAACGCTTTCCTTGCCATTGCCAGTCTACATTTTATATCCTGTCTACTTCGACCATCATCAGTTATTTTGCTCCCCAAATAGCAAAACTCCTTTACTACTTTAAGTGTCTCATTTCCTAATCTAATTCCTTCAGCATCACCCGGCTTGATTCGAATACATTCCGTTATCCTCGTTTTGCGTTTGTTGATGTTCATCTTATATCCTCCTTTCAAGACACTGTCCATTGCATTAAACTGCTCTTCCAAGTCCTTTGCTGTTTCTGACAGAATTACAATGTCATCGGCGAACCTCAAAGTTTTTATTTCTTCTCCATGGACTTTAATACCTACTCCGAATTTTTCTTTTGTTTCCTTTACTGCTTGCTGAATATACAGATTGAATAACATCGGGAAGAGGCTACAACCCTGTCTCACTCCCTTCCCAACCACTGCTTCCCTTTCATGCCCCTCGACTCTTATAACTGCCATCTGGTTTCTGTACAAATTGTAAATAGCCTTTCGCCCCCTGTATTTTGCCCCTGCCACCTTTAGAATTTGAAAGAGAGTATTCCAGTCAACATTGTCGAAAGCTTTCTCTGAGCCTACAAATGTCGTAGGTTTGCCTTTCCTTAATCGTTCTTCTAAGATAAGTCGTAAGGTCAGCATTGCCTCACGTATTCCAGTATTTCTACGGAATCCTAACTGATCTTCCCCGAGGTCGGCTTCTATTAGTTTTTCCATTCGTCTGCAAAGAATTCGTGTTAGTATTTTGCATATGTGGCTTATTAAACTTATTGTTCGCTAATTTTCATATCTGTCAACACCTGCTTTCTTTGGGATTGGAATTATTATATTCTTCTTGAAGTCTGAGGGTATTTCGCCTGTTTCATACATCTTGCTTGTCGTCAGGTACATCGCCCTTGTATAGACCCTCTATATACTCCTTCCACCTTTCTGCTTTCCCTTCTTTGCTTAGAACTGAGTTTCCATCTGAGCTCTTGATGTTCATAAAAGTGGTTCTCTTTTCTCCAAAAGTCTCTTTAATTTTCCTGTAGGCAGTATCTATCTTACCCCTAGTGAGATAAGCCTGTACATCCTTACATTTGTCCTCTAGCCATCCCTGCTTATCCATTTTGCATTTCCTGTCGATCTCATTTTTGAGACGTTTGTATTCCTTTTTGACTGCTTCATTTACTGCATTTTTATATTTTCTCCTTTCATCAATTAAATTTAATATTTCTTCTGTTACGCAAGGATTTCTACTGGCCCTCGCCTTTTTACCTACTTGATCCTCTGCTGCCTTCACTACTTCATCCTTCAAAGCTACCCATTCTCCTTCTACAGTATTTCTTTCCCCATTGCTGTCAAATTTTCTCTTATGCTCTCCCTGAAACTCTGTTCTGGTTCTTTCAGTTTATCCAGGTCCAATCTCCTTAAATTTCCACCTTTTTGCAGTTTCTTCAGTTTTAATCTACAGGTCATAACCAATAGATTGTGGTCAGAGTCCACATCTGCCCCTGGAAATGTCTTACAATTTAAAACCTGGTTCCTAAATCTCTGTCTTACCATTATATAATCTGTCTGATACCTTTTAGTATCTCCAGGGTTCTTCCATGTATACAACCTTCTTTCATGATTCTTAAACCAAGTGTTAGGTATGATTAAGTTGTGCTCTGTGCAAAATTCTACCAGGCGGCTTCCTCTTTCATTTCTTAGCCCCAATCCATATTCAGCTACTACGTTTCCTCCTCTCCCTTTTCCTACACTGGAATTCCAGTAACCCATGACTATTAAATTTTCGTCTCCCTTCACTATCTGATTAATTTCTTTTATTTCATGATACAATTCTTCAATTTCTTCGTCATCTGCAGAGCTAGTTGGCATATAAACTTGTACTACTGTAGTAGGTGTGGGTTTCGTATCTATCTTGGCCACAATAATGCGTTCACTATGATTTTTGTAGTAGCTTACCCGCATTCCTATTTTCCTATTCATTATTAAACCTACTCCTGCATTACCCCTATTTGATTTTCTGTTTATAACCCTGTAGTCACCTGACCAGAAGTCTTGTTCCTCCTCCCACCGAACTTCACTAATTCCCACTACATCTAACTTTAACCTATCCATTTCCCTTTTTAAATTTTCTAACCTATATGCCCGATTAAGGGATTTGACATTCCACGCTCCGATCCGTAGAACGCCAGTTTTCTTTCTCCTGATTAAATTAATAAGTGGTAATAAAAATTCTGCCGTGAGGAATTCCGTAGTGTTTGCAAAACTACTTAACATCAGGTTTAATGTGTTATATTACTTCTCCCCGCCACTTTAAGAATCTTCAGTTTAGTCATTTATTTCATACAAATACACTGATATGGCAGATGCGTTTATTCTGCAAGTAGTAAAACGAAAATATTACGTACTTTTCTGTACTGAACATATTTTCCCACTTACCTCTTGCGATTACATAGGCCGCGTAATGTGAGCAGTTTTGCTTTGTGGTCCAGTTCCTGTTCCTACACTGCTAAGATGGCGGTGTTAGTATAACAGTTTTCGGCTCTATGTAACGCCATTACATCTTTTATCTTCTTGGACAATATGTTGACCCGAGGAATATATTTGCTCGCAATGGTCAAACTAACGGCGCAAGATTTCTCTTTCAAGTTATGATGAGATGCAAGGCCGAAATGTAAGACAAAACTTCACATCATAGAAAGAAAACGCCGCCGCTGTATATATTTTCTGGGAAGTACCATATTTTTGGTAATGAAACTATTATCAAACTTTGATTCGATATATTTGCACAGATTATTTTATAATATTTATAAACACTGCTGTCCGTTGCGTTGTTCTTATAGATCGATGCCCATGCTCATATTTCAGAGCAGTCTCTATCGTTCCATAAGCGACAATATGCATCGGCGTAAGACTTCTCAAGAAGAATACTCTGCGACTACTACGTCGCAGGTTCGAATCCTGCCTCGGGCACGGGTGTGTGTGATGTCCTTAGGTTAGTTATGTATAAATAGTTCTAAGTCTAGGGAACTGATGACCTCGTCTGTTACGTCCCATAGTGCTTAGAGCCATTTGAATCAATTTTGATGCATACTCTTGGCTTCAGGAAATGAACACTACTTGGTCATATTTTTTTCCATTCAAAAGCAACGCTCTTCAGAGCGGTTGTTTCCGAACAGTTCTTGTAAAAAGGAGTCCACTCCAAATCTTTCTACTCATTGAAATGTTTCACATATCCCTGTACGATTGGCAGTTGCTCCCCAGGTACGAGCTCCAATGGTAATATGGAAACTATAGATTTCGATATTTACAGTCTCCTTCAAAACAGTTGCACGTCATATGTTGACAGTTTACAGTTTTGATGAATTGTAAACAACTGCGTGAGACCTGAGAGATTGGCCCCAGAGGCGGATTTACACATTTTCCGCCAGTAGGTTTGTAAGGTGTCAGGCAAATCCAACACCTTCCATGAAAACCCTGACATGATAAGCAAATTCAGTAGTATGTCATATAGTTCCGAATAAATCGTGACATTAAATTAACCAAAGTAATACGAGTAACGAGTGAGCAAATGGAATACCACAGACTAACACAAGAATGCCTAAATGCATGTCGTACCTTCCCACCGTGAAACCGACGCAGTTCCAAGGGGAGAAACGAGAACAGAAGCCGAGAGCAGAACCGTGTTAAGCTAGAAAGCCCTACGATAAGGGACGGACTGGACACCCACGTCGCCAGGCTACCTCTAAGACTACCACCTGCACGTTTTAGCGTGAGACTTTTTCGCGTCTCTGTTACGTTGCAAACTTTAAAAACATTGCCGCACCGCGAAAAGTATAACGTTTCTCATTGGATAGACATAATTTTTGTAGGCGGAGTTTAAGGTTAACATTGACACCCTGATTGGTCAGATGAAAACATAGCCAAATAGTTTTTTTAAACCAACTTCGGTAAATGGTAGTAAGGAGAAGTTAGTTAGTTCCGAGACGGCGAGCTGGATGGCAGCTGCGCCGGCCGCCACCACCTGACAAACACCGACAAGGTAATGAACGCACGTGATGCCGAATAACAGCGCATAAAGCTTCCCTCAGAACTGCAGAAGACTCATCTGTTACACCCCCTTTTTGCGTAATACTAGTGTCGATCGTTAATTAAAACTCATGGTGTTCACATTTGCCACTTGAAGAACAGCTCTGAAACGCGATGATTTTTCTTTTATATATTTATTGAGAAATCACATCAGCCACTGTAATTTACGACAAGTTAGATAAGTAATTAAAGATAATTGACGGTCACTGAAGACCATTTTGATAGTTTTCTCTTTTGTGAAACTTAAATTAAACCTAGATTATAGATGTGATATGGCATAGGTCATCCTTCGATCTATTGTAGAACTTGGAAACCCATTCAGGGAACATTCGTTCACATTTTGGTTGAACGCAGTTGGTTTTTACCATCCTGTATTAAAACATCTCCTTTTATCAATAGTGCAATTTATAAACAATGTTTTGTGAGTAGAATAAAATTTCCAATGGTAAACTTAACTGCTTTTTCGACGTTATTTTATCAGCTAACTAAAAAGGAAAGCCTTGAACCCCTTCCACTAAATTTAGTTAGTATTAAGATTCTTTTACAGGGAGTGCAGAGGAGCTGACGCTGAGATCATTTAGTATTTGGTTATATCATCGCTAGTCTCACTGAACTCTTCTGAATTCTACATGTCATGTGTGGTTTGGCGTCTCCTTACCAGCAACAGGTCCCAGGTTCAAACTAGTTAATTCCCTAAAAAACACGCTCAGAGCGTCGTTGTGTGAAAGTGGTAGGGAGACACGATATAGAACAGACACCACCATGAATGTATAGAGGTTAATCAAGTTTTGCCACCGCTGCTGACCTCTGCAGTTCGATACCCTACCTGACTATAACATAAATTACAATTTTTTTACAATGAAATTGTAACTTGATGATTTGTGCACTGCCGTCCTTTTACCAGTAATTAGTATTCTTGTAAACTGGGGGATCGATGCGTCAGTTCCTAGATTATTTTTACAACCCAACGATTTAGTAAAGATTGCACAAGAGGTATTTCTTCGGTATATTCCTGAGCTAATACAAGCTCAATCATGTACTACTAATAAGGCGGAAAAAGCTATGCCTTAATACTACTTACTCAATAATGTACATTCGGTAAACACAATTAAATAATTTGTATTGGGCTTACTTACAGTTTCAACACAATACATTCAGTTATTTGGCACTAATTCGCCTGATGATGACGATAAAATTCAATTAATTAAGTTAAGAAAGTTTTACAATTCCTTTTTGCGTTATTTTCTCTTCGCAGAATCATCAATCATACTGCCATTTGAAATCTTGTTCATTGGTTCTGACTCTATGCACAAAGCTAAGGCATTTAGCTTTTCTTGTCTTTAGGTAGATCTCAGATAACTTTCCTTCGTTTTAAGCAAGAAAAGCTTCTCTCGCCAGAACATTTTGTCGCTTGCGTACGTAGAACCAAGCGAAATGCTATATCCAACATTTTCTCACTTGTGTACGTAGAACCAAGCGAAATGCTATATCCAAGTTTGGATAAACGTTTTGCAAATTATGTTTCCGCAGGAAGGAGTATAGGCTTTTCAGTGATCCGAAATCTGGTGTACCAAAATTCTTTCGGAAGAAAGACGGCATTAAAAATGTCCGAGTTCTTAAACTAAATCAGTCTCTAAATCATTAGGAAGCATTTCTTCCAAGAAAATGGCATTTTCCGCAAGTTTTAATGGTTACAGTTCACTCATTTTGGTCAGAAATGAAAGCTTTCCATTGAATCTTTGAAGGCTCCTGCCATATTTTAAATTCAAATACGAGTGTATCAATGACAACGATAA
This sequence comes from Schistocerca gregaria, assembly GCF_023897955.1. NCBI lineage: Eukaryota > Metazoa > Arthropoda > Insecta > Orthoptera > Acrididae > Schistocerca > Schistocerca gregaria. The sequence goes on from NC_064924.1 coordinate 453,927,738, forward strand.
ATGTATTTACCCTGAATGTATCGTTGATACTCATTGTCATTTCTTCATCGGGCGTTTCATCATAAATTTCTTTTTTTCGGTTGTCTTTTTCCCAAGTCTTTTGTGTACTACTTCGGCACACTTAATCCCATGCCTTTTCTTCGAAATACTTTAAAATGTCTCGTTCAGCTACGAAAAACTTTCACAGAGATTCGTAAAGATAGGTAACAGTGACCAAATCTACGGTAGAAGTCTGACTTTGAACATTAACTTTGTTTATTCTTTCTATAAAACATTCCATACAACAACCATTACCGCTATTTCCAAGTATTCTAAATTCAAAAGTATTCCCGTCGCTTCGTTTCGCATTACAGGCTTTTTAGTACTAACGTCCTTCATTGATTCCGAAGTTTTAAGTACTTCGTGCCAAGAACCAATCAAACTTCCACAAGTGTCCTCTCTAGCTGACCAACGTATCAGATATAATCTCTGTGGCGTTTTCCCTTTCTCGATTTCAGTCATCAATTTTTGCTAGCATTATGTCGAAATGACAAAAAAAGAGAAGATTTCTTGAAGCATCAAGCTTCTGTGCAAGATTCATCGGCCGTAGTTGCCACTAAATTTAAGAATGGACAGAGCAAAAAGTGCTCGGATTTGAATTTTTGCCAGTATGCCACTGAACGCACCAGACATGTTCGCAGCATTCTCATATGATCGTCCACGACACTCATTAATATTTATGCCCAATGTTTCGAGTTCCGAAATAATGGCTAAAACACTTCCTCAGGTGTATTTTCCACTAAGGGTGAAAATTTAAGAAATCTTTCACACGGTTGGCCTGTTTACAAAACATACCTAATGACTTGGGTACGTTGGCCCATATGTGCTGCATCTGCTGTTGGATCGATGATTAAGGAAAAATATTTCACCCTTCTTATCTCGTCTCCAATCTGTTTTAAGTCTTTATGACCCACCAAGTGAATAAAATCATCGTAAACGGTCTTTGATAAGCCACTGGTACTTCCAGATCTTTAATTCCAAAATCTTTCAATGTTGTTGCTGTGGTCTTCAGGCCAGAGACTGGTTTGATCCAGATCTCCATGATACTCTATTCTGTGCAAGTTTCTTCATCTCCCAGTACCTACTGCAACCTACATCCTTCTGAATCTGCTTAGTGTATTCATCTCTTGGTCTCCCTCTACGAGTTTTACCCTCCACGCTGCCCTCCAGTATTAAATTTGTGATCCCTTGATGACTCAGAACATGTCCTACCAACCCATCCCTTCTTCTAGTCAAGTTGTGCCACAAATTTCTCTTCTCCCCAATTCTATTCAAAACTTCCTCATTAGTTACCCATCTAATCTTCAACATTCTTCTGTAGCACTACGTTTCGAAAACTTCTATTCTCTTCCTGTCTAAACTATTTATCGTCCATGTTTCACTTCCATACATCGCTCAATATGACGGTCTCACTGACAGGAAATTACACTGATCAACATTATATTTTCACTTTTAGAGAAGTCGCAAGACTTGTTTTGATCGAAGTCCTAACTGGCCATAATCTCCTTAAGGTATCGTTCATTTCCCACAAAGCTAGCTCTTTGTTTAGATTTACTGTTGTTTGCACTTGAGTAGCCCAGATGCAAAAGTTTCTAAATGCATTTTTTGTCTTGTTTTAGTTGAGCACACTACCGTATAGATTTTTCCAGCACCTATATCATGGAATAGCTTTCAGGGTGCAAAACAAGTAATAAACTGTTGACAATGGTTGTAAAAAATCGTGTATGGTTGCAAAAATTGCTAACTACTCGTTGTCTTCTGGTGCAATGCTTGCTAAATATCCAACGTTTTCAAACCCGCCAAGTTAAACAGGTATAGCTGTCGGTCGCCGTTCCATGTCCGGATGCAATGCACGCCAACTGACATCAAACCTACCAGTCTAGACATTCAAAGCTACCTTTCAGTTTGTTACGATTACAAGGGATATTTTTCTTATTAAGATTTAGGTTGGCTACGCTGTAGCGAACGCATACGCAACAATGAAGATCTCACTGCCGATGCGTTTTCGAAATGTACTCTAGCAAGCACAGTTCAGCTGATTGCTAGAATGTTTGTTGATGTTTTTGCGTAGGTGTTTTGAAGAAAATGGTGATCTTCGGACGGTTTAATTGCAGAAGATAGTAGTCATACAAACATAGTGGTTGTAATTGAAATATTAGCAACTCTGCAGGAAGTCGAACCCATCGTTATAGCTGCAAATGTCCAGAACGAGGCCAAGTGCGACAATCCCTCCCGGAAAAGGGAGAGGCGTCCTGATCAATGGAAAACAAATGTTTCCAAAACAGTAAGGTAAAAACATGAAGAGTATTACTAAAGCCATGTTATGCAATGAAAACTGTGTTGACACTAATTGTTATGACATACTTGGAAGGATTAGTGGAAGTTACTGGTAACTGGCATTTCTAGATTCAGAAAGCCAAAAAAATCGAGTTCACAAAAAGCAAAAACAAGATGATTTGTCTGTTTCGTGGAGAGCCCTTCTACAACTTTGAAGCTCGAAAGCGGAAGAGCATCCTGAAGAGAGGACAAAACATCAGCAAAGGATGATCTAATACCAATCACAGCTGGTGTAGGACTTTCAGAAGCCAAACTTGGAGATGTCAAAAAGCTTTTCGAGCTTCACTTTGGTGAAGACTGGGCGACCAACGACAAACTCAAATTTTGCGGCGAGGTGTTAGACGAGAAGGAACGCACTCCTAGAGTCGCTTGTACCATTGCCAACCATCAAAAGAAGCTGGAATAGATTTTGATTGATGGGCAGTGTTGAGGTCCATGTCACTTAAAAGGAATTTTCAACTATTTCCATTTTCTAGAATTTTTGTCGCTATTTTAACAAAGATTCAACTTTCCACCAATTTTATTATTTTCTCAAAATCTGTCGCTGTTTTACTAAGATGCAATCTGGAGCTTACTTTATTTTCTACAGCGTCTTGTGATGTAAAAACTTGATGGTGTATTATTAAAAAATTAACCAAATGTTGAACATTCATAATTGTCATCGTTTAGGGGTTAAGTAAGTTAATTTTTCCTGGTAAAGTAATGTCATCTTCGTATTTTTGTATGGCAATTTTGTAGAATTTTCGGACTTCTCTTTGAAATAAAACGTACTCTGTTTATATTCACAATTATAAAATTTCACGTTTGTGCCATTCCTAACATATTACCAAATAGCAGATTTTGCAACCGGATGTTTGTTTTGTAATTCGATCGATGCATTTGTAAAAGCCGCTAACTGCAGAAATCGGGTGCAAAAACCGCTGAGTCAAACTTTTACTTAAGATTTTAACGTATAAAACGTAATCGCGGGTTTCAGCCATTAACACTGTGTTATTAATTTTTTTGTACTTATTTTTAGAAAATAAATGAGGTCTTAACTTAAGTAGTTTGGATGGGACGAGTTTTTCGCGATTATCTCAGTTTGGCTTATCATGCAGCTAGCGGCTTTTGCATCGGAGCTATTCACTTGGTAATTACTTGACGTCTGATTCTGAGGCGCATCTTCAGTTGTTGCGCTTATTGATTTTTCTTCTACTGTCTCTTCATCAAAAACGTAAATACCAGTATTCTTCAGATGCATGGCTAAGCAGGGATGGCTAGAGGACAAATGTAAGGATGTAGAGACTTATCTCACTAGGGGTAAGATAGATACTGCCTACAGGAAAATTAAAGAGACCTTTGTAGAGAAGAGAACCACTTGTATGAATATCAAGAGCTCAGATGGAAACCCAGTTTTAAGCAAAGAAGGGAAGACGGAAAGGTGGAAGGAGTATATAGAGGGTTTATACATGGGCGATGTACTTGAGGACAATATTATGGAAATGGAAGAGGATGTAGATGAAGACGAAATGGGAGATAAGATACTGCGTGAAGAGTTTGACCGGGCACTAAGAGACCTGAGTCGAAACAAGGCCCCCGGAGTAGACAACATTCCATTAGAACTGCTGACGGCCTTGGAAGAGCCAGTCCTCACAAAACTCTACCATCTGGTGAGTAAGATGTATGAGACAGGCGAAATACCCTTAGACTTAAGGAAGAATATAATAATTCCAATCCCAAAGAAAGCAGGTGTTGACAGATGTGAAAATTACCGAACTATCAGTTTAATAAGTCACAGCTGCAAAATACTAATGAGAATTCTTTGCAGACAAATGGAAAAACTGGTAGAAGCGGACCTCGGGGAAGATCAGTTTGGATTCCGTAGAAATGTTGGAACACGTGAGGCAGTACTAACCTTACGACTTATCATAGAAGAAAGATTAGGAAAAGGCAAACCTACGTTTCTAGCATTTGTAGACTTAGAGAAAGCTTTTGACGATGTTGACTGGAATACTCTCTTTCAAATTCTGAAGGTGGCAGGGGTACAATACAGGGAGCGTAAGGCTACTTACAATTCGTACAGAAACCAGATGACAGTTATAAGAGTCGAGGGACATGAAAGGAAAGCAGTGGTTGGGAAGGGAGTGAGACAGGGTTTTAGCCTCTCCCCGATGTTATTCAATCTGTATATTGCACAAGCAGTAAAGGAAACAAAAGAAAAATTCGGAACAGGTATTAAAATTCATGGAGAAGAAATGAAAAGTTTGAGGTTCGCCGATGACATTGTAATTCTGTCGGAGACAGCAAAGGACTTGGAAGAGCAGTTGAACGGAATGGACAGTGTCTTGAAAGGAGGATATAAGATGAACATCAACAAAAGCAAAACGAGGATAATGCAATGCAGTCAAGTTAAATCGGGTGATGCTGAGAAAATTAGATTAGGAAATGAGACACTTAAAGTAGTAAAGGAGTTTTGCTATTTAGGGAGTAAAATAACTGATGATGGTCGAAGTAGAGAGGATATAAAATGTAGACTGGCAATGGCAAGGAAAGCGTTTCTGAAGAAGAGAAATTTGTTAACATCGAGTATAGATTTAAGTGTCAGGAAGTCGTTTCTGAAGATAACTAGTTTGGACAAAAAGAGAATAGAAGCTTTCGAAATGTGGTGCTACAGAAGAATGCTGGAGATTATATGGGTAGATCACATAACTAATGAGGAGGTATTGAATAGAATTGGGGAGAAGAGGAGTTTGTGGCACAACTTGACAAAAAGAAGGGACCGGTTGGTAGGACATGTTTTGAGGCCTCTAGGGAACACAAATTTAGCATTGGAGGGCAGCGCGGAGGGTAAAAATCGTAGAGGGACACCAAGAGATGAATATACTAAGCATATTCAGAAGGATGTAGGTTGCAGTAAGTAATGGGAGATGAAGAAGCTTTCACAGGATAGAGTAGCATAGAGAGCTGCATCAAACCAGTCTCAGGACTGAAGACCACAACAACAACAATTGTTCAACAGATGGCTGTTGTTGTTGAGCGGCAGAGTTCAAATCCAGATTGTATTGCGTCAGTGCATGTTGTTGAAGTTCCTGGCCTTAAAACACTAGTTCTAATCCCACTTTTAAAAAACTGGCAATTTTTCTCATTTTACGGATAATCTTTACTTGTTCTTCTTTTTTAATTTTGGGCTTAGTTTTATACTCAACTCCACTAAGTCTCTTTCTCCCATCACTCGTTCTAACAATTTTTATCCAAAAACTGAAATAAAAGGGATTACACTGGGAATTTGTTTCTTATACGTAATTAACAGTGTTCTTTGTTCAGACTTCGGACATAGAATAATCATCGAGCGGGATCTCAAGAAATTTATTTAACTGTGAAATAACAAAAAAGTCGAAATTTCTTTTCATAGCTTCCGAAACAGCCATTTACCAAGTTAAATTACGTCTTCCAGATTCTCTACGGATGATTTTGTTGTGATACATTATGATTACTTACATATTTTAAGTTTGTACCCACTGGTGATGTTACGTTAGGAAATTATCTACACAGTCCACAAAATACTTCGAAAAATTACAACTCACAACCAGAAAACTGTTCCAGAGAAATAATCATTATATTATCTGGTCTCGGTAACTTGACGATGGCGCTTGTGATGGCACAGGCAAAGAAAATCGGCACTAATTTAAAAATATTCATATGCCTCCGAGCGCTGCTCGTAGACACGAAGTGGTACTGTAACATTGTTAAGGGTAATGGTGCTAGCACTGTCGTAAGTAGAAGCGCTACGCTTCTCTGACCACTCCTCTTCCCTCGACATCTTTGAAGTTGGGGTGAGGTCGTTCCCAGCAGTATAGTATAGTATAGTATTAGAAATGGCAGGACGCAACCAGCCGAGGCAACTTTTGTTTTGTTTTTGAAGTAGATACGAAACGAGACCTTCGTTTGTATCGCCGCTCTGTACCTGTCTCTCTCGAACTCAACGCCACCACTCGGTGTATGCCCACCACAGCACGACCCAGCTTCGGCCCCCGCGGCAGCCGTGCCGCGTTCGTGCAGCCAATGCGATCGTACGCACTTAGCGAACGGTCAATTCTCCGTTCCCGTGCAGCAGCCAAACGCGACTACGCAAACTGTAGAAAAAACTAAGTGGTGAAACTTATTACACGCAGAATTTTTTGTGTGGACCTAATAACATTTAGGTGTACAAGTATGTATTTTTTAAATTTCTGTAAGATAAAAAAATGTGCCTCAAACCTGGAGCCCCTAAAATCTGCTGCCCTAGACCTCACCCTACTCAGCCTGCTGGTAAATCCGCTACTGATTAGGAAGGAAGTTTAAGTACTGCTCAGTTCAGGAAGGAAGGTCGCACTGACTACGAATCAGTGGAGCTGATACGCCATACCACTTTGGATACAGTTGACGGAGGAGGTTCTGTCTCCGACCGATATGACCGAGGGGTTCTAGGCGCTTCAGTCCGGAAGCGAGCTGCTGCTACGGTCGCGGGTTCGAATCCTGCCTCGGGCATGGATGTGTGTGATGTCCTTAGGTTAATTAACATTAGTTAGTTCTAAGTCTAGGGGCTGATGACCTCAGATCTTAAGTCCCATAGTGCTTAGAGCCATTTGAACCATTTTGAGGTTCTGTCCTTTTCAAATAAACCTTCTCGGCATACGCCTTAGTCGAATTCAGATAACTATAGAAAACATAAATTCGAATAACCGATCGGAGATTTTTAACTTGCATCTACCTTCTGCGAATCCAGTGTGTAGACATCCTCGCAGCACAGTTTAGTAGCTAATTGGTGTCTTCTGTTTGATTATCTTATGTTACATTTTCCTACTGTGTTCGGACAACTACCACTATTCAGAATGGGCAGGCGCTCTGTCGCTAGTGAGACAGAGGACACATTGTACTCATTAAAAAGAAGTACACTCTGACTAGAGTGCAGGGTCCCAAAAGACCAAAAGATTTTTATTGCATTCGACGTCACACATATTGTCTACAATGCAACCACGATGTTGTCTGCTAATGACCACAGCGGACATGACTGGAGATACCCAATGGTGAGCACAGCGTGAGGTTAGGGAGCGTAGTTGAACTGCTTCGTCGGCGAGTAACTCACAACAGTGCTACAATGCTAGTAGTGTTGATATAGAGCAGGGGAACGCAACGATAAACTAAGCAAACACTGCATTACATCTACAACAGTTGCCGACGTTGGCGTTTCTTCAGGAAGGAAACCAAGAAGTTTCGCAAAGTGAGAAACAAGTAGCAGATGAAATATTAACGTTTCTGCAAGATGAGCCAGTGGAAATATGTAGTGTTGTATAAGCTCGATTATGCGGAAAATGTACATGAGGGGTACGATGGTGTTGATAGGTGCTCAACAAGTAAAGGTGACATTCTAATAGCTGTCAAGTCCCGTAGCTTATCATCCTTGTCGCAGAGGGAGCTACCAACCCCGTCTGCAGTGAAACGTAATAAATGGGAATCGTTTTCCAAGGAGCGCGTACTAAACATAATTACGTACATGGAAGATAATCTTCAGCATAGTAAAATAGCAATTATGAATATATTTCGAATAGGTGCATAGCAATTTGACTGTGTAGTACACAAGAAAAACTGCGGATATTAAAAGGAGGACAAGGTGCACTTGTTACAAAATCTGGTGTTTGCGCGTTTTAAGGATCCTCCATACAATTTACAAGATTTGTTGGATAGTGACCTACAACGTTATGCAAATAAAACTGCGCGCGTCATGGTGATTTCAAGGGAAGCAGTGGGTGGCAGCATTACTCCAATCAGTGCTACAGAACTGAAAGGATTAAGGTAACGAAATTTCAAATAAAGCGCCAGCAGATTGTTGAATCAGTCAGAAAATTTGCAGATGAGATAAACAAAACTATCATATCCTTGAGCAAGGAATTTGTTTTCACCTCCGACCAATCGGCATTTGAAGAGGAAATCGTAAGAAACGAACTCCTGAAATTAGATGTACCAAGAGAATTGTATCAAGATCAACTAACGTCAGTACCTTAACGCATTCGTATACAATTGTGTCGACTGTTAATCTTGATAGTAAATTGGCTGGAGAGCTGTTTATTGTTCTGGGAGAAGTTGGCGGTGCTCTGCCACCTACGATTATTTCTCACGTGTGTGTTATCTTACGTGGGCAGTAGGGAACTTTTAAGTCATAGCAAGCAAGAGTGGGAAAATGGACGTAAGAGAACTACAACTATGGTATGAGCACTGCTGTTGGCCAATAATTGGTCAAAATTTCTTATTTTTGCTTGATTCCTGGTCTGCGAATTGTAACCTCGCACTTAATATATATATATATATATATATATATATATATATATATATATATATATATATATATATATATATATATATATATATATGCACCACGAAGGGATTATCCGAATGGTGCCGAAATCGGTAGATGTGATGTTATGATTGATAAATTATTTAAGAGAAAGAGCTCCAGAAATTGAGCAACTCAAGTCAACAACGCGATGGCCAACTCTTGCCCTTACGCAAGTGGTTATTCGGCGTGGTATTGTTGATAGAGTTTTGAATGTCCTTCTGAGCGATGTCGTGCCAAATTTGGCCCAATCGGCGCTGCCCTGAATGCCTCACTGGTGATAGGGACTCAATTCGAAGAGGAACTCATCACTGAGGACAATTCCACTCCAGTCAATGGAATTCCAGATCGAAGACATGTCTGGAGACGCTCTGGACAGCGGTAGAATACCAACCTGTCTGTCACCCGCCATACAGCCCGACAACCTGGAGTTATGGTCTGGGGTACCATTTCTTTTCAAAGCGCGACCATTTGGTTGTAATTCGCGGGACCATTACAGCACAACAGTACATCGACTATATTTTACTTCCAGTTTTGTTGCCCGTCATGGCAAGCCATTCTAAGCTTACGTTTCAGCAAGGTAATGCCCGCCTGCACACTGTGAAAGTTTCTACTGCTTGCCTTCCAGATTGACAGAGCCTACCTTGGTCAGTAAGGTCCCCGGGTCTATCCACAATTGAGAACGTTTCCAGCATTATGAGCAGCGTCCCCAACCAGCTACGGATTTTGACGGTCTAACGTGCAAAGTGGACAGAATTTGACTCGATATTCCTCAGGAGGACTTCCAACAATTCTGTCAATCAATACCAAGCCGTATAACTACATGTATAAGGGCCAACGGTGGACTAACGAGTTATTGACTTGCTCAATTTTTGAAGCTCTTTCTATTAAGTATATCATAAAATTTTCCTGAAATTGTAATAATTTGTTTGTTTGTGCATATACATCACATCTACCTATTTCCGACCAATTCAGGTAATTCTTTTGTGGTGGATCGTTTTTTATTTTATTTTATTTTTTCACTCAGAGAGCAAGTACAAGCGAAGTTTTCAAGTCTGAAAATACCTGCACTTATCAAGGTGCAATGACTCACGCCACACCAAACGTGTACGCTTGTAACGACTCGTGCATTTTTAAGAAGCGCCATGCTTGAAACATACAGTAACTTTTACAGGATAAAGATCTAACAGAAAATAAAACGGGTAATAGAATTCACATCTGACAGTATCTTGGAATTATCACGTATTACCTGAAGTCTGAGGGTTTTTGTCCGTGTCACAAATGTCTTGCACAACAGGTAAAATAGTTTTGATGTTGTAATGTTCACCCAAGGATCTCAGTAAAGAGGAGGAAATGTAGTCTACCTCAGACGTCTTGTCTCGACTTAAGTCTACTTGCGCCGCGCCTAATTCTTCTCACAATATCGCAACCCCCACTCTAACTTCAACCATTTCCTCTTCCCTTCCCATAATATCGACTTCAAGTTTCTTTCCTTCCTTCAGTCGCATTGTTTTCACACATTTCAGTCAAAATATGCGTAGTGCTACCTTTGAGAGTATTAATAAACTGTGATATTTTCAACTTACCCAGGTCCCATTTGCTTAATCCCCAAGTTCATCAAAGTTCTTTAGTTTTAACCAATTAGGTAAATTTAGATAATCTGTATTCAAAGCCCACGTGCGACTGCAATGATACAACCATGGTAAGAAATAAAGAGAGATTTGCGTTCATACAGAGTACTGATAAACTAGGACCAGAATCCACATTGGCCCAGAAATAATTTTTATTTATCTTGACTACGATAAAACGATCTCAGTGCAGTTCACAGTGGCTTACTTACATGTTTGTTGGCCTCCGCACAGATACCTCAACGCTGTAGAGCCACCTACGGTGTGCCTACCTGCATCGTAAGCGACCTCATCACGGCAAGGTACGTTATTCATGGGGAAAGGCCGCGGCTGGTTAGGATCTACTTCGTCCAGCGTTTGGATACCTTGTTAAGTAGGCATGATAGCAGATATCATGCTAGAATGGTAACAGAGCGCTACAACTCGTACAGAAGTGTATCAGATATAACTGGGTACCTTAAATAGGATAGCTGGCAACAAGTAGTTTTATCAGAAACCCAGTTAGGTAAATTTAGATAATCTGTATTCAAAGCCCACGTGTGACTGCAGTGATACAACCATGGTAAGAAATAAAGAGAGATTTGCGTTCGTACAGAGGCATATTAATCGCCCTTTCCAACTCGCTCGACGCACGTATGTACAGGACAGGGAACTCCGCACTACACAGTGTTTAGTAAATCTGACTGATCTTAGCGTGTTCCTTTCCTTGCGTGCTAATATATTGTATGACAATATCTGTTAAATGTTAGAAAAGAGAATCGGATGCTTGCCATATCAGGGAAGCGAGCTAGCGATTGCACTTATCTCGCGGAACCCTAAACTCTGGGAGAATCTCCTCGGGGAGGAGGGCTATTGCGTAGACTTTTGGCATCTCTAAGGTTCACAAGTTCTTCTAGAGATGAAATTTTGCACAAATTCTGGAAACGTATGTGTGATGAGTATATCTACAGGGCGTTCAATCAGTACTGAAACACTTTTGCTTCTCGGCCAGTTCGGTCGAAAAGATTCGAAATTCGTAGAGGGGCATCGTGGAATATTCCCGCTTCAACCGCTAAAGTTTCATGAATTCATATGGGCGGCGATGCTACACGTAGTCCTCAAAGTAGCGCCTGTAACGGATGAAGGTCCCAGGCAGAGAGCTGTCATTGAGTTTCTTTTGGCGGAGAAACAGGGCTTCGCAGATATTCATAGGCGCTTTCAGAATGTCTACGGAGGCCTGGCAGTGAAGAAAAACACGGTGAGTCGTTGCCGAGGGGTCTGTCATCATCGAAACAAGGTCACGCAAACCTGCCCAATGTCCGGCGTGCCGGGCGGCCGCACACAGCTGTGACTTCTGCAATATTGGAACTTAGGGACACTCTTACTCGAGGTGACCGACACATCACAATCAAACACTTCGCTGCCTCATGACAACGCAAGCGTTCACTGAAGTTTGCGCAACCGAGAGGAGCTCACAAAACCGCATCGGACTGTTCTTCCTCACGTCCCACCTCCCGGACCGCGTACCTTCTGACTTCCATTTGTTTGGCCCAATTAAGCATGCGCTCCGTGGGAAGCGGTACATGGGTGATAGGGAGGTTATTGATGCATCATGACGTTGGCTTCGACTTTGACAAGTAGGGGAGAGTGGGGGAAATACACGCACCTAAGGAAAAATCGATGTGAACCATTCGTTACGTCATTAAAGCCTACGAATATAAGTACATACCATACAGTGGACATTTCTCCACATATTCCTATCGTCTGTAAATGGTTATAAACAATACCTTAATTTTGAACATTAAAATAAAAAAAGTGCAAATGAGTGGTATTTCCCACCCCTGAGGGTAATGACACGCAAAGTACTGGATAACAGCACGCAAAACAAACAAACCATAAAAATGTACAATACTCTCTATTTTTATTTGCTTATTAGTTACTACAAATAGTAAGCAGTATATTTAAGAACGAAATAATGTAATTCTACAAACATCTTTTATAAGTTTCGTTTTTTACATTTCTATTGATGTGAAAAGAGTTCATTTTCTCATACAGCCAAAATCGCACTTGTAACCTTTTGGAGTGTTCCAACCACTACACTCTTCATGACTCCATCCGCTACAAGACATACATCGACACCATAGTTCTCCATCTTTCCCAAAGTCTCCAGAAACTAAACAGACTTCTTCTGAAATCGCCAATGGATCAGTATCATCCATTTCACGTCATCACAAATGTTCTGCAAGTCCATATTTAGGTCATCCTCGCTGCTAATTTAACTTTTTTGGTGGTGTTTCTTTTTATATAATGTCTGTATCTTCTTCGAGACTTTTTGAAGTTGAAGATTTCTCCACTTATCTGCTTTGTCATTAAGACTTCATTTTCTTGTTTCCTTCAGCTTTCTTTTCCATGGATTCTTTTTGTTTCTTTATTGATAACTCTGTTAGCAGTTTATTCTTCTCTGGAGTAGCTGTAAGGATCACTGACTTTCCCTTAGGCTTTCTCTTGGCTTGTTTCGTCTTAGGAAGAAATTGTTTTTGTTTTGGAATAAGAGATGTTAAATACATTAACGTGCTTGACACATGCGCTTTTAGTTGATGTTGTTGTGACCTTTTATAGGCCTACTAGAAGTGGAACATCTTCTGCTGGAGATCCAGGAATATGTTCTTGATTCCTTTTGGGGATATGTGGCTCGTTTGTAGATGCAACCGCTTCATTTCCATTTGTTGCATTCGGAACCTCTTCATCTTCAAGGAAACATCTCTTAAGATCTCACATTGTTGTAAGTCGTCATGGTGAAATTTGTTTGGATTGAAAGAGGAAATCCCACCTGCCTTAAACTCTGACTGCCCTTTGTCCATGGTAGTGACCTTAATATATGCCTTATTAAAAAGTTCTGCTAACTCATATGATGTAATTTTTTGATACACCTGTGACTTCATATACATGTCACATTCACTATTGAAAGCTGATTTCAAAGAAGGAAATAATGTAACATCTAGTGGTTCAAGCTTGTGGAGGTATGGTTAGCATGCAAAAGAATTTTTTTACAAAATTTTAAAATTTCAAGTGAAATGTGGCTGCTGTGATTATTTAAAATTAGCCGCACAGGGTAATCAATAGTTGACTTTACATTGTTCTGAAAATATTGGATCCATTTGAAAAATAATGACTCATTGGACCAGCCTTTGACAGAACAACCATATATTGCTCCAACTGGTCCATCTTTACTTAAGAGATATGACATCCTCTTCCTGGGGAAGATAAATATAGGGGGGATGTAGGCACCAGCAGCACTGAAAAAACATATCACAGTCACGTTTTTCCCCCTTTCCCGAGACGTGGCCTTACCTCTTTGTTTAACACCTTTAGGAGCCAAAATTCTCTCTGGCTTTTGTACAGTATTTATGCCCGTTTCATCGGTGTTGAACACTCTCCTCTCTTTATATTTTTCAAAGAAATGTTCTAAGTTTTTAAAATAAGCGTTAACCTCTTCTTCATTAAATGCCTGTATTCTGTTAATGCTAGTTCATTCAGGTTTTCCCATGCTAATACTTGGGTTTCTTTTTAAAAATAGAGCAAGCCAATCATTTCCAGCTAACCTAGATGACTTATCAAAATTGTTTACAATGTTTTTAGCCTCTGCATACTCAAATGCAATCTTTCGCAGCTGGATGCATGTAATGCCATAGAGGAGCTTGGCCATTGTAATAACATGATCCCTAATCTCATTTTCCTGTTATGTCGAAAATGTTGGGTTTCTTCCAAGTTTTGGACCCTCGGTATTTTTACGTTCATTCGCGTTCGCAGAGTAGCTTCATGAATTCCGAAAGCTCTTGATACTTCTCGTATTTTTCTTCCAGATTTGATGGCATCAAAAGCCTTACAAAGTTCCTCTTGCGTCCATTTTGCTTTCTGTGTTTTTCTTTTATAATATCTACCCATCTGAAATTTTTTAAAAAAACTCGTTAGTATCGAAAATTTAACCTGGAAGGGGGAATACCACGCACTTCAACATCTGCGTGGCATTACCCCACTGTATGATCGAAGACTACCCTAAGCATAACTCGGCACCTAATTCAAATAGCGGGACAAATCTACAATTAAATTAAAGGTTTCATCTAGGATTAGTAGTTAATACGCAAGAATTACATTAAAGCAACTGACAGTGGCACTTACCTTGCAAAATACAGCCGACGAAAACTATATGAAACACGCCTAAAATAAACAATACTTGACTGCTACAACAATGCCACTGGAAAATGGCTGGCGTAAGGTGCGTGATAGTTGTTACTCCAGCCGGCAGGGTGTCGCACCAACTGGGAACAGCTTGCGCTATTCAAATTGCGTAAATCAGTCTGCGTGGGATTACCCACATGCGTGTCATTCCCCCACCTTCCCCTAGAGCGGTACCATGCTAGCATACAGGCCCTCCCAGCAAGGTGTCGTAAGGGCGTCGCATTGAACGCGGATTATTTTGAAAAATAGCATTTTGTTTCCAAAACAATGGGGAATAATATGACATACAGGAATCCTGAATAAAACCAACATGCTTTCAGAAAAAACATTGCATTGTTTATTCAACACCCTTCGTACAACGACATCTACGTAGATCACCACATAATGTTAGCCAGAGAACACTTTTTTTTTTTAGGTCATCAGTCTTCTGAGTGGTTTGATGCGGCTCGCAACGAATTCCTTCATCTTTCAAGCTTCTGACATTCCACGCCCCGTCTCGAAGAACGTTATACGTTCGTTGATTATTCAATCTTTTTCTCATGGTAACCTCCCCCTTCGCAGTCTCCTCGAGGAGATCCGAGCTGGGGACTATTCCGGAATCTTTTACCAATAGAGAGATCAACATAACATATTCTTAGGAGTCTTCCAATTGAGCTCGGCCTGGTGTCTGCTTTCCCTGGTTTTGTGTTCATTTCTTTCTAGGTCTCATTGACGTAATTCTGTTAACTTTGGATGACAAATGAAATCTGTTTTTAAGAGCAATAGAGTAGGAGTCTGTGGTAAGTTGAAGCCTTGTTTTGTTTTATTTGGCGTGTTCGTGCAATGCATCTGGTAGAGCACTGCTCGTAGAATCCAGGGATCTGCGTTCGATCCTTCGCCTCGATAGCGAAGATCACGAACAGTGTGGGTAGAAAAACTGACATCACGTACCACAAGAAGTTTTAAATGCGTTCTTTATTGTTACTCAGTACTGAACAGAAAACTGAGGTCATTGAAATTGCTCTTCAGCTGATCTGTAAACATACGGACGGAAATGAATGGAACAGAACGAATGGGTTCATTTCACTTACTTTAACGGCATAGTATCAATGCAGTAAATGAAGCAGACAAAAAGGAATGAAAAGGTCTCAAAAATGAGATCCACAGGAAGCGCAAAATAGCTATCCAGGGATGGCTAGAGGTCAAATGTAAGGATGTAGAGGCGTATATCACTAGGAGTAAGATAGATACTGCCTACAGGAAAATTAAAGAAACCATTGGAGAAAAGAGAACCACTTGCCTGAATATCAAGAGGTCAGATGGAAACCCAGTTCTAAGCTACAAAGAAGGGAAAGCAGAAAGGTGGAAGGAGTATATAGAGGGTCTATACAAGGGCGATGTTCTTGAGGACAATATAATGGAAATGGAAGAGGATATAGATGAAGATGAAATGGGAGATATGATCCTGCGTGAAGAGTTTGACAGAGCACTGAAAGACCTAAGTCGAAACGACACACCGGGAGTAGACAGCGTTCCATTAGAACTACTGATAGCCTTGGGAGAGCCAGCCCTACCGTCTGGTGAGCAAAATGTATGAGAAAAGCGAAACGCCCTCATACTACTATAAGAGTATAATAATTCCAATCCCAAAGAAAGTAGGTGCTGACAGATGTGTAAATTGCTGAACTATCAGTTTGATAAGCCACGGCTGCAAAATACTAACAGGAATTCTTTACAGACGAATGGAAAAACTGGTAGAAGCCGACCTCGGGGATGATCAGTTTGGATTCCGTAGAAATGTTGGAACGCGTGAGGCAATACTGACCTTATGCCTTATCTTAAAAAAATTCATTAAGGAAAGGCAAACCGATGTTTCTACCATTTGTAGACTTAGAGAAAGCTTTTGACAAAGACTGAAATACTCTGTTTCAAATTGTGAAGGTGGAAGGGGTAAAATACACGGAGTGAAAGGCTATTTACAATTTGTATGTAAACCAGATGACAGTTGTAAGAGTCGAGGTGCATGAAAGGGAAGCAGTGGTTGGGAAGGGACTGAGACAGGGTTGTAGCCTATCCCAGATGTTATTCAATCTGCATGTTGAGCCAGCAGTAAAGTAAACAAAAGAAATTTTCGGAGTAGGTATTAAAGTCCATGGAGAAGAAATAAAAACTTTGAGGTTCGCCGATGAGATTGTAATTCTGTCAGAGACAGCCAATGACCTAGAAGAGCTGCTGAACGGAATGGATAGTGTCTTGAAAGAAGGATATAAGATGAACATCAACAAAAGCAAAACGAGGATAATGGAATGTAGTCGAAATAAATCGGGTGATGTTGAGGGAATTAGATTAGGAAATGAGACTAGTGAATTTTCCTATTTGGGGACCAAAATAACTGCTGATGGTCGAAGTAGAGGGGATATAAAATGTAGACTGGCAATGGCAAAGAAAGCGTTTCTGAAGAAGAGAAATTTGTTAACATCGAGTATAGGTTTAAGTGTCAGGGAGTCGTTTCTGAAAGTATTTGTATGGAGTGTAGCCATGTATTGAAGTGAAACGTGGACGATAAATAGTTTAGACAAGAAGAGAATAGAAGCTTTCGAAATGTGGTGCTACAGAAGTAAGTTGAAGATTAGATGGGTAGATCACATAACTAATGAGGAGGTATTGAATAGAATTGGAGAGAAGAGAAATTTGTGGCACAACTCGACTAGAAGATGGGATCGGTTGGTAGGGCATATTCTGAGGCATCAACGGCTCACCAGTTTAGTATTGGCGGGCAGCGTGGAGGGTAAAAATCGTAGAGGGAGACCAATAGATGAATGCACTAAACAGATTCAGAAGGATGTAGGTTGCAGTAGGTACTGGGAGATGAAGAAGCTTGAACAGGATAGAGTAGGATGGATAGCTGCATTAAACCAGTCTCTGGACTGAAGACCACAACAACAACATCGTTAATGTCGATAAGTAGCACGATTTTAGAACATGTGTTGTGTTCGAACATTATGAATTACCTCGAAGAATACGGTCTATTGACACACAGTCAACATGGATTTACAAAACATCGTTCATGTGAAACACAACTAGCTCTTTATTCACATGAAGTGTTGAGTGCTATTCACAAGGGATTTCAGATCGATTCCGTATTTCTCGATTTCCGAAAGGCTTTTGGCACTGTACCACAGAAGCGGCTCGTAGTGAAACTGCATGCTTATGGAATAACGTCTCTGTTATGTGACTGGATTTGTGATTTCCTGTCAGAGAGGTCACAGTTCTTAGTAATTGACGGACAGTCATCGAGTAAAACAGAAGTGATTTTTAGCGTTCCCCAAGGTAGTGTTATAGGCCCTTTGCTGTTCCTTATGTATATAAACGATTTGGGAGACAATCTGAGCAGCCGTCTTCGGTTATTTGCAGATGACGCTGTCGTTTCGTTTATCGCCTTATAAAGTCATCAGAAGATCAAAACAAAGTGCAAAACGATTTAGAAAAAATATTGAATGATGCTAAAACTGGTAGTTGGCCCTAAATAACGAAAAGTGTGAGGTCATCCACTTGAGTGCTAAAAGGAACTTGTCAAATTTCGGTTACACGATAAATCGGTCTAATCTGAAAGCCGTAAATTCAATTAAATACCTTGGTCTTACAATTATGAACAACTTAAATTGGAAGCAACACATAGAAAATGTTTGGGAAAGGCTAACCAAAGACTGCGTTTTATTGGAAGGGCACTTAGAAAATGTAACAGGCCTACTAAGGAGATTGCCTGCCCTACGCGTGTCCGTCTTTTTAGAATACTGCTGCGCGGTGTGGGATCCATACCACACATGACAGACGGAGTAAATCGAAAATGTTGAAAGAAGGGCAGCACATTTTGTATTATCGCGAAATATGGGAGAGAGTGTCACAGAAATGATACAGGATTTGCGCTGGACATCATTAAAAGAAAGGCGTTTTTCGTTGCGACGAAATCTTCTCACGAAATTCCAGTCACCAACTTTCTCCTCCGAATGCGAAAATATTTTGTTGACACCGACCTACATAGGGAGGAACGATCACTACGATAAAATAAAGGTCAAGAAAGTTAGGTTAGAATCTTTTTTATGTTTGAGGTAGGCTAGATCTTAACCTCTGAGGGTGGATTGGATACCACGACGCCTGTGTTCTTGCATACGAGTGCTAGACAGTGGCTTCTGCTATTAAAGAGGCGCCATAAGCATGTGAATGAGCTTTCGTGTACCGTACAGAATGGGGCGATTACTATATACTCTGTCCTCAGTTATCGAAATAACCAGACAAGTTTTACAAATATATGAGATGATAGGAGAAACGTTTTGTTACATACTCGAGATAATTCGTGGTGATCTTGAAAAGCAAGTTATAGTCACTCTGTTTCGTTGTATCTATTTGAAGCTTTGCAGACGTACGCCGATTAACCTTCAATGACTGTCGTTTAGTACATGAGTGAAAGACAAGCATAAAACGTAGCGTAAGGTACTCGGAAAAGCTAAAGCACATGAAAGTGGAAATACATGCCGACTACGACATTTGCAAACTACTTCAAACTAACGAAACCACTATCCTACTGGCATAAAACGCCAGTAAGAAATAATAATAATTTGTAGACAACTAGTGACAATCTACGAGAAAAAAGATCCACCACAGTAGCTATAAGCATATAAGGTACGCCTCCCATTTCACTTGAACACATTACTTTTTGAAGCTATAGTCTATGCCTAAAATTTCCAATAAAGATTTTGCGCATTTGAGATTTCGAATAAACCTGAGAGTGCACTCCATAGATTCGGATCTATAACTCATTTACAATATTTTCGTCCTCAGGATGCTTCAAACAAACTCTTTTCACAAGCTGTGACACTGTCGCGAATAAAGCAGCGACTCATATATACAACAAATTTCCTTTAATTTGCGTCTGTGGTCACAGACGTGTCCTTAACAGATTACTGGTTTCGGTCCATAATGACCATCATCAAATCTGTTTTATAAAAACAAAGACCTAATGTACAACATCACTCTCCTCGTGGGATTAGCCGAGCGGTCTAGGGCGCTGCAGTCATGGACTGTGCGGCTGGTCCCGGCGGAGGTTCGAGTCATACCTCGGGCATGGATGTATGTGTTTGTCCTTAGGATAATTTACGTTAAGTAGTGTGTAAGTTTAGGGACTGATGACCTTAGTTAAGTCCCAAAACATTTCACACACATTTGAACTTTTTTTTTTACAACATGACTCGTGCGTATGATGTTATTTACATATATTTGACGATACTGGTGCTGCATTTAACTTTTAACGATGCCACTATGGTTGAAGTACATTAGGACTTAGTTGTTGTAAATCAGATCTGATGATGGTCATTATAGACCGAAACCGGTAATCTGGTAACAGAAATGTTGTGACCTTAAACGTAAATTAAAGAAACACTAACTCACTCTTTCTTGGGCTAAACTTATCAATTTCTCACGCTCCATATATCGTGTGCGAGAACATCGGTCGATTTGACCGAAGAGAACAAAGTGGTTTCCGTTTCTCTGACTTTCGTGCGAAGTCTGTGCGTTCGGGAGATATGATCGGCTATAGTGTGACCGCGCCCATACTGGCGTACTGATTAGAAAAGATCGCTCGTATGCGGCCTATGTCGGTCGTCAACGGAACCCACCGACGTCGGAGCCACTATGTCGGCAGCCTACGCCGGTAGACAAGCGGCTCCCGAAACTGGACAGGCTCGCATCGTCCCTCTCGCTGCGCAGTTAGCACCTGCTAAGCCGGTCTAATGACGTCGGCGGGCCCGCGGCAATCTGCAGAGCACTGTTAACGAAGCGGTCCGTGCCCGCAGCTTCCGGATGCCCGCGTCTTGCACAAAGCGCCGACAGCTGCGGGGGCGGCCCGACGGCCGGTGTTTGCAGACGGGAAAGCACGGCGGCACACCGCAGAGAAAGCGGAGATTACCATCGCAGCGACGCCTGATATTGTCTTATGGTGGTGAGCGTTCTCGTGGGAGTTATAGCGCAGGCTCGTCCTGGACGATGAAAACGAGATTCACAGGAAATATTTCTCCACTCGTGACAGCCTATAGGGCGCTTTGGAAGTTGGGCGACTGCCAGTGGTAGGTAGATCTGTGCTTCGGTATCTCAGTTGGTAGAGCACTTGCCCGCGAAAGGCAAAGGTCCCGAGGTCGAGTCTCGGTCGGGCACACAGTTTTAATCTGCCAGGAAGTTTCATATCAGCGCACACTCCGCTGCAGAGTGAAAATCTCATTCTGGAAACATCCCCCAGGCTGTGGCTAAGCCATGTCTCCACAGTATCCTTTCTTTCAGGAGTGCTAGTTCTGCATGTTTCGCAGAAGAGCTTCTGTAAAGTTTGGAAGGTAGGAGACGGATACTGGCAGAAGTAAAGCTGTGAGTACCGGGCGTGAGTCGAACTTCGGTAGCTCAGTTGGTAGAGCACTTGCCCGCGAAAGGCAAAGGTCCCGAGTTCGAGTCTCGGTCGGGCACACAGTTTTAATCTGCCAGGAAGTTTCATATCAGCGCACACTCCGCTGCAGAGTGAAAATCTCATTCTGGAAACATCCCCCAGGCTGTGGCTAAGCCATGTCTCCACAGTATCCTTTCTTTCAGGAGTGCTAGTTCTGCATGTTTCGCAGAAGAGCTTCTGTAAAGTTTGGAAGGTAGGAGACGGATACTGGCAGAAGTAAAGCTGTGAGTACCGGGCGTGAGTCGTGCTTCGGTAGCTCAGTTGGTAGAGCACTTGCCTCCGAAAGGCAAAGGTCCCGAGTTCGAGTCTCAGTCAGGCACACAGTTTTAATCTGCCAGGAAGTTTCATATC
The DNA here is from genome assembly GCF_023897955.1 of Schistocerca gregaria. NCBI lineage: Eukaryota > Metazoa > Arthropoda > Insecta > Orthoptera > Acrididae > Schistocerca > Schistocerca gregaria. Next base: position 453,949,126 of record NC_064924.1, read on the forward strand.
AGCGCACACTCCGCTGCAGAGTGAAAATCTCATTCTGGATTCTTAAACCTAACTAACCTAAGGATATCACACACATCCATGTCCGAGGCAGGATTCGAACCTACGACCGTAGCAGTCGCACGGTTCCAGACAGCGCGCCTAGAATCCAAAATTTTCATCAGTCCGTTAAAGAAGATGGCTTTATCACCTGACAGGTACTCGATATCGTAGGAACCGACCCAAAAAGCATGTCACAGGTCCTCCCACTCCATCCCTTAGACAGAGTGGCACAATACGGAAAATTTAAAACTCATTAACAAGAACTGTTCGTTCAACACAACCAGAAGGTACATCACGAACCAGTTAAGGGTCGAGACGTGGGGTTTAGTAGAAAATACTGACGAAAAAAACGAAAAACAGTCGTTATACCAACACTAAAAACTGAAGATGGCTCGATGATTCGTTCTTGGAGACAATCAACAGAATACCTGCTTGGCACACTCCTCCCCCACGGCACGGGAAGTAAAGATACTAGCTACACTGTGAATATCCTAAGATTTGGATCACTACACCGTTTCGTGAAGAAGAACTAATCCTACACATAATAAAATCGAAAAACGTAAGTCTACTCATGTTGAACTCCAAGCGGCTATCTGTGGTCATTACTTAGAAGAAGAACTTTTTAGGCGATATCACTATAAAACTTTTTATTGTAGATAACCGGTTTCGGTAAAAATAAGTTACCATCTTCAGATATTGCTAAAAGGTAGCGCAAAACGTAACGTCTATTACATAAAGTAGGTGATATTCATCCCGAGGTTCTCAAAGACGTAAAGTGCAGATATTTCCATCCATAACCTAACTGATCAACAGTTCACTAATACTGAGTAGGGACCTGCCAGCTGGAAATTAGCAAAATCTGTAATAATGAAGAATGTCAGTAATAAGTATCCGGATAATCCTAACAAATTATAATCCATTCTGAGTGACTCTGATTAATAAAATTGCAAAAGTTCTACAAAGACACGTATACAGCAGATTACTGCGGCACATGGAACTCCACTCATTTATTAAGTGTGATTTAGGTTTTAGGAAACGGAATAGCACCGTAAATTAATTCAGGATAGTCGGAACAATAGAATTATGTAACATAAAACAGAGAATAGCTTTATTAATGGCAAATTATATTATGACACACTGTGTTAGCGTGTATGCAAGAGTGACATGTACCCTTGTCTCTACATTAAAGACGGGGGTAGCGCAGTGGTTAGTACACTGGACACGCATTCTGGAGGACTATGTTTCAAACCCGCGTCTGGCCGTAGGTTTTCCGTGGTTTCCCTAAATCGCTAAAGGCAAATGCCGGGATGGTTCCTTCGAAAGGGCACGACCGCGTTCCATCTCTGTCCTTTCCTAATCCGAGCTTGCGCTCCGTCTCCAATAATCTCGTTGTCGACGGGTCGTCAAACACCAGCCTCGTCCTATTCCTTCTTTGTCTCTACATTACAGCCTTCCAAGTTATGTAGCGAGAGTTGTAAAACGGACAGCAAGCACACAAAAAGTATCAAAAGAACTACAAGGGACGCAAATAAAGGTCGATTTGCGGACTTACATTTTGGGGTTAAACCTCTCTTGTGCCAATGATGTCAGGCACGGCGCGGTGGTACGGTACGATATTGATTCCCACAATCCATGGAAAAACAGACCTTGTCTTGATGTCGTAGTCTATGTTTGTTGGCCTTTTTTTTAAATATTAAACGGAGTCTTCAGCACTACGAGATCGGCTACGGTTTGCAAAAATGCAAAAGTCACAAAAGCAGTGTCAATTGTGGTGATTGCGACAAGTTTTATGTGGCACAAACGCAGACTGGAACTTCCTTTAAAAAATGATTCATACAACACACACATGGCAGTAAAGAAGGCAGTATTACAAGGCATCTTGTACAAAATAACCACACACTAGGTGAAATTCAACACAGTTTTAAAATACTACAACGCACATAAAGGGGTAATTTTGATTATGCTCAAGGAATTGAGAGTTTTTGAGATCAAAACATTTTATTCAGAAATATTAAATGAAGAAACAGATTTTTTTCAAAAATTGCTTCTCAGTTTATTCACTGAGCACTTGTAAATACATTTTTCACCCGCCCAGGTTTCGATATATAGTGACTCACTACATTTCAGTATCATACAGTATTAACTATATACCGTAAATGTTGTGCATCGTTGTATAGCTTTCCCCTGAGATTCGAATTTTACGCGGGATAAATATAGCATAATTATTTAGCTGTATGTACCGCGACGTACACTCGTCTTCCTCACTGACCTATAAAACTTTATTAGCTACTCTTTAGCGATTGATGCTGTATGGCGTAAGATGAAAGCTCCTGTTAACATTGCTATTGTATTTACTGTAAAATGCTCTCAGAAAATTAAATTTTAGTTGTGACAAGTAGTATTGTTTTTACAATACAAAAAAACCATTTTGTAGTCATAGGACTAAACAATGTTCGAGAAATGTTATTTTATACACATGTCAGTTTTAATACTGATTTATTTCTATTATAAGATTCTACTATCCGTTTATTTTAATCTTTAAGAATTGGTTCGGATTCGCTGAATCCGAAAATATGTAAATTAATAAATTTTGAACCATTCACGGGAGGTCGCACAAATGTGCTGTGCCGTCACTGCTACCTTTTAATTTCACACTAGTTTTTTTGCAAGGTAATCTGGGTGGTTGTTATTTTACAATTGTTTGAACTGAGTGTAATTGTGAAAATAATACCAAAGCAGTTCAGGGGCTTAATGCCAGTAGAAGATTTCGGTAAAGCGCTTGTCAATTTTCAAGCAATTTTATCAGCAAGTCAGATGCGTAAATGTTTTTGTTCATTTACCCGTGATTGTTTACAAGACCAAGATAAATGTTAGCTATATTCAGGGCCAACTGTTTAATCTGAATAATTTGTTTCACAGCCAGACAGCATGCACAAATTCCATTGAAAACAGATTCCCTTCTCGCAGACGAACTGTTTGATGTAGCGGCTAGTCTGCATTTCGCATCGTGTAGCGACAGCTCGATATATTTTCGTTCAGAATTAAATTTTCACATGGTTATGTTGCCCTGGACCAAGATTTACGTATGTCGACATGAAAATAAGCTTTCACATTTCTCAGATACTAACTTGACACTTAGAAAGACGCCTTCAAGTTTTAGCAGAAATGTTTCAAAATTTCACGATGATTCCATACTATTTCCAGCCCTCATTTGTGGAGAGGCTCAACTCTAACCTCAAATTTGCGCTGATGATACTGCATGCAGACACTCGGAACAAAAGAGACGAATCAATCCCATGACTGAATCTAGCGTTCAATTCAGCCCATCACGAAGTAATAATGAAATGAAATGTCATCAGGGCATTGCTCATGTCCATGGTTTTCAGCTACCTGCTGAACTCTCTCTTGACGGATTTGTAGTCCGCGAACGATCTCCTTCCAGACAAAATCACTTCTGAAATTTATCCAATAAAACTGGAGATGAACCAGGACCAATTCTGATCTCACACACGGGAGACAGGCGTTGAGTTATAACAATGGTCAACGTGCATTTACGATAAAAGTTTGTGACCAAGTCTTCATCCGTAACTTCGATGCAGAGGGCAGGTGGTGTGGAAATATTGCGCAAGTTGTCACCTCGATTTATATTACCTTGTAAGGTGAGCAAAGCGTTAAAGCCAGTAAGCATCCTTGTCTGCTATCACGTTGTAGCCAAGACATCAAGGATGCACATCACTCAGGTGAAATGTGTCATGCAGCTATAGCTGTTTCCAACTCCTTCCCCAAGGAGGTGGAGCTTCTCGAGCTCACAGTGGGGGCGGATGATTTGTGCAGCCTCCTATCGATTTTGGTTGCCATCAGTAGTCATGATTTTTGCCTGAGCGCCACACCGGCGCTCATACAAGACATGCGTGAAGAGCTCTGGGGTGTTTGGTCAGGTAGTCTTCGTCCAGCCAGTGGGTAATCAAGAACTGATGGCTCCTCTAGGTGCCAGGAAGTAAGCCACCACATGAGTGCAAGTGCAGCGAGTCAGGGACAATTGTTCACGCTGTTCTGGGAGAGTGGATTTTGGACGGTTAGCCATCGTTGATCGTGCAACGACACACCTATGTGGTTACTAAGATGTACCGTGTGGTTCTCTTAGATGTAATGTCATCCTATGTGTTCCATGCACTTTGATGTTAATTGCTTGTGCCAGGAATGTGCATGTAGTAACCCACCTGGCCATTTTGTGAAGAATACATTTTTTTTATATTTTTCTTTATTTTGGTCGTTTCTGTTGCTTGTGTGCCGTGCTCTTCCAGTACTAAGTGGTGTGCTACCGTGTGACACAGTTTTTAGACTGATTTTAAATTCTTTAGAATGTGTTGTACAACTGTTAGTTGTACTGTAAATTTAAATGGTGATTGAATCCATTCGTCTTTGCACTCTAGCGGAAGTTTTCAGTTTGTATAAATTCAAAGCATGTATTTTGTGGCCAACACTAGAATATGAACTGAAGCCAAGCTGATGAGTGAACTTCATTAGTGTTTGTTTTATACTTCATTGGCCAGTATCATTTTGGAAAGTAAAGCTCTTCCAACCGTCGTTCATCGGTAGTTGTAAGAATTATGTGCCTTCCACATATTGGGCAGATTGATTAGCAGACCTTGTTACCGTAGAAAAGTTTATGTGCTTGTGAAGTTGTACAGCTGCTGTACAGTCTAAATTAGATTTTGAGTCGTTATGGCGCATTGTTCTAAGCGTTTAATACCTGTTGCACTAGGTAGTTTATCGCACAAATGGTAGCTTGCCACTAAAAGACTGATATGGCATTTCTCACTGATTTGTGGCTCACTAATTCAGTATAATTTTTACTGCATAGATGGCCGTTGCCGTTCTGAATACCTTCTTAGTATTAAACCTCAAAGAGATATTTACTATTGTGTTAGATCGTTTTTAATTCTTTGTACTACATTCATTATTACTAATATTGCTCAAACTAGACAGTTCAACACACATCCAGCCTACCTGATCTAGGTTTTCTGTGATTTCCCTAAATCAATTCAGGCAAATGCCAGGATGATTCCTTGGGAAGGGCACAGCCGACTTCCTTCCACATCCTTCCCTAATCTGATGGAACTAATAACCTAGGTGATTGGTCCCCTCCCCCAAATCAACCAATCAAACTAGAACACTCCTCCAAATGTACTAAAATTTTCTTATATGTATTAAGTTTCAAAAATTTCACTTTTAGTTTGTTACAGCCGTTTATGTCAGGGCGAACTCAGTAAATTCAAATATTTTAATGTTTACATGACTTTTCTCCCATGCCAAAGATTAATACCTCAAAGCATTTCAGTTTTCTGGTTCCAAGCAAACGAAATATTTTATGTTTAAAAACTAAAATAAGCATTGCCTGCAAACAGCATGATAGGTATACCGAGAGTAGTTATAACCAAAGGAAGCGACTCGTGTTGTGCTGAGCACAGTGATGCATGAATGCTACATGGTGTAACTCTTTTATAATGTTTTTAGTTTTATTATGTGATACACAGCGCTAATTTGCGCTACTAAGAGATGAAATACCATACCGATGTTGTGTGACCAGTAGAAAAGGCAATTACCTTATAGGCCCAAAGTGCAAGTTCTTCAGTTTCCGAATGAAGAAAAATTATTAGAAAAATTAAAATGAGCTATCACCAGACAAAATTTAATAATAAAAAAAATAACAAAAGTAAGTCAAAATGTTCAATTATGATTATCCTGTAAAATGAAGGTGATAATGTGAAGCATAAGCTTAAATTTATACATCCCCAAGCACATACTGTGTCAATGTTTTGAAAGCACATTGCTGATTTAGAATACTACATATGTGGGTTTTATTACAATGTGAACCAAGCTGCTCTTAGAAATCCAACAAAAAGTTGTGTTTAACACGTTAAGTTATTCGGGTATGGTAGCTTTTCAGTTTGTTTTCCATGCAGTTGGCTTCATCATTTAAAGTTATATATTTGTGCAACTTTCTGGGATTTTAGATGGTATAGAGAAAATTGATTGTGGTCTATGGTTATCTTGTATGTCTCTGTCACCATTTTGTATATTGGACATGTAACTGTATTTTCAGGATATTCAGGGAAAGTACTATCATTAATAATTTGATTTACTGGATAGAGCATAGGCGTCCTGATTTCCATAATTGTACAGTTTTGAACACAGTTATTGAGGCCATTGTAGCCCTCTGCCCTGGATCTGCTCAGCTTGTTTACCGAGTAGGTAAGATTTGTAGCAGTAATTATTCTCCAAGTGAACCTTTCACCTGTTTTACTCTGTGACTGCAAATGGAAGACTTGAAGATCAGACATATCAGCACTTTGTGATACAAGGGAAAGTTCGTATTTCACAGAACATTCGTTGAGAGTCCTACAGCTAGTTGAGATAATGATTTCCTCCTTTCCCATGTTTATTTCACTTTTTCCCACATTCCACACTGGTTTACATTGGTTTTACAATTTAAAATGTGCTCTTCATATAATTTTAGATATGAAGTTTTTTTGAAGTCTATAGAGTTTGTCTTGTTCTCACAATTATCAACAGTTACGTCCTTCATCATGAGTAAAATACACTAATTTTACTGTGTTTCGATGTGTACCATTTTTTGTATGTTGTAGATTGTGACCGCTGCCAGTGCTTCACCTTTTAGAAACAAGAGGGCTGTTAGTACGTAGTGTCTGCTTGATGATGGAAAGGAATGTGAAGAAGCATTCATTAAGATATTTCTCACTGGTTTGTATATTGGACAACTCTGTTTAAAGTCATTTCTCATTTTTAAGTGTTCTCTTCATAGAGAATTATGTATGTATTATGAGTAGTGTGTTTTCAGTTTTGAGTCATATGTCAACATAGTCTGATATTCATAATTTGATGGTGTCACATTCTACTTGTCAAGGCATCCTTCCACCCCAGTTCGTTTTTCATTTAAGTAACAGTAATCCATTTACAAATATGATAGTTTCTACTATACTATTATAAAGTAGACCTTCAGTAATGTTAGTTCTTTTTTATTGTGATCATGATAAATGGTCCTTCATAATTGTCTTATGGGTTATTGGTTATAAGTGTACGAACAACATTTTTGCCCTCATGAAATTATAAAAGAATTGCAAGAGACTAGAAGCAGTTCCATCTGTTTCTGTAATTGCCCTCACTGTTTGAGCAAACCTTGAGGCTACAGGGTTGGTCCTGAGGTAAAGAAGCAGAAACGTGAAGAGCAAAATATTCACTCACCTGTTGAAGAGAGTCTGAAGGAAAGGGAAGTATGTTTAAAAGTTCGGTCCATTGCATCACAGTGTGAGCTGAAGGTCAAACTGTCAATGTCAAAACTGTCTGATTTGTGGAGTATTACAAAAACTACATCTGTATTATTTACTAACATTCAAACAGGTCCTGCTCCTGTGACAAAATGTTCTGTTCTTGTTAGTGAAACCAATGATGAATAGTATTTGTTTTGAACAAGTGAACAAACAAGTTAGGCCTAAATAGGGATGAGTTTCTGCGAAAGTTTTCAAGCATTGTCAAATCAGATAATCTGTTAGACAGAGTGGAAAAAGCAGACATGTAGATTAACATAGCAAATAATACTGAGAAGATTAAGAGTTTTGAGTGTGACATTCTGCAGACATTTTAGTTATCTGAGTATGAAAAGAGCAAAAGCATTCACTTTATCATTGAATAGCTGAAGTTACTATGATCAAAGAAACTTTTGCATACTCCATCAGATATGATACTTTCTTGTTTATATTACAGTATTTCTCCATGTGCTTATGGATTTAATATGGATTTTTTTTGTAGGCCCTCATCCATCAACAATTCAAAGAGTGTGTTCTAGTATTACCTCAGGTATCCAGAAAGAATCACGTGAAAATAATTTTTGTCATATGCAAGAGTTAAATGTAAATTTCTTAAACCACATATTATGTCAACCTTCTTATAGATGAAACATATCTAAAAGAAGTCAAAGGAGGAAATGTTGTTGATATGGTAAATGGTGAATATTAGACAGCAATATCAGCATTTTTTTCATTACCCACAATATACAGAGTAATTTTAAAGATGTTGTTCATATTTTGCTTGTCAAGAAATTAACAGGTGATAATTTGCATCAGTGGATTAAAAGAATTCTATTTGGTCTTGAAAATACAGGATACAGAGAATTGTCTGTCATTTCAGACAATAATTGTGTTAATAGAAAATCAGTGTCATCATTTTCAAATCCCACTGCATTCTCTTATATATGTAACCACCCTAAAGTTCAATGAGACCCTTGCTTTTGTTAATTGACTCTGTACGCATTATGAAGTGCATCTGGGATAACAAACAACATTTTTTACGATTTATCCCACATTTAAAAACAATGTTTCTAGCAGGCATTACGCCTGTTTTGACACCTTACTGAATGTAAATGATGTTGAACATGAACATTAGCAAAACGTTGTTGTGGTATGACTTTGAAAACAATGAGAAACAATAACTTTGAAAAACAAAACACTAAATTAACTGTGAAAGTTTTCAGTGATGTCACAACTGATGCCCTTCAAAACCCTGCATACAAAACACGCCTTATCTCACTGTGTAGGAACAGCAAATTATATTTGTTTGTTTGTCAATGGTGTAAGATAAGACTGATTTGCTTGAAGAGGGATTTGTAAAGCATAGGCCATTATGTGCAGGTCAGTACATCATCATCAGGCAGATGTGTAGGTAGAAAAGAATGTACACTTGCCCCCTGTAATCAAGCTAGTTTCAAAATCAATTGTTTTCGTAGAGATCAGCGTACAATCCATTCAGGATATTTTCTCTGTGGTACCAAATACTGACTTTGATATTTGTTCCCTGCATGATAAAACAGTACTTAATTCATCAGAAATGCGAGCAAATTGCAATAATGATTTACCTGTTTTGACATATGCAGGTTACTGTTATTACTCTGTTCTGAAACATACAAAATGTGAGTTTTTTTAAAGGTATTCTGGTGTTATGTGAGATTTTAGGTGATCAAGAAATGTATTCCCTAAAGCAGAATGTGAGTAGAGCAAAACTACTTACACCTTGCTCTCAAGTTAGCAGTGTGTTTGTCACTACTTACCTGTCAATAAAGAAACTGTGTGGTAAATTTTAAACTGAAGTTCTTAGTACCAAATGAAAGAGAACTGGTTTCAAATCTGACATGAAATTCAGTTTTAATGACTCCTCAAGATATTTGCAGAACAAATGTTTTTTCTTAACAATTTCACTAGCAAAAAGAATCAAAGCATTTTGAAGGATGTCGACCCTACAAAGAAAAACATATTTAACAAAAGTAAGAGAAGCCTGAATTAAGCTTTAACTTTATACAGTGTGCAGAATTTGTGTGGAGGAATATGGTTGCAATCACACTATATGAATAAGCTATATCAGTATTGTAATTCATTATTAACCTGTTTTCATTGTAACTATTAAGAACAATAAAGCTATTGCTTAAAAAAGGATTGAGTAATAGATCTTTCCTTGTGAAATCAACCAACAGTCTAGTTCTTGACGCCTTAGATTTTGATAGTTTCTTTTTTTTTCATTGTGCTCATTGTGCTACTTGCTCCAACTGTTATTACCTTCACATTTTCATGAGCTGTACAAACGCAAACATTGTGACCCCCGTTAGCTCCACATATAATACAACGGTTTGGCCTTAATATAGTGAAATTTGAGAATCCAATTTGATCTGAAAAGTTTGTACACTTCTCTTAGGTTTCGTAAACGTAACCCATTTTGAACATACATATCCTTGCCATCACCATCGTTTCGCATAGAAATATAATCCTGTTAGTCAGGTATTCACCTGCTAGTATTATCATTACAATAAAACTCTTGCACTAACAGAACTGTTTTAGCAGTCACGGACTGTCCAGGCCTAGAATCAGGAGCAGAGAGTGCTGGTATGTCGTTTTCTTCCACTATTTTTTTCTTTTCTTACGATGTATTTGCTTACTCCAGACTCTTTCTATATGAGTGCACTGCCGACATTGATCAGGGAAGTCAACACTACAAATTTTTCACTTTTACTTAAAATGTAAACCTTTTCTTTACACTAGTAGTTCATTTCTGCTTGTGTATCATCACTGCCACATATTTTCTCATGTTCACCCATTTCTATTTGAAAGAAAGTTTCAGTTAATTTCAATGCAATTTCATCAACTTTATCTGTGAAGTATTTATTTGATCTGATAAAGTTCTTCATTATTGAGGATTTCCTTACTGATGCTAAAGAGGTGTTCAACAAATGCAAACTTTCTTCAGCATTCACACATTCAGGGTCATCAGATATTCTACAAGTCAATTGTTCTTGTCTATAAGATAATTTGGTTTCAGTTATCAGTGGTTCAGGTTTTCTTTCATCGATAATTTCTCTCTACATAAAGTGCAGATTTTCATTCTTTCTTCAGTACCAAAATTCAGATCAATCTTCCAAGAAATTTCCAAGATACCCTTTGTGAGCTTCTTTTCAAGGGAGTGCAAGAACACTTTGACCACTTTTTATCCACAGTGTGTGTTCTTAAGAAATCAAAAAAGATAAATCACTAACAGAAAAAAGATAAAATCTGTAAGAGGTATAAAAATGTAAATTTCATTAGTACAAATTCTATTAATACATTAATTGTGAGTGTACCAAAATCAACACCTTTTTTAAATACCATTACACAAACCTAATAATGCATGCTAGTGAAGTTTAGTGCTAGAGTCGTCAGATTGTACTGAATCTAATTGCTTTCTCTGTAAAGTGCACTGCTACTTTTTAGAAAAGTATCTACATTAATCTTGACTCATGTGTCACATGTTGTATTGCACCAACTTGTCCCCTATTCAATCTTCAGTGCTTTCATAATTTTGTTTCAGAAACCGATTCATTATTGCATCAATAAAATTGAAATGATTTTTTTTAATTACTATTTATTGGTAGTACTCATTTTCTGTTATGTTAGTTGTAATTCATTAATAGTACGACAAACAGCTTTAGACACTGATCTAACATCTATTGAAGACACCTTGTAAATCAGTTGAAATAGGTCTGGGTGCACAAGTAAAATAAAAAGTAATTAATGTGCAGCTAGCAGAAGGGATTTTTCTTTTAAGCTACTGCAATTTATATATAGCTGCTACAAAAATGGCACCACAAGAAACTTGTTAGTATCATTTTAACTTTAGTTTTATGAACCATAGTTTTATGAACCAGTCTGTAAAAGTTGTGATATAGTTGCCAAAGCAAATTTCACTAAAATTAAATTTATTTCAGTATGTTCGTGCTGGAATACTATCATCAGATCTAGCACACAGATTATAGATACTGTAGAAGTTACATTTTATTTTTCAAAACAAAAACATTCTAATTTTGAAAGTTTAAGAATTAAATAATTGATTGTGGAATAGTCAACATTTTTCTGAATCTAGTAAAGTAGCAAACACTTTTGAACCTTAGAAGAAAATGAAAAAGTTGTTCAAATTTCAGATCCATAACGTCACTTGTTTTGGGGATGTGGCTGTTTTAATACATCAAATAATACAAAATTTCCAGTTTTTGGTCGCTTTAAAAATTAGAATTCTTAATGAATTCTATGATAGGTAGAATAAAAACAAGTAATTTAAAACTTCTAAATCATTGACCTTCAAATTAAATTTTTTATTGTTCGATTTCATATGGAATGATCTTGATGATTTTATTATTAAACATGGCAATTTGTGTATAATGAAAAACATGTTTATAGGTCTAATGAAGCCATCAGTAACTGAGTAAGTTTCGGATTTTCTGTATCAGAATCGTTAAGTTTAAAGTAAGTTTCGGATTTTCTGTATCAGAAGAGGTAAGTTTAATTGTACAAGATATATTTGATATAAGGCTAATTTTGTTAAAATAGGGTTGTATGCCACTAGAAATATAATATTTAATCAGATAAAAACGTTTCTAGAAATGTCTGCCAGTAGAAACCGTTCTTCGAGTGACATGACTTGTAAGACTACTCTTGGTATGTGGGTTGCTGAGTGCACATGTCCTCTCTCTAGGTGGCGTTGGTTTAGCATCCCTTAAAAAGAGGAACTTCGACAAGATTGGCGAGGTAGGTCTAGCTTTTGACATTTACTCTATAGCTTCCTCTGGCATGCTTGAGAACTTTCACCTCTTGGAAGCCAATAATCCCACTAGGAATCAAGCATCAGAGTTCAAGCTGAAATTAATCACTGGATGAACAACTTGCTACATTTGAAAACGTTTAAGCCTGTCAAGGAACAGTGTTTTGGTATTGAGCAATTACTGATATAAGCCATTGAATTACAAATTAGGCTTAAGTTGTTGGGTTAGGCCGATAAAGAGATGGTAGATCAAGAGGTTAGTCTCATTCTGAGAGAGGTGAAAGAATCAGGTTCTCATACAATCATTCGGTAGATTTCCAAATTGCATTATGCACTTGCATCAAGGAATTGCGATTCTATTGGTGAATTATCTTGGACAAGAGGTGGAGATTTTATGGCTATCTGCCCGCTTCGAGTTTCACGCTGATGCATTTGGAATTTTGCATCATTTGATCCTTCAGCTACTTTTCCCTTTAAATCAGGAGTCATTATGAAAGGGTGTGACTAAGATATTGCACAAGGAGGGAATGTTGTGGAACCTAAGAAAAAAGTTCAGCGAAAATTGATACAGAGGATTAGCTGTGAGCTCATGAACAAGTATTTTTTGCCTGTTGAGTCCTGCACCCAGCCCCTTGAGCAGCGAACTGAGGAAATTCGCATTGCTATCTCCATGTTAAATTTGAAAGTAGCTTATGGTGATGCAGCGGGCAATATTTTAGAAGCAATGAAGCCAGATGATCGCTCATGTGTGACGTTTTCCCAGAAACCCATCACGTTTCTGGAATTAGATAGATTGGTCTCTAATATTTAAGGTATACAGTATGTAAATGATAAGTGTAGCTTGGCAAAATACGTTTTTGCTACAGGAGATGGTAAAAAGCAAGGTAACAAGGAAACTGGTTCTGTGTCATCCAGTGAGAGGAGTTGTTTCCAGTGTGGCGAGCCAGGACATTTTGTACGTGAATATCCAGTATGGTGCGAGGGGCATCCAAACAGCTGACACCAGAGTAACGTGAAATGTGCTAGGCTCCGTTACCACAAAAGCAATTTAAATGCATTAGGACACTAATGAATAAGTCCTTTTCTTTCCGTTGTGCAGAGTGAAATCACAAACCTTTATGTTCCCTGCTTCATTCTGGAAAGAGTCTCTCATTTGATGATCACGACTCTTACTTGATGTACTGTGATGTATGTAAGGCACCTTCATTACGAACTACAGCCCAGAGTTTCATACTGCCAATGGTCAGGTTCTGCCTTCAATAGGCTGTCTGTGAAGGAGTGTTGGAGTTCAAGATTTTTTCACCGTTAACAGAGGCGATTGTAGTTAAGGATGTATATTTTAATCTGGTTTCAGGATGTGACTGTCTCCAACTAATGGGACTGGTTCTGAATAATGCTCCTAGATGTTTTTCCTTTAAATTTTGCCCTGATAGAGAGTTTCATTTGCGTTTCTGTCAGTGGGTGTAAAGGGTCAACAATCCTGTGTCGCTAGATGTGGGGTTTGAAACAAGTCACTTAGGTATAAGTCAAGCTAAGGGATTACTAGAGATGCTCAGTCAATCCCAGTTGTCTTAGCCGACATATTGGGGGTTATAAATAGATTAAATATAAAATAGGGTTGACCACGATATTTCTGTCTGACAGTTACTGTAAAGGCTGTCATGACAAAATCCTTGTGGCAACTTGTGGATAACATGTTCCGCGATTATGTTATATGGCCATCTACTTCCCCATGTCCCTAGCGATGTCTTTAGTCCCTAAACGTTAGGGGATGCGTTATCATCTGGTAATGAACTATAGAGCTCTTAATCAGAAGGTGATTTTAGAGTCAGTGCCACTAGCGGACGTAAGATTTTTTTTTTACTTGATTTGCTGATGAAAGCTGGTTCACTGTCTTAGAATGAAATAGGGCATTTCATCAAAACCTGCTCACCAAAGATTCCAAACACATAACCGCATTTTGCGCCGGCTGAAATCTCTACGAGTTTATAGGGTTGTTTTCAGGTTATACACAGGGGTTGCTGTTTCGTCACGACTTTTAGGCGCAATATTGGGCAATGTAAAGTTTAAAGCTGTACACAGCTACTTAGACGATGCGACTGCCTACAGCAGGCATTCCAAGACCACATACAGCATCTGGGTCAGATCTCGATCTGCCTCAATGCCACTAATTAAACTGTAAAGCCATCCAGGATGAATCTTTCCCGCAAAGAACTTTCCTTTTTGGAGATGGATGGCATCAACCGACGCTATTAGAACAGATAACGAAAGAATACACGATTTGCACAGATTCCCCCTCCCAAGAATAAGAACAGTCGCCTGTTTTATGGGTATGGCGAACTTTTTCAGGAAGATCATCAGTAATTTTGCATAGCTGGCCACCCAATTCAATAATTTGCGTAAAGAGGGCGAAACTTTTCAGCTTTCAGTGGGGAGTGAATCACCAGTGCTCATTTGACGCCATTAGGATGGCCCTCAGTAATCCATCTGTCTTGGCCATTCCAAATTTCGAGCACCTTTTCGGTGTACAAACAGACATTTTGAGTTCTGGGGTTACTGCTGTTGCTGCCCTTGTAAGAGCAAGATTGTGATCGTCAGCTGGTTGCTTACGCCTCTAGGACCCTATCCCTCTGCTGAGGTGAAGTACTCGGTCTATGAATGAGTGGCCCTGGTAGTGGAAAAGTTTATTTGGAATGGCGCCAATTCATACTTGAAGCCAACAATTAGGCCTTAAGCTTGGTCCTCGCCCATCCTTGAAAATCAGGAAGAATTGCACAGAGAACCGTACACATCGTTTCATTTTGTTTCTTATCGCAGCACATTAAGGATTCAGAAAAACAAATAACTGATGCGTTTTGCTCCATGTTTGACGAGAATAACAATGAATTCTGGGGGAATGATGGGATTGAAGATACAAATTGGGTTTCGGCCATGTTAACAGAGGACTCCCAAATTTCTGGTAATATGAAAGAGAAACAGAGCCAGGATCCTTTAATTCAGTAAATCAAACAGAACCCCTTGCCATGGAGCAGGTGCCAGGGTATAGTTTAAATAAAGGCCTCTATGACCAGGAGTAACAAGAAGTTCGAGATTTGTTTAGCTGGAGAATTTGTTACTGTGATCTTTAGATGTTTTCATCAGTCGTTAATTGGGAATATCTCGATGTCCATAAAATAACCGTGAATGTCAAAGAGCACCTGACATGGTCGACCTTAAGTAAGGATATCCACAGATTATTGTGGGAGTGTGAGAAGAGCAAGACTGTTGAGTCAGATCTTAACTCTTGGAAGGAGCTCCTTCAGTCTATGCTTTACAGTTGTCCCATGGAGAAGTTATTTATTGCATACATTGGGTCATTGCCACGAACCCGAAATTGGAGCTGCCATATTTTCGTTGCTGTGGAGGCCTCTCCAGGTGTTTGTGGCTCATTCCGAGTTGCAGAGTTATTGCTGCTTATTCAACCTGCCATTTGTCCAAAAACTTTTCCACCTTTGGCCATCCGCTAATTTTGGTTAGTGAAAATGTTCCGTCATTTTTATTCTAAAGCTTCGTGAGGTCCTGTTCTGAAACCGCGGCGAGACATTTCGTAACGCGTCCATACCCTTCCCAACTCCCATTTGTGGAGAGGGTAAAATGTAATCTCGAATCTGCGATGATATTATTCCACGTATGCACTCAGAACAAAAGGGATATATCCACCCCCTGGTTGAACCTGTCATTTGACCCATACCATCATGAAGTCATCAGGGCAATGCCCGCAACCTTGGTTTTCAGCTAACTGCTCAATTCTTCCTTCATCAATTTGTGGTCTGTGAGTGATCTCCTACCAGACGAAATCACCTCTGAAATTATCCAACAAAATTGGAGATGAAACAAGACCAATAATGATCTTGCACACCAGATATGGGCAAAGCGTTATAAAAGCCTCAGCTTGCATTTAAGATAAAAGCTGGTGACCAAGTTTTCATCCGGAACTCCGGTGTACGACGACAAGCCGATGGTGCCATTTCGGGAAAGTTGTCACCTCGTTTTACTGGCGCTTGCAAGGTAGAAAAGTACCGAACACAGTCTGTGTCTTTGTCTGCAGTTTCGTTATAGCCAAGAAATCAAGGGCGTACGTCACCCAGATCAAAGTTGGCATCCAACTATAGCTGTTCGCAGATCCTTGCTCAAGGTGGTGGAATTTCTCGAGCTTACAGAGGGGTAGGATGGGTCGTAAGGGCTCCTATCGATTTTTGTTGCCGTCAGTTATCGATATCTTTGACTGAGTGCCACACTGGGGGTCATAAAGGGCGTGTGCGGAGAGCTCTGGGATGTGTGATAGGGCAGTCTTCGTTACAGACAGTGGATAGTCATGAAATGATCTCTCTTCTAGGCGCCAGGAATTGAGTTACCATATGAATGCAAGTACAGCAACCCAATGATAGTTGTTCACATCGGGCTGAGCGAGTGGATTTTGGGCGGTTAGCCGTTGTGGATCATGTACCGAGTCACTCACATGGTTATTGGGAATAACTGTGTGGCTCTGGTAAGTGTAACGCACTGCTTTGAGTTCCATGCACTATGCTGTTAATTGCATATGCCGGTAATGAGCATGTATTAACACAGCTGTTCATTTTGTGAAGAATACAAATTTTTATTTTTTTAAAATTTTATTTTTGGGTATTTTTGTTGCTCGTGTACCGTGGTGTGCCACTATGTGACTCAGTTTGTAGACTACCTTTAAATTCTGTAAAAGTGCTTTGCTCAAATGTATTATAGAAAGTGCTATACATTTTAATGGTAATTGAAACCACTTGTCTTTGTGCTCTGGCGGAAGTCTAGTTTGTGTAAATGCAACGCAGGTCATATACATGGTAGCTTTCACGTGTTTTATATTTCGTTGCCAACGCTAGAATATGAACTGAAGCCGAACTGCTGAGCAAACGATATTAGTGTTTCTTTTGAACTTCATTGTGATAAATAAAGGCAATCATATTAGCCTATAGCATTTTGAAAGCAAAGCTCTTCCAACCTTAATGTGATGTCACTTGCTCATTTTTAATGTGTAGCAGAGTATTAGCGTAGCATGTAGACTATTAAATACAGTTATGACAAGATGTTTCTCGATTGCAACACTTATAAATTTCAACAGAATATTTGTTCCTTGATATGGTACCATGTTGCACATAGGATCAGTTATTCACATTTGGATAAAGCTAACGTCTATGGGATAGTTTTTGTAGTGTCAGAAAAAGAGTGCAGAACACTTAACTGATTTCAAAATAGTACTAATCTCGTATATTTCTATGAATAACACCTCAGCTCGACGCTGGCAACCACGTGTACTTAAACGTCGGCAATCCGCTATAAACGAGTACTAGGTGTTAGAAACGTAGGTACCATGCAGCGTTTGAGGTGACTGGATGAGCAGTTTTGCAGAATTGAACTAACTTAAAAGCAACCGATGTAATAGTGACCTCGTCGCTCTCGTCAAAGTCTATAATCCAGTGGTTAATGAGACAAACCTTCATGCGGGGAATTGGGTTCGATTCCTGGTATTGGTAAGGATTTTTATAAGGCGGGAGGGCTGAACCGCGGTGCACTCAGCCTTGTGATGCCAGTTGAGAAGCTACGTGATTAAGAGAACGCGGCTCCAAGGTCGAAACGTCGACATCGATAGGGAGTGCGGTGCGCTGACCACAACTCCATTCAGCGTCCGATGACGTATGACTGAGAATGATGTGGCGGTCGGTCGACCAACGCGTGGTCTTCAGGGCCGGATCGTGGGGTTTTTTCCTCCCTTTTTCTCTCAGATTTCTGACAATGCTTTAAATTGCATTCCTCTAGGAGAACCGTGGGTACCTTCGAGCACGTGAAATGGATATTATTGTTTTATGTGGTAATTTATAGCTAAAACTCAGTGCAAACAAATGGACTGAAGCGACGAAACTGGTTGCAACTAAATAAATAAAATGCTAAGGGCAGGTTTGGGCGTTCTATTTTCTTACAAATACAATGTAAGTATTTTGGTGATCTAATCAGGCTCGTCATTCTAAATGGATAGGTGGAATTAAGTCTGCCCAGAGACAATGTAGACTGATACACTACGCCAAGTAAAGATCAAAGTAGGCTATATGTAGTAAATGAGAGATTGTCATACGTATATACCGGGTGATCAAAAAGTCAGTAAAAATTTCAAAACTTAATAAACCACGAAATAATGTAAATAGAGAGGTAAAACTTGACACACATGCTTGGAATGACATGGGGTTTTACTAGAACAAAAAAAGTTTACAAAATGTCGGACAGATGGCGCTGGATAGCAAAACGTCAGTGACTGCGTATGGCAGTCGTGTATAAAAGGAGCTGTAATGAGAGAGAGAAACAGATGCGCCAGCAGTCGCTGCATGTTGACGTTACCTGAAAAGGCACTTTTAGTGAAGCTGTATTATGAGAATGGGGAATGTGCTAGTTCAGCGTTACGATCCTATCGCCATAGGAAGGGGACTCGGACGGGTAAAGGTCCGCTGCCAAACGCAGCTGTGGCGAGAATCATTCCGAAGTTCGAAGCCACTGGTTGTTTAGACGATAGACCACGTAGTGGCCGACCGAGCACAAGGCGTAATGCTGCTGATACAGTTCAGGAAGAAATGGAGACTGTAGCGGGTTCGTCTATGCACGGGAAAGTCAGCGCTCGTGCAGTCGCAGGTCACGCCGGCATTCCATACACTACTGTTTGGTTGGCAGTGAGGCGTACCCTCCGATGCTATCCGTGCAAAATCCATCGGCATCATGAACTGTTATCTGGCGATTTAGCGAAGCGGAGGGCATTTGCGGTGTGAGCGTTTCAAAAGATGGCGGAAGATGACGATTGGTTGAGTAACGTGTTGTGGACCGACAAAGCTCATTTCACGCTTCAAGGGCCTGCCAACGCACACAGCTGCAGAATTTGGGCTACCGAAAATCCTAGAACTGTCGTGGAAACTCCATTGCACGACGAGAAAGTGACGATATCGGTTGTATTTACCACATCTATCCGTTATCGGGCCTTTTTTCTTCGAGGAAATGAGCGTTTGTAACTGCTACCGTGACGGGTGAGAGGTATGCCGATACGGTACAGAATCGCATCATCTCCAGCTTGGCTGGTAAACACCTGCTGGAACGTACGATGTTTATGCAGGATGGCTCTCCATCCCATGTTGCTAGACGCATGAAAGATCTCTTGCGCTCGTCGTTTGGTGATGATCGTGTGCGCAGCCGCCACTTTCGTCATGCTTGGCCTCCCAGATCCCCAGTCCTCAGTCCGCGCGATTATTGGATTTGGGGTTACCTGAAGTTGCAAGTGTATCCTGATCGACCGACATCTCTAGGGATGCTGAAAGACAACATCCGACGCCGATGCCTCACCATAACTCCAGATATGCTTTGCAGTGCTGTTCACAACAATATTCCTCGACTACAGCTATTGTTGAGGAATGATGGTGGCCATATTGAGCATTTCCTGTAAAGAACATCATCTTTGCTTTATCTCAATTTGTTATGCTAATTATTGCTATTCTGATCAGATCTGTCGGATATTTTTTGAACTTTTGCATTTTTTTGGTTCTAATAAAACCCCATGTCATTCCAAGCATGTGTGTCAATTTGTACCGCTCTATCTACATCATTCCGTAATTTATTCAGTTTTCAAAAATATACTGACTTTTTGATCATCCAGTACTTTTTATGCAGATCGTTTGTTACCTTTTCCCTAAGATTTTTGTGTGTGATGTTTCTGTGCTGTGAATGGATGAAAACCAAATACTTCAAAGAATGTGTGACAAGCAGTGCTGCGACATCATAGTAGTTGAGGTCTTCAGGGTCAAACAGAAGTGGGTTAGGGGTGCACTGCACATCATACTTTGCTATCCAGGTAGCGGCATGTGCGTGGGGTTTACACAAGGTTTTCTTGGGTTCAATAAGTATCGGCGTGTGGCAACTTCTACTTCGTCTATTGAGACCTCTCTGTATGCTCTGAGCATTAAGTGAGGGTATTCCCGTTCCTATCTTAATGTATGTGCCTTTTGGCACACTGAACAGAAGTTTTAGTGTGTTGTGATGGCCTCCGTTTCCCACGACGAAGAGGTGGTTCTGCATGTCTATTCAATTGCTTTTTGTTGTTCTGTAACCCTTCTACGCGCTGTTACGATCCGCGACAATTGAAGCCTACTGTCATCAGCGCGTTAAAATCGGCATTTTCTCCTGGTGGCATCCCGTTTCTTCGAACCGAGGTGCTCGTGGAACCCCTTCGTCGCAGCAGCACTTGAAAATTCCAACGCTTGCTCAACTTACGAATATACCATGCATCTGCCATCCATGGTCTGAACCGTATCGAGCGAGTGTTTCACTTACTTTGCTCTCTATTGTCACGCTACCAGGTAGTGCACGGTACGATTTCATCCCAATCACTTAACAAGCCGAACTGTTCTAATCGCTGCTGCGGAAATAGCGCTCTATGGCATACACTATAGCTGCTTCTAATTCTGCTTCTCATGAGTATAAATTGTTGAAGTGCTTCACTATCGGTTCTATAAGACTGGTAGCGATCCTCAGAAAAACATGACTCGTTGTGCAGTACAGTTTCGTTTAATTCATTAAGTCTCGTGCCGGCCGCGGTGGCCGTGCGGTTCTGGCGCTGCAGTCCGGAACCGCGGGGCTGCTACGGTCGCAGGTTCAAATCCTGCCTCGGGCATGGGTGTGTGTGATGTCCTTACGTTAGTTAGGTTTAAGTAGTTCTAAGTTCTAGGCGGCTTATGACCTAAGATGTTGAGTCCCATAGTGCTCAGAGCCATTTGAACCATTAAGTCTCGTGGAAATTTAGTGTAAATATCGTATCTACCAATATATACAACAAGTACAGAGCCTGAGGAAAACAGCGAAGCACCCAGATATGAAGACGTAAACAAAATGAAATTTCGCGGATTGAGAGTATACGTGGTGTCATTTGAATGATTAGAAAAACAATTCAAATTTACGACCGACTTGACGGTATGAGTCCATTAAGCAGTGTAACATTGCACACTCTCTGGCATGGATGCATGCGCTGAGTTGGTTGAGAAGGGTGTCATAAAGCCGTTGTATCCTCTGCTGGTTCTAACTGGCCTATAACTGTTGTAATTGGTCCTTGATACACTATGTGATCCAAAGTATCCGGACACCTGTCTGAAAAAGATTTACAAGTCCGTGGCGCCCTCCATCGGTAATGCTGGAATTCAATATGGGTGTTGGCCCATCCTAAGGATGACACCTTCCACTCTCGCAGGCATACGTTCAGTCAGGTGCTAGAAGGTTTCTTGGGGACTGGAAGGCCATTCTTCACGGAGTGCTGTGCTGAGAAGAGGTAGCGATGTCGGTCGCTGAAGCCTGGAGCGAAGTCGACGTTCCAAAACGTCCCAAAAGTATTTTATGGGATTCAGGACAGCACTCTGTGCAGGCCAGTCCATTACAGGGATGTTATTATTGTGTAACGACTCCGCCACAGGCCGTGCATTATGCACAGGTGCTCGATTGGTTCAAGGATGCAATCGCCATCCTCGAATTATTCTTAAACAGTAGGAAGCAATAAGATGCTTAAAACATCAGTGTAGGCCAGTGCTGTTATAGTGCCATGCAAAATAACAAGGGTTGCAAGTTCCTTCCATGAAAAACACGACCACACCACAACATCACCGCCTCCGAATTTTACTGTTAGCACTACAAACGCTGGCAGATGACGTTCACCAGGCACTCGCCATATCCACACCCTGCCATCGGATCGTCACATTGTGTACAATGACTCGTCACTCCACACAACGTTTTTCAACTGCCTGATGCAGTCTGGAATTCCTCATGGTCTGGATAGATGTCTGCCTATTACACATTACGACACTCTTCAACTGTCGGAGGTCTCTGTCAGTCAACAGACGAGGTCGGCCTGTGCGCTTTTGCGCTGTACATGTCCCTTCACGTTTCCGCTTCACTATCACATCGAAAACAGAGAACCTAGGGATGTTTAGGAGTGTGGAAATCCCGCGTACACACGTATGACATAAGTGACATCCAATCACCAGACCACGTTCGAATTCCGTGAGTTCCGCAGAGCACCCTATTCTGCTCTCTCACGGTGTCTGATGACTGCTGACGTAGCTGATATTGAGTAACTGGCAGTAGGTGCCATCACAATGCACTTAATATTAAAAACGTATGTTTTTGGGGGTGTCCGGATATTTTTGATCACATGTTGTATCTTAGATGCACTAGGACATCCTAACTGGTCCCACACCTGTTTTGTACACTTCTAGAGAACTTGCTGGCCACAGCAGTAACTCGACATCACGCATTAATTCATAGAGAGACGTGAAACGTGTAACCAAGCACTGCTATGTCGAAAAATGGCAACAGTGTACTGTCACATAAGAGGTAACACACGAGGATATACACTCCTGGAAATGGAAAAAAGAACACATTGACACCGGTGTGTCACACCCACCATACTTGCTCCGGACACTGCGAGAGGGCTGTACAAGCAATGATCACACGCACGGCACAGCGGACACACCAGGAACCGCGGTGTTGGCCGTCGAATGGCGCTAGCTGCGCAGCATTTGTGCACCACCGCCGTCAGTGTCAGCCAGTTTGCCGTGGCATACGGAGCTCCATCGCAGTCTTTAACACTGGTAGCATGCCGCGACAGCGTGGACGTGAACCGTATGTGCAGTTGACGGACTTTGAGCGAGGGCGTATAGTGGGCATGCGGGAGGCCGGGTGGACGTACCACCGAATTGCTCAACATGTGGGGCGTGAGGTCTCCACAGTACATCGATGTTGTCGCCAGTGGTCGGTGGAAGGTGCACGTGCCCGTCGACCTGAGACCGGACCGCAGCGACGCACGGATGCACGCCAAGACCGTAGGATCCTACGCAGTGCCGTAGGGGACCGCACCGCCACTTGCCAGCAAATTAGGGACACTGTTGCTCCTGGGGTATCGGCAAGGACCATTCGCAACCGTCTCCATGAAGCTGGGCTACGGTCCCGCACACCGTAGGACGTCTTCCGCTCACGCCCCAACATCGTGCAGCCCGCCTCCAGTGGTGTCGCGACAGGCGTGAATGGAGGGACGAATGGAGACGTGTCGTCTTCAGCGATGAGAGTCGCTTCTGCCTTGGTGCCAATGATGGTCGTATGCGTGTTTGGCGCCGTGCAGGTGAGCGCCACAATCAGGACTGCATACGACCGAGGCACACAGGGCCAACACCCGGCATCATGGTGTGGGGAGTGATCTCCTACATTGGCCGTACACCTCTGGTGATCGTCGAGGGGACACTGAATAGTGCACGGTACATCCAAACCGTCATCGAACCCATCGTTCTACCATTCCTAGACCTGCAAGGGAACTTGCTGTTCCAACAGGACAATGCACGTCCGCATGTATCCCGTACCACCCAACGTGCTCTAGAAGGTGTAAGTCAACTACCCGGGCCAGCAAGATCTCCGGATCTGCCCCCCATTGAGCATGTTTGGGACTGGATGAAGCGTCGTCTCACGCGGTCTGCACGTCCAGCACGAACGCTGGTCCAACTGAGGCGCCAGGTGGAAATGGCATGGCAAGCCGTTCCACAGGACTACATCCAGCATCTCTACGATCGTCTCCATGGGAGAATAGCAGCCTGCATTGCTGCGAAAGGTGGATATACACTGTACTAGTGCCGACATTGTGCATGCTCTGTTGCCTGTGTCTATGTGCCTGTTGTTCTATCAGTGTGATCATGTGATGTATCTGACCCCAGGAATGTGTCAATAAAGTTTCCCCTTTCTGGGACAATGAATTCACGGTGTTCTTATTTCAAATTCCAAGAGTGTAGTATGTCAGTGACGTTCTGTTGCGGTGACAGAATTCTCTCAGTCACTGCCGGCCGCTGTCTGAAGTAACACCTGTGTCTCCCAAATACCGCAAGAATGGGACCCCTTCCCATTTCGCCGCTGTACTCTCCGACGATGGCCACACGGAGCAGTGCATCGCTGAACACAGAGAGACGCCATTCAGCAGTCCCTGCTTCCTAGTCATGGCGCCATCGCAACGCAGCCGTCGTTGTTGTGGTGTTAATGGCAGCCTGTTTATGGGATGGTAATTCCCGAGTCCGGCTGCTACGAATCCCCATCCAACAGCGCGGGATGACCCACGAATGTGACAGAAAGGTCATTAGTTGTTCTCGGATGGTAAGCGCAGTTTTGAAGAGGTTATCAATGTGCTTTATGTACAGTACGATGACCGTGTAGGTGGTTGTCCATGGTCGATCGGATCTTGAAGACGAGTATACCTGCCTTCACACTCCCATGCAGTCCCACAACAGGCCACTGTCTCATCCAAAAGCCTCTAAATTTGGATATTGGGCAGTTTGACAAGCCAGACAAATAGACCCGCAACGGAGCCCCTTTCAAACTATGTGAGGTGCTGAAAACGCTGTCTCACACCAGTACGTGGGAAGGCTTTGTGTTGCACAGTCATTACTCTACATCTGACGCTACTCACGCCCCTTATATACCCTACCACTCCTGGAGACAACATTAATAGATTCTGGTGGCCGTTCTACCCATCACAGAGAATTGCAAATCTGATTATTAGCATATCTGCCTAGGCTGCGAGCGTGTACAAAGTTACACTGGCATTCGACAATGTCTTCTCTGTTCTTCATCCGTATTTTCAGACGTGGATGTTATAAGGCTGCAACCATTAATGAACTGAGGAGAGACCATTGACCTCACATGAAGTAACGGCTACTCGATATGTCTTTTATAGGCACTGTTGTATCACTTGCCCATAGGAAAATCATTCAATTCGTGAATCTAAAGAACTAGTCATATTTAGAACAATCAAAGTGAGAGTCTAGTGTGTATTAATGTCCCGTCTCCCTTAGCAGAAGTAAATGAAGCATGCCTATGGAAAATCCTATAGGCCCTACTTATTTCCACAGTATACTGTTTTATTTTTCGTTCATGCTCTTGTCACCTTTTTAGTAATTTTGTTCTTTTAGCATTGGATGAATTCAGTAGCCTGGGAGCTCCGGCTTTCGTTTATTTCTATCTTAGAGCAACTACAGCTGCAACTAAACTACCGTCCTTTTGATTGGGTATACAGTGTCTTCACATTTGAACTGGTCATGTCTCTTGAAGGTTAATCCGTCTACACACAGGATGGTTAGCTTGTTCTTACTTATAACCAGAAATTTTGTCTCTCCATCACTAAAACATAGACCTGGTATCATAAGAATTTTGTAAACATACTGCAATGTCTTGGTCAGCTTTGTCCGTGTACAGCTACGTGATCCCTGTGGGGAAGTCTAGTAATGTTTATACCTTTCAGTTAAATTATATGATTATAAATTTATATTCCACTTCCACAAAACAGAATAATACCAAGTGCTGCATTTTATATTAGCATAAAACAGAAAGAACAAAACAGAAACATTATGACACGTTGCCAGAAACACAGTTCGTTTGGACAAGCTAAACGAAGATTTATATTTTTAGCAACACTTTGCAAGTGCTATGCCCTTCGCAAGAAGCTAAGATGCATCTGCACTGAGTGACAGAAGTCATGGGACAGTGAGACCCATATATACAGATGGCGATAGTATGGCGTACACAAGGTATAGAAGGATAGTGCATTTGCAGAGCTGTCATTTGGACTCAGGTGATTCACGTGAAAAGGTTTGCGACCTCATTATGGCCGCACGACGGGAATTAACAGACTTCGAACTCCGAATTGCAGTTGGGGCTACACGCATTGGATATTTCATTTCGGAATTTGTTAGAAAATTCAATATTCCGTAATCCACATTGTCAAGGGTGTGCTGAGAATACGACGTTTCGGGTATAACCTCTCACCACGGACAACGCAGTGGGCGACGGCTTTCACATAACAACCGAGAGCAACAACTTTTGGGTAAAGTTGTCAGTGCTAACACACAAGCAACAAATCAATGTCGGACGTACGACGAACGTAGACTTTAAGACAGTACGACGAAATCTGGCGTTAATGGGCTATGACAGCAGACGACCGACCCCAAGAGCCCTTGGTAACAGTACGACATCGCCTGCATTTTCTCTCCTAGGCTCGTGATCACATGGTTTGGATCCTAGACGACTGGACAACCGTGACTGGTCAGATGAGCCCCAATTTTAGATGGTAAGAGGTGGTGGTCGGCTTCGATTATGGCGCAGACCCCACGAAGCCATGGATTTAAAGTGCCAACAAGATACTGTGCGAGGTGGTCGTGGTTACATAACGGTGTGGGCTGTGTTTACATGGAATGGACTGGGTCCTCTGCATTTTTGGCTACTTGGAGTTGCAGCCATGGAATTTTTAAGGATGACAATGCGCCATGTCAGCAGGTCACAATTTTTCGGTATTGGCTTGAAGAACCATCTGGACCATTCACCCGACACGTATCTCATAGAACATTTATGGGACATAGTCGAGAGATCAGTTCGTGCACAAAATCCGCCACCGGCAACACTTTCGCAATAGTTGTTGTTGTTGTTGTTGTTGTTGTGGTCTTCAGTCAATATACTGGTTTGATGCAGCTCTCCATGCTACTCTGTCCTGTGCAAGGTTCTTCATATACCAGTACCTACTGCAACCTACATCCTTCTGAATCTGTTTAGTGTATTCATCTCTTGGTCTGTCTCTACAATTTTTACTCTCCACGCTGCCTTCCAATAGTAAACTGGTAATCAATTGATGCCTCAGAATATGCCCTACCAACCGATCCCTTCTTCTAGTCAAGTTGTGCAACAAATTTCCCTTCTCTCCAATTCTATTCAGTACCTCCTCATTAGTTATGTGATCTACCCATCTAATAATCAGCATTCTTCTGTAGCACCACATTTCGAAAGCTTATATTCTCTTCTTGTCCAAACTATTTATCGTCCATGTTTCACTTCCATACATGGCTACACTCCATACAAATACTTTCAGAAACGACTTCCTGACACTTGAATCTATACTCGATGTTAACAAACTTCTCTTCATTGCCAGTCTACACTTTGTATCCTCTCTACTTCGACCATCATCAGTTATTTTGTTACCCAAATAGCAAAAGTCATTTACTACTGTAGGCGTCTCATTTCCTAATCTAATTCTCGCAGCATCATCCGATTTAATTCGTCTACATTCCATTATCCTCGTTTTGCTTTTGTTGATGTTCATCTTATATCCTCCTTTCAAGACACTGTACATTCCATTTAGCTGCTTTTTCAGGTCCTTTGCTGTCTCTGACAGAATTACAATGTCATCGGCGGACCTCAAAGTTTTTGTTTCTTCTCCATGGATTTTAAATCCAACTCCGAATTTTTCTTTTTTTTCCTTTACTGCTTGCTCAATATACGGATTGAATATCATCGGGGAAAGGCTACAACCCTGTCTCACTCCCTTCCCAATCACTGCTTCCCTTTCATGTCCCTCGACTCTTATAACTGCCATCTGGTTCCTGTACAAATTGTAAATAGTCTTTCGCTCCCTGTATTTTACCCCTGCCATATTCGGAATTTGAAAGAGAGTATTCCAGTCAACATTGTCAAAAATAAATCTTTCTCTAAGTCTACAAATGCCAGAAAAATTCGTTTGCGTTTCCTTAATCTATTTTATAAGATAAGTCGTAGGGTCAGTATTGCCTCATGTGTTCGCAATTATGGGCTGCTATATAGGCAGCATGGGTCAGTCTTTCTGCAGCGGCTTCCAACGACTTCTGAGTCTGTGCTACACCGAAATGAGCACTACGTCGGACAAAAGTTGAGCCGATACGATATGTTGAGGTATCATAACTGGCATGCGGTTGTTGATGGAAATGTGGAAACGGTGAAGTGTGAATATATAAATAGAAAGAAATTCAACAAATTGTTTGCAGCACTTTCTGCTCATTTATTTACTAGAAAACATATATTACCTCCAGCACCCTGCCTTTAAATACAAACACAAACTCAATCTCTCCACAGATACCTTATCTGCCCCAATCACTCGTTACAGACAGACATTAGAGAAGGGCAGGGATTTACTGCGAAGAGGTGTTTGTACTAAGTAATACATACAAATGCGAGCTATAGCGAAGTATTGCCGTAGACATTAAGCACAAACTAGACGGGACGACACTTGAGTTGCCTGGCAGATAGGCGTATCGAGACTGGCCGTGGCGGGAGAGGCTGCGACGGCGCGTGTCACAGCGCTAGGCGGTGGGCGGAGCGGCGGGTCGGCCTACTTGCGACCGGGGGGCAGGTAGACGCCTCCGGGGGCCTGGGGGCCGGCGCCGCCCCCGGGTCGCTGGCCGCCCCCGAGGGAGGCGCCACCGGGGCTGCCGCCGTCGTACTGCACGTCGGCCACGAAGCCGGTGGCGTCGCTGGCCGAGTAGCGCACGATCTGGTTGCGGCCGTCGGGCAGCAGCACCTGGAACTGGCCCGTCACCGTCTGGCCGTCGCTGCTCTCCTGCTGGCTGTAGTCGTTGCCGCTCTCCGGGTCGCGAACCTCGTACTGGAAGTTGTACGGCTGCGGCTGCAACGTACCAAGCACAGCGGTTGCTAACGACTACTGAACCTCAAGAGCAGCGACCAGTATGAGCAACTTACAAGTAGATATCCTCGGAGTTGTGAAGAAACTTAAATCACTACTAGTAGCGTGTCTTCCAGTTCAGATAATATACCAATTAGGTTCCTTTCACAGTATCCTAATGCTGCTCAACAATCATACAGGGTGGTCCATTGATAGTGACCGGGCCAAATATCTCACGAAGTAAGCATCAAACAAAAAAACTACAAAGAACGAAACTCGTCTAGCTTGAAGCGGGAAACCAGATGGCGCTATGGTTGGCCCGCTAGATGGCGCTGCCATAGGTCAAACGGATATCAACAACGTTTTTTAAAATAGGAACCTCCATTTTTATTACATATTGATGTAATACGTAAAGAAATATGAATGTTTTAATTGGACCACTGTACAGTTTGGAAGGTAGGAGACGAGGTACTGGCAGAAATAGGGCTGTGACGAGGGGGCGTGAGTCGTGTTTGGGTAGCTCAATTGGTAGAGTACTTGCCCGCGAAAGCCAAAGGTCCCGAGTTCGAGTCTCGGTCTGGTACACAGTTTTTATCTGCTAGGTAGTTTCATATCAGAGCACACTCCGCTGCAGAGTGAAAATCTCATTCTAGCCCTGTATTGTGTTAGAACATATGAATTACCTCGAAAAGAACGGTCTGTTGACACATAGTTAACATGGATTTATGAAACACAAATACCTCTTTACTCATACGAAGTTTTGAGTGCTAGAGAAAAAGAATTTCAAACTGATTACGGATTTCTGGATTTCCAGAAGGCTTTTGACACCGTACGTCACAAGTAGCTTGTAATCAAATTGCTTGCTTAGGAGGAATACTGTCTCAGTTACGCGAATGGATTCGTGATTTCCTGTAAGAGAAGTCACAGTTCGTAGCACCTGACAGAAAATGATCGAGTAAGCCAGAAGTGATTTATGGTGTTCCCCAACATAGTGTTCTACGCCCTCTGCTGTTCCTCATCTATATAAACGATTTAGGCAACAATCTGAGCAGCCATCTTAGGTGGTTTGCAGAAGATACTGTTGTTCATAGTCTAGTAAAGTCTCCAGAAAATCAAAACCAATTGCAAAACGACTTAGATAAGATAT
Source organism: Schistocerca gregaria (assembly GCF_023897955.1). Taxonomy (NCBI): domain Eukaryota; kingdom Metazoa; phylum Arthropoda; class Insecta; order Orthoptera; family Acrididae; genus Schistocerca; species Schistocerca gregaria. Next base: position 453,978,987 of record NC_064924.1, read on the forward strand.
CAGTATGGTACGAAAATACGCAACTGACCGTAAATAATGAAAAGTGTGAGGTCATCCACATGAGTGCTAAAAGGAATCCGTTAAACTTCAGTTACACGATAAATCAATCAAAGCCGAAGGCTGTAAATTGAACTAAATACATAGGAATTACAAATACGAACAACTTTAATTGGGACGAACACACAGAAAATATTATGGGGGGGTGGGGGGGGCAGGCGAAATGAAGACTGAGTTTTATTGGCAGGACATTTATAAAATGGAACAGATCTACTAAAGAGGCTGCCTACATACGCTTCTCCGTCCTCTTGGATTACTGATGCGCGGTGTGGGATCCTTACGAAATGGGATTAACGGAGTACATCGAGAAAGTTCAAAGAAAGGCAGCATGTTTTGTATTATCGAGAGATAGGGGACAACGTGTCAGGTACATGACACAGGATTTGAGATGGACATAATTAAATCAAAGGCGTTCCTCTTTGCAGCGGGATCTTCTAAGGAAATTTCAGTCACCAACTTTCTCCTCCAAATGCGAAAATATTTTGTTGATTCCTCAGCTCACACAAGGCTAGATCCCACGTGCAGGTCACGACTTAAAAGTTCGCTTTTCAGATACGTATATTTGGATTAATGAGGGCAGTGTGTCATACTAAAATCAGTGGTAGCTCATAACCTCGCGTTTCCGTTTGTGAGTCCATGTTTACTGGTACGTTTTAGCTGCTAAAATCGAATACCTTCACCAGTGTCAGTATTCGCTGCTATTTATAATACACTCCGCACATTTACCAAGGCGGCCACCCTAGATTGGTGTTCAGAGTGATTGGCTGCTGTACGGTGGATCCAGGTTCCAGTCCCGGTACTACACTCAGTTTCGTGAGGCCAACCGAGCAGCTACTTGATTGAGAAGTAGATGCTCCATGGTCAAGAAAGTCGAGAACGGCCAGGAGGCAATGCGCTGATCCAGTAATATTCCATACCGCAGGGGAAGACACCGTCTGGGTCAGAACACGGAACTTTTTTATATTCAGCAAAGCCCTGTATAGTGCCTGGCAAGAGGTACCCCGTGCCAACATCAACGAATTTCTATCGTACTCAACGTACTGAGCGAGTCATAAAAATAACTTTTGTTTTATTATTATTCCAGTCTTGGATCACTACGTTTATTTGTTATCAGGTTATTAATTTCGGTTGGTAATAACCGTCTTAAGATCAAAATTAATAACCTGATTACAAATACACATTGTGATCCAAGATTGGAGTTATAATGAAAGAAATATTTTCCTGGATCGCTGAAAATTTTTTCGTGACTATGTTACAACTTGTGAAAATAACTCTGTATATCCCTATGTGAGTGCAGCATTTTCCTTCTTTATTCTCATGGTCCCCACACGAGATATACGATGACAGGAGCAGAGTTGTCATGCAGTATTCCTGTAATACCGGTCGTCTATACATACCTATCAGAAAAACGTCGCTTTTCGTCCTATGATACCAGTGCCATTCCCTGAGTTTTTGTGTTACTCTTTCGTATAACCTAGACAGACCCGTTATGGTGCTGGCTGCGCGACTCTGAGTTCGTTCAATTTCCACTCTCATGCCTGTGTGGTGCGTACATTCTCCAAACGCTGGGATGCTTGTCTGTATTTGGTCGCACTACGTTTTATGTGGGGTATCTTTTACAGGTACTGTGTGCTTTCCCAAAAGCCCTTCCAACAAGTCTGAGTGTTTAATTCAGATCTTCTGGTAGTGATTTACTTCTTCCACCCACATGGTATCCCTTCTCAGCGTTACCCCTAAATACTTACAGTATGTGCTGAGCTCCAGGTCTTCATAACCATACTTGTAGTCGAGTAGCGTAGGGTTCTTCCTTTTTATTATATACTTTACCTTGCGTACATCCAAATTTAAGGAGATTTCAGTTACGTCGAAAAGAAACGTTGCACAAGTCGTTCGCATTTTCCTTTGGTCGTTCAACGACTATGTATTCTTGAAGAGCAGAGCATCGTCAACGAAAATGGGTCTGACAATAAAAGCTTATTAGTGTAAAACTTTAAGTGACAGCACTTTTCCAGTTACGGTGCTAGCCATTAATACTCCAGCATCATGTAGGCAGAATAGAACAACGCGAAAGTGGCATGAAGCTTACTACATGCTTCAAAATGTCTATGCAAAAGATTAGCACTTCAGCAATCAGTGGTAAGTATGAGTGGCACAATCTATATTCTGTATTTAAGGAAAGACAGGGAAGTGGGTTTCTCATTCAGAAATCGCATTTGGATCTTGTCTTCATAATGACGAAACGTTGCCACGACCACATGTTGCAGTTATACAGCTGCGAGATCATGATGAAGAGACGGCAGTTTATAGCGATATTGCTGCTCGCCTTAGTCGGTACCCCAAGACAGTCACTCGAATATGGAATCAATGGTTTCTGGAGGCGAGATACAGAATTTCAACTGTCCTGCGCGAACAGGGGAATAGTACCCAAAAGGACTAACATATTGTTCGGTCAGATATGCAAGACCGTTCAGCCACGTCACATACCTTCAGCCAGGGAATGAGCTTGATTACAGGAAGACAGATATCCGCACAGACAGTACGAAGATATTTACAGCACTACTGATTGTCAGTACAGAGATCATTGAAGCAGCTTCTCTTGGAGCAACAGCAGAGAGAGATGCGCCGATAATAGTGAGCCCAACAACACTGCACACTGGAGCGGCGCAACGTCGTCTTTTCAGACGAGACCCAGTTCCACGTACGCCATCACGTCGGACGTATTCGTATTTGCGTGCTCCAGGGATAGTGAAGCTTTCCACATTAAGTCCGTCACAGTCATACGGGCCCAGCCACGTGTTCAGCTGTTGCCCCTGTCAGCACGTTCTCGAGATCTCACATTTACTGAAAGCATCTGGTCACGAGTCACCATCCACTATGACTGATGAACTCTGGAATTTAAATAACGCAGCTTGGAATGACGTGCCCGCTTCCGTCATCGAAGCTCAGTTCGACTCGAGCCCATTCAGGTTGCAGCTGTTGTTGCTACCAGAGGTGAAAAGGCTGTCTATTCAATTTCGTCCCTTGCGCACCGTCAGGTCACCTACTAGTTAAATCCTGTATTCTTCCTTCTCCGCTGTACAGACACAGTAAGTAAATTTTCGTTACTTGTTATCGGTGCTGATGTTGCTATTTAATTAGCCGGCAGTATAAAAATATTTTACGGTCCACCAGTTTGAGTATCTGAAACTCTTTTTAAACTTATTGGCTTACGGGACGTACCCATACAGTCATCTGGGTAGTGTTATGCCAGTTACAACGATACGAACGTAAGGACAACACAACACACAGTCCGTGAGGGGAGCAAATCTCCGAGTCCGCTGGGAATCGAACTCGGTCCCTTTGGTTTGGAATCCGCCGCGCTGACCGCACGGCTATCGAGACAGTGAGCAAAGAGGAGTTTCTGGCGTTCCACGGGAAGTAGGCCGCCACAGAGCTGGGTCTGCGGCGTATTGCTCACGGACGGACGCGACGCGCCGCTGTGAATGCGACTGTGAACGCCTGGTGACTCAGGGTGAAAGCGATCCGACCTTTGGCTCGCGTCGCATCCTCCCGGTGGCGGAACATCCCGCGCGAGTGATCGGCTGCTCAGCGCAACCCCGCCTGTCGGATCCTCAGGAACAATGTTATCTGATGAGGCCCGCTTCCCAGAGGGTCCGCGCTGGCCCAACGCGGCGGCCGCCATGACATTTCTGGTGTTTGATCAGCCGGCCAGGTGAAAGGTGCTGAATGGCCTCTGCAGACCTCGTTGCGTACGCCTTTTGCTAGCTATTCGTTATGCCTGACGATAGTGTAAGAGTAATCCGCCCTTCAGAGTCTCACGGAACTTGGCCAGCCGCTACTGTCTACACAAGAGGCAGAGAGTGGGTAGGAAAGCTGACGAAATCGTGCTTGCTACCGTACTTCGATCAAGCTTAACACTCCGCCCCGCTGGAGGCGGTCGTACCGTAGTAATTTTGTCTGTCTTATTGTAGTGAGTGTTGTGAAGTTAGTCTTGTAGACAGTGAACGAATTCTACAGGACAAATATCATCTAACAGCTGCCATGCAGGATTTATTTGCTACCTGGAAACCTGACGAATCACATTAGGTTCCTTGAATAATCTTGCATGGGAATGTAGAAAGGAAATCTAATGTTTATTGTAAAATCATTGTGTCCAGGACAGCAGAATCAGTCTCGAAATTCGACGGGAAACTGAGTAGTTAGTTGTTAATGATACCCTGAAATGAAACAATTAAGACACAAAAAATCAACCGCTTCGAATGAACTATCACGGATACATAAATAACGACAGAACTTATGCTACCTTCTTCTCATTCTGGCTCTCCAAGGGAATGTATTTTGGAGGAATTACCCAAAAATGGGTCAAATTCACGTAGCTCGAGTGCAGTTAAAGCAACTGAGAATTTTTCTTATATCAGTGAAGTAGATTATCTTTATTATAGTGCTTCCTCTAAATACGAGTTCCACCTTATCCATATCTGGAAGAGACCCACAAAATAAAGATAAACGTTACTCAGGTGGTTTCTAAAGCACACTGCATATCTCAAAATGGAGCTTAGAGTGGTAGCATATCTGCTAGACACAGTTGTGCGACTGGATTCGTGATTTCCTGTCAGGAAGGTCGCAGTTCGTAGTAATAGACGGCAAATCATCGAGTAAAACTGAAGTGATATCAGGTGTTCCCCAGGAAGCGTCCTGGGACCTCTACTGTTCCTGATCTATATAAATGACCTGGGTGACAATCTGAGCAGTTCTCTTAGACTGTTCGCAGATGATGCTGTAATTTACCGTCTAGTAAGGTCATCCGAAGACCAGTATCAGCTGCAAAGCGATTTAGAAAAGATTGCTGTATGGTGTGTCAGGTGGCAGTTGACGCTAAATAACGAAAAGTGTGAGATGATCCACATGAGTTACAAAAGAAATCCGTTGGAATTCGATTACTCGATAAATAGTACAATTCTCAAGGCTGTCAATTCAACTAAGTACCTGGGTGTTAAAATTACGAACAACTTCAGTTGGAAGGACCACATAGATAATATTGTCGGGAAGGCGAGCCAAAGGTTGCGTTTCATTGGCAGGACACTTAGAAGATGCAACAAGTCCACTAAAGAGACAGCTTACACTACACTCGTTTGTCCTCTGTTAGAATATTGCTGCGCGTTGTGGGATCCTTACCAGGTGGGATTGACGGAGGACATCGAAAGGGTGCGAAACAGGGCAGCTCGTTTTGTATTATCGCGTTATAGGGGAGAGAGTGTGGCAGATATGATACACGAGTTGGGATGGAAGTCATTACAGCATAGACGTTTTTCGTCGCGGCGAGATCTTTTTACGAAATTTCAGTCACCAACTTTCTCTCCCGAATGCGAAAATATTTTGTTGAGCCCAACCTACATAGGTAGGAATGATCATCAAAATGAAATAAGAGAAATCAGAGCTCGAACAGAAAGGTTTAGGTGTTCGCTTTTCCCGCTCGCTGTTCGGGAGTGGAATAGTAGAGAGATAGTATGATTGTGGTTCGATGAACCCTCTGCCAAGCACTTAAATGTGAATTGCAGAGTAGTCTTGTAGATGTAGATGTAGATGACACCAGTTAAAGATATTCTATCTGACTTAAATTAGTGGCATACTGTAAGTGCTTCCGTTCATAGCGTAATGGTATCGGCATCGCTGCCAAAAGACTGATTTGTAATCCTTAGCATATTTTTAGGCTTTAGTGTTCGACGAAGATGACCAACAACGCTTTAAAAACAAAAAAAATGGTGTAGAAACATTTGCCTCATTACTAGAAGGGAAATTTGTCAATCAGTTAATTAAAAGTCTCACGTCAGGGCGAATAGCTGCACGCCCCTGTCAGATTTGAATAGGTAAACATCGTTTGCTAAATTCTGTTCGACGTCGTCATCTGGAGATCGGAGGGTGACTGCCTCGCAGAGAGGGTGGGTTCGATCCCGTTTCTACTTTTTCTTCTTTCGTGATAGTAGCTTGAGATCCATTCCACTCAGAATCTTGTGCTTCTTTCTGCGATTTGCATACGCACCTGAAACATGTTGTCCGCACATCCCGTTACCTTTTCCGTGACCACTGCCCCCCCCCCCCCCATCCTTTCTTCTAATCGTCAATAAATTCATGACAGTAACAGTAAGAAATCACGACTACGCACGAAGGCATTTTCCCCGATCACTTTCCGTGCCTTCTACGTTACACTGAAGGGTGGCTCCACCTCGTTCCGTGGCCAAGTTAGTTCTCGCTATTTGAACCTATCACCTATCTTATTGGAAAAAAGCATCGGGAATAAACAAATAGACGCGCTGTAAGCGCCCTTCTTGCTCTACTACATCCAGTCTCGAAAATATGGATTGAAAGTCTTGCATCTTTGTACCTTTGTCACTAAAGTAAATCTTCCCTACATTTCTGTTTTCCCCCACTACATCACTGTTAAACGCTGTACATTTCCCGAAATCTGGCTTTTAACTTGTGTCCAGACTTTTTTATATATGTTACAATAATGGCAAAAAATATGACTGAGTAGCCTGTGACCATTCCTTTAAGAAATAGCAAACGAAGGGACTGATTTCATCAGATAGCCATCATTAGGTTCCCGACTTCTGATTTGTGTGCCTCGGTGAAAAATTGGTCAAGTGTCAAGAAGCCTTCCAACAAGCTCGGGATTCAATTTCTCACAGTGCTCATACTTGCATCTCTGGCAATGATTTGCGTACGTGGGAAATGCCTATCTGCATCGTAGTCAATCTTGCAATCTTTCTGTAACTCGATGGGTAAATCACGTCATTGACCTGAGGGAGGCAGGAATGTATCCTCTCCAACAGCACCATTCCTAGTAAAGTGCTGTGGAGTTCAGTCTGACTTCCGGCTTGAGGACAGCTTTACTGTAATTCTAATTCACAATCTACAACAGTCTTCATGAGTGACAACCACGAGTTATATACTATCATTGACTGTTTTTTCCCCTTATTATATGTCAACACATCGAAATAACTGCCTGTACCAATTTGTGAGGATGTGGAATGGAATGTTCACATCGACTGTGTTGTAGGTTATTGGGGTGACATACGATGTTGGACAAATGAAATCACTCTACAAAGGCGATGGCTTACAAAACAGTCGTGCTTCCCAACCTACAATATTGCATAAGGTAGTGGGCCCTACACCAAATAGCGCCCGCCCTGTTAAATGGTTCAAGTGGCTCTGAGCACTATGGGACTTAACATCGGAGGTCATCAGTCCCCTAGAATTTAGAACTACATAAACGTAACGAATCTAAGGACATCACACAGATCCATGCCCGAGGCAGGATTCGAGTCTGCGACCGTAGCGGTCGCGCGGTTCCAGACTGAACCGCCCGGTTAGCCGGACGGTTTAACGCACGGCTTTCAGGAGTGGGAAAGAAGAAGCGTCTGGCCCCGGCAGGAATCGCCCGGCGGACTTGTGTCGAGGTCCGGTGAGCCAGACAGTCTTTGGATGGTTTTTAGGCAGTTTTCCATCTGCCTCGGCGAATGCTGGCTGGTTCCTCTTATTCTGCCTCAACTACACCACGTCGGCGATTGCTGAGCAAATAAGTTCTCCACGTACACGTACACCACCATTACTCTACCACGCAAACATAGGGGCTACACTCGTCTGGTATGAGACGTTCCCCGGGAAGGGGGGGAGAGGGGGGGAGTCCACCGGGGACCAAACCGCACAATAAACCTGAAAGAGTGGTTCGGTGTGGGGCGGCGGAGGGGTGAAGTGGACTGCGGTAGTCGCCTTGCGCTGTGGCGGGGACGGAGCCTCTCCGTCGTTTCTAGGCCCCCAGTAAACATACAATACAATACAATGCAACACACCAAATAGCACTGACACAGAATATTGTACGCATACAAAGAAGAACAATACGAATGGTCAGTTTTGTTTTGTCGAGCAACATACAAATGTCATTTGCTAAAGGGTTGTTCCCCGGCATTTGAAATGCAGCCTTTTTGCGGGTCCGTATCTGAGGTCAATAACCGAAGACTATGCGGTGGCGATTAACTCGCTTGTAGACAGTTCGAATACCAAATATGGTGGTGGTTCTGAAAGGAATGCCCACTACCAATATTTGATCGAAAAAAGAAGCAGACGTGACAGCGTCAACTTCTTGATCTACAGGTATCACCCCAATTTCCTGGCTGAAATTCGAAACCTCTCCAACGTGTCTCAGGAAGTGAGGTATACGGTAAGTGCTGATACCTCTGCCGGACTTGGATGCTAAGCCTGGTGCCCACACTGTTGCCATTTCAGAGGAGTCTGCTCTGTGTCGGCACCAGGTCTTACCCTCTCCCTTCTCTCATCGTCATACAACCCAAACGCGACCTCACACTGTAAGCACACGCATTAGTTACATATACTCAAGAGATGCACTTGAGAGACAATTCTCATGAAGAAGAACCATTGGAGGAAGGAAACCTTCCAATTAAGGGGGTTGAACAACCTCTTTGGAGCTCCTAGCTGACAATGCCATAGCGCCCTTCGTTCCTTTCCGTTCTCTTCCCGAGCTAGGTCGTCTGACAGTCTTCGGTTAGTGGACAAGTAGCGTTTCTGGCGAGGTACGTGGCAGCGAGTACTCACAGCGCCGTTGTCACCGCCGCTGGGTCCGCCGAAGCCGCCGGCTGGGGGCGCTGCGCCGCCGTAGCCGTTGCCGCCGCCGGTGGTGCTGCCTCGGCTGAAGCCCGTGTTGCCTGAGGGCAGCAGCGCCGCGCGCACCGAAGTAGCCGCCACCAGACAGCACACAGCCAGCGCCACCTGCCGCCCAAACAAACAGCTGCTGACTCAGACTCTGGTCTGCCCCGTGTTTACAGTACGGTAGGCAACGACTTCCAGTGAATACTTGACAATTTCACTGCCTAATTTCCTGATGTGGAAAACACACACACTCGCTCATAAACATACAGGGTGTTTCAAAGTCTAGGTATCAAGTGGTACTAGGAAGCACTTCCGTTACAGACACAATATTCGCTTGTGTTACCCGGCGACTCTAGGAGTCTTGTCGATGGATTCAAAAATGGTTCAAATGGCTCTGAGCACTATGGGACTTAACATCTGAGGTCATCAGTTCCCTAGAACTTAGAACTACTTATACCTAACTAAGGGCATCACACACACCCATGCCCGAGGGAGGATTAGAACCTACGACCATAGCAGTCACGCGGTTCCGGACTGAAGCGCCTAGAGCCGCTCGGCCACAGCGGCGGCTGTCGTTGAATTCAACGGCCCTTTGTCGATGATATTTCACCAAAGTAGCAGAGTCCACTAAACAGGTGTGCTGAACCTGCGTACTACCTACCCAGCAAATTGGTAATCTCCAACAAGAAAACCTTAAGAACGAGTGTCTCTAATCGGAGCTTTGTAGGCAACACAAACTGCACATGAACGCTGCAGGCTGCCTACATCCTGCCACCTCGCAGGGGTATAATCAATTCTAAAAGACTCCTCGGGTCGCTGCAAAGCATCAACAAACATTTTGTCTCTAACAAAAGTTGTTCCCCATGATACGATATGTCACCGTTAGACGTTTGATTCAAGGCCTTGTCCTTCAGTACCAATTGATGATGCAGTGTTCTGCAACCATAGAAATATATAAAACTGAAACACTATTTTTAAAGAGTCAGTAACAAGATCGTTTCCGATCAGGTACATTGACATGATGAGAATAGCAGGCAAGAGGCTGGAATGGAGTAATGCATCCTTAGGGCAGGTGACTGAAACAACATTTAGAGAACTATTATACAGTAATAGAAACCAATGTACGAATGGAACTGGTACTTAACTAAACTATTATGTATTTCACATGTGTGTGTGTGTGTGTTTGTGTGTATGTGTTTCTGTACCTGCATATATATATATATATATATATATATATATATATATATATAGAGAGAGAGAGAGAGAGAGAGAGAGAGAGAGAGAGAGAATGAATCCTTTGTTTTTATTTTTGGATAGATCTGATTGGGTTGATAACGGAGATATGTATCGAAGCAAATGTTTGTTGAGGCTATGTGCAACAATGTCCCATCCTCTTTCCATAGCGTACTGCACGGAGGTATTGCACCTATCTCGTAAAATATACCTATAGCGTAGTACCCAGGAATGATTCTGAAGTACTACACCCCAATTATCGATAAAATTCCGCAGAAAATACTTCTACCAATACCGGGAATCGAACTTCTTACGTCTATGTGAAGCATCAGTGCTTGGGAGACCAGAACTACGTGTATCTATCGTTGTTCCCTTGCCTAAAACTGCATAACGAAAGAAGGAAATAAAGTTGCTGGTTAAGAGTCAGGGACCACGAACTCAACAATACAGAACAATGACTATATAAATTATAATTTTCTAACAGTAGAGTCGGGAATTAAAATCTTATGGACAGTATGACCACTTCGAGTATTAAACTTCACAACAAAGTGCTTACTACACTAAGGTGACAAGGTCATGGGATAGTGATATGAGCGTACACAGATGGCGGTAGTATCGCGTACACGAGATATAAGAGGTCGGTGCATAGGCGGAGCTGTCATTGGTACTCAGGTGATTCATGTGAACGGTTTCCGACGTGATTATGGCCGCACGACGGGGGTTAATAGACTTTGAATGTTAGTTGGCGCTAGACGCATCGGACATTCCATTTCGGAAATCGTTAGGGAATTCAATATTCCGAGAGCCACAGTGTCAAGAGCGTCCAGAGAATACCAAATTTCAGGCATTACCTCTCAAAATTGACAACGCAGTGACTGACGGCCTTCACTTAACGGACGAGAGTATTGGTTTTCACGCAGAGTTGTTAGTGCTAACAGACAAGCAACACGGCGTGAACTAACCGCAGAAATAAATGTGGCTCCTGCGACGAACGTACCAGTATTTGACTTTAATGAGGTAGGGCAGCAGACGAGCGACTCGAGTGTCCCTGTTAACAGCATGACATCACCTGCAGCGCCTTTCCTGGGCTCGTGACCATTTAGGTTAGAACCTAGACGATGGTCAGATGAGTCCCAATTTCAGTTGGTAAGAGTTGATGGTAGGATCCGAGTGTAGCGCAGACCAAGCGAAGTCATGAAAGTTGTCAATAAGGCACTGTGCAAGCTGGTTGTGGCTCCATAATGGTGTGGGCTGTGTAACCGGTACTTGACTGGAAATTCTTATGTTCGGGCAGTTGGAGACCATCTGCAGCCATTCATAGAAGGAATTATTATGGATGAGAATGCGCCATGTCATCGGGCCACATTTGTTCGCAATTGTTTTGAAGAACGTTGTGGACAAGGCGAACGAACGAATCAGCCTCCCAGATCGACCGACATGAATCCCACAAAATCCTGCGCCGGCGACACTTTCGGAGTTACGGACAGCAAGAGAGGAAACGTGGCTAAATATTTCTGCAGGGGACTTCCAACGACTTATTGAGTCCCTGCCACGTCGAGTTGACGCATTACGCCGGGCAAATGGAGGTCCGACACTATTACGAAATATCCCATGACTTTCGTCACCTGAGCGTATTTACGTCAGCTGAGTGAAATTCTTATCGTAATGAAATAACATTTAAAGAAGTCAAAAAATGTTTGAGATACCTTTAACTCACCAAGCGGAAAGTGAGAAGTAAACTGTTTTTACTGCCTCGGTTTCAGCTACCGATATCAAATCCCAAAAGGAGTATGTTGCTAAAGGAAATTCTTCTCCTGTAACATTTATCGTGAGCCCTTTATGCACGTAAGGCAAATGTTCAGCTGTTGGTCATAATTTACTATGTGCAGTATGTTACATTTGTATCTGTTGGGAGGCCAACGCCAATACTTACAGCATGCGTGAACCCTTTGCGAGTTTTTCTGCATTTCGCTACAGGTTTTAGCTCTACAACATCGCCACAGATAAAAGCGTCATCCTTTTATAGTTACACTGAGCATTGCTGTGGTCCTTAGTCCGAAGACTCGTTTGAGAACTGTCCGTGATTATGTGTCTTCTGAGAGCCTCTTCATCTCTGGATAACTACCGCAATCTACGTTCATCTGAACCCGCCTACTGAGTTCATCTCTTGGCCTCCATCTACAGTTCTTGCTCCCCACACTTCCTTTCCTTTTCATACTGTCAGTTCCTTGATACCTCAGGATGTGTTTTATCAACCGATCCCTTCATTTAGTTCAAATGGCTCTAAGCACTATGGGACTTAACATCTGATGTCGTCAGTCCCCTAGACTTAGAACTACTTAAACCTAACTACTCTAAGGACATCACACTCAGGCACGCCCGAGGAAGGATTGGAACCTGCAACCGTAGCAGCAGCGCCGTTCCGGTTGAAGTACAAAGAACCACTCGGCCACAGCGGCCGGCCTTCATTTAGTCAATTTGTGCTATAAATTACCTTTTTTCCTTGTCCGCTCGTTACTTTCTCATTTCTTAATTGATCTACCCATCCAATCTTCAGCATTCTTCTGCGTGCCACAAGCGCAAGCTTCTGTTCTTTTCTTTTCTGAACTACTTATGGTCCACGATTCACTTCTGTACAAGGATATACTGCAGACATATACTTTCATAAAATATTTACTAAAACTGAAATTTATCTGAAACATTAAGAAATTCCTCTTTTTTCAGAAATATTTTCCTTGTTATTGTTCATTAGTTACTTTACTCCCCAAATACCAAAACTGATCTAAAACTTCTGGTTTCTCAGATACTAATCTAATTCCCTCTATGTCTCTTGAAGCAATTTGAGTCAGTTACCCTTGTTCAATTGTGTTAATATTCATTTTATAATCTCTTTTCAACACTCTATCCATTCTGTTCAACTGCTCTTCCAACTTCTTTGCCTTCTCTGACAGAACTACTGTGCCACGGGCAAACCTTTAAATTATTATTTGTTCTCCTTGAACTTTACTTTCCTTTACAATTTACTCCTCGGTCTCCTTTACTGCATGATCAATGTACAGATTGATTAACATCACGTATAGGCCACAACCCTGTCTAATTTGTTCTCAACAACTCCTTCCCTATCCTGTCATTCGACTCTTACAACGGCTGTCTCGTTTCTGTAAAAGTTGTAAATAATCATTCGCTCCTCTATTTTATTTGTGCTAGCATCAGAATATGAAAGACATTTGTCGTAGGATTGTATCAGCTTTACAATACCCCGTCACAGAATGCAGCCTCCTGTGCTTTCCGCCAGTTCTCTGCGCCGATCGGCAACTTGTTGCCTGTGTCAAAATAATGTCTTGCTAGCCAGTGGTTCATGTGAGCAGAGATGAAAATCGAAGGGAGCCAAGTTCGGTTCAAATGGTTCAAATGGCTCTGAGCACTATGCGACTTAACTTCTGAGGTCATCAGTCGCCTAGAACTTAGAATTAATTAAACCTAACTAACATAAGGCCATGACACACATCCATGCCCGAGGCAGGATTCGAACCTGCGACCGTATCGGTCGCTCGGCTCCAGACTGTAGCGCCTAGAACCGCACGGCCACTCTGGCCGGCGCCAAGTTCGGCTTTACGATTAGTGATCAAACAGTTCCCATCGGAAAGGCTGCAGGAGCGTTTTCATTGCCCCAGCAGTGTACGGCCGAGAATTGTCATGAAGAAGGAGAAGCACGAGAGGTACGTTGTGTGGGATGTACATGAAATGAGGCGAAATCTCTCACAGATACTATTCTTCTAGGTATCCTAACGTGCTCATTGTGCGCACAAAAGTGAAGAGAGCGACGTGGCGCAGTGGACGGGCGTACTAGTAACACCGTCCAACACATCTATGGAAAGCTTCCTTGGATTTTCGCTGCGGTTTCCATTTCGCGATCGATCGGATCTTACTTTGCGAACAGTCGTCGTTTAAGTCCCTTGCCGTACCTTGAAGTTGCTTGTCTGACTATTCTCTCAGTTAAGGAGCGTGTTTTGTTTTTCTGTTTCCTTGTCACGATTTTAGCTTCAAGCTATATGACTCCGATAAGCAGCAGCTCTGTTTGTTCCCCTATGGATTCCATCCGCCACACGTTTTAAGTCGCACAGTCAAAGAAAACACGCGCTGTTTTCTGAGGCCGGCTTATTTCGAAATGGCCCGTTGCCTTTGTTTACTTCTCCTGCGGCTGGCTCTATCTGCTGGGAGCATTAAGAGAGAGATGTGTCGCTGCTCTTAGCGGGCCTGCGTCGTGAGCAGCTCCCATGAGCACGAGACGGGCGGCGACCTTGGGCGCGCCTTCCGCTCTTGTGCCAGAGAAAGCCGGTATCCGCGCCCCACACCCCACGCATTGCATTACACGCCGGCCCAGTGGAGTCGTCGCCCGTGTCCAATTATTCGTCACTGTCGCCGCAGAGAGGGAGACCTCTCGTGGCTCAGCACTCGGCAGGCACGCACTTTACAGCACGTGTCCGTACTCACGACAACTTCCTCCTTACTAGGGAGAACTCGCACCACTGTAAAAGCTAATCGTTGCAGGTGCTTCTCGGGGTCTGGCAGGTAGCCTGAAAACGTAATACGTCGTGTACACTGTAAGTTGTCAGTGAATCTAGAGACGCTAGAGCGATCTTACCTTCATCTACAACCCCCCCCCCCCCTCTCCCCCCGATCGTTCGTGATCTGCACCTACTCGTACATTTATTTGGTAAAGAAGTCACCATATAGTGCGTGCCGACCTTCACTTCTGAAAGTAAAATCTACGTTTCGAAATTCCTCAACTGTACCCGTAGTGGTTGAAGCGGAATGTTAGTGCCAACAAAATTTTCCGGGTGAATACGCCCTAAACGGTAACTATTTGGATCATATCACACTGGTGATGTGGAACATTTGCGGCAATCATATCGAGAAACAATCTCAAACTGGCCTACAAAACCGTCTAAGCTGCGACGCATGCGCACTCTGAGAGACTTTCACTGTTCTCTCTCTATCTTACGCTACCATCTTAGTCGACTATTTCGTTAACGTTATTAAATGAAACTTTCCCGTTATAATTTTGTAAGCGTTATGCAAAAACCAATTACGTTTATTATTACATCCTAGCTTAAGCCTTCCAAGCGTTGTAGCTCGTAGTAAGAAGAACAGAAAAACAGAAAGTTTTTTTTTACTTTTATACTGTTAAAATTCTATATTTTTTAGGTAAAAATAACATGAAATTCAATTATCATTTTGTTCGTCTCGACTTCACATACACCACCGTGGTACTTTGTAAACAGTTGCCGTTTACGCCCTGTATAGACGACCGGAGAATAATCGAATTTTTTTAGCCCTAAAATAGAACAAAACAAACAGACAAAATAATCCAATTGACATCTTTTTTCGTGTTCAGTTGTAGAAACCGAAGTGTGTGCGCGTGCTGCCTGCACAGGTTTGATGTCTACACCTCGCAGATCGCCCTATTTCGTCGCAGCAATTAGTGACAAATTCAAACCAGCTTACTAATGGAAATGTCGTGTGGCTAGGGCCTCCAATCTGTAGACCGTTCGCCTGGTGCAAGTCTTTCGAATTGACGCCACGTCGGGGATTTGGGTGTCGATGGGGATGAAATGATGATGATAAGAACAACACAACACTCAGTCTCTGAGCGGAGAAAATGACCGACCCAGCCGGGAATCGAACCGGGGCCGTTAGGTATGACATCCCGTCGCGCTTACCACTCAGCTACCAGGGGCGGACTAATGTTGCTAGTTGTAATAGAGTTTGTTTCTGAAACAATGTGTTCGTTCACCAACATGTAGAGTCGTAAAAAGAACGGTGCTGACGAATTCTTTGAAGTGCATAAATCGGAATCTTGTTTCTGAATGTAAAAAGTTATAACACAGTGGAGGAAAGCAGGGAGCTGCTCCCACAAAATTGGGAGAAAAATTTAAAGTCCGAGGCAGACGGTGAAGAGGACGCTGTCGTTACAATATAAGCGATTTAGGAAGGCCCACTGAAATTTGAAATATCTCCGGACCACGTTCGCGAGCCGTCGATGTGGTACTACAGTATTGTGGATCTGGTTCTCTGCAAGATCGAAGCACTTCCCCTGGACGAGGAACTATACACACTCGCACTAAGTAGTCAATTGGGAAGAGCCCGAGTTTGCTCTCATTTTCTCCTGAGCGGATATGATTTTTTCACCTTGATATCCTTTTTTATTTCGATAAAGGGTGCGGTAACTGGGAGTAGCTTCATACACCTGAAAGGAAAAAAAATATTACAAATATTTGGTTCAATTGTCAGCTTACTTAACAGGTAGCTGTCGCCTTTTTGCCTCCTTTCTGGCGCCATTCCGCACACCACTACTCATATTTCTTCTTTCTAGTTTTGCCGGCCGCTATGATCGAGCGGTTCTAGGCATTCAGTCCGGAACAGTGCTGCTGTTACGGTCGCAGGTTCGAATCCTGCCTCGGGCATGGATGTGTGTGATGTCCTCAGGTTAGCTAGGTTTAAGTAGTTCTTAGTCTAGGGGACTGATGACCTCCGATATTAGGTCCTATAGTGCTTACAGCCAGTTGAATATCTTACTAATTTTCTCATGGTTTTTAAAGTAAACAACAACCTGGCATCTCGTTCTTTGTCACAACTGAAAATGCGAACCTCTACAGTTTACCACAGCGTGTGGGTTTGCAGTGAAAACCGATACAGCCGTACCTGACAGATAAACCGGGCTTTTATGTGACACTAACATAAGAAATATGTGGTCGGAAATCTCTGAACAACGGTTGCAGATCGATGCAAAGATGTGCCACGTAACTGACAGCTTGCATCACCTCGTGCTGCAGTTACATCGTTTATTCTCATTAATTGGAAGCACGATTTCTTCTCATTTCCCTCTACCATCATGTGCAGTGTTTGACAAGTCTGTGAACGAATTAATTGGCCCCCTAACTGACGTTCCAAAATTTGGTTGCTTACTGTTCAGGTTGACACTTTCAGCAGACCAATCTCGCAAGCACAGTTAACTTGCATCGAACCGCTATACAGTGGCCATTCTAGAAAGAGCAGAAGTATCATGACAATAGAGAAAGCGGATAGATGCCTCCTAACAAAAATGTGGTACAAAAATGTGTTAGTAAGCCATCGTCCAATACATAAACAACAAATCAACCTCGACGTCACTTCCATTGAATTTTCACAACACAATTAGATAAATACTGGTCGCTAGACATTCACCTTTCATCAGTTTCACTTTCACCCATCTGAGTGCAATATTAACCGCTGTGATTCCTTACTCAAAATATAGAATCATAGCCCGACTAACGAGTCTTTTGTGGCACTTTCAATGTCACGCATTCGTCTCTCTGGGCTGAATTAGGGGCATTGACGTAATCACGAAAGTAAGTTTCCTTGCGTCGTAAAGGATCGTTCTGTCACTAACTTTCGTAACTGAGTTGTAATACAAATCTTGCTAAATAAATAGCAAAGATAGTGTCATTTTGAGTCAACAGACATAACTAAACAGTTGTTTCCTTACATCTGCCTTGCCTCTACTTGCGGTTGGATTCGGTGCCTCCCTGACATTTCATCCTTTCGTCACTGACAGCAGAGAAGACTACTGAGCAGTACCTCTGGCATAATGGCCGAACGCGGGGCACATAATCACATGGAATTCGAGCTCATTTCTTCCCGTTCACTATATCTAACAGACGACACATGTCTCGTTATGAAATTAAACTCGCGGTTAGCTGTAATCAGTCATTTTAATTATCTTACTACTGCGAATCTTGGAAGATCATACCTCTGTAATCCGTTAGAAATGAAACATAGACGATTTGGACATATAACTTCTCTGGGTAACATGGGACACTATCTTTCAATGGCTCCAGGTTGCTATGTCGTAATCTACGCCTCTCACAGTTATTTATAATAAAAATGTGCCCTTAAAATACGACGCAATATTTTCCCAGTTTGGAACATCTTTGGCCCACTCCCAGCCTCCCAAAAGATGTTACGAAAATAAACAAAAAAAGAGAGGTAAACTGCGTAAAATGACGAGGGAGTCATGGGCGTTACCTTCTTCTTTACAGGAAAAGAATGCACAGAACAATGCGGCATATTTTTGTCTGGGATAAACTATCCCAAATGTAGATTAGAAATAGCTCTAATCTCCCGGCTTCCACCAAAGTTTTCAGAAGTTTCTCGTAACTTCGAGCCAAATGCCAGACCTTGAAATTGCTTGCTAAATACTGTACAGGGAACCCTTTCTCCCTCCCCTACTTCGCTGGGATTTATTGATCGAAGCAATGTCCGAACCTCAATCTGCCTTCTCTGCCCATCGGACTGGAGAATGAAACACATTAAAACTAAATCAAGAGGTAAGGTGTTCACGTGCCTGAGGGAAGCAATAATTTACAACCAGGCAAATTATTATCAAACATATATGGTCTCATAAATGCTATGCACGAGCCTGTGTGTCGGGTACAGCCAGAGTAGACGAGCGTTCAGCCAGAAACCTGTGGTGTTCACAGATTCCCCAGTAGAAATCGAAATGATAAGCGTCACAGCAACCAGTAACATGGAAGAGAAGCTGCAGTGGGTCTGATTTTAAAGTGACACTAGAGGTGAATTTCTGATTATTTTCCACGTAAGGAGTAAGACTAATCACTGCAGATAAGGTCTCATTGTTGAGTCTGTGGTTTCCGAAGGTGGGACTGAGGGTACTTCTTGCAGTGTCCACCTCGTTTACCTCGGAAGACCTAGCAAAAACGAACATCTCTACTTTCGCCTTTAATTAATATATATATATATATATATATATATATATATATATATATATATATATATATATGTGTGTGTGTGTGTGTGTGTGTGTGTGTGTGTGTGTGTGTGTGTGTGTGTGTTTGGATTGTATGTTATCTACATCAAAACAGATAAATAGTGGAATGTATATATCAGGTGATGAACATTTGCGGGGTGGCAGACAAAACGGCTCTGAGCACTATGGGACTCAACTGCTGTGGTCATCAGTCCCCTAGAACTTAGAACTACTTAAACCTAACTAATCTAAGGACATCACACACACCCAAGCCCGAGGCAGGATTCGAACCTGCGACCGTAGCAGCAGCGCGGCTCCGGACTGGAGCGCCTAGAACCGCACTGCCACCGCAGCCGGCGGTGGCAGACAAAAGACTCTATAAAAAGACTAGCAGTAATGACGTTCCCAGCAGCTGAATGTGTACAATGCTTGAAGAAAGTGATAATCATGATGACGCTGATTCGAAATAATGTTACATTAAAATTGTTGGAGAAATGGCAGGGCATAAAGTATAAAGATTCTACCACATCTTCACCCAGAAATGCAAAATCTGGAGGAAAAAGGAATGAAACCATTAAAAAAGTGTTTGCTACAGAAAACTGACGTATCGGTAAGATTCGATGGAGAACTTAAAGGTGCATTGTTCCTCAACAAAGGCTGATCACAGGTATTCCAACGGAAATGTAAGTGTTGGTGTGCGGCTAAAATCGTGGGCGTAGGTGATCTCGGATGGATCAGTACTTATACATCATGATTGAAGGATATATATTCTGGAGCTTACCTTGATAGAAGCCATGTCGTTTCCTTTCCTGTGAGGTGTCCTGCTCCAAGTCCACTGCACCTGCTACCCTGTGTGCTGAGGTCGAGTGAACTGGTGACCGACTCTTCGATGGGGACCCCTTTTATACCGAATCGCTTGCTGTGTCGGAGCGTCTTCACCGCTGGCCTGGGGGTTGGGGAGGGGGGACCGAGTGTGGAGAGATGTGGGCGAGGATGCGCCCGCCGCAAGTGGATTACGTCGCCCTGTAGGTTACGCATTTTTTGTGCCGGCCCTTCACGACTGCGGCAGCGATGTGATCTGCTCACACGCCGGCGGAAAGGTGGGGGCGATAGGTCACGAATAGGGCGACGGTGGGGGCGGAGCGGGGGCGGCGAGCGCGTTGCGACACTGCCCGCGGCTCAGCTTACGCACCCCCTCCTGCACCCCTTCCTCCTGGCATGTCTGGAATGGAGCCTCGGACTCACCTTGGCCCTTCCTCGGGACACGTGTGCGACACGAACTCACTCTTCCAGACGCGCCTGTCTGTCGACATTTTACGTGATCCTTTGTTTCGCATGGAACGGTGCAACAAAATTATAAATTAAACGAAAATAAATTTAGTCAAAATCTTTCGAGAGAGTATGCAGTTCAAGAGATAAAGAATCCAACGAAAATAGTAATGTCGTACAAATAGCCAATCAATGGTATCGAGAAAACTGGTATAGCCTAAAATGTGACTCATTATATGTTGCACGCATTCTCTTCAAAATAATTCACGGTTAGCGGAGGAGGGGCTTCATACAATCGTTAGATACCTCCTGTTCCTTTTACCCATGTATGGGAGAACAGAACTACGACTGTCTGCACGTGCCTCAATCACTGTTATCTTACTTAGACTATTAATAATGCAAAATGTGAGGGTGAAAACCTGCAGTTATAGAAGCCGAAACTAACCAGTAAACTAATCTCGAATGTGTGGTTACGATTAGCCACTAACATCATCATCAGATATTATCCTAGTTAGTACAAATGTATTTTAAAAGTAAGCTTTTCTATTAAGCCTCCATTTAACTGGGTTCGATTTTCGTCCATGGCCCACCTTAACGAGAAATGCACATTATATATTACAATACACTGTACGCTCCCACCTGTTAAAGGGCGTGTTTATGTGTCGTCTCTACAGTGAGTTATGAATTCTTTCAAACACTCCGGTATAATTTCGTAAACTTCACGAGAGTGTGCGGTTTACTGCTCCAGTTCTTCTTCTGTATTCCCGTGGGTGTTGTGCATTTCAGTTTTGATATGACCCCAGACAGTTAGTACTAGAGAACTGAGATCAGATGATCTTAGGAGGTTAAGGTATATACCCTGTTCGACATTTCCACCTTGGGTAATATTGGCGGGTTGGAGTTGGATGCCATTTTACACTGTTAGCAGTCTGTACCGGTTCACCTTCATACGTGCGCCATAAATGATGACGTAGGTTGCAATAGCTACTATGAGGTGAAAAGGTCTACACAGGAAAAGATTTCGTGGTGGGCCGCATTAAACGAATCAGATGACTGGGACTCGAACCTGTATTTTCCACTTAACACCAGCGTCGCCTTCACAGCTTCGGCTATCCGTGCACGCCTACCCCACTGACTGGTCCAGACTTCCATAATATCACAATGTCTACGTCCCATTTTCATACATATTCCTGTGATTCCCGCATAGGTAGGAACACTGTTATTCTCGTCGTTTTGGATTGCTCAATCACGAATTACAGGTTCACAAAGTCTGTATTGTCCAGTGTCTGTAGCGTCTAGTGCTTCGTGATCCGATACAAATTTTCAGCTGTCACTAACAGTTCTTACAGGTGATGCACAATCGTTTTCGTCATTTGCGAATAGATTTCGTTCATTTATACGGCTGCTGATCGTCGGCACTGTCTACCGTTATTGCATTAGACTATATAGACACTGAAAAATTCAGACTTTTTGCCAACCTGTATTTCATACCACAGTAAGGCAAAATGACAAAATTAACAATGTTCTGACTGTGCGGGAATCACAGAATATTTGACAGTATGGGACGTTGACACTGTGACATACGAAGATTTGGATCGGTCTGGGAGGCGTGTGCAAATCACCAAAGAGGTTAAGTTGGGAAATCCAGGTTTGTGTCCCGATATAAGACAAATTCTCATATTTAACTAATAATTTGTAGATGCGTTGCCTGCTACTGGTTTCCTCATTTTTCTCCACTTAGTACCCCATATAGCATTACACGAAGTATTTAAAGTTATCAGTACTGTCCTGTTTGTTACTGTCAGTTTATTTCTTTTGTTTATGTAGCACTCTTAACAATTTTTTAGTGAAAGATTCATTTTTAACTTTCAACTCCTTAATTGAAAAATCACTTTTGCGGAATCTAATAATGGCACTCCGTCAATCCACTGAGCCTAGATTCAATCTAATATTGAAAAAAAAAACCTACACCAAAATACAGTACATGTCAGCGTTCAATACACGTGCGTACCACAAGCATCTGCTAAGGACTCGAACCAATACGGAATACGATAAACTGTAATGAAACGGCTAAATTTGTGACCATAGGAATCTAGTCTACGTTGTGACACCAGCAATCAATAACAAAGAGAAATTTTTAGCGACGGTAATGAAATCACAGCTACAATTTACTGATGTGTTGTTGGCGATGCATCACGCCATCGCTGGTCACTCCACAGTGTCTTGACTCTACGCAGAACTTATCAAAAGAAGCAATAAAATTTAGTGAACTACATTCAGCACATCCGAAAACTGCAGCTACGAATACCATAATCGAGAGTGAGAAATTTTAGTTCCTACATTTATCATTTCTTCAAGAGCTGTTGAAATATTAAGTGGAGATACGGGAAGAGGCAATCAGATCCAAACAAATCGACTGGAATTTGTAGATGTTTTTCTTTTTTTTAAAAAAAAGTAGAGACACACAGAAAACGTAAGTGCCTGCGCTGAGCTGTGCCCGTCATTTTAAAGTTGCAGCGCCTACAGTATTCATCCCATAAACGTGCCTCGCAAGCGTGCTGGTACGCCACACAAAATGAATTCGTCGTTTCGAAGCTATAATTTATCTTAAAATTCGAATACAGTATTTTATCCCAAAATTTTTTATTTTGTTAAATTTTATTATTACTAGCCCCATGAGACTAGCTGACCATTTAAATTAACTATCACGATACCTGATTCTTGTCTCTTATCTGGTGACAGGCCTTTCTTCGCAGGACAGTTACCGTGACAACAACACTAGGCAGTTTACCAAGTACGCTGTGATAGTTAGCGGACTCGAACTTTTAATTCTATCGACACATCTACAGTCTCCGTCTTTTACGATTTCATAGTCATAAGAACGTGTAATGTATAAGTTCAAACTAATACAGTGTAAGATAGTCGTAGCCTGTAAGGATTTGGTGACGCAATACTGCGATCTTAACGACTTTAGTTTCTGAAGTACATAGGAAGTGAAACATTGCATTAAACATTCCGTGACCATCAGTCATCAGATATCATGTGGTCTGGGTGACGCTGGCGTCATATCTGCAGATGGTGTAGGTAGTTCTGTACTGTATCTCCTTAGCTTGCTGTGGGTGCACACACACACACACACACACACGGCGTGGCGTGACGTTTCACAACACAGGTCACGAGCCTCGCTCCTCCGTGCTTCGCCCTCCGACCGGAGACCGCGCCGTGGCGAGCACTGGAGCAGGTGGAGTATCGGCGTGCCGTCTGGGTCCGTAACTCTGCCAGCTGCTTACTCCGTCCCACCGGATTCTTTGTGAGTACACCGACATGGAGGAAATTAACGCGACTGCAACACGCGTAACAACTACTTTAGCTCGCTCTTGGCTGAGCGATTGAATGGACATCGCTTGTTCACCTCCGTACGACCCTTTCGTGAGTTTGTGCGGTGGTCACATGATGATACTACTGAATACATAAATCTAGGAGATAACATAAAACAATATGTAAACAGTATGCCTGTTTACGGTACCATCGTCATCAGTCATTTGACATTACCAGACATCATGCTGTTCAACTTTGCGTGTTATTATTGTCCCTGCATGTTTTCTAAAGTCGTTTACCCATTTTCCATTAGGGCGTCGTCCCGATCTCGGGCTACAGCAAAGAAACTCTCCGGTCCGTCTGCCATCCATTCACCTCATTACACGTTCTACCCGCTTTCTGTGTATTTTCATCACAGTCATTATTAGGTCTTTCACTCCAGTCTATTCATTGGTCTACTTATTCGTCTTTCTTCTAGTACACTAGTACCATTAAAATTGCAACTCCAAGAAGGACAGCAAATAGTAAATTTTATTTATTGCAGGAATAATACATGATTAATGTTGTAGTTAGAGCTATAAAACTACCATAGACTACAATAATTAAGCGCAGATTACAGCAGTTTTCCTAGTAGCTTTGGTCAATTACGGTCATATCCGGGTTACCTCTACGTTTTAGTGCTAGAAAAGGGAATTTCATCAACAACACAAAAATAAAATAAAAAGGGCGCAAAAGAAAAATACATCAAACATTGCATCAATATTTCGTCGAACTTATATAAAACATGTTTCTGTCACTCATAAACAAATTCCACATTAATCAATAATAAGGCACGAAATTCTTTCATTTGTAGTGACGAAAGCTTTTTATTGAGTACAAAATAACAACAGTAATTACATATAATTTTTTATGTTTGTGCATGTAAACAGTACTTGCATCAAAAGTAATTGATTCTGGTTACATAAAAGAGCCGACGTTACGCAATCAACAAATTTGTATTACGTATAAAACGCGATGTATATTCTGTGAGGACACAAAATACACAATGGACTAACACTGAATGGTGTGTGGTTCTAATTGTGTACAAAACAAACAACCAAGCTAACAATAAAATTAAACAGGAGCCGTCGACTCTCTTATACATTCATTTATGTTCCTTCCTCTACCAGTTCTACCAATACACCACTAATTCTACCATTTACTACGTCATTTGTGCAGTGAGCTAAAACAAAAAAACAAAAAAAAAAATGGTCTGAGCACTATGGAACTCAACTGCTGTGGTCATCAGTCCCCTAGAACTTAGAACCACTTAAACCTAACTAACCTAAGGACATCACACACATCCATGCCCGAGGCAGGATTCGAACCTGCGACCGTAGCAGTCGCACGGTTCCGGATGTGCCAAAACAGCTTAACCGTAGTTTCAGTAGCGCATCTCTAGTTGTATGTGATTCGGCTTTAAGCAGGTTGTTTGACCATTGTAGGTACAAATGGAAAGGGCGAGTACAGCACAATGAAACAAGCAAATAATCCTAATAAGCACAGGTCCAGAAATCAATGATTTTCCCAAAACAACGTATTAGGACTGAGTACATGAACACCTTACGACAAAGGCCCCGAGGATTCTGACTGTAGATATGTGCTTGAGGATCAATGTGCTACAACAACTGCTGCACATGGCATGAAAGCAGGCTTCATTACGTTTCCTCATCGATGCTCGTACACATTCAAAGATCCCAAGTATGTTCCAAATGCACTGACAATCACCTACAACACATTCCCGGGATTCACCGACACTATCAGCAAGGCTGGAATACGCCGAAGCTTTTAAATATAATAAATATAGAACGGTTTCAAGTAGGCGGGCCTACGAGGCCACAGCCCTTGTCGTCGAAACGCTATTTACCAGCGTTTAGGCTTGTTAAAATTTACACCTCACTTTCCGTGTGCCCAAATAAATGTAGTCTTAGACATTAACACTGTTGTAACATCGGTGTGATTGGACTAATGCATATATCGTAATATGGAAACTGTTAATTTACGGGCCTATGATTTTTTAGGATTTTTTGCCTCTTGCAGTGTCCTATAGTCCGTCCCGATAGCTGAGTGGTCGGCGCGGCAGTCTGTCACGCCAAGGGGCCGGGTTCGATTCCCAGCTGGGTCGGAGATGTTCTCCACTCAGGGACTGGGTGTTGTGTTGTCCTCATTATAATTTCATCGTCATCAGTGGAAGACAATGAGAAACCACCACTGGAATCACTTCCCTAGACGCTCATGCGGTGGACCTCTCTGACGACGCTTCCCCCATGACAAGACCTGCCGTAAGGCAGTACACAAAGTTAAACAATGTCCTATACTCACTCTTTTCGTTTGTACTTATAATAGTCAAACACCCAGTATACGAAGCGAAATGTAGCGCATATAAGCTTACAACTCTGGCAGTACCAATGTCTGTAACCCGGAAGGTAGGATGGAAGGAAGGAAAATTAGAGTTTAACGTTCCGTCAGCATCAAGTTTGTTGGAGCACAAGCCCGGAGTGTCCCGAGGATGGGGAAGAAAATCGGCCATGTCCTTTCGAAGGAATCATCGTGGAATTTACATTGACTGATTTCGGGAAATCCCGGAAGACCTAAATCTGGATAGCCGGACGCAGATTTGAACCGTCCTCTCGAATGTGACTCCAGTGTGTTGGCCACTGCACCACGTAGCTCGGTGCTGTAACCGGGCTATACATAAGACACGAACTGCATTTTCCTGACAGATACGGGTACTTCGTTTCACAGGGTTCAGTAATCCTAGTCGCTTAGGAGCAATGGCTTGACAGCCCTTCGGTAAACCACCGCTAGAGGAATATAACGGGTGAGGGATCTCGGAAACGTGCTGTCAAGGCGACAGTAGAACACCTTCTGAATCAAGGTATGCGAGCAGAGCACGGGAATCTTGTGGTCTTGCGTTATCTCGTTGGAACATGTCACCGTGATGGGGTACAGTCCCAGTACTGTCGTTCGGCGCATCACTGTCGGTGCACCTCTCTCTGCTCTCGCGTCAACGAAAGCTTCATCAATGATCGCCGTAATGAAAGCCCCTTGTACTCCAGACGCCGTGAAGTTACCAGTATCTCTGCAAACAAGCCCACTTTCCGACTAAAGGTTCGTGACGTGGCTGTACGGTCATGTACGGCCGAGCAATCAATATCTGTGTGCTCTCAGGCGTTGCTCGCCTTGGGCCGTAGAGATTGTGGACGGCTTTCAATGTGTCCCTCGGTAAACTATGGATTCCATATTCGCATGGCTGTCACAGTATCCCTACCAACGTGAGCAGCAATCTCGTCGAACGATAAATCATCACTCCGCCGCTGACGAATTCCAACACGCGATGGCAGACGCATCCCGTTCTTACACGATGAATAAAATGGTATTCTCACAAAGAAAACAACATTGAAATGCGGTTTCTGAATGATAAACCAGCCGTGTAATCCTTCCTTATACATACAATATAGATGGTGTTACTGCTACCTACATAGTGCAATAACGATAAAATGGTAATCATTTTTATTTTCACACAAATGATACACTTGACGCCTGTTTGACGTCTGTTGCATATCGCCAATGTGGCACTGAAACTTTAGTGGCCAGCTGTGTAAACCCCAACAGGCAACCATCTCGCCGTTGTCCGCCGATTAGGCCTCAGTTTTTCAGTACTTTGAAAGTATCCTTCAAAAGGTTTTAATACTCGTATAATTGTAGAGCCAGGCGGTGAATATGCAAGCCTGAGTAACTGAGAAATGTTGACTGAAAATATCTGAAGCTTATTTGAGATGGAAATATGTGAAGCTCACGCTACACGATGTGAAATCGACTTACTGGTCGATCACACAATACGATTGCGAGAAAGATATATGTTCTCAGTAAAATTTACATACGCTAACTGACACTGTGACAATATGACTTTCTATTAAATGTTGGCCCTGAAAGTTCTGAATCTTTGTTAGCTTAGAAAACAATTGCTTTTCCAGAATTATCAGTGTCATTGCACAACAATAAAACACATTTGACTTTATCCGTTAAATCTATTTGAAAACACAATGTAGCACTTTCATAAAATATTTCACTCGCATTAAAATTCTGAATTTATACTGATATTATTCTCGTCAATGCTCTCTGACAATCACTGTGCCTGACTCTGAATATGAAGTACAACGATAAAGAAATTTATGGCTTAGGTATGCGCAATGGACGGCTCGTGTGCTCTGCAGTTTTTTTTTTATAAGATAGTGATCTAACTGCCAAAATTAAGTTGCATTCAACGCACTCGGGAAATGCAATGCGAGACTTTATTTCATCAGCCCTAAAAAATGTTACTCAGCACACAAATCGTGGTTTACAATGAGACTTGCAATCAAATAAAATCATGAATGCAAATGAAAAATCGGGTACTAATTCCACCGACAAAGAAATAACTGGAACTAAACTTTAAGTTTTTACTGAGCTTCATTAATTTATAGTAACAATATAAGTTTCCACACCACACACATGTGAAGTAATTGGCAAAATGTCCCTTTAGCATTTATCACTGCGGTGAAAGACAGGCGCATACAACTTCATGAAAAAAATCTTAAAGAAATTCTAAATCATAATCACTCTGATAACAGTCAGCATAATAAGTAATTACAAATATAACAATCCACGTTAACTTTAAATGCTACATTTTCTCATTCATATAATGATATAATCCTTCTGTTTAATGTCTGACTTTAAACATCATATTACAAAATATGCTCCAAATAATGCTGCCACAACTCCTGGGCAGGTCAGGCGAGCACCCGTCCATTTTAAACCAAGTACAACACCACACGCACAATCTGCCTCTGATCTGACAAAGTAAAGCTAACCTCTTCGACCAACATCTCTAGAGCCAAACATTGTTCCAAAGTGTATAATTATATAGGCATAGTTAAAGCGATATTACAAGGCTTCAGAGCATTTATCAGCTTTACAAATTAACTCATATATGTGGCCCATAACATAATCAGAATTATCATTGCAAATGAGTCAATCACATTTCAACTTTTCGCATTAAGATTCCATGTCTATAGAGGAAACAGAAATCTCATTTCCATAACTCAAAATAAGAAATATACACTGTTTGTGGACGTTTGTGTCCAGACATGAGGGAAGTTTAGTTCTGAAAATCTTATTTGGTTAGTGAAACCATTCTAAGCCATTTTTACTCTTCTGTTGCTTCCTCATGTTTCCTCTCGAGTTAATATTTACAGTAGCCATAGTTTCAAACACTCATCGACTTATTCCATAACGGTAATGCTAATTTATTTCTTTTCTGTATGTTGCCTACAATTTATTTAGTCTTACTGTAATGCATTTAAGCCAAATTTTCAAACTTATTCTTTTAATACAAAGTGGATTTTCACGGTCGTTGTTTGCTTCACTTAGAACATCAAGGCTGCGGCAACGTTGTGGATGCATAAAACTACACAGTAATGTTTCGTCCCCATTCCGTCGAAACCTCTTCTGATATAATCTCCATGTGCTGTGTTCTTCTGGCACACTGACAGATGTCAGTGATGTTCCTGTCTGCTTTCTGCTGTCTTAATGGTCTCCTTCATCCTACCCACCCCATCCTCTCAGCATCACCATTACGTTGTTTCAGAATACTTTCGGAACGTTTGTAATTCAGGAAACTACCTTCCTGATGAACCCACCACCCATTCCTGTGGCTACATGTTCTTCCAAATTTCATTTTCATTTCGCTCATAATCATGTTTTGTTCTCCACTTTGTTCCTTGAACGTTTGTTCGTTTTTCTGTTTGTCCTAGTAATTCCCAACACAAATAGGAAGAGAAAAACGAAACTGGCTTGGGAAATATTTCACACCTCTCCAGATAGGCAACCCAATTTACATCATCTGCCCCAATCACAGAGACACCTTAGGATAGGCAATTCAGCTTAAATAATCTTCCCCAGTTATGGTTACACGTCAAGCTAAGAAACTCATATTACATTATCTGCCCCAGTTGAGGATTCACGTTAAGATATGCAACCCAACTGACATCATCTGCCCAGTTGTGGGTTCATGTTAAGACAGGCAACCCATCTTACATAATCTGTCCCCAGACCTAGCAGATAATGTCGGAAGTTCTGTGACGCTTTTTTTGGATGTTGCTGTTGTACAGAGAGAGATCACAAAGCTAGAAAATAGTAGCGAAACGCAGGTAGACCTGCAGAGTATTGACGCTTGGTGCTGCGAGTGGCTGCTAATCCTCAACATAAACATATGTGACGTATAACGAATATATACAAGATGTTCAACTTTGCTTCCACCGTTTGCCGATAGGTGGTGACAGCGGTAAGTAGCGGTCCAAAGAAACAGATCGCAGACGTCAGGCAGTTAACTTGGACCTCGGTCAACATAAACTCATTCAAACATTAGTCGATTTGTGTCTACATCATAAAGTTGTTCTTGATTGAAAATGTCAGTTTACGAGACTAATTTTCGTCATTTGAGGGAGGTGTTACTGTTTTGTTTCAATATAAAGGAAACAGCGGCTGAGTCTCAATGAATGCTCTAAAGTACGTATGGTAAGGACGCTATTAGTGAAAGAACGTGTCGTGAGTGGTTTCAACGCTTCAAGTACGCTGATTTTAACGTCGTAGACCGGCATAATCATGGAAAAGAGAATGCCTTCGAAGATGCAGAACTGGAGACACTGCTAAGAAGAATTGGTACGATTAGTGGTAGTAAGACAGCAAGCCATTTCAGACGTCTCAAGGCTATGGGCATGATTCAGCAAAAATGAGCTTGAGGTCCCGTGTGAGACTAAACCAAGAGACGTTGAACGGCGTTTGCGTGTTTGGAACAGTTGCTTCAGAGGCAAAAATGGAAGGGATTTATGAATCGCATTGTGACTGGGGACGAAAAATATGTTCATTACGATAACCCTAAACCAAAAAAATCATGGGGATATCCTGGCCATGATTCCACATTGACGGCCAAACCGAATATTCACGGCTCCAAGATCATGCTCTGTTTTTGGTGAGACCAGTTCGGCGTCGTGTTCTATGGGGTATTAAAACCAAGTGAAACAATCGCAGGTGCTCGTTATCGAGCGCAATTAATGCGTTTGAGCAGAGTATTAAAAGACAAATAGCCGCAATACAAAAAAAAATGGTTCAAATGGCTCTGAGAACGATGGGACTTAATTGCTGCGGTCTTCAGTCCCCTAGAACTTAGAACTACTTAAACCTAACTAACCTAAGGACACCACACACATCCATGCCCGAGGCAGGATTCGAATCTGCGACCATAGCGGTCGCACGATTCCACACTGTAGCGCCTAGAACTGCTCGGCCGCTCCGGCCGGCAGCCGCAATACAGCGAGAGGCAATACAATGATTTTGCAGCACGACAAAGCTCGACCCCACGTTGCAGAAGAGATCAAAACGTACTTGGAAACGTTGAAATTGGAATTCCTACCTCACCCGCCGTATTCTCCAGAAATTGCTCCCACTGACTATCACCTGTTTAGATCAATGGCCCATGGCGTGGCTGACCAACACTTCGATCTCATGAAAAAGTCACAAATTGGATTGAATGGTGGATCGCTTCAAAACATGTACAATCGTTTCGACGCGGGATTAGTACACTGCCCGAAAGATGTGAGAAAGTAGTCGCCAGCGATGAAAAATACTTTGAACGATACATGTGTATCCAATTTGTTTCATTAAAGCCTCAAATTTTGGGGAAAAAACGGCGGAAGCAAAGTTGTACACCTTGTAGAAAATCCCTTTATTGTCTGATAACCCGATTTTATTTCCTTAGCATATGGTTTTGCAAATACACTACAGTATTTGCAATGAAATGGAAATATCCAGATGTCCAGAGCATTTTGGGTCAGTTGCTGTAGAGTCCTCAGATAATCATGGGCAGTCCTTAACAAAGTGTTCTATTGTTTGCTCCTTGAATCCGCAGTCGCAGTCAGCATATGAAAGGAAACATCATTTATTCAAGTGTAGCCACACCTCTCTTGAAGTTCGTTACAGAATTGTTGGCACTTCGAGATCACTTCGAAAGAACTGATAATTCCTGAAAAACCCAAGGTGGTTTGCGTGATTTCTATCGGGTTGTTACCGTATCTTATAGGACATCGTACAAGGGAGAGTTTTTATGTGATCTTGAGCAAGTTTAGCTTAGCCGCTTTCCTCCTTAGATCTTATGGAGCAATATCAGCCAGGACGGGCGATACCTGAGTGACGGCTAAATATTTGGTAGCTGTTCCACAAAGGTGCTGCTACACAGCAAGAAATATGCAAGAGCACCTATATATTACACGACTGCAGAACAATGACTAGAAGCAGTTACTTCCACAAATTATCTACTGAGCGCTTGAAGTGAAACTACAACATAAAATTAATTGCAGGTAAGGCCTATAGCAGTTTGAGATTCAGTGGGAGAATTCTCAGGAAAGGAAGTCTCTCACCACAGGAGGTAGTTTACAAAATTCTCTTTCGACCAATACTTGAATACTGCTCGTCAGCCTGGGAAATTTACCATATAGGATTGATGGGGGAAATAGGGAAGATCAGAAGAAGAGCAGCGCGTTTCATTACGGCTTCATTTAACAAGCAGGAAAGCGTCACGGAGATACTCAACCAACTTCAGTGGCAGACACTGCAAGAGAGCCGTTCTGGATCATAAAGCGGTTTTACTGTTAAAAGTGCCCTGGGTGTACTTCCTAAAAGAGTCATAACACGTTTCTTCCTCCTACATACATCTCGCGAGAAGACCGTGAAGGTACAATTAGGGAAATTCGAGTCACATGGAGGCAATCTCTCTTCATAAGAACCATTCACAGCTGAAACAGGAAGCTGGCCGCGGTGGTCTCGCGGTTCTAGGCGCGCAGTCCGGAACCGTGCGACTGCTACGGTCGCAGGTTCGAATCCTGCCTCGGGCATGGATGTGTGTGATGTCCTTCGGTTAGTTAGGTTTAAGTAGTTCTAAGTTCTAGGGGACTAATGACCGCAGCAGTTGAGTCCCATAGTGCTCAGAACCATTTGAACCATATTAAACAGGAAAGGAGGAAATAACACTGGTACACAATGTACTCTCCACTACGCACCATAAAATGGTTTGTAGAGTATAGATGTAGACGTAGATGTAGACGAGTGGAAAACAATTTTCCCGTGAGAACTTATTCTTTTGTTGTGATATTATATTCACAGCGCCGTACCTTAAGACACTTCACGCGTTTCTGTTCTCGTTTACTGACTGTCTAACATTGCCTCATCACTACTGCATTTATGGGAGACTTACGGGGAGGTTTACTACCTTTGGCCCGAAAAAGGCATGTTCTTTGAGAATTGTTTTCTCTGGATGTGTTATAGATATCAAAGTCAAATTTGGTAAAAGTATTAACTGATTTTTCCTCCACGAACTGGAATTTCTTCGACCGGAAATGTCGAAGAGCAAATGCTGAAGTGCCTCGGGACGAAACAAAATGTCGATGTAGACCTCCACGCGAGGTATGTCACAGGTCAGATAGCTCGTTTAAAATCAAAACTGAGTTTACGTTAGCGAAGTATATAAGATTCTTTAGGAGTTGTACCTCGCTTAAGATATTTGGACCATAGTAAACAAAATGGCGGCCATTTGAAAAAAAATGTTTTTTTTTCATCGATTTTCGACTTCGTCGGCCAAGTAAAATTATTTGTAGTTGATGGATCGGAATAAAAGTGGTACAACTCCTAGACAATTTAGTTAACTTCGTCGTTGCCATACCACGCGATAAAAAAAAAGTCGTTTCGAGAAAAACGCGTTTGAAGTTTTGACTACATATAAATGCAATAGTATGCAACGTACGTTCAATGTGGTATCCCGGGTCCATAAACTAGTCCTTTCTTTTCCTCATAGAGGGCGTTCTGCTCGATCTGGGCCATCCTGCGCTGCTCCAGAGCCGCTCGTACGGCCAGTGACAAGCTGTTGTCGGCCGCTTGAATCCGGTGGTCGTCCGAATGCTTGGCCAACTACGTCGAATTGAGTCCCAGGGTGACGTCCATCGTTGTGGCGGTCTTCAGAATTGCTGAATACCCTTCGTTGAAGCTGCTCACTGCCAGGAAAGTAGCAATCTCCACAGTCTTCCCACCAGAATGCAAATGCTTGAGGACTAACTTCCAAACACAAGCGTTCAAACTTTCATTTGAATTTTGTGTGTTTCGTCCCAAGCACCGGTACAATAACTCGTCCTCCGAAAGAAAATAACTGGTGCGTGAAAAAGTACGATTTCAGGCAGGTGCATATTTTTGTTCAACCGCGATAAACAAACATTTCCGTTCCGTATTCGGAAAACCATTTCAAGGGGGGTTCTAAACACTTTTATGGATCCAAAAATGCGATTTTAAAAAAATTGATTTTTTGGATCAAAAGATAGTAAACCTCCCCTTTAAGCATACGTCCCAACATCGGAAGACAGGCTTAGTGACCACTGTTATAGCAGTCAGCGTCCAAAAACTAAATGGGCCATAAATGTAAAACTGGAAGAAACATGAAATAGATTCCGAGTGGTTTTCTTCGCTACTAGTACGGAAAACAACATCACAATTGTGAACAATATATACAAAAAGCTACTGCGGAGTGTTATCAAGATGGTGTTGGCCGTATTATTAACGTTGCTGTGAAATTACAGGCAGAAATTACAGGCAGCTTGCTGTACCAACAACAGCCGTATCGTAGGAGTTCCTCATATAGTTTGTCATAACTGATGTACAGCGTTCCGACCAAAACTAAGCAGTTATATGTCAAGATGTACATCCGTTGTTAAGATTCTACGTTGTTTCATACAAAAGCATCCCACAAAAAGTCATGCGTGCAGTGTTCAACAAATTCACAAGTCTATTTCTATCTACCGACCTGTCAGAACCTCCTGAGAAGTATTGGACTTAAAACTCTATGTCCGTCCATGAGAGCCAGAAGGTATGTGATACTGGGGCCCAGGCTGATGTGTTCCTTGAATTACAAAAGGCGTTTGACACACTTTCACATAGCTGCCTTACGGACAAAATAAGAGCGTACGGAATATCAGACCAACTGTCTGATTGGATTGAATAGTTTCGTCTATGAAAACGAGCTTCTTAGAAGATTATGTCTATAATCACAGGTGCTGCAGCAGATAAACGTATAGAAGCACTAATTCAGTTCTGTGAAATACGATGTAACATGACAAATATAGACGGAGAGAAACTCAGTAAAGTCGGTTCACATGGTTCAAATGGCTCTGAGCACTATGGGACTTAACATCTGAGGTCATCAGTCCCCTAGAACTAAGAACCACTTAAACCTAACTAACCTAAGGACATCACACACATCCATGCCCAAGGCAGGATTCGAACCTGCGACAGTAGCAGTCGCGCGGTTCCGGACTGGAGCGCCAAAAACCGCTCGGCCACCGTGGCCGGCAGTAACGTTGGCCCTATATGGGACAGAATTTCTCAAAACCATTTTATAATCTGACACAAGATCATGCTTATCGTGTTACATAACCGAGATACGACTGAGTTATTCTAGTAGCATTATTATAGTTCAGTAGCTATTAGTTTGTGTTCCAGTTGTACCTTACGAACGCGCATTTCGGTATGCCAGTCTAGTTGGCCATGTCTTTTAGTAGCATAAATACAGTTCCTGAACATTTCCCTCGAACTTAAGATAACTTTCATTGGTATTAAAATTAGAGATTTTAAACTCAATTAAATTTTCATTAAATCTTATGTCCATTGTGCTACGTTGTAAATTTTAGTTATTTATCGTGAAAAAGCTACAGCCACCAGTTTTTAATAGTTTGTGACACGCTCTTTCCTTAGTGAAGGGTGGGTCTATTACTTAAAATACAAATTAAATAAACTGGTGAATGGCAGTCGAACAATATACAGATTATGGGCTAAATAAGAGTAAACCTCTGTTGCAGGTTGAAACGTAAAACAATCCCTCAGGCAACTACTGCACTGCCTTGAGGTACGATCGTACCTTTTACTCAATAATTCTTCATTTTCTCTAAGGCTAAGAGTTGGGTATATAAAGGCGCAATGCAGGGAGTATGGCCGAGGTATCATTCAAAATGAAGTGATGTGCCGAGACGTCAACAGACTAGAATTTAAGGTTCGTTTACACATCCCCATCTTTAGTTCGTCCCCAAAGAACATCTCCATTCATCGTCAATGTTGCATAATAAGAACAACGAAAGTTTGTCATTAAAAGCGAAATTACTATCATACAAATGATGAAAATTACAATCCATAATTAAACGCGACAATATAGCATTATTTTGCACAACGTTATGAAATCAATCTACAAAGTGAGGCTACCTTTGTAGTTTTTAGTTTGTCGTAATGTTTTCTTACTTATCAACATTGCAACACCGTAGAGGAAGTGTTGGAATAAAATGTAGCACGTACATACGAGTAGTAAAGGCAAACTCATAGCATTTTGCGGACCCAACTACACGTCGCATCCTATTGTAAACAAGACGAGATACGAGCAGAAATCAAGTGGAAGCAGATTCTAAATATACTCAGATCCATAAATTGTAGAATAAGCCAGAACCGCCGGCCGGGTGAACGAGCAGTTCTAGGCGCTACAGTCCGGAACCGCGCTGCTGCTACGGTCGCAGGTTCGAATCCTGCCTCGGGCATGTGTGTATGTGATGTCCTTAGGTTAGTTAGGTTTAAGTAGTTCTAAGTTCTAGGGGACTGATGACCTCAGAAGTTAAGTCCCATAGTGCTCAGAGCCATATTTATGCCAGAACCACGAAGAAACTCTGAATTGCCCATTAGGTTGTGCTGTGATAGGGCAGTACAGAAAAAACTGACATACATGTCACACATGAATAAGATGGTCTATATCGGACTGTGTTGGCAGAAGTTGTGGTAACTGTCGTTCTGGCTCTACTACGTACGTTCAAAGAAAAATTCAACTGTGAAGATATGTGATCTGCAACCCAAGTTTACGAAATCTGTGTAAATCGTTGTACTGGTAGTACCTGAAATTTTTAGTACAAGGAAATATTGTATAGGCATTGCATTTTGCTCTTTAGGTTAGTTTACAAGATAATAGTTTTCATCGGAATTTGTAGTTGCGCTTGGTGGCTGAAGCATCACATTTTCTAAGTGATGTGTGTGAGAGAAAAATATAAAAGCCAAAGAACTATTTTTTCCTTTGTAATCTAGGTGAATATTTGTCGAAGAATCCAAATTCCATAAAGCTTGCAGAATTTCTACTCTATGTAGTTTATGGCAAACGAATATATATGTGTTCAACTGTCGTCTAAACACTTTTGTGCCTCTTCCTGTGTGAGCTGATAGACGTCAGACATAAGCTTATTGCATTCCTGCTTTGTGCCAAAATTTACCTTATTGTTATACTTAGTCGCGTTTAATTATTTCAAAATCAAAAACTCTCCTAACTTCCTTTGTCATGAATCTAATTGCCATTGAATATAAATGAATTCCAGTGGTCTTCGACAAGAAATTCAAAGAAGATTATTCTATGATGAAACGACCGGACACTATTGGGTTTGTATCGTAAATTCCTTTTTTAATTTGAAGACAGAATCTCCCTCCCTCTGAAATTAATTTGCCGGTCGTTAGATCGTTTTCTTTATTTTAGGTATTTTTCAGCTTAAGAACTGTCCGCAGCTGCTCCTGCACTTGCGCTTCACTGTGATTCCATAAAAAGAATATTTACCATCATTACTGGAACGTGTATTCTCGTCACGGTAATTAACTTATGCAAAGTTTTATATCATTCACAATATTATGCATAGTCATTTATTGAGAAACTTTTCATCTAAACATTTCAACATACGAGAAAGGCACCTTTCATCTGGCACCCAACGTGTGGCACGAAAAATAAAATTTTATCGTCTGTAATTACAATCTGTGATTTTCTGTTGCATGTTCGTTGACCAATCTAGGAGAGAAATTAAAAGATATTGTCTGGATGAACTATTACAAGGGCAGAAGTAAAAGGAAATGTTTTACTGGAGATAATACAGAAATTTTTAATAGTGAATGAAGCACAATTACATCAGCAAGAACCGTAAGAAAGCTATCATTCAATCGCTTGCATTTGTATGTCACGACTTTTCAATCATTGCATTGAATGGTCCTTGACTCATATTCATTCATTACAAGTCTTCAGTTAGCAAATTTCACTTTTGTGAAAAATCGTCTTTAATATTGCCGGTTTTGCATGGAGCGAGGACAAGATGGGTAAGATGTCATTCTCTTTTTTGTAATTGCAGCCACCTTGTAAATATGCGTATTAACTTTATTATAGTGCACGTAATTTTGTTAAATTGTTTCAAGTGTTTAAAAATAACTGTTTTAATAACATTTGTTTTTATGTGGTATGACTAAGTTTGCAAAATTAGTAAAGATGGATGAGATGAATGTTGTAGAAGCTGAATTTAGTGTCGATGGCGGCAGTGCTGCGAACCAGCCAATTTGGGCAGAAACCCAGCCACTTCTGAACATGAATCGGATGTGAAATCCCAATATAGTGAGGAAGTTCTGCAAACTAGTAAAACTACTGTTTCGTTTACCGACCTGTTTAATAAATTAGCCACCATGATCAACGATAATTTGGATCGATTAGTGCAGGAGCAGGTCGTTCAAATAGACACTAACCTTAACTGTGTCGCAAAGGAAGAAGCGGCGCGGCTCAATGATAGCTTCGGGAGCACAAATTTCGGAAGAGTTCAACAGGGGAAAAAACGAAAAATATTCTCTGATTACCGGAAAACTTGAGACAGAACTATGTGCAGCTGTACAATCCGTAAGTACTGAAGCTTCACTAGAACCGGATACTTCTGGTGAAACCACCCGAGACGAATCAGGCCACATAAAGCGTGTAATAAATGAAGCAAGACATGTCCAAGCGGCGCCACAGCGTAATCGGCCATGTCGCTGGGACACTGGGAATATCGATCCAGCGCTTCAAGACTCCATCTTATATTAATGGTCACAAAAGATTATTCATCGATCATGCGACAGGTAGGTGAATATTGCATAGCGAATCAGTAGGCTCAGAAAATGTTCGACAAACTACAAAACGTTATTTATTGTTATTCAGTTGTACATTTTCCTCAAATTTGTTAATTCGAACAAAGATGCGTTATACATATGTGATCTCGGGAATTACAACCACACAGAGAAAAATAAGTGGAAATTTACTTGCATCTACGGTTTCAGGGCTTAAGGTCTCTCTTAAATAAGTTGTGTGGTTCGTTCCAAAGTAATATGGGCGTTTCATCTCATTTTTTGAACCTACCTTTTGGGTGGTACTTAACTCTTTAGGCCGAAAGAACATGTTGCCTGACTCTAGGGTTTGCACCGCGCCTAGGCCAACATCTTTCTTTTTTTTATTGTATTACTTACTGATGGATCCTTAATACAAAAATTCTGCAAATCTATTGGTTGGGTTCAAGATTTTACTTGAGTCAAGTCTTCCTTTTTTTTAAGTTGTACTTCTTACTAGTGTATCTATGCGACCACACGTGTCACAGGCTTAACTTGCAGCTCCTACAATGTGCTTGTGGAGAACAGGGTAGTCTGACTTCCAGTCACTTAGCACTGCGTCACGTAGTCACCTTACGTATTTAGACCATCATCCAACCTCCCAGTTCACCCACGTGGATTAAGACTAGAGCCACTGCAACAATCTCACAGCTGAAGTACTAATCCCCACGGTCCCATAACACACAGTGTCTAAAATACGAAGGGCGTTCAATGAGTAATACAACACTTTTTTTATCGGAAAGCAGGTTTGTTTTATTCAGGGCTCCAATACATTATATTATTCCCCACTGCTTTGGCTGCAAAACCCAATTTTCAAGCATAATCTGCGTTCAATGCAACGGCCTTACCCCAACTTAATGAGAGAATCTGTGTGCCTGCATGGTACCACTCTACTGGTCAACGTCGGAGGCAACATCAGGCTGCATCAATAGCCTCCCAATCAGCCAAGTACTGTTTTCCGTGAGGAGCATCATTCATTGGGCCAACAGACGGACGGATGGAAGTAGGAAAATGCGAGAGGCGGACTGTGCACATCTGAGTATCCCAACTGGTGGAGCAGTGTGTCAGCGTTCTCAACAGACACGTCCAGTTGTGCAGCGAGAACTTTGGTTATGATCCGTCGGTCACCTCGAGTGACAGTGTTCGCTCTTTCCAGCTTTCCAAGAATCACAGCTGTGCCCTGCTGATCAGCACACTGTAGACTGGAAAAGTTTGCGCGAGATTGTTGCCATGATGACAGGCTCCTCGTCCAATGGCTCGCCGTGTTGTTGTTCACTGCAGCTCTCCGTTGACTTTATGCAAGCGCCTATGAATATCTACGATGCTCTGGTTTTCCATCAACCTGCCTGGAACGCACCTCCGTAACTGATGCCATTTTGAAAACCGTGTATAGCTCCGTCACCCATAGGAAGTTCATGTCCCACAACAAATTTTTTTCAACCGAAAATGTGTTACATTACTTATTGAACACCCCTTGGAAATGCAGAAAGAAGCGTAGTATTACTTTTATGTGTACCTGAGACTGACGACCAGATGTGTTGAAAGTCTCGAAGCATATACGGAAGTAAAATTTGAGTATTATTGATTGTGCTGGAGCAAATTGAAACTAATTGCTGTCCCCCACTTCTGATAAGGTTTTCCCTGGTCGCCCAGCGACTGTCGGAACTAAAATCCCATTCTAATATTCCACACTGGGAATCAATTTGCTCCACTTCGATTTTGCTGGAAGTACTACAACAGTTCACTTTGTTTTCCGAGTAGGAAAGGAGAAAAGTTTGAATTAAGAGAGAAGGGGTACTAGCGCTCGCAGTGGGGAGGAGGGTGGTGTCCAAATTGTAGAGGGAAACAAAGGCTTGAATACAGTGATTAGGTACAAAAATATAGGAGTTGCAGTAACTATGCAGAGATGAAAAGGCTTGCATAAAATAGACTAGGATCGCGAGCTGCATCAAACCAGCCTTTAGAATGAAGACCACAACAGTAACAACTGAGATACTGGTGGTGTGTGCTTTTCCAATGCCCTGCATGAAATACCTGAAGGTCTTTCCACTAGTTGTTAACCGTATGAACAAAGGTTGCTGTATACTTTTCACGTACCTATCATAAGTTATGCTTTGGGGAAAACAGATTGGTCCAGTGAATAGTGTTGCACAAATAACAGGCCACATTCGTGCTTGACCCAAACAAATGATGAGGAGATCCAGAACTCCAGCGTCGACTGTTCTAGAGGTCATGTACAGCAATAAATGCATCCATGCTTCACAAAAAATAAAAAATAAATCAGGATCAGCCTTTCCACTACGCGTATACTGCAACAGCCTGTTGCAGTACCGACGTCGAACATCATACCGGAATTGGTCAGCCAATAAACTAACGTAATTTTCTAACATTTCAAACTGAACTTGTTCATGTGTTGGTGAGCCGATGCTTGTGACGCATCAGTTTGAGGTTCTAAATAGCGCTGCAATTTTCTCGGAGTCCTTTGTAAAGTAGTCTCTAACTCGTCGAGTTCGGCTAAAGCCGATACGTCATTTGCAAGAGTCCGAGGAAAAGGCCAATACGTCACCGACGAGCGGAATCTGCCTCTCGAGCATTGGTTCCCACGCCAAGGTGGACACAACACATGCATCCTTCATTTAACCGACCTGTACTTCATGTCAAACGTGTAACATACATCAGTGGTGTTGTACTACTGTACATGAATGGAACTGCAGATCCCGGATTCTGGAATAGCGCGGCGCTGGGTCGTGGCGTGGGATACTCGCGGGCAGCCGAGCGATCGTAAATAACGCCGAGCAGCCGAGCCCGTCCCCGCTGCGGATCTTGATCCCGGCCGTTCACTTACCTTGCGGGTCGCTCCCAGAGCATCCGCGAGCATCAATTAACCTTTTCACGGCGCGGCCTAACGTATGCGGTCGTGCGCGACTCCGCACAAAACCTACATTCTGCGTCTGTTATCTCTGTGTGTGTGTTCTGGTAGCGCCTGCGGTGCATTCCGCGCAGTTCACCCTCTCAGCCCGCTTCTGCCACACATTACGACCGACCTAGACGCCTGTCCTTACGCCTACCATCGAGATAAGTGTGGCTCCTCATTTAGTTCGCAGTCGGCTGTGACGCACCTCCCCCTGCGGCTCTGCTTTTCATCCTTGCAGTACAAATCAGACAGAGTCGATCGCCTCCTTATCTGCATGCAATTACGTTCCACGCGTACGTACGGCCTTTCAGTGAGAAGTCAAGGTCTCTACACACGTGAGAAAATTTGCCAGGAAGCCTCACCTTAGCCTGGCAGTCTCTTGGCAAGTTATTCGTCCCACTCGCAGGTCAGTCGCTGAAATGTAGCGTCTGACAAGAGGCATCCACTGGCCAGCCAGTCGTCAGACATCTTTACTGCATCATCAGTCAATGGACAGCCAGTTTCTCTTTCTAGAAAATGAGAAAAACCTATGTGAAAGATAGGGAATATTGAGGAGTCGCTTGCTAACCAAAGTAAGGAAGCTGGGTGAATTCCAATATCAACCAAAAGGGTATTGGAGAATTCGTGTCCTGTCGTTTAAAACTCATATCATATGCTTATTAACCTGACGTTTTTTCAGTAGTTTCATGTTTTTGCTTTTCTTGACAGTGTGTAACACGCCACAATCTACGTCGTATAGGTGGTTTTCTGTTGAAAGACTTTCCGCAAGGGCTGAATCTGGGTTTCGTGACCTTCAGATTATCTCACATTCCACTAACAAAACTGCCGTAGATCTGACTCACCAACAGATACATCCCCACAGTTCTTGCAGATTATTTTATACACGCCACACTCTGGCTAAGATTTCATTTTCTTTCTACTATTGACAAATAATTTAATTATGCTGTTGTTATCGAGCCCGCTTCTCGTGGTCGTGCGGTAGCGTTCTCGCTTCCCACGCCCGGGTTCCCGGGTTCGATTCCCGGCGGGGTCAGGGATTTTCTCTGCCTCGTGATGGCTAGGTGCTGTATGCTGTCCTTATGTTAGTTAGGTTTAAGTAGTTCTAAGTTCTAGGGGACTGATGATCATAGATGTTAAGTCCCATAGTGCTCAGAGCCATTTGAACTATTTTTTTTGTTATTGTTATCGAAAAATGAAGGCATGTAGTTGTAAGACTTTAATTTTTGTAGAAGACTTTCTGAAATTACGGCATCATATGGGGATAGAGCATCAGTTAATGCAATTGTTGGCTGGTACTTGTTGGCCAGCATGTAAAGGCCGGTTCCTGATAACGCCCACTCTCATTTTCTAGCAAAGAAAGTTTTAAAACGGCGCTAAATATCTTCGTTAGTGATAGTTTGTGACATTTAGTGGCCAAGGCAGCACCCTCTCTCGTGCCGGCCATTTTACTTTCAGTTGTGCTACGGCTTTCAACGAAGGAGAGCTGCTTCTTATTCTCACGGTACGTTTCATCCAAAGCAATCGTTTGGGTTATGAAGCATTTTTATTACTAAATATGTACTTATCAACAGAAAATTTTGCTGTATTAATATAGTGGCATTATCTTCTTAATATAATAACGCACACTCGTTTTAAACTGGGTGGTCCCAATAGGGCCCATCCGTGGCGCTCCAAAAAAGGCCCGGGCGGGCCTCATTAGGCATTCTGTTCTATAGAGCTGTGCGTAATGACAATGCATATTTAATTTTAGCGTATTCTGCAAAACGTATTTACTATCTCTAAATGAAATCTAAACTATTTTATACATTTTTACTGACCTATTAGTTGCTCATTGCAAGAAATGTCACAAGAAAACATCTTAAATTCTTTCTTGATAATCTTTGTGACAGGGCCTTCTACATATAGATCAATAATTTTTAGTAGCTATGACTGAAGCACGGTACTTTAAAGAAATATAAAATCGCAGTTTTAAAGCCCAATTCAGCAACGTCAGGCTTACTATAAATGTTTGTTTTTGGATCGAGCCACAGAAGAAAAGAGCAAACTTTGGATACAGATAATTTAAAACGAGCTATGGAAGTTCTTGCTGAAGGGATGCCTGTCAGAGCCTCATTCAAAACATACAGCTTTCCTCGACGTACGTTACGCAACCACATAAGTTCTGGACCAACAACCAAAAGTTTGGGACGAAAAACACGTTTTGATGAAGCTCAGAA
The DNA here is from genome assembly GCF_023897955.1 of Schistocerca gregaria. Classification (NCBI taxonomy): domain Eukaryota; kingdom Metazoa; phylum Arthropoda; class Insecta; order Orthoptera; family Acrididae; genus Schistocerca; species Schistocerca gregaria. Next base: position 454,022,548 of record NC_064924.1, read on the forward strand.
AAGAGAACTTTGCCAAAGAAATTTTCGATTCGCTTAAGTTGCGTATCCAATTACAGCAAAGGTGCTCAAAAATGTGTATATGTAGATTGTGAAAAGAATAGTGCGCAGTATCCTTTTAATGAGACAAAGTGATTGGCTGGACGCAAGTGGCTCAGACCCTTCCTACAAAGACACCCGGACGTTGTGAGAAGGAAGGCACAACACTTGAATCAAGAAGAGCTCCAAAGCTAAAGAGGATTCTTGTAAATGATCATTTTCAGAAACTGAAAACGGTCTTGTCCGAATTGGAGTTATTTGACAAACCTCACCTTATCCACAATATGGTCGAAAAGGGCTGTCACCTCTCACTCCACAAACCTCGTGAAGTTTTAGGGAAGAAAGGTGAGAAACGCTTGTACTTTGTTGCCCCAGAAAATGAATAAAATGTTACCATTGTCTCACGTGGGAATGCAATTAGACAGGCTATTCCTCTTAAGATACTTTTCAAAGGAAAGCGATCAAAGCCAGAATAGGGCCACCTGGGGCACCAATAGAAATGACAGATAAGAGCTCAATGAATACTGCGACATTCGTCAAATGGGTACATCATTTTGCCAGATACTAGCGTGCAAAAGATGTTATTTTGATATTTGATTGAGCATCGTCACATTTGGACCCTGAAATTTGCGACGTTGCTGAAGAGCACAATGTCAGGCTTTATTGTTTACTCACCAACACAACACCTGAGCTGCAACACATGAATAAATCAGTTTTCAAGCAGTTTGAGTCTTACTGGGACGACGAAGTTCAGCTGTAATGGTCTACACATGAAAGGGAAGAAAACAGACCAATTAATAGACGTGTGCTTGGAAAAATGTCATGTCTGAATTCCGTACAACAAGGATTTATCCTTTTGACCCAGAAGATATTCTAGACACTGCATTCGCTCCCTCTCTCCTATCAGAGCGTCCTGACCCTGAGAAGACATGACAATTGCCCCTGAAACAGGGAAAGTGCCAGAGGCTCACTCATTCCCAAAAGCATCCCGAAAAAAGAGACGCCATTCCATTTATACCAGTTCATCAGAAACTGAGGCATATTCAGTAAGGGATAGTTCAATTGACTTCAGTCTTGAAGACAGTGATGCATCTGAAGATCTCGATTGTACTGTCAAGGAAATTTTGCAAACCCCAAAGCTGAAAAAAAAAAACACACACACACACAACAGAAGGAGGCATTAAATCACAAGGCGCCAGTAGTATGTAAGTCACTGTTCACGCAGAATCAAAAGGATAATGGTGCTAACGAAACCATTGAGTCTATGGAAGGTACACGTCGCAAAATAATTCACTGTCAGTCAAGGATATTCAGAAGAAAGAATGCAATAATAAAGACGCCCTGAAGCAAGCAGCAGCTCTACCTCTAAGAAAGTGTTGCAAGAGGTTGGCTGGTTTTGTCACGTGCGCTGTGAAGACAGAATATTCGACATGAGACTTTGCAAAAAATTGTATGAAATATGTGGATGAAGACTGTGTAGGTTTGACACCCAAAGACAAAGTGCGAAATTTCCTGTGCCCCAACTGTAAAATATGATTTAAATGCGCCAAACCAGTTTCATGAATCATTATTCATGTGTTCATTGAAAATTTAATGATTAGATTTATTGTTCCTGTTACTTACTGCTGTCAGAACAATTTAAATTTCTGATTAAATTTACATGCCCCAGATTGTTAATATGATCAAGATGCTGCTATGGGCCATATTAGGAACAAGGTCTCCTGATAGGGCCCAATTGCAAGAGTTAAATATTTTCTTTAATCTCCGAATCTTAGCACTTACACATACTGAATACGAAATTCCTAAACGTTAGGTGGTCCTTGTTTGGTACACGTACCTTATTGGAGAACAAACTAAAAGTAAAATCCCCTTTGGTGTCAACTAAACTGGGTTAATCTAGCTTAGGAACTCTGCTGGGAAACTGAAGAGGTCGTTCAGCTCTCCTAAGGTATTTACTGATTTATACAGAGTGGTCCACGCAGAATTTTCAACGTCGAACGATAGGAATCATCATTCGAAGTAAAGAAATATAGTAAAAAGGGTCTCTAAAATCCATGCCTTAAGAGCTAAGAGCAGTTCATCATCTTACATATTGTGAAACAAATCTCTTCTAATCAATCTCTTTTCGCTATTGTGAAGCACATATCTCCTACTGAACAAGTGCTCATAGCTCTTAAGGCATGCATTTTTGAGACCATGTTTACTTTTGTCTTACTTTGGTATGTACTACCTCCTCCCAAAGTTTGGAAAACTTTCCTTCCAAAGTTTGGAAATCTCTTCTTACAGAAGAGGAGATATGTTTCATAGTATCGAAGGTGAAGTGCCCAAAGCTCTTCAGTTTAGAGTTCATGTTTATTATACATTTTCCTTCGGAGGATCACTCTTGTCATATCCCTGAATACTGACCATTCCTCCTGGGACATCCTACATTTATTCACTACTTTGGTAACGTGGCAAGTATATGATTGTTAATATCGAGGACGTCTTCATTTTTAGGTACAAAAATACTCCTTTCACGCAACCGTTTCTGATAGTTTTGTAAACCAAAATATAAGACTGGGTCAACCAACTTCGCGATGGACGTCACCACTTAAAAAAAAAAAACTAGACCGGCATTTGAGCTTGTAAGAAGACTTGGCCGTGCATGTTCCTTCTCCGATCTCCAATAGTTAGCATGAATAAATATGACACCTCTCACGCAAGACGTCCTCTCCTAGTTTCCTTCATACTTACCTTTCTCACACCCGCTAAAAAAAATTCGTCTTGAAAACGTGTGGCTATCATTCGCCGGTGTTCTACAAAGCTATATTCGTTTCTAAAACTTTCCAAAAGTTTCTGCTCAGCCCTATTTGTTCAATTCTACCGAACTTTGGCACGTACAAGCATTGAGATTATCTCGAATTGCCTAACGTTCCAGCGAATAGCGGATTCAAGACTGATAAAGGTTTATATATATATATATATATATATATATATATATATATATATATATATATATATATATATATACGTGTCGCCATTTCTCACACCACTCTACCTCAAACGGTGCTTGACGTTTCTTAACTTAGCGGTACATTCTTCCAGAAGGTAAATCGCATATGCACTTTTCTATTATTAACAGTTATCTTGATCCTTAAAATCATGTTTGTATCATGATGAGAGCAAAATCACTTTCGTACCAAATTTGATTGAAACTGCTACAGGCGTTCCACATTTATGCCTATTGTTGTTGTTGTGGTCTTCAGTCCTGAGACTGGCTTGATGCGGCTCTCCATGCTACTCTATACTGTGCAAGCTTTTTCATCTCCCAGTACTTACTGCAACCTACATCCTTCTGAATCTGCTTAGTATATTCATCTCTTGGTCTCCCTCTACGATTTTTACCCTCCACGCTACCCTTCAATACTGAATTGGTGATCCCTTGATGCCTCAGAACATGTCCTATCAACCGATCCCTTCTTCTTGTCAAGTTGTGCCACATACTTCTCTTCTCTCCAATTCTATTCAGTACCTCCTCATTAGTTATGTGGTCTACCTATCTAATCTTCAGCATTCTTCTGTAGCACCACATTTCGAAAGCTTCTATTCTCTTCTTGTCTAAACAATTTATCGTCCATGTTTCACTTCCATACATGGCTACACTCCATACAAATACTTTCAGAAATGACTTCCTGACACTTAAATCTATACTCGATATTAACAAATTTCTATTATTAAGAAACGCTTTCTTTGCCATTGCCAGTCTTCATTTTATATCCTCTCTACTTCGACCATCATCAGTTATTTTGCTCCCCAAATAGCAAAACTCCTTTACTACTTTAAGTGTCTCACTTCCTAATCTAATTCCCTCAGCATCACTCGGCTTAATTAGACTACATTCCATTATCCTCGTTTTGCTTTTGTTGATGTTCATCTTATATCCTCCTTTCAAGACACTATCCATTCCTTTCAACTGCTCTTCCAAGTCCTTTATCGTCTCTGACAGACATACAATGTCATCGGCGAACCTCAAAGTTTTTATTTCTTCTCCATGGATTTTAATACCTACTCCGAATTTTTCTTTTGTTTCCTTTACTGCTTGCTCAATATACAGATTGAATAACATCGGGGAGAGGCTACAACCCTGTCTTACTCCCTTCCCAACCACTGCTTCCCTTTCATGTCCCTCGACTCTTATAACTGCCATCTGGTTTTTGTACAAATTGTAAATAGCCTTTCGCTCCCTGTGTATTACCCCTGCCACCTTTAGAATTTGAAAGAGAGTATTCCAGTCAACACAGTCAAAAGCTTTCTCTAAGTCTACAAATGCTAGAAACTTAGGTTTGCCTTTTCTTAATCTTTCTTCTAAGTTAAGTCGCAAGGTCAGTATTGCCTCACGTGTTCCAGTATTTCTACGGAATCCAAACTGATCTTCCCCTAGGTCGGCTTTACTAGTTTTTCCATTCGTCTGTAAAGAATTTGTGTTAGTATTTTGCAGCTGTGGTTTATTAAACTGATTGTTCGGTAATTTTCACATCTGTCAACACCTGCTCTCTTTGGGATTGGAATTATTATATTCTTCTTGAAGTCTGAGGGTATTTCCCCGTTTCATACATCTTGCTCACCAGATGCTCGAGTTTTGTCAGGACTGGCTCTCCCAAGGCTGTCAGTAGTTCCAATGGAATGGTCTCTACTCCGGGGGTCTTGTTTCGACTCAGGTCTTTCAGTGCTCTGTCAAACTCTTAACGCAGTATCGTATCTCCCATTTCATCTTCAGCTACATCCTCTTCCATTTCCATAATATTGTCCTCAAGTACATCGCCCTTGTATAGACCCTCAATATACTCCTTCCATCTTTCTGCTTTCCCCTCTTTGCTTAGAACTGGGTTTCCATCTAAGCTCTTGATGTTTATACAAGTGGTTTTCTTATCTCCAAAGGTCTCTTTAATTTTCCTGTAGGCAGTATCTATCTTACCCCTAGTGAGATAAGCCTCTAAATCCTTACATTTTTCCTCTAGCCATCCCTGCTTAGCCATTTTGCACTGCCTGTCGATCTCATTTTTGAGACATTTACTGCATTTTTACATTTCCTCCTTTCCTATATGTCACTGTTTGCCCAACACGACTCATACGATCAGGGTTGGGGTTGGTTTCTTTGGGAGAAGAGTCCAAACAGCGAGGTCAGCCGTCTCATCGTATTAGGGAAGGACGGGGAAGGAAATCGGCCGTGCCCTTTCTAAGGAACCATCCTGGCATTTGCCTGGAGCGATTTAGGGAAATCACGGAAAACCTAAATCAGGATGGCCGGACGCGGGATTGATACTGCGTTCTCCCGAATTCGAGTCCAGTGTGCCAACCACTGCACCATCTCGCTCGGTACACAATCAGGGATACAAGGGTTATCTAACTTGCACTGTCCCACAGACACACACACCCACCCACCCACCCACACACACACACACACACACACACACACACACACACACACACACACACACTTTTTATATTGAAGGTGTGAAGCCCAGTGCTTTCTCTTCCAAAAAACTTTTGATACGTTAAAGATATTTGTTGCCTTTTTTCACCTTCTGACGCCACGTTCTCCTCTCTGTCGAGCGATGTTTAAACATCACGTATCGCTTGCCTCGGTGGAGCTAGTTCCTTTGATCGGTGGTGTAAATAATACATTCGCAACACTGTTGAGGAGCACGTAAGAAAAGCAGAACATTTCTTACATTCCTATTAGTTTTTATTCCATAATTTCTTGACAGGTGTAAAAGCTGGTAAAAAAACTGAAATTCTCTAATGCAGTTATGCTATTTCGGTGTACAAATATATGCATAAAAATGAATTACTGCTTTCATCTTTGCGATTAGTCGATTCGTAGAAATGTTTGGGTATCTCTATAATAACGTATTGCGTCACGATCGCTTAAAAATGTGTAAAATATTCACAATATTTTATATACGCTGCTCTGTCAATCTTAAGCAGGAGATCATTCGGTGGAAATGAGTGAAAGAGCACGAGTTGTCTTCAAAGAACTCTCAGAAGTGCATAGAAGATTGAACAGCACATGGCTGGAAGTCAGCATGACTATCCCGCCAAATGGAGTTGGCTCTGCAGCACGAGGCAGCTGAAGCAACAGGGGAAGACAGCACGTTTGCGTCAGTCGGCGAACAGTCACGGTGAACTGTGGTGCTGTTCTTCATCAAAGCATAGCCCGGAGACACAGTAGGATTACTTCAAGCAGGGAAGAATCATCGCCGGCCGCTGTGGGAGAGCGGTTCTAGGCGCTTCTGCCCGGTACCACGCTGCTGCTACGGTCGCAGGTTCGAATCCTACCTCGGGCATGTATGTGTGTCATGTCCATAGGTTAGTTAGGTTTAAGTAGCTCTAAGTCTAGGGGACTGATGACCTCAGATGTTAAATCCCATAGTGCTTAGAACCATTTGAACCATTTGAAGAATCATCGGGGAACTGGAAGATGTTAACGAGCCTAGTCAAGGAGTGTGGTGTTGGTTCAAAATGGCTCTGAGCACCATGGTCATCAGTCCCCTTAGACTTAGAGCTACTTAACCCTAACTAATATATGGACATGACAAGCATCCATGCCTGAGGCAGGATTCGAACCTGCGACCGTAGCAGCAGCGCGGTTCCGGACTGAAGCGCTTAGAACCGTTCGGCCACAGCGGCCGGCGAGTGTGGTATTACTCGCAGCATTATTTCACGTGCGTGGAGAGTGTTACGAACCACAGGCATTGCTGTCCGAGGAAGATGAGTTGGTCGACCACGGTCAACTACAGCAGCAGACGGCCGCTAGGTTGTGCAGCAGACAACAAGGGACCCACGTCAAACAGAAGGTGGAATTGGAACAACCTGTAACAAGACTGCAAGGCACACAATCCTACCCTCCCACAATGGCACAGAGACTGCGACTGCATGGGGGTAGTCTCTTTGCCCACAGACCAGCGCGTTGTGTTCCACTGACAACCGCACAGGAGACCGTGCCAAAAGCATAGTGACTGGGCAAAGAGAAGTGGTATAGCGTGCTCTTCTGGGATGAGAGCAGTCTGAGCAGTGAATCTGGAGGTGCCCTCATGTGGCGAGCGGTGTGAACACTTTATGCACCCAGGATCATTGTCGAAGATGATCGTTTCGGTGATCCCGGTGTTATGGTATGTGGAGGCATAGTGTTCGGTGGATGTACTGATCTTCAAATCTTTGAACATTGCACGTTTGTCGGCCAACGTTATTGTGAGACTATACTCCTTCACCACATGCGTGTCCACCGCCGGTAACTGAATGGTTAGCGTGGCGGATTGTCAATCCTCTGGGCCTAGGCTCGATTCCCGTTTGGGCCGTTGGAATTTTCCCCGCCCAGGGACTGGGTGTTGTGCTGTCCCCATCATCATCCTATCATCCTCATCGACTGCAGGTCGCCGAAGTTGCGTCTAATTGAAAGAGCGGCGCCCGGTGTACCGTCTGCCCGATGGGGGGCCCTAGCCTTACGAATAAATAAATAAACACACCAGTGCGTCTTTTCAAGGGTGCATTCGGTCCGACTTGAGTTTGATGGATGACAAAGCGCGGTGGTATAGAACACTGCAGGTGCAGGAGCTCTTCGAACGAGAGGTTATTCGCCAAACGCACTGTCCTGCTCGTACCCCCGACTTGGGGCCAGCTTGAGAGGAATTTGCAGAGCACGCACAGCTGCCCAGGCGATCACACACTCTATCAAGCCGCCTTTGTCGACGGCAGGGACCATCGCAGGTAGCCGTAACTTCTGTGTAAGTATTGTCTTTAAAAATTTACTTTCTTTTAGTTTCATTGCGTATTTCTTTCAACGACCTTCTGTGTTATAGTGTAGCCGTTCTTTCTACGTACAGGGTGATAGTTGCTGAACTACATGAAAAAAAGGAAATTAGTTAACAAACCACGACATGCACACACTTTATTCAAACGTAAACGATTTAGGGTATCACATGTTCGATACGCCTGCCATCGTTGGCTATGATGTGGCACAGACGAACAACGAAATTGTGCATGAAGTTGCGTAGGAACATCGATACAGCCGATGATATCCTGAATGGCTGTTTGCAGCTCAGCAATAACTCTGGGGTAATTGCTGCACACCTTGTCTTTAATATAGCCCCATAAAAAGGAGTGGCATGTGTTCAGATCCGGAGAACACGGCGGCCAATCTAGGTCGATCCCAGTGGCCTCTGGAGCCAAAATGCCGTCCCCGAAGTACTCCTCCAGGACACCAAACACTCTCCTGCTTCGACTGGGTCGAGCTCCGTCTTGCGTGAACTACAGCTTATCGAAATCAGTGTCACTTAGGTTAATGGGGATGACATCATCTTCCAAAACCTTCACGACCATTCCGTAGACAACGTTCCATCGAGGAATATTGCACCGGTTGTTCCTTGACTGGAAACTGCACACACGTTGAGGGTGAAGTGACTTCTCGATCGCGAAATGCCGGTTTTCAATTCCTCAAATGTGCCAATTTTGCTTGTTGATGAACCCATCCAAATGAAAGGGGGCTTCGTCGCCAAACCAAACCACACAGCGCATACTAATTCTCACAACGCCCCTCGACCAACCGTGCAGTTTGAACGTCCTAACACCAACCATTCAGAAGTTATGACGATTTTATTTCATATAGTTCAATAATTGTCACACTGTATATTCCAAGCTCCATCGAACTATGTCACTTGGCAATGAAGCATCATGCGAAAATTACTTTCGTCCATACGTTTTATACATCAGTGTATACTTAGCGGCTGTGACGTAATAAACTGGTTTATAAGTGGCGATCAAAAAGTTTCCGTTCGAAGGCTGTACAGTCCAGAATCGGTACTCCAATCAGGCGAAATCGTCTTGCACGCTGAGGTAATCATCCCATCGACGCACCAGATTGAAAATGCCCAGTCAGGCAAAACATCGCGTCCTGCCGCTTAAGTAGTCTGTAACTGCTTGCTCAACCTCGTACAACATGAATCGTCGACTCTTCAAGGCCCTTTCTAAGGGGCAAAAGACGTGATAACCGCACGAGGGAAAGGTCGGGCCTTCAGGGTGGCTGCTCGAGTTTCTCCCACTTGAGTCGGCTAACTTCTGTTCTTACGACTCTTTCGATAAGAGGACATGCTTCATCATGAAGCAGCAGCACTCAACGTCGCAGTTTTCCCGGACGTTTCACCTTGATTGCATGCACTTTCTTCATTGTCCCACGGATGTCTACCGCATGGGTGCATTCGACAATAACGTTGCCATACGTCACGTTTGTGCATCTACGGCACACACGTTAGAAAGACATGATACTACATTAATCCGTTGCCTACATGTCGGTGGTTATACTCACGCATCGGTGTCGCGCTATCTTCTACACTCCTGGAAATGGAAAAAAGAACACATTGACACCGGTGTGTCAGACCCACCATACTTGCTCCGGACACTGCGAGAGGGCTGTACAAGCAATGATCACACGCACGGCACAGCGGACACACCAGGAACCGCGGTGTTGGCCGTCGAATGGCGCTAGCTGCGCAGCATTTGTGCACCGCCGCCGTCAGTGTCAGCCAGTTTGCCGTGGCATACGGAGCTCCATCGCAGTCTTTAACACTGGTAGCATGCCGCGACAGCGTGGACGTGAACCGTATGTGCAGTTGACGGACTTTGAGCGAGGGCGTATAGTGGGCATGTTGGAGGCCGGGTGGACGTACCGCCGAATTGCTCAACACGTGCGGCGTGAGGTCTCCACAGTACATCGATGTTGTCGCCAGTGGTCGGCGGAAGGTGCACGTGCCCGTCGACCTGGGACCGGACCGCAGCGACGCACGGATGCACGCCAAGACCGTAGGATCCTACGCAGTGCCGTAGGGGACCGCACCGCCACTTCCCAGCAAATTAGGGACACTGTTGCTCCTGGGGTATCGGCGAGGACCATTCGCAACCGTCTCCATGAAGCTGGGCTACGGTCCCGTACACCGTTAGGACGTCTTCCGCTCACGCCCCAACATCGTGCAGCCCGCCTCCAGTGGTGTCGCGACAGGCGTGAATGGAGGGACGAATGGAGACGTGTCGTCCTCAGCGATGAGAGTCGCTTCTGCCTTGGTGCCAATGATGGTCGTATGCGTGTTTGGCGCCGTGCAGGTGAGCGCCACAATCAGGACTGCATACGACCGAGGCACACAGGGCCAACACCCGGCATCATGGTGTGGGGAGCGATCTCCTACACTGGCCGTACACCTCTGGTGATCGTCGAGGGGAAACTGAATAGTGCACGGTACATCCAAACCGTCATCGAACCCATCGTTCTACCATTCCTAGACCGTCAAGGGAACTTGCTGTTCCAACAGGACATGCAAGTCCGCATGTATCCCGTACCACCCAACGTGCTCTAGAAGGTGTAAGTCAACTACCCTGGCCAGCAAGATCTCCGGATCTGTCCCCCATTGAGCATGTTTGGGACTGGATGAAACGTCGTCTCACGCGGTCTGCACGTCCAGCACGAACGCTGGTTCAAGTGAGGCGCCAGGTGGAAATGGCATGGCAAGCCGTTCCACAGGACTACATCCAGCACATCTACGATCGTCTCCATGGGAGAATAGCAGCCTGCATTGCTGCGAAAGGTGGATATACACTGTACTAGTGCCGACATTGTGCATGCTCTGTTGCCTGTGTCTATGTGCCTGTGGTCCTGTAAGTGTGATCATGTGATGTATCTGACCCCAGGAATGTGTCAATAAAGTTTCGCCTTCCTGGAACAATGAATTCACGGTGTTCTTATTTCAGTTTCCAGGAGTGTATATGCACTGCAGCAACGCCCTCAGACCGTAACTTTGTGATTGCCCCTTTTACGAACATTTACTAGGGTCGTAAACTTCCATTTGGCATTTTTTTAAGGATTGGTCTTTGTTTCACGACCACTGGTCAATATTCGTCCAGGTAAAAAAAGGTATACCTATCTTTCACCTGTCAAAAGTTATTTGAGGAGAAAAAGGTAAGCACCGGGTACAGTTCTTAGACACCTCGTGAGCCTTGTGCGCACGAGTGACGAACGAGTGTGACAGCGGAGACAAGCAGCCCGGTATCCCTGGGAACATGACGGAGCTCGTATTCTGGACGTGACTGGAGTTCCTCGTATGCAGCCACCTGCTGCTGGTCACGCCCGCCCCTTCCTGCTGAGTCCAGCCCGCGCCTTCCCGTATCTGCGACGATTACGAAACACGGGCGCGCTCTTAGCGTCGCGCTCCGCCGCGATGCATCACGGGAGCCGTGGGCGCCGTTGCGCAGGCGTGCTCCCTGCCATTTGGCCCATCCCTCCCACACCCCTCCCCCGCCCCTCACGCGATCCTTCTGATCGAGAGGTAAAGCGTCCGATTGTCTACGGCACCTGTATATTTATGCAGATGAACGCCAGGTACGTACCGAATACACGGTGACTGCGCATGCATTACGAGCTTCGTGACGGAATACATTTCGCATAAGCTCATTCTCGACTGTATTGTTTCGGGGTCCGGCAGTTCTGTTGTATGAATGCCATGAGGTGAGACGTTCCTCATACTGCATAACCCGCTGATATCGATATTCAGGATGCTGATATCGATTCCCTAGCAGGACTCAACGACCTTAACGTGTATGATATGTCAACACTGTTTTAAGAAGTTTCACCTTCAATTCCTTTTAGATTGCCTGTCATGGAAGAGAAACGATAACCCCCATTTCGACACAGTCTTCAAAACTATTTCGAAGAATCTACTTTTATTCCCTGAAGAATTATTTTGGATCCACATCATTATGTATTGAGAATGTAGGAGGACTATTCGTTCATTAAGGTCCGATCGGTCGCGAATTGGAGGCCAAAGTGAAAACGGAGGTCGTCTATAAGTAGACTGCGCCGAAAATCAGATGCATAACACCCACATTCCAAGTTATGATGTATGTTGGAGAATACTTCCATCATTTGATTCTATCTCCGCAAGTCGAGAATGGAATGTTCGCTATCGAAGACTCTGATACCGTTTTTTTTTCTGTTAGGTATGGCATATACAGTACATCCTGGCACTTAGGTAGAGTGCATGTGGGGACTTCCTTCTCTTTCATAAATCTATCATTGAAGCCCTGTCCCTGTTCCACATGCAGGCGGCGTTTTGAAAGTATGATGGTCGGTAAACTGTGTTGACTCTAATTTTTCGGTTTTTCGTTCTGATCGTTTCGCGGGACGTATGTGGGGTAAGTAAAATGTTGCCCAAAACTTATTACCTTATTGTTTTAACAGTAAACCTCTCCATGACGCACAGTGCTTCTCTTGTACCGTCTAAACGTCTACTAGTGGAGTTTTTTTAGCATATCTGTTAAGGAACCAAGAATGAAGCGCAATGTCAAAAAAGATCGGTCAGACGATTGCTTTGTAAGCCGCTTCTGTCGTGGATGGAGTACATTTTCTTACGATTCCCCTAATGAATATGGGCCTGGCATCTGCGTTTCCTACATTCCATTTTGGGTTACTCCGGATGATTACTTGAGGTATTTTGTGATTGTTACTGTTTCTAGTGACATGTCATCAGTAGTGTAATGAAACAGCAACAGGTCCCTTTGCCCGTTTATATGCACTACATTAGATTTACTACAACTCGCTTGTAAGTAGCAGTGTCAATATGTGATTCATGTGTATTTTTACTGCTGTAAAACAGTAAAGTTACAACAGCAGCCAGCACTGTGGCCGAGCGGTTCTAGGCACTTCCGTCCGGAATCGCGCGACCATTGCGGTCGCAGGTTGGAATCCTGCCTCGGGCATGGATGTGTGTGATGTCCTTAGGTAGGTTAGGTTTAAGTTGTTCTACGTTCTAGGGCAATGATGACCTCAGATGATAAGTCCCATAGTGTCAGAGCTATTTGAATCATTTTTTCCAACACATGGGATTCATGTCGGACGATAAGGATGGCCAAATGATTCGCCCGAATTGTCCACAATGTTCTTCAACCAATGTCGAACAATTGTTGCCCGTCGACATGGCGCATTCTTGTGCATAAAAATACCATTGTTGTTTGGGAACAGAAATCCATGAATGGTTACAAATGGTATAGAAGTAGACGAATGTAACCATTTCTAGTCAATCGGTTCAGTTTGAGCAGAGGACGCAGTCCATTCCACGTAATCACCGCGCACATCATTTTGAAGCCACCGCCAGTTTGCACAGCACCTTTTTGACACCTTGGCTCCATGGCTTCGTAGGGTCTGCGACACACTCGAAACCTACCATCACCTCTTACCAACTGGAATCGGGTCTCACGTGACGAGGCCCAAGTTTTCCAGTAGTTTAGGCGATGTCGTGCTGTGAGTAAGAGCACTCGCATCGGCCGTCTAATACCATAGCCAATTAACGCCTGATTTCATCTCACTGTCATAATAGATACTTTCATCGCACATTCCACATTGATTTCTGTGGTTATTTCACACGGCGTTGCTTGTCTGTTAGCACTGATGACGCTACGCAAACTCCGCTACCCTCGGTCGTCATGTAAAGGCCATTGAATTGTCCGTGGTGAGATGTAATGACTGAAATTTGGCATTCTCGGCACACTGTTGACACAGTGGATCTCGGAATATTGAATTTCCTAACGATTTCCGAGGTGGAATGTCCCATGCGTCTAGCTCCAACTACCATTCCGCGTTCAAAGTCAGTATTTCCCGTCGTGTGACCACAATCACGTCGGAAACCCTTTCACATGAATCACCTGTTCACAGATGACGGTTCCGACAATGTACTCCCTTTCATGCCGTGCGTACACGAACTACTGCCATCTGTTAAAGGGCATACTGCTGTCCCATGATTTTTTTTTTCACCTCAGTATATGTTGATAACTGCGGAATAGATTTTTGAGCTAATAAATATTTTCTTCTTTGCTTATAGATAAATAATTGCAACTGAGACAGAAATTCCCGAAACAGCACACTTTAATCGTATACGAAATTCTGTCTCACATAAAAATACATGTTTTGTAATATTTTATGTGAATAAATATTTTAAACAGCTTTGCTAAAAACTCGTGATTTATCACTTATCTTTGTTGTGATTTTCAAATTTAACAAAAACTCTTGTGCATTGTCATATTATGAGAACAAAATTTTAATTAACATCATTTGTAAACGTACTGCACAGTGAGTGACCTCCTTTCTGAAATGGGAATCCCTTATGATATGAATAGCTGACGCTGTGTCTTCTTTGTCCTCGCCTTATTTAAAGCACACAGTTAATACAGTATCTTACTTGAAGGGACTGTCGATACCTTGTTTGTGTTATTGGCCTCCAGAGTTTATACGCTATTTAGCCATAGAGAACACATGTTTTGTAGAACACATAATCGTACAGAGAAAATACAAAACTGCTTATTTACGGAACTGAAATCTCAAGCGATCAACTTTTTCCATAATAAATGTTTAGCAAACAGAATAACTAAACTAGACATATTCACGTTATCAATTTACAATGATAAGTAAATTAGACATATTTACGTTATATGTTCACATTATTTCTCAAATTTAATAATAAATTATACTGACAAATGAAAATAAGAGTCCTATAGATTTTTCCCTATGCTCTCAAGAATGTCTTTAAAAACCAAAGGAGAAGACGCTCATTGAAGGAGAATGTATTATACACTCATCAAAATCCTCAGAAATTCCGTTCGTTCATTGTCAAATTTGGAACACAGAAACAAGATGTGGTTCACATCAGCTTCTGACTTGGTGTCATGTAATGGCAAAAATAAAGTCAAGTGTTTGCTCTCGTTTGCAGCAATATATTACTGAATTTAATGGTATATTTACAAGTGATGGAAGAATCCTGTTCTGTCAAAATCAATTAATACAGACCAGCGACCTATATTCTTACAGCATTTAACAAGTTGTAAACAGAGAATGGCCACTTCATGTACCATCTCTGGACAAGTTCTTTTAGGTTAAGCATCTTCCACTCCACAAACACTAATTTCAAAAATTTCATAATATTACGCAAATCTTTTAACACTTTTCTTGCATGTGATATTTATTTACTCGAGGACTATTTTAAAAGTAAGGTCCAGTAGGTTGCGAGATGGAAACCAACTGTGAAAATACGATGAAGCTCCGCACAGATGTGTTGGGTAGTGTTTCTAGTATTTCTGTCGATCGCGTCACATCGCTCCTTTGATTTCGGAGCACACAGTGAGCAAATAAAGATGCCTGCAACAGCACTTTTTCCTGCCAAGTGTGTTTTCCCACATCGAGATTTCGCCTGATTTCATGCAACCCTCATAACGTAACTGTCACGCTTTTGATTTCCCATGACAGTTCGCTTTTCCTGCTGACACACTGTCTTTTCCGTGTATTGGAAATAGCAGTTTTGTCATGGTACTATGTCTTGCAGAGATGGACTTCGAGAATTTGTCACAAAGATAGTTGTAATATGCACAATTTCCGTCTTTGACTACACAGACCGCCCTTTACCCAATTGTTCTTGACAGTCCAATTGATCGTAGATTATAACCATCATAATGTTGTCTCAAATCGGTTCTGTAACAGGTGAAGGACAAGTAAATTCTTCTTGCTAATGATCATACCATTCTGAGTGCAATTTATGTTACCAATTACAGTAACAAGATTGTCAAGGTTCTCCACACACGCCAAATCATTTGGCAGCTGGTCTCATCTTCCTTGCTTATAGCTGAAGGTTGTTTAGCATTTTGGAGCGAAAAGTGGTGGCTTTCTGCTACCACAAGCTTACTTATGTTATCGAAAGATGAGAGATGTTGAACACTTTTGGTCACGTGATCATCACGTCACATCCAAGTGTACTACCTAATTTTGGGAGGTGGTTGTATGCTATCCCCTTGTTCCAAACATTTAAAATGTCGTAACATGGTGTGTGCGTAGCCAAAATGTATGGAAAAGCAATAATTTTTAACACATTCACTACTTTTTTATGTGTACTTTATTTGTCATTCAGTCCTAAACGTCCTCTTACGCGGATGTTTTCTGATAGGGAGTGACTGTATGCATATAATAGCAAGCGCAGCGTATGTAGTCCCTTTAGTAGTTTTATTACATTTTCTAAATGTTCCAGTAATAAAACATGGTACCATTGTCACACAATGCAAAACACTGTAGTTTACATGATATTTTAGACATGAGAGATATAGAAGATACACAGACATTTAGTACATTCTGCATGGCTTACATTGCATTAGAGATACACCGTCACAAATTTACATAATGTTATATAATTACATGCACCTGAAGGACATAGGTGTTTTTTCTTAAAGTGAGACATCGCACATCACAATCAAATATCGAGACAAATAATACCTACATGGGTCAACTCTTAATATAATGATTATGATAACCCATGTCCTTAATACTTCTTTCGAGAAGACTGACCAACATTAAAGAATCATGATTTTAGTGCCAAAACATAGTACTGTCAGACAAGAGTCTACACATATATCACCGTTTGTTGGCATAGATAGCCTTCCACAAGGTTGAAAAAGTCATTTTATTACTTGCAGAGTGCCATTGTTAAGAAATTGTCTACTGTATTACGCAGTATCATCTGTTAACAAGTATTTTGGAATGTGCTAGTAGCATGTCAGATGCAGGTTGTACACTCCACTAAACTAGTAACGACTTGAGGCCTCAAAGGAATGTATGGCATGGAAAAGATATCAGGTTGCATTAACACGTAACGCTAATTCACATATGTCATAATCCATTGCTATTCCCACTTTAGTTAAATTAGAATTATTTATTTAGAAAAAGCAGTATCCAGATGTAGTACTCACAATTTGCATCAGGAGCTGTGTAGCTGCAATGTAAGCACTAGATATAAGAGGGAGGTGACAGCATAGATCAGTACTTTTATAAAGTTGTGTTACCGAAGAATAATACAACATTAAGTCGACTGATGACATAATAAATAACGAAGTTCTCCACATAAATGTCCAGGAAAGTGAGATGTGGAAATCGCTGAGGAAAAGAAGGGACAGAATGGTAGGAGATGTGTTAAGACATCGGACCATAACTACCATGGCACTAGAGGAAGCCAGTAAGTGCAAGCCTAAGGGAGAAGACAAAGATTGGAAAACATCCAACAAATAATTTGGGACTTCGAATGTAAATATTACCCTGGAATGAAGAGCTTAGCAATAGAGAAGAAGTCGTGGCTGACCACATCAAACCAGTCGCAGTGGTGAAAAAAAGAAGAATATGTTTATAACGGACTACTCATACCATTTAACTTAATAATGTGCAGTCATGGTTAGTTTCAAGAAAATCTTCATTTCACAAATTCCTACTTGTACTGAAAAAAACTCCTTGGCGGTACCATAGATTAAGTCTAGAGCCTCAGCTCAACAGCAGAGTTGACTGTGGAGGATAGCGCAAACATTTATTTTATACACTCTTTGTATTTCCTTTTTACGTATTGAAAGTCTTACATTTTATGAAAGATCCCGATCGATATGTTTCCTTCGGAAAGTTCCATGCTATCAATTTCATACTCAAGGGTTTCCACCTTTAAGCACTTCACAGGGACCCAGGAATTAATCAAAATCCACAAGACACATTATCTCCTGACAGAGAGATGCACGAAAAATTATCTAGATTGGCTCTTGCGGTCTTATAAAGTGCATGAAGATGGAGTCATTTGGTTCTGAAATCGATAGCATGAGATACTGACGCCGTTAAATATATACTAGTGAAAAAAAATTATTTTTCTCTGTGACGTTGTATCTACAGTAGTTTCTACTGTCTTAGTCCGCTCCAACACCAAACTGAATACGTCTGGTCAGAAATTAACATGACCTTTAAATGTAGCAGATAGATGACATGTCGCAAGTACTTCACAGTGGTAAGTGCTATTCCTGAACCAGTTTGCGTAACGTAGTCTCGGATTGACGTCAAGGTTACCGCAGCCCTTTCCAACTACCGAGTGTATGCATGTACATGTGTTGCAACGAGAGGTGTGTGTCATGTTGGGCGTGTGCCAATTGACTCATCCTCGTGAAGGTATGAGAATATTTCAACCGCCTCTGCACTGCTTCAAACCATGGCTCAGTAAACGAAGACGGCGGTATCGACGTATCTCCTCCAATCCTGAAGGCTGTAACGGAATCTCTCTCTACTGGAATCTCGTTTCTACTATATAAACATGTCTTCGTTAAGCTTCAAACAGTAAACACTGTTTTCCCCTTGTGACTATTTCCAAGTCTAGTAGCAGTTGC
This sequence comes from Schistocerca gregaria, assembly GCF_023897955.1. Classification (NCBI taxonomy): domain Eukaryota; kingdom Metazoa; phylum Arthropoda; class Insecta; order Orthoptera; family Acrididae; genus Schistocerca; species Schistocerca gregaria. The sequence continues at coordinate 454,040,824 of NC_064924.1, forward strand.
GTGATTTAGCGTGAGACGACGTGAGTGACAAGATTTGCAGATTTAGCCAAGAAATATTTCCCTTTCGTTCCCTTTGCTTCATTCGACTAAAACCTATCAAACGTGCTTACTCGAAATGCCAACGTACAGTACTGGAAATCAGTGTAAACGATATTTTTAAGGAAAATTAACATCGTCGATTGGTATAGTTGTACACAGACAGAGTTTATGCCGGCCGAAGTGGCCGTGCGGTTCTAGGCGTTGCAGTCTGGAACCGCGAGACCGCTACGGTCGCAGGTTCGAATCCTGCCTCGAGCATGGATGTGTGTGATGTCCTTAGGTTGGTAAGGTTTAAGTAGTTCTAAGTTCTAGGGGACTGATGACCTCAGAAGTTAAGTCCCATAGTGCTCAGAGCCATTTTGAACAGAGTTTATGCAATAGTATGAGATCGAGTACACGGATGATTCAAATGGCTCTGAGCACTATGGGACTTAACATCTGAGGTCATCAGTCCCCTAGAACTACTTAAACCTAACTAACCTAAGGACATCACACACATCCATGCCTGAGGCAGGATTCGAACCTGTGACCGTAGCTGTCGCGCGGTTCCAAACTGAAGCGCCTAGAACCGCTCGGCCACATCAACCGGCGAGTACACGGACAAATGCAGTCAAATGGTATCACATACGATGTCAGCAGTAAAGTATAGACCAAGACATGAACGATTCAGATGTTAGAGGAAGTTAGTCGCCACAAAGGTTGTCCGCTCTGTGCGGAGTTAGCCTGTGCGTAAGTGCTTTCCCTGCAGATTATTGGTAGTGCGTATTTTGTACGTAGACCATGATACTGACAATGCCACATGGAAAACTCTCCAATCGTCAAATCGCCAAGAAGTTGAACCGTTCGAGTACAGTGATTAATAATGCCGTTATACCAGGCGCAGCCGGCGGCTGTGGCCGAGCGGTTCTAGGCGCTTCAGTCCGGAACCGCGCTGCTGCTATGGTCGCAGGTTCGAATCCTGCCTCGGGAATGGATGTGTGTGATGTTCTTAGGTTAGTTGGGTTTAAGTAGTTCTAAGTCTAGGGGACTTATGACCTCAGACGTAAAATCGCGTAGTTCTTAGAGCCAGACCGGGCACACCATGTGGACAGAACGGAAAATGTGACGGAAGTGTAAAATTATCTGTGGCGTCGAGACGGTTAGTTTTGCGCAAAGCAAGGGCCACAAACCGTTATTCTTCTTAACTTGTTGCTTATTTACAGTTGCCAGTAACTATCAGACGTGAACTACAAATTTTATCAAATGAATACCTCTTGCATTCAAGAAACGACTGCAGAAACCTGCTCTAACACCCATACATAAACACGCAGGATTGGAGCATGCTGAAAAAACATAGTGTTTTTCACTGACGAGAAGATGTATAATTTAGATGGTCCGGATGGATTTCAATGTGGTTAGTATGATCAGAGAATAGGGCATCAGTTAAGAATGAGCAGAAATTGTGATAGTGGAAGTGTTATGATTCGGGCAGCCTTCTGCGCTAAAAGTAAATCACGCGTTACTTGAGTGGGCACTAGAATGAACTCTAATATGTACATGTACATGTATTAGAATGTGTGACGACTTAGGGGATGAAATTCTAATTTTTGACAATTACACTGCAAGAACTACAAATACTAACGGAATTAATGCCGAATAGAATTTTTGACGTAATTCGGAAAAATGCAATAACACAATAGGACTGTGAGTGTCTTTATTACCAATTTCCATCCAGGAAATGCAGACGCCATGATTTGTCAATCGTCTTATGAAAGAAAGTATGTAATTCTGTCATGATTGTTCATGTCTTACATGTGACTACTAATTTCATAATAAATTCGATACATGTATGCTTCAGACATTGTAGATTAATTTCGTAGGAACCCTGCCTTTATTTGGATTTCCCTACTGTACGTGCGGAGAATGAGTAGCATATTGGAATCATATTCGTCCCTCATTTTAATAGCAAATGATAAATTCTCCCATATTTCATTCATGCCCGTCATGCGAGATGGTAATTGGGGAATTAAGTCTCGCCACAATGTACGGAGCACTTCTAGTAGCGTCTCCTGCTGGAGTTTATTGGGTACTTCTGTGACGCACTTTTGCTGATTAAACAATCACATAATGAACTGCACTACTTTATTTCTATCTTCTCTATCTAATATGTTAATCGAACCCATACGAAGGAATAATACTCTAAGGTAGTACGAAGGTTTTTCTAACGGCTCGTTTTGTGTGTGAATTGCACTTCTACATTACATCTAGCTGCTGTCTGCACAAACTACTATGAAGTGCGTGGAGGAGGTTCCTTCTCGTTGCTCCAAGTATTAACAGTTTCTTCGAACCCCATTCGCCTATGGAGTGCGGTAAGGATGACTACTTAAATGCATCTGTGCAAGCAGTAATTAGACTCAGTTTATTTCCGCCGTTCATACTGGAACGATATGTAGTGAGCTGTATTTAATTCCTAGATTCTTCAGTTAATTGAGGTTCTAGGAAATCTGTGACTAAGGGTTCACTGGGTGTCTTCAAGCGTGTGCTAACTGAGCATTTGCAGCATTTCCGTAACCATGTCCAATGGGTTAGACCCCCTGCGATATCTCATGAGTCCTTCTTTGTATACGTGCGAAGTCCCCTGTTAGTCCTATTTACTATGGGTGCCAAACATTTGAGCAGCTTCCTCGAGTGGGCCCCACAATACCTTAGTAAAGCGGTTTCCTTGTAAACTAATTGAATTTTCCCAACATCCCACCAATGAACCGAAGTCTACCACCTGTTTCACCTACGAATTACCCTGTCTGGTCATTCCATTTCACACCCATACAAACTGTCACAATAAGATATTTTTTGGAGCTGATTTATAAAATGGTTGAAATGGCTCTAAGCACTATGGGACTTAATATCTGAGGTCATCAGTCCCCTAGACTAAGAACTACTTAAACCTAACTAACCTAAGGACATCACACACATCCATGCTCGAGGCAGGATTCGAACCTGCGACCGTATCAGCCGCGTGGTTCCGGACTGAGGCGTCTAGAACCGCTCGGTCATAGCGGCCGGTGAGCTGATTTATAGGTTATGTATAATGTAGTCTTAATATATTACAACAATGAAATTTTAAGCTAGTTGCCAATTTTTATTTTCAAACTTTATCAAGACCTGTATTAGGATACAAGCAACTTTTCGCACAGGACTTCATTATACATCACCGCATCAACTGCACGACGTCTTAGCTTACTATTGACCCTTTCGAGACGGGCCTCGGTAACGTGGTTTTTCTGCCGATGAAACCTGCTTGAAGTACTCGTGAAAGCTACACTAAGAGACAGTAAAATTAGCACTTATAGAAACAATTTTACAGAAACATGTTTTTATTCCGAAAAAAAGTTATACACAATTTGCCTGAGTGTGGTATATTTTAAAACACACATGCATACAAAGAGGTACAGTATAATTTGGACACCACTAGGACATTTCCATTCCTTTCTGTGCTCTCACTGACATTTAAGCACACTTTTCAGACACGTGTGGGGTCCGACTTTTTCTAAGAAGGTCGTATCTTTTCGTCAAAATGTAGTCCACTAAGTTAGCTTGATCCAGGTACTGGAGAAGACTCAATCTCCTGACGTGCTGCGGAAGAATTCCCTAACTTAACGCGAAATTGGGAGACGATGCGCCTGACTCTTGCATGTCTCCATATACAGCACCAGTGCATTAGTTATAGCCATCACACACAAATGGAAGAACAATTGTATTCACAGTTTGAACTGCGTTCTCTTGAAAGGATAATTAGGAAGCATTTGGTCTGCTTCATTCACTCAGAACAGCAAACACGAGGCGCTGCTTTCGAGTACAGATACGTCAGAATTCAAACATTACGCTGTAGAACTGTTCAGAGACCCTTTCACGTACAGTCTACATGTTTATCGATAGAGGGAAGAAAGAGCAGTGGCAGCTATGAATTTTAAGCAGTGAGCGAGCAAGACTCGGACAACATCCCCTGACTGAACAGCTGTAGCACGACTCGTGCTCAGGTTCTGTAACGGAAGAGCTAATATTACCAGCTCCGCCACACACTGTCAGGTGGCTTGCGGAGTATGGATGTAGATGTCATTAGTATACAACGTGAACAGTAAGGGTTTGAAAACACTTCCATTGAGCCTTCAAGCGCTGATGTGGTACTGAGTCAAAGTACAAACTACAAATACGAGGGGGCATTCAACAAGTAAAAGAACACATCTTCTTCCTCGGCCAGTTTTGGTGGAAAATCTGCAGAATTTATTGTGAGACATCATCAAATATTACCGCTTCAGCCCGTATAGCTTCCAAACTTCTGATACGCAGCGGCGCTATAAGTAGCTTTCAAAATGGCGTGTTCACCGGAGGTGCGTTCCAAGAAGAGAGCTGTCATTGAGTTTCTCTTGGTGGGAAAACAGAGCATCGCAGATATTCACACCTACCTGCAGAATGGCTATGTAGACCTGGCAGAGAGCAAAAACGTGGTGAGACGTTGGGCAAGGCGTCTATCATCACTACAACTAGGTCGTGCAAATACGGCCGGTGTCTCGGTTTGCCGGCTGGCCGCGCATAGCTGTGATACTTGCAGTGTTGGGAGGTGCAGACAATGTGAGAGATTGCAGGGCACTCTCAGTGCTGATTCGGTGTTATGCCGCTTCATGTTCTTAACGAAGATGATCTTTATTACGATTTTGACTTCATACATCTTGATGAAATGGTGAGCAGTAGTTAATGCTCCTGCTTGCGCGCTCTAGGGGAGGAATGATGGTAAGCTTTACCTGCTTTCAAAGTAAAGGCACACGGCGATTGTGGGCCGAGGGAAGCGCGTTTTTTTTTCCTGTGGAACATGGGTGGAAACATTTCGAGACAGCCGAGTTCCACAGTCTCCTCGTGCAGATACATTGGTTGGCACCAGTCGGTCAGCATCCATGTCCAGGCAGACTGCCTAGTGCCGAGAAGTCACTGCTGCAATTGCCAGCGCACTGTAGACCAGCAATAAAGCAGAGGGTAAGCCCTTGTTAGGTAGGAATCTGATGGGACAGTTGTGACAGTTCAGCGAATTTCCGTGGGACAGGTCACTGGCGCCCAGGCGTCCACACTCTGTTACAAAACATATTTGTGAAAGCACGAGACTTTTAGCGAGTGTACTGCTGTTCATTGGAAAATTCGAAATGGACGCAACAGGGGAGATAACAAGCATCTTACGGTTGGCTGTGGTTCCATCCTGCTCATGTTTTTAGCAAAAGATTCGGCGTAAAAGCGTGGGAAAGAGGCCGCAAAGCTGAATCTTTTTTTTCCAATTAACTTTAAAGTCTCTGATTGGTCAAACTGGTGTATGCAGTGCAAAGGGCGCTCTCCCAGCTTCGAATGCTGCACTCCATCTAGTGGTTGTCTTGTGGTGAAGTCGGGAAATCTAAGATGTAAATGTGCTTGATGAGGAGGCGGACAGAAAGGAGGAAGTGTCTCTCTTGAACTGGCGCTTAACTAGTAAAGAACTGCAGGTCTCTACCAAAATGGTGAGGCTTGTGTCCTTTGCCAGAGCGCCACTTAGAGCCTGTTCCAGTCACCTTCTGAACCGTCAGAGGTACTGCCTCTAGCATCACACACACAACGAGTGATGCATGGGTGTACTTATTTGGCTTGAATAGGTCATCTAAGCATTTGAAATGTTCTGTCACGCATAGTCGTGACACAAGGTGAAATTGGTTTGGTAAACAAGCAAATGGGTCTACCTGCACACTGGAATCCATCCGGGTTTCAGAGGCTCATAGGAAAGTACCTGCATTCTGAATTAACCGCATGCAGGACCGCGTACTTGCATTTTTCGTGTGTGCGCCATTAATAACAGAATGCGGCCGTCCATGACTTCAGTCGCCCAACGTATCGTAGTGTGCCGACCTGACCAACAGGAGGGTGAAGTACTCAGTGCTACGGCGTATGGCTCCAACATATGTTTCTCAAAACCATATATATATATATATATTTTTTTTGAATAGTAGAGTGTAGATCCTTGATGGTGGCGTTGTTTTTGTGCCATAACCCGGATTCACGTGTTCACGTGTATGATGTCAAATAAAGCAATTAGTGTTCCGGTTAGAGTCGTGTGTCGATTCCCAGCTGATCGTAGATGCCATGTTAGTGAAAGCATTTGTCAACTCAAAATGTCTGTGTGACGTTCGGTTAGTAATTTTTGTTGTCTTTTGATGTTAAGGGTGAATAAATCTATTGTCATTTAGATCACAACTTCTCCCTGTATTCTGATTAACAGTAGTTTACCATTTGTATTAATGTCCAGATTCTGAAAGAGAGTAGCAAGGGTGCAATTGGCGAACCGCTTTCAGGATCATGGTCCTTGGCACTTCTGTGATGCTGTCAGTTTGCATACTTGCCGAACAAGTGCACATTATTATGAAAAAAAGGAAAAAAATATGGTTCATTGGTACGTTGTAGATACTTAATTCTCTGATTGTGTTGTTTATGTGTTTATTTGATTTATTTATAGTGCATTTGTGTCAGTGACTTCTGTGTAATTTGTCGACCGATTTCCCGTCGTTGCTAACGACATTGTCATATTATTTTTGTGGTGTTTACTATTGTATTTGCTTCGTATTTGGTAGGTTTTGATTCTGAATCTCGTATACTATTGTCGTAAAGTCGGACTACATACTGATCACCTATTCTTTATTCTTTTTTTTTTTTTGACGTAAACGTATTGTACTGGTTCTACCTTGGGAGTTAGATAATACGGTTGTCCACGTGTAGCACGGATATTTAAAGTTCGTTGTTGATGGAGAATTCGAATGAAAACGAGAAGTAGGGCTAGACAAATAGACTGGGGAAATAAAGCACACGTCATGGAGGAAGAGCGCAATGAAACGGTAGAGGCACAGTTTGAACGTAGGGAAGCGTTGCTGTTGAACGGTGTTAGAAACAACGATGACGTGCTACTAGGAAATCAAATGGCTTTTCTTGAGGGTACAGACAGTGTCAGGTCGGATGTGATAGATTATGTGTACGTACCACAACATATCGATGCAGATGTGCTTATTACAAATCCGGACAGAGAAGACAGGACAGTATCAGAATGCAATGATGCGGATACAACACTACAGAAATCAACTATGTGTTCGGTCGATCACGATACTGAGAAACAAGAAGAGGACTTCAATCTGACGGCATTTTCAATGGAAATGGAGAAGAAACTTGATATACTAAAGTGTATGGAGGCTGGACTAGAAGGAATGGAGGAAAAGATTAATGAGACGAGGACTCACATACACTCCTGGAAATTGAAATAAGAACACCGTGAATTCATTGTCCCAGGAAGGGGAAACTTTATTGACACATTCCTGGGGTCAGATACATCACATGATCACACTGACAGAACCACAGGCACATAGACACAGGCAACAGAGCATGCACAATGTCGGCACTAGTACAGTGTATATCCACCTTTCGCAGCAATGCAGGCTGCTATTCTCCCATGGTGACGATCGTAGAGATGCTGGATGTAGTCCTGTGGAACGGCTTGCCATGCCATTTCCATCTGGCGCCTCAGTTGGACCAGCGTTCGTGCTGGACGTGCAGACTGCGTGAGACGACACTTCATCCAGTCCCAAACATGCTCAATAAGGGACAGATCTGGAGATCTTGCTGGCCAGGGTAGTTGACTTACACCTTCTAGAGCACGTTGGGTGGCACGGGATACATGCGGACGTGCATTGTCCTGTTAGAACAGCAAGTTCCCTTGCCGGTCTAGGAATGGTAGAACGATGGGTTCGATGACGGTTTGGATGTACCGTGCACTATTCAGTGTCCCCTCGACGATCACGTGAGGTGTACGGCCAGTGTAGGAGATCGCTCCCCACACCATGATGCCGGGTGTTGGCCCTGTGTGCCTCGGTCGTATGCAGTCCTGATTGTGGCGCTCACCTGCACGGCGCCAAACACGCATACGACCATCATTGGCACCAAGGCAGAAGCGACTCTCATCGCTGAAGACAACACGTCTCCATTCGTCCCTCCATTCACGCCTGTCGCGACACCACTGGAGGCGGGCTGCACGATGTTGGGACGTGAGCGAAAGACGGCCTAACGGTGTGCGGGACCGTAGCCCAGCTTCATGGAGACGGTTGCGAATGGTCCTCGCCGATACACCAGGAGCAACAGTGTCCCTAATTTGCTGGGAAGTGGCGGTGCGGTCCCCTACGGCACTGCGTAGGATTCTACTGTCTTGGCGTGCATCCGTGCGTCGCTGCGGTCCGGTCCCAGGTCGACGGACACGTGCACCTTCCGCCGACCACTGGCGACAACATCGATGTACTGTGGAGACCTCATGCCCCACGTGTTAAGCAATTCGGCGGTACATCCACCCGGCCTCCCGCATGCCCACTATACGCCCTCGCTCAAAGTCCGTCAACTGCACATACGGTTCACGTCCACGCTGTCGCGGTATGCTACCAGTATTAAAGACTGCGATGGAGCTCCGTATGCCACGGCAAACTGGCTGACACTGATGGCGGCGGTGCATAAATGCTGCGCAGCTAGCGCCATTCGACGGCCAACACCGCGGTTCCTGGTGTGTCCGCTGTGCCGTGCGTGTGATCATTGCTTGTACAGTCCTCTCGCAGTGTCCGGAAGAAGTTTGGTGGGTCTGACACACCGGTGTCAATGTGTTCTTTTTTCCATTTCCAGGAGTGTATAAATTATCGGTGCTCAGGTAAATCAGATGCGAGAGGAACACAAGTCATGGGCAAATGAACTCGAGGAAAACCTACGGAAAGTAAACACCTAAGTAATGAAAGAATTAAAGATTACACTTGATGCTAAGAAGACGACAGAGATCACCAAGACAGTTGCAAGTTTTGCAAGACGAGTAGCAGCTGAACCACCGAAAGCGAGTAAACGCATAGGATTGCAAGGACGATAGGCGGTGATCAATTTAAACAAGAAGGTCGAAAGCGTGGAAAAGTGGCAAAATGACGCGTAGCAGCGCATCGACACAAAAATAGGTGAAGCCACCGATTTTCATGAAATAGCGGCCATGGACAAATTAGAACCTGAGCTGTGCAAATTAGGGACTGGTTTGGAGATAACAACTGCAGCTCCAGTGAGCGAGACTGAAGTGGTACGGACTCTCCTTTCGTTCAAATCGCAACAGGAAGCCATCGACACGCATGTGGAGAAGAAATTGAAGGAGGCGCTAAAAAAAAAAAAAAAGAAAAAATTCAAATGCGGCCAAGCGCGAGCGCAACAGAACCAGAAACAAATTCATACGGGACAGATAACTGCATACCGTTAGCAGCGAGCAGAGGACATGCTGAGATGAACGTCGAAGCCGAGGAGTGAGCACAATTGTGGGGACGTCGAACGAGAACATCCAAAGGTCTGTTATTTTCCGTAGGACGGAAGTTGTCGATGAAACTCCGTTTCATTTTCAAGACTTCAAACAAGTACGAAAATTCGAAATTTTCCGAGATGAGGGTAATTTTACTCACCCACGCACTTGGATATCACAATTTTACCTCTGTTTACCTCCAAATTGGCGTTTAAAATGGACTTTATTTGTGGACACTTGCAAGGATCAGTTGCGGAAAAAATGCGCGGAATATAAGTAACGTGTAGAAGTTACCAGGAGTTCAAGTGCAGCTTCGTAAATATCTACTGGTCCAAGGAGGCGCAAGAACGCATAAAATACGAGATGACTGTTGGCAAGATTTCGAGAGTCCAAGCTACAAAAGCCCAGTCGAGTTCCTTGATACAATGATTGACAAGAACCAGTATCTTGATGTGCCATGCTCTACTGGTGAAATCATTCGTCATTGATACACCACACTTCCGTCAGAATATCAACAAGTATTAGCTGGCAGGTGTAATATGGAGCTTAGTACTTTCCGTAACAACTTTACGAACTAGAGTACGCATTCCGAGCAGAAAACATCAGAGAACACAGAGAAAAGTCTGACAGATACGTCGCAGGCACTATGCCGCGTTCACAGTATAACAATTACAATAATATGAACGAAAATGCGTGGAATGGATCGGTCTTACGAAAACCATTCACGGTCGAGAAATTTCGGGAGTAATGAAGTTGAACAACGAAGAGGCTGCAATAGGAACCGCAATAATTATGTACTACGTAACAGAGGATGGAATGGAAGGAGGAATGAAGGCTACGGATGGCGAAACCACGGCTCCGATTTCAACGTCAATACAAGATTGGAGCAATTGAACAACGGAGGAAACGTAAATGGAGCTCGGATCGAGGAAACTGAGATTCGGGGACCGAACCCAGGTCGAGGGGCGCAAGGAAATGATAACCAACGTCAGTGACTAGTTAAGTATACAGAAGAGGCACAAAACGCATCTGCAACTAAATTCTGACCCAGCATCGTCAATGTTAGACGGTTCGACGATATTGAAGAAACGTTGCTGGAAGAAAGAGAGGAGTTCAAATGGTTCAAATGGCTCTGAGCACTATGGGACTTAATATGTGAGGTCATCAGTCCCCTAGAACTTAGAACTACTTAAACCTAACTAACCTAAAGACACCACACACATCCATGCCCGAGACAGGATTCGAACCTGCGACCGTAGAGAGGAGTTCAATCAAAATTATGTGCGTCCCATTGTTATGGTAACCATAGTAGGGAAGGAAGTTAGAGTAATCCCAGATAGTTAGTGGTAGTGAGATTTTGGCCATCGCAGAAGAGACTTATAGGCAATGTAAGGGACAGAAAGACTGGGCGGAACTATCTTCGAAGAGACTAAGAATAAAACGAGCAGTAGTGATGGTAACTGAAGTAAACATGCAGACAAGGCTAGAGCTACTTTGTCAAGGTCACCTGCTGGTGGGAAACTTCCTGATCGTGCGAAAACTGACAAATGAGTTGATTATCGGAACCGATTTTCCAAGCAAGTACTGGATCTAGGACGTGGTACAGAGACATTAAATAAGAATAAAAGCATCATGCTTCGTTTCATGGATCAGGCGATACGGGCGCCAGTACCGGCGAGGTGCCTTAAGATCTGTGCAGATTCAGAAGACTGGCATTTACTGAAGACGAAATCAGTTTCGAGAGATGAAACGGGTTTGCCACTATGACCCAGAGGACATCGGGGACAAGATCCGTCAAGCGATACAAGAGAGGGTTTGTTGTGTCGAGAATATTACCGAAGACGAGAGGGCAGAACTACAAACCGTGCTACTCAACATCATTGAAGTGTTCCTACCTAAGACAGGAGCCATCAATAATTTCCAATATGCATTCCGTGTCAAAGAACAGCAGAAGTTCTTCGTCCCATCTTATTCATTCCCATCGCGTACAAGGAGAAGTCCGGACAGAAGTACGGAGGATGCTGCAACAAGGGGTCATTGAAACCTTTGTGTCCACATCAAATAATTCACTGTGGGTAGTTGAATAGAAAGATGGGTCGATACGTCTGGTGCTTGATTCGAGGCAGATCAACACGATAATCTTGCCGGAAACAGACCGTCCGAAGAAGCTAGAATATCTCTTGGAAAGATTTCATGGTGTGAAGGTGTTTTCGTCCATTGACCTCCGTTCAAGTTTCTGGCAAACTGAATTGCACTCTTCGTGTCGTCAATACACGATTTTCCTAGTTGAAGGACACTGCTATCAGTTCCGGCGATTGCCCTTTGGCCTCAATTTATCGTCCGCAGCATTCTTCAGGGGGCTGAACGGAATTTTATCAGAAAGTCTGAAGGACACATCAAGTCCTATGTTGATGATATCCTCATCGCAAAGCCCACCTGGGACGAACACAAAAATGTCCTTGGCGAACTACTAGGAACCCTAAGGCAACATTGTGTTATAATTAACTAAGAAAAATCTTGTTTCGGAACAAGGAAGGTGGATTTTCTTGGGCATGTGATTTCAGCATAAGGTATTTCACCTAATCCGGAAAAACTCGAAGCTCTAGCACAATTCCCGAGACCACAGACCAGGAAGGACCTCAGAGGGTTCCTGGGCGGCGTCGTTGTTTGTTTAGGGACCTATTTTGTCTGAGTTAATATGTTCTCATGGTAGTTTGCAGTTTGCATGGAACGACAGAATCAGGTGTCACAACAACGACAGAATATCATATCTTTGAGTACGAAAGAAGTACATGAGTATTGGGGATACAGTTCTTCTCGTAACATCTTAGAGATCAGCTACAATCATATTTCTTCTGTTTATTTTGTGTGCATCGCAGTACACGCCCTTGTACGGTCTGGTATATAATTCATAGTATAGTGTGTGAGAGGGGCATCGTTGAGATTAGTTTGCGAGACCCATTAAGGTATTTTGCAGGATGGTCATGTATTGGTTCAAATGGCTCTGAGCACTATGGGACTTAACATCTATGGTCATCAGTCCCCTAGAACTTAGAACTACTTAAACCTAACTAACCTAAGGACAGCACACAACACCCAGCCATCACGAGGCAGAGAAAATCCCTGACCCCGCCGGGAATCGAACCCGGGAACCCGGCCGTGGGAAGCGAGAACGCTACCGCGCGACCACGAGATGCGGGCTGGTCATGTATTGCCCACGTGAGAAACGTGTTGACTGTCTTGTGTGTTTCGCCGTGGTTTGTGACCATTGCCCAATTCAATGTGTCTTCTCTGTGGGCTGATTATTGTTATCGCCAGTGGCGTGATGTATTTGTGGTGTGTTTTTTGTCTGCAGAAGTCGCCTTTGGTGCGATGTTTCTCGCGAATGGCATATTTTATTCGAGTGTGGTTACACAGAGAGGCTATCGCGTCTAATGCGGTTGTTGTTCACTGTAGTTATTTTCTTGTAGTTTTCGCTTGTGGTTTTCCACACTATTGTGCGATGATATTCGTGTGGCCTTTCGCGAATAGTTCGCATGTGCCTGAGTGGTAGATCTTGGGTGATAGTTTGTACTATGTGGCGTGAGCACGTAATATGCCAGTCACTTTGGTGTGTTTTTGCAGGTGAGTGAGGAACACCATCAATTTGTGAGAAAAAGAAGAATGGAAGAAATGTAGCTTTGCAGTCAAATGTCGATAATATCTTGTGCTTTTTAAGTTTGTTTCAGGGACTGGAGTGGGAAATTTGTACACCAACCTGAGAAAATTTTGTGTCAGTTTTAGCAAAAAGAAAATTTCATGTTGTTTTTTTTATCCCATTTAGAACGGCGAACAGGTTGGTGATGTCGGTACTCATCGAGAGTCACGCAATGCACCAGCGTTAGTGTCACCTTAATGACAACAAAATGGGAATATAGTAGTTTGCATATCTTTGATAGTAGTTGGGTTGCACGAATAAGCAGTATACTTAGATGGAATGAAAATGACTGAAATGAATGTGTAGTCTAAGCCGGCTTAGTACTTTGAGTGCATGAAATGTTGCGGGAAATTAACACTACACTGTCATACAGTAAAACACCTCACCACTACTTAAGAGTATATAGATTTAGACACAGAAAATTAATCATTTAAAACTGTTGCTGTAATAATATCCAAGTTTTGTGATACAGAATAAGATTATATTTTTGCGAAAGAGCTGTAAATCATTTTACATTTTTTTTAATTCTTGGAGTAATCATTCATTGTAATTTATTGTATTTATGCAGTAAACATATTTGTAAAAATACTGCACTAAGGTTCCATGTAAGCATTGTGCAGACTGAGTGGCTGAGCAATGCATCAGGCAGTTGGAGAGGTCGCAGGCACCGGAGTGGCTGTAGCAGCTGGGCAGACAGGCTGTCATGCACACAAGAAGGTTAAGGCTGTACGCCAGCCCTGTGAGCAGGGAGTGACACAGTAGGCGATGGTGAACCACTTAGCGACCGCAGGGTAGCTGGTCGACATGATGTCATCTGGCTGCGTGAATGGAGTCAGGAGCGGGCAAGCCCTTTCGCACCTCAAGCTGTCAATGTTCCCGGCCGACATTGGAGCATTTTCGCCGATGCTGCCACTACAAGTTCTCGAGGGACATACTGCTGAATGGAAGTCCGAGGCCCGCGCCATAGGCGCGCACTGGGGAGTGCTGAATGGAGGAATTCACGTGTCTCGAGACACGGTCGAAGGCGATGGCGAGCGACGGCAGGAGGTGATTCACCTCAAACCTGTGTCCATATGCTGCCCGGGTCTTCCCATGATCGTCTTCGACAGTGGCAACGAACTGCCGACCACCACGTCATCCAAGACGGTCAGTAATGGAAACGCCACTGATTGCTGCCACAGTCGAGTTCCTGCCACACCGAGGGTGCTGCCTGTACCGTACATGCCTAGAAAATGGCGTAACCAAACTTGGAGAACTCATCCCACATAGCTGCCACATCTAACCTGTTACATGACATGTGTAGTGAGGTGTTTTTGTGTTTCAAGTGCAAATTTAAATATCGGGCTCCCTAATGACCTTCGAGAAGGGAGCTGTAGGAAGCCTTGTATGTTTGTTTCACACATGTTTTGTATATGTTTTATATGCGCATTGCTGTTTTCATTTTCACAATATTACACGTATTTTCTATGTTTTTACCAAGTTTTGTTTTTTCTTTAATGAACTCATGTATTATTTTTTCGCTTTGGGTAAAGATTTACTTGTTTTATGTCAGTCACATGTTGTTTTGTTGTGTTGACAATTATAACTATGTACTTAAGGGACAGGCTGACACATTTTAGAGAAATAAGCTGCACAAATAAAACATGCAAAATGAAACCTACGAATTTTTTATATTGGATGAATGTGAGACCATTTTTGATTAATGTTCTATAAAGAAATGATTGCAACCAAGAGTATAATTGAGTAGGGTTAGTAATTTTCCATGGGGCAGAGAATCCTCAAAGCAACAATATTATATTCAGGTCAGGGAATAAGCTTCTCTGGTCGCAATTCCAGGATGAATGAGTGGACAAATGTCTGCATGACCCGGTTACCGTTTAGTAATCGTCATTTAAATCTGGGTCTTCAAGAATATGACACGATGGTATGCCCATCACATTTTTATTTCTCAGTTTAATTTTGTAGGCATGCAGCAGAGAGTGTATGATGACCCTTGGTTGAATGTGGAAAAGACGAAGTATAACATTGTGGTGGGGTTTATGGTGAACAAAGGTTGATTCATGTTTATTTCTTTGATAATGACCCAACTAATGTGTCACAATTTATTCTGTTCCATGTCACACTAACGTTTTGAAGTGTGACAGTCCCCATTAATAAATTTGAGAGGAACAGGGAGGCTGAAAGAGATTGCAGCGCACTCTCACTTCTCATTTGGTGCTATGCCACTTAATGTTCTTAGGGGAGATGTTCTTTATTACAATTCGACTTCATACATCATGATGAGATGATGGACAGTAGTTAGTGCTCTTGCTTGTATGTTCTAGAGAAGGAATAGTGGTAAGCCTTACCGGCGTTCAAAGGAATAGGGTGCTGAAAGGAATAGGGTGCTGATTTAAATGACTGTAGTAAAGGCGCACAGGGACTGTGGGCCGAGGGAAGCGAGGTTTTTCTGTGGAACCTGGGTAGAAACATTTCCCGATGGCCGAGTTCTGCGGTCTCATTGTGCAGACACGTTTGTTTGCGCTGGTTGGTCGGCATTCGCTTTCAGGTAGACTGAATAACGCTGAGAAGTCTCCGCTGCAATGGTCAGCGCATTGTAGACAGACAAAAAAACAGAGGATGAGCCCTTCTTAGGCATGAAGCTGACGAGACAACTGAGCGTTCTGCCAATTTCCGTGGCACAGGTCACTGGCGATCAGACGTCCAGGCTCTGTTACAAAACAAATTTGTGAAAGCATGAGGCTTTTAGCGAGTTTATGGCTGATCTTTGGAAACTTCGAAATGGATGCAACAGGAGATATAACAATCTTTTTTATGGAGGGCTGTGGTTCCATCCTGGTCATGTTGTTAGCAAAAGCCATGTTGTAAACGCGTGGGAAAGAGACCGCGAAGCTGAATTTTCTTCTTTTTTCCAATTAATTTTAAAGTCTCTGATTGGTCAAATCGGTGTATGCAGAGCGTAGGACACTCTTGCAGCTTCGAATGCCACGCTCCAATCTAAGATGTAAATAAGCTTTGCTATTCAGCTGATGAGGAAGCAGACAGAAAGTGATCACTCTTGTACAGGCATTTTGCTGGTAAAGAACTGCAGGTCTCTACCTAAACGGTGAGACTTGTGTCCTTTGCTAGTGTGCCACTTAGAGCCTGTGCCAGTCACCTTCTGAGCCATCAGAGGTACTGCTTCTAATATCATGCACACAACGACTGTTACATGGGTGTACTTATTTGTCTTGAGTCCGCCGTCTATACATTTGATATGTGCCGTCGCGGTTAGTCACGTCACAGAGTCAAATTGGTTTGTCAGATCAGCAAACGGGCCCACCTGCACACTGGAATCCACTGGAGTTTTAGAGGCTCATAGGGAAGTACCTGCATTAAGAATTAACCGAACGCAAGGCCACATACTTGCATTTTTTGGGCACACGCCATTAATAACAGTTTGTTGTCGTCCATGACTTAAGTTGCCAAACGCATCATAGTGTGCCACCCTGACCAGCAAGAGGGTAAATTATTCGCAGCTGTGGCGTAGGGCTCCAATATATGCTTCTCAGCACACTGTTCTTTCGAACCATATTTTTATTTTTTTGGAATAGTAGAGTATAGATGCTTGATGGTGGCGTAGTTTTTGTGCCATAACTCGGATTCACGTGTATGAAGTCAGATAAAGCGATTAGTGTTCATGTTAGTGTCATGTGTCGATCCCCAGCTGATCACTTTGCCCACCATAGGTCCCAAGTTAGTGAAAGCGTTTGTCAAATAAAAATGTTTGTGTGACGTTTGCTTACTCATTTTTGTTGTCTTGTGATGTTATGGACAAATAAATCTATTGTCATTTAGATCAAAACGTCTCCATGAGTTCTAATTAACAGTACCTTGCCATTTTTATTAAAGTCCAGATTCTAAACGAGAGTAGCAAGCTTGCAAACTTTTATTCTAGGTGATTGACGGATCACACTAATATACGTCATTGCACAAACAAACTACTTGTTAGTGGTGCTGACATAGTCGTTCACCAGTTGGAGAACTCAAAGGTGTTGTGTGTGTGTGTGTCATGTGGATTCCTCGTTGCCTAACAGAAGACCATAAAGGGTAACGAAGGACCACCTTTCAGATTTGTTTGCATATAGTGAAGCTCATCACGATAACTCTTTGCCCAACATGTCATAGGCGATGAAGCATGGGTTCATCACTTCGGCAAAACGGCAATCAGTGAATAAGGCCACACCATATCTCCTCAAAAGAGAAAGTTCAAAGCTGCAGCTTGAGCCGGTAAAGCTTTGGTGACGGTCTTCTGGGACTCAGGAGGGGCTATTCGGTTGGATGTCCTCTCTCACGTTGCAACGATCTATTTGGAATTGTATTGTGCTAGCCTCAGAAAACTGAAGGAAGACTTCAGCGTGTTGCAAACGACTTCTCCATGACAACGCAAGGCCTCACACAAGTCTGCGCACCTGAGAGAAGGTCACAAAATTTCGTTGGACTGTTGTTCCTCATTCAGCCTGCAACCAGGATCTGGCACCTTCCGACTCTCCTCTGTTTGGCCCCATGGAGGATAGACTCCTTGGAAGCATTACATATATGATGTGGAGGTTATTGATCCAGCAAGACACTGCTCCAACGTCGATCAGTAAAGTGGTACCTAGTGGGCGTACAAGCCCTCTCAGTAAGGTGGCGTAAGGCCATCGCGCTGAAAGAAGCTTATGATGAAAAATACAGTTTTGTAGCCAAAAGAGCTTGAAAGAATATGATGTGTTGGAATCCTGAATAAAACGAACATGCTTAAAGAATAAAATGGGTTGCATAACTTACTAAGCATTCCTTGTAAAAAATTTCTCTTCTTTTCCAATTTTCCTACAGCCTACGATCCACTTTCATGTAAACTCTGTTTCAAACATACGTTCTCACAACTCTCTTCACAAATTAAGGCCGATATCGATGTTGGTAGGCTTCTAATGGCCAGGAATGTTCCATTTTCTTGTGCCAGTCTGCTTCATACGTCCTATTTGTTTGGTCCATCATACGTCATTTTCCTGCCAAAGCAGCATTTCATTTATTCTGGAAACGTGATCTCTTAGGTTTTCTTAGTGTGATTCATTAATCATTTATTTCCAGAGTGTTCAATTGAGTTTGCATATACATAGTCATACAGTACTTCAACCATCGACCCTATCGACATTTTCAAATGCTGCGAGCTATGGAGTTATATGTTGTCATTATCTGGATATGAACCATAGATCGCTCCACCTAAATAAGATGTCTGGGTCGTCAGTCGAAATATTGTGCGAAAATGTTTACACAAAGTAAACCGAACATTCGGAAGTACATCATTATTTCAGAGATCTTCTACATAAAAATCAGTACCCCACAAACAGGCGCAACCGATACGTTAATGGCTGTCGAAGACCTGTTGCAGACCAAAGTGTGTAATTGTGGTGAGTCTTAATGTACAACTGGTCTTCGATACAACTTGGTGGCTTGTATTTAAAAACGATCCATGAATCTGAATGCTTGGTAAAAACTGGCACGAAGCTGCTTCAGCCACAGAATTGCAATGTGATCTATCAACAACCTTTGAAAAGAGATAACAACAAGCAAAGGATATCCACAAGAGTCTTGTTTGTGGAATACACAGGGTTATTCTAAATGAGGACCCACTTTCAAAACTTCGTATTTATTCAAGTACAAATCCAAAATTATCAGCTTTATACCGATGAAAAAAGGAAGTTTCAAAGTTTCTTTTTCATAAGGTTTGACATCATTTTAATAAATTTAATAATTTTGATTAATTAGTTTTTAATAATTATTTAATAGTTAGAAATGTGCTAAAAATTATGAATGTTCAATTTGGCCACCGTTGGCTGCACAAAAAACATCGGGACGACAGCTAAACTCGTCCCACACACACGAAAGCGTATCAGCTGTCACTGAGTGTCTGGCAACAGTGATCCGGTTCCGCATATCGTTCAGCGTGGTTGGTAGAGGCGGGACGTAAACAGTTTCCTTCAGATAACCTCATAAGAAATAGTCGCAGGGTGTGAGATCAGAAGATCTCGGTGGCCAGAAGTCTAGAGTCCGTTCCTCAAGTCCCCTGCGACCGATCCAGCATTGAGGAAGGGAGTCACTCGAAAAGTCTCTTACATCACGGTGCCAATGAGGCGGAGCGCCATACTGTTGGAAAATGCAGTCCTTGGAATCTTTCATAACTTGAGGGAACAGCCATTGTTCCAACACGTCCATGTACGTGATTCCCGTTACAGTTCTTTCCGCAAAACGAAATGACCCATAAACCCTTGAATGGGATACAACGCAGAGCATGTCGATCTTCGGCGAGTCTCTTTCTTGTTGCAATGGTGAATGAGGATTTTCTAAACCCCTTATGCCAACATTGTATCTGTTGACTTTTCCACTAAGGTGGAACGTCGCTTCATCGCTAAAAGTTACACGCTATAGAAATGCGTCCTCCTCCATCTTTGCTAGCACATAACCACAGAATGCGAGACGCTTCTCTTTGTCATTGGGGTTGAGAGACTGCAGTAGTAGTAATCGGTAGAGCTCGTACAGGAAACACCCTCTCAGAATTTTCCATGCAGTTGGTTGGAGTATTCAAGTTCTCGACTGGTTCTGTAGATAGACTTACTGGGACTGCGCACAAAACTTTCTTGAATCCGACGGACGTCATCCTCTGACACACGCGGTCGGCCAGTGCGTTTTCCTTTGCACACACTCCCAATCTGTTTACGTTGCTTAAACCAACAGCTAATGCTTTTGCTAGTTCGTGGTTGAATACCAAATTTGGTACGAAATGCCGCTGCACTGCACTTACGTTTCACGAATTCAAGAACGCAGAAAACCATGTGGTCCACAGTCCCCATCTCAGTCACAACTGACAGTGAACCGGAATGACGGCCCTGTTGCCACGCGAACTCTACTGGCCGCTTTTGAAACCATCACCGCCCGCCCGCCGACGATCGCCAAAAACTTTGAAACTTCCGTTTTTCATTGATATAAAGCTCATTCATTTTGATTTGTACTTGAAAACATACGAATTTTTGTAAATGGATCCATAATTTAGAATAACACTGTATTACAATGAAGCACCAAGGATTCTTGTATAGTCAAGCGTATTCAGCTATAGAGATTTGTGTGAACAGGCAGAATATGGCGCTGCGGCCAGTTACGCCTACACAAGACAAGTGCTTGGTGCAGTAGTTAGATCGGTTACTGCTGCTACAATGGCAGGTTATCAAGATTTAAGTGAGTTTGTACATGGTGTTATAGTCGGCGCACCAACGATGGGACACAGCATCTCCGAAGTGGTGATTAAGTGGGGATTTTCTCGTACTACCATTTCACCAGTGTACCGTGAATATTAGGAATACGGTAAAAGTACAGATCTCAGCATCGCTGAGGCCAGAAAAAGATCCTGCGAGAACGGAACGAATGACGGCTGAAGAACATCGATCAACGTGACAGAAGTGCAACTCCTCCGCAAACTGCTGCGGATTTCAGTGCTGGGCCATCAACAAGTGTCATCGTGCCAACCATTCAAGGAAACATCGTCGATGTGGGCTTTCGGAGCGGAAGGCCCACTTGTGTACCTTCGGTGACTGCACGACACAAAGATTTACGCCTCGCCTGGGCCCATCAATGACGAAATTGGATTGTTGATGACTGGAAACATGTTGCCTGGTCGGACGAGTCTCTTTTCAAATTCTATCGAGCAGATGGACGTGTACGGGTATGGAGACAATCTCATGCATCCATGGATCTTGCATGTTAGCAGGGCAGTGTTCATAGTGTCCAATCTCGTGGAGGATCTGTAATAGTGTGGGACGTGTGCAGTTGGAGTGATATGGGATCCTTGATTAAAAAAAAAAAAAAAAGCGGTTGTGACTCTGACACGTGACAAATACGTAAGTATTCCATCTGATCAACTGGATCCATTCATGTAGATTGTCCATTCCGACGGACTTTGGCAATTACAGCGGGACAATACGACACCCTGTACATCCATAAATTCTCCAGGAACACTCTTCGGAGTTTAAACACTTCCTCTAGCTACCAAACTCACCAGACAAGAACATTATTGAGCATATCAGGTATGCCTTGCAATGTGCTGTTCAGAAGAGTTCTCCATCTCCTGGTACTCTTACAAATTTATGGACAGCTCTGCTGGATTCATGGTGTCTATTTCCTCCAGCACTACTTCAGACATTAGTCGAGTCCACGTCACGTCGTACTGCGGCACTCCTTCATGCTCGCGGGGACCCTACACGATACTAGGCAAGTATACCAGTTTTTTGGCTCTTCAGTGTATATATTTCATTATTTAGGTTACCTCATTCAAGGCACTCTCTCGCAATTGCTTTTGCGGACGATTTAATTGTACTAACTAAAGAAAAAATCTCTCTACAAACTGAGAACACCTGCAGCGCATACATGCAACAAATCTGGAGTTGGACTCATCACAATAAACTCTGTTCAATGAATAGAAATAAAAATCCGTGCTCATCACTAGTAAAACGCAATGCGTCTCATCAAAAGCAAGCATTGACCTTACGAACGAGCACTTTAACAAGTGGATCTGCTTGTCACCAGTAAGTTTGCATTCTGCAGGCACACTCGGTACATTACGGTTACAAGTACGGCTTTACTTAATACTCTTTCAAGATCAGCCAGAGTCAAATGTGGTCTGCGCACTGAGACACTATGAACTGTTTATAAATGAGCGATATTACTATTGCAGGTATCTTCTACACAAAAATCAGTACTGTACAATTACGAGCAACAGATCCGTTAAGAATAGTCAAAACCTTGTAGATACCTGTTCCAGATAGAAGAATGTAAACTGAAGCGCTGTAACCACAATAATATCCCACCAAGATTGATAGAGCACAACAATTAATCAAATTAAAAATACTGGAAGCTCATAGGACGACATACGGCTATGACCTATATCTTTTAATAAGCCTCTTGCCCGTAACTATTAAGCTGTGAGAAACAGGAAAATATTATAATAAAATTAAATACAAAGGTGCCTCATAGACAATAGGCATCGCCCTAGAATATGGAAGCCGGTCAGTCTCACCAGACTCTTCAAGAATAATTGAGAAGCAAGAAAATAAGTATTATCCTGTTGAGGTATACTTAGATGAAAACAAATAGGACGACACAATTATTTATCAGAAATAAGCTTACTCACAATTTAAAGCTCATAGTGGATAATGACTGCTCAAAGCTTCGTTATTCTAAATGCGCTAGAGTCAACTATACATCTAACGAATATTGACGAACACAGTTTATAACCGTGGAAAGCTTGTCACACAGTTCTTAATTAAACGCTACATGTCTTGAAAAATCATCTTCAGACATAAGCTGTGGAACAATGTAAAGAAATTACAAGAAACTATGAAAAATAAGTAACACAATGTGTGATTATGCCAAGAACTGTATGGTCAGCTGTTTGTGTACTCACATGCAGATCTAGTTCGAGGTTGAACTAATTGAGCACGTAGAGTGTATTTAGTAATACAGTTCTCATTCCATAAAGACTGCAAATGGCAGTACATTTGTCAGTTCAACGAATGCAAGTGTCAAACTGGTTTATCATTTAAAATTGTTAAAGAAACAAGCTATACCGACAAATGACGTGATCGTTACCAAAGACAATTTACTTCGACGGTAAATACACTAAGATTACGTTCTCTGCAGAACTACGTAATAGTTGTTATGGAAGAAGATAGTTTAAATGCCGTCGTTCGACTAAAGTTAATTGCCAATAAAATGTCATCGAAATATAACAGTGACACACACATAAAAGTTAAATGACGAAAAAGACATATATCTAAATATAAAATAACAGCAGTTAAGAACTGTTTAACTACATGAGATTCATAAACAAAGGATCTTAGTTGCTGCACCAATAAGTAAAATAACACAAAACTTATGCGATAAATTGTGTTTTGTATGAGAGAACTTGAGGTTTCTGTGTATACGGTCATGAATTATATGCAGAATTGATTCTATGAGTACGTGGACAAGGTTAAGTAAATGTAAAATGTTACAATATATTTCTTAAAAACTTTTGAAAGTGAGTAAGTTAGTATAGGATACACTTCAGTATCTGGGTGTTTACATAAAGGAAGATCAATACTGTACAAATCGTTTGTGTAGTTATTGTTTATTGTTGTGGCCTGAAGTCCAAAGACTGGTTTGGTGCAGTTTTCCACGCTGCTCTAGCCAGTGCAAGGCATTTCATCTTCAAATAACTACTGCAAGTTACATTGTTGTGAATTTTCTTATTGTCACCACCTCTTGGCCTCCTTCTACGATTTTTACCCCCTCCCCTCCACACACACACACAAAAACACACTTCTCTTCAGTACTGAATTGGTGATCCCTTGATGTCTCACAATGCGTCCCGTCAACCGACGCCTTCTTCTATTGAGGTTGTGCTACAAATTTCTTTCCTCCCCAATTCTATTCAACACCACCTCATTAGTTACGTGATCTACATATCTACTCTTCAGCATTCTTCTGTAGCACTCCATCTCAGAAGCTTTTATTCTTTCTTGTCTAAACTCTTTATAGTATATGTTCACTTCCAAATACTTTCAGAAAAAGATTTCCTAACACGTTTGTGTAGAGTATACTAGAAAATATATCTTTAGCGTACGTAATATGGTAGAAATATTCAGGTTACAAAAAGGTTACAGTAACGAAGACAAGACACAAAGAAATGAAAGAGATTAGCTACCAGTGAGTATTGATTTACATCAATGCATACTGGGCAGATACGCTGACCATTAGATCATCCGGACAGTAGGCACCACAACTGCACGGATAGCCTAGCACACTTCCCGTCACACCCAAATTCTCAACTTACACCACACGCTACTGATGTAGTACCGCTGCTCATTGGCCTCACTGCTTGCGGCATCACGCTGACTCTTGCAACGATTCGAGCCTGGTGTGGATCTATACTGAAGCGGAACTAGCCGGATTGCTATGTAAATACGTGGTATTATTACGAATGGGTACCAATATCACTTGGGGCTAGTCCCACATCAGACAAATTGTCAGGTGATCTATTCCGTTCCCTTGGCCCGAAGGGAGGCGACAAAGAATGAAAGATAGATGCAATATGCCTTATGTTAGCCTATCCTGATTCAACGAAAAACAAACGAATCTGTCACAGATAGATTGTAGAAAGTATTTCACTAGAAAGATAATTCTAATTATTCGTTTCAGATGAGATGCATAATTGCATAAAAATAAGCGAGTGTGTGAGCAAAGTCTCCACATACACTATGTGATCAAAAGTATCGGGACACCTGGCTGAAAATTACTTACAAGTTCGTGTCGCCCTCCGTCGGTAATTCTTGAATTTAATATGGTGTTGGCCCACCCTTAGCCTTGATATCACCTTCCACTCTCGCAGGCATACGTTCAGTCAGGTGCTGGAAGGTTTCTTGGGAAATGGCAGCCCATTCTTCAAGGAGTGCTGCACTGAGGAGCGGTATTGATATCGTTCGGTGAGGCCTGGCACGAAGTCGGCGTTCCAAAACACCCCAAACGTGTTCTATAGGATCCAGGGACGCTGTACAGGCCAGTCCATTACAAGGATGTTATTGTCGTGCAACCACTCCGCCACAGGCCGTGCACTATGAACAGGTGATCGATCATGTTGAAAGATGCAATCGCCATTGCCGAATTGCTCTTCGAAAGTGGGAAACAAGTAGGTGCTTAAAACATCAATGTAGGCCTGTGCTGTGATAGTGCCACGCAAAACAACAAGGGATGCTAGCCCCATCCATGAAAAAGACGTCCACACCATAACACCACCGCCTCCGAATTTTACTGTTGGCAATTCACACCCTGAGAGACGACGTTCACCGGGCATTTGGCATACCCACATCCTGCCATCGGATCCCCACATTGTGTACCGTAATTCGTCACTCCACACAACGTTTTTCCACTGTTCAATCGTCCAATTTTTAGGCACCTTACACCAAGCGAGGCGTCGTTTGGCATTCAGTGCCGTGTATGTGGCTTATGAGCAGCCACTCGATCATGAAATCCAAGTTTTCTTACCTCCCGGCTAACTGTCGTAGCACTTGCAGTGGATCTTGGTGCCCTTTGGAATTCCTGTGTGATTGTCTGGATAGATGTCTGCCTATTACACATTATGACCCTCTCAAACTGTCGGCGGTCTCTTTCGGTCAACAGGCGATGTCCACCTGTACGCTTTTGTGCTGTATGTGTCCCTTCACGTTTCCACTTCACGTGTCCACTTCACTAAAACATCGGAAACAGTGGACATAGCGATGTTTAGGAATGGGGAAAACTCGCGTACAGACGTATGACACAAGTAACACCCAACCACTTGACCACCTTCGAAGTTCGTGAGTTCCGCAGAGTGCTCCATTCTGCTCTCTCACGATGTTTAATCACTACTGAGGTCGCTGATATGGAGTGCCTGGCAGCAGGTAGCAGTACAATGCACCTTATATCAAAAACGTGTGGTTTTGGGGGTGTCCGAATACTTCTGATCACATAGTGTAGTACACGTATTAGACCAAAGACAATATTTAAGTATGGCATCTTTCTCATAGTGTGGTGTGGAGCATGAGCATTATTTAGTACTTATACATAATCCAAATTCATAAGTGGTGTAATTAGTTAAGTTGACATTTCACGTACATAAGTCTGAAGAATACTTCTCGTAAGATCAAAGAACTTTTCTAATCAAGTATAGACTGTAAATACCTTTGTTCAATTGTAGACAGTTAAACAAAATTGAGCAGTTGTGCTAATGATATGGACTCATATATATATATATGTGTATATATTAATATACGTACTGACTTAAATTTGAGCACAATCTTTGGAGCAGTAGAAGTAATCTCTTTTGCATGGACTACTTAGGCCGTGATTTATAGCGCTATGAAATATAAATGTGACACGGAAAGCACAGAAATATGTACAATATGTGAATGGATACTAGAATACTAACCACACAGTGACAATTTTGCTATCAAGAATGCAGTTGCAAGAGCATGTAAATACAAAGCTACACTAGCAAGACGCAAATATGATAATATTTATGGCTTGCGTTTTGTTCTATAATTTCGTATGTGACTGTTACGTTTAGCTCAGAACCTAGTAATTAAACATTTCCCAGTGAATTTTCACACGCAAATGATGCAAGCTCGTAGTAGTAATTGAAGTATCTGACTATGAGTTGCTTATCGCAGTTTCTCGTCAATCTTAAAGATTGACAGAAATTCTCTTTGGGTATCTTTGGTTACACAATTCTTGATTCAAGTATGCGGTGGACGATTTCTTATCCACTTACCAGTTTTGGTCTTTTCGATTCGTTCGTAGGGGCCCCAATTTTCTACGCGTGTTAGTATAGAACAATGGTGTCTTCTACAACGAAAAATATCAGACAACTGAACCAAGTAACTAGGAAAACAACCCAATGGTAAGAGAATATTTTAAAAAATCTTATATGTATAGCTACACTTTTAAAATTAGAAAAAGTGTTAAATATGTAAATATTTCCAGTGCTGTAAGAAGTTTAACGATCCATGGGAATTGAATACTTGAGTATGACCAGGCTGAGCGCTATTGAAACGTTCCTCTCTAGAAATTATTGTACAAAAACAGCTCTGGGATATTACTATTAAGAAAACTTTCCCACTACGTCACAGCAAATAAAAATACTGATTATTATGCAATTCCGTGAAGGACGAGGGAAACGTTCAAAGACGACAAACCTGAGAAAAATTATATGTAAAGTAAATCAGTAACTACTGCCAAAAGATGGAAATTACGTATTCACGAAATTATCAGGTTACCACCAACTAGTAGAGCGCCATATTAAACCGCCATTGAAGTGACTGACACCGCCATTGTTCGAAGGTAATTGAAAGATCAAACTAACATGAGTCTTCCGTAAGATATAGACGGAAGGAATGAAAAGCAATGATAGACAACTCAGTCTCAGAGTGGTTGTGCTTAGCGATACTGAAAAGGTAACGACAGAATACGTAAAGTGTTCGGTCGTTCTACCGTGTAGTTGTTCATCAGCAGTCCTTTGGAAAGAAGGATGCAAATACTCGTGCGAACTTGTGGTTATTATCATGGGATATAATGAGGTCTGGTACTACAATTAAATTTCACTTACACATTTCCAAAATGTACCTTTTATTTTGTCTAAAGTTACGGCACATATAAACTTCTGTGTTTACTCTGTAACAGCCAGACAAAAAATGGCGAGAGTAAATGAAATGCAATGTAATTTGTTTCACATCAAAACATATACAGAGTTCGTTTGTGTTTGGCCTCCTTACCAGAAGTCTCTGCCCAAACAATTTTATTAGGATTTTAACTACGAAACGTATTTTATACAGAAAAAGAAACACGGTGATTCACCACATATCGTAGTATCAATATGTTTATATTAGTATATGTTCGTCTCACACTTTAGTCGGTTATGACGTTCTTGGTGCTAGCATATTACACACAACAACAAAAGTTTTGCATCACATCGGTTCCGAGAGTTCCGGAACCAGTACAGAAAATTGGAATGGAGAGCACCATAAACATCATTTCCGCCCATTTTGTTGCTCATGAAAACCACGTATTGCATGTTGCACCATCATACAGCGAGACCTTCAGTCGTGGTGGTCCAGATTGCTCTACACATCGGCACTTCTAATACCCAGTAGCACGTCCTCTTGCACTGATGCATGCCTATATTCATCGTGGCATACTATTCACAAGTTCTTCAAGGTACTTTCGGTCCAGATTTTCCCATTCCTCAACAACGATTTGGCGTAGAGCCCTCATACTGGTTGGTGGGTCACGTCGTCCATAAACAACCCTTTTCAATCTTTCGGATGCATGTTCCATAGTGTTAATGTCTGGAGAACATGCTGGCCACTCTAGTCGAACGATGTCGTTATCCTGAAGGAAGTCATTCACAAGATGTGCACGATGGGGCTGCGAATTGAAGTCCACGAAGACGAATGCCAACTCCAATATGCTGCTGATATGGTTGCACTATCTGTCGGTGGATGGCATTCACGTATCGTACAGCCGTTATGGCGGCTTCCATGACCACCAGTGGCGTACGTCGGCCCCACATAACGCCACCCCAAAACAGCAGGGAACCTCCACCTTGCTGCTATTGCTGGACAGTGTGTCTAAGGCGTTCAGCCTGACCGGGTTGCCTTCAAACACGTCTCCGACGATTGCCTGGTTGAAGGCATATGTGACAATCATCGGTGAAGAGAACATGATGCGAATACTGAGTGATCCATTCGGCATGTTGTTGGGCCCATCTGTTCCGCGCTGCACGTGGCTACAAATATGGACCTCGCCATAGACGTCAGGAGTGAAGTTGCGTACCACGCAGCCTATTGCGTACAATTTGAGTCGTATCATGACGACCTGTTGCTGCACGAAAAGCATTATTCGACATGACGGCATTGCTGTCAGGATTCCTCCGAGCCATAATCCGTAGGTAGCGCTCATCCACTGGAGTAATAGCCCTTGGGCGGTCTGAGCGATGCATGTCATCGACATTTCCTGTCTCTCTGTATCTCCTCCATGTCCAAACCGCTTCGGTTCACTCCGAGACACTTTAACACTTCCCTTGCTGAGAGCCCTTCGTGACACAAAGTAACAATGCGGACGCGATCGAACTGCGGTATTTACTGTCTAGGCATGATTGCACTACGGACAACAGGAGCCGTGTACCTCCTTCCTGGTGGAATGGCTGGAACTAATCGGCTGTTGGAACCCCTCCATCTAACAGGCGCTGCTCATGAATGGTTGTTTACATCTTTCGGCGGATTTAGAGACATCTCTGAACAGTCAAAGGAACTGTGTCTGTGATACAGTAGCCAAAGCCAACGTATATTTTCAGGAGTTCTGGGAACCGGGGTGATGCAAAAATTTTTTTTGATGTGTTTATAACCCTACAGGCGGACAGATTTGACGCATATATACGAGGGTCATTTAAAGCTATTAATATACATAGACGAAAGTCGCTGTTGGTGCTTCACATTTGATGTCTGTTCTTTGCGCTGGTGGAATTTCGAACCGTTCTGGCAGATGGCAGAGCCGTAGTACAGCGTCAAAATGGCGTCTACATTCGACTCATGTGCAGAAGAAGAAATCCTGGTGAACTCCCATAAACGTTTGTGTGCAGTATATGGCGATGCTGCAGTTGGCGGGACTACAGTTGGGTGATGGGTGAAGAAAATTACAGCCTCAGTAAATGCGGAAACAGAGCTCCATGATCAGCCATGCTCGGGACATCCAGTCACAGCCATGATCCAGTCATGTCATTCTCAATGGAGAGAAGTCTTCCGAAGTAAGAGTGATTTCAGGTGTGCCGCAGGGGAGTGTCATAGGACCGTTGCTATTCACAATATACATAAATGACCTGGTGGATGACATCGGAAGTTCACTGAGGCTTTTTTCAGATGATGCTGTCGTGTATCGAGAGGTTGCAACAATGGAAAATTGTACTGAAATGCAGGAGGATCTGCAGCGAATTGACGCATGGTGCACGGAATGGCAATTAAATCTCAATGTAGACAAGTGTAATGTGATGCGAATACATGGAAAGATAGGTCCCTTATCATTTAGCTACAAAATAGCAGGTCAGCAACTGGAAGCAGTTTATTCCATAAATTATCTGGGAGTACTCATTAGGAGTGATTTAAAATGGAATGATCACATAAAGTTGATCGTCGGTAAAGCAGATGCCAGACTGAGATTCATTGGAAGAATCCTAAGGAAATGCAATCCGACAACAAAGGAAGTAGGTTACAGTACGCTTGTTCGCCCACTGCTTGAATACTGCTCAGCAGTGTGGGATCCGCACCAGATAGGGTTGATAGAAGAGATAGAGCAGATCCAACGGAGAGCAGCGCGCTTCGTTACAGGATCATTTAGTAATCGCGAAAGCGTTACGGAGATGATAGATAAACTCCAGCGGAAGACTCTGCAGGAGAGACGCTCAGTAGCTCGGTACGGGCTTTTGTTAAAGTTTCGAGAACATACTTTCACCGAAGAGTGAAGCAGTATATTGCTCCCTCCTACGTATATCTCGTGAAGAGACCATGAGGATAAAATCAGAGAGATTAGAGCCCACACAGAAGCATACCGACAATCCTTCTTTCCACGTACAATACGAGACTGGAATAGAAGGGAGAATCGATAGCGGTACTCAGGGTACCCTCCGCCACACACCGTCAGGTGGCTTGCGGAGTATGGATGCAGATGTAGATGTAGATGTAGAGATCGCGCAGATGCCTTTATTCCTGCCGACCGGCGCATGACAACTCGACAATTGGCTTTACAGTTGTCGGTCAGCATTGGAAGTGCGTCTACAATGATCGAGGCTTTCGCATATTCAAAGAGGCGCTCACAATGAGTTCCACGAATGCTCACAGCCGACCACCAGACTCAAAGAAAGGCCATTTCATCTGAATTGCTAGAACTTTTTGAGAGCAACGGAAAGCCTTTCTTTCACGGATCGTTACGGGGGACGAAAGCGCCGGAAACAAAAATGCAGTCCATGGAGTGGCATCATCCTCATTCACCACAAAAGAAGAAATTCAAGACAAACTCCTCTGCAGGAAAAGTCATAGTGACAGTCTTCTGTTATTATTATGGTGTCATTCTCGTGGATGTGATGCCAAGAGCGTCAACCATCAATTCAGAGGCATACGTCAAGACTGTGAATAAAATCAAGAACCGTTTCTGATGCGTTTGATCGGACAAGAATCCAGCAGAAATATTGCTGCAACACGATAATGCACGTTCGTACATAAGTCTCAGAACGCGGGAACACATCGCCAAATTGGGTTGGACATCACTGACTCATCCACTCTACAGTCCAGACCCGGGACCCTTCGACTCTCATCTCTTTGGGCCGCTTAAAGATTCTCTATGGGGAACACACTTTGAAGATGATGGAGTGTCAGTCTTGCAATGAAAACATGGCTACACATACAGGACAAGAGCTTTTATCAGCAGGGAATACATGTTCTTCCACAATGTTGGCATACAGCAATAGAACGTGATGGAGACTACGTAGAAAAATGGACAAGACATTTTGGTATATATTGTCACCGAATTCTGACTCTTAACTATAAATACGTTATGAGAAATTAATGTGGGTCATTACTTATTGAACGACCCTCATATCTCAAACTCATCCACGATGTATAATATAACAGCTACGAGGGGTGACATGCAAATTTCAAATCTATCTTTAATAGGCAACAAGGTGTGTCTTTTTGCTTTCAAATGCTGTCACAGACCACTAGCATTTGCAGGGAGGAGAGGAGGGGGGTCGAGGGAAGGCAGTCCTGTGTGAGGCCAGGAGGCTGTTGGGAACCTCGTATTCATCTTTGCCACCAGTAAAAATTCTAATACTAAAATTCGATCAGTGTTCGCTGTGTTTACAATTCGTTGCTCTCCCACACCAGTTTTGGCTTATGCTTCACGTAACTGCATGTTGGATTTTAGCTGACGTTTGTTTAGTTAGCTCAGCACCTGCATGCCTGAGCGATGGTGTTAGCATCCTCAGTGCTGCGGCAGGCTGCTGGCTGGGAGGCACTTGCCACACCCGATTCCAGAGTTTTATCTGGCAATAGCTGCCTCAATGTCCTTGGTCCCTCTTCGAATCCTTTGATCGACTCTTGATGACCCATCAGTGGAGTACCCAGTGTCAGTAGTCCTTTGGTCAGCTGATCTCCTCCCTATCAGCCTGGCAGGTTTAAGCACCAGGCGGCACCTGAGTGTTGAACAGGAACTTAGACGCCAAGAGGCCCTATTGCTAACATCCATGTTTTGAAGATCAGTGTTGGCAGAAGTGATATGGCGTTACCAGAAAACAGTCAGTTTCTCCATGGCAGGTGGCAAACAGCATAAAGTTCATCAGGAGAAGATCATCATCTTGAGTACATATTCAGCTAGCTCATAAAATGTACTGGAATATCTAGGACATAGATTTATTGCAGTACTATATTCATAAAATCAGTTTCTGTTATTGTGAATGCCACTAGTTCCAATGATCAACTGATGAGAGCTGGAAAACTGGGGTATTTAAAGGGACATAGTGCAAGGCTATGATGTGAGGCCCAGTTTGTACTGAAATAGGCTATTAACTGCTATATCAGGTCCTTGTCAGGTGTTCTTGTGTAATAGATAGAGTTTCTTGCGCCATGTCTTAAGAGCTAATGAATATGAAACTTCAGCTAATGAATATACTTGTCTCTTCCCTCTGTTTTCTGTCGCAATCTTCTTTCTGCTGAATGAGTATTTCTCACTTGTCTGACAGTGTTGTAATGTGTTACGGGGCTGCTTGCAACATACCGGATCGCTCCTTGCTTAGTCTGTGCCTGTGGCTTAACTTGATATTGTCTGTGGCACTGCGAATGAGTTTTTGTAAAATTTCTAATTTCAAACCGCTTCTTTTTCTGTACTGCAACACTTTATTGGGATGTGAACATTTCCTGTGTCTTTTGAGGAAATCCCTCCCCGTCCAACTAATTTAAAAATTATGACAGTCACCATACTGTACCTTATATGTGTCTCTTCTATTAAAAGACCTTTAATGTTTCTGTCCTACATCGCACCTTAATCGCATGTGCAGTTTACTTCTCGTTTCGAACACAAGTGAGACTCACTGTTTATTAGACTATCAAATCTATTCTTTCTTTTCTCTTTTTTATTCACTCTACTGGATTTATCCTTCTATACGGATAACACTATTTTCGAATACTTTTGCCTTTATAGCAATTTGCCACTCCTACTTCAATAACCATCTGCTTTTCCTTGTGCCTTGCTTCCTACCTAAAAAGAAGTCTATTAGTATCAAACAGAGGCCTTAGTTTCAGGAAGAAATTTCTGAGAATGTACGCTTGAAGCACAGAATTGTGTGTTAACGAAACATGGACTATCGGAAAACCGGAACAGAAAAGATTCAAAGTATTTGAGATGTGGTGCTAAGACGAAGGATGAGAATTAAGTGGATTGGTAAGGAAAGGAATGAGGAGGTTCTGCGCAGCATCGAGAGGGAAGGAATATGAGGAAAACACTGACAAGAAGAAGGGGACAGTATGATAGGGCACCTGTTAAGACACAACGAAATATTTACATGGTACTAAAGGGAGCTGTAAAGTAGAAACTGTAGAGGAAGACAGGAACTGGACTACATCCAGCAAATAATTGTGGACGTGGTTGTAAGTGCTACTCTGAGATGAAGAGGTTGGCACAGGAGAGGAATTCGTGACGTGCTGCATCAAACCAATCAAAGGACTGATGATAAAAAATATCCATCAGTTTGCAGAAACGATTTTTAAAAAAAATTGTAAGAGAAAATGTAAGCTTCCTTAAATTTTCTATTTAAGGTCTATTAATTCTATATTTGAAGCTGGAGGAGTTATTAATAACTGACCTTATCGTCAACATTTCCTAATTTGACTGCACCTTAGATGTAAGACTGGATATTTTTTGATTCATTATTATGACATATTTCTTTTTAAAATCTGTCTGAAACAGAACGTTAAAGTTTCTAACAAATAACTTAAGGTCACTGCGGAAGTTATTCATGGAATTTCGTTTAATCTCAATAATTGCTAAGTCTTTGAAGAAAGTTTCTGTTTTTGTTATGCCAATGACTTCAACTTGATTCTTTATAGATTTAGCCTCATTATTTTAACCTTTTTGTAAAGTCAGTCTCTCTATCATGTTACGTGTACTAACGACATTCATACTTCAACTATTTTCAAATATTTACTACAAAAAAATTGTACAGTACTGATTTTTAGTTATGTTAAAACTCAGATTCCGAACTCTTGTTACTGCTTCTTTTACTTATCTTCACGTTATAAATAATTTAAATAACGGTTGTTACTACCACCTATACTAATCTATTAACGTTTTAAAAATTTTTTAAAAAAATTATAACATTTTAAGTTTATTTACCACTGTCCAAGCATACATACAATCGGTTGTACATATGATTCATCAACTTTTATATTTGTATTTTATATTTCTGGATTAAAGCTCATGCAGGGGTGTGGGGCAATGAAGTAGCTGATAATCGAGGTAGAAGGGTGGCCTGATCACAGAAAAGAGTAAAGTACAGCAAGCTAGCAGTATGTGCAATACAGCAGAAACTAAAGAAAGAGTTTAGAAACGAATGAAAATCTGACTACAACGAACTGAAATCGGGAGAAACACAAAACCACATTTTCCTACGATCAGTAGACAGTTCACAATTAAGAGAGCGTAGCTGTAAGACAGTTTAAAAATGGCGTCCGTAGGTGATGAACGTTACAAGCAACGTGCCTTCATTGAATTTCTCACTTCAGAGAAAGAAACTGTGGAGAATATTCACAAACGCTGGTGCAAAGTCTATGGAGCATCTGCTGTCGACAGAAATACAGTTAGTCGCTGGACGCGGAGGGTGCGGTCATCAGAAGGCGGTTCGGCGGAGCTCCACCGATTTGCAGCGGTCGGGGAGACAATCCACGTCTGACACAACTGACACACGTGACCTTGCCCCGTCGGACTTGCACTTGTTTGAGCCAATAAAGGACGTCATTCGCGGAAGATATTTTGTGGACGATGGGGGTCCGATTCACCAGTGAAGTACTGACTCCACCACCAGGACAAGGCCTGGTGCACACTGGTGCACAAACGCCGTTGTTTGGCGCTGGAGGTAGGCCATAGAACGGTATGGAGATTACGTAAAAATACACACGAATCACACATTGACACTGCTACTAACAAGTGAGTTGTAGTAAATCTAATGTAGTGGATATAAATTGGCAACGGGACCTGCTGCTGTTTCATTACACTACTGCCAGGCCCATATTGATCAGAGGAATCGTAAGAAAATGTACTCCTTCCAAGACAGAAACGGTTTACAAAGCAATTGTCTGACCGATCTTTTTTGAAACTGCTCGTCATTATTCGTTCCTTAACAGAGATGCTAAACGAACTCAACTGGTAGACGGTTAGACGGTACAAGAGAGGCACTTTGCATCGTGGACGGTTTTACTGTTAAAACAAACAGAGGCAATCGTCGTATCTGACCCATTTTGATGTTCATTGACATGATACGCTGTGACAGTAGATGATGGGCGATAATGCCTGAAACCGGTCCGGAAAAAAAGTTTGAATAAAGGAGGAAAGTTGTTACGAGAAGCTTTTGTAGAGAATTACTTGTCAAACAATATCATTCATCACAATATGTTAACATCTGCGGTACACACACAGGCATAGTTCCTAGAGTAGAAGTAGCCGTGTTGTATTCGCTTATTCACTATCGAAGTGTAAATGTGAAGTTTCACTGAATTGTTTAAATAGAACTGTATGCACCCTCGGAAATGGTAATATGCGAACATACTTTGACATGGCTGTTGATATACTTTCCGGGATGTGAGGTCGGCAAGACTCAGCGGAGCAGCGCCTCTGAGGAAGTCCAGCGCAGTCCTGGACGAAACGTAAGGAGCAGAAAAGTTCTAGGACCACGACCTCACACCCCGGAAAGTATATCAACAGCCATGTCACCCGGTCGTGAAAGCCTTCATTCTACATACTTCGTAATTTTCAGTGTATTCCCGTTGTTGTACTCCATTGATAAAAGCCATAGTGATCACATTACCAGCCGATGCAACAAGAATATCGACTTCGTAACCAGATCTCTGCCATGCATATGTTAACACAGTTATGTATCTCGGTACAGAAAGGTGCTTGTAGCTAACAGAATGAAGACAGATGATTAACTCCTGATCACATAACGTGAGCTATCGTTTGTCCGTCTGAAAGCGTAAAAAATCACCAATACGACTGGCGAAGAGTTTTAGTGCCTTAAAAATAAACATACATAGACTAACAGTACTTAGCTGGCTTTCATTGTAATATCTACACCGTAATATCCGTGTACTGAAGACATCCAAACATTGCTTGTACGCATTTCCAAAATTTTGCACATAATCGATAGGTAATACAGCAACATATACCCTTATTTTGAAGCCGGACGGAGTGGCAGAGCGGTTCTAGGCGCTACAGTCTGGAACCGCACGACCGCTACGGTCGCAGGTTCGAATCCTGCCTCGGGCATGGTTGTGTGTGATGTCCTTAGGTTAGTTAGCTTTACGTACTTCTAAGTTCTAGGGGACTGATGACCTCAGCAGTTAAGTCCCATAGTGCTCAGAGCCATTTGAACCATTTTTGGAACCTTATTTTGACTTCGTACTTATTCGGTTTTGGCCGTTTGAGATGGGTTACTTCCACTTTTACCGAGACGCTTAAACTTTCATGGAAAATGCTCTGCACTGTTCCTTACCATCATAGTTTCGGACATGCCAGCTTCTTCCTTTGACTGTACAAAACTGCCTAAACCAGAAAATATGAGCAATAAAGCCATTCTGTACGTGAAACTATACATCTTTTTCCATCTTACCTGATTAGTAAAGTATGGACTCATCTCTAGCTGCCGAAAATTCATGCTGAACCAATTGTTCAATACGACGTTAAATCCGACAGGAATTGAAACTGCATATTTGCCGGGAAAGTTTCCGGTTGCAAATTAGAGCTTTTGTTTCAACCGAGAATTCATAAACTTACACAAAAAAAATCGAAACCTTGGCGGAACTTGAGTACGAGGCTGGTACATGGTGTCCGGAATGTACGTTTACTGTCATTTATTATGTGTGGTAAGCGCGTTTGACTATTGGTATCCTCTTTGAA
Source organism: Schistocerca gregaria (assembly GCF_023897955.1). Taxonomy (NCBI): domain Eukaryota; kingdom Metazoa; phylum Arthropoda; class Insecta; order Orthoptera; family Acrididae; genus Schistocerca; species Schistocerca gregaria. The sequence goes on from NC_064924.1 coordinate 454,077,690, forward strand.
TTCCTTATGGAGAGGAGAAAATACCATTTCACGACTCCTTTAGTACCACACTCTAGATATCATTCTCATCGCTGCTGAGAAATTCCTCAAGTTCGTCATGAGTTATAGGCGACTGTGGCTTTCACTGCGTTACACCTTTTTGGGTCGGCAGACGGGTTTTGAGGTGATTCACTGCTGCGCCTGCTGTTATGTGTGAAGAAGACTGAAGCTGTATCAGGCTCATAAATCTCCCTTTCAGAAAGTAATCCGCTCTGCTTTGTTCAAAGATGCGAGCTGTGTGATATATGTCGACTTCCTCAGACGATGAAATACCGCAGAACAGGTCGGGCCAAACACGTCGCGTACCACTTTTCCTCATGATGCGTATTGTTGAGTTACTTGCACAAGCGACGTGTAGCATTCTTTATTGCTATTACAAGATGAAGAGCTGTAGCCCTAGTTCGTTCTGCATCTACACGAGTACTTTTCAATTCACATGTAAGTGCCTGGCAGAGGCTTCATCGAATCACCTTCAGACTATTTTTCTACCGTTGCACTCTCTAACAGCGCGTGAAGAAATTAACATATAATTCCTTCTGTACGAGTTCTTCTTACTCCCTGTCCACGTGGGCTACAGTAAAGTATTTTCACATTCAAAGGAGAAAGTTGGAGAGTGAAATTTCGTGCAAATATCTCTCCGCAACGAAAATCGCTTTTTTACTAAAGATTGTCACTCCAACTCACCTATCATGTCCACGACACTCCGTTATTTCACGATAATGCGAGCTCCTCTTTGGTCTTTGGCGATGTCGTTCGTTAGTTCTGTCTGCTAAAGATCCCATACGGCACAGCAATACTCTAGTAGAGGACAGGTAAGCGTGATGAAGACAGTCTGTTTAGTAGATTGTTGCATCTTCTAGGTGTTCTCTCAATAAAACGTGTAAGTAGGCTGTTTAGGTTTGTTTATTGGTAACGCCACGTAGCGCTCTGAATGAAGATCATTGGCTGTGATGTGTGCAGTCTGTGACTGGTTGGCATTGTTGTAATACTCGCCATTGTAGTGTTGGGCAGATGGATGTTGCGCAGTTGGAAGTGAGCTGCCAGCAGAGGTGGATGTGGGGCGAGAGGTGGCGGAGTTTTGAAATTTGTAAGACTGGATGTCATGAACTGATATATATATATATATATATATATATATATATATATATATATATATATATATATTATGACTATTAAGGTAAATACATTGTTTGTTCTGTATTAAAATCTTTCATTTGCTAACTATGCCTATCAGTAGTTAGTGCCTTCCGTAGTTTGAATCTTTTATTTAGCTGGCAGTAGTGGTGCTCGCTGTATTGCAGTAGTTCGACTAACCAAGATTTTTGTGTGGTAAGTGATTTGTGAAACGTATAGGTTAATGTTAGTCAGGGGCATTCTCTTGTAGGGATTTTTGAAAGTCAGATTGCGTTGCGCAAAAAATATTGTGTGTCAGTTTAAGCACAGTCATGTATAATTTTTCAAGGGGACGTTTCAAACACAGCTCTTGGTTTGCCTTCTCCCTCAACATTATCCATGTAATCGTCCCAGTTCAAGCTGTTCGTAGTTCCTAGATATTTAGTTGCATTAACAACCTTTCAATTCGTGCGATTTATTGTGTAAACAAAATTTAACGGATTTCTTTTTGTACTCAAGTGGGCGATCTCACACTTTTCCTTATTCGGTTGCAATTGCCACTTTCTGCACCGTACAGACATTTTGCTTGAATCATAAATTGGTTTTGATCTTCCGATACGTTTACTGTGCTGTAAATGACAGCATAATCTGCAAACAATCGTCTCCTAAATAGTTTATACAGATTAGGAACGGTAGATGCCTTACAACCCTTCCTGGGGATCACCTGATATTGCGGGGTGGAGAAGAGTTTGTACCTCTTTAATTCAGACATGCACTCGACCCCTTCCTTATCTACCAGCTAATCAATCCTGCGCTCAACGGTAACGGAAGAAAATGATGGTGGCCCCTGCTAGTTGGTAAAATAAGGAGTGCACACTCACGATAATTTAATAAAAATCATAATCTACTCAGAAAAAAGGGAGCTTCATCATAATAAACAACAGGATATGGGATTCTGCACATATCTACGAAATGATACGGAGATTAAATATTACAGTGAGATTTATTATACATCAGAACATAAATGCACATGATTATCGACACAAACAGTAGGTTAAAGGATAGGGTATACTGAAATATTATGAGAATAAAAGGTGGCTCGAGAACAAGGGGCCTGCCGGAGTCGCCGAGCGGTTCTAGGCGGTACGGTCGCAGGTTCGAATCCTGCCTCGGGCATGGATGTGTGTGAAGTCCTTAGGTTAGATAGGTTTAAGTAGTTCTATGTTCTATGGGACTGATGATCTCAGATGTTGATGTGTTGTAGTGCTCAGAGCCATTTGAACCATCTTTACGACAGCTCGGATCTACATTTTGCAATGTAGCCATGTTGGTAAACACATCTACATATTATGGTCTGTAATAAGTTTGCCATCGAAAGAATACGGTAATTGGTTATTTGTTGTGATAGATCTTTAAGCGCACTTGTAGGTCAACGTGCGAAGGATGATTATCTGCGAGCAAGCCCACCACACCCACTTACTACTCCCTCGGAGGAAAGCTACTTCAGAATCACGAAAATTCGTTCAGAAACACATCCCCTAGATCGTTTGCGAACATGTCCAAGGCACACACTACAGCGATCTCATAGGCCAATTTGAGGTACTTTCCGGACTTGAGAGACCACAAGTGTCCCGTATGGCCGTATCAAACTTTTCGTCTCAACTTGCCATCTGAATATGCTACCTCAAATTGGACTACAAAAACTATGTAAGCTACAGCGCACGCGCGTCTAGCGAGCTTTTCAACATTCTCGCGTTCTCTTCGCAAAAACCATTAGTTCTAGAGAAAAAATGAATAGGATCTTTTTTTGTAGGAAATTTAATATAGTTTAATTTTTTTCTGCGGCACGTTTTCGCTGGAGGCTTCGGTTTTCGAGTTATTCAAGAAAAACGTACAAAAGTGATATTAAATGTGTTCTATCTCGGAAACCACTTGTAGTAGGGTATACGTCCATATGAATTTTTTTTTCAGACTCACTAATGCTATCACCCCTCAAAGCTAGTATCTTTCCTCCTAACTCAGCCTGTTTGTGTGTGTGTACTGTCCGTCTGGTCACTGACGCGTCTGTTCGCTGCATTCAAATCTATGTTTGTGTAGTGGTGAAACTTCCCTTTGCAACATCGACATCTAACGAACGGGCCTCCAGAAGTAGGTACCTCCTATTTCTTTACGCAGGTACCAAATGTTATGGCTCTTGCGTTCCGTATTGGGTTTTTCGACCATTGAATTCCTTTGTCGTCATGTAGTTCGTAACAGTTTATTTGTTCTTTTCATTTCTATGAGAGGTGTATACGGCATCTCGGCTGCTCTCGCTATTCATCACAGTTGTGGATAGTGACCGGCCCAAATATCTCACGAAATAAGCATCAAACGAAAAACTACAAAGAAAAAAACTCGTCTAGCTTGAAGAGGGAAACCAGATGGCGCAATAGTTGGCCCGCTAGTGGCGCTGCCATAGGTCAAACGGGGATATCAACTGGATTTTTTTAAAAATAGGAACCCTCATTTTTTGTTACATATTCGTGCAGTACGTAAATAAATATGAATGTTTTAGTTGGACCAATTTTTTCGCTTCGTGATAGATGGCGCTCTAATAGTCACAAACGTATAAGTACGTGGTATCACGTTTACATCGTGATACATTAAGTGTTAAAATGGACCGTTTACCAATTGCGGAAAAGGTCGATATCGTGTTGATGTGTGGCTATTGTGATCAAAATGCCCAACGGGCGTGTGCTTTGATTTTGCATGGTATCCTGGACGAGATCATCCAAGCGTCCGGACTGTTCGCCAGATAGTTACGTTATTTAAGGAAACAGGAAGCGTTCAGCCACATGTGAAACGCCAACCACGACCTGCAACAAATGATGATGCCCAAGTAGGTGTTTTAGCTGCTGTGGCGGCTAATCCACACATCAGTAGCAGACAAATTGCGCGAGAATCGGGAATCTCAAAAACGTCGGTGTTGAAAATGCTACATCAACATCGATTGCACCCGTACCATATTTCTATGCACCAGGAATTGCATGGCGACGACATTGAACGTCGTGTACAGTTCTGCCACTGGGCACAAGAGAAATTATGGGACGATGACAGATTTTTTGCACGCATTCTATTTAGCGACGAAGCGTCGTTCACCAACAGCGGTAACGTAAACCGGCATAATATGCGCTATTGGGCAACGGAAAATCCACGGTGGCTGCGACAAATGGAACATCAGCGACCTTGGCGGGTTAATGTATGGTGCGGCATTATGGGAGAAAGGATAATTGGCCCACATTTTATGGATGGCAATCTAAATGGTCTAATGTAAGCTGATTTCCTACGTAATGTTCTACCAATGTTACTACAAGATGTTTCACTGCATGACAGAATGGCGATGTACTTCCAACATGATGGTTGTCCGGCACATATCTCACGTGCGGTTGAAGCGGTACTGAATAGCATATTTCATGACAGGTGGGTTGGTCGTCGAAGCACCACACCATTGCCCGCACGTCACCGCATCTGACGTCGCCGGATTTCTTTCTGTGGGGAAAGTTGAAGGATATTTGCCATCGTGATCCACCGACAATACCTGACAACATGCATCAGCGCATTGTCGATGCATGTGCGAACATTACGGAAGGCGAACTACTCGCTGTTTAGACGAATGTCGTCACACGTATTGCCAAATGCATTGAGGTTGACGGACATCATTTTGAGCATTTATTGCATTAATGTGGTATTTACAGGTAATCACGCTGTAACAGCATGCGTTATCAGAAATGATAAGTTCACAAAAGTACATTATCACATTGGAAGAACCGAAGTAAAATTTTCAAACGTACCTACGTTCTGTATTTATATTTAAAAAACCTACTTGTTACCAACTGTTCGTCAAAAAGTGTGAGCCATATGTCTGTGACCATTACAGCGCCATCTATCACGAAGCGAAAAAAGTGATCCAACTAAAACATTCATATTTCTTTACGTACTACACGAATATGTAATAAAAATGGGGGTTCCTATTTAAGAAACGCAGTTAATATCCGTTTGACATATGACAGTGCCATCTAGCGGGCCAACCATAGTGCCATCTGGTTTCCCCCTTCAAGCTAGACAAGTTTCGTTCTTTGTAGTTTTTTTCGTTTGATGCTTATTTCGTGAGATATTTGGCCCGGTCACGATCAATTAACAGCCCTGTATAACCAATGTGTACTATTACAATAGTCGAGACAATAGGAAGAAAATAGACGCGTCAGTGACCGATCGGAATGTTCATAATTGTGTGAATAATAAGTAATAACGAGGCGCGAGGGAGATTTGAACACGAACATCCCCTTTTTGCAGTCGAAAGATCTGGACCCACAACCACGACGCCGTGAGTCATGCAGCTCGCTCGCTGTTGCATACCTCCATCTTGGAGCGTTCCTCTTTCCATTTTGCTTCTTTTTTACAGTTCAATACGCCTTATTCCTGTTTTCATGCTTCATCTGTGTTCGGATCTTGATGGGCTATCAACAGGGCCATTTTACTACTAAATCTGAGAGGGGTGCTATGTCGAGTTACCCTCGAAAACCGCATCTAATATAGCTCACGTCACGTTCTTGAGGCTGTCGATGTATCTAAATATTGTATCGATATCTCTACAAAAAGTATCGACGAACAGGCTTATAAAAATATCGGCTGCACGCTGCAAACATATTGCCGGTTTTAGAGCTGTGTATTGATTTCTTATTAGATATTCTGTACACCAACAAGTTAGCAGTGTCCTCAACGCCCCTAGAGCAAGAATTGAAAGGAAAAAGATGCACGTTCACTCTAGGCGATAACCACATATCCTCCTTAGAGCAAGAATTGAGAGGAAAACAATGCACTTTCTCGCTTTGCAATACCCACTTTGCTAAGAATGGCAGCTGCATGAAAGTGGCGCAATGAAAGGTGTCCGATAGGTCCGTCGTTCAGTTTCGTCACATATCGGGTTTGTCCGAAAACTTCATGTCGACTTCCCTGTTTTTTCCATTTCTGTATTTTCCAGCGGCCTAGCAGCTGTAGTATCAAAACTGAGTGGTGAAGTTAAACGTTGCAGCTTCTCTTGGTAGCGCCGATTTCCTATTACGGCATCATCTGCTCTTATACGTGTCCGCCCATTGGTAAGACCAGTCTTGTCCTTTGGATTTTTGTTCATCATTTTCAGCAACTGTTTTTGAAGAATGCCGATGAGCACAAACAGCACACTATTTGCGCTATTTCTTCACATTCTAAATCTTGTTATTCCATTTACACCGCAACCCTCCCCTTCCTCCTTCCCCCCACCCTCCCGCCCAAGTTCATTTGGAGATTCCTCCACATAGTGAAAGTGAAATTATGTTCTACTATAATATTTACCGTAAATAGCAAAAAAATATAATATAGAGTGAAAATATCGGCTTTCGACATTTCCATTTGGATATCGATATATAGAAATATTGGTAAAAAATATCACCGAGACATCTAGATATTTTTTGGATAACATATCGATATGTCAATGTATTATCAACAGCCCTAGTGCACAGTGGATTTCTTCCAATTCTTGGCAGCCCCATTACGCGCCAGATAAGGCTTCCTCTGGAATAGGATCTATTTCCTGTTTATGCAGTTCACTAACCTTTAATTACTTACTTCATCTCTCGCTTTATGGTAAGAGTCGAGATACTTATAATTTGAACTTTATCATTTTGTTTACGATAAACAACAGGGAAAACCTCATACCTCTCACTTCCAAAAGCAACTACTGAGAGACAAATAAACTAAATATTTATAATTTCTTCGAAATTCTTAGATATTTCCGATAAAAATAATATGAAATTCAATCGTTTCGATATTTTATATATCGTGCAACGTTTTATTGTATGTATAGAAGAAATTATGATTTTGTCGTGTAACATTCATCAGTCTTACGAATTTGTAAGAATTTAATTATTTCTGCATGAATAATCTACATAAAACTGCCATTAAATACCTTTACTCAAAATTTTGCTATTCCTCCATAACATCAAATAAAAGTAGGTGATATTCAGAATATTAATGAACTTGATGCAGACAGCGTACTATCAAAATTAATCACTAAAGAAACAAAAGCACGAATTGAAGAAGACAACTCATATATCAATAGAACGAGTATTTCTTAACTCATAGTACTTACACTGCTCACCATACACACCACAGAATTCCGTCTCGATCAAAAGTATCATTCATACACTGGAAGCATTCAGCACTGCAAGCAACGATGCAGACCTAAATTTCATAGCGTATTACATCACTTAACGGTTTAGGTAAGTAAATATGACATACACTAAGAAGAAGTAATGAAGAATTTAATCCGTTTTAATGACACCAAGTTTAACTCGTACAAGGCGCAACACATTAGCACATTTTTTTCCATACGACTCGGGTAATGGGTGATCATTACTGTTAGTCTGCCTTCAGATAAGGTAACTGGTTTAAAAATAATTATGTAAAGTAGTAAAGAGAACTTTGTGAAAGTTTGCAGTGGTTTTGGTCTAACTGAGAGTGTAAGACTCATTTCGATGTGTCGAGTAGAATAATCTTTTTGTTTATACGCCGATATCGTAAAGCACACTGACTACAGATGAGCTCAAAATTGTGCACTCGTATGTAAAGGAATAAGATTATGCACAGTTCGTGAAATATGCGTGACTCGTTTGTCGTTCGAAGGCCGAGGCGAGAAGCCCGCGGTTCAGCGCACGTTGCAACCCGAGCTGCTGTTCACTGTTGCCAATGGCTCGGGGCTAATCTCCAACGTTTCCAAAGCAGCATGGTCGTTCAGTCAACAGAGGCTGCAATATTTCGTGTGATTTTCCGACAGTTTTGCAAAAATTTGAGACGACTTAAAAATGAAACTGCGACTAACGCGAAGGAGATATTTGCATCACATTTATTTTCTTTCGGCTCTTCATGCCGCTAAAATTTCAAATATTCTCCATTCTCCTTTTCCATGCTGCATGAAATAGTAACTGGTGGAAAATGGGTCGTATCAGTTTTTCAATTATTTTATGGCTGCAATAGTTCTGAGCAAACAAAGCAATATCCATCATTGGTTTCGGCAAGAAATTGCTTGATATCGCCTCTCCAGGGTTGCAGCAGTTATTTGTTCTCAAGAAAGTACTGATATGCAAACATCCCGTGAGAAGTTTCTGCAATAAAATTTGTGTAAACCTTTCTGTCACATTACTAAATATTGTCATCGCCAATATTTCCTTTTTTTCGTTCGAAAGGGCAAACACGTTTATTCTAGAAATAGTTTATTTTGTTGTAGAGATGTTCTAGATAATTTTTGCTCATTAATTAGTTCTAGAATAACAATAACTTCTGGGCTCAGAAGGAACTTTTCTGTCAGAATATGAAGGGTAGATAACACACTTCCGTCTTTTCAATATCTGCTGTTGAAAACTTGTTGCAGTTGACTTTTCCCTTTCTGCGACGTGTACTACAACATGTTTAACGACACATCTTTTAAAATATATCGACGTGAAGAGCACAAAAAATTGTGCATCTTATTCAGGTATCTCCTTTTCACTACTGCTAGGTTCAGTTTAAAGGTGTCTTGAATTTTTCCAAAACTGCGTTAGAGCAATCGACGGAAAGAAGATTAATTTATTTGTGCCTTTGAGCTCTAATATTGCTGAGTTTAGATTTTTCTACAGAGAAAATCTGTGTAAAAATCTTATTCCAAAAGGAAATATTCGGTTGGGGATGATTCCTAAAACTGATGTATTTGATGAGGAATGCTCTAACAGTATGAGCTATTTGAGGGAGAAACGTGTATACTCCCAGTGCTGGTATCAGGAAAAGTTGTGCGTATTACATGACATATGGATACGTGTATTGCATGACGTTTTAGCAGATGTCCTACCAACTTGTCCCTTCTTCTTGTTACGGGCTTCCACATCGTCTTTTCTTCCCGATTCTGCCCAGAACTTCATTATTCTTCTTACTTATAACAAATTTCTCTGTTGGACTCACCAGTGTGGCCGTGCAGTTCTAGGCGCTTCAGTCTGGAACCGCGTGACCGCTACGGCAGCAGGTTCGAATCCTGCCTCGACCATGGATGGGTGTGATGTCCTTAGGTTAGTTAGGTTTAAGTAGATCTGAGTTCTAGAGGACTGATGATCACAGATGTTAAGTCCCATAGTGCTCAGAGCCCTTTGAACCATCTGTTGGACTCATATTCTACTGCAGGCAAGCACTGACTCTCTTAACATCGCTTACAGTTGTGAACCAGACAAACAACAAAAAATAACTTCATTTATCTTATGCAGAAGACATTCAAATATGACCGAATGTAAGAAGTTACAACAGCTTGCCTGCATTTTACTACCAGATTCCACAATTAAAATACGCCTCACGGAATCACACAAGACCTGAACTTGTCACTAGTTCATCCCCTACTTTTCTAAATTTAGAGTGACTGACGAAACGTCGGACAACATTGGTGACCATACAGTATGAAATACCAGAGTTATATTCATACTTGCGAATATGGTTAAACCCAGGCAGCGTTATGCAGTCCCTTACAGGAGGAAACGTATTATTAATGTCGAAACCCTGCTTTTAGGCATGAAACGCTATATTGCAGTGCATTTGCTCTAGTATACCTTGCAATGTTCTTCAGACGTGCGTACGTGTCTAAGGAATATTCCAAATTATATTAGAGAAATTAGAGAAACCCGGGAACTGAAATATATTATTTCATGCCTAATAAGATCCGGATTCGAGTCCCGGACCGGTACAGATTTTCAATGCCATCAGTGCATAGTACAGCCAAAGTTTACCCATATTCGCATATCAGAATATTCTCACATAGCACACAATACCGTCTGAGGACGGATTCGATTAAATTAGATTTGAAGAGCACATGATTTGGCCACAGGTTATAAATTCATCCATTACTTTCAAAACAAACAACAGTTAGCAGGGGTATTATCATCTGCAATTTATGTTTGATATCAACTGTCAGTATCTTTACTAAGAACACGTAACAGTTCACACAGCTTCGGATGACGGTGTATGAGGACCATAATTGGACACTAGACGTTTGGGAAACATAGCTTGTACTTACGCCTTGAGGCACACGGTGCCGCACAAAGTGTCTGACGAGAATTCCGTGGATATATATATGAGGCGATGGAGCTCTTCCAACAGCTGAAACCTGCGATGGGATTTTCACGTGAGAAAAACCCACATGCCATAAAATGTGTACCTGATACACTGTCATCGTTTCTGACGGATAAGTGATGCTAGTACTCACCATATTGGTAAAACATGTAGGCTTCTTAGCCAATCATCGCTGTAGCTGCAGAAAATTTTGCGCTGAGAGCATTCTCGTAGGCAATATTATGATGGAAAAATATCCGGCCCACCAATTTCTTGCTGCTGACAAATGGAAGTGTCACAGCTAGCGTACAGTTCGGAACGTCTTCCGAAAATCCTGTGGCTGTCTCGACGACTACACCGACCTGCCGCACATAAATTTGTCTATGGGCAGAAATCGGAACTGAAGAATCACTTCTCAGCTCTTCCCTACCGGCATGTAAAAGATATTTTATGAGATAATCCTTGTGCGATGCAATTCGTCCGACCTATGGAACCGAAAAATGGGTTGAAGTTTACCATATCACATTAACTGTATTCGTAGACAACATAAGTCTCGTGTGGCTTCCAGCTCTGATAGAAGCCTTTTGAGGTTTATGTGTTAATTTCTCTTTTTATTTTATGAAACGTGTAGTAATTTGGCCCTATGATACAGAAGTAGGCCTAGAGACGTAACTGATTTTAGCTTCAATGGAATGGGAATAATAGCCAACCAGTTGCCAAATATAGGTTTATTAAACCTTGACCATGTTTTTGACAGTTTTAAAACTGTCCTCTTCAGAAGGTGTTGCACAAAGAATCACATCCTCTATTTCCAATGTGGGAACCGTTGAAGTTGCGGTCAAGGCTTAATATCACTACATTTTGCAACTGGTTGGCTGTTATTCCGAATCCACTGAAGCTCTTGCATGCACTGTTGCTGAAGTGCAGACATGTTCAAAATTATAAGTGATTTTACAAACCTTTGCGCTAGATATGGTCGATTCCAAACAGTACTGGTCTATGAATATTATTTTCTTTATTACATCCTGGTACTGTAAACAGAGTGCTCTTTATTTGTGAGGTATCAATCTTAAGATTTGTTATTGTTATATTATAATTATTATTGTAAGTAGGCTATCTAAGTATTTATTTTGGTAACGCCACGTAGTGCTCTGTATGAAAATCACTGGCTGTGCTGTGTGCAGTCTGTGGCCAGTTTACATTGTTGTCTGCCATTGTAGTGTTGGGCAGTTGGCTGTTAACAGCGCGTAGCGTTGCGCAGTTGGAGGTGAGCCGCCAGCAGTGGTGGATGTGGGGAAGGCGATGGCGGATTTTTGAGAATGGATAATCTGGAGGTGTGTCCATCAGAAACAGTACATTTGTAAGAATGGATGTCATGAACTGCTATATATATTATGACTATTAAGGTAAATACATTGTTTGTTCTCTATTGAAATCTTTCATTTGCTAACTATGCCTATCAGTAGTTAGTGCCTTCCGTAGTTTGAATCTTTTATTTAGCTGGCAGTATTGGCGCTCGCTGTATTGCAGTAGTTCGAGTAACGAAGATTTTTGTGAGGTAAGTGATTTGTGAAAGGTATAGGTTAATGTTAGTCAGGGCCATTCTTTTGTAGGGATTATTGAAAGTCAGACTGCGTTGCGCTAAAAAATATTGTGTGTCGGTTTAAGCACAGTCATGTATAACTGTTCTAAGGGGACGTTTCATATGTCGACCCTTCACCGAGGATACCTCATTGGAATCTTCCGATTTTTTCTTGTAGTTTCTGTAATTAGTGTAGCTATTGTTTATTGCTAGCGCGTAATTATAGACAGAATTTCCTTTGTAGTTGTAGTTTTTCATTGTTGTACAGTAAAACAGTTGTGGGATGCATGTAGAGTTGCAGCAAGTATTTCGCAGCTGCGCTTGCAATTAACGAGATATTATTTTCAGTGCTACATTAATGTATTCTCTTATTTTTCCTCTTCAAATTGTGCTTTTCTGTGTTATCGTGTGAAATATTGTGACAATAATGGCGTGTGAAAAACGTAATACTAGGCTCCAAAGTAAACTGAGAAATGACAGTGAAGACGAAAGCAGTGTGTTAGCGCCACCGAGTAATGAATTAACTAATGTTCAAAGTAGCAATTTGGTAACTGTGCATAGGGAAATGGAGCGGGCATCAAATAATGGTGTAGACAGGGAACAGGTAGTGAACAGGGAAGCATTATCGATCGATCGGTCGGCAACAACTCGCCTCAGGAATCGGGAATGACAGAACACAATATTACAAATACTGTAGACTCAGGTTTTGCGTCCTCTCCGTTTTCTCAAATAGGCCTAAGTCAAGACACATTTTCTGCTTTTCAAAATGCGAATATTGCCGGTTCAAATGCACTGCCGCATAGCACTGAGGAACATGTTTTAGACACCAGTGCATTGTTATTACAGTTAATGCAACAAATGGGACAAAAGCTTCCAAAGCTAGACACAATGGAACAAAATCAGAGACAAACACAGCAAAAGCTTCAAAAGTTAGACACAATGGAACAAAATCTTCGGAAGTTAGACATCACGCTTAAACAAACACGTGAAGATTTAACTAATGAGTTACATAACATTGAATCGAAATGTCAAAAAGTCTGTAATGACGTAAAAACACAAATTTGTGAGCATTTTCAACCTATTTTTTCGCTGCATCAGAATGCATTACAGAATCACGAAGCAACCATAAAAGAACTGCAAACTATTGTTCATGAAAATCATGAGACTTTTCAAGCTATAATTGACTCAGTTGCATCTATCCATTCGGTTACACAACTTGCAAAATCTCAGGAAAACTTAAAGGACACAGTAGATACTATGAATTGGTTCAGAAAGACACTTGGAGGAAATTAGTTCATTATCAGAGAAAGTAATCGAACTTTTGGATCAGCTAAATAATTTATCTACAACGGTAGATGATGATCTGAATACCACAAGACCTGTAGCCTTCACTGACACTGAAAAGTATGAAGAAATTAGAAAATTCAAACAAAATCAAAATCAAATCAACACACAGTACAAAAGATAAATCCGGGAAGTACAAGATCAGTTGGCACAAGTAATACAAGAATTACATATTTCAGAGGACACTCGCGCTCCAGTACGGGAAGAGGGACATAGAAATACAGAACGACCACAAAATAATAACACGGGACACTTCGGAAATTATGAAAGAAATTGGCATGGCGCATTGAATTTTGAGATGGAACCGCTGAAACGATGTAACAGTGACCGACATGTGACTCGCCGACATTATGATTTTGACTATAAGCTGTTTATTACTACATGTAAAATCAAAACATTTAAGAATTCCGTCAACGATATTCATCCACAAGCGTGGCTTCATCAATTCTCTCATTGTTTTCCTCCCAAATGGTCATTAGAGCACAGATTAGAATTTATGTGTGGCTATTTAGAGAATGAACCAGCTGTAAGAATGCGATCGGTCATTAACGATTGCCACAGTGAAGAAGAATTTTATCATGCCTTCCTCTCAGCATATTGGTCTCAAGCTACACAAGACCAAGTAAAACATAGCATCTTAATGATGAAACATTTCTAACAATCTGAATGCTCCATTCTTGTGAAATATTTTGAAGACATGTTGCACAAGAATCAGTGCCTGTCAAACCCATGCAGCCCCTCAGAACTCATCCGCATTTGGTTACTCAAATTACCTGAACATTTACGACATATTATTTTGGCAGGACGTTCAAAGACGACATTGAAGCTTTTCAGGGACTCTTACAAGAATTAGAAATAGACACTGACAATCGCGGAACGCGAAAACAGGAACACAACAAATGCAGGTCTCATCCGTCGCATTTCCGCGATGAAAGAAATAATAACTGGAGACGACAAGGCTATTGTAACAATACAAATCGTGACCAAAACAGACACCACCCGTATGACAACCATTGGCACAGTAGTAAGAGTTACAGAGAAAGATCGTATATCCGTAGTAATGAATATGACAGAGACAATCATAGAAACAGACAATATGGCAACCAGAACTATTATTATCACGGGAGACAGAATAACTTCAGACGCAAGGATCCACCGTGCAGTGATAATTAAGGGAGAAATTCTCCACCACTTAACCGACAAGAAAAAACTACAGGAACTACCGACATGAAGACAGACGATATAATCATAACGACAGACCTGAATTTTTCGGAACTGGTGGGATTCAAAGAGGGCAGGGCACTCTCTACAAGGTGAATTTGTAGAAGTTAGACCTCCAAATCCCAGTAACGACGCGCGGCAACAAAGAGACAGAAAATAACTCGCACCACAGGCAGACTCGTGCGCCGGCTGGCTCCGAGAAAAATAACATAGACGCTAACCTCGGAAAAATTTTTAGCATTCCTTACCGACGTATACCACATGATAACGGCGTTGAAGTTGAAACTCTGCGATCTAGGAAGAGTAAAGGTTTACACCACATTTCACATGTAAAACAGTTTATTGAAAGATAATCTGCTTTCTAACTTTGTCTTTGCCATATAACTTTTCATTTTACATTACTAGTATGCTTTGTCAGACTTAGGAACTGTTAACGTGCAACAATGTTTGAATTTAAATATCCAGTCAAGAACCAAGAGAACTTATTTAAACAGAAATTACGAATGTATTGTTATTGTGAACAGACGACACAGTGTTATTGTGTGTGCACATTCTTGCTTGTTAGTTGCACGATTACGTAACGGCTATAAGGCTCACATACTTAGAACATTTAGCAGTACTGCTAATAAGACTTTAATGCAACATTTTGGTTTACTTGAAAATACATTCTGGATTTAACGTACTTTCTGTGAGATACCAGATGACACAGTGGTTAGTTTATGTTACAGCTACACGATTTTATCACAACGCTACTAATGAGTGACAATTTACAATGTTGCTTTTGCAGTGTTTCTGTTTTATATCTACACAGTTTTTCTGAATTCTTCTGGAAAGGAAAACTTGTTTTAGTATTATCTTTTGTGGTATACCTACAATAAGACAGCCCTTTTTTTGTAGCACTCTGCCACTTCAATAGTGTCATCTACCTCAGATAGTGAAGGGAGATGAAAATTTAATAGTCATGGGTGACTGGAATTCGAGTGTAGGAAAAGGGAGAGAAGGAAATGTAGTAGGTGGATATGGACTGGGGCTAATAAATGAAAGAGGAAGCCGCTTGGTAGAATCTTGCACAGAGCACAACTTAATCATAGCTAACACTTGGTTTAAGAATCATGAAATAAGGTTGTATACATGGAAGAACCCTGGAGATACTAAAAGGTATCAGATAGATTATATAATGGTAAGACAGAGATTTAGGAACCAGGTTTTAAATTGTAAGACATTTCAGGGGCAGATGTGGACTCTGACCACAATCTATTGGTTATGACCTGTAGATTAAAACTGAAGAAACTGCATAAAGGTGGGAATTTAAGAAGATGGGACCTGGATAAACTGAAAGAACCAGAGGTTGTACACAGTTTCAGGGAGTGCATAAGGGAACAATTGACAGGAATGGGGGAAAGAAATACAGTAGAAGAAGAATGGGTAGCTTTGAGGAATGAAGTAGTGAAGGCAGCAGAGGGTCAAACAGGTAAAAAGACGAAGGCTAGTAGAAATTCTTGGGGAACAGAAGAAATATTGAATTTAATTGATGAAAGGAGAAAATATAAAAATGCAATAAATGAAGAAGGCAAAAAGGAATACAAACGTCTCAAAAATCAGATCGATAGGAAGTGCAAAATGACTAAGCAGGGATGGCTAGAGGGCAAATGTAAGGATGTAAAAGCTTATCTCACTAGCGGTAAGATAGATACTGCCTACAGGAAAATTAAAGAGACCTTTGGAGATAAGAAAACCACTTGTATAGACATCAAGAGCTCAGATGGAAACCCAGTTCTAAGCAAAGAAGGGAATGCAGAAAGGTGGAAGGAGTATATAGAGGGTCTATACAAGGGCGATGTATTTGAGGACAATATTATGGAAATGGAAGAGGATGTAGATGAAGATGAAATGGGAGGTACGATACTGCGTGAAGAGTTTGACAGAGCACTGAAAGACCTGAGTCGAAACAAGGCCCCTGGAGTAGACAACATTCCATTGGAACTACTGACGGCCTTGAGAGAGCCAGTCCTGACAAAACTCTACCATCTGGTGAGCAAGATGTATGAAACAGGTGAAATACCCTCAGACTTCAAGAAGATTATAAAAAGTCCAATCCCAAACAAGAATTCTTTACAGACGAATGGAAAAACTAGTAGAAGCCGACCTCGGGGAAGATCAGTTTGGATTCCGTAGAAATACTGGAACACGTGAGACAATACTGACCTTACGACTTATCTTAGAAGAAAGATTAAGGAAAGGCAAACCTACGTTTCTAGCATTTGTAGACTTAGAGAAAGCTTTTGACAATGTTGACTGGAACACTCTCTTTCAAATTCTAAAGGTGGCAGGGGTAAAATACAGGGAGCGAAAGGCTGTTAACAATTTGTACAGAAACCAGATGGCAGTTATAAGTGTCGAGGGACATGAAAGGGAAGCAGTGGTTGGGAAGGGAGTGCGACAGGGTTGTAGCCTCTCCCCAATGTTATTCAATCTGTATATTGAGCAAGCAGTAAAGGAAACAAAAGAAAAATTCGGGGTAGGTATTAAAATTCATGGAGAAGAAATAAAAACGTTGAGGTTCGCCGACGACATTGTAATTCTGTTACAGACAGCAAAGGACTTTGAAGAGCAGTTGAATAGAATGGGCAGTGTCTTGAGAGGAGTATATAAGATGAACATCAACAAAAGCAAAACGATGATAATGGAATGTAGTCGAATTAAGTCGGGTGATGCTGAGGGAATTAGATTAGGAAATGAGACACTTAAAGTAGTAAAGGAGTTTTGCTATTTGGGGAGCAAAATAACTGATGATGGTCGAAGTAGAGAGGATATAAAATGTAGACTGGCAATTGCAAAGAAAGCGTTTCTGAAGAAGAGAAATTTGTTAAAATCGAGTATAGATTTAAGTGTCAGGAAGCCTTTTCTGAAAGTATTTGTATGGAGTGTAGCAGTGTATTGAAGTGAAACATGGACGATAAATAGTTTGGGCAAGAAGAGAATAGAAGCTTTCGAAATGTGGTGTTACAGAAGAATGCTGAAGATTAGATGGGTAGATCGCATAACTAATGAGGAAGTATTGAATAGGATTGGGGAGAAGAGAAGATTGTGGCACAACTTGACCAGAAGAAGGGATCGGTTGGTAGAACATGTTCTGAGGCATCAAGGGATCACCAATTTAGTATTGGAGGGCAGCGTGGAGGGTAAAAATCGTAGAGGGAGACCAAGAGATGAATACACTAAGCAGATTGAGAAGGATGTACGTTGCAGTACGTACTGGGAGATGAAGAAGCTTGCACAGGATAGAGTAGCATGGAGAGCTGCATCAAACCAGTCTCAAGACTGAAGACTACAACAACAACAAGAACGTCAAACGTAGTTTAAAAATCATGTGTAGTACCTTCTTCATCACGGCAACAAGGGTAATAAGTAAGTTACCTATAAGCAAAGCATTTCACTTTTGTTTATCACGAGGTAAGTACATTGATTTCAGCAGAATCCTTGCTTACAAAGGATGATAACTACGACACTTTCACAGAATTATCTTACAGCAAGACGCACATTTAGCGCTACAGAACATGTATTTGAGTGATTATTTTGTACTTGAACCATTTATTTTTCAATTACAAAGAAAGTTTTCTGTGATACATTTCATTCCATTGCTGTAATCTGTAACACCCGAAGGATATAATTACATTAATCCTCAGCGGGTACACGCTTACTTTGTGTATCATGTGTTTGGCAAGGAGACCTAGCTAATATGGTATTTGCTTACACAACTTTATACATCGGTACCATATTTCTCTAACACATAATTACACAGCTATCTGATCATTTAACTGATCATTTTTTTTTTACTACATCAGTGACAGATGTTTACGTAATTACACAGTTGGATAACTTCACACTTATGAAACAGTATTTTTTCTGTACTTTGTGAACTGTTCATATTTTTTCGGAAACATTGTGATGCTATGAGAGCTTTGAATTATGTATTTGGTATGGGATGATGATTTTTAAACTACGTTTGAGGTATATGACACTATTGAAGTGGCAGATATTTTCTTTTTTTTTGGAATTATTGGAGGAAGCTACAATGATTTTGAGATTTGGCTGAGTTATTATGATGTTATTTTTTCGACGACGATGTGTATTATGCTGTTGAGGTATGTTTATGATCGATAAGCTGATGCTATATGAGGAACTTGATTATGATATGTATTGCTTATGATGAAATATTGAAGAAGTGTCGATGAATATGTATATGTATAATAAGGTAAGGAATAATGAGTAGTGGTTAGGGACTCTCATTTGTGGAAAAGGATGTTGGAAACCAAGAATCGCACTTTAAGAATTATGAAATGTGTGTACATGCATGAATCTATTACAATGCTGTCGAAAATTTTTTGGACACTGTTATATTTATAGGATTTTATTTTCTACACATTTGTAAAGCAAATTTTCAGCCTGTGAAAATATTTTTATATGAGACTGTCACTGTCGCAGAAACTGCTGTCGTAAATATTTCAGTAAGAAATGTAAGTGACCGTGACGTAATGCGTTGTGAGCGGCCAGGTGTGCCAGCCGCCTGAGAAAAAGCCATTACATGGAGAAGAAAGAGGCCATTATCCTCGCTATTGACATTTCTTTGTAGAAAGCATCGCAAATACCACTTACTCAAACTTGAAAACATGTAATTACATTGTGGAGCTCTTAATTTGTGATATTTACTAAAATGCCTAATGACATGATGAGAAACATTATACATCTATTGTCTTTTGAGTTGAGAGATTTGCTCATTTTGTTTAACATCTAGTTTCTAGCTGCACTGCAGCATTGGTTAAAATAAAATTTAATAGGTGTACTAATGTAAATAAGTAAGAATGTCTAAAGACGGTAGATGGCAGGAAGCTGCTCTGATGGAACGTGTTTTCATGTAATTGTTCAAATGGTTCAAATGGCTCTGAGCACTATGGGACTTAACTTCTGAGGTCATCAGTCCCATAGAATTTAGAACTACTTAAACCTAACTGACATAAGGACATCACACACATCCATGCCCAAGGCAGGATTCGAACCTGCCACCGTAGCAGTAGCGCTGTTCCGGACTGTAGCACTTAGAACCGCTCGGCCACTCCAGCCAGACATGTAATTGTCTAAATAGTTTTTTCTATGACTTAACGTGTGTTAACTAGTGTAATAACATTCATTTCCGTGGGGATGTATCTGGAAATTTCGAGTAAAGTCATATAAAATACAAACATTATTGAAAACGTTATTAGTTTTGGATTTTATAAAATATTTTAGTATTATTTATGGAAAAATCTTTCAGTTGTGTGCTATATTATTATTTTATATAAAATCGTATATTATGTGAACATATCTGTCCAGGTGATCAACACAAGTAAATGAAAAAATGGAAACGTTATGAAAACAAAATTTCAGAATTTTAAGTAGTTGAAAATGTGATTGTAAAACACGAATCTAGAAAAATAGCAAGAAAATGTGAATTTTAATAATATGTATCATTAGAAAACGCTCAGTGGATCAATTTCCGTTTTGCGTGACAAGACATATGGCACAGTGAATAAGTAGGAGTTCGAATTCGGCATGACTGATCTCTCGGACTATGAAATAATGATGTAATTGCAACGAAGAAAATAACATAATTAATGATGAAAATTCCTAAAAAGACAAGTTATTTATTGAGAAGATTGATACCAGAGTTTGTAATACCTTAGTTAATAACATGGAGAAACTAAGGTTCAACAAGTACAAATAGAATTGATCTCTGCCTATAATATAAACAGGTACTCAGCGATTTTAGCTTTGCTTCTTATTCTCGTGTATTTCTTATATTTCATACACATAATCCAATGACTCTCGAAACAATGGCCTAGTTTTTAATTTGTGGTTTTGACGATTTAGAAAATTCAGACGCTGTAGTTTTTAGTGAACTGCTGATTTACCACTTCAGGAAATACAACTTCGTTAATTCACGTTTTAGATAGAAGGCAGAAGTTAGGGCTACGCTCTGGAGCGCACTGCCGTGTGCCCGCTCCTGCAAATTCTGCTCCCTTTCACGGAAAGGCCGCCACTATGCTGACGCTTCTTCCGCAAAGCGTTTCCCAGGCCAGTGACTCATGCTGTGTGGAGAAATCAATGAGAGAGAGAGCCAGTGAAGCGTCCCCACTCGAGGATCGAACCAGGACCGCGGGCCATCACGCGACGCTCCAGCTGACCCCAGTTCCTGGTGTCGCAAGATCACTGTCCGCTCCTGTTGTGCGATCTGCTCCTCCGTCTGTTTCATTCTCTGCCCTAGGCGAACACGTTTACCGCAGAACAGAAATTTTTGATGAAATTGGTTTACCTTCGTTTGTCCTTCAGCAAACAATTTCTCTTTGAGATTTCTATAATTTCCTTGCATTGGAACAGTTACGTTCAGCTTGGTTAGAACTCTGCGGAGCATTTGGCAACTAAACGAGAGATAGCTTTACCTCCTTCGAATGCGTTTTGGCTATCGAAGAAGATGTAATCCATCTACATCTACATCTACATCCATACTCCAAAAGCCACCTAACGGTGTGTGGCGGAGGGTACCTTGAGTACTTTTATCGGTTCTCCCTTCTATTCCAGTCTCGTATTGTTCGTGGAAAGAAGGATTTTCGGTATGCCTCTGTGTGGGCTCTAACCTCTCTGATTTTATCCTCATGGTCTCTTCACGAGATATATGTAGGAGGGAGCAATATACTGCTTGACTCTTCGGTGAAGGTATGTTCTCGAAACTTCAACAAAAGCCCGTACCGAGCTACTGAGCGTCTTTCCTGCAGAGTCTTCCACTGGAGTTTATCTATCATCGCCGCAACGCAATCGCGATTACTAAATGATCCTGTAACGAAGCGCGCTGCTCTCCGTTGGATCTTCTCTACCTCTTCTATCAACCCTATCTGGTACGGATCGCACACTGCTGAGCAGTATTTAAGAAGTGGGCGAACAAGCGTACTGTAACCTACTTCCTTTGTTGTCGGACTGCATTTCCTTAGTATTTTTCCGATGACTCTCAGTCTGGCATCTGCTTTACCTACGATCAAATTTATATGATCATTCCATTTTAAATCACTCCTAATGCGTACTCCCAGATAATTTATGGAATTAACTGCTTCCAGTTGCTGACCTCCTATATTGTAGCTAAATGATAAGGAATCTTTCTTTCTATGTATTCGCAGCACATTACACTTGTCTACATTGAGATTCAATTGCCATTCCCTGCACCATGCGTGAATTCGCTGCAGATCCTCCTGCATTTCAGTACAATTTTCCATTGTTACAACCTCTCGATAAACCACAGCATCTTCTGCAAAAAGCCTCAGTGAACTTCCGATGTCACCCACAAGGTCATTTATGTATATCGTGAATGGCAACGGTCCTGTGATACTCCCCTGCGGCGCGCCTGATATCACTCTTACTTCGGAAGACTTCTCTCCATTGAGAATGACATGTTGCGTTCTGTTATCTAGGAACTCTTCAATCCAATCACACAATTGGTCTGATAGTCCATATACTCTTACTTTGTTCATTAAACGACTGTGGGGAACTGTATCGAACGCCTTGTGGAAGTCAAGAAACTTGGCATCTACCTGGGAACCCGTGTCTATGGCCCTCAGAGTCTCGTGGACGAATAGAGCGAGCTGGGTTTCACACGATCGTCTTTCTCGAAACCCATGCTGGTTCCTACAGAGTAGATTTATAGTCTCCAGAAAAGTCATTATACTCGAACATAATACGTATTCCAAAATTCTACAACTGATAGGCGTTAGACATACAGGTCTATAGATCTGCGCGACAATCTAGAGAAGGAACTACAGTGCAATCTTCCTCTGTGAAACAGCTTTGGAAAAAGACATTTAGTATTTCGGCCTGTAGTCTGTCATCCTCTGTTTCAATACCATTTTAACATAAGACCAAAATTTCTTAGGATTATCTGCCAAATAAGTACATAAAACTTTACTTAGGGGAAAGTGCTCTATTATTGGGTACCTATTTTAAATTTGAGATTACGAATTTTTTTTTCTTCTTACTTGTTTGATGCAGCCCTCTTCATCTCAGAGCAGCACTTCCAACGTACGTTCTCAACTATTTTCTGGATGTATTTCAATGTCTGCTTTCCTGTACAGTGTTTGTAGTACCATGGAAATCTTTCTCTGATGTCTTGACAGATGTCCTATCATCCTGCCCCTTGTCCTTGTCAGTGTGCATGGATGTGTGTGATGTCCTTAGATTAGTTAGGTTTAAGTCGTTCTAAGTTCTAGCGGACTGATGACCTCAGATGTTAAGTCCCATAGTGCTCAGAGCCCTTTTGAACCAGATATTCCTTTCCTCTCCGATTTGGTGCTCTGTCAATCCAGTACATTTTCAAAATTCGTCTGTAGCATCACATCTCAAATACTTCGATTCTGTTCTGTTCCGGTTTACCCACTGTCCATATTTTACTACCATAAATTTTGTGCTCCAGATGTACATTCTCAGAAGTTCTTCTTCAAATTAAGGCCTATGTTTGATACTGGTAGATTTCTCTTGGCCAGGAATGCCGTTTTTTCCAGTGCTTCTCTGCTTCTGATGTCCTCCTTGTTCCGTCCGTTATTGGTTATTTTGCTGCCTATGTAGCAGAACTCCTTAACTTCATCTACTTCGTGAGCATCAATCCTGATGTTAAGTTTCTCGCTGTTCTCATTTCTGCTACACCTCATTAATTTCGTGTTTCTTCGATTTACTCACAGCCCATATTCTATACTCATTAGACTGTTCATTCCATTCAGCAGACCATGCAACTCTTCTTCACTTCCACTGAGGATAGCAATGTCATCAGCGAAGCGTATCATTGACATCCTTTCACCTTGAATTTTAATTCCATTCCTGGACCTTTCTTTTATTTCCCTCATTGCTTCACTTCGTTCTTGGTCGTCCAGTCTTATTATTCCCTCTTGTCTCTTGTACATGTATGTTACCCGTTCCTTCCTATAGAAAACCTCTAATTTACCAGTAAATTATCAGTCTTTAAAGTATGAAAAATTTACTACTCTATTACTAAGGAATACCCTTACAAAATAATCTTCCAAATATTTTTCATTCTGTAATAATTTTAATCTCGGGAAAATAAGGTACCTCATTCCGGGCTTTCAGGTTTCCTAATTACCCACTGGTAATAAATTTAATTAATTGGTAACACAAAAATGGCTCTGAGCAATATGCGACTTAACTCCTGAGGTAATCAGTCGCCTAGAGCTTAGAACCAATTAAACATCACTAACCTAAGGACATCACACACATCCACGCCCGAGGCAGGATTCGAACCTGCGACCGTAGCGGCCGCTCGGCTCCAGACTGTAGCGCCTAGAACCGCACGGCCACTCTGGCAGGCAATTAGTAACACAGCTGTTATTCATTCCAAATGTTAGTTTCAGAAGTAAAGAGTGTTGCATAATTGTAGGTTACGTTGCAGACGTTTCAGCTATAACAAGAAAAGTGCTCAGTCTTTGAACTTCTTGATGCGGATGTCACATTTAAAATCTCTCGAAGTATCATCATTGACACCTGCACAAAACTCATAATTGCATCGAAAGCAACCGATGCACTTAACCCAGTTCTCTTTAGAAGTATGGTAGGTGAGAGTAAATTCAGCCCTCGTCTTTTTCATATTCAGATGATGAATCTTGCATCATGATTACACTAACGCTTTAATCGGAGTCTTCCTCACCATATTCGTGTTGCTTCGTGACTTTCTGGTTCTTTCGTAAGAAGAGCTTCCTTTTGGTACACCAGATGCTGAAGGCTTATCAGATGCATCACATGAAGCTCCAGGTTTTGTTGAAGGTGCTCTCGTTCCTGTGGTCTTGGTACTTCCTTTCTTTTTCCGAGTAGCCAACGACGGATCCAAAGCCTATTTAAAAGGAGATGACGTGGACACTGCTAATTTGCCTGCTCTTGGTGCTGGGTTTGACGGCGTAAGCAGAAGAGGTGAGCTGATTTCAAAAGCAGAAATCGCTACATATTCCATTACAGTAATGGTAGTCGACAATGGCCCTCCTGCAGCATCTGAAGTATTATCAGAGGGTGCTGCAGGATACTAATGAGGATATATCCCACAGCTTTTAAAACATTTTCAGCCACTTTTGTTGTTGCGGCTCCGCAATATGCCCAACCCATCAATGACCCAACGTCTTTTTCTCTCAAACTCTTAAACAGGGAAAGATGGCATCTGGAATAAAATTCAGAACATCTATTTGTATACGCTGCCCCAAATTTCGGGTACCCGAAGTAGTGCAATCTTTTACTACCCAACATTAGGGACCACCTCTTACTTCTGTTTAAGCAAAACGTGACCATTACGCGAGCGATGGACAACACTATTATCAGTTAGGTAAGGATTAACATGCTTAAAACTACTACTTCATATGTAATACATTGTAGGTATTTCCTACGAGGTTTGGGGAAGAACGTCCAATTGAAATCTGTAGAAAATTTTTATCCTTACCACTGTGCAAAAATAACTGTAGAGAATACAACGTTAACAGCACAGGCACCAAACTCACAGTGACGCATCCAAATGACCTTCACTAGTGGAGTGCAGGGAGATATTCAGCTACCCAGAACTAGGCACCCACCCGAAATATGGGCAGTTTACCTTACTTTCCATACACTAACATTTTCATATTCTTGCAATATATGACCACATTACTGTAACTTGTACAGTCCTTAAAGTTTTACAGAAAGGAACGCTGAATAGTCACATTACTCTAGAGCACAGGAAGGAATCAATCAGTGTGGTGTGTTGGATTGTAAAAGAAAAATTGTAGTTACCAATGGAAACTGTCAAGACACTGAGAAATGTCCATGAAGGACATTATTTCCTAATAGAGTTGCTGCTGTCAGCTCACTTTTGACTCAGTGCAAAGATCTCGTGTATTACAGGAACACAAGGGGACTTCTAAAAGTAAGCTACACATACCGTCTCACGTTAAGACAATAGTGCTACAAGAATGGCACATTGTCATAGGAGAGTACATGTGCTGAGTTTCCCGCAGTTCTGATAAGATACGGATATCAGGCATGTCTTATTCTGGGAGTGAAATAGCGCAGCAATTGGAAATGTACTCCAAATTTGTAGTACCCGGGACTGTACGATACTTGTGGTCAAAACGTTTAAATTGCACACAGATTCACCGTGAAATTCTGATTGTGTCAGGACCAAAGCTATGTCGCTTCCAGCTGTAGTGAAACAGTGCCAACAATTTGATCAAGGCGACACAGACGCGCGCGATGCTGTTAGGAAAGGAAGGTCTCCGACACCAATCGCAGACATCAATATTCAGGCAGCGATCGCAGATTTTCAGACTATGAGAATATTAATTGTTCACAGGCTATGTTTGAAAAATAGTCTCATGCCACTGTGTCACTTAGAACTTCAGTGCAGCATTCGACAAAATTTATTTAGCCTGCCATAATAAGGTGTAACTTACTTTTTAAAGTTCCACTGTAGTTTCTTATTAAAATTTTAGTCTTTCGTAACAATATTGTTTAATCTTCTACTGCTTGATTTGTGGCTAACGCTATGTATGTGAAAATAGTAAACAATTACACACTGACGCAGAGTTTAGAGTTACGGTTTCCCGACTCAGTGGCACTTCCACATTGTCATCTCAGTTGAACGCAGCGATAGAGCCTCAGTACGAACCTTTCACGGTGTCGAATGCAACCTTTCTGCGTACTCTTTCGGTATAATAATAGCTGCTAGCAGTCTGCACGCAGGAGGCTTTTTTCCGTGGTCGGATATGTCGCTCACCCGGCGACGAAACATTGCGAAGGAACACTGTGGTGAGAGGAGGCACCAGTGACCAGCCTTAATTGATTACATCTGCGTATACGTTAGTCTTCGCCCTCATGCACTTGTATCTGTACATAAACCAAGTGTTTCAAAAGGAATATCGGCTTTTAATAATCTCCCACATCTATAAAAAGGAGCTTTGTGTACATAATCAGCGCTAGCATGTAAGAAAAAATGCTGCTTAACTTTAGACATGTTTCTAAACTGTTTCCTCAAACGCCCACTCGAAAGCGGTAGAAGTAAAATATAAAAATATCCGAACAATACCTCCGTGGTGTACTGTTTACAAAGAGCGAATGAGTAATTACAGTTGAAAACGCTATCTTAATGGATTGGAGTGTGTGCGACACCCAAAAAAGTCTGGTGTTTGAAGTGTCAAATGTATTGTGTACAGTCAAAGAAATTTTAATGTGACGATCACATTCCGTAGCTTTTAGCGAGTTCACAGTTGTTACAAGCTTTAAATCCTACTCATCTACGATCTACGTTTTAGCTGGTACTATTAAAATCAAATTTACGGGTTTTTCTTTTTTGTTGACGCAAAAAATGAATAGCTCTTGGGGTCATCGGTTAGATGACCTTGTCCTCAACCGCGTTATTGGCAGTAAGTTCTCGGCAGACAAAAGTAAGTATGCCTGATCTTCATTTTCTCGACCAAAATCGATATCTTCTTTCGGAGATTTGCAAACTGTGCAGCACAAGTGCGTCCGCTACCAGCTGACCTCACTTAAAAAGTCAAATTGCACCTTATCTTGTACCCATAAGTCAATCATTTGGTGGTGTCAGTGTGCGAAGAATTCATCTATCGACTGGATGTGTACCTCGTGAAAAAACAGTAGTCGCAGTAAGCTGGCTTTTCATTTGAGGTAACATTTTTTAGCGTATGTCAAATTCAAATAAATATTGCATGACCTTCGAACACCTATTTGTTTTAGAAGCAGCCAATGTAGCCGACGTAGCATGTACTTCGACAAGAGTATAAGTACTGCACGTCACAATCATTTCTTTGGTAACTGGCAACGGTCGACGAAAAGCGTCGAAAAGTTACGAAAGAAATTAAGCAGAGTTGCTGGGTCTGGTTCAAAACTCATTCCCTCCTCAGTCAGTGTGTAACGGGTCACCGTTGCACAATCGAAATGTATAGGACAAGAAAATCTATCGTCACTAACCCAAAGACTTACTTAAAACAAAACTGAAAAACAGTTGCATAGCCATTTTCTTGTTTGAAGCCTCTTATCAATACTTTTTTGATCACAGGCAATGCGACGTATGGCCGCCTATCTAGGGTGGGCGAAAATAAACATGCTTTCTCATTGTGGTTCATTTCGAGCCTAGCATTCTAATTTTACGCCTGGAAGGTTTACGCATGTGAAGTTGTCCACTGATTCGACGTACACTGGTGCTACTCGAATATTAAGCCGACATCGTGAGACACAAAACATTCAAGATCCGCCTCGTAGTGGTCGCCAGTGTTAACAACGCCAGCTCTTGAACTTTGCCTACAAATTATGTGTGGTGTGCGTACTGTAAGACCTTCGGTACACACATCATCAGATTATTTGACTTGTCGCTCTAACGAAGTAGGCGAGTGTCAGCAATATGTCTCGTGGTTTTATCGTGGCGTGTTTACCTTCTGCCGTTAGGTCAGAAGATAGAAACGCCACTTGCACGCTTAGAGTAGCAGATTGACGGTGACCAACTTTAAACAGAACTTGATTAATTTTCACACACATTTATTAAAATAATAAAAATCATAGAAATTACTTAACTTGATTCTGGATGCTGTTTACAATTGACAATCTGAAGTTCCTTTGGTCTTGGTACATTAATCTCATTCTCACATATCTCTGATACTTGACAATATGTCTATACATTTATCTTCATGGCTATGTACAGGAATATGATAATATTCTTAGGTGCAGACTGAAACTTGACTACAGACTAAGGCAGACAAATGCAGAGTAATACAGACTGACTAATCAGAGATCTGTATACTCGTTGTAATACCTCGCGCGTTCAGGTATCACTGCGCAAGTGTGATCCACGAGGAGAAAAGGATCTACGTTAGCAGAAATCTCATTGGCTGAGTGACATATTAATACGCGGATCGGCGGAAGCAGAATTTGGTCCATCTCTAAGACAGCGCCATCTCGTAGTGCGGAGACGGACGAGCGCTGCGCCTGCGCTGTTGTGCTTAGCGGGGCGCGCTCTCGTGGGAAAGTTGTGTACTCGCTGACTGTGCGGAACTATGTACAGAACATTATGAGTAGCACTTAACCAGAGAGGAATTTTACAGAAACGCGCGTTAACCTTTTTTATGGAAGTCCACAATCCAGACAGTACGCAACCGACTCTACAGTTTGGCCTCAAGCGTCCATTATGAATAAAAGTACAAACTTTTTATCGTTCCTCCCCTCCCTCCCCCCCAACCCCTGAATTAGCGATGATGACGGGCAATGCAACATAATGGAAATCTGATGGTGGCGTCACATAATTTTTTCTGTCCCCCGAAGAGCATTTTAGAAGAGTCTGTAGGGAGTCAGGTACTATGCACATCTCTATCATGCAATCCTTTGGATCGGTAATATTGTAGGCCAATGCCATGTATGTGTGTAGAAGACCTATCTTCGCAAATAAGGCAGGGGTGTCAAAGATTTCGGCTCTCTGGCTACACCCGGGTTCGAGGCCAAAGCGCCCAGTCTCTCTCCACATTTCCGCCACCGCCACATTGCGTTGTCGGAGTGCGAGGAGGGGGAAGAGGAGAAAACAGCGAACGCGCCTCATTTCAGTGGCAGTATAGTCATACTGCATATGCCTTGGTTTTATATTTCACACTTCTCAAAAACATAGGTCACAATCAAAACAAGTTTTCAGTGCTAATTAATTATTTTTGGCACACTGGAGACAGAGTTTAATTTTCATCTGCTACAAACTTTCTGCATATGGACAGGTGTAGACAACTTACTGTCAATCGAAATATCGTATCACTTTTACAAAAGCGTTATGGAGATGAGGAAAATCTGCCTGAGAAAAGAATGTAGATATCCTGGACAGTTTCAAAGTAGAAGGATTTTTAATTGCAACTGGAATTACCTTGCAGTTAGTCAGTTACACCTCCACTTGCACAGTGGTGCTTTCAACTGAAACAGCGAACATCTCAAAAACTGCTCCGAAACGGATGCAAGATTGACTGCTTCCTCAAAACATTTATAAAACTATGGTTGCAATTCCTGTAAAGCTACAATGATTTCTTCAAGCCTCGCACTTTCTTTAAGCGAGACAGCTTAGTGAACTGGAAAGTCCTCGTGAGAATATGTACATCATGTTGTTGTTGTTGTTGTTGAGGTCTTCAGTCCTGAGACTTGTCTGATACAGCTCTCCATGCTACTCTATCCTGTGCAAGCTTCTTCATCCCCCAGTACCTACGGCAACCTACATCCTTCTGAATCTGTTTAGTGTATTCATCTCTTGATCTCCCTCTTCGATTTTTACCCTTCGCTCTGCCCTCCAGTACTAATTTGGTGACCCCTTGATGCCTCAGAACATGTCCTACCAGCCGATCCCTCCTTCTTGTCAAGTTGTGACACAAATTCCTCTGCATTCGGGAGGACGACGGTTCAATCCCGTCTCCGGACATCCTGATTTAGGTTTTCCGAGATTTCCCTAAATCGTTTCAGGCAAATGCCGGGATGGGTCCTTTAAAAGGGCACGGCCGATTTACTTCCCAATCCTTCCCTACACCGAGCTTGCGCTCCGTCTCTAATGACCTCGTTGTCGACGGGACGTTAAACACTAACCACCACCACCACCACAAATTCCTCTTCTCCCCAATTACATTCATCACCTCGTCATTAGTTGCATGATCTACCCATCTAATCTTGAGCATTCTTCTGTAGCATCACATTTTCGAAAGCTTCTATTCTCTTCTTGTCTGAACTATGTTTCACTCCCATAGATGGCTACACTCGATAGAAATACGTACAGCAAAGACGTCCTGACTCTTAAATCTATACTCGATGTTAACGAATTTCTGTTCTTCAGAAACGCTTTCCTTGTCATCGCCAATTTCCATTTTATATCCTCTCTACTTCGACCCTCATCAGTTATTTTGCTCCCCAAATTGCAAAACTCATCTACTACTTTAAGTGTCTTATTTGCTAATCTAATTCTCTCAGCATCACCTGATTTAATTCGAATACATTCCATTAACCTCGTTTTGCTTTTGTTCATGTTCATCTTACATCATCCTGTCAACACAGTCCATTCCGTTTAACCGCTCTTGTAGGTCTGTCTCTGACAGAATTACAATGTAATCGGCATACCTCAAAGTTTTTATTTCTTTTCCATAGATTTTGATTGCTACTCCAAATTTTTCTTTTGTTTACTTTTCTGCTTGCTCAATATACACACTGAATAACATTGGGGATAGCCTAAAACCCTGTCTCACTCCCTTCTCATCCACTGCTTCCCTTTCATACCCCTCGGCTCTCGTATCTGTACAAATTGCAAATAGCCTTTCGCTCCCTGTAATTTAGCCCTGCCACCTTCAAAATTTGGAAGAGAGTATTCCAGTCTACATTGTGAAAAGCTTCCTCTAAGTCTACAAATGCTAGAAACGGAGGTTTGCCTGTCCCTAACCTATCTTCTAAGATGAGTCGTAGTGTCAGTGTTGCCTCACGTGTGCCAGAACTTCTAAGGAATCCAAACTGATCTTCCCCGAGGTCGGAATCTGCCAGTTTTTTATACTCCTGTAAATAATTTGTGTTAGTATTTTGCAGCCGTGACTTATTAAACTGATAGTTCGGTAATTTTCACATCTGTAAACACCTGATTTCTTTGAGATTGGAGTTATTATATTCTTCTTGAAGTCTCAGGGTATTTCGCCTGTCTCATACATCTTGCTCAACAGATGGTTTTAACAGTGTTGGCTCTCCCAAGGCTATCACACTTCTAATGGAATGTTGTCTACTCCTGGGGCCTTGTTTCGACTCAGTTCAGTGCTCTGTCAAACTCTTCACGCAGTATCATAACTCCCATTTCATCTTCATCAATGTCCTCTTCCATTTTCATAATATTGTCCTCAAGTACTTCGCCCTTGTATAGACCCTCTATATACTCCTTCCACTTTTCTGATTTCTCTTGTTTGCTTAGAACTGATTTTCACTCTGAGCCTTTGGTATTCATACAAGTGGATCTCTTTTCTCGAAAGGTCTCCTTAATTTTTCTGTAGGCAGTATCTATCTTCCCCTCGTGATATATGCCTCTATATCCTTACATTTGTCCTCTAGCCAACCCTGCTTAGCCATTTTGCCCTTCCTATCGATCTCATTTTTGAGACGTTTGTATTCCCTTTTGCTTGCTTCATTTACTGCATTTTCATATTTCCTCCTTTCATCAATTAAATTCAATATCTCTTATGTAACCCAAGGATTTCTACTAGCCCTAGTCTTTAAACCTTCTTTATCCTCTGCTGGCTTCACTATTTCATCCCTCAAAGCTACCCATTCTTCTTCTACTGTATTTCTTTCCCCCGTTCTTGTCAATTTTTCCCTAATGCTCTCTCTGAAACTGTGTAGAACCTCTCGTTCTTTCAGTTTTAATCTGCAGTCCATAAGCAATAGAATGCGGCCAGAGTGTACGTCTGCCCTTGGAAATGTCTTACAATTTAAAACCTGGTTTGTAAATCTCTGTCATACCATTACATTATGTTTCTAAAACCTTCCAGTGTCCCCAGCCTCATCCACGTCTACAAACTTCTTTCATGATTCTTAAACCAGGTGTTAGCTATGATTAAGTTATGCCGTGTGCAAAATTCTATCAGGCGGCTTTCTCTTTCATCCGTTATTCCCATTCGATATTCACCTACTACTTTTCATTATATTCCTTTTCCTACTGTCGAATTCCAGTCCCCCATGACTATTAAGTTTTATCTCCTTTCACTATATGAATAATTTCTTTTATCTCATCATACATTTGTTTCATCTTTTCGTCATCTGCAGAACTAGTTGGCATATTAACTTGTACTACAGTTGTAGAAGTGGGCTGCGTATCCATCTTGGCTACAATAATGCGTTCACTATGCTGTTCGTGCCCGCCCGGTTGGCCGTGCGGTCTAACGCACGGCTTTCCGGGCGGGAAGGGGCGCCTGGTCCCCAGCACCAATCCGCCCGGCGGTTTTGTGTCGAGGTCCGGTGAACCGGCCAGTTTGTGGATGGTTTGTAGGCGGTTTTCCATCTGCCTCGGCGAATGCAAACTGGTTCTCCTTATTCCGCTCAGTTACACTATGTCGGCGATTGCTACGCAAACAAGTTATCCACGTACGCGTACACCACCACTACTCTACTACGCAAACTTAGGGGTTACACTTGTCTGGTGTGAGACGTTCCCTGGGTAGTCCACCGAGGGCCGATTGCACAGTAACCCTGGGTTCGGTGTGGGGTGGCGAAGGGGTGAAGTGGACTGCGATTGTCGTCGTGGGGTTGTGGACCACTGCGGCTGTGGCGGGGACAGAGCCTCTCCGTCGTTTCTCAATCCCCGGTTATCATACAATACAATACAATGCTGTTAGTAGTAGCTTAACTGCCCTACTATTTCTTTTATTCATTATTAAACCTACCCCTCCATTATCCCCATTTGATTTTGTATTTATAACCTTGTATTCACCTGACCAGAAGTCTTGTTCCTCTTGCCACCGAACTTCCCTAATCCCCATTATAACTAACTTTAACCTATCAGTTTCCCTTTTTAAATTTTCTAACCTACCTGCATGATTAAGGGATCTGACATTCCACGCTCCGATCCGTAGAACGCCAGTTTTCTTTTGTACTGAAAACGACGTCCTCCTGAGAAGTCCCCGCCCGGAGATCCGAATGGGGGTCTATTTTACCTCTGGAATATTTTACCCAAGAGGACGCCATCATCATTTAACCTACAGTAAGGCTGCATGCCCTCGGGAAAAATTACGGCTGTAGTTTCCCATTGCTTTTAGCCGTTTGCAGTACGAGCACATTTTGGCCATTTTGGTTAATCCTACAAGGCCAGATCAGTCAACCATCCAGACTGTTTTCCCTGCAACTACTGAAAAGGCTGTTGCCCCTCTTCAGGAACCACAGGTTTGTCTGGCCTCTCAACAGATACCCCTCCGTTGTCGTTCCACCTACGGAACGGCCATCTGTATCGCTCAGGCACGCAAGCCTCCCCACCAGCGGCAAGGTCCATGGTTCATGGGGGAGGGGAGGAGGATGTTCCTCATACAGCGCAATTTTCTTTTTTAAAATACATCCCTATCAAACCATAAGAATTTGTGTGCAGCCAAGTCTACTTAAAATGCGGGATTTGCAGTCTATTCCAGATGTTATAATTTTCGTTACTGTACTCGTTTCCCCCTTATCCATTCAACAATAGCTAGATTTAAATCGAAAAATCTTTCCAAGCATGCCCCTTGGCTCAACCAATGCATTTTTCAGTAATATATGAAGCTTTTTTTTAAAGATATGACCGCCATTTGACTGTACAACAGGTTTTATTCCACAATCTAGATTTCGACCTTAGGCCAGTATAAAGTGCTACAACTGCAATAGATTAAACCACAATTAAAGTACAAGTATCCGAAAAATAGGGAGGCTAATAGATGAATTAATGTATGGGCTGCGTTATTTGTTCTCTTGCTTACGTATTAAAAATCATTTGACTTGAGTAGAACACAAGTCATCTTCAAAATATGAATATTCTGTTACATAAACCAATTTTGTAAAAATTAAATGAGAGAGCATTTGTGCAATAAACTAATTTGCTGTCAATTACCATGACTTTTTCACTTAATATGACTGTGGAATAAAACAGATTACCTAATCACAGGCTAAAACTTTGCTACACTGCGTCTAAGCAGCACCTAACATAAACATAAGTGAAACGATCGTCAGAGACCATAATGAAGGCAGTTTGCACCCTGAGATCTGTGGTATGTCATGGGAATTGGGAACAGTTAGTGAGACTCTTTTTTGTACAAACTGGTTACACCATCTTTGAAGGGGGCAGAAAATGCCAGAGCTTACATAAGATGGCGTGAAGAGCCTACTTGTCAGTGTGCATGTAAAAAAGTGACTTACATCATCGTAATTAAAGACACACAAAAGTGTAGGATTGCAATACAGTGAAATATTTGATAAAGGTCAGTTATAAAATAAGCAGTTATACTTATACAGGGAACGTCGTTTAGTGAAGTCCTAGAAGTTAACAGACAGTTGTAAGTTGCATTTGCTATATGCTGTGAGGTTTACCTATGATTATTTGCATCTACCTATCAACGGCGTTTTATGGGTGATACTGCACGCAGTGTTGCAGACGTCATTACTAAACAAGTCACAAAGATAAGTAAACATTTTTAACTCATTTGTGTAACTTGGTTACTAATTTGTTGGAGTGTTGTAGAACCTTCGTTCTCCTATGCTGTTACCGGACCCTGGGGCATAGCTGTGTAACAGTGGCAGGGAGAAATTGTCTTCGCGGTGTACTGCACCAGAAGCCGTTTCACGAACTCACAAACTCGGCCTCCACAACAGTAGTGACGAGGGTTTACAAAACTGCCGATGAGTAGTAGAAGGGTGGCGAGTTATTAATGTGGGAGGGGATGAAAGATGGTGTAGTGTGATTAAGTCTATGAAGTGAGGAGTGGGTGGTAGAGAAGGGGGAACAGCCAATGTGCACAAAGTTTACAGTGTTACCAATATAAAACTACCTGTTCCATTGTTTCAAAAAACAATAAAGTAAAATGAAGAAACTTCACTATTTAAGCAGAGTAGAAAGGGGTGGTGGGGTACGGATGATGTGGGAGGGAGGCTAAGGTGGTGTAGTCTGATTAAGTAGGTAAAGTTAAAGGGGGGCATCAATGTCCACAGTCTTTACTGTGTTACCCATACACATATTTATATTGCAATATTATTTATACAGGTGTTTAGAAAGAATGGTAAACCTCTCATTCTATAAATGTTAACAACTGTAGTAAGTGTAATAAATATCAAGTAACAAATATCAAAACTTAAAGTGTACAGGTTAATTCTTCATTATAAATATAGTAATGTAGTACATAGCACGGGTTGTTCCATTATTTTAAAGAACAATAAAGCTTTCTGTTCTCCTACTCTGTTCCTTACATCTATCTTTAAAGGCACGTCCCATGTGGCCAACGTAACAACTATAACAAGTACCCCACACAAATTTATATATTCCTGATTTACTCAC
This sequence comes from Schistocerca gregaria, assembly GCF_023897955.1. Classification (NCBI taxonomy): domain Eukaryota; kingdom Metazoa; phylum Arthropoda; class Insecta; order Orthoptera; family Acrididae; genus Schistocerca; species Schistocerca gregaria. The sequence goes on from NC_064924.1 coordinate 454,113,227, forward strand.
TACATTAGTTGTGCTTTATTGTCCTTTAAAATAATAAAAGAAAAACTGGTTCCGTGTACAAAATGGTTCAAATGGCTGTAAGCGTTATGGGACTTAACATCTGTGGTCATCAGTCCCCTAGACTTAAAACTACTTAAACCTAACTAACCTAAAGACATCACACACATTCATCAATACCCGAGGCAGGATTCGAACCTGTGACCGTAGCAGCAGCGCAGTTCCTGAGTGAAGCGCCTACAACCGCTCGGCACAACGACCAGCTGGTTCCGTGTACTACATTAATATATTTAAACTGAAGAATTAACCCACACATTTTATATTTTGATGTCTACCACATTTATAATGGAAAACTGTCCTGTACATCTTTTGTTTTTAGTGTTCAGTACATTTACTACAGTTATTAACCCTCATACAATGTCAGTTACTGTATCTTGTAAAGTACAGATGTATATATGGTGAACATTGTGTACATTGTAAACATTAGTTTCTCTCCTTCCCATCCACCCCCTTTCTAACCATCACCTGCTTCATCATGTTACTCCTCCCCACCAGCTATAAAGTTTCTTTTGAATATTGTTCCCCTTCCACAATTAAATATGGTCTGTTGTTCACAATCTTTTTTATAACAGAACGTTACTTCTCTATAAAACTTTACTAAAACGTGAAGACTGTTCTTTATACTTTAATGTAATTTAAAGTAATGCAAGAAGAACTGGTGTAATGCACTACGTTTCCATATTTGTAATGAAGATGTGTCCTGTAGATTTTAAGTTTCTAATATTTTGTACACTTACTACAGATGTTAACTTTCATATAGTAAGAGGCATGCCGTTCCTTTTAAACACTGGTGTAAATAAAATTTCAGTGTAGATATATGTATAGGTAACACTGTAAACTTCGTGCTTCTCCTCCTTCTCCCCCCCCCCCCCCTTGCCCTCTCATCACTTTATCGACTTATCTGACTACCGCATCTTACTTCCCCTCCAAAATCAATAAGTCGCCATCCCTTATCTGTTTAACACCTCTGATACATTCCTGTTAATCCTAATGTGCACCATTCCCTCGTTCACTATGCTCCCACACCCCTCCCCACCCCTATATCCAATTTTTGCCCATTTTGAAGTATTGTACGCTTGGTCTTTATAACAATCATTGAGGCTTTTATGTAAATGGTTTTAAATTCCAGCGATGTTTGTGACCATTTATTTTATCTAACTGACCCGTATTTAAACATGATTGTCATTCATAACAATGTATAACTGCTTATTTTATAATTGACCATGTATCAAATATTTCACTATCTTTCAAGATTGTACATCCATGTATCTTTAAGTGTGATGGTGTAAGTCATGTTTTTATATGCACCCTGGGAAGCTGGCTCATCACGCTATCTTATGTAAACACTGGCATCTTCTGCCCACTTCAAAGATAATGTAATCGGCTTTTACAATAGATTCCTTCTATCTATTCCCAATTCCCATGACATACCACAAATCACATGATGCAAACTGGGATACCTTTATCGTGATCTCTGACGATCGTTTCACTTATGTTTATGTTATGGGCCGCTTAGACGCAGTGTAGAAAAGTTTTAAGCCTGTGATTTGGTCATCTGTTGATGAGGTGAAGAAGTCGGGGAAATTGTCAGCAAATCAGCCTATTACACAAATGTTCTCTCATTTAACTTTGACAAAATTAGTTTGTATAACCGAAGATACGGAGGAAGGCAATGGCAAACCACCACCGATAGGACCTTGCCTATTCGGCCGTGCTTGTCTTCCGCATCGTCTCCCACGCTCCTCGGAGCCTTTTGCCTTGCTATTTTTCTGATAGTTGTACTGTTTTTGTGCCTTAAATTATTGCAGTTGTAACATTTAATATTGGCCTAACACCGAAATTTAGAGAGCGGAATGAAACCTGTTGTACAGTTAAATGGCGATTATGTCTTTCAAAAATGTTTGTATGACGTATGGTCGATACGAAAATAAAGACATTAATATATGAAGTCTCCATACTCATTCATTTCCACTAAAAATTGTTCTATGTGAAAATGCAATAATGGGTGAGGTTTCAGAAATTTTACTGTTCGTACTATCCATTTCTTCAAGTGCTCCATGCCCGCAAAATTTACCACACCATGCTTCTTGATGTACAGAACAATAAATCCCGTGTGTCAATCGTAATTTTTTGCTCTTTCATGGTCATCTAAAAGTTAAAATTCTTCCTGCATCGTGCTATAAAGTCATTTTTAACGAATAAGCAATACCCGTCACTTATGTGAATTGAGAATTCTCATCTCCATCTTCTGTTATTCCCTTTCATTTTAAGGAATTGTGACGATAGATCGCTAGACCGTCTCTTTTTGTGCGGACAGCCATAGGATCTGAGAATATCCTTCATACCATGAACAAGTAGCGAAGAGCAGAAAGCTCGTAGTCTGTTAGCGTGCTACTGTCGTGAGCATTTATAAAAAGTAGTCTATATATTGGCCACAATATTTTGTTACATGATTGTTATTGTTGTCTGTGTGGTTATGAGTTCCGTTTCTTGGCTTATCAAAACAATGGCAGCATGGCATCTCTTCCCGTATTTATCTAGCTGCTGAGGCAGCAGCAGTGGTAGCATTGCGCAGCTTTTCCTGCTTCAAACTGTCTAACAAGCCGTCATCATGCTTCAACATTCCAGATGATATATCTTTACGCCACCTTGGTGTCATCATAGCCCGTGACTCCCACCTGTTGGTGTTGATGGCAAAGCTCTTGATATATCGTTTACAGTCTTTGAACCTAGTACAGGATGTCCTACGTATATTTTGGCTGTAGATATCTCTCGAAACATCACCTCACGTGGTAATCTCTCAGGATCCATACGGTAGGCGTGCCCAGCCAGCAGAGTCGTCTCTGCTTCCAGATAGCTAAAATGCCGTTGCAGTTAGTTTTAGACAGTACTGCTTCGTTGGTCACTCGGTCCTTCCACGTTACTCCGAGGATAGATCTCAGGCACCGCTTGTAGAAAGCATTAAGGCGACGTTCTTGTTTGATATAAGTAATCTATATTTTCGATGCTTACAAAAGGATGCTGAGGACCCAAGTTTGATGTTCAAGAATTTTGTTGGTGAAAGAGAGTTTGTTGTTTTTTTCCAAACACATGTAGAGAGATTGGCAAAAGTTGTCGCGACCATCAATCTCCTTATCAACGGACATGTTTGAATCTATAGTGGAGACCAGATAACAGAAGTTATCCACGATTTACAGAGTAGTTCCATCTAATGTGATATTTGGCTATATATTAGCACCCTGAACAGTAATTACGATCTTATTGTTGTTTATACTCATCAAGAGTAGATGGCATACGTAGCTAAATCTTGATACTAGCTCTTGTAGCTCTTGTAGCTCTTCTGCAGAGTTCGCAACAGTTGCTGCGTCTTCAGCGTATAGGAGTTCACGAGCGATTATCTCGTAGCGCTTCGTCTTACTCATCAGAAGACACGTTGAAAAGCCTTCCATCTTTCCTAGTATGCGGGTGTACTCCATCGCAATTCTCAAAAGCCAGCAGAGCCGAGAGAAAAATTCCGAAAACTATGGGTGCCAACACACAGCCTTGTCTTAAGCCACTGTTCACACTGAATGGTTTAGATGTACTACCATCGAAGATTACAGAGCCACGCTTATTGTCATGAGAAGATCTTATTAAGAACAAAAAAGTTGGTGCCCGTCCAATTTTTTTCCACTATTGCTGTAGAGTCATTCCCTATTGACGGTGTCAAAGGCTTTGTTGAAATCGACAAAAGCCTATATATAATGGCACTCTATGTTCGTGGCACTTTTCTTGTAGCTAGCACAAGGTGAATATCATGTCACTTGTGGATCTGCCAGCTCGAAATCGCTTTGAGTCCTACTTGCTTCCCAAATGTTCTAATAGCTGTTTTCATAATATTTTCTTTAACTAGTTGCCCCATATTTTCGGCGCTCAGGATTCAGTTTCATCGCAATGTCTTCTGTGAACTTTTTATGTAGCGCATCATCTTGGATAGCTTTGGTGTTGATCTTCACTCTTCGACAAACGCTCTCAGTTAAGTGAATCTTCGTTGGTGTGAGCAGTGATTTGTCACAGCAAAAGAGCGATCAGTATCACAGGCACCACTATGATGTGTATTGTAGTTAAGGGCATGACGTAGGTCACATCGTCTGCTTATGATGCAGTCGAGCTGATGCCAATGGCCTGAACGTGGATGTTTCCATCTTACTTTGTGCATGCCTCTGTCCCGGAAGAAAATGTTAGTGGTGCAGAGAGAAAAAAATGGTTCAACTGGCTCTAAGCACTGTGGGACTTAACATCTGAGGTCCTCAGTCCCCTAGACTCAGAACTACTTTAACGTAACTAACCTAAGGACATCACACACATCCATGCCCGAGGCAGCATTCGAAGCTGCGATCGTAGCAGCCACGTGGTTCCGGACTGCTGGGCCTAGAACCGCTCGGCCACCGCGGAAGTCGCAGAGAGAAAGAGGAATGCAAAGTTCTAGCAGTCGCTGGCCATTCTCGTTCATTTTCCAGTGCCGTGTGAGCCAATACAGTCAGGCCACTTGTTCCATGTATTCCAAATTCTGGCATTGAAGTCTCCCAGTAACATGAGTTTATCTGACCCACGAACATGCTCCATGCATTTGCGCAGATCTTCATAAAAGGTGCCACCTTCGTAGTGTGAACATACGCTGAAATTAATGTGATGGGGCCTGATGTCGACCTTAATTTCAAAGTTGTTAATCGTTTAGAAATAGATTTTAGTTATTTTAAGCATCTGAGAAGACTGTTTCGAACTGTAAAGCCAACTCCATGCTCTCGTCGTTCTCCAAATTCTCTCCCTTTCCAGAAAAAGGTCTGATTACCTTCACACGTCTGCCTTCCCCTAGGAGACGAGTTTCCTGTAACGAAGGCACATCACTGCGGAGACGCGGCTGCTTTCTATCACTTATGGCTGTTTTTCGACTACAGGGGCAGAATCTGTAGGAGTGTCATGTCCGGATCTACATCTACATCTACATGACTACTCTGCAATTCACATTTAAGTGTTTGGCAGAGGGTTCATCGAACCACAATCATACTATCTCTCTACTATTCCACTCCCGAACAGCGAGCGGGAAAAACGAACACCTAAACCTTTCTGTTCGAGCTCTGATTTCTCTTATTTTATTTTGATGATCATTCCTACCTATGTAGGTTGGGCTCAACAAAATATTTTCGCATTCGGAAGAGAAAGTTGGTGACTGAAATTTCGTAAAAAGGTCTCGCCGCGACGAAAAACGTCTATGCTGTAATGACTTCCATCCCAACTCGTGTATCATATCTGCCACACTCCCCTATAACGCGATAATACAAAACGAGCTGCCCTTTTTAGCACCCTTTCGATGTCCTCCGTCAATCCCACCTGGTAAGGATCCCACACCGCGCAGCAATATTCTAACAGAGGACGAACGAGTGTAGTGTAAGCTGTCACTTTAGTGGACTTGTTGCATCTTCTAAGTGTCCTGCCAATGAAACGCAACCTTTGGCTCGCCTTCCCGACAATATTATCTATGTGGTCCTTCCAACTGAAGTTGTTCGTAATTTTAACACCCAGGTACTTAGTTGAATTGACAGCCTTGAGAATTGTACTATTTATCGAGTAATCGAATTCCAACGGATTTCTTTTGGAACTCCATTGGATCATCTCACACTTTTCGTTATTTAGCGTCAACTGCCACCTGACACACCATACAGCAATCTTTTCTAAATCGCTTTGCAGCTGATACTGGTCTTCGGATGACCTTACTAGATGGTAAATTACAGCATCATCTGCGAACAATCTAAGAGAACTGCTCAGATTGTCACCCAGGTCAGTTATATAGATCAGGAACAGCAGAGGTCCCAGGACGCTTCCCTGGGGAACACCTGATATCACTTCAGTTTTACTCGATGATTTGCCGTCTATTACTACGAACTGCGATCTTCCTGACAGGAAATCACGAATCCAGTCGCACAACTGAGACGATACCACATAGCTCCGCAGCTTGACTAGAAGTCGCTTGTGAGGAACGGTGTCAAAAGCTTTCCGGAAATCTAGAAATACGGAATCAACTTGAGATCCCCTGTCGATAGCGGCCATTACTTCGTGCGAATAAAGAGCTAGCTGCGTTGCACAAGAGCGATGTTTTCTGAAGCCATGCTGATTACGTGTCAATAGATCGTTCCCTTCGAGGTGATTCATAATGTTTGAATACAGTATATGCTCCAAAACCCTACTGCATACCGACGTCAATGATATAGGTCTGTAGTTAAATGGATTACTCCTACTACCCTTCTTGAACACTGGTGCGACCTGCGCAATTTTCCAATCTGTAGGTACAGATCTATCGGTGAGCGAGCGGTTGTATATGAGTGCTAAGTAGGGAGCTATAGTATCAGCGTAATCTGAAAGGAACCTAATCAGTATACAATCTGGACCTGAAGACTTGCCCGTATCAAGCGATTTGAGTTGCTTCGCAACCCCTAAGGTATCTACTTCTAAGAAACTCATGCTAGCAGATGTTCGTGTTTCAAATTCTGGAATATTCCATTCGTCTTCCCTAGTGAAGGAATTTCGGAAAACTGCGTTCAATAACTCCGCTTTAGCGGAACAGTCGTCGATAACAGTACCATCGGCACTGCGCAGCGAAGGTATTGACTGCGTCTTGCCGCTTGTGTACTTTACATACGACCAGAATTTCTTCGGATTTTCTACCAAATTTCGAGACAATGTTTCGTTGTGGAACCTATTAAAGGCATCTCGCATCGAAGTACGTGCCAAATTTCGCGCATCTGTAAGTTTTATCCCATCTTCGGGATTTCGCGTTCTTCTGAACTTCGCATGCTTTTTCCGTTGCCTCTGCAACAGCGTTCGGACCTTTTTTGTGTACCACGGGGGATCCGTTCCATCTCTTACCAATTTATGAGGTATGAATATCTCAATTGCTGTTGCTACTATATCTTTGAATTTGAGCCACATCTCGTCTACATTCGCATAGTCAGTTCGGAAGGAATGGAAATTGTCTTTTAGGAAGGCTTCTAGTGACACTTTATCCGATTTTTTAAATAAAATTATTTTGCGTTTGTTTCTGATGGATTTGGAAGAAATGGTATTGAGCCTAGCTACAACGACCTTGTGATCACTAATCCCTGTATCAGTCATGATGCTCTCTATCAGCTCTGGATTGTTTGTGGCTAAGAGGTCAAGTGTGTTTTCGCAACCATTTACAATTCGCGTGGGTTCGTGGACTAACTGCTCGAAATAATTTTCGGAGAATGCATTTAGGACAATCTCGGAAGACGTTTTCTGCCTACCACCGGTTTTGAACAAGTATTTTTGCCAACATACCGAGGGTAGGTTGAAGTCCCCACCAACTATAACCGTATGAGTGGGGTATTTATTTGTTACGAGACTCAAACTTTCTCTGAACTGTTCCGCAACTGTATCATCGGAGTCTGCGGGTCGGTAGAAGGAGCCAATTATTAACTTAATTAGGCTGTTAAGTATAACCTCCACCCATACCAATTCGCACGGAGTATCTACTTCTACTTAACTACAAGATAAACCACTACTGACAGACACAAACACTCCACCACCAATACTGCCTAATCTATCTTTCCTGAACACCGTGTGAGACTTCGTAAAAATTTCTGCAGAACTTATTTCAGGCTTTAGCCAGCTTTCTGTACCTATAACGATATCAGCTTCTGTGCTTTCTATTAGCGCTTGAAGCTCAGGGACTTTAGCAGCGCAACTACAACAATTTACAACTATAATTCCGACTGTTCCTTGATCCAAGCACGTCCTGTAATTGCCATGCACCCTTTGACATTGCAGCCCACACCGTACTTTCCCGAGGCCTTCTAACCTAAAAAACCGCCGAGTCCACGCCACACAGCCACCGCTACCCGTGTAGCCGCCAGCTGAGTGTAGTGAACTCCCGACCTATTCAGCGGAACCCGAAACCCCACCACCCTATGGCGCAAGTCAAGGAATCTGCAGCCAACACGGTCGCAAAACCGTCTGAGCCTCTGATTCAGACCCTCCACCCGGCTCTGCACCAAAGGTCCGCAGTCGGTTCTGTCAACGATGCTGCAGATGGTGAGCTCTGCCTTCATCTCGTAAGCAAGACCGGCAGCCTTCACCAAATCAGATAGCCGCTGCAATCCAGAGAGAATTTCCTCAGATCCAAAGCGACACACGTCATTAGTGCCGACATGTGCCACCACCTGCAGCTGGCTGCACCCTGTGCTCTTCATGGCATCCGGAAGGACCCTTTCCACATCAGGAATGACTCCTCTCGGAATGCACACGGAGTGCACACTGGATTTCTTCCCCTCCTTAGCCGCCGTGTCCCTAAGGGGCCCCATTACGCGCCTAACATTGGAGCTCCCAACTACCAGTAAGCCCACCCTCTGCGACTGCCCGGACCTTGAAGGCTGAGAATGATCCTCTGAAACAGGGCAGGCAGCTGCATCTGGCTCAGCCAGAGACAGTGCCTGTAACCGGTTTGTCAGACGCACCGGGGAGGCTTTCTGATCAGCCTCTGGGGACGCCTTTCGCTGCCTGCCACGCCTTGGAACGACCTCCCAATCAACCACAGGCGAGGGCTCAGCCCCACTGCGGGCAGCAACCGGAGCAGCCACAGCGGCAGACTGATCTGGGGACAGACGGGACGAGGTTGACATCCCCGTGATACCCAAGTCCGGCTCCCCACAGTGGTGCCCATTGGCAACAGCCTCAAGCTGCGCGACCGAAGTCAGCACCGATTGCAGCTGTGAGCGAAGGGATGCCAAGTCAGCCCTCATCCGAACACAGCAATCGCAGTCCCTGTCCATTATAATCGATGTTGAACAACAGTTACTGAAACACGAGTCCGTGCCTAGATAACGCAAGCGAAACACGCAAAGAATGTATCAACTAACCTGTACAAATGCCTAACGACTGCGCTACAATCTGCTGAATTTACGATTACAGTAACTAAAACTGTAAATTGCACCTCCTATACGAAACTCACACGAAATTTAAATAAGAATCTACCAAGTAAGCACTAAAGCGCGATGCTGTCACTGTCAAATACTATAATACGCCCGAAATATATGAATTAAACAATGCAAGTACCCAAAAGCACGCAAAGAAATTAATTAAACTATCTAACAAATAAGTAAGCTAGGGTTATACGACTTGCTGCTGCAGCTGCTTATCCAACGGCGGCAGGGAGCACAATAACAAAGTTCTGATATTCCAGGTGGCAAATAGTGTTATTGAATTGTTGGTTTTGTCTATTTGAGCTACTTTATTGTTGTTTTTTTTCTGGTGCCTCAGTAACCCACCTTGTATCAAGCACTGCGACGGGACGGAAGTGCAAGCGGGAGCGGGTTGACGGGCGGGGGGGGGGGGGGGGGGGGGGGGAGGAAACTAGCACCTTACTGACTGGAGGCTGCCCAGCTTGCGACGGGCGCGGTAACCAGTCAATTAGACGCAATGGACTACCCCACAGACGAGAGTGAACCCTAATGCCCGCACATACATGTCTCAGTGGAAGGCTTAAAATCAGGTAGTGCGACACCCCCCCCCCCCCCCCTCGCGTTACTATCCGCACCTTTGCAGAAGCAAGCGGAATGTCCTCTCCATAGACACTGCGTCGCCTGTGATATATTTAAAAACCATGAACTTTCCCAGCAAGTTGGGTGTGCTAAAGGACGGTAAATTCACGAGTGGCCCACAGAGTGTTGGCCGCACAAGGTTTACCGCAGAACGTGGAGATTTGAGGCTTATGCGTTTTATAAAGCGGGATAGGCAGAGACTTGTGCCAGAACCCACAATAAAGCACGGTATTGGCGGGATTACAAGTGCTACAGAAAACATAGTTCAGCGCACATTGTTGAGCATGATGTACCGAAGTTGATGCATTAGCTAAACAAGCGGCAACCTTAGGCACCGACCTGGATATGCATCTTCCTTATACAGACTACTTACGTGAAGTCAAGGATCACGCAAGACAACAATGGCAGGAAATGTGGAACGTTTCTCAACAGACAAAAGGCGGTTATTACGCAGTGCTACAACCTCGGATTCCTTCACAGCCGTGGTTCATGAGGATGCATCTGGACCGATCCACGATTTCTACCATCATAAGCTCCGCTTCAATCATGCCTCTTTCCCACAATATCTACATCGGATCAACGTTTACAGTTCACCAGCACGTGACCCTGAGTCGGAAGCTGATGTCAACCACATCTTACTTATGTGCTCCAAATTTGAGCGGGAACGGTTGGTCTTTCTGAAGGCATTGCTAAGTAGGGGCTACCATCTTCCTCATTCAGCTTCTTCTCTTTTGTGTACTAAAGACGTTCGTCTATATAAAGTGATAGTTCACTTTATCAAGAGTACTGGTCACAATCTGTAGGTTTTAATTGTGTACGTAAATTATAAATATGTCTTGCTAATTAAGATATTTCAGAATTGGTGTGAATTGTAAGCCAAGGCACTTTCAATTATTTTCCAATTAAATTCAATTCAATTTTTAAAACATTATGTACAAACCTGTAGTAGTTAAGCTTTTTATTCTTGTAAATATGCATTTCTGTATTTGTTTATTCAATTATGTGTACATTGTCACTATGTGTTCCCGATGGCTAAATTGAGTACACACTCAAAGGCAAAAAAAAAAAAAAAATTACCCGTTCCGTGCTCCCATGTGAGTGCCAACCATTACTGTGGTTAAAGGATCATCGAGACTGGGCCGTGGTTCAATGGAGACCGCTCATTTCGTTAGACGATCACGTTTCTTGTTATACCAGGTCGATGATCGTGTCAGCCTATGCCACGTGAACGGGTGCTCGAAAGATACATCAGCTTCATAACATCATGCTATGAGGGGCATTCACCTGGGCTTCCGCGGGACGTATGGTAGTAATCGAAGACACCATGACAGCTGTACACAAGGTTAACTTTACAATGCAACACCATCTCTTCATACTTTATTTTTTCTCCTACGACGGCGTCTTCTAACAGGATAAACGTGAGTGTCACGAGGTCGAACGCGTGCTGCAGTGTTTTGCGTAGCTCACTGTGAACTCACGTTGATGTCTTCACAACCAAATCAGTCTCATCTGGGTCCAATGGAACACAACTAGAAAGGTATCGGGCGCCAGTTCCGCGTTCACAAACGACCGCCTCTGCAGTAATGCGAATTACTTAACATCTGCTTACGCAGATAGTCGCACATACACTCCAGGAAATTGAAATAAGAACACCGTGAATTCATTGTCCCAGGAAGGGGAAACTTTATTGACACATTCCTGGGGTCAGATACATCACATGATCACACTGACAGAACCACAGGCACATAGACACAGGCAACAGAGCATGCACAATGTCGGCACTAGTACAGTGTATATCCACCTTTCGCAGCAATGCAGGCTGCTATTCTCCCATGGAGACGATCGTAGAGATGCTGGATGTAGTCCTGCGGAACGGCTTGCCATGCCATTTCCACCTGGCGCCTCAGTTGGACCAGCGTTCGTGCTGGACGTGCAGACCGCGTGAGACGACGCTTCATCCAGTCCCAAACATGCTCAATGGGGGACAGATCCGGAGATCTTGCTGGCCAGGGTAGTTGACTTACACCTTCTAGAGCACGTTGGGTGGCACGGGATACATGCGGACGTCCATTGTCCTGTTGGAACAGCAAGTTCCCTTGCCGGTCTAGGAATGATAGAACGATGGGTTCGATGACGGTTTGGATGTACCGTGCACTATTAAGTGTCCCCTCAACGATCACCAAAGGTGTACGGCCAGTGTAGGAGATCGCTCCCCACACCATGATGCCGGGTGCTGGCCCTGTGTGCCTCGGTCGTATGCAGTCCTGATTGTGGCGCTCACCTGCACGGCGCCAAACACGCATACGACCATCATTGGCACCAAGCCAGAAGCGAGTCTCATCGCTGAAGACGACACGTCTCCATTCGTCCCTCCATTCACGCCTGTCTCGACACCACTGGACGCGGGCTGCACGATGTTGGGGCGTGAGCGGAAGACGGCCTAACGGTGTGCGGGACCGTAGCCCAGCGTCATGGAGACGGTTGCGAATGGTCCTCGCCGATACCCCAGGAGCAACAGTGTCTCTAATTTGCTGGGAAGTGGCGGTGCGGCCCCTACGGCACTGCGTAGGATCCTACGGTCTTGGCGTGCATCCGTGCGTCGGTGCTTCCGGTCCCAGGTCGACGGGCACGTGCACCTTCCGCCGACCACTGGCGACAACATCGATGTACTGTGGAGACCTCACGCCCCACGTGTTGAGCAATTCGGCGGTACGTCCACCCGGCCTTCCGCATGCCCACTATACGCCCTCGCTCAAAGTCCGTCAACTGCACATACGATTCACGTCCACGCTGTCGCGGCATGGTACCAGTGTTAAAGACTGCGATGGAGCTCCGTATGCCACGGCAAACTGGCTGACACTGAGGGCGGCGGTGCACAAATGCTGCGCAGCTAGCGCCATTCGACGGCCAACACCGCACACCGGTGTCAATGTGTTCTTTTTTCCATTTCCAGGAGTGTATTTCCGGATACCTTCCAAGGACTTTTCGAATGCATCCACGAAAAATCGGTGTACTGTGTACCAAAATTGAACCAATACACTATTAAGTAGATGATCGGAACGCTTTGGGTCATCTGTTTATTACAGAATTGCAACTTATCACTATCATAATTTATCTTATACCTATAAGAAGCAATGAAGGAAGTGGTTGAAATTTCGAAATGGGAATAAAAGTGCAAGACTGAGGCTAAGCAATTTTCGCAAACTGCACTGAAGTGCCAAAGAAACTAGTATAGGCACGCGTATTCAAATACAGAGATATGTAAACAGGCAGAATACGGCAACTCCTATATACGTCAACAAGTGTCGGGCACAGATGTTAGATCGGTTACTGCTGCTACAATGGCATGTTATCAAGATTTAAGTGAATTTGAACGTGGCGTTATAGTCGGCGCACAAGCGATGGACCGGTCTGTGTGGCCGAGCGGTTCTAGGTGCTTCAGTCTGGAACCGCGCGGCCGCAACGGTCACAGGTTCGAATCCTGCCTCTGGCATGGACGTGTGTGATGTCCTTAGGTTAGATAGGTTTAACTAGTTCTAAGTTCTAGGGGACTGATGACCTCAGATGTTAAATCCCATAGTGCTCAGAGCCATTTGACCCTCTTTTTTTTTATTTATTTATTTTTTTTTTTTTTTTACAAGCAATGGAACGCAGCATCTCCGAGGTAGCGATAAAGTGGAAATTTCACGAGCGTACTGTGAATATCAGGAATCCAGTAAAACATTAAATCTCCTACTTCGCTGCGGCCGGAAAAACTTCCTGCAAGAACGGGATCAACGCAGACTGAAAAGAATCGTTGAACGAGACAGAAGTGCAACCCATCCACAAACTGCTGCACATTCAATGCTGGGTCATCAGTAACTGTCATCGTACGAACCATTCAACGAAACCTCATCCATATGCGCTTTCGGAGCTGAAAGCCCACTAGTGTAACCTTGATGACTGCGCGAAACAAAGCTTTACTCCTCGCATGGGCCCGTCAACGGCAGCATTGTGGGAACATGTTGCCTGGTCGAACTCGTCTTGTCTCAACTTGTATTGAGCGGATGGATGTGTACGGGTATAGAGACAACCTCATGAATGCATGGACCCCGCATATTACCAGCTGATGGAGACTCTGTATTGGTGTGGGGGGTGTGCTGTTTGACTGATATGGGACCCTGATACGTCTAGATACGACGTACGTAAGCGTCCAGTCTGATCACCTGCACCCATTCATGTCGACTGTCCATTCCGATGGACTTTGGCAATTCCAGAAGGAGAATGCGATACCCCACACGTTCAGAACAACTACACAGTGGCTCAAGGAACACTTTTCTGACTTCCGTTGTCCACCAAACTCCCCAGATATAAACATTATTGACCATATCTGGGATGCTCTGCAACGTGAAGTTCAGAAGAGATCTCCACTCCCTCTTACTCTAACGGATTTATGGACAGTCCTACAGGATTCGTGATGTCAGTTCGCTCCAGCACTTCTTCAGACATTAGTCGAGTCCATGCCACGTCGAGTTGCGGCACCTCTGCGTGCTCGCGTGGGCCCTACACGATATTAGGCAGGTGTGCCAGTTTCTTTGGCTCTTCAGTGTATATCGTCTTTCTAGCCGGAAGTAAAGAGCGTCTAAAAAACTTGTTGAAAGTAGTAGACAGCTTACTTCACGCAGACTGTGAGTTAAGGATAAACGCAGCTAAGATGAATGCGATGAAGAGTAGTAGAAAAGGAAGTAATGAGTTGCTCAAAGTCAAAATTTGCAAATATAAGTACGAGACGCTATGAGAGAATTCACTCATCCAGTATGCAGGATTACACAAGATGAGGAAAGCGAAGAAAGCAAAAGATGCGGATTGAGGTTGATCAAGAATGCTTTCTTCAGTTAAATACCTCTAGTGATGTCAAACATTGATACGGATAGGTAGAAGAACTTCCTGGAAGTGTTCGTATTAAATGGGGACGTAATGCACAAATGAAGAAATATTAAAAACGAGTCAACGGAGGATCCTTAACATAAGAAGAGTCGTGTTAGTGGGGTATATCTAACTGCATGCAAAAATAATTAACCATGGCGCTGGAAAAACAATAGAGGGAAGTACAGTAGACTAAGGCAAAGTCTAGAATATACGAACACGTTACACATTACGTTGGGTGTAGTAGTCACGTAAAGATAAAAATATTAGCACAGCATAGGAAAATACAGAAGGATGGAATTAAACAAGACGAAAAACTGGTTGCTTGGTAGAAAGTGAATGAAATTGTAATTCCTAGATATAACTCTCGCAAGGAGAATAGTCATGCAGCAGCATCTTAAATTTTCTTCTGCGTCCTTTGCAATTATAATGCAGAAGGTTTTACCTATTGAAAAGTATTCCATTAGTCAAGTTTAGCAGCTTCCGAAAGTCATGGGTCACAGTTACATTAGCATAACTCGTGAGCGGCCTGCCTCTGACTGCAGTTGTTTGTAAACTGATTTATTTTGCGGCTTTCTCAGCTGAATCTCATGCCCTCTATCTTTAGGTGGGCTGCATGAATACAATTACCCGCATAAATCACGAGGGATAAAGGGGGCGTTAGTGTTTCACGGTGCACGGAAAGCCCATTTAGCGTTTGCCCTTCTGATTGTGAACTGTAATTGAATCAGAAGCAGTTTGCTGTGGACGCGCTCGACCGCCGGATTTCACAATCGTCTGAGCTGCGCGTGTCTTCCCGTGGCATTCCTCTAGGTCGCTGAACTTCCGTGTCACAACTGACTGACACTGTTACACAATTCATATCATCTGTTACTTTAACAGACACTTGTTTCGAGTTTATAATACATTAACAGCCATCGTAAGTGACTGCGAATGTAATGATTATTTTTACTCAAATTTTATCCCGTTTCAGAATGCTGAAGATAACGCTTGGCATTCACAGAAATTGCAACTTGTGTTAAAATTTCAATTACCCGCCGATTTTTATGCAAACTATATCAAATGCATTTACAAGGTCGATGACTGACTGTTGTTGCACGCGGGGAAGCCTTTGGCTCATAATCTAAATTTTCATGTAAACTTCAGTTGTACGCGACGTGTTTTAACACCATATTAGTTTATTCTTGTAATTTTCTGATTTATTTGATACCTGAAAACTATAAGGACGATAAAAAGTTTCCTTCTGAGGCTTTGCTGCAGCGTCTTGCAACATAATGCGATTCCGATGCGTGTATGTAAGCAGCGACATTTAGGAAAGGAATTAATAGGGCCCCGCGAGCATGCAGAAAGGTCGCAACACGACGTAGCATGGTCTCGACTAGTATCTGAAGTAGTGCTGGAGGGAATTGACACCACGAATCCTGCAGGGCTGTTCATAAAATTTATGAGAGTAGAGGAAGTGGAGATCTGTTCTGAACAGCACGTTGCAAGGCATCCCACATATGCTCACTAATGTTCATGTCTGGGAAGTTTGGTGACAGTGGGTGTTTAAACTCAGAAGAGTGTTCCTGTAGCAATTCTGGACGTGTGGGATGTCGCATTGTCTTGATGGAATTGCTCATGTCCGTCGCAATCACAATTAACATGAATGAATGAAGGTGATCAGACAGGATGCTCACGTACTTGTCACCTGTCAGAGTCGCATCTAGACTTGTCAGAGGTCCCATATCACACTAACTGCATGCGCCCCACATGTTACAGAACCTCCACCAGCTTGAACAGTCCTCTGCTGACATGCAGGGTCCATGGATTCTCTGCACCTGTACACATCCATCTGCTCGATGCAATCTGAAACGAGACTCGTCCGACAAGGCAACATGTTTGCAGTCATCAACAGTCCGATGTCGGTCTTGACGGTCACAGGCGAGGCCTGCAGTCATCAAGGGTACACGAGTGAGCCTTCGGGTCCGAAAGCGCATATCGATGATGTTTCGTTGAATGGTTCGCACCCTGACACTTGTTGATGCCCCAGAATAGAAATCTGCAGCAATCTGCGGAAGGTTTGCACTTCTGTCAAGTCTCTTCAGTGGTTCGTTCCGGCAGCAGCGATGTCAGAGATTTGAAGTTTTACCGAATTCCTGATATTAACTGTACACTCGTGAGATGGTCGTACGGGAAAATCCCCACTTCATCGCTACCCCGGAGACGCTTTGTCCTATCGCTCGTACGCCAGCTATAACACCGCGTTCAAACTTACATATCTCCGTATTTGGAAACATATGCTTATACCAGTTTCTTCGGCGCTTCAGTGTATTTCCGGTTGCGCTTAAAACCTTGTTTAAGTTGCGTGTTCGAATCGGGTCACAAAAAAACACGATGAGACGGAAAATCAGTTACTTTTGAACACTAGTAATTCGGTTTCAATAACTGAGTTAATCAAAGACGTTGTTCACCGTACGTTTCTCGACTTACACATGATGCGTTTCCTGAGTGTTTCATTTGGGCAGTGTCGACCCTCTGCGTTGATCGGAGTGTGGAGAGCCGTTTCACCACGCTCGTTCGCCTTCAGAAAAACTGACCGCATCAGTACTGACAGCCTCAGTTTGCACATTAATTTGTCATAGTATGGGACACCTCTCATCCTAAACCATTCTCATCCACAATTACGTTGGGCTGCGTAATTTGTCTTTGAACCACAGTTAAAGATCTCCATACCAATGTCACTCTGATTATTCGGTGCGTAATTATAGATATGCAATCTCCGAGATAAGTTCAGCAATAAGGTCAAAAATAGAGCTGAGTGCGTGAGAAATAAAGCTTATGATGTAGGTAAGATGGAGGAGGTAAATGTTTTGGAGTGTAATTGTGAAGACGGATTACATTTTCTACTGTCGGTAGTAGGTAGAGTGAACTGATCGCGTAGGTTGGATTATCGTCTGGATGTACACCAAGTCTGTTGCCTAAATTTGCTGGAATATATAGTATATGATCGATCGCAGGTATGTTACCGTACAGAAGATTGATGAAGTGTCAGTGGTGGAGAGAATTGGTGGGTTTTCGCAGTTTTTTTGCAGGTGATCGTTGTTTGTGGAACACAAATGGCGAGATAGCCAGGAAAATTGATCCCTGCGCATTTAGTTGTACATCAGAGCACCACTGTGTAGCAAATGGTTAACAATAAATAAGAATTTCGGAAATGCGCGGCGAGATATTTTGGGCTAAAATCATTTCAGACGTAAGTTTAGGTCGGGATAGAAATTTTGTTCTGCTTATATTTCACCTGGAATGTCGAACTCCTTGGATGGAGTCTTTAAAAAAAGATGATTAATAGCTGGTATTTGGAGGTGTCTTGGGTGTAAGGGTATTTTACAGGAATGAGTAAAGTATGTAGACCAACGATGATGATCGCAAAGTATTGTAGTATGGAAGTGACCAGCTGTGGATTTGATTGTGGCTAAGCCCTAACGATGCATGATTTGGGTTACGTAAACAAGTAATTCTTCAGCTTTATATGTATGTATGTCTTTTAATGGTGTTATATGTATGTAGATAGTTTCATGGGATTAGTTTCCATGCGGCAGTTCGGGGGAGGGGGGAAGGGAGGGGCTAGATAATAGTGTCCTGAGTCCATGGGTCGAAATTAGATCCTCACTGGTATTCGTACGGGTTTCAGCGCTCTCCGCACTGGATGGTGATTGTGCGATAGGGAATGGTAGCTTGTCTACTTCCTGAGGATAATTCAGAACTGATGGAAAGTGTTCGGACTGTCGACGATGCAGTGCTGCAAAATGGTTCAAGTCATACCTCGCTAACAGGAAACAAAGGGTGTCAGTGCAAGGGACTAGTGAATTAAGTCATCAGTCATCATCAGAATGGGAAGAAATTACATGTGGTGTCCCACAAGGATCCATCTTAGGGCCATTGCTTTTTCTTGTCTACATTAATGATCTCTCATCAGTTACACTGCCAGAAGCAGAGTTCATTTTGTTTGCAAATGACACAAGTATTGCAATAAATAGTATGTCGAGTGTAGTTCTAGAAAGATCTGCTAATGATATTTTCATGGATATTAATAAATGGTTTAAAGTCAACTCACTGACATTAAACTTCGAATAGACTCACTATATGCAATTCAGAACCTGTAAGAGCTTTCCACCCAGCATATGCATAAAGTACGAAGAAGATCAGATAGAAGAGGTTGACAGTCTTAAATTCCTTGGATTAAAACTTGATAATAAGTTCAGTTGGGAGGAGCACACCACAGAACTGCACAAACGCCTTAACAAATCTGTGTTTGCAATTCGAGTGTTAGCAGACATAGGCGACATAAAAGTGAAAAAGCTTGCATACTTTGCCTACTTTCATTCCATAATGTCATATGGTATAATATTTTGGTGTAACTCTTCAAGTCAAACAAAAGTTTTCAGAGTCCAAAAGCGTGTAATACGTATTATTTGTGGAGTAAACGCACCGACGTCTTGTAGAAACCTCTTCAAAGAACTGGGTATACTAACTACTGCCTCTCAGTATATTTACTCCTTAATGAAATTTGTCCTAAATAATATATCTCTTTTTCCAACAAACAGCTCAGTTCATACATACAATACCAGGAACAAAAATGATCTGCATAAGGACTTAAAAGCACTTACTTTAGTTCAAAAAGGGGTCCACTACTCAGGAACACTCATCTTCAATAATTTGCCAGCAAACATAAAAAATTTAGTTACAAATAGAGATCAGTTTAAAAGGAGCCTGAAAGACTTACTAGTAGCCAACTCCTTCTACTCCATTGACGAATTTTTTAATAGAAACAAATGATGTGTTGTATATATTTATACTATTATTATTGTTATTTCAGCTTTAAAAAAATAAAAATAAAAAAGGTGACATGTTCCACATCCACGAGGATCTCCTCAACACGGATCTATGGAACGAAAATTAATCTAATCTAATCTAATCTTGTTACACATGACAATGCATTTATGGCTGCTGATTCTGCTAGCGATATTGGTGTCGGTGCAAAATCTTAAGGTTGGTTAGCGGGCTAGTCTGTAGGTAGCTCGAGAAGGTGTATGACAAGGCAGAGTCGAATGTTCTGATGTCTGGACGGTGAGGTGTCTAAAGAGAACAAGAAGATATGTGGCGTGATGAATTCTATGTAGTGTCCCGTGTATAGACTGAGGATGCAGGTTATAGGATAGAACAAGTAACAGGGGTAGTACCTGGAAGAGCCAGCCATCGATCATGGTCCAAAGGGAGAGTGAAAAAGAGGTAGAGAGAGGTGTGTAGGTACAGATACGAATGGCTGAAGTCCAGCGGCTGAGGTCCAGCGGCTATAGCTGTTACCATTCCCTCAAACGCAGGTGTCGGTGACGACAAGCAACGAAGCCCCCAGTCGGTGCGAGTTAAGTCGGCGCATGGCAATGGCTGCCATTCGTCTGTGGGGAAGAATGCTGTTGCTGGCGGCTACCTCCATAGCGACGGCGAAGATAGAGTTTTATAGATGACATGCAAATAAGGCACAAGAGAGCGACTACTAATAGAATATAATGTAACAAGTTATCTCGAAATATTGTGAGATCAGTCAAATGTCTGCTGTATAGTAACATATTTAATTGTAGTTTTGTTTAATATAAATATACCAATAACTAGTAGTAGGATAGCAAGTCCACCTCCAAACAGTTTTGATGATCCATGCTTTTCCGAGTGGCTAGCTAGTTGGATAGTTAATTACAATCATAATATTAAATGTTATTTAGATAAATAATATGAAGTAGATTAGCTATTAAACCAATACGGAGCTGTATTGGCTGCAGACTTAACTATACGTTCGACAATCGAAAGACTTTTTCTAGCTGTATGCGGCGCAACATTTAGACGAGAATAAGGTGGTATCAGAAGGAGGGTGTTCGATTCGAGCCCCTAAGACTTTTTTCTAGCTGTATGCGGCGAAACATTTAGACAAGAATCAGGTGGTATCAGAAGGAGGGTGTTCCATTCGCGCACCGTATCCATACAGGAACCAAACGTAGGTGCCTTGTGTGAGACCGAGATGAAGTAAGTATAAATGCCACGAAGGAATCGTTCATCTGTGCCCCATATTAAGTTCAAGACAACAGTGTCCACTAACAAAGGTAAAATCACAGTCTCTGCATTGGGGAGACCATGAATGCTACTAGTTACTCCGCCACGACGGAACAGGAAAATCACCAGGCTTGCTTACGAAAGGTATCGCGTAATTGCATGACAATGATAAGCTTCACACGGTCTCGTTTGCCCATGATTTGTTCCGACATTTCCTATAGATTGATTTTGAACACCCTGCGTACACTCCGGATGTCACTCCAAATATGTTTCATCTCTTCCGGCCGTTAAATAAGCACCTCGCTTGATGCCACTTCAGAAGCGATGCTGACTTTCAGAATATTATTGTTATGTGGCCGCTCGACCATGTAATGTAATCGCCAATCACGATTTATACACCTTTTAAATTCACCGTCCTATCCAATAAGGATCAATTGGCAACATTATCTCTTTATGCGAATGATTTATAGTTTGAATGATATAAGTAAAACGGTTGTATGTATTCATATAAGGAACATCCGTTTAAACAGAAATTTAATCGAATAACACTAATTTCACTATTTTTGTACATAACCCACTTGTTATCTTGTGCAATTACATTTGTTGTTACTATTATTAAGATGGTTAGTTAAACATTCAAATCAACTTCAGAAAGACTTACCGATTAAGTGACTCTATTCCTAGAGTTTTCTCTGCAGCATGTATTATCTTTGTACTTCATTTCTCGCAGTTAACGGGAAGACAGTGTATATGCTGTGCTGTGAGTTGTACTTGTTACGTTGTTACTCCGCACAGTAGCTAGACATTTGCACTTGCAATACTGAACACGTGCGACAAGTTTAATCAAACTATATAACAAACCCAATAAGCACTTTCACAGCACTGGACTTACTGGGACTAAACCTAGAAGAAGCCATAACAGAAACCATCGGAAAGATGAGTTAATACAATTATGAATATTCATAAAAGATTACAGTTCTAATCTTAATCTCTGCTTTGTTTCTGCTTTTTACAGAACTAAAAATCATTTACACAAATCACTTGACTGTGGAAAAAGCTAGATTTGCAAACAGCGTCCTAATACCTAGTTTAATTATCGTAAAAAAAACGATTATGTTGGAAACTGGATCCTGGCTTTTTTGTGCTAGTTTCGAAAGACTTATTTACCAATGCAACAAATGCTTAGACGACCGTTATGACTTTGTATCAGTGCTTTGGCAACTACGAGTATCTCTTAAAATTTTTTGAATAAACTTTTTCTCGCGGAGGACTTGTCACCTTACTTTACGGGCAGCGCAGATCAGAGATGATTACACAGACGATGAACTGCATCTCCGGCACGTGACAATATACCATGATGCCGGCAACAAACAATGTTTAGTTACCTAGTTTTTGACAGTTAGATGAAGATTTGGCAGCCTTACGCAGCTATGACTGTAATTTAAGATGCTTTCTGAGAAGGTGTATAATAGTATTCTATCCTTTTGTCTCATGTATCACTGCCTGTACGAAAACTACTACATAATATATATATCAAAACACTTATATAGTGTAGTGTGTAGCCGTCAGTTTTTTCTTGACTGAGGATTGGGGGGGGGGGGGGGAGCGGCGAGTAAGGGTAGAGGGGAGGGGGAGAAGGTGGGGCAGGCGGGGATGGAGTTTGTACAGCCAGCAGCGGAAGGAAGTTCCATCCAACACCAAATATATTCCGGGATGGGGGGAGGGCTACTGTTGCCAATGAAAGGAATAATATGCAGAGAAAGTACACTTATTAATGCGTTGCATAAATAAAGGTTAAATTACTTTATAAAGATGAGGTAGTAAGTCATCACCATACTCGATAGATCAGTAGTACGACGTCTATCGAAATGATACAGGATGAGTTAGTTCACCGGATATTACACATTTGTATATTTACTTTGCTTATCTGTATGCTAAACATTTACAAATTACCATAGCAAATAGTCTTCAACTAAATAAAAGGAACTGTATTAGCCTTAGACGTTCCTGATGTTACTAATGAAATTAAATTTAACAACAACAGTAAAATCAGTTTATCCTCTATACCGTAGACACTACTGGTTTTTTATTAAAACGTCATCGATAAAAATTTTAAATTTCATTTCTTAACATTTCATTTTATTGAACAAATAATGACAGCATTTTACTGCTTCCTTTCTGAGCCACTGATACCTTTAATCAAGAGCTATGAAGTACAAGTAGTGATGAGCTACGTATGACGCACATCGGTATTGAAGCTGCAGTTATAATGTTTAAAGCCCTAGAGAAGGACTGTAGCTGTAGTATTCTCATTTTTTGCGTTTTTGTGATGATTTCTTTCGTTCTCTGTTCCAGAAAATTGTATTTTTGGAGAAATCATTAAATACTTCATTCGAATAATGGTAGCTATGCTACAAAATAAACAGTTTTTTTTGCAAAAATCATGCTCGCAAAGTTTTTCATTAATGTAATGAAGTCTTGTGAGACCTTAGTTTCTCCCGGCGCATACAGTGTTCAAATGACTTATGGGAATGCAGCCGGGGTCGTCATCGACAACCGCCGATATTTCAACGTGAGCACACCCTGCCATTTTCAACGCAAAACTGCAGCACCCACCCACCCACCCTCCCACCCACCCACATACACACACACACACACACACACACACACACAAAACGGTTCAAATGGCTCTGAGCACTATGGGACTTAACATCTGAGGTCATCAGTCACCTAGAACTTAGATCTACTTAAAACTAACTAACCTAAGGACATCACACACACCCATGCCCGAGGCAGGATTCGAACCTGCGACCGTAGCAGCGCGCGGTTTCGGAATGAAGCGCCTAGAAACGCTCGGCCACAGCGGGCGGCACACACACACACACACACACACACACACACACACACACCTATAACCACTAGTGCTATCACAAGCCAAAGATGACCACGTAGGAAATTATCGAAAGTATCGACAGTGAAATTAACAAGCAACGGCTGAAGTAGCCTAAACACTGTCCCCCTGTTCTTTGTTTTTTTTTTTTTTTTTTTTTTTTTGAGGAGTGAGAGAGCAGGATTCTAAGCAGAGTTCAAACAAAACCGTCTTCTCTATTTATAACATTACTAATTTAATTTCCACATCTTCCTTAATAACACTATCCCAATAGCTGTAAATGCATGCCTGAATCTCCATGTTGTTATGTTCCATAGGATGACCGGTGTAAAGACTATGTTCTAGCGACCAGTACTACGAAGAGATGGATGGAGTTGCGACGGAAAGCGCGTTGTCACCTATTATCACCACTTATTTATGTAAAATTTTGAAGAAGGTCCCTTGGAGTTGGCGGTTTTGAGACAGGTGTCTTTTGTAAGATACGTAGGCGATACGTTTATTGTTTCGCCTCACGGCAGTGGTAATTTGAGTGACTTTTTCGAACACTTGAATTCAATCCACCCGAACATTCGTTTCACGATGGAGGTGGAGAAGAATGGTTGTCTTCTGTTCCTTGATGTTGGTCAGGAGAAAGGTAGATGTTACGTTGGGACATGCTGTTTATAGGAAGCCAACTGACATTGACTTGTATCTGCAAGCTGACAGTTGTCATCCTCCGGCTCACCTTGAAGGGATACTTCGTATCTTGGTTCACAGAGCGCATGTCATCTCGGACCATGAGAGTTTGTCAGCTGAGTTAGCCCATCTCGAAGTCACCTTTCGTCAGAATGATTACATTGAAAGGCAGATTAGACGTGCGTTGCGCTATCGACAGATTGTAACTGTGCACCGGATGAAAGATGGTAGTACCGAGGTGGCACTGAAGCCCACGACTTTTTTGCCTTACCCAGGGGAATTTCGAACAGGATTTGTCTTTTTTTGCGGAAATATTATGTGAAGTGGTTTTTCCGACTACCACCTAAGATCAGGCTCTCTTTAAGTTCCGTAAAGGATGATTTTGGTTTTCGTAATGCGGGTGTCTACCGTAATTTCTTGCAGTTGTGGCATGTCATGCATCGGTCAGACAATCAGGACTGTGGAGGACCGACGTACTGAGCATTAGCGGTACACACGCTTACAGCAGCCCAACATGCTGCAGAACTATGTCTTGACACCGGTCATCCTATGGAATACAACAACACAGAGATTCTGGTATGCACTTAGACCTATTGGGATAGTGTCATTTAGGAAACTATTGAAATTAAATTTGCAAGTAACCTTACAATTAGAGATGGTGGCTTTTGTTTGAATTCTGCATGGAGTCCTGCTCTCTCACTTCTCAATAAACAGATTGACGTGATTCTGGCTACTTCACCCGTTGATTTTTAATTAGATTGTGGATAATTTCTGACGTGGTCAGCATCTTTGGTTAGTGATGGCACTAGTGTTCACAGCGCGAGCGCCCATTTGTATGTGTGTGTATTTGTGTGTGTGTGTGTGTGTGTGTGTGTGTGTGTGTGTGTGCTTGTGTGTGTGTGTGTGTGATCTTTACGGAGTTTCTAAGAGAACTGAGGTTTTAAATTCGCTTGCACAGGGCTTACTTGTTGCAGTTTTGCCTTAAAAATGGCTGGGATTGCTCCTGTCAAAGTATCGGGGGTTGTCGACGACGTCATCCCGCTGCATTCGAGTAAGTTATTTGAATAATGAGGTCTTCCTTGACAAGGAAGATTGAGATGATAGTAATCTCTTTAAAGACCGACTACGTAGCTGAGGTAGCACGAAAACGTGCGTTTGCTAAATACTATCATTCATGCACAACATATTACATACGAGGAAGGACACTAGTAACTGACGACGTAGCCCTATCCTCAGCCAGTGCAGTTTCTTCTCATATGTAAATAGTTCTTTTAAAACATGTTTTAAATACTTTTTCATAGATAATATAAGAAGTTATTAGAACTTCCTTTTTAAATGAAATATGGCCTTACATTAGACGTAGAGCTGTTTAGTCATATGCCAAATGTTAGCAACAAAGTGGGTCTATTCCTAAATGGCGCTACAAAGTCTACCAGAAACCCAGCTATGCCTGTCAGGCCTCTTCGCTGGGTTTAAAACTTTTACCAGTCACGTATTTTATTTCTTATTTTCTTTTTTAGATGTGGCAATAACAGAAAGATAGAGAGAGCTGAATCTTATAAGTGGGGTTCAGACTACCAGTTTGTCAAATCCATTAGTATTCCCACAACCAAAATAATCATAATAGCGGTTCGCGAAATAAAAAAAATTGTTAATTTTTGGTATTTCCAGTGGGTCCAAACTGCTAAGGCCATCCGTCCGTAGACTTACACACGACGTAAGCTAACTTAAAGTAACTTCCGCTAAGGACAACACACACACCCATGCCCGTGGGAGGACTCGAACCTCCATCGGAGGAAGCCGCTCGAACCGTGGCACGGCGCCCAAGACTTCATGGCTACCCCGCGCAGCTACTCGAAATCAGCGGATTTTTTTTAGAATATTGCAAATAATTCAACATAATTTGTTTACGCGTTATATGATTTTGATCAGCATTAACCCATTATGATACTCATATTACAGATATCTTTCTGACCATTAAGTTTTCACTTTAGTGTCCTTCGTGATCAGTATAAAGTGTCAGGTATTTATACACCTATAATCCCCCACTACCCAGGGCCATCATATTAGGTTACTTTTTTTAATGTTTTTGTGTGTGGTTTAAATTTTTGGATGTCCTTCATCAGCATCGACTGCAAATGTAGTCAGAACTGTGCGTCTAGCCGGCCGTTGTGACCAAGCGGTTCTAGGCGCTTCAGTCTGGAGCCGTGCTGCTGTTGCGATCGCAGGGTCGAATCCTGCCTCGGGCATGGATGTGTGTGATGTCCTTAGGTTAGTTACGTTTACGTAGTTCTAAGTCTAGGGGACTGATAACCTCACATGTCCCTTAGTGCTTAGAGCCATTTGAGCCGTTTTTGAACTGTGGGTCTGTTTCTTAACTCATGGAAATGGTTAATCAAACTTTTTGTGACCCTTAGGTAAGTGTGGGGGAATTTCTATTACTTATAAAACAACAAAAAACAATAAAAGGTTATCAACTGGAATAGAACATACAAAACGAGAGTGTACAAACAAAACTACTTCGCATTTCTCGCAACACTTGAGAAAATATGCTGCTGCGAATGGCAAAGACAACATTCAATTGATATCGACGCCATCTCTGTGCGACACCCTAACAGAAAGCGCTGGTAGCGCTCCTGGCGGCTGCTTCTGTAACGTTCTCGCTTCTCGCTGCCAGAGGCGCTCAGTCTACTTTGAGTGCCGCAGCTCCTCGCTGCTGCACACGATGGGTGCAGACCGTGGTGAACCGTTCTGGGCAGTATTTAATGCACTGGCTGTCTCGCCCCCTTAGACATATACATCCGTAGCGACTAGCTTAAGGCATCGAAATATGCGTTGTGATTAAATTGCCTTTGTTCACTAACAAGTAAGTAATACTGCTGACTTCATCGTATGACTATACATAGCGTGAGTCAGCTGCCCCTGTCACTTTCGTTTTATGCAACCCGCAGTGCTGTCCTTCATAAACTAGGCGCAAGATTTCAACATTCCTTCGCTCGCTACGCGCAAACTGTGAGTCCTACTGAAACAAATGGGCAGGACCTTTATGTAGGAAATTCAGTGTAGTTAGTTATTCGAGAAGAACGTACAAAAGTAGCCTTGAAAAGCACATCCCCCCCCTCCCACCCCCCCCCCCCCCCACCCCACCACGCTCAGCCCTCAGCATGACGGATGTTCGTGTCGCTCCCTGCTAACACTGTACAAATATTTTCGAGTACTCGCACTATTTCCGATACTCGACATATTTGGGCTCTATTGACTGGACCCTTACGCCATCAACATAGTCGGCTACTTCGTTACCAATATTAATTTAAACGTGTTCTTGAGGGTAATGAAAGACAAACAGCTTTTGTAAACGTTACACTAAAACTAATTACGTTGACAATTCGAACCAAACTTAACTCTTACATGCAGAATGTTTTCGTAGTCAGAAGGCCTCACGAATACAAAGATATAATTGATTATTTCTACTGTTAAAATTCACAAAGTTATTAGGTAAATTTGCACGAATGTCAATTTTAAAATTTGTAAGTGTTCTGCTAAGCCCGTGGCGTAATAAGGTCAGTCAATAAAGACTGAAAAAAGGTCGAATGTGTGGAAGCAATTCGTACAGTCGCAAATATTAGTGCAGTGGTAGTGGGGAATGCCACGAACAACATACTAGAAATACTGAACGATGGGGGCTGTGTGTGGGAATGAAAAACTCGCGCGTGATTTCAGAAGGCCAGCTATAAAACAGCGGGTTGCAGAAAACAACAGCGATAGAGACTGCTGATTCGCTGCATATATACCTAACTTCACCAAAACATTTAGCACTTTTGCCTTACCGAGCATCTGCAATACCTCTACGTTGTGCTGAATGATTCCTAATTCACACTTTGCTGCGTCCCATGAGCACTTATAAACTTGATTTGTGTGATCGCAGTACCCGTAGACATTGTACAATTATTTAAGGTATTTCAAATCTGTCTTTGCAACTCCTGGAAAATATACATTTATTTTGCCGTATGCGTTTTGTTTTATCCATTTCAAACATTGTCAGTGACAGCACTTGGCCGGCCGCGGTGGTCTCGTGGTTCTAGGCGCGCAGTCCGGAACCGTGCGACTGCTACGGTCGCAGGTTCGAATCCTGCCTCGGGCATGGATGTGTGTGATGTCCTTATGTTAGTTGGGTTTAAGTAGTTCTAAGTTCTAGGGGACTAATAACCACAGCAGTTGAGTCCCATTGTGCTCAGAACCATTTGAACCATTTTGACAGCACTTTCCTCTGGTATTCGCTTGCACGTGGAAGTGGCGTATCCATACACTCTTTGCATGTGCTTTTAGCATAGACGTTTTTGCTATAAGTGTACTTTGGCTTGCAACACTACACATTGTCGTAAACAAACTTAACTGGTGCAATATTTTGTTGCATCTTACTTGAAGATATCGCTGGTGCTGTAAATCAAAGTGAAATTAGGCGAAGACATCAGCACCAAACGTAGAAATACCTGGAATACGTGCATGCAGACGCCACTTCCAGAAGTCAGTGGCAATCAGACAAAATTCCTGTCACTGATGATGTTTTAAATGAACAAACCGATACGCGTATCGCAAAGTAAGTAGCACTTTTACTGACAGCAAAGACGGATTCGAACTTTAAAAAGAAGAAAAAAATCACTTAAAAGTCCTTTCTGCTTGACCACTATAAATACACACTACCTTTTCTGACTTGTATTCTGTACGACTGTCTCCAAGAACTCGCTTTCGATATTGTCGAAGCTAATCGGAAATTTAAAATTGATCTTATCGCTTACTTGCAATTCATTTTCACATTACATTTATCGAAGTATTGTCCTTTTACGGCTATTATTATTCTCTCATGATGATTCATTTATATCTACCATTTCTGTCCATTGTTCTATAACCCTAATTACTTTGTGTAATTTCTACATCTTATTGCCGCCTTTAAGGATCCTACTAACTTTAGCTTACTTGTGTCTATTTTCCTTTGCGATTTGCTTTAACATATTCAATGTCTCGATAGCCTTGCACCACTCGAGTGAAAGTTTCAATAAAATCTATAATACCAATTTAAGATTCGCCCGTTCATATCGTTTAGGTAGGCATGAAGTCAGTTATACCCTTCCAGAAATAAGTGCCTGTGTTCGAATTCACCTTACCCAGCAAAAGGGTCTGAATGAAGTAATAAATTTGTTTTCATTCAGAGCTGCATTTCACAGTGGCTATTTGCATGTGTCAGGCCTTATCTGTGTGCATATTATAGCATACTCTGTACGTTACTATGAATGCTCTTGCTAGTAATCAACAAAATTATTTTTTCAGATAGTTCTAGAAGATGTATTAGTTTAGAAAGTAGTAAAACTGAAGAACTGAAATAAAAAAAGGCTCTAAGTAGCAAAATCATGAATTTGAGGAAAACGAGTTTTAAATATACTGATGGTCATAATTGCACTCTTAGCGTGTTTTGTTTGACAGTTGAGTACAATATGGATATAGTTTCCAAAGGAAATTACAAACTTTGTAGTGTAATAGTATGAAAAACGTAATCGAACTGGAAATGCAGTGAAATGTTCTAGGTGTCACAGTTCAGTAGTCAGTAAAAAGTACATTCTCATTTTGAAAAACTGTGTGTGGTCGTTATTTGACAGACATTGTATCATTTCAATCAAATCTTTCTTCTTTTCTTCACAGGTGTGGTTTCAAACTTCCAGGGCAGGTAACTGCATACTCTTGGTGTCTTGTACTTGTACGCTTGTTCTCTAATTTGTGTCCTATATTTGTACGTCTTTTCTCTAAATAGGAATCCCTTCCCAGGCGTCTATTTCATTTGATTTAGATTTGTTACGTTTGAATTGTAATCTTCTGCTTTCTTGGAACCTAAGGAGTCTTGTGCATTCATGTTACTAACGATAAATGGTTTATTTCTCTTTATCGCTGCACCATGACCCTTGCATCATCTCGAACAACTCGTCTGGTAACTAAAGAGTAAACGATGTCCAGTTATGATGTAAGTTAATCGAACAACTCGTTTGGTAACTAAAGAATAAACGATGTCCAGTTATGATGTCGGTTAACAATCAGTAATGAGATTTCCCTCCTGTGCTAGACGAATTTTTACAGGAATTTATGTAATCATTCCCTCCACTTTTCTGCTTTTTCCTCATTACTGCCATAGTACCTTCTCCTTTAACTAGTCTTTTCGTTCCACTCGTACTGCTATAATCATCTCCCACTCCGCTATTATATCGAACACTGAGGAGTAGCGTGCGGAATATAGAGCCTTTCATACGTTAACAGCACTGACAATTGAACTGCATTAAATCCCTTCATTGCAATTTCCAATTGCATTTTCATTCGTGGCTGTTTCAGCCTTTTATTCGTTATTGGGCTTGACATGTAGAGTCCATTTCACACAGAACTTCAAAATTCTTTAATATGGCAGTCACAGTCTTTTTTATTTCAGATCTTTCATTGCGGTTTAACGTTCCGCCACCACGTTTACTGCTGCTTTCCAGTTGTAAATTTACTATGTTGTCTTTAAAATCTTTAAAGTATGAAAGTGAAATGATGATGAAGGAATACAGCATTCATCTTGATTGCAGATGTAAGAGTATAATTTAGATGTAATGTATCGTGAATTTGTTAGAGATAGCTCACAAGCTTGAGCAGGAGAAGGAAATCACCTATGACTTTGTCCAATTCACCATCCAGCCATTTACCTTCTGCGCCAAAAGTAAAATTAAATTAAAATTGTGACCTACACCACTGTATAGAATCCCTCTAAACGTATCCGAAAACTTACCTTACATTCGATGGAGAATTATTTCATTCTTAAATTATATGTTCCCTCTTTCCTAAGCTGCGTATTCTACGTGAATAGACAGATCACTTCATACTGCAAAGGAGCCACTTCAGATTATAAACGGATATAAGAATGTTCTAATAGGACTGACAGTTTAGTAGAAAGGAAGAAGTGTGGATGGGTCATCCCAGCTTCATTACCAGTTTGGTTTCAGCCTGTACGCAGTCGATGCCAAAATAAAAGTAAATCATGAGCAGCAGGCTCATCTTTTACATCCAGGCAGAGCCCTCCGTCAAGGTCTAGATTTATTGCAACTGCTTCTCATTTTCTCCAATCACTTCATCTCAGTAATATTACAGCACGCATTGCGTTTCCACACGCATACGGGTCTTGCTTACCTTGTTCGAATATGCTGGCCTCATCTCTGTCTCACTGTAAAAAATTTTCACTTTCACTTTCGTCTTCTCCACGTTCGGCTTTACGTAATATTACTTCCTTACCATTAAAAAGCTCTACAGACTCTCTGTGGAACACGTAAGGCACTCGAAGAAACGTCTCAATGTTATTCATTGTAAACAGTTTTAATTAATTGGAATGAACTGATTTTTTTGTCACCTCAGGCAAATGATATGATTACAACAAATTGCTTAAGGTTTCGCAGCAAAATATTAGAAGTCATGATTTAGTGTTAAAGTATAGAATTATCTCTATACTTAGAACTAAGTGGATATTTGACCCCTCTCCCTCCCTCCTACCCAATCGTTTGGGCGTAGTCAAGAGGAAAGCTCAGAAAACTGCGACGGTTCTTTGCAAGACAACTTGTCAGACTATGTTGTTCAGCGAAAGTGCCATGTCTTTAATAGTCTCCGCTCCGGCCGCTCAAACTGTTGTACCTAATTTTCTGTTCATGATATTAACATAGATTTATAAACTTTCAGACAATATTCGTAAGCTCGAGTCTACCTGCTGTCACAGATATAGTGTGGGTGTCATATAATACGTAGGGTAGTAGCAGCAAAATACGAGAGTTTTTTTTTAGTTTCTACAACAAGAAATGTTAAAATTCTGTAGATGTCGGATGGTTCTGCAGGCGATGACGACGGACGATGGATCCAAAGACAAGGCGGAGGCGACGTTGTCTTTTATTCTGGGACCTATCTTAATGGGTAGGATCCAGCTTCTCTGTCTGAATCCTGGCCATTAAGATGGGGTTGTAGCAATTACTACTGTCTTTCTGCTCCTGCACTCCTGACTGCGCGTTAGTCTTAGTGAGATGCGTATTGCAATTACTTAATGCTTTTAAACATTCCTTGTCCTAAACTGTCTTCTTGACGTTTCTTCAGCAATTTGACGGAGAGCTTGAACCAAGTCTGTCGTCTTAATGAAGTGATGCCATTGATCAGCTGCCACTGTGGCAGCCTGAAATGCATATCGCATAATCAGTGATAGAACCTTTCTTCACTTTAAATTTACGTTACGTCAGACGTCATTCTTGAATAATTCTTTTATCACTAAACCAAGGCAGGCATTACGTTTTTTTAAAAAATTTTCTTCTCATGGTTGCGCATCGTCTTATTATCGATGTCATTACAGCTCCCATCACTGGTATAATCGTACTTTCGTTATTTGGTTAATTTAATGTTTTACGATCAACATTTAAAATCCAATACCACAGGAAAAGAGCGATTGTAATGGCCAGACCGCGACTGAATGTGTAATTATCTTACATTGTCTGCTTTCTGTGTTTCATGTTCAACGCTTTAATGGAGATAAAGTATTACCAAAGACAAGTCGAAGAATAAGAGTGGAACAAAAAAAGATTACGGAGGGAGAAGTCTACCTACAACATAATAAACAGGAACCTGTACTGGAGACATCAATGCGTTAATGTATGAGGTAAAGACAACCGTCATCGTTTGCTTGCATTCAAGGTGCGTAAAATATGCATCTTTAAAGTTTTCGTCCATTACAGCTTAAGAAGAAAACTTTCTTTCCAAAATTTTGTTATCATGAATGCTTAATGTTCAATGCTTCTGCTTCAAAACTGACTACTCTTGCATCGTTTTACATGTAATCGCGAAGGCGAGCTACATTGTTGAACGCTTATTAGTGCCTATAAGACTAAATGCTAAGCACTATTACCAAGTAGATGCTTTTTTCAGATCGTAGTTTACTCAACATTTTTACAAAACTTTTTTGGCTTAGATTAATGTTGTGCTGAAAGTAGGGGAGACTGCTAAAATGACTCTGCAGGAAGGTAGTAACATAAAGCTTAACGCTGAACAAAGCACATTCGCAAATATAGAAGTTGAAAACTCACGTGTTTCAGAACCCGATCTAGAATCGCACTATCAAACTGGTGCATGTACTTTAACTCATAATCTTTTAACTGAGGATGACGTTCATTTAGATATTTTTTGCAGTCCGGAAAGGATACAGTTAGAGACAGGATATATACAGAGAGATGGCGCCGTGTGGGCAACAGATGGGGCACAATATTGCCAAACATACCAACAGTTATAAAGATCGTTTTTGTCAAAATACTGGTCCGAGGGTACTCAGGAAACACTTCGGATACACGTTTACAAACTGGAGCCGTTTCATTCCAAACAATGTATTCTCTGCCGATATTTTAAAAAGTACTTGAATAAAACTCGTTGCGATGAGTCTATTGTCACAAAGTTCTCATAAGTACTCTAAAGGTGAAGTCGCCTTTAGATATTCGTGATAAATTGGTACTTGTACCAGAAGATGATATAGAATGTTTCTGGTCAGATCGATGTTATTCATGGTGACATAAAGGTCCATAACAACAACAAAACGTTGATAATAGCAGCTGAGTCAGCCCCATGTGCAGAATCCCAACTCCATCTATCCGAATGGCTAACCACCAACGGCCGACTCTAAATAACGGTAAGAGAAAAAGGTATAATAATAATAATAACCAGTACCACCGTGACTAGCAAGGAAACTGAGGCGAACAAGTTTATAAGGATAGCAGTAATGGAATATGAATAATGAAACCTAGAACTGAGGAAATGTGAACAGTACTTACTCGCAAAATAGTCCTATACACCATGGTCTCCCGGACATTGTTTAGAAAAATCAAGGCCATTCAGTGAACATTGTTGAGGTGATCAATGAGGCATCGTGAACTACCCATACTGAAGCTTCATCAAAATAATTCTGATCTGATTCAGCCCTCTGATGATGGTTGACTCACGGCTGTGGTCAATCAAGGCTGTCATGGCAGCTTAATATGGTGCAGTGTTGTAACTCACACCAAAGACGGATTAAGTATGCGTCACCATATATGTATAAGTGACACACAAGTCTTAGTGGAAAAGTTCCTACCGCAATTGCATTAGGTACAGGTGCCTCCATCAGTGTCTTATCATATAATTTATTAAACAAGATTAAAGGAGTAGAAAAAGACCTACCCAGTACAAAACTGTCGTGTGCTAATTCACAACATGCCAAGCGGCAGACACAAGTACATTTTATGATAAGCTGGTTCCTAATTTTGAAAGGTCTCGTTGAGGAATGCTTGCTGGGTACAGAATTTTACTGGAAAAGGACATAAAATTAGACTTTTCTTTGAGTCAGTGCTATTTATGCGTCAAGAGCAAGGCCATCGAAGTTGATTTAATACGAACCCCAGTATAAGATCTTGAGTACTACCAGAGAATTAAAATAATGTTTTCTGAAAATGAACAGTACACTTGCAGATAGTTTCTTACGTCACTATAATGAAGAGGCTAATAGCAAAAACTATATACATGACAAGGCAATGGATTCTTCCTTTGTCAATAAACAACAATAATTAGATCTAGAAAACTTACATATGAAGTTACTGGGGACAGACGTGGTATGATAAATATGTATGTGTACCACATGGACGTGACGTCGTATAACACATTTGGCTAAATATCCTCCATACTGTGGACGAAGCTGGAGGCTGTTGACTGAGAAGTAAGATGAATGCTTCAATAGAAGATTATTGAACCATCTCATTCCCAGTACTGTAGTCCATCACTAACAGTGTATTAACCTAATTGCCATGTATGCTTAGTTCTGGATGTACGTGACATTAACAAAAATGTTTATAAGAACAATTGCAAACATTTTATGCAGTGAACTATTTAACTACCCTAGACCTTAGATTTTCCTACTGGCAGGTCATCTTGTCAAATGAATCTGGGTAAAATATAGCTCTTGTACATTACCATTTCGACTCAATGTAAGTTCTTGTCTGTTTATTGCGGCTCTAGAAGGGACATGAACTCCTACATAAAGTAACATATGTTGATGACATCTTCACCGCTGCTGCTACATTGGGGGAACACCTTGATTTACTTGACAGTACATTATGTAAATTTTCACAGGCTGGAATGAAGTCAAGTTGCAGAAATAAAAATTTGATTGTGAGGAAATTAAATTTGTAGGTCATATCATATCTCCCTCAGGAGCATTGCCTCATGCAAGTAAAAAAACCCTAAAACAAAATAGCAGTTAAATGCATTTACAGGTATTCTTTGGTCGTTTTGTTCTTGGTCAGTTGCTCAGTAGCCGAGAATAATTAAAGTTGCTAAAGAAGAATGCCATAATGTATTGGTCAGACATATGTCAAACAGATTTTGTTGCAATAAAGTGCGCTTTGATATGTTCTGAGCCCTGTGTCATCCTGACATGAATTTAGAGTTTTGTATTGCTACAGAAGCATCATTTCCGGGAAAGGGAACTTGTTTATTTCAAACCCAGAAAAGGACAGTAAGGTTTATGTTAACATGATTAGTTTCCCTAGCAGAACACTTTCAGATAGTAAAGTGGATATTCGACCACTGAGCTGCAAGTTCTAGCCATGATATGGGAATTCAAGAAATGCATTCATTACATTTCTGGAAAACATGTTAAAGCATTTTCTGGTCGCCAGGCTCTAAGCCCTTCGTTAAACTGTTATAGTTACTTCATCTTATAATTCGAGGTGGACAGCATTTCTTCATGAATACAATTTTGAGGTAAAGAACGTAAAGATAGGTACAATGTTATTACATATACTTCGTCGCGTCTACTGCAAGGACTGACTGATCGTTCAGATCTATCAGAACAAATAACCATTTACTGTATTCTTTCGATGACAGACTTATTAGAGACTATAATATTTAGATTTGTATCAACATGGCTACATTACAAAATGCAGTACTACAAAACTTCAGATTAACTTATTTTTTAGACGTAATGTTAGTGATAGTAACTGGTGGGTGTTTGTGTGTGTGTGCATTCCTGACGCTTGGAGAGACACTTTAATTTGGCATCACAATTTATGTTTGTGGTCACTATGGTGCCACTAAATGTTTAAGAAAACGTAATCTATATTGCTGCTTTCCAAATATGCGAAGGGAAGTTGCAATGTTAATATGAACTTATCTGTTGTTTCAGAGATAGTAACTTACTAAGAAGTGCTGCTACACAAAACTACATTCTATATTACCAACACATGCATTATAAAACGTATGTGTCGGTGTTGCTAGCACTGTTTTCTCTGCAAGAAATGATAAGTACTAATTAGCTCTGTATGATCTTTTTCAAAATATAAGTTATATGCTACAAAGTAGGCAACAGGGTCTGCCATCATTAGAAAGATCCGCAGACACTACATACTGATAGTTGTCAAACCTGTCGCATTCGTAACAGATAATTCATGAGACGCTACAAACAAAGATACGGAAATACTCTCTACAGGGCACTAACAGTAAGCACATTTTGATAGCAAGGTTCCGTTCTCAAAGTAATCCCATGGATCGCATTTTCCGAGAATTTAACAGATATATGAGAACTTATACAAGTACGCAACACATTATGGGTAGAATTTATTGAACCATTTGAATATATTTTAAATCATTTGCCAATTTACACAACACTATGTACTCCTTCAGAACCGCTGAATAATCGTAAGGAAACCAAAGGCTGCTGGAACCCATTGCCATGCCTGCCTAAAGAAAAACCTACACTTGAAGGAAGGATAAGAAAGACGCTGACTGCACTCACTAATCATGCCAGAATCAGGAAGAACACATGAGAGAAGTTCAGGTCACGTACAGAGGTACTTAGTTGGTAAAACTTAGCTGCTCAGATTACACCCAAAATCTTCTGTCCTACAGAAAGAAATAGTAAATTATAGGCACTGTATACAGAACCACATAAAAAAGTCAGGATACCGTTGAAAGGGTACACTACCAACCGACAATGAAAACAGGTACAACATTCTTCGTTATTCTTGTCAGAACAACATATTTTTTGTAATAATAACTCAATTTCACTGATTAGACCGAAGTCGGATACCAGTATAGGAAAGAATGACAATTTATTTATTTAATTGATCACATGTGCACTCCCACAAAATAAATCCCTGCATCCAATTTGGTGAGATCTGTGAAATGAATGAATGTATGGTCGTCTGCTAACCGCAGATAGTGAATGTGCAATATATAATCATCTTTGAGACGGTCCTTTGGTCACCTTTGGTGGAACCAAAGAGATGAAATTTATCTGAGCTTTGAGTGCCTGAAATGTGGCTGGCCAATAC
This sequence comes from Schistocerca gregaria, assembly GCF_023897955.1. Classification (NCBI taxonomy): domain Eukaryota; kingdom Metazoa; phylum Arthropoda; class Insecta; order Orthoptera; family Acrididae; genus Schistocerca; species Schistocerca gregaria. Next base: position 454,150,822 of record NC_064924.1, read on the forward strand.
GGTAGCATGGTGCTCCCCCACCTTGACGAAGGTGCGAAATGAGATGAAGAACGGCCATGTTTCAGCACTATGCGCTGGATCTTGTGTTGGTAAGACCTGTCTTAGGTGTGCTCCCTAAAGACAACAAAGTGGAGAGATGGTATGCATGTGAAGTACTTAAGAGTAGCTTGGAAATATAATTTCTCTATTTCAGGAACTTCTGGGGGGAGAATTAAATGACAGGCAGGTAATATTAAGGGGCTTGTAGTAATCTTCGGAAGTGACCAACGGTCACAAAGAAACCACGTGTAGCAATAAGTTGAAATACTTGCGAGTGCTAAAGTTAAGCTGAATTACTGGCGTCTGTACTATAAGTTGGATATATTTAAGAAATGGCGCGTGCAGGACTTGAAATTAGAGACGAGCACTTCTACGTGGTGAATACTGTGTGAGTCTCAATCTGTGTATTAGACAAAGGATAAATAGAATATCTTGTCCAAGGTATCAGTTGAGGAATTGCATGTGTGATGAATATGATCTTAACACTACTTTGCGTGTAATGTTTCCGTGTGACGCTTGATTCAAACTCCAATACTCTGAGAGAGAAGCAAGGTGAGTCAGCCGTCTATCCAGCAACGCCACTTGGCTTGCATTGCACAGGAAGACGTGCATATATCCTCCAGAGTTCGTAGTAGGAAACAAAGGTTACGAAGTGGGGCAGTGTCGTGTGAAACTGGGATGATTACTAATTGAATGGGAAAGCAGAAAGTGAAGTGATTCTAACGTCATGACTATTCTTTGTGTTGTATTATATGTTGCCAGTGTGATGTATTTCATGTAATTTAAGTATGTGTGGTGTTCATGGGAGAGTAGCAAGATAGGTTCAGAGGCATTGGGTTATGCATGTTCCTTTTTGTACCGCTCAGTCTGGAGGAAATTTTCGTGATGATGGGTGTGAGAGTCGAAGTGTGAGATATAGCAAAAGATCCACCATCCTATCCAGAAAGTGCACTGTAACGTTAGATCATTACGAGACCATAAGATAATCATCAATGTAAAGCCATGCCCACTGGGCATAGTTTCTCATGTGTAATTGTAGTACAAAATGTAATGGTGTGTTTAGGTTATGCTGAGCGGTTCTAGCCGCTTCAGTCTGGAACCGCGCGACCGCTACGGTCGCAGGTTCGAATCCTGCCTCGGGCATGGGTGTGTGTGATGTCCTTAGGTTAGTTGGGTTTAAGTAGTTCTAAGTTCTAGGGGACTTATGACCTCAGATGCTGAGTCCCATAGTGCTCAGAGCCATTTTGTGTTTAGGTTATCTGTGAATCATAATAGAATTTATAAGAGTAAAAAAGGTATTGAAACGAAAAAGATTGGTGGCCTTGTTCTTCGAATAGTGTGTAGTCATGATATCCAGAATTTATAACGTGTGCGCCATTCATATTCAGTGCTATGGGCATGTGTTGATCAAAGCCGTTGAATGAGAAAGAAAATGTGGTATTGCCAGTGCGTAGTGAACAATCCATAGTTGTGTAAAGTTTGAATAGTCAGATGAGCGTTATCCGTTTCCTTTGCGTAATATTCAAACAGGAGAATAATTTGTAGCTTAATTGTGGGTACTAAAGCTCACAATCAGTCATTGATGTTTTGTGATAAATAAGAATAAATCCACTCGCTTGGCAGACCACTAATCTTGCAGGCCTGACTGCTTGATGCCACAGTATGAGCAAGCCATATGGGTGCCTCTCACCGCATCCTGGAGGTTACCTTTTGGCTTTCCCTAAATCTAACACAATTAAAGGACTTTATAGTCACCTGCAGTTGAAAAAATATTTGGATGAGTAATAGCAATTATTCTATTCTTTGAAGTTGGAAAAACAAAAGAAGTATTTATTTTTCACTAATTACTTATGTCTAAAAACATCATGTATAGAATTCCGTATCTATGAATACGACAGAATAGGGAAACCACTGTTTTTGTACTATGTACTCTGAACTGACAGAGAACCTGCAAGGGAATTACGAGAGAGTAGTTAATTACTTGAAATTCTCTTGCTGTGATCTGTCAATATTTCGTTAAGAGAAGCAAATACAGCGTAACATACTGCACAGTTTACCTACAAAATAAGTATTCAAATAAACTATTGTGTAATAGATCATATCTAAAAGGTGAAAAATACTTTGGAACATGGTTTATTGTGTGCACAGTATGCCAGTGAGTGACATTAACAGACACTTAGGGTTAAGAAGCACTGGGATGCAAAACTAAGAATTTGTTGTAAAGAGAGTCCCAGTTTTCTTTCGAAGATAGTCAAAGAAGTAATTTTAACTTTTTAAAGTAATCATTACCTGTCAAATAGTAACTAGTTAATATGATGATAAGTATATATTACTCTTTAAAATCTATTGTGCAAATAAATGATTATTCAGTTGTAATACTGAGTCACTGAAACTAACTGAGATTTCAAGAATAGCCCTGAAAATAAAATGTAAATATTTCTACTGGAATAAATATCTTAGATGAATTTGTCCTACATTATAATAATTTACGTTCATAAGGTGAAAATTCTTGAGCTTCAGACACTGACCCATTAGCTTTATGTAGATAGGTATCTGCAGCTAATGATGGACAAACATTTTCATGGAAAAGTTGTGTGTATATTAAGACGTAATGCTCCTCTGACTGAGCCTGACTTCATTTGCACTTCATCTTGCGTGTATTTTAGCAAGTAGCGTGTGCAGATGATTCTATTTTCGCGGCACAGGCAATGCCTGTTGCCAAGCTTTAAATAGCACTGAGCCCATATAGTAGCACATTCTTAAAACGAAATCAGCTTAGTCTGTATCTAGCCATTTGTTCACCAATAACAAAGACACAGTATGATTGTTTCGGTAAAGACAAGGAAGAAATGAAAAGATTAATGTAAAATACTAATCCCTTTATGCAAATACTATTAAGAGATATTTTATTTCAATACAAATAACAAGACCCGCAGCGGCAAACGTGAAATATGGCTGTATAAAGTAAGTAACAAAACTCTAAAGTGAAAACTCTAAATTGAAGCTATAGTGAAGTCATTGAGTGTTTCTTAAAGGACAGTAAAAGTTTGTGACTGAAATAAGTGGTTTGGTGAAAGAAAACGTAGAGTGAAATCCTGTATTTCACCTGTGTTGCTGTGTGCAACAGAACCATTTTTCCGATGACGATACTTTAAAAAATGTGAATAGTTTACATCCCTTAGTTTAACCCAGTAAGCATCTGGTTGGTTGTGCCTCAGTGCGTGGAAGAGGGATGTCTTTGGAAAGATAAGAGAGGCGTATTACACACATGTGAGCTGGTGGAAAATAATGGAAATTATGAGGTTGCGCTGACTGACTCTTTACCATGCCCTTCACGGTTGATCTCAATGGCAATCCTAGTTACACACTAAAGACTTGACTGTCGTAATGGATTGGACACGTATTGTGCCTGTTGTAAACATTCGTAGTGTGTGACGTTGACTAAACATTCGTTGTACTGTGCAGTGATTAGAGAACTTACAAAGTTCTGCTACAACGAAAATCAGGAGGCATTATCAAAAATAAGTTGTAAAAATTAATGCCCAATAATAAAATTGAGCGATCTCTTAAATAAATGTGTTGAAAGTGATCAACGAAGCTACATATATTTGAGTAAAGTGAGCATTTACACTAATGTGAAACCAAGTCCAACGATCATATCCATGCATTTTATGCTTGAAAACCGAACTTTAAGAAACAATATTCAGACAATAAACTCTCTCGACTAAATAAAAAGAAGGTATGTTCCTGTATCTGTAACCATCTCTTACTTGTATCGGTATAAAAAAGTGTATCTGTTAATTTAGATACATATATGTGATGCACTGTAGTATACAATGAGTGTATTTAAGGACAAGAAATGGTGGAAGTACTCCATTTGTGAAAAGTAGGGAACTCAACCGAGTGAGTAGATTGACTAGTGACTTATTGAATGGTGTCGTCAAGTTATGTGGAAAACTATACCAACAGGTTCAAGGGGGCTGTACAACACAACATTGCAGAATAACATTGACAGTTTCACAAACCCAGAGATAACATGATTAAAGCAAATGTGTGTGGTATAAAAGTACTATATATTCAGTTTTGAGCTGTATTTTATTTAAAGAACAAATGCTGGTGTCGCAACAACTACTAAGGTCATTTTTCTCCTGGCGCCCCTTCTGACTGCACATTAGGCAGAAGGTAGTCTCATCCTTTATTGTGTATCTTGTGATAATTACAGTCTCAGTGAGATGCATATTGCAATTACTTTTTACATTTAAACGTTGTTTGTTCAAAACTTGTTTTCTAAATGTTTTTTTAGTAATTTCTCACAGAGCTTGAATGGGGTCGGATGTCTTAATACGTTGATGCCACTGATCAATCTCCATTGAAGGAGCCTTAAATGCATATCGCAAGATCAGTGCAACAATCTGCCTTTACTTATATTTACGAATTCCGGTGTCATTTTTTAAGTATCCTTTTCTTACAAAGCCAAGATAGACGTTAAAATTTCTTAAATTTCCTTCTCACGGTCATGCATCATCTTATTGACGATAGCCCGATATTTGCTAGTTTCACAGACTTCATTACATTTCCCGTCATTAATATAATAGCACTTTCTCTCTTTGTTTACTTCTTCCTATATGATCAACATTTAAAATCTAATACGGCAGGGAAAAAGCGATAATACACTGCAATTGTTAGTGGAACACTGAATCATATTTAATCTAATACAGGGGAGAAATTTAGGAACATTATCAAATTAGAATAACGCCTTAGAGAAAGTAATCCAAAAGGGGCGAAAACAGAAACTGGCCTAAAAATAGAAGAACCAATTTAATGAGTAAGAATCAATATTAGAATAGACTGCATATTTGTAGTTGATAATTTGAAGCTATATTAGAACATTCAGACAGCATTCAGACAGCAAGAGTGGCTCTCCAAATATCATTTGAAGTAATAAAGTACACGTGTAACAACAAAACTGCACACAAATTTGAATAAACTAAACATGGGAAATTTGGGAGAGTTTCTCAGTTCCAGTAGACTATTCAGGTGAAAATTATGAGCAGATTGGCATGGAAACGATTTGTTGCGAAATTTGTGGCACGAAATGGAAACAGCCTTCAGACATACAAAAAATATATAAACCAATAAGTATACCTGAAAATACGGAAAACTGAGACACTGCAACACAGTCATCAAACCAGAGTGTTTACGGGACCGAAACACTCGTTTCAGTGAGTACGAGAGAGAGAAACATAGAAGAAATTCAAAATACAAAACAAAAGAATTCAGAGAAATTTCGATCCAAATTATATCAAAGAAGGAACGTATAGTCCAGGTATATGAATAATCAGTTCGGATATGAAGAAAGGTGGGCTAAAATATTATAATCGTTTAAAAGAGTAGAAAAAACCAAGTGGAGTATACAGGTTGTGGAATTCTACAGCAGTCACAGTAAAGCTGGATTGGTGCAGTAAAACAGGAACAACGAAGCAGGGCAGGAATGATACAATCTGATGTACTACACGGAATAAGGAGAAAATTCAAGACTGAGCAGCTGGCCTGGCAGCAAACTCAAAAAGGGCCAGAAAAAATTCGCCCACCGAGCGGAAAAGAGCCCATTCTGAGAAAATAAAAACAATATTGGCACAAAGGGAAGCTAAAACAAAACAGCTCTTGATCCAGAGGAGCCGAAATATAACAATACTGCAATAAAATAATAATAATAATAATAATTGCTGTTTTGTATTTTCCACATTTTGACTTTTGTCTTCTTTTGTCACGTGTCGTCAGTATGTAAAGGTCAGAGAGAACAGAAACTTCAGCAAAGTTGAAATGTATCCATGTTAAATGGAGTGTTTTTAGGACTACGACTGTATTATAACTATATGACATAATTTCTGCTGCTTTAGAGAGATAAATACGGACAGATAAACACACAACCAGGCACTTATAAAGTAGAATATAGTACACACAAAGCCCTCTGTGTAAGTAAAATCAGCAGTCTTCCAGAAGAGATACAGTGGACATAGAAATTCCTAGCAAACAATAAAGTGTAATTAATCAGCAATAACGACCTAGATAAAGGCGACTGGCCACACATTCCGTGATATTCTGAATGATCATCACTTACTACTCAAAATGGACTTATATGAAGAATTAGAAATTTACATTCATGGCACATTACATGGTAATATGTTACTAAATGAGAACGTAGAAAGTAACAGTATTAATCTCTTCAAAGTCTTTTCCATGTTGAATGCTTATTTTATTGAAAATATTGACTTTAACAATAGAAAATATTGTCTTGCATTATCACATTATCTAATTTATGCCATGATACAAATACATGTAAACAGGAAAAGTACATCATCACTATATATTACTATCTTGGCAAACGAACCCCTTTATCGTAGCATTTAGACTCTTTGGAATGCTATAAGCATCTGTACGTGGAGGTGTTAAGCTGTGATGTGCCTGTCACTGTGCCAGACAACTAAATTTTCAACAAAAATGATTTCGACACAACCTCATCGGCACGCGCAGGAAAAAAACTTAATATCACTTCAGATCAATTTGCTCTACACGTAAATGGAATGCATTTGATGATAGCAGCACGCTATCGGAACGCATCGTACTAATTAAATATTAGTAAACAAGTGGTTGAAGCAGCAAATATTATTTCGTAAGTTTATCAAAAGCGCTGTCGTGCCTGTTAACGCCTTAGAAATTCTGCAATACTACAGTGACGGAAAAAAAATTGCATCACCAAGGAGGAGTTGCGACATGAACCAAAGTTGGTAGGCAGATTTCTACATGTGCAAGATGCTGCCTATTCAAATGCCGTGGCAATCGCATAAGAGTGGCGCTAGTAACACCCCTATGAGAATGCAAATCAGATTTGCTTTAAATACTCGCTGAAACGATAGTAAGTGTTAGTTACCTTTGACACTGGACGTAGTGAGTTGATGTTAGTCGAGAATGCCTTTAAGGCAACAAAGACTCCATTATCAATACCTGACTGACAAGTTTGAACAAAGCAGTGCAGTAGGGTTACAATCCCTTTAAACTTATCCGAAAACTTACCTGTTACACTGAGTTTATACGAGGTCGCATAGGAGGGCTACGAAAGGCTGGATGTTCCTTTTGCGATACTGCAGAAAGACTTGGTAGGAATATAACCACTGAACATGAATTCTGACAGCGGTTATCACGAGAATTTACGGTCGCAAGAAGACCGGACTCCTTACGGCCAAGTGGCAGTACCAGAAGGAAAGACCATCGTGTTCGGCGGATGGCTGTGCCGCATCGTATTGCATTTGGAGCAACAGTTGGAGGAGAAGTTGGCACCAAAGTGACACAACGGACTGTTACAAGTCGAGTACGTCAAGGACAGCTCCAATCAATATGCCGCGTAGCGTGCATTTCGCTGACCCTAAACCCTCGTCATTTGCGACTTCAGTGATGTCGCAAAGAGACATCATTGGAGGTCATAATGGAGGCCTGTTGTTTTTTCTTATGAAGCTGGTTTTGGCTCGGTGGTGGTTGGGAGGCCAGTTGAGGGCCTGCAACCAACTTGTCTGCGTGCTAGGAATACTTGCACTGCAGTTCTGGGGTACATTTCGTATGTCAGCAAGGACATTTCCGTGGTTATCTCACGCACCCTTGATTGTAAATTTATTTCGTCAAATTGGTGATTCGACCTGTTGAGCTGCCGTGTACAGCCTTCTATGGATGTTTTTCAATAGGATAACGATCGTCCACATACAACTGTTGTAACCCAACATACATCACAGAGTGTCGACATGTTCATCAGGCCTGCTCGATTATCAGGTCTGTCTCCAATCCAGCACATACGACACATCATCGGACGGTAACTCCCAACTCCAGCGTCATATACAAACAGAATTAACAGTCCGTGCAAGTGACAGAGGCATGAAAATCCATCCCACAAACTGACAGCTTGCACCTGTATAACACAATGCATGCACGTTTGCAGGCTTGTGTTCAACATTCTGGCTGTTGCACCGGTTATTAATGCACCAGCATTTCACATTTTCAGTGGCTTATTTCACACTTACATTAACCTGTTATTTTGTAATGTTAAGCTAAATATATTATCTATTCCACAAAATTCAATACTGTACATTAATTATTCTTTTGGTGTTATAATTTTTTTCTGTCGGTGTATAAGCTGACAGGCTGGGGATATTGCTCATAAAGTCTTGCATGTTTCACAATTTAACAGCACCTGAAAGGCAGACAAAATATCGGTAGCTTGTATGGACTGTTTGTGTGCCATGGACGTCATCTTTTGGTCTTTTTCGAATTCTTTTTGAAGATATAATTGTATAGTGGGGGGAGTTTTGAGCTAGTAACACTCATGACTGTTTTATCTTCCCATTGTGAATAGCTGATTGAGAATTTTTTTCGATGAGCGCCTTATGACTGGCCACATAATGTGCAGTGATGACTCCAACACGCGCGTTACAAGCCAGTAGCCGTCTATGACCCCAGGTGTTATCGACTACGGTAAAGTTCGTCCCAGTCGTATACCAAATGTGAAATCAGAAAGTTTGAAGAAATGGGGAATGATTTACTAAGTACAGTAGTGAATTATCGTTACTCGCAGTTATTTGGAAGTATTGTGTTATTTTATTGCAATACCCAGTGGACAATAAAATGCTACCAAGTAAACCTAAAGTCGATTCGCAGTAGGAAATGACTCCCAATTAATTAGGAAATGCTTGACTGTAATCAGTTTTCCAAATGGATACACACTCATGCTTTGTGCGTATATATCCATGTACAGGGTGAACCAGAATTCTACCGGCAAACTTTCAGATGTTGTTGGGGTATACCTTCTGAGAATTTTGGCGTCAGGGACTCATTGTCTCCGGCGGTTCGCTACAGAGTAATAACTTGATCATTAATTATTCGGAAAATTCTTTACATGGCTGCTTGGTTCAGTGACCGTTTATAAATTAAAATTGAAACAAATGAGCCCTCGGTCACAATTTTTTTGTCGTATTAACCAGGCTTCAACACTTCTAAGAGTGCCTTCATCAGAATTTAGACATTTAAAGTGGTCTATAACATAATTACAAATTTGTGGGAAGAAATTTTTTTATATTGAAAGTGTAAGTACTGACTAACAATGCAAGACAGATACAGCACTTACATGTCACGTATAAGATAATTAACAGGCCAGAAGGGCTTTAGTTACAAAATATTTAAAAGGAATGTGTGAAGGCGAGTCTCTAAGGGCTGCCCATACCTGTACAGCCACAGATTTGCATCCCGGCCTGTTATCTATTTTATGCGTGACATGTAAGTACTGTCCCTGTCTGGTATTGTTAGTCATTACTTACACTTTTTACTAAATAAATTTCTTCCTATAAATTTGTAATTATGTTATACACCACTATAAATGTCTAAAGCAGGCCGGTGTGGTCGACCGATTCTAGGCGCTTTAGTCTGGAACCGCGCGGCCGCTACGGTCGCAGGTTCGAATCCTGCCTCGGGCGTGGATGTGTGTGATGTCCTTTGGTTAGTTAGGCTTAAGTAGTTCTAAGTTCTAGGGGACTGATGACCTCAGATGTTAAGTCCCATAGTGCTCAGAGCCATTTCAGTCATTTCTAAAATATCTAAATTCTGATGAAGGCACTCATAAAAGTGTTGAAACCTGGTTAATAAGACTAAAAAATTGTGACCTAGGGCTCATTTGTTTCAGTTTTAACGATTTATTCTGTTTATTAGTGCAATCCGCCTTGTTTCTGTGAAAATATCTTCACAACACTGAAAAAAACTTCAAACTGTATTGACAAAATTGTACACCACACAGCACAGAGAAATGCAACAACCCTGCGATGAAACATGTACTGCAATGTAGTTACCTTCGCTGCGAGAACAGCCCGGCCTAGCCATGAATAATAGGTGCGAAATGAATGGAAAGGATACTTGATGGGAAAGAGATAAAAAATATATATAATGACTTGCAGCCGCTCAGTGAATTGTAGCATCCCACTCTAAGCCTCTCTAGAACGATTGCCTTAATCGGTTTATTTTCGTGGTATTTGGCCTGGGCAAACGTCACTTGACACCCTTTCAAGTTCATCGTTGATTCCTTCAGACCGAACGAACACGCTGAGCTACCGTGGTGGCTGCCGCCTCGACCATCTGGACACGCTTTCATCTCAAATTCCCAACTTCCCTCTTGCCACACTGCAGTGACTCCCATTCCCTAACCCCCAACTCGCAGATTTCTGATTCCCGCGGGAGATTCAGACGTTGGTTGTGCATCCGCACTGAAACTTTTCATGAAACAGCCGTTGCGATCACAGAATTATAGATGTAAGTGGTGTCTGCTCCGTCGGACTTCTCGTATCTATACCATAGCATTCAGTTAAACCACACACGAGGTTCACATCGACCAAATCCTCATCAGTAACACTGTCCATACAACTTTGTCACTGTTAACGTACTTTGCAACTAACACTGCCGGAAAACCAACCCAAGACAGAACAGACCAGTAATGAATGCAAGCTTGAAGGCGAAGTACACAGCAGCTACTATCACGGTATAAGCGTATGTTTGTATTTTTATAATTATATATTTTATGATTTTGGTTGGGGTGGCTTTAAATATTGTGGGCTAACATGAGACTTCTTGTTAATTTATACCGCGATAACACTCGTACGGACATCGGCTGCCCCGAAGTACGTACGATATATTTTTTAAACACAACTCGGGACTCACGGCCTTCTAATAAATAGTTTGCGTAATCGCTGCTATTTAGAAAAGAAAATATGCGTATTCTTACGCGAACTGTAAGTATTAATATGGGTCTCAGGGGCTGGTTATTTATGTACCAAATTACATAAAGATTAGTTGAGATATTACGGAATGTAATGATTTTCAATATTTCTTGTTCATTATTTGCAAGACAAAACTGGAGAGAATCTCGTGTGTCGTTAGGCGGCCAAAATGAAACATACTGAACTCATTCAGTGCTGTGAATTTTGGCAATTGAAATTAATTTTAACTTCGAGATTAATGAAAGATCAAAATTGAGAAGTCTCTCACATTTACATTTAATATTATGACTGAAATTTTAATTAATTAATACAATCGGCGTAATGGCCGACTAAATCCTGCTAGGGGAGATGAACTCCCTGCACTACGAAGTTCTGTAAAAACTTTGTTAATTATAATTAATGGTTGCGATCATGCGAGGTGGCATTTAAGTCAATAGTACACACTTTGCAATAACAATTTCTATTGTATTTTTCATAAATACAGATAAAACTTACGTTAATTATCAGACAGCACTACAACGCGACCTACCGCTAGACGAAAAAAACAGGAGAGATAGTTAAATCAAATCATTTTCTCTGATCTTCATGCCCTATGTTACACAGAGATTATACAAAAAAAACTGTGTTTTGTTAATTACATCGATATTTGTGTTTTGATAATAATAACTTACGTTCTTTACTATTTCTTATACGTCGTGCACACGTACGCAGTCTTGAAATAATTTATAATTCACAGTTTTCATAACACAAATTTCCTTTCCCTTTCTCCAAATGTGCATTTTTGTGACGTACCGTCACTCTACCATGAGCGAATGGGAACGAGACACACAACACACAGTGGTCAATATTTGCACTGTTGTGCACTATTTACAGTGCAATACGGATACAAAGCTATGTGTGTAAAGAAACCTAACGAAATGTAATAATTCTGCATCAAACTAAGAGGGACCATGTCTCCCTTGTACCAAAATACTCAGAATGTAACACTGCACAGCCTCCGATCGTTTGTCACTGGAGTTCTTGTTCACCCTAAATACAGGTTTGAGATAAACAACCTGATAAGAAATTCCGATCAGGATACGGGAGCTCGAATAGAGCAAAATTTTTCAGACAACCACAGGTCTAAAATGCACACTTGTGGAGCTACGCCCAGATACAGCCAGAAAACAACAGCCACTAACGATAAGCTACCGTGAGTTTGTCCGGTAGCACACGTTGACTATCTTACTACTGTGCTGTTTCTTAACTAGAACTTGTTGCCTTAATAAATCTACATGACGACTATGCCGTTCATACTTAAGTGCTTCGCAGAGAGTGCCTCCAATCACTTTCAGATAATATCTCTACCGTTCCACTCTCGAATAGCAAATGTAAACACGAATACTTAAATACGAAATCTTCAATCCCCTCTCGACCTTCAATAGCGTATCTTAAATCATTCTGAGCGGCCTTTCATTTCTCTAACTGAAGTCGACGCTCATTTTCCTTATATAGGTGGCCGTCAAAAAATATCTTCACATTTGGAGGAGAATGTATGTGACTAATTTCGTGAAAAGATCTCATCACAACGAGAAACGTTTTTCTTCTAATGATTGCCACCTTAACTCGTGTATCATGTCCGTGACGCCCTTACACTATTTCGTGGTAATACAGTACGAACTGTCCTTCTTTGAACTGCCGATGTCCTCCGTCGATCCTACCTGGTAAGGACCACAAAGGATGCAGCAATACACCGGAAGAGTACTGATGAGCGAAGTGTAGGCTGTTTCTTTGACTTTCTTCGTTTTACGGATGTGCATAGGATATGTTTAAGCATTTCTGGACTGAAAGATTAACATTTCTCTGAATAAACACTACCCGAGAATATTAATAAAATGGTTGTTTCGTTTGGGTGTTGTGGCCCATTTCAATTTTCGCGTTTGAAAATAAAATTTGGAGAAAGTTTCAGTTTCATGCGAGACAAATGTACATTGTGGCTCAAAGATAAATATTTTTTTCTCGCGTAAGTCGAGGTTTTATTTCTACAATTTATCTGAGGCAGCAAAAGAAACTATCGTCGTTCATCTATTCGTGATGATAAGTGGTGGTTAGATGCAAGCACGAATCTCATAAGCTAATCTGATCATATGAATTTAATGTACGAATAACGAATTTAATTGTCTTTCAAAACAGTAATGGTGCCTACAATATATTTAACGGTAGTCCCGTAAACACAGTTATCTATGAAAAGAATAATGTGTATGTTCTAAAACCATTGTACTTATTTGTCATTCTCAGTGGATAATGGTTCATGAAAATTCTTTAGATATTTCAGGTCCTCCACACGTTGCACAAGAAGAGTTCGGTTGACGCTCCTAAAGGTCAGCCGAAAGGGAGCAGAATCTGCAATACGTTCGCTGATCGGGAGATCTGCACGCATCAGTGAAGGTCAGAGTTGCAAGGAGAGAGTTACCCAACACAGAATGCGCCATACGTTCCAAAGAATAGCTGAAGGACCAGTGCATCATCAGTCTGTATCTATCTTCTGCATCGCTTTTCACCTCTCTTACAACAATGCTTATGGTACAAGGTTACTGTGGCATTCGGACTGGTGTTTACTCAGATACTTACAAAAATCTATTGAGCATTTATTTCGTAGATCAAAAAGCATGTGTAAGGCGTATCCGGCAATCAACTTAGACGTCATCACAAACATAACACAACAAGTTACTTGGCCTTCACAGAGCTCTTCCGTTAGAGGAGTGTCAATTCTCACAGCAATTGTCACTATCCATAAATAAGGTTAAGGCGGTTATTCTTTTAACGCTAATGCCGTAGACAAATACATCACAGAGGTAATTTAGGACTTTAAGGCTACTATAGACCTAGTGTGATGTCCTATACAGGAGGCACTGGTATTTTTGCTAGATTTCCTCAGAAATGTAAACGGCTTCATAGTTTTCTGCACTGCAAACATACCCCTCCAGAATAGATTCTGATTTTGCGAATCTCTAATTCAAAACGTAGTAGTAACAGAACGTGCCGTTATGGAATGAAACGGGTACTTTAAATAACCAGTACGCAAAAGGAATATAAATGTTAGATTTGTGGAAAGAATTTTATATGACTACCCCACACCTGTTAAGGAAGATGAGTGCATCAGTTCAGTGCTACTAATTAGATATTTCAGCTCCAGTGTTTGAAAACAATTTGGCCTAAGAGAAGTTGTTGAAAGAATTCAGATGCGCTTGGCTAGTGGCTGTGACCGGCACGAAAGCTCAGCTGTGATGTCCCGGAAACTGAAAAGAGAATCATTGAAAGAAAAGGGGCGTAATTCTCGATAGGTGGACTTATACGAAAATAGTAAGCTCTCTGAACCTATTCGCGAATGATTACTTTTTCTGTGGTATGGTCGCAGTCCCAGAAAACTGCAACTAAATGTAGGAAGACCTGTATATAATCATGCAATCATGCTTAGTCGTCAAAATAAATAAATAAATGCAACGTGTTCCTCATGAATAGGTGGGGAGATATGTTACATTATTGTTCGATTACACGGGTAGTGATCAATCACTGGAATTAATTACAATCGTAAAAATATCAAAGAGATTCATAGGTAGCGATTTCAAATAGAACGACCACGTGGAACAAGTGACAGGAAAAGCTGATTCCAGACTTGTACTGATAAGAAGAATCTCAAGGAAGTGTTATTACCCCTCCAGCTTAGTTTTGCGAAACGTCCATGAATGGAGAATCAGAGATATTAGAGCTAACACCGAACCTGGCCGGTAATTGTCCTCCCTGCGTACTATTTGTGGACAGGGGGATGCAAGGGGGAATTGATGGAGGCTTGCGGAGTATAGATACAAGTGAATTCGATGTAGACTGAGGAGCAGTATACCTCCATGGAATATCTCGCTTGATGTTCATGAGAATAAGGTACGAGAGGTTAGCGCTCATACGAGTGAAATACGACAGTCCTTGGCAAAGTATTGTGCATTGTTTGGCTATTCAGCGTAAATTTGATCAGTTAGAGCAAAAAGAGACATTGTCTCTACGAGAATAAGGAACAAAGTATAAGGATTATTCGTAAGTATATTCGGGTTTTCATAAGATGACTGCACAGAAATTGCAAGACATAAGAAAAATTATATCAGTGGGTAGGGTACCTCCCGAGTCGCAATTCGTAATAAGCACTGTGGAGTAATTATACTAGGGGACAGACAGGTCAGATCATGCAGACAAATCGTATGTTCCGTATTATCGCAAAGAATTACTTCGCACCTGCAGATAGGCAACCCAATCAATAGATTTCCTGAGCGGGCTGCGTTGCTCCTTCCCGTTGCACCGACCTAGATGATCAGGAAGCACATATTGACGTTTTCTGCATCACAAGCGATGCCCATACTGAGCACCTGTAAGGCGAGTCAAAAACTTGGAGAGACAGTCTGTTAACTGATGTGTGTCTGTTTTTTGTATCTCTTGTAGACTTTCGCACAGTCGTCCCCTAAAACCCTATAGGTACTTCAGAATAGCCCTGTATGTCTGGAATAGCACTGTTTCTATCCATCTCGGTCGTGCCATGACATGAACAAAATGGCAAGATCCGATTAGGTGCGAAATGGAACCCACTGTGAAAATCAGATGAACTTTGCACAGATGTGTTAGGCAGTGTCTTTAGTGTGCCTGTCGATCGCTTCACGTAGCTCTTTTCAGTTCAGATCGGAAACAGATCACGTACAAATACCTAAAACAACAGTATCTCCCGCCAAGTACACTAAGTGATCAAAAGTATCCGGACACTCCCAAAAAGATCTGTGCTGCCATCTACGGTCAGGTACTTCCACAGCAGCCACCTCAGTAGTCATTAGATATCGTGAGAGAGCAGAATGGGGCGCTCCACGGTACTCACGGGCTTCGTACGTGGGAACGTGAAGGGACACGTACAGCACAAAAGCGTACGGGCCGACCTTTCCTGTTGGCTGTCAGATACCGCCGACAGTTGAAGAGGTTCGTAATGTGTAATTGGCAGACATTTATCTAGACCATCACTTAGGAATTCCAAACTGCATCAGGATCCACTCCAAGTACTATAATAGTCAGGCGGGAGGTGAGAAAACTTGGATTTCATGGTCGAGCGGCTGCTTATAAGCCACACATCACTCCGGTAAAGGACAAATGACGCCTCGCTAGGTGTAAGGAGCGTAAACATTGGACGATGAACAGTGGAAAAACGTTGTGTGGTGTGACGAATCACGGTACACAATGTGGGGATCCGATGACTAATGTAGGGATGGTGAATGCCCGGTGAACGTCATCTGCCTGTAGTGCCAACACTAAAATTCGGAGGCGCTGTTGTTATGGTATGGGCGTGCTTTTTATGCAGAGGGCTTGCAGACCCTTATTGACACTATCGTAGCACACGCCAACATTGATGTTTTAAGCACCTTCTTGCTTCCCACTGTTGTAGAGCAATTCGTGGATGGCGATTGCATCTTTCAACACGATCGTGTACCTGTTTATAATGCATGGTCTGTGGTGCAGCTGTTATACGACAATAACATCCGTGTAATGGACTGGCCTGCACAGAGTTTTGACCTAAATCCCGTATCACACACCTTAGGGATCTTTTGGGTTGAAGACTTCTTCCCAGCCCTCACCGACCGACATCGATACCTCGCCTCAGGGCAGCACTCCTTGAAGAATTGGTTGCCGTCCCCGAAGAAACTTGCCAGTATCTGACTGAACGTAAGCCTGCGAGAGTGGAAGCTGTCATCAAGCATAAGGGTGAGCCAACACCATATTGAATTCCAGAATTACCGATGGAGGGCGCCACGAGCATATTAGTTATTTTCACCCAGGTGTCCGGATACTTTTTCTCACATAGTGAATGTGGATCTGGTGAGAGATTTCGCTTGAAGCCATGCAGCCCACATAACATAAATGTCATGCGCTTCATACTTCAAGACAATTTTCGGCCGCATTCTGCATGGGCAATGAAGAGAAGTCTTTGATCACCCACTACACAACCCTTAATTGCCTCCCTTTGTTGTTCATCTCTGCCGATATGAGCCGCTGGCTACGAAGACAACATTTTGACACCAACAACAAAAGACAGACCAGCGTAGAGAATTGGCTGAAAGCACAGGCGGCTACTTTCTGTGACGAGAGTACTGGAAAGTTTGTACAACAAATGTCCTAGTCGGAGAGGCGACTATTTAGAGAGGTATCTGGAACTTTTGGATAACTGTTGCTTATTCCAATTACTACTTTCGACAGAATCGTGCTGTCTTATTCAGACTGGCATAACAGTTTGCGTATATGTTCACACACACACGTTATTTGTCGACATTTTGAAAACAAGGTGTAAACACATTAAAAACTCCATATGGTTTGTCATTTATAAAACAGAATGCTCCACATGGTTTGTCATTTATCAGACAGAATGCTCCCAATAAATGACAAACCATGTTATATTTTTTAATGATTTACACCTTGTTCTCAAAATGCGGAGGACACAATTATGTGAACATATACACAAAGTGTAATGCCAGTCTGAAGATGACAGCACGATGATGTCGAGCTAGTAATTGGAATAAAGGTCCTAAAAATCAAGCGATCTTGGCTTTCATAACTACATATGTGATCACTTCGGCGTATATTAATCACTGTTTCCCTATTCTGGGTAATCAATGTGGTTTTTTTTTCAGGAAAATCAACGAGTAGACCTGCGCTGCACAATGGCTGGTAGGGCATGTAGGGTGCCCCAAGAGGAGTGTCCAGTATTAAGGGATCAACAGAAACTCTTATTTGAAGCAAAAAAGTTCATATGGACATGTCCCGTATTCCGAATGGTTTCCTTGACAGATAACATTAAATGTACATTTGGGTTTAGGCCAGGGGAACCCTCCCAGTCTCTTTGACGTTTTTATTCTGGCCCAGAATATCTCGTTGCTTTGAGTCTCTTTGCTCGGGATTTACTTCTGCCGTTAAACTAGGGCGTCCAAAGCGCAGTTGTTCATGGTGTGTTGTGTGTGCAGGAGTGCGAGGGACTGAGAGTATATCACGGAGAAGCGCTCTGTTTGTAGACACTCATCTACACTAATGAAGAATATGCACGTATATTGTATGTTTAAGGCTTCTGCGATGGCACTGCTCAGATGTTGTCGATGAGTACGGTCGGCGCTTTTGGCCAACTCGAATTCCTGATCGTAGAGTGCTTACCAGAGTTTTCAGCAGATTGCGTGAAACAGGTCTTCCTCCAGGTTGCCATTTTTCTTCTGAACATGTAATTTAACAACCTGCAAAGGAACATCAGAACGTTACTGGAACGGTGCAGGAAAGTCCTGCTACCAGTACACGCCGTCTTTCTGCACGCACCACTGTCTCCTGAACACGTGGCACTTCTGTTGATACTATTCACTGATGAAGCCACATTCACACTGACTGAAATCAATAACATAGTTAATAATCGATTGTCGCAGGAAACCATTTTACAAGCTCGTTTTTCAATTTTTTTTTTTCTTTTTTGTTTCTTGCGCCATGATCGGTAACATGTTGATAGGTCCAGTCATTTGAGAACTGAATGACGGGACAGAATTACGTGCATTTTTTGGAAAATTCGTTTTTGGAACACCTTGAAGTCGTTCGTCTGTCTAAGCGCACTGCAATTTACTTGGAGCATGACGGAGCCCTTCCACATTTTACCAGACCCTAATCGCTATCAGTCGTGGCAGTACCATTAAATGACCACCAGGATCGCCATATCTTACATCGCTAGATTTTTGTTTGTGGTGTTGAATGAAGTCTGACGTGTACAACTGCTTGGTCGCATCACAGACCTTGTTGTCCTCTTTAGGGAACACGCAGAGGCACTCAGATAAGGAACGAAACATCTTCCAAAAGTTCACTAATGCACTGAATTTCACCGTGGGATATTCGAACCATTATTGTGAACTGTACAACAGCTCTTACGTGACGTGTAGGATAATGCTTAGAGGTGAATGTGTTAAAAATAGGTATTTTTCAACTGATACTTCGTGAAACGCATGAAATGTTTACTAACTTTTGACCATTCGTACATATGTAGACGTGACGGTGTACTGAAAAATACAGAAGATGAATAACAAGGTACACTAAATGTGCTCTGTCTTGTAAACCCTCCGGAATATGGGATATACACATATGAAGTTGGTTGCTAGAAATTGTCGTTCCTGTGTATCCCTGAATATTGATCATTTCTCCTTGGACACCCTGTATAATTAAGTGGACGTAGGTTATGTCCCCAACAGGAAGGTTGATTTATATAAATCAATCTGAAAAGAGAAATGCAAAGGCTCAATCTAGATATAGTAGGGGTCAGTGAAGTGAAGTGGAAGGAAGACAAGGATTTCTGGTCAGATGAGTATCGGGTAATATCAACAGCAGCAGAAAATGGTATAACAGGTGTTGGATTGGTTATGAATAGGAAGGTAGGGCTGAGGGTCTGTTACTGTGAACAGTTCAGTGACCGGGTTCTTCTAATCAGAATCGACAGCAGACCAACACCGACAACGATAGTTTAGGTATACATGCCGACGTCGCAAGCTGAAGATGAACAGATAGAGAAAGTGTATGAGGATATTGAAAGGGTAATGCAGTATGTAAAGGGGGACGAAAATCTAATAGTCATGGGCGACTGGAATGCAGTTGTAGGGGAAGGAGTAGAAGAAAAGGTTACAGGAGAATATGGGCTTGGGACAAGGAATGAAAGATGAGAAAGACTAATTTAGTTCTGTAACAAGTTTCAGCTAGTAATAGCGAATACCCTGTTCAAGAATCACAAGAGGAGGAGGTATACTTGGAAAAGGCCGGGAGATACGGGAAGATTTCAATTAGATTACATCATGGTCAGACAGAGATTCCGAAATCAGATACTGGATTGTAAGGCGTACCCAGGTGCAGATGTAGACTCAGATCACAATATAGTAGTGATGAAGAGAAGGATGAAGTTCAAGACATTAGTCAGGAAGAATCAATACGCTAAAAAATGGGATACGGAAGTTCTAAGGAATGACGAGATACGTTTGAAGTTCTCTAACGCTATAGATACAGCAATAAGGAATAGCGCAGTAGGCAGCACAGTTGAAGAGGAATGGACATCTCTAAAAAGGGCCATCACAGAAGTTGGGAAGGAAAACATAGGTACAAAGAAGGTAGCTGCGAAGAAACCATGGGCAACAGAAGAAATACTTCAGTTGATTGATGAAAGGAGGAAGTACAAACATGTTCCAGGAAAACCAGGAATACAGAAATACAAGTCGCCGAAGAATGAAATAAATAGGAAGTGCAGGGAAGCTAAGACGAAATGGCTGCAGGAAAAATGTGAAGACATCGAAAAAGATATGATTGTCGGAAGGACAGACTCAGCATACACGAAAGTCAAAACAAACTGTGGTGACATTAAAAGCAACGGTGGTAACATTAAGAGTGCAACGGGAATTCCACTGTTAAATGCAGAGGAGAGAGCAGATAGGTGGAAAGAATACACTGAAAGCCTCTATGAGGGTGAAGATTTGTCTGATGTGATAGAAGAAGAAAAAGGAGCGATTTAGAAGAGGTAGGGGATCCAGTATTAGAATCGGAATTTAAAAGAGCTTTAGAGGACTTACGGTCAAATAAGGCACAAGGGATAGATAACATTCCATCAGAATTTCTAAAATCATTAAGGGAAGTGGCAACAAAACGACTATTCACGTTGGTGTGTAGAATATATGAGTCTGGCGACATACCATCTGACTTTCGGAAAAGCATCAGCCACACAATTCCGAAGACGGCAAGAGCTGACACGTGCGAGAATTATCGCACAATCAGCTTAACAGCACATGCATCGAAGCTGCTTACAAGAATAATATACAGAAGAATGGAAAATAAAAGTGAAAATGCGCTAGGTGACGACCAGTTTGGCTTTAGGAAAAGTAAAGGCACGAGAGCGGCAGTTCTGACGTTACGGCTATTAATGGAAGCAAGGCTAAAGAAAAATCAAGACACGTTCATAGGATCAGTCGACCTGGAAAAAGCGTTCGACAATATAAAATGGTGCAAGCTGTTCGAGATACTGAAAAAAGTAGGGGTAAGCTATAGGGAGAGACGGGTCATATACAATATGTACAACAAACAAGAGGGAATAATAAGAGTGGACGCTCAAGAACGAAGTGCTCGTATTAAGAAGGGAGTAAGACAAGGCTGTAGCCTTTCGCCCCCACTCTTCAATCTGTACATCGAGGAAGCAATGGTGGAAATAAAAGAAAAGTTCAGGAGTGGAATTAAAATACAAGGTGAAAGGATATCAGTGATACGATTCGCTGATGACATTGCTATCCTGGGTGAAAGTGTAGATGAATTAAATGATCTGCTGAACGGAATGAAGAGTCTAATGAGTACCCAGTATGATTTGAGAGTAAATCGGAGAAAGACGAAGGCAATGAGAAGTAGTAGAAATGAGAACAGCGAGAAACTTAACATCAAGATTGATGGTCACGAAGTCAATGAAGCATTGTATGGTAGTGAAACATGGACTGTGGGAAAACCAGAACAGAAGAGAATCGAAGCATTTGAGATGTGGTGGTATACACGAATGTTGAAAATTAGGTGCACTGATAAGGTAAGGAATGAGGAGGTTCTACGCAGAATCGAAGAGGAAACGAATATGTGGAAAACACTGATAAGGAGAAGGGACAGGATGATAGGACATCTGCTAAGACATGAGGGAATGACTTCCATGGTACTAGAGGGAGCTGTAGAGGGCTAAAACTGTAGAGGAAGACAGAGATTGAAATACATCAAGCAAATAATTGAGGACGTAGGTTGCAAGTGCTACTCTGAGATGAGGAGGTTAGCACAGGAAAAGAATTCGTGGCGGGCCGCATCAAACCAGACAGTAGACTGATGACTAAAAAAAAAAAGGACGGATAGGATGTGTGAGTGCTGTGTATGGACGCAGGAGGAGCTGGCAACTCTTCGCGAACAGCTGAGCGTGTTGATGGCCACGGTCAGCCGTCTTCAGGCTGCTGCCTCGGAGTGTAGCGGCAGTGGGGAGTCTGGTGCGTCGCAAGGTACACCCCAGGTGTTACATGCTTCACCCACTGTCCCTGCTATCGAGACATCTTGGCGGGTACCGGGCGTGGTTGGGCCACCCTCTCCCCAAGGGGAGTGGCTGGTTCAGCGGCGTTCGCGGGCCCCGAGGCGGAGAGTAAATGTGGAGGCTGGCCGTGTGGCATCGCCCGCTCTGCCTGTGAGTGGACATGTGGCCGCTCCTTCAGCAAGGTCCGAGCAGGCACATTGGGGGAGGGGTTCATTAGTTATTGGGAGCTCCAACGTTAGGCGGGTGATAGAGCCCCTTAGGGAAATAGCGGAAAGGTCGGGGAAGAAGGCCAGTGTTCACTCTGTCTGCTTGCCTGGGGGTCTCATCCGAGATGTGGAGGAGGCCCTACCGGCGGCGACAGAAAGCACTGGGTGCACCCGACTGCATCTTGTTGCTCATGTCGGCACCAATGACTCCTGCCGTTTGGGTTCAGAGGTCATCCTCAGTTCGTACAGGCGGTTGGCGGAATTGGTGAAGGCGGAAAGCCTCGCTCGCAGGGTGGAATCCGTTCCCAGAACGGATCGCGGTCCTCTGGTTTGGAGCCGAGTGGAGGGCTTAAACCAGAGTTTCAGACGATTCTGCGGAGAGCTGGGGTGCAAATTTCTCTACCTCCGCTATCGGGTGGAGAAATGTAGGGTCCCCCTGAATAGTCCAGGCGTGCACTACACGCGAGAAAGCGGCTACAAGGGTAGCGGAGTACGTGTGGAATGCACATGCGGGTTTTTTAGGTTAGAGAATTCCCCCCCCCCCCCCCCCCCCCTAGGCCCGACAAGACGCCTCCTGAGACGCGGCAAGGTAGGAGTAGGCAAAATGCAACAGGGAATAACAATATTAATGTGCTAATAGTAAACTGCAGGAGCGTCTATAGAAAGGTCCCAGAACTGCTCTCATTAACAATCATTAATAAACGGTCACAACGCCCATATAGTACTAGGGACAGAAAGTTGGCTGAAACCAGACGTAAACAGTAATGAAATCTAAAACTCAGATTGGAATGTATACCGCAGAGACAAGCTGGACAGTGTAGGCGGAGGCGTGTTTATAGCGATAAGAAGTGCAATAGAATCGAAGGAAATTGACGGAGATCCGAATTGTGAAATGATTTGGGTGAAGGTCACGGTTAAAGCAGGCTCAGACATGATAATTGGATGTCTCTATGGCCCCCGGGTTCAACAGCTGCTGTGGCTCAGCACCTGAAGAATAATTTGGAAAATATTTCGAGTAGATTATCCCACCATGTTACAGTTTTGGGTGGAGATTTTAATTTGCCGGATATAGACTGGGAGACTCAAACATTCATAACGGGTGGCAGGGACAAAGAATCCAGTGAAATATTTTTAAGTGCTTTATCTGAAAACTACCTTGAGCAGTTAAACAGAGAACCGACTCATGGCGATAACATATTAGACCTTCTGGTGACAAACAGACCCGAACTATTTGAATCAGTTAATGCAGAACAGGGAATCAGCGATCATAAAGCGGTTACTGCATCGATGATTTCAGCCGTAAATAGAAATATTAAAAAAGGTAGGAAGATTTTTCTGTTTAGCAAAAGTTACAAAAAGCAGATTACAAAGTACCTGATGGCTCAACATAAAAGTTTTGTCTCAAGTACAGATAGTGTTGAGGATCAGTGGACAAAGTTCAAAACCATGGTACAATATGCGTTAGATGAGTATGTGCCAAGCAAGATCGTAAGAAATGGAAAAGAGCCACCGTGGTACAACAACCGAGTTAGAAAACTGTTGCGGAAGCAAAGGGAACTTCACAGCAAGCATAAACATAGCCAAAGCCTTGCAGACAAACAAAAATTACGCGAAGCGAAATGTAGTGTGAGGAGGGCTATGCGAGAAGCGTTCAATGAATTCGAAAGTAAAGTTCTATGTACTGACTTGGCAGAAAATCCTAAGAAATTTTGGTCCTATGTCAAAGCGGTAGGTGGATCAAAACAAAATGTCCAGACACACTGTGACCAAAATGGTACTGAAGCAGAGGATGACAGACTAAAGTCCGAAATACTAAATGTCGTCTTCCAAAGCTGTTTCACAGAGGAAGACTGCACTGTACTTCGTTCTCTAGATTGTCGCACAGTTGACAAAATGGTAGATATCGAAATAGAGGGATAGAGAAACAATTAAAATCGCTCAAAAGAGGAAAGGCCGCTGGTCCTGCTGGGATACCAGTTCGATTTTACACAGAGTACGCGAAGGAACTTGCCCCCCTTCTTGCAGCGGTGTACCGTAGGTCCCTAGAAGAGCGAAGCGTTCCAAAGGATTGGAAAAGGGCACAGGTCATCCCCGTTTACAAGAAGGGACGTCTAACAGATGTGCAGAACTATAGACCTATATCTCTAACGTCGATCAGTTGTAGAATTTTGGAACACGTATTATGTTCGAGTATAATGTCTTTTCTGGAGACTAGAAATCTACTCTGTAGGAATCAGCATGGGTTTCGAAAAAGACCGTCGTGTGAAACCCCAGCTTGCGCTATTCGTCCACGAGACTCAGAGGGCCATAGACACGGGTTCACAGGTAGATGCCGTGTTTCTTGACTTCCGCAAGGCATTTGACACAGTTCCCCACCGTCGTTTAATGAACAAAGTGAGAGCATACGGACTATCAGACCAATTGTGTGATTGGATTGAGGAGTTCCTAGATAACAGAACGCAGCATGTCATTCTCAATGGAGAGAAGTCTTCCGAAGTAAGAGTGATTTTAGGTGTGCCCCAGGGGAGTGTCATAGGACCGTTGCTGTTGACAATATACATAAATAACCTGGTGGATGACATCGGAAGTTCACTGAGGCTTTTTGCAGAAGATGCTGTGGTGTATCGAGAGGTTGCAACAATAAAACGTTGTACTGAAATGCAGGAGGATCTGCAGCGAATTGACGCATGGTGCACGGAATGGCAATTTAATCTCAATGTAGACAAGTGTAATGTGCTGCGAATACATAGAAAGAAATACCCTTATCATTTAGCTA
Source organism: Schistocerca gregaria (assembly GCF_023897955.1). Taxonomy (NCBI): domain Eukaryota; kingdom Metazoa; phylum Arthropoda; class Insecta; order Orthoptera; family Acrididae; genus Schistocerca; species Schistocerca gregaria. The sequence goes on from NC_064924.1 coordinate 454,175,749, forward strand.
CAAAATAGCAGGTCAGCAACTGGAAGCAGTTAATTCCATAAATTATCTGGGAGTACGCATTAGGAGTGATTTAAAATGGAATGATCCTATAAAGTTCATCGTCGGTAAAGCTGATGTCAGACTGAGATTCATTGGAAGAATCCTAAGGAAATGCAATCCGAAAACAAAGGAAGTATGTTACAGTACGCTTGTTCGCCCACTTCTTAAATACTGCTCAGCAGTGTGGGATCCGTACCAGATAGGGTTGATAGAAGAGGTAGAGAAGATCCAACGGAGAGCAGCGCGCTTCGTTACAGGATCATTTAGTAATCGCGAAAGCGTTACGGAGATGATAGATAAACTCCAGTGGAAGACTCTGCAGGAGAGACGCTCAGTAGCTCGGTACGGGCTTTTGTTAAAGTTTCGAGAACATACCTTCACCGAAGAGTCAAGCAGTATATTGCTCCCTCCTACGTATATCTCGCGAAGAGACCATGAGGATACAATCAGAGAGCTTAGAGCCCACACAGAAGCATACCGACAATCCTTCTTTCCACGAACAATACGAGACTGGAATAGAAGGAAGAACCATAGAGGTACTCAGAATACCCTCCGCCACACACCGTCAGGTGGCTTGCGGAGTATGGATGTAGATGTAGATGTAGAATCCACCTATAGCGTGGTTGACAACTGCTGGATGGTCATTACATCTGCAGGTACTGAAACGTCTCTACCCACCGCATCCCACACGTGCTTAATGGGATTTACGTTGAAGCAAACGGGCAGGGAAATGCATTCGTCGGGGCTTCCTCACCTGCGCTGTTCGATGTGGTCGCGCAATATCATCCATAAAAATAAAGATAGGGCTGAATGCTCACCTCTAAAGAGGAACATCAGAAAGGAGAAAAGAGTCACAATGTTGACAGGAGAGTGTACTGTCTTCAAAGAGCAGAATGTCAGAATTCTCATGAACTCTACTCACACCCACACCAAAACACCCAGACCATCACAACGATGATGCTCGACAACGCAGGACATACCCTCATACGGCGAGAGATAGGAACGCGTAATGCATGTGGGAAATTATCGATTTGATTTGTGGCTTAGCCGGCCGGAGTGGCCGAGCGGTTCTTGGTGCTGCAGTCTGGAACGGCGCTACCGTTACGGTCGCAGGTTCGAATCCTGCCTCGGGCATGGATGTGTGTGATGTCCTTAGGTTAGTTAGGTTTAAGTAGTTCTAGGTTCTAGGGAACTGATGACCTCAGTAGTCGCATGGTGCTCAGAGCCATTTGAACCATTTGTAGCTTAGCTGACTGTCACCTCCACCGAAACCGATTTTGTTGTGCGGTTTCGCTCCCTGTGATTCTAGTGAAACCTTCCGGTATCTTTAAAAGATAGTAGGAGAATCTTTACTAGTTCCCTATCAAACACAATTTCTTCAACCTTTAATGACCCGAATATGCTGCGTCTTTTGCCCTCCAGAGCCTCAACGGAAGATTAGGTAGAATTCAGTTGCACGCTCCTCACCGTATAGTCACCAAGGCTTCTTCATCTATACCCGTCGTACGTAGGTGTTTCTTAAAGTCCCCATGACTAGTCATGAGTCCCACCATGTGTTTCATTTGTCTCCTGTTCGAGTTCAGGATTACACAGCTTCTCTTGAAACATGGCTTCGGCAACATTAGCCTGCTATGTTATTGTTCTTGTATCATAGTCCAATATTCTACGAGCTGCCTCCTGATATCTACATAGTTTTGATTTTACCGTCCCCTTACAGATGATTAGAACAGGTTCTGCATTGCCACTAGTTCTTAAGTGACCATGGACTAACAGTAGGTTTATTGTTGTGCTTTCCCATAGTCTCACAAAGGCTTCAGGGCAGTTTCCTGATAGATTGCAGGTGCTGATAGAAATTTCAGAGCTGCTTGGCTGTCTGAATAAATGTAGATGCTATGATCCTTTTAGCATACAATCAGATTCTCCTCCGCACATTGATGACGGATCTTCCCACCTGGAGTACTGTGGCCAGTTTCCCTAAGGAGATTCTCTCTCTCTCTCTCTCTCTCTCTCTCTCTCTCTCTCTCACTCTCTCTCTAGGCTAGGCTGTAACATCATATACTTCAGCCCCACTGCCTTAATCAATTTTAGACCAGTAATGAGTTGAACAAGAGTGGGTCTCTTACTAAAATTATAAAAAGTAAATCTGATAAAAATTCTCATTGAATTATTGAAAGTATAGAACAATGGATATACAAAATTTTAAAAAGTAATAGAACTACAAGGGTGTAGTTATGAGAAGTAACTATGATGAATTTTCCTTGAACTGGCTTTTACAATTAATACAGCCAGTGTTCTGCACTTTTAATATTTCAATGAGTTTCACTTTTTATGATTTTAGTGTAATGGTTTTATACTTTCAATATTTCAAACTTTTAATACTCTAAGATACTAACTCAGTTTGAGTTATTTTATGCACAACTTGTATAATTTACTATTTTATGCGTTTTTCAGTTTCACACAAAAGTTTAATATTTTAAGTGATATCTTTTGTATAACGTTCTTTTTAATGACTTTATTGTAAGAAACTCACTTCTCAAACTCATAATATTCCACCATCCGACCACCTCTCTCTGTCCATATCTCCTAATTCCCCTCGTTCCATTCTTTAATTTATTTTAATGAGAATTTTTGCTTATTCCACTTTTTATAATTTTAGTATAAGATCATCTCTTGTTAAACTCAAGACATTCCTACTATTCCGCTTCCCTATTTTTTCACCCTCTCCCAATCTCCCTCATTCACTTTTTTTCTCTTCCTTCTTTTCCCTCTCTTCTCTCCCGTACTTTGAACAGATACTAATAAAACATATACTGCCTCTGCTAAACACTGTACTCTGATATGAGTTTCTGAGATAGACACAACAAGTTGTTGATGCAACTGCATAGGTAAATTCTATGTTTACATGCAGTTCTTTCTATTCATTGTAAAATAACAACTTGTAAATGCTTTTTTGTTTTAGATCTGAAGATAATCTAGAGAGAACAAAACGTGCCATATATTTAAAAAAAAAACTGCAACTGAGAGTGAAGCATAAAAGAAAATTATTTTAATTGTCAACACAGTTATTATAGTCTCACAACGAATGTTTCAGTTTCAGTATTCAATATTGAATAGAGATGAACATGTAATAATTGTAGGTGATTGAAACAATGTAGTAAGTGAAGAAACGGAAGACAGAGTTTACAATAATCTATGGGAGTGAGGAAAGAGAAAGATTAATTCAGTTCTGCAACAAACTTCAGCTAGTAAAAGCGAATACATTGTTCAAAACTTATAATAGGAAGAAGCCTGTAGACATGGGAAGAGTCAAGTTTGTTAAATCTTGGTCAGACAGAGATTCTGTATTCAGATATGTGATTGCAAGGCATACCTATGAGAAGATTTTGACTCGGCCACAGAGTTGAAGAGTAGACTAAATTTTAAAAGAATCGTCCAGAAGAGTCCTTGTCGAATGAACTGGATTACCAAACTATTCAATAATGATAAAGTATGTCCTTTAAAGCTGTAGATACTGCAATACTACCACAGCAGGTAGTTCAGTTGAAGAGGAATGGACAACTCTAAGAAGAGCAATCAGAAATTAGACTGACAAGTAAAGGCACATTGTGAAGCAATCTTGGGTAACAGAAGAATTACATCAGTTGCTCAATGAAAGTACAAAAATGTTCAAGAACTGAAAGGAATACGCAATATAAGTCACTTGGGAATTATATTAATAGGAAGCATACAGAAGTTAAGGCAAAGTGGGTGCAGAAGAAAGCCTGTGCCACTGAAAAGAAATGGCCATCAGAGACACTGATTCAGCATTTACAATGTCATGAAAAACGTAAGGGTGAAGGTAGCTTCCGCATGATGTGCTGTCACTGCCACCTTGGAAGCAACTACTCCAGGAAATTTGAACCATAAATAGAAAGAACTTTTGTTGGATGACAATAATAAAAACTGAAGTCACTACGATTTATAATGGTCCCCTAGAGATGACAATACGGGACATGGTTCTTTATATGGTGTATGATCATATAGACAGCAATGGAAACTATGTGATATACTACCAAGCTGGGCACAAGTTTCATAAGGAGTTATTGCGGTATGACATACCATTCCTTCATTAGCTTCTTCTTGATGTGCTGGTATATATCTCGTCAAACCATACCACACTAGCTCTATAGGATTTAAGTTGCGTGAACGCTCAGCCATATCCTCTCATTACAGGAGCTTTACCACCTGGGCAGTTCGACGGCGTCATGTACTGTATCCATAAAACTGAAGACAGGAGCTGAAGGCACCTCTGAAAACATACACATGGAGAAGCAGTACTTTGTAACATTAACGGTGCCCAGTGAGAGTTCCATCTTTAAGGATTTGGAGGTCAGTACGTTCATGTAGTATTATGCCTCTTTACACAATATCACCTGGACCATCAAAAGAGTCTCGCTCGATAATATTCAGCCTCTTGCCAGTAGATAGAATTTGTAGCTTGAGGCTCACTTGGCTTGGTAACTCACAGAGTCAAGTTAACCTGAACCTATAAACTCTGTCTACTACCTCATTCCTTATTTTCATTCACTTTTTTATATGAAAATTATAAAAAATATATAAATTATACTATAAAACATGTAGAAAAGTGTGAGAAAATAAACAAGGCGTATGTTTTTCCCTTGCATTCATTTTTTATGAAAAAAAATTGAAAAAAAGGTAAATGGAGGTAAATAAAACAGTAAAATAAAATACTTCACATTTACCTACATTAAACCAAAGAAAGACAGAACCATATTACTTTACAACGATTACAGTGCTATATTATACCATTAATATTTTAGATTTTATTCATTTTGGTGTATCAACCATTGTGGGGCTCACCATCCTCTAGACGATTTTCAGGATTTTTTTTTAAATTGAAATATTTAAATATAAATAAAATTTTTAAAACTAGAAATTCAAGGACATGAAATTCAGTATCATTATTTTTCAGTTTCTTCATTCTCTTGTATCTCAATTTATTATTACTGTCTTCAAGAAATTGAAAATCCCCATCACTAATTATTTTCAGATATGTATCTGGTTAAATCATTTTACATTCCTTATTCAATTATAAACATATTTTCCTTCTTGTCTAGTATTAAAAATTTACAACCAATAATGTTACAGAAAATATTTACTTGTAGCTCATTAATCTTTTTAAATAAATTAATTTTGCTAGAATTGTTCAGCTTCTTGGGTAGAGGCTCCATTTATATTCATAAAATTTTCATTGTTATTTTATTTTTTTCTTGTTATACTGTTATACTGTGTAATGTCCATGTGGTAGTGTATCTATTCTGTATTCCAAAATAAATCTTCTGACATCATATGGGTTCAATGCCTTTTTACTTACCTCAACTGAATAAATTTCATGCTTCATGCTTATTATTAAATTCATAGTTTTCTACAGTTCCCTATTGTAAAACAAACAATCTTTATAATCTTCTAAGCATATTTCGTTTTTAATAACACTTTTCTTGATATCTTTCGATTTTTTTCTATTTGGTATTCAACTTCATAAGCATAATTTTGTACTTTCACACCACTTCTTGTTAACTTGGGCAATATTGTACATATTATTGTTGGATAGTCACTAGTACCAAATTTATCATCAACTTCATATCACCATAGAAATCTTCAGCCTGTGTCTGTATCTTCATAATATAACTGAATTTTCACCCATATTTTGGCTTCACAACTTTATAGTGAAAATCCAGTATCAATTCTTTAGATAAATCAGGTATACTCATTCTGACATAAATTGACTTATTGAACACAATTTTTGTTATATTCACATGGATAGCAGCAAGATTTTCATTATATATTGATCTCCACTTGAAGCTTCCCTTTGCTACAAGTTTAAAACATTTTTCTCCATCTGAAGTTGTTTTTATATCTTCTACATTTCTTACATTTTCCATCGTTTTTCCAAAAACTGATTTATTTATCAGTTAGTAGAAATCTTTTTCAGAGTCATTCTTTCCCTTAGTTCTCATTTCTGTGTTCAAGTAACGTATTTCTGTAGCAAATCAGATTGTATTTTTGTTGTCTGCATTCATAGAGAAATTATTAATGAAATTAATGTATATTCATTAATCATGAAATAATAAATACAATAAGCAGAAAATTTCCAAGATTCGTTTTATGTAGAAGTTTCCCCATTAGTTTGAAAACATGGAGAATATAAAATTAAAGATGAAGTGAAAGAGATGTATCAAGGTCAAACAACTCACTTGGAAAATATAAACAAAATTTAATGATGAAGATATGGAAAATTGAAATGAATGAGTTAATAATGTAATGGGAACAACACAGAAGGAAACAGAGATATAAATATTTTATTACCTCATTTTGACCCTCAAACTTTCAACTGCAATTAAAGACCGTTTTTTGTTCTTTAACATTATTTGATGAAAACTTCGAATATAATTGTTATGTCACTAGAGCGCAACAAAAAATATTTATAAAGGTTTTTGTATAAAATCGAAGATAGACATCCAATGATAAGAATGTTAAGAATTAATTATAATCGCAAAAAGTTAATTTATTCTAAAGGAGCTGTGGCCGCTTCTGTGAGTACATGTGTGTGATCCTACTGGCATCACTTGTGTTCATGTTCCATTGATTCTGCACTCCATCGTAACATATCTGCTTGGCTATGTGTTCCCTCTTGGGCTGTGTGGTGGTGAATGGCGTGTGGGACACCGAGCTGGGCGGGTGTGCCTGAGTACTCGGCTCCCTGGCCATTGCAGCGTGATGAAATCATTGGTCATTGGGGTATTGGGGCCCACGTTTTCCTCCAGCGTTGAGTGTTGCTACCAGCGAGTTTAGTGGACAAGGAGCGCCTCTTGTCCCATGCAGCCTGGTTACAAAGTGCGTCAGTCAACTGTGGCGTGCTAAAACGTCGAGATGTATGGAACACAGTTGTTAGCAGATACGAGCAGGGGGCAGTATTATGCAGTGTCTTCCTGGAGTTCTGAATCCGCTGGTCTCCATGATATTTATTTGAAATTTTGTATGAAGACTGTTTAGTGAGTACTGTACTTAAGGACTGTTGATTCTGCGCCAGTGTGAGCTGGCCAGGAATTCGATTTCTTTATGGCTTTCAGTGACACCTTTTGGAACTATGTGTGTCAATCTGGCGATTTCTGTAAGCGCCAATCTAGTATTTTGAAATGTTAATCTGGTATTTTACATCGTTGTATGTTATCGTAGAGTATTTGATACAACAGATTGTAATTTCTGTTTTTTGTAGCCCTTATGGCCTTCCCTGGGGCGAATTATTGGATTTTGTCTGTAACTAAATTTGTGTGCACTCAGCCTAAAGGTACGCATGTATAAGTCATTTTTGTGTGTGTGCTTGAATTTGCACACAATCTCTTTCCGTGTTGAGGAGCCCTTTGGGTTATAGGTGTACATTTTAATTGTCCATCTGCTGTTGGGTGCGTATCCAAATTAGAGAGTCTGTTCGTCCCTGAGAGGCCCCAGTAAAGTTATACTTTGACTTCTTTAATCTTGTTTGACTACTATGTGATTACTCTTTAAATTATTTTCTACATTGTTTCTTGTTATTGGTAGGAACGCTTTTATGAGTGGGACACTCCTATACTCAAGTTTCAATAGTTGGTTTCCTTGAAAATAATCTTTAATTGCTCACTTAAGTGTTGCTGCATGTGTTAATTTCTATCGTGTGCGTTGTTTGGTATATGTTGACAGTCTTTTTCCAGCAGCGATTCAGGCAATTCTGTTTTGCTGGTTTGGGGAGGGACAGGTTTTTCTTCTACTGCTGTGACTTTCCCATCATTGCACGGGGCCTAGGTGTTTGCATGTCACACTCACTTTTGAGGATCTCCCACTCAGCCTCAAGTTGAGTATTTTATTGTCATTCTTTTCGTACTGTGTCACAGTGGCGGGTGTCATCGGATTAGGATTTGGTGTTAGTGGTTTTGAGGAAGTAATTTACTCAGTGTTTCTACTATTGTAAGTTCTTGGTGGGTGTGAGATGAAAGCCTTTAGTCAAACTGAATTCTGAGTTCCTAGATCTCCTTAAAAATATGAATGTTTAATTTTAGATATCATTTTAATAGTGTCTTAGGATCCCTATGTTAAGAACAACACACACACCCATGCCCGAGGGAGGACTCGAACCTCCAGTGGGAGGGACTGTGCAGTCTGTGACATGACGCTTCAAACCGCAAGGCCACTGCGCACACAGCCTCCATTATCATCCATCACCTAACTGGCATCTTTTCATGGTTTGCCCCTCCCCACTCCCAGGCCCTTCTGATCAATAGTGCTCAGGCCTTTGTCTCTGGCCAGATTAGACAGTTTCACTTCCACAATACCATAAGAAATATTACCACCATGCAATATTATCCGAAGGCGTCCTTTGCAGAGAGGGCCAATCGTAATCTTAAGGAGTTCGTAATAATCCATCACGCTAAGTCTTCTGACAAATGGAACGGCACCCTCCCCGGCTCAACTTCGTGTTCAGTTCCGCCCAGCATGAGGTATCCTCGGCTGTTCTTGCCCACCTTATGTTAATGTATCCTCTTAATTCCCCCTTCTCCAGCTTGTGCAGCATTAATAACCTGTTACCCACATCTATCACTCCTAGCCTCCTCAAACATAATTGGCAGGGGGTAGGCAGAATATTAAATTCCCTCACTGCTGTAAGGCAAGATACTGCTATAGTGGCAGACGACCCTTGTGGTGCTGATGTTGGTAAGTTAACCTGCCACTTTTTCGGTCCGATTTCTATCATCAATGTTTTGAGGCCCATTAATTTGCTATAAAAAAGAGTTAACTACTGGGAAGACCTTCGGAGTTCACCTTAGTTAGGTGAAGCTTGTTAATTAGTGTACCCTCCATCTCGCTTGGGGGGCTCTTTCGGTTTGAGGCGAGGAAGGTTGAGCCATAGTGGCTTCTGAGAAGGTGTGCACACGATCCTACTGGTGCCACTTTTGCCCTTGTTCCATTCATTCTGGCTCACGATATATTTGCTTGGTTATGAGTTCCCTCTGGGTCAACGTGGTAGTGAGTGGTGTGTCAGATGTGGAGATGAACGGATGTGCCTGAGTACTTGGCGTCCTGGCGATTACAGCAAGTTAAAAACTTTGACCAATGGGCTACAGGAACTTGTCTTTACTTCCAGTGTTGACTGTTGCTACTGGCTAGTACAGCGAGCAAGGAGAGGCTCTCATTGCGTGCAGGTTGGTTATGAAGTGCATTTGTCAACTGTAGTGTGCTAAATACGCTGACATGTATTGGACAACTTGTTAGCAGCTACAGTCAGGAGAGCAGTATTATCTGGTACCTGCCTGGAGTCGTGAAGCTACTGGACTCCTTGGTATTTATTAGAAATTACATATGAAGACTGTTCAGAGAGTACTGTAATTAAATGTTGTTAATTCTGCCCCAGTGTGAGCTGCCCAGGAATCCGATTCCTTTATGGTTTCCAGTGACACCTTTTAGAGCTATGTGTGTCAATTTGGAATTTTCTGTAGGAGACAATAGTATTTTTTAATGTTAATCTTATACTTTAAGCTGTATTTTGTTATTACTGTGTATTTGATACTGCTGATTATAATTTTATGTTTGTTACAGACCTTATTGCCCATCCTAAGCCGAGTTATTGGATTTGGCCTATAGCTAAATTTGTGTGCACTCTGCCAAAATGTACACATGTGTGAGTCACATGTGTGTGTGTGTGCATGCTTGTATTTTCACACACACTCTCTCTCTGTGCTGAGGAGCCCTTCGGGTTACAGGTATATATTTTAACTGGCCACTTGACATTTGCTGTGTATCCAGATCAGAGTGTCTATTAGTCCCTAAAAGGCCACAGTAAAGGTATACCTTCACTTCTTTAATCTTGTTTGGTTATTATGTGGTTATTCTTTAAATTTCTGTGTGGATTGATAATTGTTATTAGTAGGACGGTGAAGTAGCAATTTCTATGAGTGGACCACTCGGATATGGAAGTTTTAATAGTTGGTTTCCTTGAAAACAGGCTTTAATTGCCCATTTAAGTATTTCTGTACATATTAATTTCTATCAGACTTCTTTGCTGTTTGTTAATTGTTGTATGTTGACACCTTGTATTGGCAGCAGTTGATGCATAAATGTTTTGCTGATTTATGGTAGGGACACGTTTTCCTTCTGCTTCAGCAACTTTTGCAGCATTGCTCGAGGTCTAGGTGCTGCAGGTATCATGCACTTTGTGAACCTTCTGTTCCAGCCTCAACTTGAGTAGTTTATTGTCATTCTTTTTGTATCAAGCCACAGTGCAGGAGAGGGGGGGGGGAGCTGGTTAAGACTTGGCCTTAGTGATTTTAGGGAAGTAATGTACTCAGTGTTTCTATTATTGTAAGGTCCTTGTTGGTGTGTGATGAAAGCCTTTAGGCAAACTGAGCACTCAGTTTCTGGATTTCCTAAAAAGTATAAAGGTTTAATACTCATTGTCATATTAATAGTGTCTCTGTGGCACTTGTAGTTTATTTAAGTACTTAGCTTACTTTATGATAACAGCCTTGTGGCTACCCAGTGAAATATTACTGTTTGTTTAGGATTTTTCTGATCGGTAGCATCTGGCCAGCTTCGCATATCTTGTCTGCGTGGGAGCAGAATAAAACTGTCTTATGACACCAAAATGTCGTCATTTGCCTTATATTCCATAGTATTGTTAGTGAAAGGAAAATTTAGCATGATATATGAAGCCATTTAACATGATTGCTTAGCTCCTAGTGGTGAGGTGGTTAATGGACTTTAGTTACCAACATGTCTAAGTTCTTGCCTTACAGTAGGCCTGAATCTCACTGTTGCAGTGGAGATGTACGCATTTTAATGTGTTTTATTTTACATTTCTTGAAATTACATGTAAGTCCTTGTGGGATTAGCCAACAGTTGTGTTGATAGTCGCATGGACAGAGTGGTGCCACAGGTTTATTTAATCAGCTAGTTGTTTGTAGTCAGGCCACCATTGTATCACACAGTTGACATATTCTTTGAGTACCTGTAATGCAATTGTCATTAAGCATTGTCATATTAATTTGAAAACCTTAACTATTTGTGTGAATTTGGCAAGAATCTTGGTAACTGTTAGCTGGCTTATGACAGAACTGTTATTAATAAATAAATATTTGTTTGTGCATGGGTAATGACTAATTAAGTGGGGCTAACCTTCCAGGTGTCTTTCGTAAATTAATAACTTTCCTTGTCCTAGGTCTCACAAAAGGATGAAAAAAGCTTTAAGAATTGTTCATTGGCACAATGATGTAATAAGTATTTGAAATGATTACACAAAAAAGCAACTGATTAGTGTTATAATTAATCTCCCTTATGTTTATTATATAATATTTTAATGACATTTCTACACAATGAAGAAGATGAATGATCTACTGATCATGTATCAATTCATTCTTCCTGAAAAATACCTTTATAATTTGTTTTTACAAATTGAAGATACTGGTAAATTAAACATATCACACAATTTACTTCACATGTTGATAATATGTCATAAGGTCTTGTTTATTGTATAAAAGATTCTGATAAATGTTGATAGTTAATAATGGTATTCCACTTGATATTATTATTAAATTCTGTCATGAAATCTTTAAACAGATTCAGATTAATTGATAAGTATTACCAATCTAATTTAGTTTGAAATTATCTCATAAATTCTTCTTTAGTTCTTGATCAACTGATGATTATTTCCAGTTAATTTATCTTGGAATTCTTGTACAAAGCCTTCAAATAAAATGTAACCATATGATACATAATTCCAATCTAATTTGATTTGAAATTCTCTCATAAAAACTTCAGATATTTGATATTCATGACCAATTTCATTTGTCTTGAAATTTTGTTATGACATTTTTAGCTAACTTTCATTGTGATATTTTATTCCAGTTAAACTTATGTTGAAATTCTCAAATACAATCTACTGATATATTTTGTTTATTTGATGCAATATCCCAATTAATTTTATCTTGAAATTCTCTTGTAATACCTATAGATAATATTTCTTTATTTGATGTGACATCAATTTTTATTTGTCTTGTAATTCTTGGAGGAAATTTTTGTTCAGGTTTCGATACAATATTAGAATTTAATGTAATCTGTCCTGTAAATGTTTCATACAATCTTTTTATAATTTCGTGTATCTGATAGAGTATACCAATTAATTTTATCTTGACCTTCCGTATTTAAATCTTGAGATAGGTTCTCTTGCAGTAATAATATATCTTCTCAAGCTAAATTATCTCTAAATTCTTTTATATAATCTTCAGTTAATGCAAAATTTTTTGATGCATTTTGCTGTTCTGTATCATTACATAGATTATTGCTTTTAATTTTCTTAACAATATTATTTCTATATATTGCAGTTGTTGTTGAATACAGTTTATACCGGGAGGTCCATTGATTGTGACTGGGCCAAATATCTCACGAAATAAGCATCAAACAAAGAAACAACAAAGGATGAAACTCGTCTAGCTTGAAGGGGGGAAGCTAGATGGCACTATGGCTGGCCCACTAGGTAGCGCTGCCATAGGTCAAATGGATATCAACTGCGTTTTTTAAAATAGTAACCCCCATTTTTATTACATAATCGCGTAGTACGTAAATAAATATGAATGTTTTAGTTGGACCACTTTTTTCGCTTTGTGATAGATGGCGCTGTAATAGTCACAAATGTATAAGTGCTTGGTGCCACGTAACATTCCGTCAGTGTGGACGGTATTTGCTTCGTCATACATTACCTGTGATAAAATGTACCGTTTGTTCATTGCAAGAAAGGTCGATATCGTGATGATATATGGCTGTTGTGATCACAATGCTCAAAAGGTGTGTGCTATGAATGCTGCTCGGTATCCTTGGACGACATCATCCAAGTGTCCAGACCGTTCACCTGGTAGTTACGTTATTAAGGAAACAGGAAGTCTTCAGCCACATGTGAAACGTCAACCACCACCTGCAACAAATGATGCTGTTCAAGTAGGTGTTTTAGCTGCTGTCACTGCGAATCCGCGCATCAGTAGCAGACAAACTGCGCGAGAATCAGAAATCTCAAAAACATCGGTGTTGAGAGTGCTACATCAACATTTATTACACACATACCATATTTCTATGCACCAGGAATTGCAAGGCGACGACTTTAAACATTGTGTACAGTGCTGCCAATGGGCACAAGAGAAATTACAGGACGATGACAGATTTTTTCACGCGATCTAATTAGCGACAAAGCGTCATTCGCCAACAGCTGTAATGTAAACCGGCATAATATGCACTATTGGGCAACAGAAAATCCACGATGGCTGCGACAAATGGAACATCAGCAACCTTGGAGGGGTTAATGTATGGTGTGGCGTTATGGATGGAAGGATAATTGGACCCCAATTTTTCGATGGCAGTCTAAATTATGCAGTGTATGCTGATTTCCTATGTAATGTTCAACCGATGTTATTACAAGATGTTTCACTGCATGACAGAATGGCGATGTACTTCCAACATGATGGATGTCCAGCACATAGCTCACATGCAGTTGAAGCGGTATTGAATAGCACATTTCATGACAGGTGGATTGGTCGTGCAAATGGTTCAAATGGCTCTGAGCAGTATGGGTCATTAACATCTTAGGTCATCAGTCCCCTAGAGCTTAGAACTACTTGAACCTAACTAACCTAAGGACATCACACACATCCATGCCCAATGCATGACTACCGCAGCTGGCGGATTGGTCGTCGAAGCACCATATCGTGGCCTGCACATTCACTGGATCTGACACGTCCGGATTTCTTTCTGTCGGGAAAGTTGAAGGATATTTTCTATCGTGATCCACTGAAAACGCCTGACAACAGGCGTCAGTGCATTGTCAATACATGTGTGAACATTATGGAAGGCGAACTAATTGCTGCTGAGAGCAATGTCGTAACACATATTGCCAAATGAATTGAAGTTGACAGACATCATTTTGAGCTTTTATTGCATTAACGTGGTATTTACAGGTAATCAAGCTGCAACAGTTCACAAAGGTACATGTATCACATTTGAACTACCGAAATAAAATGTTCAAACGAACGAATGTTCTGTATTTTAATTTTAAAAACCTACCTGTTACCAGCTGTTTGTCTAAAATTGTAATCCATGTGTTTGTGATAATTACAGTGCCATCTATCACAAAGCGAAAAAAGTGGTCCAACTAAAACATTCATATTTCTTTACATACTACACGAATATGTAATAAAAAATGGGGGTTCATATTTTTTTTAAATGCAGTTGATATCGGTTTGCTCTATGGCAGCGCCATCTAGCGGGCCAACCATAGCGTCATCTGGTTTCCTCATTCTAGCTAGACAAGTGTTGCTCCCTGCAGCTTTTTCATTTGATGCTAATTTCGTGAGATATTTGGCCCAGTCACTATCAATGGAGCACGCTGTATAATTCCTCAAGACAAATTTTCAAAATTATAATTAATCAGAGCAGTAAGTTTCTTTTTTTAGTTTAGAATATCCTTTAATTCCTTTAATTTGTTTTAGCTCTTAGTTCCTTTATATAATAAATCATCACATAATTGTTGTCAATTTTCTTGAAGGTAAGATCAATAAGTTATTGTTTTTTACGTTTACAATAATCTATTATTCATAATTGTTTTGCTCTAGCTCTTTATTTACAAGTAGTATTTTTATTAGAAAAATATAATACTGACTATTTTCAGAAAAGAGCTATTTTAGCCTTTCTGGGTGTAATTCCAGTGGATCAAGAATTTGACAACCTGCAAAAGCACTCACTTTATTAACCATAAAAGACAGTAAAGAAATATTTGGGACAGAGAGGAATGCATATTTCAGCTTGTTTTCTAAAGCACACATAAACAATAAATATTTCTTCTTCATTTAGATTACATAAAGAATTCACATTCTCACCAGTTCAATGATCTATGAATTTGGATACATCATCATCATTAGGGTACCACAAAGATACAAAATATGGAAGTGCTAATTTTCTCATTTTTATTGCATGGAACCTTTACATATATAACATTTTTATATGTAAAAATGTCTTTCCTGATAGACCTGGAAATTTGCCAGGTCTAACCTGTAATGAAAAAACAACCACAGAAGTTGGATGATTCACCCTCCTCACAATGTAACATTATTCTTATTTTCATAACTATTATCTGAATTATCAAATTCCAACCATTTGACGAACATTTTATCTCCTTCCTTCTTAAAACTCTGTCAAAAAGATATACCTCTGGATATTTTGTCTTGTGTAATTTTACTCTCGAATTTTCCTGTTTATTTATTTCTCCATCCAAAGCCTTCAATTAATATGTTTTGGATAAGAGAAATGACACCTTCAAGTCCATAAATTTCTGTTGACCAGTTAGCTGTACAATCCTTTTCAAATTTTCCTGTTTATTTATTTCTCCATCCAAAGCCTTCAATTAATATGTTTTGGATAAGAGAAATGACACCTTCAAGTCCATAAATTTCTGTTGACCAGTTAGCTGTACAATCCTTTTCAAAAATTCCTGTAAGATACTAATTTCTATTTTATCATCAACTTTATATTCATGCTTATTATTAGATACAAAGATGGTTGGCTTACAATTTTTACATTATCATTGTTGTGTGCTTTGTATTATTGTATTCATTGATCACTTTCTCAACTAGTTCAATCAATTTAAAATTATCTCGAAGAGATAATTTCTTTCAACTTCTTTTATTAAGTATTCTCTTAAATCTTTCTACAACAATTGCTTTAAATTCAGCAAAAGTTGAAATATCATTAATCTTATATTTTAAGAATAGTTCTTGAATATCTTTATTATAGAATCCTTTACCATTATGTGTTTGTAAACTTCTTGGAGTTCTCTCCGTAAGTATTTTTTCTAAAGTATCAACTACATTTTATTAGCCCTGTTATTAACTGGAATAGAACAAACATATTTTGAAAAAACTATGATTACAGTTAATAAATATTTATGTCCTTTATTTGTTTTTGAAATACTTCTTTTAAATTTTTTCACACTGATTTTTGTAATCCATTAACAAATTCTTCATGCATTTTCAGACCATCACCTAGAAAAAAATTTTAACGAATTTACTCTTTTCAGTTTTACATATCATACAAATTCCTCCAATTCTTTGTCTTCAATTTTTGTAAGCATAAGTTCTTGAAAAGCTTTAGTGTAGAATTCTTTACCACTATATGTTTGTAAATTTCTTGTATTTCTTCCTCTAAACATTTTTTCAAAAACATCAGTTACATTTTGGATGATGTGCTTCAGTGATTTTTTTAAACATCATGTACCAGATATGGTTATTCATTTATATAGATTGAAATATTTATAAGCTTAATATAATGAACCAGATAAAATTATTTTACATCTATATATAAGGTTTTCATTGCATCTTTTTTCAATCTTGCAGTTAGAAAACTCGGTTTATTTAGTATTATTGAGTGACTTCTATTATTTTTTTGTTATTGCTTATCACCACTGACATCAGAATAAAAATTATAAAGTTTTAATTCTCTCTCTACATCTACTCCAAAAATATAATTTTTTTCAGTATGAAAACATACTGAAATCCACATTTGTGTACTACATTTCCAAAGTTAGATGTCAATTCAGTACTTGATAAACATATACCATTCTTTCCAGTACACTAAGTTTATGTAAAGTGTAATTAAGAATTGTGTTGATGTTACATATCTTTTTATGATAGTCTTATGTATCACTACCACAAATTGTATTTCTTTTATTGAATTGTGTTGCAATATTTTCCCATTCAGCTTTTGTAACAAGATTTTTTTTGTTTTTCTTTGTCAACATAGTTACTGACCTGTGTTAAAATACTTTCATACTTTGGCTTTGAAAAAAGATTAGCCAACTCATTTTCTAAATATTGTTTGGTAACTGCATCACAACCATGCAGTCTTCTTGATTTAGAATTGCTTAATTACACTCTCTCTGTTTCCATCTACTATTGATTTTAACTGTGTACACATATTACAAACATCATTTGACTTGTTGTTGAATTTTTAATTAAATTATTAGTTTTTGAATTTATTTCTTCTGTAATATTTGATTGAAAATATTTGGTTCTTGTTTCCAATTATTTAATATTTTTCTAAGTTTATTTGCTCATTGGTATTACAGCTATCTTTCGGCTGTGCCTTAGTTCAAAAATTGTTCATTTTCTAGTTTCAAAATACCATTAAACCTATAGTTATCCAGTTATAGTTTTAAAACAAATATACATATATGGCCATAAATTACTTCATTAAAATATTGTTATTCATTATCTACTATATTACAGATCACTTGAGCCAAAATATTTAACCACTTCTTTAGGAATATTTCCTCCAAATAAATCCAAAACAAATTTTCGATCTTTTTCTTTTAACAAATCCGATATGAATGAGCCTGTAATTCATCAGTCACAAAGTACCTTGAAAGTATTTGATTTTTAATGTTTAGTATGTTTTCTATTACAAAATGAGTTAAAGCATTTGGATAGATATGGATTTCTTATTGCAAGTTTTTTACACCAGTGCAAACTTTCTTCTCCATTTGTAAATTATGAATGTTTGGTCTTCTAATTCTGCACCACCTTCTTTCTTGTCCAATACTGCTTTTGCAATGCCAGCTGCTCCATCAGCTAGTGAATCAATACTAGCTAAATATGATAATACTGCCAATAAAGGGCGATATCCTCCTTGATATTATGTTAGTCCTGAACCTTCTTTGTATTGTGTTAGGTATTTGATAATTTTTTCACAACAGGCATAACTAATGTTATGAGTAAATTACCACCAGTTTTTTATCCCTCTTTCTTTTTTGTGCATCAGTTCAAAAATTGTCAGTACTATGTAACTGATCATTATTGAGTTTAATCTTAACTCATGTTAGTTTAATTTTGCCACTAGGTAGTAAAGTATAATCAATACTGAAGTTATTCATTTGTATAAATAAAATGTTTTATAAGGATTAATATATTTTTAGTTCCCAACTATTATCATCAGTATCTAAACCCATACTCCGCTTTATCTTTCTATACATCAATCCTATAAGTGCAGTTGCTGCTAATTTTTCTCCAATTGAAGCATCAGAAATGTACATTCTTTCTTTTGTAGATAGTTGAAGTTCTTTATCTGCTTTGTGTTTTTATTTTCTAAATCTTTATTACCTCTATAAGAAATAGCATATTTTTTCCAAGCTTCACCTAGTTGATTTCTTCATTGATTCCTTCTACCTAATCCTCTCTTCTATTTTTGTTCCTAGACCATAATAATCACAATGAGGAACAAACATTTCCCATATTTTTCATTTTTGCAAAACTCATTTGGAAAGTTATCCAAAACTCTAATCAAATATCTTTTGGGTTGTTGATAATAAAATCAATAAATGTATCTGCTAACATCTATGTTATAAATTATGTCCATATAGACAGTTTTGTTAAAGCATCACATACCTGCAATGCCACCAGGTGGCATCCAACATAGTGTTGGGCAGCTGTCACCATGTTTTGTCTTATCAGTGTATCAAACAAATAATTGAGAACGTTGCTCTGACATGAAGAGATTGGCGCAGGAGACGAATTCATGGTGGGCTGTGTCAATTAGGAAGAAGACTACCAACTGCTGTCACCTCAAAAAAAGATATGCTGACAAATATGGTATCAATTGATATGGAATTGCACTGTTCCTTGAAACATTGAATTGGAGTTGGTTTGATATCCTTTTGAAATTGGTACATATTATTTCATAAAGAAAAATCATGTACTTAATACTGTTTGATCTTGAAGAATTCTGAGTTTTGGAATCCCTCAGTACCCATGTGATAAGTGAAACAGAGAAATGGATGATTGTCGGTAGATATTGTGCAATGACTTAAGTCCTCACTGCACTGGGTGATAAGATAGCTTTAGATCATTTGGTCTGTAGTATCTCACTTAGCAAATCTTGTTAGTGATGCTGCAATATGAATTGAATTTTTTCTGCAAGGTTTCTAACTTTTGTTCGTTTCGAGGCATTTATATAAAATCTAACCTTGAAAAATACGACAGTGATTTGAATATCTGATGAACTTGTCTCTCAAGAGTCGTGCGTTAGTTTAGGGTAAGCAGAGTCAGTTATCAAATGGCTAGTCTCAAGACAAAATTAGGTGTTGTTGATGTTGGTGCATAACTTCCCTCAGATAGCTTTAGACATAATTTAATAAGTTGGTTATTAAGGCTGTTTTCCATCTGCCTCAGGCTGTTTCCCCTTATTCCGCCTCAGTTACACTATGTCGGTGGTTGCTGCACAAACACTCTCTCCACGTACGCGTACACCATAATTACTCCACCAAGCAAACATTGGGCTTACACTCATCTGGAATGAGACGTCCCTGGGGGAGGGGGGGTCCACTGGGGACCGAACCACACAATAACCCTGGGTTGGGTGTGGGACAGTGTTGGGGTCGTGTACCACTGAAGGCTACGTCAGGGACGAAGCCTCTCCGTCATTTCCAGGTTCCCAGTTCAATACATACATATATACGTATTGATTATAATCAACGATCCGGGAAGATTAGGAAGGAAAATTAGAGTTCAACGTCCTGAAAACGGCACGCTCGTTAGAGACGAAGCACAAGTTCATGTTATAAAGGATGGGTAAGGAAATTGGGCGTGGCCTTTTCAAAGGAACCGCCTCGAAATTTTTCTGGAGCAGTTTAGGGGAATCACGGAAAATCTAAATCTGGATGACTGGTCGAGGGCTTAAACCGTCGTCCTCCCGAAAGTGAGTCGACTATGCTAACCCTTTTGCCACTTCGCTCAGTTAACGATCCAGCCATATGCTGCCTTTTAATTATGCGATAGTCATAAAGTTCCAATTATCATCTTGAAATTCTAGCGCCATAATATCGCAGTACGCCGTTAAAGGAGCTGAATCAAAATAGTGTCTCTCATTCAGAGAGTGGAGTATCATGCGGTAATTTATAATCTATCTTTACAGGGGAACAATAGTGCAACATTCCAAGCGTAGTTCTTTCACGTGGTTCGTTTGCACAAACTCTTCCAGTGTGGTCAAACAAGCCTGAATGACAAAGAACAAAGTGGCAGACTGTCTCTCTGTGAAGAATCGCGACTAAAAAGAGAAGGAGAGGCCCTGCTGCTCAAAGACGGGTGCATTGCATACCATGGCATAGAAAAAAATAAAAATCAGTCATGGATGATTTACTTATATTTTATGTTGTTCTGAACTATTTAATTATTTTCTATTTGCACATGAATGGAAATAATATATAGCACATAATATTTCAACATAATTTCAAATGTGTTAGTATAACTAAGCATTATGGTGTTTAAGAGTCTACCTGAGGAGACGCAGTGAGCACACTGCTGGCTGGAGTGCATTGGACTGGGGCGCAGCCAGCCTGTGTAGTGAAGTGATGGAGGTGGACTGTCGAACAGCGAGGGCAGAGCCGAGCTACAGGCAACGAGTGCGTGCTGTCTGCCTGCCATCTTCTGGCTACCCTGTATGGAGTACAGCATCCGCATAGGTGCGATGCCTGTCATGTTCCAAGAAAAGTGGATGTGAAAGTGACGAGATCATGTCTGCATCCTGTTCAGCTGTTGCAAGAGGACATGTTGCAGCCACATCAGCAATTACTAGGTGAAGTTGCTTGTCCTAGTTCATTGTGTATTCTATTGTGGTAGAGGATGTTTACACTAGTTTCCTCGTTACTGTTCCGTTGCTACAGCAGTGTGACGCATACTTAAAGTGTGGTTCGTCAGTGTTCGGGTGACATTGTTTTGTAGTCAGTATCGTTCAATAGTTATTGAGCGACATTGTGTGGCAGACAGTGTGGTTGATCAGGGTATGGCTGAAGTTTTAATTTGTCATTGTGGTTTATTCCTTTCAACCGTGTCTATTCTGTCATGTTTGTGGCATGCTAGTGTATATGTCTCTAGTAGAAGTGAGCGCTCTGTTTTTGATGCCAATATTCTTCCTCATTCGTCCAATGTGTAAAATTAATTGTAAGTTTCGCTTTTATTGAATACATACCTAGCAGCTGCCTGTCTTTTAAGTAATATAAAGCAGTCTCAAGTTCGACTGGAAGTACAGTTTATGTAGGTTGCCACCATATGCTTGCTTTCAAGTGTTTACTGTTCTTATAGAGCCGGGATTGTATGACAGGCGGTGGAATTTTGGAAGAGCTGTTGATGCGAGGTTTTCACCATTTAACTGTATTAAGCTTTAGTGCATTAGAGATCAGAGGCTACGTGAAGGGCTTAATATATGGCATGTCAACTGATATATGTTTGTTACAAACGGGTTTTAGAGTTGTGTGTGGATGTGTGACCTTAAAAGAATTAGAGAACTTACGTGTAAATGCTTTTAGCGGCTTGCAAGCAAAAAGATTTTTTTTTAAAATATGGCAAGTGTGATGAAATGTACGTGGATATTAAACTTTGTTATCATCAATGACTGTGTGATTGCTCCTACGATGACGTGTAATATACTGATTGTCTGTTTATCAGTAAATGATGACTTCAAATTTATGTCCACTAAAACCACCGGCATGCTCTACTCCCCATACCCAGGCTCCTACAGTATCAGTTTTATTGCAGCATTAGGAGTGTTACTTGTTACGGAATGTGGCTATTTGCTTCTCTGTTTCTATTGTGGTCGAGTCATGGCTTTCTTGTCTGAAGTGTTCTCCAAATTTTGAATGGCTGGCGCCATATTTCGACGCTCTTTTATGTTCCACATACATTATTTGAAATTTCGGGTCGCTCCTGTGTGTATAGCATCACAAATGTTGCACAGAAGTTGGTTAATACCAGAATTGTAATATATGTCAGTGTCACCCTCTCTATTTAAATATTATTATATTGAGTTATTGCTTTAGTAAGCTATTTTTATTCCTTATTTATTAAGGATGTTAGCAGTTCTATGTCCCAGTTTGTTTCCATGTGTCAATGTGTACCATATTTTCCGAGTTTCAGTGTTGTGTCTTTGTTGTGTGTTAGTGGTATTGGTGTGTGCGCTTGTGATGAGTATCGTAGATAATACGTTAAAGTATGAGAACTGTTCATGATCCTAGCAAACAGAATTGTAAGTGCAATCACAATATTACAGTGATAACTAAAGAAGCTTCAAAATAAAATATAATGATTATGGTCTAGATAAAATTTTTATTACAGTCGCAAAAGACTGTATTAACCTGTATAGCTACATAACTGCAATTGCGAAAAAAGAGGCAGAAAAACAAACATAGAAGCCAAAATGTACAGGGAATCTATTATTACAGTTCTAGTTTCAGTACGCTGTAGAAAGAGAGCCACTGCTCAGAATGACGACAAATTTGAACAGCCTATTTTTGGCACCGGGAGAAACATCGTGGGAAAAAGATGACAGGCAGATAGCCCTGTAAGCATCTTGACGCAAATAACGTCTGGTGCAAATGACAGATGAATCGCAATATGACGACTATCGTTTGGGTTGTAGATTACACCATCAGTAATGGTCAGTGTGCATGACTGCATAAGATCAGCGGTCGACAGTTGTGGCACTGCTAGTCAGGTAAGGTCGTATTACATCGGATAAGGAAAATCGGCTTTTAATCGTCCTGCGGCCATAAACAACATAAAAAGCAAAATTACATCGGTTTTTAACTGCCCTGGTGCCAAAAACCGCATAAAAACAAGAAGCAACCGTTTTACAGCTAAACCGAGAAACAGCATATTGCACAACAGGTTGGAGTGTCTCGAGGGTCACGTTCAGAACGCGTTACGCAATACGTGCCTTCAGTTCAGCTTCGTTCGTGATTAGAGCACTGAACAGCACATCTTTCAGATAACCTCTCAGCCAGAACTCACACACATTCACATGAGGTGATTGGACGGCCAGGCTGTAAGGAAATGACTGCTGATAATTTTAACAATTCCGAAATGCCTCTGTAGCAGCCGGTTCACTGCTGTGGAATGTGCAGAGGAGCGACGTATTTTATAAAAGTGATCCTACCAACACATCCACGGTGCTGAATGTTGGAATTACTTTGGTGCACAGAAGACTCTCATAGAGTTTATCAGGGACGGCACAGGTAACAGGAGACCCAAGACTCAAGTCCTCGAAAAAATACAGTGTTACGATAAACGATTTTTCAGCTCGCACCACACAGTCAGCTTTGCAAAATGGAGTGGTATCGGTTGATGAGCATACAGGTTTTCCGTTGTCCATATTCTGCAATTCTGCTTGTTGCCATGTCCTTCGAGATGGAAATGGGCTTCGTCTATCCAGAGACTGATACATGGCCATTTATTTTCCAGTTCCATGCAAACAAGAAATTCCAGAGTGAACGTTTGTCTTGCTGGCAGGTAAGCGGGAAGCAACTCCTGAATATGGTTGATTTTCTGTGGATGGCAATGTTGCGTGTTTCGTAGGCTTTTACGCACAGTGTTCTCTGGCATGTCAAATTCCCTGTGCACTGCATGTTTGCACACCAACACTCGACCCGTCCTGCAATGCTTTGGCCACATCCGTGGCAGAAGATGTAGGATCATCTCCTTCTCTCCCTCTAGCGCAGTCCACTTCAAAAGAACCTGTATTTTCGAATTCTGTGATCATTTTCTCCAGACTCTTAGCAGACATCGGACCAACGCCTCCATTCATACACTTGAGTGTCTGGAACTTCTGCAGGGATACTGGCACAAGGTCATCGTTCTCGTAAAAGAGCTTTACCACTACTGTGCGATGCTTCACGGTACTGGGCGTCTCGGATGGAAAGTGAGAAATAATTTTGTGCATATTCTGACGCTAACAGCGCCATCTATTGGTCAAATTTCCGTAATTTTTCGTTCCATGACATTTCCCTGAGTCAATAATATTCTGAACAGTGATTCTCTTCCCACAGCGCTGAAATATAGATTGTACACGGTAGGTAGACAAACGACATGTATTGCTTCAAAACATACTGTGTGACTATGGCACAGCACCACTGAAAACTTTTTACCAACCTACCTAGCGAGACATTTCACCAAATATTTAAATATCAACGGCTAGAGATAAAACTGCATAAGACCATAAAATGTATTAAGTTCAATAAGAAATGTGGATCTCATAATGTGGTGCCAAACTATATTCAGTTAAGAACATAATCCAAAATGGTGCCTGCAGGGCAGGCTATTAAAGTGAGCAATGTGCGTGACCCAATAGTCAGATAAAAGAAAGTTACAAACATAGGAAGTCATTTATACGTCTGCATTTTAATGTGTAAGATCTTCTAGGGCCTACCACTCTCATAGTTGCGTCTTGAAGGCATGTGTTCATCTTGTGTTTATTTGCTTTCTACATCTACATCTACATCTAAATTCATACTCCGCAAGCCACCTGACGGTGTGTGGCTTTCGGATAATTTTCCCAGGTATGATGTGCTTGTACGATAATGTAATGCATTCCCACAATATTTTAATTTTGTATCATTTGTATCATGTTAAGCATATGTGTTGAACTGTTTATAAGTAATTCTGCACCGTACACCGCAAAACGATGTTAATGGTGTAAAATGTAAATGGATCTCTCGTAATTGTATCTCATCTTACATCTAATATTTTTTTTTCTTTTTGGACTACTATTTCCATGTTTTGCTTTTAGCTTTGTACTCGCTTATGGAGTGAAATAATATTGCCATCCTTCACAGTACACAGCAAAATAAGTCAACAGTCTTAGATTTAAGTGCGTATCTCGTAATGTTATACCAGCTATCTTCCAATATTTTTTAACTTTTTTAATTTTCAGTTTTCCCTCTTTTTGTCGTACTATTGACATATTCTTGCTTTTACCATTGTACTCGATAATGGCATGAAAACCGAAGTATAGATTGTACACAGGAAATAAACAGAAATAAAAAGTCAAATGAAGTCTATTCCTTCAATAAATAAACAAACAGTACACAAAACATTTGATCATAGAATCTGATAACATACTGTCTCAGGAACAGATAGGTTCTATGCATAAAAGTTTAACAAGACGATTAATAGTCAAAGAAATTAAAAATATGATAGATACAATACATGAAGACAACAAAACAAGAGATATCACCACAGAATCTAACATTTTGAGAACCCTTACAGATAATCTTCACAGAGGAAACGTAACGATATCTAAAGTGGACATGAGCAGTTCATTGGTTGTCTTGGATGAAGATCACAGTAATAAGAATTAATTGTACAGAATAAAATCATGCAACTAAATGACATCCACAAAACAGATTTCACCTGAAAATGCAAAATGTAATAGACTATAGAGTACCCACTCGATGATCCACAAAAACTTGTATGACATGGATGAAACGAAATTGTCCAAAGCGTCAGAACCAAGAAAAAATTCGCGAAGTAAGTAAACCTGTGAGGTCAATCATAATTTGGGGGAAAGTGCCTTCATAGATTCTCATTAGATATATGTTAATAACACTCAAACAGCAGCATAAAATACAAAACGATAAAACAGTGAAAAACACAGAAAAACTAATAACCACATCAAAGGCATATATAGTCCAGAAATATGCAGGTGGTACTTAAATAGTGGCCTACCTTACCTCGGAGCAGCCGGCCGTGGTGGCCGTGTGGTTCTAGGCGCTTCAGTCCGGAACCGCGGGACTGCTAGAGTCGCTGGTTCGAATCCTGCCTCGAGCATGGATGTGTGTGATATCCGTAGGTTAGTTAGGTTTAAGTAGTTCTAAGTTCTAGGGGACTGATGACCTCAGATGTTAAGTCCCATAGTGCTCAAAACCATTTGAACCATTTTTTTTTTTTTTTACCTCCGAGCAAATGGACTCGCCCGTCCTACGTCACCGGCGTGCGCACAACCGAGGGAAACACAGTCACTTGTGAGCGAGCGGTCGAACGTAACGGTGTCACTATGTTTTCGAAACAGATACAACAGAGTTGGATCAAGCTTGAATGTGCCAGAGGTCGTACAGAACGACAGTGTCATCAAGGTCTTCAAGAGAAGTGCGGGAAATCGGCATTGCCGTACAGAACAGTGGGACGTTAGGTAAAAGCCTTCAACGAAGCTCGGCAAGCTGTGGCAGACATGCATCGCGCAGGTCATCTTAGCGTCTCTGAGAAGAAATGCATGCTGTTGTCACGTTAGTGGACAGTGATCGACGCCATATGATTCGTGAGCCCGCCCACGAATGAAGGATGACCTGGTTATGCGTAAAATTGCAACACGATTAATTCTACATGACTTGACGGAAATGCAGAAATGGATGCGTTACGACGCTGCTCAGACGCACTTGGAGCGCTATGAGCGCGAAGGAGAGGCTTTCTTACGCCGCATCGTGGCACTGGATGAGACATGCGCCACATTGTACGAGCCAAAACTGAAACGCCAATCTACCAATGGCGTCATTATGGGTGGCTTCGAAAGTCGAAAGTGAGTCAGAGCCCCGGTATGGTAAAAGTTATGGTGATTCTTGTGTACGACTGTAATGGTATTATCCTAACTCATTAGGCTCCTCCATGACAGACCGTCAATGCCCAGTATTACTGTTCGTTTTTGGAGCATCACCTGCGACCAGCGTTGCGAAAGGGGCGGCGACAATTTCTGCGCAACCTACCCATCATTTTGCACGACATACAGCGCAATCTGTGGCTGCTCTGTTTGGTCGATGGGACTGGGAAGTACTGTAGCATCCACCATGCTCCCCAGACTTAAGTCCTTGTGACTTTGATTTGATTCCGAAGATGCAGGAACCACTTCGTGGCATTCTCTTCAGAACTGTTGCAGAGATTCGATAGGCAGTAGACCGCTCTATTCGCACCAACAGAACGGCTCTGTTAATGGTATACTAGGACTTCCACATCGCTGGCAACGGGTTCTACACAACGCTGGCGACAACTTTGAATTAAGTAACAGATGCAAACATGTAACTTTTTTTGTATCGGTTCTGAATAAATAGTTGTCGCTATTTAAGTTCCAACCCTCGTATCTATGATTGTCTCATCTTATATAGAAAACGTTCTCCACTATCTCAGTCAAAGAAACTGTCATGTTAACTGAACAAGACTTGGGTACTTACAGTAAGTTCCCACAAGAAATATCAAAGATAAGCACGTTTCTACACTTCAGCACTGACCAGGTATCTTCATGAATAAAATATAAGAAAGAATATTCTAGAAAACAGTACGAGCGAAATGTAATATACGGTATTGTTGGAGATACATGCCTGAAATCCTCTGCTTGGTAGACGAACCGGAAAATACAGACAACTACGCAAAAACATTAAGTTCGGTTTAGAGAAAAGCAAGCAGAGAAAATAAACTTTCTAGATTAATCAATCACAAAGGAAAATAACTAATACTCATATTCAGCGTTTACAGGAAGATCACAAAGACACAATATTTCCCCTGCCATCCAATCCCCCTCAGTCCGGGAAAGAAGCAGCTCTCAGATACATGTAGCACAGATTTAACGCAGCTGTCCTTGTCAGGCACAGATCATAACACCGTAATCCAGCAGACAAGCTGGTACACACTCACATATGGAAACAAACCGAAACACAGAACTGCTAACTTCGTTAAGAAACAACGAATGATAATAGTTTACCAAAGCAATCACTTAACACAAAAATTTTCAAAGGAGGATGACAATGATAAACATAAAAAGTCTTGCATTGAGCAACTTCATTGAAAAAGTTATGATGCTCGATACCTAGGACAGACCAGCAAAACATCTGTAATAAGGATAAAGAACATCAAAGGGAACGAAAATGTGGCACCAGCCGTTCAACATTTGCAGAACGCCTCCGGTAAGAAAACACCACGCTAGCACAATAGAAGCTAACGTGAAAGTACTCATATTCAGTAACGAAAAACGTCTCCAAGACTACAAGAAAACGACCACATTCAAAAAGCAGTCACAGAGAAGAAGCACTTAATAAACGATCAAATACATATTAGGAACCAAGAATTGTTTACTAGTGTAACTCGACAGATATCTGCACTTTGCTCGAATTGTCTTCGGCTTTGGTCTATAGCTTTAAATGCTCAGCAACGACTAAATGGTACCATATAATAACAGCGTTCCCCAGGCCGTTTCTCGCGGTCTGAAGATGTACCATAGCGCCAATTCATAGAACACTTTCAGCAGAATACAGGAATAACGTTTTTTCACAGCGAAATGTTTATCAGTAGACTGAACAGTTCAAAAGTTGTGAAACGAACGTAAAGAATAAGCTACCGCCAGAACTAATGCAAATACTGAACAAGTCTGTGCCTAAAATCAGAATAACAGTGACTGTTGATGATGTGGCAAGCAACATGCAGATTACACAGGTTCTGCATGTGAAATCGTGTATAACAAGCTCAACTTTAACGAAGTCTGTGCGATATGCGTTTCAAAACAACCCGGTGAATACCAGAAGTGTAACCGTGTGAAAATCTGTCAGGACCTACTGAACAGTCGTGCAGACGAAAGTGAAACGTTTCTAAAACGAATCTTCACAGGAGATATTCCACTTAAAGATGCTTCAAGAGGCTCTCGATTCAGCTCCGATGAGCAGGTGAACGAAGTGGTGCGTACAAGGCTTGCTGCACCACCGAAAACCTTTTTACAGTGGTAACATGTGCAATAGTTGACCAAGTGCATTGCAAAGCAGGGTGACTATCTTGAAAAATGACATCAATAATAACTGTGTTCTCTTGTTGTAATAAGTTATAAAATCCGATTCCAGACGCTTAATGATCTTACCTCATAAATAAGACGTATAACATCTCCTCTAGACGCCACAAATATAATAAACACATATACTGTGCAACGCATCCACACTAAATTATCCATGACTGTACGACAGTGAAGTAAGGCTTTACTCACACACACGCACACACACAAACACACACAGAGCAATAGTAGACACGCCTACAACCACCAAAACAAAGCAAAAAACGACTGTATTCCGCAACTCAGAAAAAAAAATGAAATGGTGAGATGGCAGTGGACCTACCCAACATAAAAACGTAGATATATTTCATGTCAGTGAAGGTGCTATTTTAAAAAATCTGACCCCTCTGTTTAGAAGATTGTTAATATTTCTTATTAGTAACAAGAAGGAAGGTAACAAATTTCCAAGAAAAACCATATTGTTACAGTGGCTACTAAAGATCTTTCAATAAAGTGAAATCTGAATGATTTAAATCAGACTTGTATTGCAGTCACCAAAAACGGTATTCATCTATGTGATCTGCATGGCTGCGACAGTGGAAAAAGAAGCAAAAGAAAAGAAGGAGGACTGCATATAACATCTAGCTTCATTGGTATCTGTAGAATGGGCATTCAATTTGTAGTACCTGCATTCAATTTAAAACATCTAAATATGTTAACATTATTATGACATGTTACGGGATTTATAATTCACATAGTTATCAAAACTAGGGTGTGTATAAACAATAATTAGTATTTTATAAAGTAATTATAATCCATTTATTATATGATCTGAATAGTTGATCTGTGGAATTACGTTTGTTTTTTCATGGGATGATTATGTATTTAAGATAAAATGGTCTTGTCAATTTTAATGCAGCTAATGAGGCTGAGAAAAAGTTGAGGCCAAATAGCCTGTTTGCTCGAACACACACTGTTGGGACGAGCACACTAGATGGTGATGCTATGCTGATGCTCATTTGATCACATGAGGTGCCTGATGTAAGTCTCTTGCCTTAGAGCTCGGGATTGAAACTTGATCCTACGTATAAGCTCATACTGAGAAAGACATGAGAAGAAGCTTAATAAATTTCAAGATATATGCAGAACAATTCTACGAACTTCTGAAGTAAAAACAAGAAAAACACAAATGAAATTCTATAAGTTTATGAATGTATCTACTCTTGTATATGGTTCCGAATTATGGGCAGAGACAAAAAAGGAAAAATCTCACATTACATGCAGCTGAGATGAAGTTCATGAGACATCTAAGGGGGCTGCAATAACATCGATAAAGAAGGAGTTAAACAACCGGATCAGATTAAAAAATCTTTTCAGTTAAGGACAAGATAAAAGAAAATACAATGACTTGGATCATGTTGATAGAATGATAGAAAATATATTGACAGAACAAAAAAAGACGCCTCGCGGGGTGTCCGTGCGGTTTGAGGCGCCATATCACGGTTTGCGTGGCCACTCCCGCCGGAGGTTCGAGTCCTCCCTCGGGCATGGGTGTGTATGTTGTTATTAGCATAAGTTAGTTTAAGTTTTGAAATCGGTTGGACGAAGAGGACGCAGCAAACATCGAGTGGAATTAACAACAGACTGCTGCAGCTTTAGTAACCTGTTTTCATCATGTTTCAGCTGTGTTCTTCACGGAGTATAAGTGTAGCACCTATTAATGAGTTACTTAATTTCATTCCCCCGATGTAACTATGTAATTTTTAATTTTTAGTAAAGTCTCCTCTCACAGCGTTTTCTGACCGAAGTGCTTGAAGAATAAGTGCAGTTTCATGTTCCTAGAGTCGTAGGAAGAAGTTTCAATTTCCATTTCCGGACGAGAGATGAGTTGTCCAATCGATTTGGGGTGTTCAGTCCACATGTGCAGGACATTAACATTTGAATGTTCTTGATTCGGACAGACTCTTGCTTCATGGTCAGTCTTGCTCAAAATACCATAACAGAGTGCTTGCTTTCTGTTTCCTTATATTATTCTTTATTCCTTGTGTTTTCGTAGACATTACGGTCTCTAGAAATGCATTTAATGCATGTGGCATGCAGAGTACGGAGATTCATTGTGAAAGCCCACGTGAGGCTTCAGTTCTGTTACGTAAATAGCGTTGAGTGCATAGTTTTGTATTCAATTACCGTAAGACTTGTGCTGTTTACCACCAAGACTGGCCTTTTCGCTACTTTATGTTTAGTCTGTGAATAGTATGGAATCTTGTTAACAAATTTTTGAATGTGTGCACATTAGAAAAAAATAATGGATTTCGATTCTGCTTTCACATTATCGTCTCAGTCCTCTGTCTTTCCCAATTTTGAAAGATTCTCGTTTTCTTATTGTGAAAAATTCCGATTTTATGTACACTCAAACATATGTTACATTCATTGTAAAAGTGTTTCCATTTTTTAGATAAGTACACTGCATATTTGTGGAGCCACCGCTAGCGATCACACTGGAAGACTGATCAAAATTATGAAACACTCATTATTTACTGCACATCCGCTTTGCAAACGAGTATGGCTCTGAGCACTATGGGACTAAACAGCTATGATCATCAGTCCCCTAGAACTTAGAACTACGTAAACCTAACTTACCTAAAGACATCAAGCAATACCCAGTCATCACGAGGCAGAGAAAATACCTAACCCCGCCGGTAATCGAACCCGGGAACCCGGGCGCGGAATGCGAGAACGCTGCCGCACGACCACGAGCTGCAGACTGCAAAGGAGTATCATTACAAGGTCTCTCATGTACAAGATTTAATGAAGGGCAATAAATAAAAAAAGAGTCAGATCGAGAATATTTCACATTCAAAATTTGCAGGGAGCCATGATCGCTTTCAAAATATACATAAATTGTGGAACAAGATATGTATTACAGTTTAATGACAATGCTTCATAAGAAAGTGAACAGTCTCTTGCAGACAAATAAAGAGACCTTCCTTAGTCACCCAAATGAATCTCTCTGTACTACTATTTCTACGTGTCACATTATACGTCAACTGACCTAGATACAAACAGAGTGAAATATATTGATTGCAACGCTTTTTGTACGAGTTCAGAACTGAAATATCGTAACGATTGCAGAAATTAGACTGAAGGATCACAATTCGGAGCATAAGTCGCCGTCTACTGTGGAGTTTAAGTCTAACAAAGGAAAATCTTTGGAGTGAAGTAGCAAATTTCGTGGTGACAGTCAAGCGGTTATACAGGGTGTTACAAAAAGGTACGGCCAAACTTTCAGGAAACATTCCTCACACCCAAATAAAGAAAAGGTGTTATGTGGACATGTGTCCAGAAACGCTTAATTTCCATGTTACAGCTCATTTTAGTTTCTTCCACCTACGCTCAGTGGAGCACGTTATCATGATTTCATACGCGATACTCTATCATGCTGCTAGAACATATGCCTCTACAAGTACGACACAACATGTGGTTCATGCACGATGGAGCTCCTGCACATTTCAGTCGAAGTGTTCGTACGCTTCTCAACAACAGATTCGGTGACCGATTAATTGGTAGAGACGGACCAATTCCATGGCCTCCACGCTCTCCTGACCTCAACTCTCTTGACTTTCATTTATGGAGGCATTTAAAAGCTCTTGTCTACGCAACCCCGGTACCAAATGTAGAGACTCTTTGTGCTCGTATTGTGGACGGCTGTGATACAATACGCCATTCTCAGGGGCTGAGTCAGCGCATCAGCGATTCCATGCGACGGAGGATGGATGCATGTATTCTCGCTAACAGAGGACATTTTGAACATTTCCTGTAACAAAGTGTTTGAAGTCACGCTGGTGCGTTCTGTTGCTGTGTGTTTCCATTCCATGATTAATGTGATTTGAAGAGAAGTAATAAAATGAGCTCTAACATGGAAAGTAAGCGTTTGCGGACACATGTCCTCATAACATATTTTCTTTCTTTGTGTATGAGGAATATTTCCTGAAAATTTGGCCGTACCTTTTTGTAACACCCTGCATGTGGACTTAGCGGACTGATTTGTTCCCCGCATCATATCTCGATGGGAAGCATGGATTGTTTTGATTTGGTGGTGATCAACATGAATTATATAAGAAACTTCGTGGCAGATTAAAACTGTGTGCCGGACCAAGACTCGAACTCGGGACCTTTGCCATTGGCGGGCAAGTGCTCTACCAACTGAGCTACCCAAGCACTACTCACGTCCCGCCCTCACAGCTTTACTTCTGCCAGGTAAAGCACTTTCCCGCGAATGGCAGAGGTCCCGAGTTCGAGTCTTTGCCTGGCACACAGTTTTAATCTGCCAGGAAGTTTCATATCAGCGCACACTCCGCAGCAGAGTGGCTTGGTTCAAATGGCTCTGAGCACAATGGGACTTAACATCTATGGTCATCAGTCGCCTAGAACTTATAACTACTTAAACCTAACTAACCTAAGGACATCACACAACACCCAGTCATCACGAGGCAGAGAAAATCCCTGACCCCGCCGGGAATCGAACCCTGGAACCCCGCCGCGGGAAGCGAGAACGCTACCGCAAGACCACGAGCTCTGCAGAGTCAAAATCTCATTCTGTAAATTATATAAGTCTGCAGTATAAAAGCCTATCTGCGAATATTGGAGTTACGAATCATGTTGTGAGACTGTGGTCATACTCGTTTCAAAGTATGCTTGCAATAAAAAGGTACATTTTATAAACATATTTAATTGCATTATTTCAAATTAAATTTGCCTGGCTATCTATTCCATCATCATCTGTTGGGCTACTGCGTAGCAATAGTGCACTTGATAAAATCCGTATGAATGCAGAGTTTACCAGATAAAGACATTTCACGGAGCTAGAGAGCTTTGTAATGTGGAGAAGAGTCTTGACTGTCGCTGAAGATTGGCAGATTAGGGGCGCTTACAGTTCAAGTTTCCCAAGCACGATACGCAAAAGTAACCGAACAGAAAGTTGTGAATATTGGCATGAAGTAACCTCCGCCAAGCACTGTACAGTGATTTGCGGAGTGTATATCGAAGATGTGTTTCTTCAGATGGTCACAAAAAGTCGCCGCACATCCGTGGCATTGCCTCGCTCTTCAATATCCACGAACTCTCACGTCCAGTCAGCTCCTACCCATTCACCAATCATCTGATCTGTTCGATCAGCCACCAGAGGCCTTCGTGACAGACGCTTCTCTTCTTCTTAGTGCCAGTTTCTCTCGTGTAGAAGAAATGCCGTTTCATTCCTCCAGTCACATTTTTTGATATAGCGACAAGATATAAGTGGATCGCATAGTATGGCCATGACTAAATCCAGTGTGGGGCCCAATTCATGACATGTTGAGGGTGGTTGGAGTTCACGCCAGTCTTGCTGAATTTCCTGTCGGTTAGTTATTTCTTCGTGGAGGACAACACATTCCAGTAGAGTACTCAATAATTTTATGTCTTTATTGTCATATGGCACTAGACCCGTGGTCTAGGGGTAGCGTCTTTGATTCATAATCAAAATGTCTTCGGTCCCGGGTTCGATCCCCGCCACTGCCTAAATTTTGATAAATAATCAGCATTGGCGGCCAAAGACCTCCGGCATAAAAAGTCAGCCTCATTCTGCCAACGGCCATGTCAAAGAAGGCGGAGGAGCGGATAGAGGTTCACGGCACCCTCTTGTCCTAGGGGTGGGAAAATGCCCCTAAAGGCGGAAGAATCAGCAATGATCAACGACATGAGGATGCAGAAGGCAATGGAAACCACTTCATTAAAGACACATGACGTATATCCACAGGGCATGTGGCCTGTAGTTGAAGAAGTGTCATGATGATCTCTCCATTGGCAAAAGATTCCGGAGTAGTCCCCCATTCGGATCTCCGGGAGGGGACTCCCAAGGGGGAGGTTACCATGAGAAAAAGATTGAATAATCAACGAAAGGATAATGTTCTACGAGTCGAGGCGTGGAATGTTAGACGCTTGAACGTGGTAGGGAAACTAGAAAATGTGAAAAGGGAAATGCAAAGGCTCAATCTAGATATAGTAGGGGTCAGTGAAGTGAAGTGGAAGGAAGACAAGGATTTCTGGTCAGATGAGTATCGGGTAATATCAACAGCAGCAGAAAATGGTATAACAGGTGTAGGATTCGTTATGAATAGCAAGGTAGGGCAGAGGGTGTGTTACTGTGAACAGTTCAGTGACCAGGTTGTTCTAATCAGAATCGACAGCAGACCAACACCGACAACGATAGTCCAGGTATACATGCTAAAGTCGCAAGCTTCGATGAACAGATAGAGAAAGTGTATGAGGATATTGAAAGGGTAATGCAGTATGTAAAGGGGGACGAAAATCTAATAGTCATGGGCGACTGGAATGTAGTTGTAGGGGAAGGAGTAGAAGAAAAGGTTACAGGAGAATATGGGCTTGGGACAAGGAATGAAAGATGAGAAAGACTAATTTAGTTCTGTAACAAGTTTCAGCTAGTAATAGCGAATACCCTGTTCAAGAATCACAAGAGGAGGAGGTATACTTGGAAAAGGCCGGGAGATACGGGAAGATTTCAATTAGATTACATCATGGTCAGACAGAGGTTCCGAAATCAGATACTGGATTGTAAGGCGTACCCAGGAGCAGATGTAGACTCAGATCACAGTATAGTAGTGATGAAGAGTAGGCTGAAGTTCAAGACATAAGTCAGGAAGAATCAATACGCTAAGAAGTGGGATACGGAAGTTCTAAGGAATGACAAGATACGTTTGAAGTTCTCTAATGCTATAGATACAGCAATAAGGAATAGCGCAGTAGGCAACACAGTTGAAGAGGAATGGACGTCTCTAAAAAGGGCCATCACAGAAGTTGGGAAGGAAAACATAGGTACAAAGAAGGTAAGTGCAAAGAAACCATGGGCAACAGAAGAAATACTTTAGTTGATTGATGAAAGGAGGAAGTACAAACATGTTCCGGGAAAATCAGGAATACAGAAATACAAGTCGCTGAGGAATGAAATAAATAGGAAGTGCAGGGAAGCTAAGACGAAATGGCTGCAGGAAAAATGTGAAGACATCGAAAAAGATATGATTGTCGGAAGGACAGACTCAGGATACAGGAAAGTCAAAACAACCTTTGGTGACATTAAAAGCAACGGTGGTAACATTAAGAGTGCAACGGGAAATCCACTGTTAAATGCAGAGGAGAGAGCAGATAGGTGCAAAGAATACACTGAAGGCTTCTATGAGGGTGAAGATTTGTCTGATGGGATAGAAGAAGAAACAGGAGTCGATTTAGAAGAGATAGGGGATCCAGTATTAGAATCGTAATTTAAAAGAGCTTTAGAGGACTTACGGTCAAATAAGGCAGAAGGGATAGATAACATTCCATCAGAATTTCTAAAATCATTAGGGGAAGTGGCAACAAAACGACTGTTCACGTTGGTGTGTAGAGTACATGAGTCTGGCGACATGCCATCTGACTTTCGGAAAAGCATCATCAACACAATTCCGAAGACGGCAAGAGCTGACAAGTGCGAGAATTATCGCACAATCAGCATAACAGCTCATGCATCGAAGCTGCTTACAAGAATAATATACAGAAGAATGGAAAAGAAAATTGAGAATGCGCTAGGTGACGATCAGTTTGGCTTTAGGAAAAGTAAAGGCACGGGAGAGGCAATTCTGACGTTACGGCTAATAATGGAAGCAAGGCTAAAGAAAAATCAAGACACGTTCATAGGATTTGTCGACCTGGAAAAAGCGTTCGACAATATAAAATGGTGCAAGCTGTTCAAGATTCTGAAAAAAGTATGGGTAAGCTATATGGAGAGACGGGTCATATACAATATGTACAACAATCAAGAGGGAATAATAAGAGTGGACGATCAAGAACGAAGTGCTCGTATTAAGAAGGGTGTAAGACAAGGCTGTAGCCTTTCGCCCCTACTCTTCAATCTGTACATCGAGGAAGCAATGGTGGAAATAAAAGAAAAGTTCAGGAGTGGAATTAAAATACAAGGTGAAAGGATATCAGTGATACGATTCGCTGATGACATTGCTATCCTGAGTGAAAGTGAAGAAGAATTAAATGATCTGCTGAACGGAATGAACAGTCTAATGAGTACACAGTGTGATTTGAGAGTAAATCGGAGAAAGACAAAGGTAATGAGAAGTAGTAGAAATGAGAACAGCGAGAAACTTAACGTCAGGATTGATGGTCACGAAGTCAATGAAGTTAAGGAATTCTGCTACCTAGGCAGTAAAATAACCAATGACGGACGGAGCAAGAAGGACATCAAAAGCAGACTCGCTATGGCAAAAAAGGCATTTCTGGTCAAGAGAAGTCTACTAATATCAAATACCTGCCTTAATTTGAGGAAGAAATTTCTGAGGATGTACGTCTGGAGTACAGCATTGTATGGTAGTGAAGCATGGACTGTGGGAAAACCGTAACAGAAGAGAATCGAAGCCTTTGAGATGTGGTGGTATAGACGAATGTTGAAAATTAGGTGGACTGATAAGGTAAGGAATGAGGAGGTTCTACGCAGAATCGGAGAGGAAAGGAATATGTGGAAAACACTGATAAGGAGAAGGGACAAGATTATAGGACATCTGGTAAGACATGAGGGAATGACTTCCATGGTACTAGAGGGAGCTGTAGAGGGTATTGCTAAACTTTCAGGATACATACCTCACATATAGAGGAAGAAAATACACTCTTGGAAATGGAAAAAAGAACACACTGACACCGGTGTGTCAGACCCACCATACTTGCTCCGGACACTGCGAGAGGGCTGTACAAGCAATGATCACACGCACGGCACAGCGGACACACCAGGAGCCGCGGTGTTGGCCGTCGAATGGCGCTAGCTGCGCAGCATTTGTGCACCGCCGCCGTCAGTGTCAGCCAGTTTGCCGTGGCATACGTACTCCATCGCAGTCTTTAACACTGGTAGCATGCCGCGACAGCGTGGACGTGAACCGTATTGAAGCAAAGCAAGCGCTGTATCATGTATAAGATACAGAGGCGAGCGAGTGCACGGGACTTACCCTAGTTCACTGCTAGTAGCGTCACGTCATCGTAACGCGCCTGCATATAGTATTGCACCACATTTAACATAAAAGTAAAAATTAAGATTTGTGTGTAAAACTTTGTTAAAGTATAGTTCTATGTAATAATGTTTCAGGTAACAAATCTTAATGTTATAAAATTAGTAGTTTACGTAAAATTCACGTTTTGAAAGAAAAATAGGAGGCGCTAAATAATGACGCTAGGAAGCCAAAATTTGGTGAGAAGGTGCAGTAAGAAGTCATTAATGAGTGGTGCTGGTTTCCAAAACCATAAAACTAAAATTGACTCCAGAATCCGCGTTTTTCGGAAAAATCAGAGGCGCGAAATAATAGAGCTACAATATTGAAAATTGGTAGGATGCTTCAGTTCACCCTAATAATAATAATGGAAATACCACAATCAGTTACCTCTTCTAGTTTTTTAGTAATTTAGTAAAAACTACTTTTGTGAGTAAAATGTACATAAGCATTATAGATTGAGTACTTTAAATTTTAAT
The DNA here is from genome assembly GCF_023897955.1 of Schistocerca gregaria. Taxonomy (NCBI): domain Eukaryota; kingdom Metazoa; phylum Arthropoda; class Insecta; order Orthoptera; family Acrididae; genus Schistocerca; species Schistocerca gregaria. The sequence goes on from NC_064924.1 coordinate 454,214,021, forward strand.
GATAAAACAAATTCTTTAAGACCAATGATCAGATAGGACAATTAACAAAGCTACACCAAGTTTTAGTCTTGTAGCATAATGAACAGCTGATACAAGTCTTGATAAAGCTATGGTTCAGAGGTAACAATCTACCGTTAGTTCCATTGTAAAAATTCTAGAGAGTAAAGTTTTAATTTTAGCGGGCTGAGATTTTCTACGTGCTTCTGTACTACTCAGATGTATGTATACAAAAATTGAGAAGTTTGTAAAGCTATTATTAAATGTGATATTTAAGATTATGTGCCTGAGATAGCGGTCATTTGGAGGCCGCAGGCATCTGCATATGAACGGAAAGAACAGATGCTCTCTTGGCGGTACGCGCCGGAGCTATATAAAAAGAGCGGCAGAGGCAGTAGGAAGCTCACTCCGCATTAGACCAACGCCTAGTCCACGCGAGCTTAACGTCCGATCGCGCCTCGCCTCGGGTGACGTCATAGCGGGCTGTGACATGCGCGTACTTAGCAATGTAAACGGACATTGAAAATCGCGAGGACTGTACACCGTCCTGGATCGTTTAGACTTCGGTAACAAACTGTTATTGTGCCGTCCGTGTGAAGTATAATTCCGCGTGGCAAGTGGTGACTAACTCCACTTTTAAGGCGAGCATTAATCTTTTTTTTTTAACATTATTGCGAACTATTAATAGAGCACCGTTAGTTAGAGTAATGAACTATTCGGGAGGAACTTGCTGTAGAAGTCGCCTCTGAACTATTAAACGATTGGCTGAATTAACAATATTTAATGTCTTTAGCATTTTCAGAAGTTTCGAGTAATTTGTGTGAGCCTTTAAGATAATAAAATCTTGTTTGGAACTTTAAATTTTATTGAAGCAGCCCTAATCCCGTGAAGAACTATGGATATTTTTCGTTTAGCTGGGCTGTACAGGAATGTGGCCGTGCAGACTGGGAACTAAGGTCAGTAAGTTTCCCTTCGCTTTCTGACTGGCCACCAAATTAGTTGCCAGGCTCGCGTGATTTAAGGTGGCAATGTTCAACTTTCATTCAACATTAAACAACGACTTCTTCGCCGTCCCACATATGTTGCATCGGCAATAGTCTGTTACGTGAAATGAACATTCAAACAACAACTCATTCGACAACTTCTTCGCCGCCCCACATATGGTGCATCGGCCGGGAAAACTGAATTAAAAGCAAATAAAAGTGCTCGATGTGTGAAAGCGATTGGTATAAATTAACGAACTCGGTAGGCAATAACAGGACACTGAATTGAACTAGTGTGGGAACAGTGTTACCAGTAAAGGCGGGTGTAGTGTATAAACAATAAGTGTCTACCGCTGTACGTTGGTTAGTGACGATGGTGAGGAAGGCGACGATGCTGGATCGCGGCTGCCGACGGCGCTGAGACTAAAGGAAGACGGTGCGTCATCGCGGAGCTGCGCTGATCTGCGAGACAGCTGCCGGCTGCGCCGAGCGGTCAACGGTGCCTTGCTGCCCCCCCCCTGGAGCTATTGCAGTAGGCGATTCCTGTGGCGGTACTCGACGCTACGGCTGCTGCTGCTGCCTTCAATACGTCGCGACGCGTCGCATCACGATTGCTGGTACACCGCGACGACATCATTCGTCGAAATCAAGCATTTAAGTTAAGTCAAAGACTTTTAAAATATTTATTAACTGCTGCTAACAAACTAAAAGATATGGAAAGTAGTGTACATTTCAGAAGGGAACCGGTCTCTGACCAAGAATCCTCACGATCAGGAATTGAGTTTAATGAGGATGGTTCCATTAATCCCTCAAATATTGAACTAGAACGTAATTTGTCACCAGTAAATTATGACTTTAATTTAAATGAGAGTGCAGGGATGCAATCAATAAGTGAAATACAAGTCAAAAGGGAGCCAGTAGAGTTGCTAACTTTGTCAGGTAGTGAAACTGAGCTCAATATATCTCCAGCTCAGTCAAGTCAAGAGATACAAAGTATCAAGGTAGAAGCTCCGGATTGGATGCAAATACTGTTTGCCAAACTCGAATCAAACCAAAATAAAATTGAGGCTAAAATTGAAAATAGTAATAAAGAGTTGGAGAATAAAATTGAGGTTAGTAATAAAGGGTTGGAAAATAAAATTGAGGATAGTAATAAAGAACTAAAAGAAGAACTGCAATCAAAATGGAATAGTTTGAATTATAAGATAGATGCTATTCATCATGACATTCAAGTAAAAGTAGGGCAACAGTTAACTAAAATGCATAGTACTTTCAAATGTGAAATAGATCAAATTCAAAAAAATTATCAAGAGGCAGATGAACTTTTGGAAGTGAGGTTGTCCGAAAGATTGAGCAACGAGTCCAAACTTTGCTCTGACAAAGTTAAAGAGGTACAAATTAAAGTAGATATTTGTCAGAAAAACATTGAGAAAGTAAAAGAAACCTGTACCGAAATTCGTGGTGCAGTGGAACAAAGATGTTCTGCCAGGATAGAAGCAGTAGAGTCACAAGTAGAGGAATTAAATACTAACATTGCTAACCTAGAAAATAGAGTAACCTCTGTTAATTCTAGTCATTCTACTGTACAGCATGTGACTTCAGTTGACGCCGCTTTTATAGGGTGTCGACAGTTTTTGCGCTTTGATCCTGATAAGTACATTCACCCTCTTGAATTTTGGAATGACTTTGAGGATGTTCTCCCCAACACTTGGTCAGAAAGAGAAAAAATTTCATTTATAAGAAGTCATTTGTCAGGTGATGCTTTGCGATGGTCAGCGGATGTAATGATCAAATGTAAAACTTTATCTGAATTTAAGTCTGCATTTCTCAACGAATACTGGTCACATAACAAACAAAATGATGTGTTAAGGGAATTCTGGAGTGGTAAGAAGTTTTTCCCAGGGCGTGAATCAGTAAAGGATTTCGCTAGGAAGTGGGTTTCAAGACTGTCACATTTGACAGAAAAGATGAAGCCAGATATGATCATTATGGGTTTAGAAGGTAAGCTGCCGTGGTACTGGCAGAAGAGGATCATTTCCGCCCCTAGAGATAATATAGACAAATTTATTGAATATCTGGAAAGAGTGGAAAGAGTAGCTGCTGCTGAGGAGCAGGTGCAGCAGAATAACAAATCTTCTAACAATCACGTACAAAATAATGGAAACGTGAACGTTAGAAATATGGAAGTTAGGCACACCAAAACAAACTATCGAAACCAAAGCCGTGGCAGAGGAAGAGGGGGTAGATACTCACCACGCTTTCGTAACAACTACTATGACGAAAGTGGAGAAGTAAATACTATGCCATTAAGACAAGAAGGGAGTCATGATGCTACTATATCTAGTGGTGTCACAAATGAACACAACAGGCCGCGTGTGGGAAACTAAATCCCGTCTATGAGGAAACTGGCGCTCACCAGGCGGTAACAGTAACACAGCCAGTAACGGAAACACAGACAATCAGCCAACATACACAGACAGACAACATGGATGACGAAATAAATACAGATAATACCAGTGATGTGTTAAGCCACTCTCACAAAATAGTGGATAGTATTTTGGATACACTAGAAAAATGGGTCAAGGAAGAACAGGAACTCAAGGTAGATAATGGGGAAGAAATAGATAATGGGTTTGAGTCTGATGGGAATAATGATGAAGTAAAAGCTTACATCTTCGATGAAAATGGCAATCTAAAAGCTGAAGTAGAAGTAGCAGAAGTAGAATCAGTACTGCAAAACTTTAGAGAGGAGGAAATGATGAATGAAGGGGGTAGAAATAGTAACGAGGTGAAAGAATCTAGTAGCTGTGTAAACGTGCCACAAATGGTTGAAGGTGACGACATTCTTATGAACAGCAATATTACGCAGGGACGCAGTTGCTCAGAGGTAGAGGATAGTTTGGCTGATGTGCAGCAAACAAAAGTAGAAAAAGTCGTCAGATGCTTCGATTTAAAGTTAGTGGACAGATTAGAGAAAGCAGCTGAGATTATAGAGCATGATGAGCCCCAGGATGTAAATGTAAATGTAATTGCAACTGATCAGAATTACTTTAGCTGGAAGAACATAGAACGAGATTTATTAGACGAGGTGTGTGAGCAACCTGTTCAATGTAAAATAACTCACCCTGTTATCAAAGTAAACATATCAGGAGTCACTGTGCGTTGTCTGCTTGACAGTGGCAGTGAAGCAAGTGCTTTATCACAAACATTTTTTGACACCATACCCAATAAAGAGAAGTTAACAGTTATGAAAGTAAGTGGCTTAAAGATTATAGGTGCTACTGGAAAAGTCTCTAGACCAGTTCAACACGAAGCTTTGATACCCATTGGTATAAATGACGTAGTAATAGATCATCCTTGTTTGATTGTGCTAGGCTTAAGTGTTGATATGTTGATTGGTACTGATTTCTTATCAAAGTACCAGGGAAAGATCAATTTTGATCAGAACAACTTAATTTTAACTTTACCTGACTCTAAAGTGATAAGAGAGTCTTTTATAGGAAGTCATATAGGCGGTAGTAATGAAACTTGGGAACTGCCTATTAGAGTAATAAAGAATAAAGGATACTTGCAGGAAAATTTGGTTTTCAGTGAGAATGAGGAAAGTGCTAAGGTTGAAGAGAGACACATCCTAAAGGAAATAGAGGAAAAGGTACAATCAACAAAGCAAATTGCTGACGAACAAAGATCAGAGTTAAAGAGTGTGTTAACTAAGCATAGTAATGTATTCTCAAACGCACCTGGTGATCGTTTGGAATATCCAAAGAGTAAGAGAGAACTAGGTCTAAGAAATATTGTGGATCTAAAGGAATTTAAAATTAACAGTAATTAATTACTGTAGGGAGTCTGCCACTCTTTGGCGGATACACGGTTTGGCGTACCGTGCAGTCCCAGCTGGGTGAAACTTTATTTCCTTTTCAAGTTTCATTCCCTTCTTCTGGTCTATCATAACAGGTAAGAATCACATATGTCTTCATGTTGTATATATGCTATTAGGTTTTAAGTATTCTTAGTAAGGATCTACCTAGTGAATGGCAAAACAAAAGTCTGAGTACCAATAAGAGGCAAACATGGCTAAAATAAATAAATTAAAATATTTCATGTAATTGTAAAGGGTTAGAAACTACAACTAAGAGAGACACTTTGCAGTATACGAAGTACGGTATGAATATGAATAATCCATGAGATTATGCAGAAGGTAGTATGTTGCTAGAAATAAGGTTGTCTGAAGGAAAACAGCGTAAGAAGGTAATGCTCATAGAGGCAAGCAATGGCGTTTTAGAATTAAATAAATGGAGATGTGTGGAAGTGGTGTGAGGATCGCACCAAATATATAGAAACAGGACGTCAATAGGCTGACAAAAAGAAAAGGGAGAAAATGAATAAGGTGAAGAAGTGAAGTAAGTAAATTGAAGTAAATGATGTAGGATTAAAGAATAATTCCCTCACGTCTCGTGAAATGGTGAAAAACGCTAAATCTTGCTTGAGGCAAATAAATAGTTAAACAGACAACAGAAACACACAAATATTGGAAAATGCAGAAATTTGGAATCGGTATACTGAAAATAACTAATTTCTTTAGTAATTCATACAATAAAGCAAAGTGCTGGTCAGCAAATGACTTCTTTGATGAACTAATCCATACGATAATTAAGCCAGAGTACATTAAAACTAAATGGTTACTCAATTTTCTAAGTTGAAGCAAGATCTTAATATATTAATTTGCTAAAAGAATTTTCACTATTTAGGAACCTAAAAGATTATTTATGAAAGAAGAAAGTAGGAGCTATTGTATCAGATACGACTTAGTGCTAAATGTCTTTCTGACAACTTCACAATTAGTAAAATAGTGCCAGAATATAAACTATAAAATGTACTTTGTCCTACCTTAGATATAAGTTGAAAACAGAAACTTAGACTGTATTGTCTGTTTCTCAGGGACATGCAGGCTGCATGAATGACTGACAACAAGCGGTAGGGAGATTGGAAGTAGAGACGCAAACCACAGTGAATACAATTTCCTCCCACAATTTTGTCAATCAGTGAAATTAAATGAGTGTTACAATAGGACACCCACCACAGTGCCGAGTATTATAGTAAAAGAAAAATGTGAGTGCGTTGCTGTGATAAAAGTCGTGTGTATTTTCTTTTTCAGGAAGAGACTGATTTTAAAGAAAAAAAAAATAACTATTTTGTAACCATTGAAAAATTTATATTTCCATGTAAATGTATGTAAATAATTTGTGAATGTCTTCTGTACTAGGTTTTCTATGTGTATATGAGTATGGTTATTTTGTGTATGTAGTAATAAGGAATTTCCTAAGAAGAAGCAACTTAAGTTGAAAGAGGTATACTAAAGTAATCCATCGCTTGTTTGTTCTTTTAGAAATTTAATTTTGTTCAAAAATAGATTTTCACGAAAATTAAAAAGGGGGTGATGAAGCAAAGCAAGCGCTGTATCATGTATAAGATACAGAGGCGAGCGAGTGCACGGGACTTACCCTAGTTCACTGCTAGTAGCGTCACGTCATCGTAACGCGCCTGCATATAGTATTGCACCACATTTAACATAAAAGTAAAAATTAAGATTTGTGTGTAAAACTTTGTTAAAGTATAGTTCTATGTAATAATGTTTCAGGTAACAAATCTTAATGTTATAAAATTAGTAGTTTACGTAAAATTCACGTTTTGAAAGAAAAATAGGAGGCGCTAAATAATGACGCTAGGAAGCCAAAATTTGGTGAGAAGGTGCAGTAAGAAGTCATTAATGAGTGGTGCTGGTTTCCAAAACCATAAAACTAAAATTGACTCCAGAATCCGCGTTTTTCGGAAAAATCAGAGGCGCGAAATAATAGAGCTACAATATTGAAAATTGGTAGGATGCTTCAGTTCACCCTAATAATAATAATGGAAATACCACAATCAGTTACCTCTTCTAGTTTTTTAGTAATTTAGTAAAAACTACTTTTGTGAGTAAAATGTACATAAGCATTATAGATTGAGTACTTTAAATTTTAATGATAAAACAAATTCTTTAAGACCAATGATCAGATAGGACAATTAACAAAGCTACACCAAGTTTTAGTCTTGTAGCATAATGAACAGCTGATACAAGTCTTGATAAAGCTATGGTTCAGAGGTAACAATCTACCGTTAGTTCCATTGTAAAAATTCTAGAGAGTAAAGTTTTAATTTTAGCGGGCTGAGATTTTCTACGTGCTTCTGTACTACTCAGATGTATGTATACAAAAATTGAGAAGTTTGTAAAGCTATTATTAAATGTGATATTTAAGATTATGTGCCTGAGATAGCGGTCATTTGGAGGCCGCAGGCATCTGCATATGAACGGAAAGAACAGATGCTCTCTTGGCGGTACGCGCCGGAGCTATATAAAAAGAGCGGCAGAGGCAGTAGGAAGCTCACTCCGCATTAGACCAACGCCTATTCCACGCGAGCTTAACGTCCGATCGCGCCTCGCCTCGGGTGACGTCATAGCGGGCTGTGACATGCGCGTACTTAGCAATGTAAACGGACATTGAAAATCGCGAGGACTGTACACCGTCCTGGATCGTTTAGACTTCGGTAACAAACTGTTATTGTGCCGTCCGTGTGAAGTATAATTCCGCGTGGCAAGTGGTGACTAACTCCACTTTTAAGGCGAGCATTAATCTTTTTTTTTTAACATTATTGCGAACTATTAATAGAGCACCGTTAGTTAGAGTAATGAACTATTCGGGAGGAACTTGCTGTAGAAGTCGCCTCTGAACTATTAAACGATTGGCTGAATTAACAATATTTAATGTCTTTAGCATTTTCAGAAGTTTCGAGTAATTTGTGTGAGCCTTTAAGATAATAAAATCTTGTTTGGAACTTTAAATTTTATTGAAGCAGCCCTAATCCCGTGAAGAACTATGGATATTTTTCGTTTAGCTGGGCTGTACAGGAATGTGGCCTTGCAGACTGGGAACTAAGGTCAGTAAGTTTCCCTTCGCTTTCTGACTGGCCACCAAATTAGTTGCCAGGCTCGCGTGATTTAAGGTGGCAATGTTCAACTTTCTTTCAACATTAAACAACGACTTCTTCGCCGTCCCACATATGTTGCATCGGCAATAGTCTGTTACGTGAAATGAACATTCAAACAACTCATTCGACGACTTCTTCGCCGCCCCACAGTATGTGCAGTTGACGGACTTTGAGCGAGGGCGTATAGTGGGCATGCGGGAGGCCGGGTGGACGTACCGCCGAATTGCTCAACACGTGGGGCGTGAGGTCTCCACAGTAGATCCATGTTGTCGCCAGTGGTCGGCGGAAGGTGCACGTGCCCGTCGACCTGGGACCCGACCGCAGCGACGCACGGATGCACGCCAAGACCGTAGGATCCTACGCAGTGCCGTAGGGGACAGCACCGCCACTTCCCAGCAAATTAGGGACACTGTTGCTCCTGGGGTATCGGCGAGGACCGTTCGCAACCGTCTCCATGAAGCTGGGCTACGGTCCCGCACACCGTTAGGCCGTCTTCCGCTCACGCCCCAACATCGTGCAGCCCGCCTCCAGTGGTGTCGCGACAGGCGTGAATGGAGGGACGAATGGAGACGTGTCGTCTTCAGCGATGAGAGTCGCTTCTGCCTTGGTGCCAATAATGATCGTATGCGTGTTTCGCGCCGTGCAGGTGAGCGCCACAATCAGGACTGCATACGATCGAGGCACACAGGGCCAACACCCGGCAGCATGGTGTGGGGAGCGATCTCCTACACTGGCCGTACACCTCTGTTGATCGTCGAGGGGACACTGAATAGTGCACGGTACATCCAAACCGTCATCGAACCCATCGTTCTACCATTCTTAGACCGGCAAGGGAACTTGCTGTTCCAACAGGACAATGCACGTCCGCATGTATCCTGTGCCACCCAACGTGCTCTAGAAGGTGTAAGTCAACTACCCTGGCCAGCAAGATCTCCGGATCTGTCCCCCATTGAGCATGTTTGGGACTGGATGAAGCGTTGTCTCACGCAATCTGCACGTCCAGCACGAACGCTGGTCCAGCTGAGGCACCAGGTGAAAATGGCATGGCAAGCCGTTCCACAGGACTACATCCAGCATCTCTACGATCGTCTCCATGGGAGAATAGCAGCGTGCATTGCTGCGAAAGGTGGATATACACTGTACTAGTGCCGACATTGTGCATGCTCTGTTGCCTGTGTCTATGTGCCTGTGGTTCTGTCAGTGTGATCATGTGATGTATCTGACCCCAGGAATGTGTCAATAAAGTTTCCCCTTCCTGGGACAATGAATTCACGGTGTTCTTATTTCAATTTCCAGGAGTGTATGTTATGAGGACGTGGGTCCGGAATCGCTTTATTTTCTTGCTAGAACTCAGTTTCTACAATTCTTCAACACATTAGTCGTGGAAAGCAAACAGGACATCAACTTATGAGCGCAGTACGAAGCACACATACATATTCAAAATGCCCTCATTAGCCCATCTGCCCCCGCTTCCCCCCCCCCCCCCTTCCACCGTTGCAAATGTCTGTCTTAAACGTCCCATGCTCCCTAAGACCACTATCAGTCACTCAAATGTACAAATGTACTTCTGTAAGGACACTGTCGTTCTAGAAAACTCTCCCAATACAAACATTGAGTGCACGGTTATTATTAACTGCTAATCCCTACAGCAAACTGGCCTCAGCCAATTCAGCATCTGAATTCCATTGCACTGTACCGAAAACTAAGACCTTGAGAACCTAAACAGTTGATTACGCGTACTCGATGCCAGTAGAACAATGAGGTTGTCGCATGTCAACACGAGCAGTGAAGTCAGTCATATGTCAACGTAACCTTCGTTTCATTGGAGCAACAAACACTAGTGGTGAACCTAAAGATTACAACTTACTGCACAGTCTAACCAAACGTAAACAAGAGAAAATTTTGAACATTTAATAAGAAAATGCTTCATGTAATGCTGGTAAGGTCTATATTAGAAAGAAAAGAAGAAAATGAATTTGGTAAAAAAAACTTTCTAAAGATAAGATCGTATAAACATTTCTTCATTTTTCGACAGACTTTGTTGTCATCTTCACTTGTTCAAAAATTTTTGTCAAAAGCGTGTTCAGTATGAGTTGAAATCTCATGTCAAATTGTCATATTAGTGGATGAAATGTAGCTCATGAGAATATTCAAGAAAATTAGGTCTTACATGGAATTAAATCGTTTACGGACCAATGACAATAAAATGAATTTATTCTTCTATGTGTGAGGAATGTTTCCCGAAATTTTAAGCTGTCTCTACTCATTCTTCTGCTCTCTTGCCTCACCGATTGCAATGTACTTTCATTTGCAAAAGTTTGACGCTAAATATATGTTGCTTTCATTTGGTCCAAGGCTCTGTCAAGCCCACGAAAGCAATAAGCCGATTCTTCAAAGAGACAGTTCTACAGAAACAATATGTTAGTACGATCAATTTCCTTGCTCTTCGCTTACACCCGCACAAGACTAGTGAAAAGATTAAATTTTCTGTCGCTCTCATGTTGGTTAATAATGAAAGTTTCCTTTCTTTTAACTTTTAATTTAGGTGCCGCAGCTTTTCCTTGATGTACCCTTCTTTTGATTTTCGCGATATATAAACTGCTTTTATATGCCATTTATACTAAAAATATTTATGGTTATGGAATTGCACAACAATTTAATTGGAAGAATTCTTGAATGGGCGTGGTGTCAGAGTATGGTACTGCATCAGATAAGTGCTTGTAATTTGCACGGGACATCCGAATGTTAATGACTTCGTGGAGTATGCTTCAGATAAAATCTACAACGGAAGATCTGAAGTGGGAACCAAAATTATTCGCTCACTTTCTACTGGATCTAATGGCGAATGAAGACATAGAGTGAAGAAAGTTTTAAATGTACCAAACAGTGTGTTGCGTAGTATGAATGTGGTATGGATCCCATTATTCCATTTGTACATTACTTATCTCTAAATCTGACCTTCATCGTTTATCCACACAGACACAGGAAATCACTTGGTGATTAAATGTTAGCGCCGGCCGGCGTGGCCGAGCGGTTCTAGGCGCTACAGTCTGGAGCCGCGCGACCGCTACAGTCGCAGGCTCGAATCCTGCCGCGGGCATGGATGTGTGTGATGTCCTTAGGTTAATTAGCTTTACGTAGTTCTAAGTTCTAGGGGACTGATGCCCTCCGAAGTTAAGTACCATAGTGCTCAGAGCCATTTGAACCATTAACTGTTAACATATTGGCTGTGTTCACAAGCATTTTCTTCTTCCCGAGGTTTCGCCAGTACGAGCGACTAGCTTTTTCCTAGTACTGATAGCTCTGCTCGTCGACCCCGAAATTTGTATTTATATTTTCGCGCCACAACGTTTTTGACCGGTTTTCCCTATCTGATTGGCTGACTGTCACCCTGTTTGATTGACGGGCTTCAGCGCTGTCAATTGCCAATTCGCATTTCAGTTCAGTGGAGGTTTATTTCGCCATTTGTGGAATCCGCATGTAGTTATTTCATACTGTTGACATTTTCTTGTTGAAGCAAATGTTGTGTTAAATGTATAACAATGGTTCCTCTAGTTCGACGTGTGGAAGTAGAAACGTTAGTGCACGATGGCTGATATGCCGGAGAATCAACTACCAGGCGATTTCCATGAACGACAGCTTGCGGAATCCTCATTATTTTTATCACACATGTCGATTACCGAAAATAAACACATCGTCAGAGGCTTGTAGTTTTACTCTGTACACTTATCTTTGCCATTGTTTTCCTACATTGGATAGGCTGTGTTTACTGGGCCCAATCAGCCAGGACACGTTTCGTAACACACTTTCACTAGTTCATAACATGACATAAGAAGATGCTGCCGACTAATGAAACGCAAACTGCGCCATTTAACACACGTTTCATTTACCATCCTCGCGTTTGCGCACAATATTCATAAAGCGCGGGAGATTACAGGAGATTACGCCTACTCGGTGCTGCGGTAGTCCCGCGCCTGCTTTTCTGACTTACAGACGTTGTAGCCGCTTATAACGGGCGGTCTTCCTGCTGCAGTCGCATCAGCGCCTCCCTCTGAAGTCGTTACGCCTCGGAGGTTCTGCCTCTTGCTGCCTCAGCACACGAACTCAGTGGCTGAACATGGAGAACTTTATTTTCTTGCATCAGCTACCTTATTTACTCTCTCCTCAGAGAACACCAGGTGCCAAAACATTAAATTTGATTTCCAAATGCATCTGTACAACAAGAAAGGGAATTCAAGTTTATATAAAAACTTGTTAAAACACCATCTGTGAAACATACGTAATTAATAAGTTTATCTATCTTACTCCAACTTTCTCCTCCGAAAGAGAAAATGTTTTCTTGTGGCCGACCTATACAGGGAGAAATGATCATCATAAAATAAGGGAAATAAGAGCTCGCACTGTAAGATATAGGTGTTCGTTTTTTCCACGCGCTTTTCGAGAGTGTAATAATAGAGAATTATTGTGAAAATGAATCTATGAACCCTCTGACAGGCAGAAATGTGATTTACTGAGTATCCATGTAGACGTAGATGTAGATGTACACCATTACTTAGCCAGAGCCGGGAATTTGTGACCGAGCGGATCTAGGCGCCTCAGTCTGGAAGCCCGCTACCGCTACGGTCGCAGGTTCGAATCCTGCCTCGGGCATGGATGTTTGTGATGTCCTTCTGTGAGTTTGGTTTAAGTAGATCTCAGTTCTAGGGGACTGATGATCTCAGATTTTAAGTCCCGTAGTGCTCAAAGCCGTTTGAACCATTTCTTAGCCAAAAGATTATGTTAGTTTTGCACCACAAATCAGTTTCAGGGACACATGTGCTGCAAACGTAGGCCGCCATTTCGTTATATTACCGCAGTTACCCTTACGTTACAACTGTGCAATACATCACCAGCAGAGTGTTGCATCAACCCACTGTTCGTGTCCGTGACATTTATTAATTCAACACACGTGTTTTGGGTGATGCTAAAGAATAGTCACGTCGAGTGAAATATCTAAAGCCAAAAAGCAAAGGCAGCCAGGTAACTCTAATAATCCCGACTAATCTGAATTTGCCACGAGACAGACAATAAAGTGTTAATACTATTAGTCATGGTACATTTACTGTCACAAACCGTGTAAACACGCCCACCCTAAAGCCACTTAGTATTACGCAGTATCAACACAACGACAACACATCGTGCGAGGTCTGTGAGTAAAAGAATGAGACTAACAACACCGTGGCCTGTGTTGTTCTACGTGTGTAGATCGGTGTGTTCATCCCTTCCACGTGCTCAGCCCGAGTTTCAGCTCCGTACAGCCATCACGTAATTTTTTAGGGTGCCATCAGTGAAATTGGGTGTTACGAAAATTAAACAGCGGATTTTACAGCAACGTTATACCATCAACTTTTATGTTAAACTTGGAGAATCTGTGAGTGTAGCTTTTGAAAAGTTTAAACAAGGCTACGGGGAACATTCTTTATCAAGAGCACAAGTTGTTCACCGGCACAAATCATTTCTGGAAGGCCGAGAGGACGTTCTAGATGAACCTCGCTCAGAGGGATCTTTAACTTAAAAATCCTACACATGCGTGCTCTTGTGATATCATAGTGACGTTTAGCATTCAGAATGATGTTTTATGTGTTAAACGTAAACATTTTCGCTACACATTAAATTTTGGCCGAAGTTCTGCATGTGCTAAAACGGGGCCGAAAAACCTCACAGCTGACAAGGACAATCGAAGCATCTTGTGTGTTGATCTTCTTGGCCAATGGGCACGAGTGGTTCAGACGTGTGGTCACGGGTGATGAATCATGGATTTTTGAGTGAGATCTTGTGAGAAAGTGGCAAAGTGAAGACATCTCCTCGACCTAAAATATCGCTTTTTCGCTATTTTGATAGCCTTGGCATCGTGCAAGAAGAATTTGTTCTTCCAGGACAAACTGTCCCAAGTGCGTTACAAAGACGTCCTTGAAAGTCTCAGGAAAGGGGGGACCTCAGTGAGACCCGAAATTGCACACAAGTGGATGAGAACGTCCCCTGTCACACGGCCACATCCGATACGGAAATTTTTACCTAAAAAGGCATTCTTGATGTTCTACAGCCCTCCTACTCACCTGATCTGAGTCCCTGTTCGTCAGTTTGGGACTCTGGAGAACACTAAAATGATGTACCTGAAATGTTAGAGGCTCTGTCAATGGAAGCCTTTAAGAGCTGCTAGCAAGCCTGGAAACGACTCTGCCGGTGTATAGCTGTCAAAGGGAACTATTTTGAAGGGGAAAATATTTTTATTTGGGAAAAAATAAAACCTTTGGCAGTTAAAAGTCAGTCTCACTACTTTCACACACACACCTCGTAATAACCAATTACTTGAGGTCACGAGTTACAATTAACATGCGGCTAGAGTACGTTGTACAAATGCACTGGAAGTGTAGCTTATACTCATGATGTTTTAACATACTCTTCTGCATACTTACGTTCCATCCTTTGTTCCACATGTCTGCTCTAAAATGAAATTTTGTGTTGCAGACTTGCCTTTGCTCCAAGCGAAGAGTAAATAAAGTAGCTGTTGCAAGGGAAGAAAGTTCATCACATTCGAAATTTGTTAGCTGCGTACACAACACCCGATGTTCAGCGACGTGGAGAAAATTACACAAATTAACTTGTTGATTGTATTCCTCGGTCTTGCGGGGATACGTCTTGTAAACAGAGCTAATCATCGTGAACTACATCCATCCTTCTACTTGTAGTCACGTATCTGCTGTTTTGAGCAAATCCACCAACCTATGTCTGTTCCACATGGTAAAACTGAGGACTCATATTAAACTGTCATCCATACGTAATGTGTGCATACATTTGTGTGCAGCTGGGTTCGTAAAAAGGATAGTGCGTTTATAGCAGTAAGATACAGTTTACTTCAGGAGTGCATCGTCCACTCTGCGGGGTAGTGTGAACAGTTTAGAAATTTCCTGGCAAATTAAAACCATTTGCCGGATTGGTCAAAACATCCCAGGAGTGCTACGCAAGCAATATGTGGTGGACGACCGTACGTGAAGTATGGGAAGAATGTGAGAGGTGCTTGTAGGGTTGAAAATACGGAGAAATTACGGAAGGTTAGAATTTAACAACCCGTTGATGAAAAAGTCATTGGAGACGAGGTACAAACTCGGATTGAGGAAGAATGCGAATGGATCTCGGTTTTAGCCGACGTAAGTATATCACCTAAATTTGGTTGGCCGGACTGGTATCTGAAGCAACAACCTTCCGAATACGTGTTCTGTGTCTAATCATTGCTCCATCTCGCTCAATCGTTGAAGATACGATTACCGCTCGTTAGTTGTACCTGGACAGTTGAATCTGCACGTTTCGAGTACATCCTGGTATCTGCCGGCCGCTGTTGCCGAGCGGTTCTAGGCGCTTCAGTCGAGAACCGCGCTGCTGATACGGTCACAGGTTCGAATCCTGCCTCGGGCATGGATGTGTGTGATGTCCTTAGGTTAGGTTTAAGTAGTTTTAGGTCTAGGGGACTGATGACCTCAGATGTTAAGTCCCATAGAGCTTAGAGCCATTTGAACCAATTTTAGTTTAATCTGGTAGGAAGTTTCTAAATAGTCAATAGAATGTAGGAAGTTCGCTCGGCATTTTCTTGTGAGGACACTTGGTGGCATAAAGTCAATGACTGAAATTTTTTGAGAATCGTTACAATTGCGTGATAGAAAGTGCTTGGACCACTGATGCTTCGCCGCTGTTAGCCGTGCTCTTACGACTAACAGATCCGAATATCTCTCGCGTTCCTACTCAGTGGAATGGAATGAAGTGTAATGAAAGGTAAGCTCAAACTATGCACAGGGCCATGGCGCAACCAGTTGTGAAACACGTACCGTCAGAAAACTCCGTTTATTTGAAATACATGATTCTATGATACCTACTCTATCCTAATCACTTCTCTTGAGCACCTGACATTGTAAAAGGTTAAAGAAAAAGTGTTCAAACCCTAAGAACAAAATTTTATCCGTAATCCCTGTGTGCCATAATACTTGAACCACTGCAAAATATATGCGAATAAGTTTGATTGTCACCCACTCAGTCACAGAGCAAACGGTGTTGCGTGAATGAAGACTCAAAGAACGTTAATATTTAAGAATTTTGCTGGAAATAGAAGACTAATAGTGATTTAAGCAAAGCACTGTATAGACTAACACCGGAGTCAACGCAGGCCGCGGTGGCCGAGCGGTTCTAGGCGCTTCAGTGCGGAACCACGCGACTGCTGCGGTCGCAGGTTCGAATCCTGCCTCGGGCATGGATGTGTGTGATGTGTTTAGGTTAGTTAAGTGTAAGTGGTTATAAGTTCTAGGGGACTGATGACCGCAGATGTTAAGTCCCATAGTGCTCAGAGCCATTTTTGAACCAGAGTCAACATGTCTGGTGTCGTTGACGTAGCCTAAAGCTAAACCTACTTTCAGGAAAAGACAGGAAATAAAAAAGACTGATATAACAGTTAACGTCATTTAATTTTTTAGAGAACAGTTTTATAAAAACTTGCATGCGCTATTCTACTGTGAGCAAACACAAAAATATAACATAGAGCCTTCCAGTCCGTTCAATATTTACGATATGGCGCTCTCGGATGAGCACCCAAAGAACGAACACAAATAAATTATCACTACTGTTATCGTTGTACCGTGTGTAAGTATTTATAGAAGTAACTCGAGAACAATCCGTTCTCCGTTCATCCGGACAGAAAGATCTGTGCGACAGAAAAACGTCGAAATGAAGATAATCCTCGTGGTTGTAGTGGTCCTCGTGAAACGTAGTCCGACAACGTCGCGTCTGGTCATTTTCCAGAAACGGGTGAGCTGCGGTCGACCGCAGAGGAATACAAGGTAGAGACGTTGAAAGACGCGGGAGAGAAGGAAATCAAGGTGTGGAGAAAGCGCCAGGGGAGAATTGGAAGTCGAAGAGTACGAAGCGATACTCGAGAAGAGTCGATGGCAGTCTTAAGGCAGGAAAGGCGAGTAGTGCGTAGACGAGCGGCCGAGTCGCAGCTCCCGTTCCGGGCAGTCCGTCACCCGTGCTGGGGGCGCTCCTACTTGCCGGTGGGCGGCAGGTACACGTTGGAGCCGGGGCCGCCCCCGAAGCCGCCGCCGGGCCTGCTACCGCCCCCGGACGGGTACTGCGCCTCGCCCTGGAACTGCACGTCGGCCACGTAGCCCGTGGCGTCGCTGGCCGTGTACTTCACCACCTCGTTGCGGCCGTCGGGCAGCAGCACCTGGTACTGGCCCGTCACCGTCTGGCCGTCGCTGCTCTCCTGCTGGCTGAAGTCGTTGCCGCTGGCCGGGTCCTTCACCGCGTACTGGAACTGGTACGGCTGCGCCTGAAACGCACAGGATCATTCACTTACTGCGACCAGATCATAAGCGTAACGAGCAAAAAGTCAGACACCCCCGCAACATATCACGCTAATACCGCGTAACATTTTCTCTAGCCCTGAGAATGGTATAAAATCAGAGAGTTTCCATAATTTCGTCCGGTAGGCCATGTATGGAAGTGTAACGTGGACGATAAATAGTTTGGACAAGAAGAGAATAGAAGCTTTCGAAATGTCGTGCTACAGAAGAATGCTGAAGTTTATATGGGTAGATCACATAACTAATAATGAAGTATTGAATAGGATTGGGGAGAAGAGGAGTTGGTGGCACAACTTGACAAAAAGAAGAGACCGGTTAGTAGGACGGGTTGTCAGGCATCAAGGGATCACAAATATAGCATTGGAGGGCAGCATGGAGGGAGACCAAGAGATGAATCCACTAAACAGTTTCCGGAGGATGTAGGTTGCAGTAAGTACTGGGAGATGAAGAAGCTTGCACAGGAAAGGGTAGCATGGAGAGCTGCATCAAACCAGTCTCAGGACTGATGACCACAACAACAACAACAACAGGCCATATCTACCTGGAGTCGCTCATTGATAAATAGATCTCGTACAGCGTTGATGGTGACCCAACATTTCACCCACAGCTACTAATTGTCTGGGAGTATTTTTAAACTCTGGCGAACTGTTGCGTCGGTAGATGTGGCGCCCAATTGATCGTTGGTAACAGGGGGGGGGGGGGGGGGGGGGGATAGTCTTAATTTTTTTGACTGGTGACTCCTAAGTAGCCATTAAAAAGTTCCAGTCCCGATCATGTTAAAAATATGCGTAATACCGACATTTAAATAATTTTTTGAAAGCGAGACACCTGACTACACTATTTTTCTCCGTTTTCCTGCGTGATAGGGGGGGGGGGGGGGGGAGGGGCTCCGAAGTCCTCCTTGCTCCTTGTATGGGTGCCCCTGGTCGGATGATAGGGTGCCTATGTATTCATCAAGCCAGGAACATATGTAAACACAGCTGTTGCCATCTTCGATGACGAGCGCATCCATAGCACATTTATCATGAGTAATTAAGATGATGGGCAAAACTTCTTCACCGAAAATGGTAAAATAAATATCCTGGTTCATACTCGCAGTACCCTGCCGGTGTGGCCGAGAGGTTCTAAACGCTTCAGTCTGGAACCACGCGACCGCTACGGTGGCAGGTTCGAATCCTGCCTTGGGTATGGATGTGCGTGATGTCCTTAGGTTAGTTAGGTTTTAGTACTTCTAAGCTCTAGGGGACTGATGACCTCAGATGTTAAGTCCCATTCTGCTCAGAGCTATTTTAAACATTTGAACCATACTCGCGTTAATCTGAATAAGTAGGAAAAATAGCCTCTAAACATCACTACATCCTCCACACATACTGCACCTCATTGACCCGTCGGTCAACTCGACGCTTTGTATCATTCAAGAAAGCAAAAACGCGACTCTTCGAGCCACGTCATACATTTCCAGTTAACTACTACCCAATTTCTATCCTATTTCGTCCTTAGATTTGCATCTTTATGTGCCACTGTGAGCAATGGCCCTTTACAAGGTACCCGACTCCAAATGTCCAGTGGATGCACTTCCCTTCACAGTGTTTGGTCGGAAAATGATTGAGATTGATCTTCAGAAATGGACAGGAGTGACAACTGTCGAGTTTGAAACGGACTGATCCGTTTCTGTTGGACGTTTTTACTACCACTGTTCTTACTCCATGTTACATGAATACAAGTGGCGAACCATTTCTTGTAGACAAATTAGACAGTCCATGTTGATGTACGACCAATTTGGACAACTATCAGGTGGTTTTAATCAAATTACAGTTACTCACAGAGGTATTATCGTATGGCAGCGAAACTTGGTTTAATGCCTTAATGCGGAAACATTTTAAGCTGGAAAAAGTTAGGTACAATTTTGATCACGTGCAAATCTGGCGCTGTGAATACCAGAAAGAAGTATAGAAATGATTCCATATGTAATGTTTTGGAACAGGACGTGGACAGAAAACTTCAAACAAGTGAGAAAGGCATAGTGTTGAATCTATTATTAACCACCACTTACACAATTTGTTCAATGTGATCGCGGGAAAAGACGAGATGCCGGCACATTCAGGGTGTGGTCACGGACACGAGCAAATAGTTCCTTTCTGTTTCCCTGCGCGTCGACTCACTGTGTTGATTCCATACGAGGTGACTGGCACATACGCACCAGTTCACTGCCACGACAGTTTGTCACCTGTTGAAGGCCACATGAGCGCCTGCTACCCAGTACCGCGCCGTGAACAGAGCTCCAAAGCGACAAATATATGTTTTTTAAAAGTAATATTTCTCCACTGATGTAATGTTATGCAATTCCGTGCTCTGAATTACCACATATATAGCTGCAACGTACCACTGGAAATGCACACTCTCATGTGTGTTACCTATAGTCGAAATCAAAACGTCAGTTTTTTGTTACATCATGGTGTGTACGGAATCATCTCAAAAGTGTTACTTTCTTTACCCCATTTCGTGTTACCCCTTCCCAGTTCTATTCATGAATGGTGTGCAGCCAGAACGCCAGTCATCGTCATTTGGCAACAACGCGAATGTGGGAGAAAATAAAATTTTTCCTGAACATCTCAGCAGACAAGCTTCAGAATTTTCATAGTTAGTCCCGCTGTGACATAAAACGCTTCTCTGTTAGCGGCTACCACTTGAATTTGATGAGTATCTCCGTGGTGCTCTGGGCTTTATTGAACGAACCTGGGACGAAACATGACGCTCTTATTCAAATCTTGTGTAGTAACCAAAGTCACCTTTTTGCTGACATGTAGTTTAATATTGGTTTCAGATTTAGCCGTGTCACTTTTTGGATACCATCTAACAATCAATATCGTTTAACTTTCCTTACAAATCTCATTTTTGCTTTTCTGAAGATCTACGTTTCCCATGCATATAACCGTACTAGTACTGTAATAGTACTATGAAACTTGAATTATATGTCTTTTGATGATATGTCTTTCACGGCTTTCGTTATTGTTACTAAATTGTTGTAATGCTCTAATTTTCATAAAAATGTCACCGAGTTGAATTAAAAACGTTCATAGATCAACAATCACTGGATGAAGTCTCATTTCGCAAGTTTCCAAGATGATCCACAGAGAAAGGATAAGGTCAGAAAGCATCTAGGAAGCTCTGAACTCGAAAAGTTTTGTTACAACTGCTCGATGCCTTCAAGTCTGGTATTTAGAATTTCACCGTTTCTGTTAAGAGTACAACAGGTATTACTAGAATATGTTACCAGTGTTTCTGTTTTTGACAACGGAAATGCCTGTTCTCTAGCACTGCTCAACATTGAAGATCTAAAGCATTAACAATCAATTAAGATTTACTATAAATCGTACTTAATGAAGTGAGAATCAGTTATCTATGAAACCATAAAGATTTGTAATTTTTAAGCATCCTCCTCGTGTTATTTTTAATTGAACACTGCACCCCTCTGTCTGACATATGCCATTATTGTATCAAGTTGCCTGCATTTCCCGCCAAGAGTTAAAAGGGAGCGACATTTCTGAATAAAGCAAGTATGCTCATTCCTTACAGCTGGAGCATCACAGACTAAAAGAGAACGCATTTATGCTGTACTAATCTTTAATCAACATATTTAAAACAAAACCTTTATTCAAAAATGTTACCAGAGACGGTGACGGAGCCTCATAAAGCCATCATGGATACAAAATATTACAACTCATGTTGCAACGAATGTTTGCAGCAATTCTTGAAGTCGTAACTGGTTAAGATCCATGAACCGTTTGACACGCACACTTCACTGTGAATGCTAACGCCCATCGTCCGTATTAAGACCGAGCATATCACTTTATATCCAAAAACGTTTCCGCGGCAATTTTTGTGGGGACATCAATCTCGATTCACAAACTCGAAACGGTTGCTGTACTTTATATGACACCAGACAGCCGCAGAGCGCTTAAACAGTGCGTACTGAGAGTACATTTTATTTTTCTTGTCTGATAATGGTGAAATGACACTATTCATCCTGGTCTTAACAGCTTCTGTACTTGAGGGCTCCAAGTACAGTTATGGCAGTAATAAACTTTCTATGTGCAGAGAAAATAGTTAACTGTATTACAATCATCTTAATTTTTTATAAGTCCTTAGCAACGATACGTAAGTAAGTTGCCGCGTATTTGACACTACATGCGACATTCCTCATTCCATGCTGGTTAATATGAATAAACTATGTAAAGTATGGCTTGATTTTAGAGTTTCCCTTACAATCGAAACTGAATCGTAGTGACCAGAAACAAAGCAAACAGTTCAAGACTAAAATGTTGCCCCTCAGAAAGCGGTTCAGAATAAAGAACTTCAGATCATAGAGAGATCATGGTACATAGAAAAACCAAAACGTTCTTCTACTCGTCCGTGCATTGGCGCCTTCATATTCGGCGTATGTAATGGACTCAACGAGGATAAAACGAGGATAAAAACTTCGAATAAAAATTTTGTTCAAGTACCTATAAGATGAAATAATTCACAGCGATATAAATATTTACTTAATAGATGTGTACTAACTACACAGCATTTATACACGAATTGTTAATATCATGTTACAAGGTTCATATGCCTTGCATCCTATGGTAACGCTTTCAGTCACGGTGCACAAAGTAAAAAGGTGAGCTTCCCGAAAAGAACGTATGTAAAAACGCTCAGATGATAGTTCCCTTTCACATTTAGAATATCATTATCATTGCTCCGAGACTTAGTCATTTTTTTAATGAAAATTTATATTTGTATTGTATTGTATGTTGACCGGGGACCTAGAAACGACGGAGAGACACCGTCCTCGCCGCAGCCGCAGTGGTCCACAACACCACGACGGCTACCGCAGTCCACTTCATCCCTCTGCCGCCCCACACCGAACCCAGGGTTATTGTGCGGTTCCCCGGTGGATGGTGGATTTCCGCCCCCCCCCCCTCCCCCACAGGGAACGTCTCACACCAGAAATGTGTAACCCCTATGTTTGCGTGGTAGATTAATGGTGATGTATGCGTACGTGGAGAACTTGCTTGCGCAGCAATCGCCGACATAGTGTAGCTGAGGCGGAATAAGGGGAACCAGCCCGCATTCGCCGAGGCAGATGGAAAACCACCTGAAAACAATCCACAGACTCACCGGACCTCGACACAAATCCGCCGGGCAGATTTGTGCCGGGGACCAGGCGGCCTCGGCATTGCAAAATGAGTACTCAGGTCCCTAAATCAACCGTGCACCTTAAACACGTTCACAGACAGGAAAGAGCGAGGGTGAGTACTTACTGGGCCGTCTCCACCTCCAGCTCCGCCGCCGTAGCCGCCGCCGAAGCCGCCTGCCCCCGCGCCGCCCGGTCCGCCGAAGCCTCCGGCGCCGCCCCCGGCTGGACCGCGTCCGTAGCCCCCGGCGCCGCCCCCGCCGCCGCCCAGAAGGCCGGCCTGCGCCACCTCGGCCGCCGCCAGCGCCAGCGTCACGCCCACCCACAGCAGCTGTCAA